>NC_080025.1:115800178-117050178 GCF_030020395.1 Manis pentadactyla
GCTTTGAATTGTATTAAGAAAGGAAACTGGAGTAGGACTTAAGGATCTATTAATTACCTTAAGCAGCAGGACCTGGCCAGCACCAAATCCCAGGACTGAGTGATAGGAGGAGCATTTCAATTTACAAAACAGAACATAGCTTGGAGGAGGGGGAGAAGACAGAACTCTCATCCTCATTTGTGCAAGACAGCAAATACATATCAGGTTATGGATAATCAGTGGCAGGCAGACAAAACCAAGGGCTCATGACTGTGTGAGACCAGACAATTAGAACAGGCTAGGACACTGAGCTGGGTGCCTGGTGTTAAAGGGGGACCCACTTAGTGCTCGACAAAAATGTAAAAAGAACTGTGGCTTTCTAGGGCTTGTTCAAGTAAATAATGGTTAAAATGAATAAAAGCTTCTATGTTAAGGAAAAAAATTAATGCAATGACTTAATGGAGATTTGAAAATAGATTCAACCCACATGCTAAAGTAGCTACCTCTCCAGAGCCAAAACAGGACTACACTTTTCCCCTCTAAAAAGGAAGAATATTCATTAAATCCTCAACTGTTTTATAGAAAAACTATTATGTGCAAATTATCATATTTGATGTAGAGGGCCATGTAAATTCAAATTAAATAGCATCCTATTCTGGAGAGAACTTACATCAGGCAGATGAGCTAAGGTATGTATGAACTAAGATGGAAAGCCAGGCTAAATTAATGTATTGTAACCAGAAGCATTCAGTCTGAAAGGTGTGTGGGACTATATCAAACTAAAAAGCTTTTGTACAGCAAAGGACACCATCAGTAGAACAAAAAGACATCCTACAGTATGGGAGAATATATTCATAAATGACATATCCAATAAGGGGTTGACATCCAAAATATACAAAGAGTTTACACACCTCAACAAATGAAAAGCAAATAATCCAATTAAAAAATAGGCAGAGGATCTGAACAAACACTTCTCAAGAAATTCAGATGGCGAACAGGCACATGAAAAGATGCTCCACATCACTAATCATCAGAGAAATGTAAATTAAAATCACAATGAGATATCACCTCATACCAGTTAGGATGGCCACCATCCAAAAGACAAACAACAACAAATGTTGGTGAGGATGTGGAGAAAGGGGAACACTCCTACACTGCTTGTGGGAATGTAAATTAGTTCAATCATTGTGGAGAGCAGTATGGAGGTTCCTCAAAAAACTCAAAATAGAAATACCATTTGACCCAGGAATTCCACTCCCAGGAACTTATCCTAAGAATGCAGGAGCTCAGTTTGAAAAAGACATATTGCACCCCTATGTTTATCACAGCACTATTTACAATAGCCAAGAAATGGGAGCAACCTAAGTGTCCATCAGTAGATGAATGGATAAAGAAGATGTGGTATATATACACGATGGAATATTATTCAGCCATAAGAAAAAAACAAATCCTACCATTTGCAACAACATGGATGGAGCTAGAGGGTATTATGCTCAGTGAAATAAGCCAAGTGGAGAAGACAACTATCAAATGATTCCACTCATCTGTGGAGTATAAGAATAAAGCAAAAACTGAAGGAACAAAATAGCAGCAGACTCACAGAACCCAAGAATGGACTAACAATTATCAAAGGGAAAGGGACTAGGGAGGATGGTGGGAAGGGAGGGATAAGGGGAAAAGGGGACATTACGATTAGCACACATAATGTAGGGGGGTGGGCACGGGGAAAGCAGTATAGCACAGAGAAGACAAGTAGTGACTCTATAGCATCTTACTATGCTGATAGACAGTGACTGTAATGGGGTATGTGGTAGGGACTTGATAATGGGGGTACTCTAGTAACCACAGTGTTGCTCATGTAAGTGTATATTAATGACACCAAAAAAAAAAGTCTGAAAGGCATGAAACAGAGATCCACTGGAGTTCAGAGATGAAAGACAGGCAGAGAGAGACACTCTTGCTGGATGACTGAAGAAGACTTTGTAAAGAAAGTACGTTTCTAGGTATGTTTCTCTTAGGTTTAATTGGCAGGGAGGATAGCCTTGGTGGAAAGAATAAGCAAGATATAAGAGAAAGGTCTGAAGTCCAGTTTGGCCATAAGGGCTTGGACTAGGGAAAGACAAATGCATAATGCTGAGAATGAATACCACCTTAAACCAAGTGCCCTGAGCAACTCACTCACCTCATTCATAGAGCTTAAATAACGAAGTCTTTACAAATGAGCTCTTTCTAAGGTCATACATTGCTTTATATTATAATAAATGATCCATCTGATTTAAAACTCACGGTTTTTCTAAAAACTTATGCCAACCCCAAAATACAAAGCTAATACATATGACATTGTCAAGTTGCTGTAGTTTAAATAGAAGTCACCTGAGCCCAACCACACTAGCTTAAGTCACTAGTCCCGTTCTCAATCCACTTACCTGCCCTGTCTCATTTCCTACCCTACCCATGCCACTGGTAGAAGACCTTGAAGTAGCACATTTAAAAAACTCTGCACAATTCCATTAATTTACTCAATAAAATTTGAGCATGTAGCATGTCCTAGGGAATGTGCTATGTGGTGACAATACAATGCTGACTGCAGGAGATATCGCTCCTGCCTTGCGCTGCTTACACTCTAGCTATAAACAAATATCAGGTAGAGGCACGGTGGAAAATGGAGCCAAAAAGGAATCCTAGAGCCAGAGCACGGGAAAATTTAAATACAAAGCTAGTGTGGTTTGTTTAGTGTCATTAGATCTATTTATTTTTAATAAAGTAGTGATGGGCTCAAGTTACCACTTTGGGGTACATCAATCTAGGGGTGTAATATATAAAATGTACTATGGCAGAATGTACTCTTATAGTTAGGAGACTATGATAACAATCCAAGTGTGCTATGTCTAAATTCAGGAAGGAATGACAAGGATTAAAAAAAAGGAGGATGAATCTAAAGTATATTTAAGAAGATGATTTTTTTCAATGATAGTCTAATTGGTAGCAACTGACTAGATATTGGGTTCAAAGGAAGAAGAGCCTATGTCAAAGACAGAATTGTAAAAATAGAAAGGTCAAAAGGATAAAAAGATTTGGCTTTTTGTTAAGATTTGTTTATATTTAAGAAAGTTCTAAATACTTTTTTACAGACACACCCACTTCAGCTAACATGAGACAGAAACTTCAATTCTTGAAACTCTCAGGCATTCATCAATATTAACAAGGCATCAGTTGCCAGAGCAGGCCATTTACTCGGCCAACACCAGATTATCCAGCACATACAATGTTGCAGGCACTTTGCCCTGCTTTGATTGCCTTGTCCTCCAGGAGCACACAATCCTCTAAGGAAAAGAAGCAGTTAGTAAAGATTCTAATACAGTGTGGAAAGTCTATAACAGAGGAATAGAGTGTCACTGGCTACATTAAGGAAGAGAATACTATCCCTGCCTGAGGGAGAAGAACTTCACTGAGAAAATAACATATGCACCAGCCCTTGAAGGATGAGCAGCAGTCTACCAGGCAAAGAATTTCATGAAAACAACAACAAAAAAGGCTTTTCATACCTTGAGAGAGCAGCACCAAAATTACGGAAGCATGAAAGAGAACAGCATTCTTGGAGACTAAGTAGTCCTGTGTAGCTCAAGTACAATACATATGGTGCAGAATCTTGGAGAAAAATCTGGAAAGTTTAGTTTGGGCAATCACAGGGGGTTTTGTGGGCTGTACTAACAAGAGAATTTTTTAATACCTGTAAGAAGTAGAGAGTTATATAAAGATTTTTGGGTAAATTAGATTCTTATATTAAAGAATATATCAAGCTATATTATGAAGAAATATTCAATGTAAAAATCACTAGAAGCAGAGAGATCAGTAAAGTATTAATATGTAGTTAGGTCAAGACAGGATGAGATTAATTATACTAATTAATACAAATGAATGTCAATAGTAAATTTGAATGTAAAAATGAATGACTCTTAGTAAATTTATCTTTCAGAGGAAGCATGTGTGGAATAAGGAAACAAGAAGTCTAAACACTGATTCTTGGTCATTTCAATATATGTACATGGTGCAACTGAGGGAGAAGGGCACTGAAGAAGCACCTGAAGGGCCATTTTGATAAAAAAGTGAAAATAATGTCACAATAAACAAGGGAAAACCATTTTTAAGAAGGATAAAACAGCAAATAACTTTAAAGACTGAGGAAGGTCAAGTCAAATCAGAAGGGAGGTGTTGAAAATATAAAATTTATTTGTAAAACCTGAAGAGATGAAAATTCTTGGTGTGTGTAGGCAGAGAATCAAGGGCAAAGGTAAAGGCTAATCTTGTACAAACCTTAGATAAAGGCTTATCTAAGACAGTAGAAAGAAGACAAAGTGCCTGGCACATGGTAGGTATGCATAATTGTATCTTGCTTGTTAGCAAATGAGGGAGTAATGGTAAATTTAAACCTTGTTCTTTTTTTTTTTCCAGGAAGGTCATATGTTCAAAAAGCAGCAGAGGTATGGTAACAAACTGAAGGGCAGTGATAAATGTTAGAGGTAGTCTCTAGGGAATGAGAAATCTAGGTATCTTTAAAGAAATAAAGAGGCTCCTGAAAACGCAGATGAAGTTGGAAGTCTTGTATTGTAATAGGGCTTATCTACACTGTGATTCTTCTCTAATGTCATCAGCATCCCAGGTGCTGGAGTATAGAAACTAAATGAGTATGCATCACCACAGGTAAAAGTACTTTGGGACACGTTAAAGGTAAAGATGAGATGACAGTTAAAGTGATTGGATATAGGTCAATGGATAGGCAGAAAAATTAAATCAGAAGGATTTAACTCATGAACTGGGAGCATAAACAGGAGTTGAGGCTTAAGGATAATGAAGATAACCAAAAGATATTGTTGGCATAGTACAATTAGTAGTGAGTGACATTATGATAAAAGATTGTGAAATGGGGTTGGAGCTTAAGAATTTTGTGATAGAAGACTTCTAGGAGAATGACACTGCCCAAAGGCTTTTGCTTGTTCATGTATGGGACATTTGTTGGAAGACCACCTCTCTTACAGTCAATATTTTTTTTTCCCCACCAGCCTATGAACTTCATCACATCATATGAATGGCAAAGGAGAATACAGGATTCTCTAAACTTTTGATATAGTCCAGATTCTATTAGTCAACCATGATCCCTAGAAGGATGCAGAGTATTTAATCCCTGGACTGGATATAGGTAATTATATTTAATCTGGTAGGGGAAAGGATTCTATTCCAGAATTGTAATTATGTATCTTCTTCCAAATGGCTTTCCCTATCACTTGGCTGCTTCCTATCTACAACTTCCTGATTTCACCTTGTCTGAAGTCCTACTTATGCCTACTGCCTTCCACTTTTGATCTCAGCACAAATCTACTTCTTCACACCAAATAAGGGAGGAAAAAAAGCACACACACACACACACAAGAATAAAACCAGTACATTTTTTAAGAGAAATGCAATTCAGAATAGGACTATATGCAAATACTACTTTAAAAGAACATTCTGGCGTGGAAATCAGTTAAGGTACTTCCAGCACTGGCTTTCAGTGTATGTGCTCTTGCCTTTGGTGGATTACCAAACCTGTTGGGACCTCCATTTATTCTTAAAATCAATGATTTTATTAGCTTATCTTTAAGTTGTCTATTTGTTCCAAAATTCTACACAGCAAGGTTATCCATTTATTTTTAAAACATCAGTCATAATTGATTTTCATCAGTTTCTTAATGTTATTGAAGACCCCATAAATCTTGTAGATACTATATGTAACATTTAAAATCTATGCCCCTTGAAGTTTTTCAATTTTTTCTCATTCTACATTTTGAAGCTATGTTACTAGCAGTATAAAAGTTTTGAACTGTTGTATCTTCCTAGTAAAATGAATCTTTTATCATGATTTACTGCTTCTCTTTCTTGTTAGCAATACCCTTTGCCCTAGAGACTACTTTGTAGGATAACAGTATAATACACTAATTTTCTTTTGGTTAGTATTAGTATCTGTTGGTTAGTATCCTTTTGGTTGCTATTAATACAGTTGTGTTTTTCAATGTTCAGACACTTTTGTCTTTAAATTTCAAATCTAGCACAATTTATTATAACAATAAATTTAGCTATGGGGTTATTTAGTAACGCTATAATGTTGGACTTTCTATTTGCTTTTTCTATATGACATTCTTCTCTCTTCTTGTTTTAATAAATTGACAGCATATTTCTGTTTTTTCCTTGCTTGTTTGTCCCCTCCCCAGCCCCCACATATTTCCATTCAATTAGTTTGGAAGTTGCACACCCTGTCCCATTAGTGGTTACTCAAAAATATTAGCATGCATATTTAACTTTACATGTCTAGAGTTAAGGAATATCTACTCTCTCTTTTCAAATATTATAAGGACCTTAAAGCGTTTTATCTCCAAACATATTTTCATCCAATATTTTAATTCTAACATTTAGTAATGCCAAATACATAGTTACTATTTTATACCATCAAGTTTTGTGTGGATTAAGGTTATGCTGTTATTTTCTCTGACTCATTCCTCTATCATTTCAGTCTTTCTTAATGATTTTTAACTTCTCCATGAACCTCATTCTCTAGGAGTTCACTAAAGAGATCTCTTGGTAGTAAGCTCTCTCAATTTTCCCTATCTAAAAAGTCTGCATTTCATTCTTATTCTTGAAAAAATAATTTTATAGGATAGACAATTCTATGCTGAAAGTTCGATTTTCTCAGAATTTTGAAGATATTCACAGCTTTATGGCTTCCAATGCTGGTCTACTGAAAGTCAGATATCAGTCTAATTGTTCTTTTGTAATACATCTTTGTTCTCAGTCGATATTTTTTTTCTATATAGTGAGGTATTAATTACCTCATTGATATTGTCTTTTTGCCATTCATCGTATTCTCTATGGAACTCAAATAACATACATCTTAGAACTTCTAACTCTATTCTTCATGTCTTTCAGAATGTCTTGTATTTCTCTTTCTTTATTTCTTTAGTGTTGATTTCTGGGCAATTCCTCCAGTTCTGTCTTTGACTTTACTAATTCTCTCACTTAGCTTCTATATTTTTATTTCTATAGACTTCCTTTACAATACTGCCTTGATAGCTGTGATAATGTCTTGCTCTTCTGTCACACTTCCAATTCTCTTTTATTTCTCTAAGCATTTACTAATTTTATATCTTAGGTAACTCCAACATCTCAGTTTTTCTGGTCTGGTATTACTGTTAGTGGGTCTACCAAATCTAACTCAAGTTGGTTTGCTTCTCTCTGTATGTGTTTTATGATTTTTCCTCATAGTCCTAGTTCATATTCCTTGCACTTCTATGTGTGCAAAAATTTGATGTGTCTGGGTTTTTCTCTTCTTCTAGATGCCTAGGGTTACAACCAACATAAAACCACTTTTACTTAAATTATGAGCTTATAATTATTGTGATTCAAAGATAATATAAATTAAAAATCCAAGCCCATATATCTTGAAATCATCAATTCTCAGTATATATAATTACCAATCCCTTGTGGCCTAAGTCTGTCTATCAATCTATCTATCTACTATATTCCCTATCCCAGGAATAACATTTCCTAACATATTTTTCTTTTTCCTTTGTGATATTTTTTTTGTTCAGCCATTTCTTTTACTTTGCAGGCTGCATTACCATCTTCTGTTAGGACTGTTTTCAATAGATAATAGATAATTTCAATTTATATCCTAAGATAGATAGAAAAATTTTATTTTAAATTTTAAGATCACCCACTGATTTTCTATCAGAGCTACAGCCTTATACAGAGATTTCCTATTTTACAGAGACCCTAGTCTTTGCTTTTAGTCCCCCCTGAATCCTTCAAACCAAAAGGTTAGGCTGCTGGAGATTGGGAAATATGGCTCAGCAGTCACAGGCTTTAGTACTGGTTTGCCAACCTGGATATGTCATTCCTCATTATTTTTGGCCTTCAAGAATTTTCTATCTTGAAAGCTTAGGCTGGCTTAACTCCTATCATTGTCCCTTTGTTTGTAAACACCTGTTTATTTTTGCTTCTCACAGAAATAAAACTTCACAAATATGATAGTTCCACCTTCTAAATCAGAGGTCAGCAAACTATGGCCTGTTGGTCAAATGTAGACCATTGCCTATTTTCATAAATAAAATTTTATAGGAACACAGCCATGTTTATTCATTTGTTATTTATCTGGCTACTTTTGTGTTATAACATCAAAGTTGAGTAGGTGCCACAGAGATCATCTCACCCACAAAGCTGAAAATATTTACTTTATACCTTTTACAGAGGTTTGCTGACCCCAGACTAAATTCTCAGCAACTTATTTATCTTATAACAAATATCTTGAACTTAATAAAATAGCGAAGTATTATTTAAACTGGGTGTTCATTTCCTTAATGTATGTATGTATTCAATATAGATTTTTAATACCACTGCGGCAGACTAGAACTTCTTTGATGGTATTAACTACATACCTAAAAGATTTTAGTTGCAAATACATCATAGAAATATACTTAAATATATGCCTTTGATGATGATGATGGTGATGGTGATGATATCATCTCGAATTCCCGTAATTTCCTAAATCATGACAGATATAAAAACAGATATCATTTTAGAGTTAAATGTACTTGTCAAGTCATTTTGGAATGTGCTAAATCACCTTAATTGGATACGTTTTGCCTCCAGGAATCTTAACTGCTTATGTTCTCTGACACTCTTACTGAAAAAACTCATTGCCACAGATTAAAGCTATGAATGTTACTCACTTTCTAACATTATAGCTTTTATTACAGGAGAATATCTTTACCGTTTGTATAATATCCCATGTTCTTCCACAAAAGAAGTAATACACATTTGCTTGGAAACAATGCACTAGTCTAGTGTTAACTCTGCACTACCTATTTTTAGAGTGTGTATAGCCTCAATTTTTCTGCTCTATTCAGAAAAACAATGACATACACTTTAAATATACATATATGCTAATATATGTATATTTAAACAAGATATATATTGATTTTGAAAATACTCTTGACAGAAGATATAAATGCATCAAAATAAAATAAATGACTGAATCAAAAATATTACAATAAGGGAAAAAGAGATATATGTTAGAAAATGTTAATCGTGGGTTAGGGAATAGAGTACTGGGTGCAAGAAGCAAGAAGGAGTGAATGAATGAATGGTATTTGCTAGAAAGAAGAAAGTGCCAAGTAAAATGAACATAGAATACTTGTAAAATGTCCTTGATGGAGGGATAGTGTACTAGATATAAGGGACAGCTGGCATTTGCTGAAACACATGAGTGACATGTCCCAGAGAAAAGAAGGAAAGTGCTGGGTGTAATGGCAGTTAGTGTAGCTAGCCTGGACAGCAGGCTTTCTGCAGAATAATTTGTTCCTGGCTAGTAGTGATCTGCAGAAAAGGTAAGTGAATAGTTTTGACAGAACAGCATGTGAAAGGGAATAAACTAACTAGAATATCTGGCTGCTATGCAACTGACTAAGGGAAAACTGTATGGTTACAAAATCAAGCTGTAATCTCTTTGGAAACCAGGCTGTAAGTCTAAAAAAGGAAAGAAGAAATGTATTGAGACAGAGGTGAGTAGCATAGCATTCCAATTCGATAGATTTGTATGACAGTCTTTCATTTGTGTTATAACAAAAGTGTTATAGAAAGCTAATAACTAAGCTACAAAAACATAGTGGGCAAAACTTTGTCATTTGCTTATTTCACTTTTTAAACTATCTTCTACTGAGGTGACTGTTCTTAGGTAAATAGCACTTACCGAATGATCTCCATGCATAGAGAACATATTAAGGACTTAGTGGGGAGAAAGAGATGCAGTGGAAGTGATTCTGATTGTGGGGAACAAGGTTTTAATCTAAATAGAGCCTATAAACGCAAGGCACAGACCACTGAAAATGCACCACACTGAACATATGTTTAGTGGCATAACTTAAATATATTTCTCAATGTTAACAAAAATATGTCAGAGGGTTGCTTTGTAAATGTTAAATACCACATCAAAGTCAATATTGCCAAAAATATCCCTGAATCCTCTTTTAAAGTGTCATTATAAAGCAAAGAAAGTAAATTAGCTCTGTGGGTTATTAATAATAGCCCTAGGATTTGGATTCCATGGATAAGAAACATGAGATTTTTCCCAAAGGATCATTATTATAGCAATCTCATTTCCGTCCCAAACTCACCTATTTTTATTGACTGTCAAACCTTGATACAAGGCTATCTGTTTTAAGTGGCTGTTCCTAAGTGGTACTGAATGTTTGAAATATAGTATCTCTGTTAGATCTATTTGTGATCTAACATTCTTATGATATATCTTATTATCTCTATAATATAGTCTCTATTATTTTCATAAATCCCATAATTCAATGAGTAAATATTTGCAAGGAGGATTTAACAGATAACATTAAAATGACTCAACACAGAGATTTTTTATAAGAATTATAGCTAGATGCATATGGAAGAGGCTCTCAGAAGTACTGATAATACTAATGAAGCAGATTACCTTAACAGAAAACACATATGGTTCCATTTTGTGCATTCTTGCTCAACTAAGTATGTTTAGGGGCACAAGTTTGCAACCTGCTGAGTGAATCTTATTTTATCCATATGTGGATTATAGAGCTAAAGAGGAGACAGTTAAATTTATTTTTC
Source organism: Manis pentadactyla (assembly GCF_030020395.1). NCBI lineage: Eukaryota > Metazoa > Chordata > Mammalia > Pholidota > Manidae > Manis > Manis pentadactyla. The sequence continues at coordinate 115,810,829 of NC_080025.1, forward strand.
AGTTACTTTTTTACAATTCAAGATGAAAAACATGAGCAAATACAAGGGTTTCCCTTTTTTTCCTACAGGTTCAGGCCCCAGAATTAATTTCTTTTCCTTCCATGAACTACCTATTGACACTCCTCTTTCCCAATGTTCTGTGACCCTCAGGCCTCTAAAATTCAATGCTCATTTGTTTTACCAGAGGACATCTCTAAACTGGGAAGGAGAACATATTTTGGGTGAAGACAAAGGCAGTGAAAGCCAACTATGACTTCACTCTTCATCCATCATCTCCCCCATCAGCACACTCTAAGCTTGTCCATTCTAAAACACATAATTCAATGCCATTCTCAGCCCAATTACTGTCCTACCTTTCCTCTCTCTCTCACAGTCAAATTTTTTGAATCTGTATGTACTCTCCCTATTTCTACTACCTCTCTAAACAAACTTTTCTTAAAACACTCTAATCTGGCTTTCCGCAAGAAACTGTTTTGGAAAATAACTTTGATTTGGTCATTCATTACTTGCAGGTTAAGTTTTTGTCCTCTCAATTTTATTCAATACTGTTGATTATTCCTTTCCTCTTTATACATTTCCTTAGCTTCTGTGACACTGTAATTTGTTTGTGTGTTCTACTATACCAGAGTAAAACTATCTCCTTAGCTCATCATTCAGGCTATAAAGGTTAGGATTTCTCAAAGCTCTATCCTAAACTCTGTTACCTACTCACCTGCATTCTTTTCAAGTATCCTGATCTATTATTCTGGTTTAATTATTATCTACAGTAACATAATTAATACATGTCTAGCCTAGGCTTCCCCTCTGAGCTATAGATTAATATAGCCCTCTGCCTCCGAACATCTCCTCCTCCACATCTCAAAAGAAACTTAAGGCAAAACAGGTCTGAAAGTAATCCACACCATGGCCCACCTCCTCCATCCCAATGTATGGCATTACTTCCCTTTCATTTCTGTAAACCAGAAACGTAGTAGTAAGCCTTGACTACTCCTGTTTCCCCATCCATTTCCAAAGAATATTCAAGATTTGTCAGCTTTATCTCCTATGTCTCTAGCTAGATTCCATCCATTTTTCTCCACTCTTCAGTCCAGGTGTTTTTATCTGTTCTAGCTCAAAAATCTCTCTTGACTCATGCTTTCCTTTCTCAACATTCATCATCTTTTGTCATTAACTTAAACTACTGAGACAAGCACCTAACAAGACATTGCCACTAATTTTTCTCCAGTCCAATCATCTACATTGCTATTAGAATTATTTTCCTTAATTTTTTTTATTTTAAAAAGATAAGGAAATCATTGCCTAGTTAAGATATTCATTTGAGCCTTGTCACCAATAGGAAACATTCAAATTCCCTGTTAATTTCACAATTTATTCCCAGCCTCTGTCTAATCTCATTTCAGAACATTCCCCAACTTTATCAAACTGAATTACAAGACATAGTTAAGTTCCTTGCCACCTTTTTCTGGTCTTGCCTAATCCTTTTGTGATTCTTCAGGCTTTTATACTTAGTGATTTTTGTCTCATACACTTCTCTTTAGTCTTCCAGAAACAAGTCAAATATTTCTATTTTAGTGAGTACCATACTGTATTTTCAATTCTCTCTTTATATATTTATCCTTTTAAGAAGATTATGAGCTTCACGATAGCAAGTGTTGCTTTAGTCACCTTTAGGTACTTATTTCACATAATAGGTGCTCAACAAATGTTTTAAACTGAAGTATTAGAATATTTATAAAATCACAACATACAAAAAAGGCATAAGAGAATATTTAAGTAGAAATATCGTTATCCATATATTTGAGACCTGGTTAAATAAAATCAAGATCACAATGTGGGGAAATATAAATGAAATGCCAAAACCAACACCATGGAGAAAAGCAGGTTTAAGAGATGCTCAGCTTTAGACACTGAGTTAGCACAAATAGAAAGAATGACTTAAGCCTAGTATACTGGGAGTTACGCAGTGGTGAAAAAGACAGATTAAAAAGGAAAGGTACTATATATATAACAATTTGTTAAGGCACATTCCAGTGGGGAATATTTGTGTAGGACTTTTCAGTCCACAACTGCAACTTTTGATCCCTTTACCTAGATTCCATCCATTTTTCTCTACTACTTCCAAATAACTTTTGTCAAAATGCATCAACTGTTTCAGATCTCTAAGGTCCATCCATTACAGGGAAGCTTTAGTGTTCTTTCATTTGTTAGTACGTTATCCAATACTTCCTCACAGCTGCAGTGCTTCTTTGAAGCATATTAAACTTATTGTTTATCTATTAATGCTCCATATTCTTTCTCACATCTTCACTTTTTTGCACATGTTTTTCCTCTGCCTGAAATGTTCTTCTCTCCTCCTTTTATGATTGAAATGTCAACTTAGCTTCCTATACCTCTAGAAACCTTTCATGATTTTGAAAACTGGGTTAGGTGCCCCTTTATGTATGCCTGGAGTATTTGGTATGTCTTCACATCTTAGCACGTATTACATTTTTATGCAATTACCTATTTACTTATCTGTATCCTTTCCTAGATTATACATGAAAGGATAAGTACTATTAGTTGACACTTGAATGACATAGGAGTTAAAGGCACCAATTCCCCACACAGTCACGAATCCACTTATAACACTGACTCCCTAAAAACTTGATTACTAATAGCCTACTGTTGATTGGAAACCTTATGGATAACTCAAATAGGCAATTAACACATATTTTTCATGTTAGATATACTATATACTGCATCCTTACAACAAAGTAAGCTAGAGAAAGAAAACGTTACTGAGAAAATACATGTACCATACTGTATTGATTAATACAGTAAGTTTACATCATCTGTTTACAACGTGAATCACCTCAAGATGAGCTCACTTCAACTGTAATAAATTGGCTAAAAAATTATTGGAGCAGTACAGTATGTGCAACAGTAAATTTGCAGTTATGATTTAACACTGCATCTCCACATTTGTTTGTATTTCTCTTGATTGAAAATGGCAGCATATACAATATGAAAGTGTGTGCATAAGTTTTGATAAATTTTAACTTTTTCTAATAGAGTTGTGTATATTTTATGGTAGTAAATGATAAAATAGGCTAGTATCTACATAAGTTTTATGCATTCAAAACATCTTTTTATTATTTTTTTCCCACATTTCTAGGCCACACAGTTTATCTGTAAGTTTTTTCAAATTGTTGCAAGTCTCCAAAAATTTTTCCAACTTATTTGTTGAAAAAAATCTGCATGTAAGTGGACCCATACAGTTCAAACCTGTGTTTTTCAAAGATCAACTGTATATCTTAATTGTAGTTGCTTCCCCAATGCTTAGAATTGTTCCTGCCACCCAGTAGATCAATAAATGTGTGTTGAATGATTACTTAGGTTCCTTGAGAGAACACCATTATCTATAATACTATGTACTGTTAGGAACCTGTCATTTCTCCCTACTGTACTAACAAGTACAAGGCCATATGATGAGCAGGAAGAGGCCAGATGTAACCTCATTCTGTTCTCTACATTCAATTATTGGGGTTGGGCTATTCTCTTGCAAAAGACATCGCCATTGTGGCATTTTACTTACTTTGATTACTCTGAAGTTACTGACCCTGTCCTCTTTTGCTTTGACATCACAATTCCCAGATTTTTGACCTGCCAAGGTCATGGATAATACCGGTTTTCCAGCCTCTGCTTTGATTTTATGGCTGCTGGTTTGCCAGCTTGCTGCCAGGGACTGAGAGTCCAAATTATTTGGTCATTACATTGACCTGGGTCTTTTGGACCCCTGGCGAACTCCTCAGTTACATCAGTCTTAGGAAGCTTCATTTCCAGTTTCTTGATCTCAGACCAAGGCCTCATTCCAACTTTTTGTTAGTACCATCCCTTTGCCTGACTAAACCTGACCTAAGTCCTCTTGCAAAAATGACTCAACTACAAAGCCAAGGTAATCAGGACAGTTTGGTACTGGCCCAAGAACAGATCCATAGACCAGTGGAACAGACTAGAGAGTCCAGATATAAACCCAAGCACATATTGTCAATTAATACATGATAAAGGAGCCATGGATATACAATGGGGAAATGACAGCCTCTTTAACAGCTGGTGTTGGCAAAACTGGACAGCTACATGTAAGAGAATGAAACTGGATTATTGTCTAACCCCATACACAAAAGTAAACTCAAAATGGATCAAAGACATTAATGTAAGTCATGAAACCATAAAACTCTTGGAAAAAAATATAGGCAAAAATCTCTTGGACATAAACATGAGCAACTTCTTCATGAATATATCTCCCTGGGCAAGGGAAACAAAAGCAAAAAATGAACAAGTGGGACTATATCAAACTAAAAAGCTTCTGTACAGCAAAGGATATCATCAGTAGAACAAAAAGACATCCTACCTACAGTATGGGAGAATATATTCATAAATGACAGATCCGATGAAGGGTTGATATCCAAAATATACAAAGAGCTCACATACCTCAACAAACAAAAAAGCAAATAATCGAATAAAAAAATGGGCACAGGATCTGAACAGACACTTCTCCAAATAAGAAATACAGATGGCCAACAGACACATGAAAAGATGCTCCACATCACTAATCATCAAAGAAATGCAAATTAAAATCACAATGAGATATCACCTCACACGAGTTAGGATGGCCAACATCCAAAAGACAAACAACAACAAATATTGGCGAAGGTGTGGAGAAAGGGGAACCCTCCTGCACTGCTGTTGGGAATGTAAATTAGTTCAACCATTGTGGAAAGCAGTATGGAGGTTCCTCAAAAAACTCAAAATAGAAATACCATTTGACCCAGGAATTCCACTCCTAGGAACTTACCCTAAGAATGCAGGAACCCAGTTTGAAAAAGACAGATGCACCCCTATGTCTATTGTAGCACTATTTACAATAGCCAAGAAATGGAAGCAACCTAAGTGGCCATCAGTAGATGAATGGATAACGAAGATGTGGTACATATACACAATGGAATGTTATTCAGCCATAAGAAGAAAACAAATCCTACCATTTGCAACAACATGGATGGAGCTAGAGGGTATTATGTTCAGTGAAATAAGCCAGGCAGAGAAAGCAAGTATCAAATGATTTTACTCATCTGTGGAGTATAAGAACAAAGCAGAAACTGAAGGAACAAAACAGCAGCAGACTCATGGAACCCAAGAATGGACTAACAGTTACCAAAGGGAAAGGGACTGGGGAGGATGGGTGGGAAGGGAGGGATAAGGGGGAAAATGGGGCATTATGATTAGCACACATAATGTAGCAGGGTGGGGACATGGGGAAGGCAGTATATACAGAGAAGACAAGTAATGATGCTATAGCATCTTACTACGCTGATGGACAGTGACTGTAATGGGGTATGTGGGGGGGACTTGATAATAGGGGGAGTCTAGTAACCATAATGTTGTTCAAGTAATTGTATATTAATGATATTTTTTAAAATGTCAAAAAAATCTGGTTCCTACATATAATTAAAAATACCCAGAGAATATTGGAAGCTGAAAGATGGCTTAAAATAAACAATCTGACATAAAAATTATTAGTGAGATGTTTACTAGTTTTCCATTAACATGTTAAAATGGAATTACAGCAAATTAATATTTTGTTTTTCTACATATAAACCTGAGAGATAGAAATGAAACTTAATAAGTCAGAATTATGTTGGTGTTATTGAGGAAAGTATTATTCTTTTAAAGATGAGTGTTTGATTATTGTTAGTAGTAATATATTAAGTATATTGTTTTAGTTGGTTTAGCCTGAGTCTGTAGTTGGATATGCGAAGCATACATGGCTCAGTGTCTGGTGCAAATGATGGTAGGTATTTATTTTTCTATGAGATTATGTACTCAACTTTGTGAGCCCAAATTGAAGTTGTTAAAAGGGCTGCAAGCTGGCAAAGCAGTGGCAAAATCTATCTGGAGCCAAGCACAGCCATGATAAATAAGAAGATATCCAAGATCGGGATAGAAAGTGCGGGGAAAAACCCACAACCAACATCTGAGAAAAGAGAATGTTAAATTCCCACTAAGGGAATTTCTACTCCCATAGGCAGAGGAATGAAAGTTTGTGCTTGGAGTTCTAAGAGGACATGATACACAATGATGTATAAGACTGGAGGCAGTACACACAATTGGTATTTCATGATAGGGCCAGTAAGAGAGAAAACAAGGTATTTGCACCAATCCTTTCACTTTAGGACTGCAATTATCTGTAGCAATATTACAAAGCTAACTTCACTGGTAGGAGGAAAATAAACATGTAAAAAAACTTGCATGTCTCTTTTCCTGAGAAAGTATTTCTACCATTATATTCTTCTTTATACATTAGCCTCAAACCTTTGGAGACACACTCCTTGGGAGAGCAGCCTGGGCTATCTCCCACTTAAGTTTAGTTTATATATTTATTTTTGTCATGAAGAACTTCAGGGCCATGCCTAAAAAATTAGGTAGTACATACTGAAGATGCATACACAGAATTTGTCAAGTTTTAATTCCTAGGAAACATTCCCCAATAATAATGTTTTGAAAAAATTACACTGTGATATTTTTTAAATATATAATCACGAAACAGGTTAAATTTGCTACATAATCATCACTGCAGAAATTTACAGGCCAGAAGAGTCCATCTCAAATCTGTTATTGAAAGGTATGTGATATGTGTACATTAATTCCCCATGCCTTCGCGTCAGTATGAGTTGACAGCTCACAAGCTGTATTTTAGATACAATTTTTTTGCCATCAAATGTATTTTCTTTAAACCAAATATGAGCCACAGGACAAAACTGATTAGTACACGACTTCAAAGAAGGGTACTATTTCTGAGAGCCTTAAACTTCATATTCAGTTGTACTTATAATTTCAGTGGTGCTTTTGATACCTGCATAAAAAGAACTTTGTAAATGTTGGTACTTCTTAGTATAAAATTTTTACTTTTTTCTTACTAAGTCATATAGCTTTTTACTATAATCATATTAATATAATAAAGACAACTGACCTCTGACTGTTTTCAAAGTCCTGAATTAAAGTTAGGATTCCATGACTTTTTCCAGTTAAATATCACTTCCCAAATTTTGACAGAAAATAATTACTTACTTAATTAATTAAAAACTTAGGGCCCCTTAAATGAAATTACCTCTTTAGGAAATACTCTGTGGACTTCTGAGGACTAACTATTCCCCAAAATAACACATGTACAATCTCCCTACCCCAACACACTCACACATACATACACACAAGCACACACACAAACATATATATCTTACCACTCTATTTATTATTCTTTTCACAATTCTTCCATCAGGGGTTTTCATGTATTTTTTATTATTCTGTGTGGGTTCACTTTTATCAGTGGGCCAAATAAATATCTTACTGCCTTCTTCAAGATCTGTATTATCAAATGTATTTTAAAATTCTGAGCACCTATAGATACTTTTTATAAATATATATGTATAGAACACCTATAGCTACTTTTGTATATATGTATCTAAACATATATACAACCACACTAACCTAGAAGTAGCAGAGCTAATTAGCATTGCTATTTATTTAGAAAATCTCCTACAAAATGTACATAGATAGATACTTTGGAAGAAATAATTACATTTGAAATTAGTTACACTTAAGACGAATGAATACAAGCTCAAGGCCAGATTTTTACAAATCTGTAATCAGCCAATTACTGAGGACATAATACCCTTTCCAGAGTCAATATAGGTATTTCTAGTCACTCAGAGAATTGTGGCTTTTTTCAGGGAAGTAGTAAACAGAAATTAAAGGAGGAACTATAAACACTATAACCCAGAAATTTTAATATATAATTGAAGAATAAGAACAGTTCATATAATGAGTATACAACTTGACAAACTGACAAAACCTTCTTTTCAAGTATTAAATTCTATGTAGTCTGTGATAAAAATAAATGAGTTACTTGGGTTTCTATTTATCCTAGCAATGGAAAAGTGGTTCAAGAACTGAGACAGTTAATGGAAAATTAATAATAAAAAAGAAGGGCAAAAAATGGTACAAGTAGTGTGTTGGATGAGATATAGGATAATAGACATTTATATAGTCAAGAAAGGAGAAGATTGAAGGGGATTTGATCAGTCTATGAAAACCTTACAAGTATCTGTATAAATGAAAGAATGTGATTATTTGAGGCATCCGAAGATGGAAGGACAAGGAGCACTGATCTGAAACCAAAGAAGAAAATGTTTCAGTCTTATATTAAGAAATACTTTGCAAGAGTAAGAAGATTTGGCATTAGAAATAAAAATCAAGGACAACACATAAAGTTTAGAGAAGGCCTGAAAATGATGCACCTACGAGTACAGAAAATAAATCAGAGATGATGAAGGGAAGAATGGAAAACTGCTTACAGGATCAAAAGATACACTTGTTCAGGATGTGTGAAATGGGTTAGCTAATGATCTTTCTGTTATGTATGATTCTCCAGCAAGTTCTCATTCTAAGAAACTATACCAAAACTGGGAAAGCAGTTTAAATAAATGAAAAAATTTAGGCTGTACTGTTACCAACTATTCTAATATATTTTGACATCCAATAGTTTCCAGTTATTGGCTATGTTTTCTTGTATTTGATAAATAGATATACATTTATGTGATGACAGTTTGAGTTTATGATAATAGATTTACATTTCTAGATTCATACAGAAATATCTACAAAATAGCATGCTCTTTATATCTGCTTTAATTATACAGGTGCAGACTATCTCCTAAAGAAAATATTAATAAAAATAAAAAGATCACTATAAAACAAACATTTCCATAATACATTTTCTAAGAAAAAGGAAAACCCAATATTAAATTACACTTTTTCTTTCCTTAAGAAGATACCAGTATAGAAATATTAATTCCCTAATTAAATAATGAACAATGCATTGTTTGTTGCTTCCAGACTGCCTCCAATCTTTTTTTTTTCACTGTTCAATTCTAGATTTTAATTGCTTCCTCTATGAGCAGGAAGGGCAATAGCCTTATCAAAGCTCTGGAGTTTTTTGGTTTTAAGAGAGATGTTTTAAAGATTAACAAGAGGCTTGCTGGTCCCTTGGCATAGGGTGTAGTCAAGATGAATAAAGGGATTATTGTGAACAAGGACATACTTAGCTAAGTTAAGTAAAAGAAATTGGTCACGGACCCAATTCATTAATTCACTCACTCTAAAACAGACGATATGGGAAACAGAAAATTAAAAAATTTTGAATCACCTTCTATGTATTAAAAGCTGAACTAAGGTAAGAATATGGAAAAATTCTATCTAAAGATGATTTTGATCGAATCCAGGCATTTGGCCTGGTTCATTTTTACTTCCCTAGTTTTCTGTATGTACTACTTTGCAATGATCAATACTTTGTTGTTGAAGAAAATGAAGGTTTCTTACAGGTGAAGTGGATGAGCTAAGACTTTCAATAGGGCAAGGAATCTCTAGGATTCTAGTCCTATAGTAGAGACAAGGTTGACTATGTTTAAAGGCTGGGTAGAAAAGTGAAACCAGAGAAAGACAATGTCCTTAGAGAACACGAAATAGTTTATAAAACCTCATAAGGAAAAAGAAGATTCAGGAGGAAATAAAAACTGGAGAAAGTGGAAATCACAGAAAAAATCAGAAGGAAGATTTCAGAAATTTAGAATTATACAATTTGTAGTCTGAAACCAGAATGGAATAGTAATATTATTACTATTATGGAATGGAGATGCAGGTGATTGTCAGCAAGGAAGCCAAAAGTTCGATATTGATGAAATAAAGTATTTTAATAAATGATACCTTAGAGTTATGTGGATGTTTTATATACTTTAAAAATTATAAACAAAATACAAAATATCTCATTTTAGGTATTCAAGTAAGTCATTCACTTGACTTTTATATTAAGAGTATTAAAGTTCAAGTTCACCAAATTAAATGTAATTCATTCTTCTGTCAAATATTCTTTCGTAGCACATGATTAGAATACTTAGAACACTTGATTACTGAATTTCACTGTTTTAGGCTTAACACCAAAACATGTAACAAATGTTTAATAATGAAGAGCTAAATCTAAGAAAGGACACAGAATATGAAGTCTTAGTATATTAGTGCTATGACTTCTCTTTTTTGTCTAACATATACATTAATATATACATTTTATATATGTAGTCATATTGCTTTGATGACTAATAAAGTAGCACAATTTCAAGTTTTCTCTCTCCCCTTTTTCCTGGCTATGTTGACCCCTCTCTCTCACTTCTCTTAATCACCTCATTTGAAATGCTCCTTAGTAACTTTAAATCAATTATGTATCCCATACTTAAGACTGGCTTATAATATTATTTCTTAAGTCACACATTTTAGAAGACTTCAGTGCCTAACTAATGGATTTCTTGAAAAACCTATCAAAGTGTTTCTGAACATAAGAAATACATCAATTGGACAGAAACAGTTCTTCATTATGCTTTACACACAATTTTGTTCAACTGCTTATTTTAATTAGAGCAGAACTCTGGCTTCTGCTCATTGGTTTAGCATGAGCAATAAAATGAAGTTTATTTAATTTTCTAAAATAAGTAAAGCAGAGTAAAGTTAATTAAAAGTTAATTACAGAATAATGAATCATCTACCCTTCCTGTGCTAGTGTTGCCCAGATGATTAGATGCTGTCCTTACTGAGTACACTTTCGTTTCCATAAGCTGGGTTTTCCCTTTGTGTGGTATAAGGATTTTCATTTGTGTATTTGAAAAGTTTTATGTTGCCTTTTTCTGAAGGCATTTTTTTTAGGGAATACACAAAGACACAGAGGTATATACTCACATCTTCCTAGTTTCTTTCCTTTTATATGCTTTCCTCAAGCATAATTTTCATTTAGACTTCTGATTGTCTTTTAAATCTGACAGAATATACCCATAAAATTCATTAGTAATTGTTTCATTTCCCAGCATGGCATGTGTAGTTAACCTTGAAAGACGGATTGGGCATTAACTGTAGCGAACCCAACCTTTGCCAGTATCACAAAGGTCATGGATCTCTTCTCCCTGGTCCTGTGTCTTCAAATAGAAGGTTTTGTACATATTTGAATTAGAATGCTTTTGCTGCTCATTAATTCATCATTAAAGTGATGTTAACTGATCATTCTCTATAGGGCTCTGCTGTACAGATTTTCTGGTGTGAACTGTTAGAGCTTGGCTTCCAGTCACTTACAACTTGCAGAAAATAACAGCATTCATATTTTTGGTAAACTTAAATCTTTTTATAAAAATTTGTTGTAAGTAGCAGGGCTTATAAACTTTCACTGGGAATACAGTATGGCTTATACTGAGAATACCTTAATTTTTATGAATGGATATATGTATGGAAATATTTGAATTTTGATTTTACAGCAGGCTTTTTGTAGTACAAGGAATAATGCACAATGAATATTATGTTCATACCTCAATTATGTGTCTTGCATCTTGAGATCCTAACTATTAAGGCACTGTGATAAATGTTACTTAAAATTGGGGAAAAAAGTTAACTAGTCACTGATTATATTGTGATTGTAAACACTGTTGTATTTACATTGATACAACACATTTGCTTTACCTTTTTTTAGTCATTTGATTATATGTCCTGTCTATGTAAGAAGCTACAGACAATTAGTTTTGCAAAATTGTGTGAGATTCAATGGTATAAATATGTTATGAAGTAACTACAAACAACCGAATCCCTGAATCTTTCTTTCTTTAGAAGTATATTCAATACTCCACATCCATAATTTTCAACCTCTGCTCAAAGGAAACATGTAGAGGCATTTATTTCCCCCCATGTTGTTAACCAGATGTTAAAGAAGAAGGAAATACATGGAAGTTGAAAGAGAGGGAGCAATCTTGTTTTCACACTTCATACTTGCCGCTATGACTTTATCTTTACTATTCTAACACTTTCCCTCATTCCTCTTTTAAGACTTTTTTTCCTACCTTTATATTTTAGTTATATGTGTAACTTCTTCCTTATTATATTCTGAGTTTCTGGTTCTCAATTTTCCAAGCTTTAAAATAATGAGAATAGAGACTCAAGAAAAAGAATGAAATACTTTCAGTTTATAAATGGTGACTTCTTTTTCAACTATCATTTTCAAATGTTGATTCAAAACATCATATTAATAATACCCATCTTGCAAACACAGATACTGTCTGTTCTTTTCTTTTGCTTATGAAAAATATGCCAAATTAGGAAAGTACCATTTTGTAAGGTGTACTGTTCACCATTTTATTTTTCCTCAGCATTACAATTTTTTATGGTAATGTTATTTAGGTTTATTTGGTTCAGACACCCCTCTTTAAGAATGCCCGAAATTCTTGGTACAGAAAAATAAAACAATTCAATGCTTGCCATAAAGTGAATTATGGGTACTTTATTATAATTGAGGAGAAGTAAATAACTGAATACCTAAAATATAGTACACTGAATAATGGAAATTCCCTCTTTGAGCTTCTTGGTTAGAAAGGGAAAATAGAGGCCAAATCATGCTAAGTTTTTATAAATGGCTTCACATTTCATATTTCATCATAGTAGAGCTAGGTTTCAGAATGTTTCATTCTCCTGAGAGACAAGTATGAATAAAGACTCCAATTTTGGCAATCACAAAACATTTCTAGGAGAACAAAATAGAAAAATATTTATGGATTATAGAATGTTATATATATATATATATACATATATATATATATATATATATAAGAGTCTGTTGTTTATATTATTATATTTTATTATTATAATAAACTTACACATATATTTAGAGTTCAAGTTTTATCAGTTTTCTGAGATTATTCCAGTTAATAAATATGCAAACATCCAATTTATATGTGAAGATCACCCAGTTCATTTATAAATTTAACATAAAATATGACTGGCAGGTAGCAACATTATAAAACATTTAATTTCTCTGCATTGAACCATATGAATCACCTATTTGGACCATAGTATGGCGAATAAGTATGTTCATAAGAATTTTATATACATAAACCAGTAATTTTTTAGTGTTTTTAAGTTTTTGTTTACTGACTCAAAAGTTAAACATTATAAAAAGTGTAAAAATGCCAGCACTATGTGTGGAAATAATGAGAAACTATAGATGAAATAACAAAGTAACAACTAATCATATAAAAAATGGGGTGTGTTTATATGCACACATGCATAATATACATGTATATTTGTATATGTATATATGTGTGTATGTGTATGTACTAAATGAATGTTATTACATTAATTATAATTAAGGTACATTAAAATGGCTAATTTATAATAATTATTAATCATATAGAGTGAGAAAAGCAAGTAAATAAGTAACTAAATTCTAAATCAATTAGTACAGTAGAACAGAACATGTTTCTTTCATGAAAATGTAATGTAAATGCAAAATGGGAGATAAATGGACATAATATGTTTGTTAAAATTTTTTTCTCTGCTTCACAGAAACTTTCTGCTCAATATACTAAGAGAAAACAAAAATTATGCAAAATTAGTATCAAATGTCTTTAACTCTTCTGGCTAAATAAATCTCTGAAGGAAAATACAAATTCATAAGCCATTGCCAATCTGTGAATGTTGTTTAGGGACTCATGCAACACAGTAACAGACTGAAACACAGTCTTTCTCCAACATAGTATTTGCAGAAGGAAAAATCTTCTGCTGGATTCACTACCCTACATTGAGATCCCTGCTGCTAAGCCCAAATAAGAATATTGCTGCCTGTTTCAAGCATAATGATCTCCAATTCTGTTTGACGTAAGAAGGGCATGACATTAAGCACTTCTAAAAAGGAAATGGAAAACCAATGACTCAATAATAAGAACAGCATGTTGCTACAAGTTGGTATACTTTCTAACTAGCATCTCTCCTGCCTTACTTAATGTCATTCACTTCCCGCGTCTCATGATTTCCTCCCTGTCCTTTAAGCATGCCAGTCACACTCCTCCTGCCTCATGGGCTTCACCGCTGTTCTTCTTCATGGAATACTGGTTTCCTGGGTGTGTCTATGTGCCTACTCCTACCTCCTCAGATCTTTGCTCATATGTCAGCCTCAGGGAGACCTCTGACTGCCTTGCTTGGAATTGCAATCCCTCCATAACTCTTGCTATGGTCCTTCCCTGCTTTACTTTCCCCACAGCATGTATCACCATTGAACATACTATATAATGTACTTGTTTTATCTATTGTCCATCTCTAATCACTAGGATGTAAGCTCTCTGAAGACAGGGGTCTTTTTTCTCTTTTGTTTACTGGTGTATCCCCAGATCTAGAAGAGTGCCTGGTACTCATGGGCATCCAGTAAAAACATTATTTGAATGAATGAATGTGAATCATTAAAATATCTCATTGAAGAAGTGGGGAGAAATTCCTTCTCCCAAAAGATTAGCATGAATATAAAATATACCTTTTTCTACGTATTTAGGTCTATGTACTACAGCTTGAAGCCAGATAAGCCAAACTCCTAGGTCATGTCTGAGTCTATCACTGACTCAGTCAGATATGTGTTTCTCTATCTGCAGCCCTTATAATCTCTTTTCCAGTTCCATTTATCCCACATATCAAAGGCTCTTCTGGTTGCCAACCAGAGCTCATCTCTCACTTTCATAGTATTAAGACAAGGGAAAAGAACATAAGCAGGTAATATAACCCTTTCCTTTTATAAAATTAAAACACAGCCTGTGTTTACCTGGCTGGCCACACATCCTTAAACATCAGGGAGCATAGAGGAAGCAGGATAATATTAAGCTTAATATTAATTAAAATAATTAACAAGGACAAGAATTTCCTACAATAATATTTCAAGGTTTATGTTGACAGATCTATACTGAAGGCAATTAAGTCACATAGCCTACCCTTGCCAAAAAAAAAAAAAGCCTACCAAAGATATTCTTAAACATTTCCTTTTTCATTTATGTGTAGACTTATATTGGTTTTAATTCACCCAAAGAAAATGGCCAAAAGTGAAAAAAAAACAGGGTTTACTAGTTTTACAAGCAACTATTCTCACTTGCAAACTAGCAAATTAGATGAGTTAGCTATCTTAGCCCTGTTCCATGTGTCTACATCAGAGGAAAAGTCACTGCTCTTCAACGATTTTGAAAAGCTCAGCAGAAAACAAAAGTTATACTGACTTTGAGATTAAATTAGACATTGGAATAAAATAAAGTGAACTATATCATATGAAAACATATTACCTTCTTTCTGCAAATAAATAAAAAATTATCAGAAGAAATCAGATCCATATTTTTAAAGAGAGACAAATGACATATATTTCCATTTCTGAAATGAAATCCATTCAAATTAAAAATAAATTTAATTATATTACCTTGAAATTTTTTGTACCAATCAAAATACAGAATAACCCCCAATATTAAAAATTATAGAGCACAATCTACTTAAGTCTACACTTTCTTAATGCTTTCCACCATGCAAGAACAGTGAACTTCAAAATTAATCCTGTGAAAGTAAAAGAGACAAACTGGCAATTTAAAGATAGAAATATCAATTATTTGATAGGTAGTGCCAAACAGTGGTTAAGGATACAGTCATTGACGCCGTTTTCCCAGATTTAAATCCTGCTTTTGTTGAGAGCTCTGTGCCCTTGGGAGAGTTACTTAACATCCCTATGCCTCAGTATATTCTCTCAAATAAGGCAAACAATAGTACCTAATTCACTAATTTGACTGAAGATTAAATTAAATAATGCAAAGAAGTCTTGTTATGCTGTCTGGAAAATAGCAACGGTTCAATAAATAAATTTTTGTTTTAGCCAAACAGACTGGGTGGGGAGTAGAAGGGTAGGGCTCAGATACCCTGGAAGTTGTTACAGATTACATTTTTACCTAAAGAAGAAGGAAACCTCTTAAAAGAACCTTCAAGATGTAAGTACAGAGGTGATCATAGGGCAAGTGCAAAGAGTTAAGGAGCTCAAATTACTCAGGATCATGGAGGCCCCATGCAAAGTCCTCCTCCAAACTCTACAGATCTGTAAGGACAACAGATTATGGAGTTTAAAGAAAAGGATTTTTAAAATTATCCCTTAACTATAGTTTGCAATGTAATGGATCACCTTATCCAAAATTTAGCACAAACCAACTTCATATAATCTTTTAAAAATACATAAATTCTTTATGTTATGAGCAAGATTTTCAATTTAAACATGAAAACTGCCTGTTTTCTATATATTCTATATAAAACTGACTCAAAGTTAGACAGATGTCATCTCAATTACCCACCAATTGACTTGATAAGAAATTTTATTTAAGATACATATGCATAAAAGTTTAGAAGTCAACACTATGTACATGAAGATTTTCTCCTTAGTTTTATTATGTAAATTTAATTATAGAATATACATGACAACTTGACACTATTTAATCTGGTAAAGTCCTTTTTAGTAGCTGTTCAACAACTACCCTCAACTGTATAAATACTTTTTTATCATAATTGTGGAAAAATTAACAATGCCAAAGTGCCCAAATTACATTTCATTTAAGATATTTTAAGTTTTTATTTAAAGGCTTTATGTTTCCAATTTCTGTCCTTTATTTAGCTTCAGATATAAACTTATTTATAGACACAACAAGGCATACTGTGTATTCATAGGTGTTTCTATATATTTAGTATATATTTAATGAAGGTCAAGAATAAAACTGCAAATGAGGTTTATGGGAGCATTGTAAAGGTTCATTATTGTCACTGTGTGGGAAAGTATAATTTTCTTAAGAGAAATGATGACATATACATAATAAAGTCCCTGTCCGTGTCATGACAGCTCAAGAGCATGCCATCGTTACCACCTATGTCACACGGCAGGTGTGCCTGCTATATGGGTGACAGCTGCTGACTTCTCTGATCAACACATAATTATCTCTGAATAAAAATGTGTTGAAGTTAGCTGGACATAATGGATTGAGGACCCAGGGCAAAGTTATCTTTATCATGGCACATAGCACCACCTGGGGGTAGGAGAAGGCTAGAGAAGAGGTGCTGGCAATGATGCAACCTTGAGAAGCCTGCTGTGGTATGGGTACTTCTGGGGTGTTCATGTTTATCCCCCTTGTCTTTTGGATAGAAAGAGGTCACTCAGTTAATGATTAGGATGCTCCTGGCAGAGAAAGGTCCCGCTGATCAATGCTATTCTCCACTGATCTAACTGTATATCTCTCTCTTAGCATCTGGATAGTTTCCATTTGCAGAATCCCCTTCCCCCATAAGATAATAAATATCATATCACAAGGATGGCAGTGCTCCTTCATGGAACACTGACTGTTTATTAGAGGCAAAAAAGTTTAAGAGAAATGCTAACAATGTTCATTAATGGCCCGCATCCAGGTTTAATGAGGCATGTCAATATGCGGACTGGGCAACATCAGTGGCATAATAGTGGTGGTAAATGGGAGTAATTGTATCCAATTGTACGGCACAGCTTCCAGGAATGAGCCCGAACTGCCAACTGACAATGACAGAGCAATTATGGGAAGGCAAGCGAGCTGTGTCAAATTAGCACTTGGTGAGAACTCATTTTTCAGAGATGTGCTTGCTCTACACCACCACAAGTGATAGCTACTTTATTGTGAGTGATAGGAAGACCAGCACTTAGACTGATGTTCTGATTTGTCAATAACTGTATTTGAAAGCTTAGTGTCACAAATATATAGAGATATTCAGGGAGAGAGGCACACTGCTCATGATCCGAAGGATAAGAACGTTGCCGAGAAGGTCATCTGTCAGTGTGAGCTGTCAGAGAGAGATCACACTCTATGAAAAGGGAACATTCAGCCGACTTAAGTAATTACCTTTGACTGAGATTTGAAGATGTCTTCTTTTGTTGGCCTACATTGACTGCATAATTTATAATTTATTGCAATCAGCAAAGGGCCAGGAATTGTAACTAAGAAAATTCTTATTTTATTTCCCATAATTACTTTTCTCTCTCTCTTTTTTATCTCCTTTAGCACTTAAGAAGTGTAAAGTTTAAAACTGATGAAACTGATTTTTTTTTCCTTGCTTGCTTAAACGATTCAGTCTCAAGTATATCAGAAACAATATATTTACTTTTGTCTGTTGCTTCATAGGGCCATAGATCTCTACCATCACCCTATGAAAGGTATGAGATACCCTATCCTTGATGTATTTTTTCTAGCTTTGTGGGATTACTAGTTGAAGAAGATGAAGGAATAATTCAGTTTTGTCTCTCTAGTGCAGAAGAATAAAAAAGAAAAAAAAAGCAGATTTGGAGTACTGAGCACTGAAACTGTAATTCCCACTCTCAGATACTTATCAGTTTGACTGAGTTGTCAGAACTTATTAAATGTATTATAGCAAAATTTCAGAATTATATGGATTAATAGAATTTTAAAATCTTGTCTTTTTCCCCTTGTATATCACAGGATCAGTATTTACAAAATAATTCCTTGACTTTTAATAACCTTATGAAAAAATACATGTTTTCTGACACATTATATCCTGGAATGCAAAAAGCACTGAAATCTAATTTTTTATATTTCTAGAAGAAACAATTATTTTCTTAGCTAAATTATAATAAGGAATCAAAAACAGTATAGCTTTTGATTTTTTTTATTCCCTGGATTGAAAGAAGAATCTCCAAAGAAATATTAAACTTAAATTACTTGGCATTATTATCAAATTCTTGCTTTGTTTTTATTTTTTTCCTACCCGTGACCCATTGATTAATGAATTGTAACCAAAAATTACCAAGATTAGCCTGCCTTGTGGCAAAAACTGTTGTTTAATTCTAGGTGTATTGATTTGCTGTAGAGGTATTGACAAAAGAATCAATCCAAGTACTCTAAGTCAATATTACTTTAGTGGAAACTCTACCTTTTAGGTATAAAGAAATACTCTCAGAACACTCTTTTATTAATATGGTATAAAATTACTGTCACATAATAAACATTCATTCTTTCCTATCCTCAAGTCTGCAAATGTTCACACCACTCCTTTTCTTCCCCCCAAGACCCACCGCACACTCATATTTGAAATTAGTAATTTTGGTTTTTGGATATTTGCTAATGTATTTTTTTCCTCTAAACTTTAACAATTTTGTTGAAAATAATTTGTTTCCCATAGTTTACCATTTACTACCTCAGCTTGTTTAAAATTATATACTTTGATGTTTCTGAAACACAGTTTTTAATTATTTTTTAAAATATTTTAGAATTCTTTGGACCATTCAGTCTCCCCTTTGTAGAAGGCTGTTTAATTTACAATGCCTTAAGTACAGGCCCGTCATATAGTCTATAGTGACTGAGCCACTTAATAATGGAATAGTGCATCAAAGTGGCACTTAGGTCTCAAATTGTTATGTATGACTGTCAAAGAGGTAAGAAAAAAAGAATTAAAAAGAGGGGCGGGGGTAGAAAAACCCTTGATTTGTCTTTACTACTGAAAAGCGAATTTGTCAGTCAGGTTCTGAAATCACAACAGCATTGCATCCCCAGAGAGATGTTGAAAACTTGACAGGTACATATTTTTTCAACTACAAACACTCTTATAATAAAAACTAAATACACAAATCTTATTTATTTATTATGTTGTTGACAGAAAGTTATTGTCAATGGGATTCAATGTTCAGGTTCAAGTTGTCAAGAGAAATAGCCAGTAAGCAATCCAAAGAGTCAAGATACAGATATTCAAAGGCAAAAGACTAGCTTCTGTGATATGTTGAAAGGATTTCAGTGTATAATTAACTAAGTCCAACCATTGGCACTTCATCTTCCCCCAATGGCAAGTAAAGCCATCACAGCCTCTCTCAAGGGGACAGACTCACTTGTTTAGTGCTCATCAAGGCTTTTGATCATTACTGGTCTTTTTATTTCAACATTTAAAAATGAGTTTGCTTTTGTCTGGCATTTTTCCATTCATCATTGCTTTTTCTCAGAAAGAATGAAAGTAGAAACCACAACACAGTACTGAAATTCTATCATCCCAAGTATTTTTAATATCTCCTTAAGTATCCATATATCCAGAACTATCTATTTTTGAGTATCAGTATGTAATTTCTCTGGGTATATTTTGTGCACACTGTAAGTATGCTGACAACTTCTATTAATACCTACAGTGATGCTCTCTGTGTGTGGTGATTATTTGCCTCCTGATAGCTTCACTATATTACCAAAAACCTTATGGGTATGCCTGGACATTTTGTGTGAGAAGGCAGGAGACCTCCGGTTGTAGCACTATTTCCTAGAAATTATAAATTGCAACTCGTTGTCACCCACTGCTTTATATAGATCATTCTTAGAGAATTGCATTGAATGATTTGCCTGGAGCAAATAATATTTTTGACAGGTGAGTGGAATTTTGCAAGGCTAGAAAACACTATACAGACTACATATGAATAACTCTGAAAACTACAGCTCCCATCATGCCCTGGAATTGAACATTAAATAATCATGACCTCATCAAAGGCTTTGCTGTTGTTATTTTTAATTTTATCTCATTGTGGTAAGCCTACTTATAGGATCTATTATCTACAGGCATAATTTTGTACAGCAGATCTCTAGAACATATTCATCTACCATAACCGAAATTTTATGCCCACGGACTAGCAACTCCTCTCTACCCCTTCCTCTAGCCCCTACCCTTGGAAACCACCATTCTATTTTTCCCTTCTGTGAGTCCATTATCTATTTTAGATACCTCAAAGAAGTGGAATCACACAGTATTTGTCCTTCTGTGACTGGTTTATCTCACTTGGCAAACTTGTCCTTCAAGTTCATCCATGTCATTGCATATTGTTGGATGTCTCTCTCTTTAAAGGATGAATAATATTCCATTGCATGTATAATACCACATTTTTAAAACTCATTCATCCACTGATGGACATTTAGGTTTTTTTCATATCTTGGCTATTGTGACTAGTGCTACAATTAGAACAAGATTTCAATTCTTTTGTATAACTATCCAAAGGTGAGACTGCAGGATCATATAGTAGTTCTATTTCTAATTTTCTGAGGAATCTCCATGCTGTTTTCCACAGCACTGCACAATTTTGCATTCCCACCAACAGTGTACAAAGGTTCCCCTCTTTCAATGTCCTTGCCAACACCTGTCTTTTGCTTTTTTGATAACAGCCATTCTGACAGGTACAAGGCGCCATCTCATTGTGATTTCGATGTGCATTTCTCTGGTGATTAGTGATGTCGAGCACCTTTCCATGCATCCATGGGCCATCTGCACATCTTCCCTGAAGGAATGTCTGTGGCAAGTCTTTGTCCATATTTTTTACCTGGGTTATTTGTTGTTGCTGTTGTTGTTTGCTATTGAATTGTATGAGCTCTTTATATAGTTTGGATGTTAACCCCTTATCAGTTATGTGATTTACAAATATTTTCTCCCATTCCATAAGCTGCCTTTTCATTTTGGCGACTGTTTCTCTTGTTGTATGTACAGAAGCTTTTCAGTTTGATGTAGCCCCACATAATAGATGTTCAGTAAGTTGAAACTACTAATCTACATTGATTTGCTTGACTATTTCATTTCTGCATGTGTATGTGTTCTCTCCCCGGCCAGGTCCAAGGCTACTATGAGGAAGGACAACGGTGGTCAAACGACTTCACATAAATATAGACAGAGTTCCTGTTAAGTAAGCAGGCTCTGGAAACTTCCTTTGATAATCAACAGAGAAAAAAACAAACTATTGGCTGATTGATCACTTAACTGATGCAGTCCTACTTGTCAATTTTTGCTTTTGTTGCTTATATTTTCGGTCTCATATCAAAGAATTCATTTCCAAGACCCATTTCAAGAAGGTGTTCCCCCCCAGAAGTTTTATAGCTTCAGGTCTTAAATTTAAACGTTTATTCCATTTTGAGTTAATTCTTGCAGATAGAGTAAGATGAGGGTTCCATTGCATTCTTTTGCATACTTTTAGATATCCAGTTTTCCCAGCATCATTTGTTGAAAAGACTATCTTTTCTTCATGTCATGAAAAGATTAATATAGGTCTTTTGAAGCAGAACTCAATCCATAGAAAATGAATCAACACGACAGCCTTATAAATGAATCTTAGTATATGTGAGGCCTTCAAAGTATTATCACAGAACTTTCTATATCCTCTTACTCTTTCAGGAAGTAAAAATTAGGATGTTCCTGTATTCTCTATTTTCAAAGACTAATATACTGTAAGAGTTATTTTAGTGTTCAAACACACACTGAAATACTCATCTTTTTTTTCCCTTTCCCCTATTGTGTACGTGTAATTCATTAGCATCTCTTTCTATGCCACTTTCAAAATCTTAGACTCTTTCTACTTCTGTCAGCTGGATCACATTAATAGCTCTCTAGCCAATGTCCCAGCATTCACTACTGCCTCTTCTACAATTTATTCCCCACATGCATCTGGAGGGATCTTTTCAAAATAAAAATCAGCCATAATCATTTCAGTTGCTTCTATTACACTATGTTAAAGTACAAATATGCTAGCTGACTTGATGCTCACAGTAGAAAGATCCAATAACACTAAAATTATTGATAGTCCCTGCTCTTTTAGTTCCTCACTATTACATGGCTGCTTTTTTGTGTGATCCACAGTTCCACCAAACTTCTCAGTTGGGGCTCAGTGTCATTTCTGTTTTTTCATAATGATTTTACTCCCTTCTCCTACAATGTACATAGCACTCCTCTCCTCCCCCAATATATTGGTAGAACAGTGCCATTTGTGTGCCTTTATAATAGCATCTATTATATTAACTTGAATTTTTCTATTTGGGTGCCTCTCTCCTCAGTAGAATGCGTCAATCTTGAGGATTAGCACTGAGTTTTATTCATACTCTTGTCTTCTGAGATGGGCAGAGTATTTGGCATTGCAGATCCTTAATGTAACTGATTGAGTGAATGAATAAATGAATGAATGAACCATTCCCTGAGATAGGAGTCATTGTATCATATTTAAGTGAGTAGAATTATAACATCTAAATCCAGTCATATTACCGTGAGAAATAAGACTTTGTTTTGGTTCTTGGGTTAATCACTTAATAAAATGCAGTAACATCATTTGCATCACATCCCTCAAAAAGTTTTGGGGTGTTTAAATAAGATATTTCCAGAAAATAAAGTCCCTACTGCTAAGCAAGTCTTCGATATATGTTTGCTTCATGTTTGTTCCTTCTCCATTTGTAACTGAACTCTATTTAAAACTACATTTTCAATTAACTTATTAAAGAAGAATGGGACCTCACCTGAGATGATTGATAGGAAGAGAATAGAACACAGGAGAGAAATACATT
This sequence comes from Manis pentadactyla, assembly GCF_030020395.1. Taxonomy (NCBI): domain Eukaryota; kingdom Metazoa; phylum Chordata; class Mammalia; order Pholidota; family Manidae; genus Manis; species Manis pentadactyla. The sequence continues at coordinate 115,834,090 of NC_080025.1, forward strand.
TACTATTGAGGCTAAACACTACACAGCTGTGACTTTTTCTTATCCCATATATTTTAAATCAAGTAAGTCTCATTTGTCCACATGTTTACAATAATGACACTCCAACAATTTTGTTTTCTTAAACCATCTTAGTATTTACTAATATATGCAAGGTAGGGGCATTTCACTTGGTCATTTAAAATACAAATGGCTCAAGGTTATAGGATTCAGTGAGTTGATGGGATGAGAGTTATGGCATAGCGGACAGCTTTCTAACATACTAACATAAATAAGCTGAATGAAATACTACCGGCTGTCTTCTTCTAAGAAAGAATCTTTCAGTTGGTAGTTATAATTTCAAAAAAGTTACAGACTTCTAAATAGCCTACATATTAATGTATAAAGGTTTATGAAAGAAATCATGTGAACTAATCATTCCCATGAAGAAAATTCATGTATATTTTTATCTGATAGTTTAAAGGAATGACCCAAATTTTTATTTTGGCAAATGAAGGAGATAAGGGAATTAATTCCAAAAATAAGTGATAATCTATACCATCCACAAAAGTGCATTGATACTGAAACTATAGCCTTAAAGTCCATTACTGTAAAATTACAATACATTTGACTAACCAACGCCCAATCTAGAAAGTCTGCTTCTTTAAATCTTTATTCAACCTGGAAGATGTTTCAGAATTTGCAGTGTTATAACATCTTAATGTGTATGTACTTAACAAAAAATTGCACAAAGCACAAACGAGGTCAACAAGAGAGCATATTTAATGGTATTGCTTTTCTTCATTCCTCCATGCACGATTTATGATCACATCTTAATCTAGATTCTGTAGGCATAGTTTCTTAAAATTTTAATAGATGTACAGGATATGGAAAATAGATTCGCATATTCAGAAATGAGTGAATTATTTGATCTTGTCAGCTTAGCCATGATGTAATCACATGGCAAAGTTTTCCCCACATCATCCAATCATCACCAGTTCCCTCTAGAAAGAATGTTTTACTAAGCAAAGCCACAAGTGAAGCAGTCCCTGCAGATTTTTAACTCTACTAAAACTTTAGCAAAATCTTTTCTGGTATCAAAAAGATAAATGAAATAAAGAAGCAATAATATATGGCTTGACTTGTTCTGGTTTTTTTTTGGTTTTTTTTTAAATCTTTGCACTGGAAGACACAACTACTCTGTCTGGTAACTCTGAAACAAATCAAACCTAGTATGCTCACCATTTGAATCCTAAAGTCAGTGCTTTAAAACAAACAATTAACAATGTTTTCCATTTAACTCTGATACTAGTTTATTCATGACACTTTGATTTCAACTCTGAGATGAAAGTTGAATCGTCTGTTGTGCCAATTTGATATCAGAAGATTAAAACCAAAAGCAGGTGAACATTATTTTTAAATGGTGTTATTTTTACTCAGGTAAGTTTTCCAATGTATTTAAGAACTGACCTCTATCATGAGTTTTTTCAAGAGCAAAAAGAGAAAATATCACAAAAATAGAAAATAAAGATAGCCTTCATAAAGTAGAGCATGGACTTTTCAAACAGCAATTCTCTCACTTCCCTATGAACATCAATGGTATTGCAAACCAGACATATAACAAAAAAAGAGAAATACAATATACCCTGAAAGTAGAAAACAAGGTCAGAGGTGACGCTTTAGCTAAAAGACTTTCTTTAGGCGACAGAGACAGCAAATCAAACTTAGGTTTTCTTTCTCTTTGAATCCTCATAAAAAAAGCCTAATACCTCAGGTTTTTATTTTTAATTTTCCTTCCATGGAGTGCTACATGAACACTTCCCTGCACTGTTATTTGCAAGCATATTATTCATAAACCAGCACTGAAAAAGACTATTAATAAAGAAAAGGAAGGAAAGGAGGAGAAAGAAAGAGTAAGAGGGCTAAAGGGAGGGAGAGAGGACAGAATATGGAGAAAGATGGAGACAGAGGGAAAAGGATAAGGATAGGAGAGGCAGGTAGAGAGAGAGAGAGAGAGAGAGAGAGAGATGAGACAAGACAGAGAAAGGAAGAAAAGGGAAATGAAGGGAAAGGAAGAAAAATTGGATAGAGGGACTGATATGTTTTCATGTCAATCTGGTAAATATGATTTGGGTAAGTAAGAATAGAGTATCCTGAAAAAGTTTCATGGCATAAGGCCACTCTACATAATTTACCAGGTATGACCAGATTTCTGTATTTTTATCTTTAATCTACTTTATGACTTCCAAATTTATTTTTCCTTGTCCCTTTTATTAGGTAATTCTTATAAAAGTGCATCTACCAGATGTATCTACTGCTATCCTTCTGTATTATTCACTGCTGGCAACTTATTTCTACTTCCCATAATATATTTATTACTCTTTGCCTTATGCCTTTCTCTTCCTAAGTTATCATCTTACTACAGGGATGCATATAGTAATAATACTGTTTTTTTAAAAGCCTGGTCTTAAAGATTGGACCAAAAGCAAAGTGGAGTCATTAGGATAATAATCTATTTCAATGCCCTGAATTAACCTTAATCAAAGGTCACCTCCAAAGGGTAGATTGTTACTTTATAAAAATAAATATATTTATTTATAATTAATAATTGTTTAAATACTTTACAATTAACCAAGACTAATATAAAGAGAATATAAAACATTTGACTTTGATCTGGTAGCCTATTAAATAAGTTATTTCAATCATGTGTTAGATTATTATTCACCTATACAATTGCATCTGATTTTCACTTACTTTTTCCTAAAATGTCCTTAGCCAATAACAAAGGCATCTATTGTGTAAAAGAAATCTTTGTGGGAAACATTATATTTGTAAGTCTATCTAAGAAACAGAGTTAAGAGATTGTGACTAAGTTTATAGTGGGGGAGGGAAATAAATGGTTCTATTTGTAAAGAACAGGGGCACAGAAAACTGTACAACAATTCTCTCTGAACCATCTGAAAATTGATCTCAGTTTGAGCTGAAGTCCTTACCAGCCTCACCTCAACAATGTGCCCAAATGACTTTTTAAAAGGGTACAGCTCAAACCAGGGGAGAATGAGGGAAAGGGCAGGTTTGAAACTCACAGTGTTTCTATAATCAATACTCTGCTTCTGAACAAAAGTGTAAAGAGGCACACAAATGTACTAAACCACATTTCAAAAATGACATAGTAATTGCTGGCACTGCCCAGCCTACCCTGGCCTCAGCATTGCCAGGTTTTAAATTTATTTCAAACTGTTCTTCCCAAGTCTGCCTAATTTTTTTTGTCCAAATAGCAGCAACTCGCAGTTAGTGAACAAAGCTTCAGGATTTTTTTTACTTACAGCTAAATTTAACTTTACCCATCCAATAAAAAAGAAATAAGGGAGCCTTTATTATCTCCCTGGATTTCTGGGTATGATACCACATCATAGAGAAGTGGTTATTAGAGACAATGGCCTACCAAGGTGAAGTTTGTAATAAAGCCTATTATGTGGTTTCACCATTGACACTAATGGAATGTAACAGTGATTTAGAATGATTTAATGGTTCCCAGGTTGTGCTCTAATAGTGCTCTTTATATTATGATGTATATCACAAAACCTAATGTGGCTGTTGTGATATATTGACAGTATTCATGCTGTTTCATTTTTTTAGGGGAATTTAAAAAACTGTCAAAGAGGAAAATTAATAGGCTGCAACTGCTTTATTTTCAAGGGTTCTGTTTTTTAAATGTATGTGCATAAATTTCCATTTGGTGCCACTTAGGCTAATAAATTCATTTGCATTTTTATTCTGAGGTGAAAAAGAAGTGTGTATGTGTGTATGTTTGAGTGTGTGTTCTTATGCATTGTATAGCTATACATATATATTTGTGTTTGAAATACAACGTGGAGACTGCATTATCATTGTATAATATGTTTACAAAAGGTTTTATAATATGTTTACAAAAGGTTCTATTAGATTAAAATGTAACTGAAGAAATTTACAGAAGAAAGCATAGTTTTATTATGTGCGATAAAATTATCCAGTTTGAATTACATACTTTGAGCAGAAGTCTAGGGTTTTAATATTAGCTCACTAAATAAAACAAAAACAAAAACCCTTGGATAGCTGTCACATGAGCTCTTAGATTTACAAATAAAAAGAGAATAGAATTATTCGAATGAGCACAAGTGAGGCAACAACTATGCTCTTGTAACTTGTAAGCATCACAACGTTTGATCTTTAAGTATTGAGGCATATTTTGAACTCAAATTGAAGATGGATAATGTTATAAAATGTATGTCTATTATTTATTGAAAGTTGTCGAACTAGTCATTTGCTGTTTCATAAGCATATTTTAGGTAAATACATGATAAGCGTTCAGCACATACTTTCTAGCTATTTGCCAAATGATGTGATGGCATACAACCTCACTCAACTCTCCTACAATCCAATCATACTTTGCCTTGTAGAAAAGGAGGCTACCATATTATATTGATAAGCTAACAAGGCCTTCAGACAATGAATTACTTCAACAAAAATAACAACTTGGTCATGACAAGGGCTTTTTCTTAGAGGAAATACACTCCCAAATTCTATTTTATTAAAAACTTGTGAAACAGAGAAAATATTGCTTTTAATCCTTGAGGTACTTAATTTTCCTTACGTTTCTGTTGGCATTGTACCTTAAATGTAATCATAGATATTTTTTAATAGATCTGTAACTTTTACATTGAATACCTTGCTCCACCTGTATAAAGATCACCAGCTATGCATTCATCACATGCAATGGGTATATGGGTGCCTATGCCTATGGTTGCTTCCAGTGCGTCAGAAAAACAGTGCATTTCTATTTAATACATACAAGGCAACATATTTATACATATACATGTATTAACTTAAGGGCATTTTTAAACTTTAACATTTATAAGTGTATGCAATTCAGTAATCAGTTAGTTATTAAATTGGATTATCTAAAACTTTTCAATTGAAACCTAATAGTTCATGTATCCAATTGGTCATCTTAGGTTCTCTTTGCCAAGCTTGGCAAAAAAAAAAAAAAGTAACTAGAAAAAGATGAAAAGAAAATTTGGATAAATGAAAAGACATCTTATTTTTGGCAGGAAACAGTATGCCAATTTTTCCAAAAATTAATGCATAATACAAATTTAATATTACATGAATGTTGGTGAGAAGTCAACAAAACACTAGAGTTCATTCAGAAAAGTTAATGTAAAAAAATCTAGGACTATTTAAAAAAAAAAGCTATCATGAAATCACACACAAAAAAATTAATTACAACAGGTCATAATTAACACTGGAACAGAAATAGTTAACCATGTAGAGCGTCCAGAAATATGTTCAAGTACACACTGAGATATAGTAAATGACAAAGGTGATGACTCAAATCAGTAGAGAATGTATGTATTAATTGAGAAATAGTATTTGGACAACTGGCAGGACATTTGGAGAAAAAAATGGAACAACAGATGACTGCAGCATTTTCTACTCCAAAATAAATACCCAGCAGATAATTGTAAAAATCAAAATCATAAGAAATCTGGCCAAGTTAATAAGCTAATTAAAAAATAATAATAATTTGTGGTGATTTGAATACAGAAGGCCACCATAGAGACAAAACCCTAAAACTATAAAGAAAAAAGGTTGACCCATTTGGCCACACAAACATCAAAGACTTGTTTGGCTAGAAAGTATAAACCAAACTGAAGGGCAAACTAGAGGAAATATTAATGACAAACACCTAGTAAATATGTAAAAATTATTTAGAAATCAATGAAATGATTAAGCCAATAAATACAAAATAATTCAAGGACAGGAATATATATATCACAAAAAATGGTTAAAAAAACAAAACAAATTACAAAAAATAGAACTACACTAAAAGTCAGTCTTAACAAAAGAAATGCATCACAGTAATAATGTGATTTTTTTTCACTTATGGTATCATAGTTCCTACTGTCAAGGATGTAAATAAACATGCATTCTATATTGTTGACAACAGTGCAATTTTTAAATTTTTTTTGCAAATTGCAAACTACTGAAATTACCCAATAAACATGAAAATGTGCTTATCTTCATTAGAAATCATGGAAATGAAAATTAAAACAATGAGATAGCATTATATGCAACAGCGAATGGCTAAAATTCCTAAAACATTTAACACCTCCAGCTAGTAAGATGTATACAACAACAGAAACTCTCATACTGTTGGTAGGTGAATAAATCAGTATAACCAATTTGGAAAACTAGCATTATTTTCTCAGTTTGAACTCATGCATAATTTACAACCCAGAAATTCAACTTCTAATTATACACACAACCCAAAAACTTGCATATGTGCAATGTGTTTATAACAGTATTATTTGTAATATCCCCAAACTGGAAACCCAAATGCTCATCTGCTGTAGAATAGATAAATTAATTAAGTGTATTCATAAAATGAACACTGTACAACAATGAAAATAACTCAAGTACTAATACATACAACTGCAAGGAATACTCTGTAAATACAGTATTAAGTAAAAGAAGCCAGATACCAGAGTGATTCGAGGTACATAAAGTATAAGCACCACACAAAATATAACTTTAAAGTTAGAAGTCAGAATAGCGGGTACCTTTAGAAGATAGAAGGAAAAAAGTTAGGAGTGAGTAGGTAGCAATGGTCCAAAAGATGCTTTTGGATTGGTGCCAGTTTTGTTTGCATTGACCTGATGTGGTTACTCACATGCTCATTTACGATCATTATTTGAGCTTTATGTTTTGTGCAAATGACTAGAATGTATATTATACTTTTCAATAAAGTTTAAATTTAGTAGACTAACCATCCATTGATTTATACCTGTTGGTAAAATTCTGCCATTAAATACATAATTATTAAATTCCAAAGAAAATAGTATTTACTTCAAGACATGTAAGTTTTCTGCCTTATCCTCATCTTTTAATTAAAAATATGAAAGAAACCTTGATTAATATAAATAGACTAAACATTTTGATGGCTAATAGAAGTTTAATGACTTTTCACAACTAGGTACCTTAGTGGGTTATCTTTATTCTCTGGGAGTTGTTCTGGGTATTAATCCCTGAAGAAAATTCCAGGCCTGAGGAGAATAAGATATTCTGTACAACTCATTTAACCAACTCAATGCTTATTAAAGTCTAGTATATTCTGATCAAAATAAGAAATAAAACAGTTTTTCATCCCATGGCCTTAGTGGTCAACTTAGTATGAGATGAACCCATATAAAGAACACTTTGCTTGTACTGCACTGCATGGTTGATGACCTTTGGAGTTTTACCTTTCCTTAAAATGAAATGTGGGATTTCAATTTAGAAAGACATGAGGTGACTTTCCTCACACAGGCGAATTACAGCATCAAGCATCACTGCTATTATGGAAAAGATGCAGTATTGCTGCAAGAATATGGGCCTCTGAGCCAGAAAGAACTTGTTTCAAATACACTACTGATTTTGTAACAAGTTGACCTTTCTGAGCCTTCGTAAGGACAGCTTAACAAAGGAAAATGAAGATTTTACAATCCTTATCCATTTATTGGAGTTACATAGATTGACTAGCTACCTGTAGGTGCTTAATAAACTTTAGTTACTTTCCTCCTTTTCAACTTTGTGCTATTGTTATTTGTCTAGTATCCCACCTACCATATTGGTTGAAAAGTTTTTTGAAATTAGGGATCATATCTTATTCTTTATACCCCATACAAAGGTTGGCATAATGCTATGTGCAGATCTGAAATCCCGTATTTGCTGAAGGAATGAAATTTTTCGACCACATATTGACTGTAAGAAATGAAGATATGTGCCCATAATTCTGTTGAAGCTAAAGGAGCTCCTATTCGAATGCTATGCTCACCTTTGTTCTAGAGCAAACTAAATATATGTTTAACAATTGTCATTAGGAACAGAAGTTTATCATACAGTTTCAACTCACTGAAGAGGTTTGTAATACAACATGTAAGCTATAAAGACTGATTTCTTGTTTTGCTTGTAGAATCAAGTTACTACTTTAGAACCATGTTGCTTTCTGCAGATACAAATGATGCCGAATTTTTGAATTTTGTATAAAATATACCTTCACCTGGAATAGTTTAGCTATTTGATACCAGGACATGCGAGGAACAAATTAATGCCGAGGTCCTTTAAGCCCTATGATGCTTTGACCTATTTGGTTTTCCCTTCTAGTTCACCTCTTACGAAAGCTTTGAAAACGTTAAACAGATAATTAGACAACTAGAGAAAAAAAACATTAAAGCTGTCCAACCATTCCTCTTATTCTAAAATTGTACATCATAATGAAGAGTACCAATGTTCTAGGTGACAAAGGTCATATATATGTAAGATAGGTAATAATCATACCATTATGTGTTAATAGCACACCATATCCCATCCTATTGTATTTGAACTTTCCGTGAAAACAATAGCCTGTGGTGAAACAGCTTGTCATGGATACTAATGAAAAATTGCCCGAGATATCCTGATGGGATTCCTCCTGCACTCATTCTGCCTCTGAGGTCTGGGAATTCACAGAACACTAAGGTTAAGATTTTCCTCTGTCTCTTACATTCTGTCAAAAATCGTACACAAATTCAGAATACCTTAAGTGGAAAAAGTTAAAAGACTGTGGAGTAGAAAGCAGAGAATGCTTTTTAGAATACAACCATACTGGATTAATTATTTTAGAGTACTGATAGCAAGAGGATGGCCTGATGGAGGGAGACAGTCATTTGTTTTTGACACCAAAGTTATTTGAAATTGACAAGCATATATATACGTTTACTTTGTTTCTCATTTGTAGAGCACCTTTACTGGGGCAGATTCCTACAGAACAGAAATAGGTAAAATGTCTACCCTATGCAACTTTAATGTTCTCTAAAAATAACAGCTTAATAATAAAAATAATATAACCACTGGAGTTTTCTCTTTCCTGCATGGTTAGTTTGGCAAAATAAAGGGAGAGAATGAGTAAGAAATACATAGACTCTTTGAAAGATAATAAAATAAGATTTGAATAATTACCCCATTTTGATTTTCAACTTTATAGTGTATATATCAGTCAATTTCTAGTGCCTTAATTAGCAAAATCAAAATAATAAAAAATGGCAATTTCCTGCACTCTTAAGTTTTTTTTTTTTCCTGTTTGCAGCCTGTAGCAATAATGATATTTTGCAAATGCAGCACCTCATTTAAGATGCAAACTTCCCAGAAGTTAGCCAACTCTTTCTGGCACATGCATTGAATATGAATCAGTCACCCTATAAATAAATTTTTGGCCAATAATTTTTACTGTAAAATATTTTGCCCACCGGAATAAAGGAAAAACAAGGATTTACAAATTCGATCACTTGCTCACTTCTATGTATACCTTGCATGGATAGGCTTTAAGACACAGCTGACCTCGTATTTATAAATATATAACAGCTGACCTCGTATTTATAAATATATATACCCACGCATATATACATATATATGTATATACATACATGTATTAGCTGGAAACAATTCACCAAGTAAGTTACTTCCTTTCCTTTCAAATCCAGTTGTATTACTAGAACGTTGAGCAAAGACCTCTGGGGAACAAGGGCAATTTTTGACATGGGTCTCAACAGATTAAACTATGCAGGGACAATATAGAATACATTGGAGCAATAACATTATCACATCATAGGCTGATTGAGAGGCATTTCCTTGCATTTCTGTCCTTTTACTATAAGCCAATAGTAGCCACAGGCATTTGACTGGAGAGCCTGGAGGATTGACAGGCCTGGCAGTCATTACACGCTGGATTGAATACTAGATTACTCCAAAGTGGCTGAGGGTCAGGGATCAGTGTGTTCCCTTTTGGCACTAAATGACTTTAATATCCTTACTGTATTAGTCAATTACTTTAAAGCTGCTGCTCTCTGAGCTCTCTCTGCCCCCCTGCAGTTTACTATGGACATTTGAATTGCTCCCATACTTAACCCCCACATCTGCTTTTAGCTGTCAAAAGAACAGTGCTATCAGTGGAGCTATTGACAATATGAAAAGAACTGAGATACTTGCTGGAGGTGTCAAGTGGCTCTTTCTTTTGGCTGCTTAGTTTAAAAAAAAAATAAAAAACTAAATAACTCAGCTATAAAGGTGGTTCTCAGAGAAAAGGAATTCAGCATCTTTTAATCTGTCAGCATGTGAAGTGACCAATAGGGAAAAAAATGGTGTTTTTTTTTTTTTACCACTTATTTCCATAAACTAGTCGTCATCTGTGTGGGTTTTTATTAGTTTTGTGAACACACACTTTCACTATAACTGTGAAAGAGTGTGCACCTGAGTGAAGGCCTGTATCAAAGGCTTTATTCCATTTCACAAGGGTTCCAGTGACACTGGAGAATTATACTGCACTTCTCAATTTATTGGTGCAACACAGTGAAGAATTTTATATCACAGCCACTGAACTTTAAAAGGTCTAGTGTGGCTTGGTGTTAAACCAACATGTCTAGATTAAATATGGAATGCTGATTTGAAATTTAAAACTACTTGAAAGTCATGCCTTAGTGTTTCAGAAGATGTGAGATGATTCCCACACAAGAGAGTATCTGTTGAGAGGCCCTGACTTGTGTGTGTGTGTGTGTGTGTGCGTGTGTATGTACAGTCCACTTGCTTCTGAGTGTCAGTGAGAGCATGTGTAAGTTCGACAGTGATATAAAAGGACATCACAGGAAATTGCTGAAAGAGTCTGAAGAGCTATTTCACATAGAAATAAAAAAATGAGAAACTTAGAGAAAGGTTAACACACTGCTGTTAGCTTAGTTATACTGGAATCTTTGAAAACCAATGATTTCCTACTTACAGGGCCTCCTTTCGGTCTGATTTTTTTTGATCAAAAAGTATTCAACTATTTTGCTAAATTCCAATTATTGGTTTTGATTTTTGTATACACTTGTTATATAAAGATATAAGCAGTTTTTCGCAACAAAATTTAAACAAAAACTTCTCTTTTCTAAAATAATGATTAAATTGACAATCAGAATGACAGCTTTTTTCACTTATTTCTAAAAATTTAAACCTATAAGCTGTGATTTCAGTGACATCCACCTCCCTTGCTTAGAAAAGTTTCTTCTCAGATATGAAAACACACCACAAACACAATGTGAACAGAAATATGATACAGCCAATCTGAGTCAAAAATGGTAAAGAAATTGCAAATGTAAATTGTATCAAAATCACTAGAAATGTTAGAAATGACAGTTTTTGTAATCACAGTGGCATTTTTAAGGGGATTTAAAGAGGAAGAGGAATGAAATTATAAGATGTGGGAACTATTCTGATTATTTGCTAAACATAAAGATTTTTACTTAGTTATTGAAAATACCAACCTCCAAAAGATTTAAATATACATATAAATAATATATAACAGCTTCCAAATTCTACAATTCCATTGTATTTCACCTCCAATTAAATTTTTTGAATTCATCTAGCTTTTATAAGTTTGGCTTTTATAAGTAAAAGTGGAATAAACTACATACACTTGGGACTTTAAAACATGATATGACTTCCACCTACATAGGAAAGCAGACATACCAGAAAAACAACAATATGTATTTCATTTCAGTGGATATCCATTAAAAATATGAAGAGTAGAGCCTTGGGAAATGAACTTTATGATTTTGCTCATTTAAAATTTAGTCAGCAAAGGACCTTTAAAAACTTAATACCTCTTGGCAATCATGCGTCATTAGCACTTTCCATTCATTTATATTTTGTTGTGTTTTGGGAATTGAGTATTCTGAGGAAGAAAGGTAGCCTGACAAGAAAGTGATTGAGTCAGCCCCCTTGATACTTGGGATGACAGAAGGTGAAGAACTGGAGCTGCAGCTGACAACTTCTTTAATATGAATCACTTTTATTTACAATTCATAATTCAACAATAACTCTATGGGTGGCACATAAACAGAAGCATTTGATGGTTTGTTTGGAATCCTGATCATTAGTGTTTTGATAGGTATGTGTTTCCATTAGGAAGTGTTCTCAACCAATTCATTTGGAAAAGTCTGTACTTGCCTACATCTCTTCATATTTCTAACAGATAACTTCCTCTTGCAGTTTACTTATTTATTTTTGTAAGAAACATTTAGTTTCCATTATCAAACATTACCTTCCTCTCCCACATTTTGTCATGATCTTCTAGTGGATGCATTTAAAGTCTGTTTTCACTAAAATATGTTACAAAGTAATCTGAGTATTTTTTGTTAACACCATACACTAGTTATCTTTTAAACATAAGAATGACCATTAATGCAAAATCTGCAAAGCAACTTGTCTATGCAATACAAAAACCTGCAACAATCTGGTAGTGTGCAGCATCTAATATTCATTTCCACAGACTTCATTACTGCTTCCCTAATGTGACCAGGAGGATTTAAATGACCAGTGGGGGTGGATACTCCCTTCTTTTTGACCTAGTGAGTAATGAGGTAGACAACTCCCTAACCCATTAAGCCATCAGCTTGGAGTGGGAGGGCAGCTTTCACAGCATAGAAAAGGTACATATCGCTTGTGACAGTGAAAAATATGTAGAATTACAATCGATGTATTTTAACATCTTTAGGCAGTAATTACTTAGAAAATTATCTAACTACCAGCATCTTTAAGAGTTTCCTCTATGTTGTATTATCTCAAGAGTACTCCTATGTGTAGTATATCATTCAACAGTTTCTCATTTTAGAAAAAATGTTACAATTTCTGAAACAGAGAATATAGTCACTAGAGGGTACACTGGTTTTAAAGACAGACTCCCTATAGCATGACAGAAGTTTATAAGTAGTGTAAATAATGGTGAGAAAGCTTTTTGAAAATGGGATCTTTAAACTGTATCTGAATTCTCCCTGATTTTCTTATGAAAATGTATGTGCATGCATGCATGTGTGTGTATTTGTGTGTGTGTGTGTGTGTGTGTGTGTGTGAGTGTGTGTGCGCGCGCATGTGTTTAGTAGTTCTGGTATTGACAGTTGTTTACAGAAGTACCATTAGATCATTTAAAACGTCTATTTCCCTTTGAATTTCTTCATACATCAACAATAAAACAACTACAGGATCTGCTTGTCATGTATCATACCTCAGTATGTAAACAATTTGGTGACTGGCTTTGCATGAAAGTAGGGCTCATAATTTTTAGTCTGAAAATGACATATACAAATAAAGGAACTAAAGCATGGAAAGTAACATATTTTGGTCTTGTGACTAATGGGAACCTGGTGCTATTGAGTTAATGAACTGTGTCTGAGAACTAATGAGAAAAATTTCCCAGGGGAATCTTTATCCAGTGCACTTGGAGAGCACCTCAGGGACCTATTCCAAGTCTGTCACCTTCCCCATCTCATTGACACTCCACTTCTTTACCACCATTACACCGTGCAACCATTTCACTTCACACCTCACGATTAGAATATTGAAGGGAGAGAATACTATTCGACTTGTTCCAGATAGCAGAGTTGTTTTTGACACTTAGAATAGAAATTGTCACCAGAATATCACAAAGACATGGGAGTCTCCACTGAGTAGAATATTCTAAAGCTTAAAGCTATTTTATTTTACAGCTAATGAAAACTTTTAAGAAATGTCTTAATGGCATATAATTCATTTACTCAGAGTTACTTAAGGGCTGCATAATTTTAACCAGAAAGAATAATTATACTTTTAAAGTTCTGCCATAGAAATTTACCTTGGGTTATTATTATATTGATCTGTTGTTGGTTATTGTTCTGTTTGACCTTACTTATACCTGGATAAAGGGTATTTTCTTAGACAGAGAGTGGAATTCTTTAAGATTAACACTACTACCACAGTGGTCTTACTGTAGTGTATAAGGACAGTGTTATGTTATTACTTCTAAAACTAAGAGTGACATATTTAACAGGACATTCCTATTTTCTAACACAAAGGGATAAAAAAGGAGGAAAGATAACAACATTTAAGAGTGTATTCCTAGGGGTGGAGCCAAGATGGCGGCATGAGCAGAGCAGCAGAAATCTCCTCCCCAAACCACATATATCTATGAAAATATAACAAAGACAACTCTTCCTAGAATAAAGACCAGAGGACACAGGACAACATCCAGACCACATCCACACCTGCAAGAACCCAGTGCCTCTTAAAGGGGGTAAGATACAAGCCCCGGCCCGGCGGGACCCGAGCGCCCCTCCCCCCAGCTCCCTGTGGGAGAAGAGGAGGGACAGCGGGAGGGAGACGGAGCCCAGGACTGTTGAACACCCAGCCCCAGCCATCCGGACCAGAGCGCAGACACAGTGCATGCGCGGTGCCCTGGATACTAGGGAAATAGGGCAGCAAGAACAGTGAGTAGGTACCGGAGGCTTGGCGCCGGAGGACATAAGGAAAGCGAGCAGCCATTTTTTTTTTTTTTTTCCTGTTTTGTTTTGGCGGGCGCTTTTTGGAAGTCTCAAAGGGATAGGGACCCCAATACTAGGGAAACAGGGCAGCAAGACTGGTGAGCAGATGCCTTAGGCTGGCGTCGGATAATAAAGAAAAACGAGCGGCCATTTTTCATTTATTTATTTATTTTTCTAATTTAAAAAATTTATTTATTTATTTATTTATTTTTGTGGTCGTTGTTTTGTTTTGGCAGGTGCTTTTTGGAAGTCTTAAAGGGGCAGAGGAGGACACTTAATCCACAGGTAGGGAATCTGGGGATCTCTGGGCACGCTAACCCCTGGGCTGCAGGGAGCAGGGAGGCCCCTTACGGAGATAAATAGCCTCCCGGCCACTCCCCGTCCAACGTGATTCCACCACTTTGGAGCAGTAGCCCGAGCCAGGCCACACCCACAGCAACAGCGGAGATAAACTCCATAGCAGCCGGGCAGGAAGCAGAAACCCTGTCTGCGCGCAGCTGCACAGCACAAGCCACTAGAGGTCGCTGTTCTCCCAGGAGAGGAGGGCCACAAACCAACAAGAAAGGAAGTCCTTCCAGCCGTCACTCGTCCCAGCTCTGCAAACTATTCCTATCACCATGAAAAGGCAAAGCTACAGGCAGACAAAGATCACAGAGACAACACCAGAGAAGGAGACAGACCTAACCAGTCTTCCTGACATAGAATTCAAAATAAAAATCATAAACATGCTGACAGAGATGCAGAGAAATATGCAAGAGATATGGGATGAAGTCCGGAGGGAGATCACAGATGCCAGAAAAGAGATTACAGAAATGAAACAAACTCTGGAAGGGTTTATAAGCAGAATGGATAGGATGCAAGAGGCCATTGATGGAATTGAAACCAGAGAACAGGAACGCATAGAAGCTGACATAGAGAGAGATAAAAGGATCTACAGGAATGAAACAATATTAAGAGAACTGTGTGACCAATCCAAAAGGAACAATATCCATATTATAGGGGTACCAGAAGAAGAAGAGAGAGGAAAAGGGATGGAAAGTATCTTGGAAGAAATAATTGCTGAAAACTTCCCCAAACTAATGGGAGGAAATAATTGAACAGACCACGGAAATAAACAGAACCCCCAACAGAAAGGATCCAAGGAGGACAACAACAAGACACATAATAATTAAAATGGCAAAGATCAAGGACAAGGAAAGAGTTTTAAAGGCAGCTAGAGAGAAAAAGGTCACCTATAAAGGAAAACCCATCAGGCTAAAGTCACACTTCTCAACAGAAATTCTACAGGCCAGAAGAGAATGGCATGATATATTTAATGCAATGAAATAGAAGGGCCTTGAACCAAGGATACTGTATCCAGCACGACTATCATTTAAATATGATGGCAGGATTAAACAATTCCCAGACAAACAAAAGCTGAGGGAATTTGCTTCCCACAAACCACCTCTACAGGGCATCTTACAGGGACTGCTCTAGATGGGAGCACTCCTAAAAAGAGCACAGAACAAAACACCCAACATATGAAGAATGGAGGAAGAGGAATAAGAAGGGAGAGAAGAAAAGAATCTCCAGACAGTGTATATAACAGCTCAATAAGCGAGCTAAGTTAGGCAACAAGATACTAAAGAGGCTAACCTTGAACCTTTGGTAACCACGAATTTAAAGCCTGCAATGGCAAAAAGTACATATCTTTCAATAGTCACCCCAAATGTTAATGGACTGAATGCACCAATCAAAAGACACAGAGTAACAGAAAGGATAAAAAAGCAAGACCCATCTATATGCTGCTTACAAGAAACTCACCTCAAACTACAAAAGACATGTACAGACTAAAAGTCAAGGGATGGAAAAACATATTTCAGGCAAACAACAGCGAGAAGAAAGCAGGGGTTGCAGTACTAGTATCAGAAAAAATAGACTTCAAAACAAAGAAAGTAACAAGAGATAAAGAAGGACACTACATAATGATAAAGGGCTCAGTCCAACAAGAGGATATAACCATTCTAAATATCTATGGACCCAACACAGGAGCACCAGCATATGTGAAACAAATACTAACAGAACTAAAGGGGGAAGTAGACTGCAATGCATTCATTCTAGGAGACTTCAACACACCATGCACCCCAAAGGATAGATCCACCGGGCAGAAAATAAGTAAGGACACGGAAGTACTGAACAACACAGTAGAGCAGATGGACCTAATAGACATCTATAGAACTCTACATCCAAAAGCAACAGGATACACATTCTTCTCAAGTGCACATGGAACATTCTCCAGAATAGACCATATACTAGGCCACAAAAAGGGCCTCAGTAAATTCCAAAAGATTGAAATCCTACCAACCTACCAACCTACCAACAATTGAATTTCAGACCACAAAGGCATTAAACTAGAAATAAACTGTACAAAGAAAGGCATTAAACTAGAAATAAACTGTACAAAGAAAGCAAAAAGGCTCACAAACACATGGAGGCTAAACAACACGCTCCTAAATAATCAATGGATCAATGACCAAATCAAAATGGAGATCCAGCAATATATGGAAACAAACGACAACAACAACACTAAGCCCCAACTTCTGTGGGACACAGCAAAAGCAGTCTTAAGAGGAAAGTATATAGCAATCCAAGCATATTTAAAAAAGGAAGAACAATCCCAAATGAATGGTCTAATGTCACAATTATCGAAATTGGAAAAAGAAGAACAAATGAGGCCTAAGGTCAGCAGAAGGAGGGATATAATAAAGATCAAAGAAGAAATAAATAAAATTGAGAAGAATAAAACAATAGAAAAAATCAATGAAACCAAGAGCTGGTTCTTCGAGAAAATAAACAAAATAGATAAGCCTCTAGCCAGACTTATTAAGAGGAAAAGAGAGTCAACACAAATCAACAGTATCAGAAATGAGAAAGGAAAAATCACGACGGACCCCAGAGAAATACAAAGAATTATTAGAGAATACTATGAAAACCTATATGCTAACAAGCTGGGAAACCTAGGAGAAATGGACAACTTCCTAGAAAAATACAACCTTCCAAGATTGACCCAAAAAGAAACAGAAAATCTAAACAGACCAATTACCAGCAAAGAAATTGAAGCGGTAATCAAAAAACTACCAAAGAACAAAACCCCCGGGCCAGATGGATTTACCTCGGAATTTTATCAGACATACAGGGAAGACATAATACCCATTCTCCTTAGAGTTTTCCAAAAAGTAGAGGAGGAGGGGATACTCCCAAACTCATTCTATGAAGCTAACATCATTCTAATACCAAAACCAGGCAAAGACCCCACCAAAAAAGAAAACTACAGGCCAATATCCCTGATGAACGTAGATGCAAAAATACTCAACAAAATATTAGCAAACCGAATTCAAAAATACATCAAAAGGATCATACACCATGACCAAGTGGGATTCATCCCAGGGATGCAAGGATGGTACAACATTCGAAAGTCCATCAACATCATCCACCACATCAACAAAAAGAAAGACAAAAACCATATGATCATCTCCATAGATGCTGAAAAAGCATTTGACAAAGTTCAACATCCATTCATGATAAAAACTCTCAGCAAAATGGGAATAGAGGGCAAGTACCTCAACATAATAAAGGCCATCTATGATAAACCCACAGCCAACATTATATTGAACAGCGAGAAGCTGAAAGCATTTCCTCTGAGATCGGGAACTAGACAGGGATGCCCACTCTCTCCACTGTTATTTAACATAGTACTGGAGGTCCTAGCCACGGCAATCAGACAAAACAAAGAAATACAAGGAATCCAGATTGGTAAAGAAGAAGGTAAACTGTCACTATTTGCAGATGACATGATACTGTACATAAAAAACCCTAAAGACTCCACCCCAAAACTACTAGAACTGATATCGGAATACAGCAAAGTTGCAGGATACAAAATCAACACACAGAAATCTGTGGCTTTCCTTTATACTAACAACGAACCAACAGAAAGAGAAATCAGGAAAACAACTCCATTCACAATTGCATCCAAAAAAATAAAATACCTAGGAATAAACCTAACCAAAGAAGTGAAAGACTTATACTCTGAAAACTACAAGTCACTCTTAAGAGAAATTAAAGGGGACACTAACAGATGGAAACTCATCCCATGCTCGTGGCTAGGAAGAATTAATATCGTTAAAATGGCCATCCTGCCCAAAGCAATATACAGATTTGATGCAATCCCTATGAAACTACCAGCAACATTCTTCAATGAACTGGAACAAACAGTTCAAAAATTCATATGGAAACACCAAAGACCCCGAATAGCCAAAGCAATCCTGAGAAAGAAGAATAAAGTAGGGGGGATCTCACTCCCCAACTTCAAGCTCTACTATAAAGCCATAGTAATCAAGACAATTTGGTACTGGCACAAGAGCAGAGCCACAGACCAATGGAACAGACTAGAGAATCCAGACATTAACCCAGACATATATGGTCAATAAATATTTGATAAAGGAGCCATGGACATACAATGGCGAAATGACAGTCTTCTTCAACACATGGTGCTGGCAAAACTGGACAGCTACGTGTAGGAAAATGAAACTGGACCATTGTCTAACCCCATATATAAAAGTAAACTCAAAATGGATCAAAGACCTGAATGTAAGTCATGAAACCATTAAACTCTTGGAAGAAAACATAGGCAAAAACCTCTTAGACATAAACATGAGTGACCTCTTCTTGAACATATCTCCCCGGGCAAAGAAAACAACAGCAAAAATGAACAAGTGGAACTATATTAAGCTGAAAAGCTTCTGTACAGCAAAAGACACCATCAATAGAACAAAAAGGAACCCTTCAGTATGGCAGAATATATTTGAAAATGACAGATCTGATAAAGGCTTGACGTTCAGAATATATAAAGAGCTCACACGCCTCAACAAACAAAAAACAAATAACCCAATTAAAAAATGGGCAGAGGAACTGAACAGACAGTTCTCCAGAAAAGAAATACAGATGGCCAACAGACACATGAAAAGATGCTCCACATCGCTAATTATCAGAGAATGCAAATTAAAACTACAATGAGGTATCACCTCACACCAGTAAGGATGGCTGCCATCCAAAAGACAAACAACAACAAATGTTGGCGAGGCTGTGGAGAAAGGGGAACCCTCCTACACTGCTGGTGGGAATGTAAATTAGTTCAACCATTGTGGAAAGCAGTATGGAGGTTCCTCAAAATGCTCAAAACAGACTTACCATTTGACCCAGGAATTGCACTCCTAGGAATTTACCCCAAGAATGCAGCAATCAAGTTCGAGAAAGACCAATGCACCCCTATGTTTATTGCAGCACTATTTACAATAGCCAAGAATTGGAAGCAACCTAAATGTCCATCGATAGATGAATGGATAAAGAAGATTTGGTACATATACACAATGGAATACTACTCAGCCATAAGAAGGGCAAATCCTACCATTTGCAGCAACATGGATGGAGCTGGAGGGTATTATGCTCAGTGAAACAAGCCAAGCAGAGAAAGAGAAATACCAAATGATTTCACTCATCTGTGGAATATAAGTACAAAGGAAAAACTGAAGAAACAAAACAGCAGCAGAATCACAGAACTCAAGAATGGACTAACAGTTACCAAAGGGAAAGGGACTGGGGAGGATGGGTGGGTAGGGAGGGATAAGGTGGGGGAGAGAAGAAGGGGGTATTAAGATTAGCATGCATGGGGGGATGGGAGAAAGGGGAGGGCTGTACAACACAGAGAAGGCAAGTAGTGATTCTACAACATTTTGCTATGCTGATGGACAGTGACTGTAAAGGGGTTTATAGGGGAGACCTGGTATAGGGGAGAGCCTAGTAAACATAACATTCATCATGTAACTGTAGATTAATGATACCAAAACAAAAAAAAGGCAGTTCCTGTGTGGTGACCTCCAATGAGTTCTACACAAGGGTATAAAGGGCATATAAAAGTGTAGGCAAAGGGCCTGTTTGTGTTTATACAGAGGATCAAAGCCTAATTGGGCTACCCCAAAAATCAACTAAGATACGATATGAAAAAGAACTTCCAACATCAGCCCTCTCTGGAAGACTCATGCCAGAAGATGATCATCAAAAAACCCCAACAAAGATCCACGCACTGCTACAGCTGTAGATGCACTCATCCCACCAGTTCCTGGACTTGCCATGGGAATGAAGAAGGAGATATCTAAGCTGGCCTGTGCATACAGTTAAACAACAAATTTGACTGGATCTATACTGTTGGAACTCAACCAAGAATTAGGAGAAGTACAAATTGTAGTGCTCCAAAATCTTACAATACAGACTATTTACTGTTAAAAGAACATATGGGATGTGAACAGTCCCCAGGAATGGGTTGTTTTAAGTTCTCTGATTTCTCTCAGACTGTTCAAGTTCAGTTGGACAATATCCACCATATCATAGATAAGTTTTCACAAATGCCTAAGGTGCCTAACTGGTTTTCTTGGTTTCACTGGAGATGGATGGTAATTACAGGTATGCTTTGGTTATGTAACTATACTCCTATTATGTTAATGTGTGCGCAATTTAAGTAGTAGCTTAAAACCTATACATGCTGAAGTTACTCTACAAGAAGATATGTCAAAGAAATAATCAATCTTCCCATGTTTTCTTCCGCCTGCTCCTTCTATAGCTTTTCTTCTTCCTTCCTAATTACAACCCTTAAATAGAATTCGTGCCTCATATCAAATTTACCGAGTAGCATAATTCTTCCAAGTGGTAAAGATACCTCAAGACAAATGCTGGGCATAGAAGCCACAGAGCATTAATATGCAAAGAAGTAAAAAGCTAACCTTATCAAACAATAAGGCTTCTCTCTCACTTACCAACTTTACATTTCCCTGTATGGCTCCGGAAGATGACTGGTTAGCCAGAGATGGGTAAGATTCCTCAAGGGAGGAACAACCTAAGACAGGCACAGTCGCAGGGGGGCCATCAGGTGAGAAATTGGGGATCAACAGAGGTGAGGCTTAGAACCTCACCCCCCTGTTCTGAGAGAAATCTTCTGCATACGTGGATGTTTTATTGCCCTTGTCTAGCTTGGATTAACACATAGTCTACAGGCAGCACCTGATCATCTACATTTGCTCTCTTACAACACTAAACTATGTTTTCTACCTTTATCTTGTATCTACCTACCACTTCAGCATTTTATTAAAAATAATAATAATAAAGAGAGAAATGTGGTATCCACATATAAATCAAGTATAAAAATCAAATGAGTATTCATATTTGAACTGACTGTTTATAGTTCATAATGCATGAGCAAAACCAAAAGTTTCTGTGATGACTGCCCTTGTACTGTTTGTTCACCATGTAACTTATTCACTATGTAATAATTTGTTGTCCATGTAAGAACTTGTTCGTTGTGCTTCAGAAGATTGGAGACTGACGAAAATTAGGCTTGGGATGGATTAATGATTGTGCATTGAGCATTGACTCCCCTATACAGAATTTTATTGTTGTTAACAACCATGATCAATAAATATGAGAGATGCCCTCACAAAAAAAAAAAAAAGTACACACTTCCAATTGTAAAATAAATAAGTAACCGGTATGTAATGTATAGCATAAGGAATATAGTCAAAATATTGTAACAACTTGGTATGGTGATAGCTGGTACCTAGAATTATCATATCTATAAATGTTGAATCACTGTGTTGTACACCTGAAACTAATGTAATACTGTGTGTCAACTACCCTTCAATAAAAAATAATTATCTACAAAAAAAAAAGTGTATTCCTCTATTATAATGCTACATATATATATATATTTGTTTTAGCAACAAATTAATTACACAATTCTCTTCGGAAAGCCAAGAGCCATTTTTTTCATTGGAGACAAAATCCTCGGCACTAAAATGACAAAAATTGTGTTGAGTTGTTATTTTATTCTTTCAAAAAGCATGATGACTGCCTCTGCCTCTGTGGTTAGGCTTTACTATAGCCCTGTAGCAGAGTAAGCATTATTATTATTATCATTGCTGAAGTCAGGCTATCAAATTAAGACCATCACGCTTTCATACAAAAAACTCACAGTTTGGATTTCAAAGACCTTAGCAATATCTGTGTATTTTGCAAAATGTACTTTGCATAATAAATAAAATTCCCTAAGTATTATTACTGCTACATTAATTTTTGCCCAAATCAAACAAGTGGTCAAATTATTATGTTCACATGGCCAAATGCATACAAATATTATTGGAGATAAAATGCTTCAGAATAATAAACTTCCGGAACCATTCTCCTCCTATAACAAAGTATCCTTTTTCTGCAGTTTAACATGTTTCATTATTGGAACTTGTTTGGGCCAAAAAAGTATGTAGTTCTTGTTTGTTCACTCAGGTTTCACTATGAATGTGCATGCTGTAATTTTTTTTTCTATTCCTGATATTGGTATTTCCCTTTCAGAACCTTATTGCAGAGCACAGAGGATTAAAGCAAATTCTAAAGTTCCCTGGTTTCCCTCAGGACATACCCCCAAAAATTGACAAAAGTAGGACTGAAAACATTTCAAATTCAGGGTACAGTGGGAAGTTAAAATACTTAGAACCCATTTGTGCTGGTGGACATTTTGGATAGAATTATCTATGGACAACTATCCGTCTTAAGAGAAGACTTACAAAAAAATTCATGTAAGTTTATCAGTCCAATATAGTAAGTCTTGGAAAAAGGAAAAAGATGAATTGGAGTCTCCATCCTGGTATCATTAATGTTTCAGTGTTCATTGAGCACCAATGTTTTTGCTATCTCTGATCATTTTGAATCTGACACTGGGCTAAGAGCTGATCTTATCCCTCTGTCTCATGGATCTTTCCTTCCATTGCAAAAGACATAAGAACTGAATTACAGCTCTTTTCCTCTGTTGGGAATTTTTAAAAAATTATTCTTTTGACATATAACGTAGGTCTGTTACCATGTCTGTTCATTTGATGTGATAGAATCCATAGAAAGAGGACCAGAAAGTTCTATTATGGTATACTGGTTATATTACTCAAGTATTAAAGTGATATTTGCTTGGCAAATTAACTTTAGAATGCTTTTCCACATGGGTTTCTTTGAGCTTAAGTAGATGAACCTTGTGACTCTTGAGTGGTAATGATTCAAAATATAAATCACACGAGGGAGTTAAACACACACATAATAACCCTATATGAGCCATCCATTACAAGGGTTTCCTTCATTTTCTATGCCAGAGTCACAAAATAACTTCAAACTTTGTCCAGGAATGAAATCAAAAGTCCACCTCACATACATGAAAAGGACATCTCTGTGGATTTAAATGAAGACCTGATTATTCAAGAGCAGCTTATTTGGCTCATGGCTAAGTCAAAGTTTGCTCTTTCTGGGCATGTTTGACTATAGGGAACTCGCCCTCGTTTCATCCCTTAGCCTGTTCTGAAGGATTTGAAAAACACACAACCTGATTTTACTCATGTGGTTTTGAATGGGCTTTTATTTGACTCATCCTCTTTAGAAGTGGGGAAAAAAATAAGAAAGCTTTTGCATGTGCAGGGATTTGGGGATTTATTCTCTTTCTTCTTTTTCCATTTCTTTTTCCCCTTGACACAATTTCTGGTCTTTAGGTATTTGTAAAGTCTCTGCTTCATTCTTTCAAACCAGTCCCTGATATATGGGTGGGGAGATGGGGAAATGCAGAAAACAGGGAAAGGATTCCTATCCATTACACAACTTAAAAACCTCAGAGACTGCAGGTCACCATCCTTGGCAGAACACTTCAGGTCAGAGTGTCTCAACATAGCATAGGCCAACATAGAATGGCAGTGTTCAAAGGGATGGGTCCTTTTTGATGCCAGTCATTGAGGTACATATTGAGGTTCTTATCCTAAAACACTGCTCTATCTTGCACACACTCTTAAAGCCTACTTTTTCCTTCTAACTTGCTGCACCTGAACGTCCTCTAGTCCATTTGCTAGACGTTTTTAATTTTGGTAATTAAACTAGCCATACAAAATGAGACTTTTTAGGGCAAAAAACAAATTAAAAAAAAAGATGCACTCATCTCATCCAAGATCCAGACCCAGTCAGATAAGGGAACGGAATGAGAGTAATCCAGTGGCAACGGAGCTTGGTAGAATCAATTAGGAACAGCAAAATGTTTTTTATAAAAGATAAAATATATCTGCCAGTAGAAAATGTATGTGAAAACTCTGAAAACACTTTTGACTCAAGATTGAAATCATGCAAAAAAAGAGAGCCAACTTGAACTTCACTTATCTTATTATAAAAGGGAAGGCCATGCTCTCTCCATTGCTCAAGTTTTATACATTAGTACATTTCCTATTTTCAGTGTCAACCTAGCTGACACTTTGAATCAGAGTCTATTTATTTCAGCAAATATTACAAATTGATACCTGGTTTATATTTTTGTTGTTCTGGTAATCCATGGCTGAACTGATTTCCCCACACTATACTCCTTTAACTATAAAGTCATTTGAGAACACAGGGGTTTTATTTTCTCATGATCTTATACAACTGAATTAAAAATTTCTTTGAGATATTTTTGGAGTGATTTCCTTTTGGCTATGTCTATACAGTGTCTAAATAAACAGTGAAAAGTTGAAAAGTTCAGTCAACTCCCCTTGTTATTGGCTTTCTAGACACCAAATAAGAGTTTACCTCAAAATTATATAATTGTTCAAAGTAACCTGTCAATTCAGTCCAATTGGTCAAAACCTTAGTGCATATTGTTAAAGTTTTGCTACTTAAAGACTGTAGCAAATTTACACATAGTTAGAGACCCTGTAGGAAATGAAAGTTGTATACTACATAGGCCGCAATCTAATGTTTTTCTCTCTTTGATTTTCTTAGGAGTTTTCTCTATAAAATCCTAATACAAAATATAAAAGTGAAGAGTAACTGGATTCTTCTCCATTAGTCTTCCATGGAAGTCTAAATTTGGGGCTCTTTCTCCTCTGCAAATCACCGAATATCTAGGAGCTAACTGTTGAAAAATGTGGATAAAGGAAATAAAATCTCTGCTTTCAAATAACTTTACATTACTGGAGGGATATTGCCTCCAACTGACTTAATGGCAAAACCATGTCAAAGGAAATTAATTCAAACAGAGATACATACAATATTTTGAGAAAAGTATAAGGAGAATGAGGAAAGAGTTTATGAAAGAATGAGCACGAGAGCCCAAATTAAAGGGATGGGATTTAAATTTAGAGGAATTTAGAGGGTATTTAAACAAAAGAACAAAATCAGTAAAATAGTTACTTACATAAACAAGTAAATCAATTTGTGTCCTAGTGTAGATTATGTGGTAGGACACAATGGCTGTTTCATAGCCTCAAAGGGGACCATGCATAAAATGATCATATATGAAATTATTTACCACAGTCTCTGAAGGAAGATATTTATCATTTATTTTCAAGAAAAATTCCAAGTATAAAACTAGCAGTGAGTGACTAGACAATTTAATTTCAATCAGGTATACTGAAGTATTTGTATGTTATATAAATCACTGACTCGGAAGTCAAACTTACCTAACTCACATTTTGGTGAAAAAAATTTTTTAAATACAATAGTCACAGAAAAGTATGTGTTAAAACATAAGTGTTTTTTACCTAAAGAGAAGGGAGAAAAATAGTTTTCACTAAATATAAGTATAGATGCATTACCCATTATTGTTCTTGACAGTAAAGATCAGAACATGGATTTTCCACGGCTAAGGACTTTTAAGGAGGAGTCATTATGGGTTCTCAGGTACTATTTCCAAAGAGTTTTCCAATTCTCTGTGGCTCTGCTGGTGTTTGGGGACCATTTTGCTGCACACACTGAAACCACACTTCAGCAATGCAAAGGCACTGTGCTTCTTGGATTCAGTCCACCTTCTGGGATTCAGCAAGAAGAACCAAGGCAATTAATTTCTAAAACTGAACATTAGCTCAATAGTGAAGCCTTTGTTCATATGATTCTGGGCATGTAGTCATAGATGGAAATGAAACTAAATCCTTCTCAAAAAGTCCATCAAGGCACTTTTTTTTTATCCGTGTGTATTGGTTTATCGAGAAGTTTCCAACCACCAGGATCATACTACACAGACTCTGCTAAACTTTTTTGAAGGTCATAGGATTTTGAAGTTCATCCAGCTCATAGGATTCAATGCTAAATTAATACTGAAGACCTTCAAATATTATAGTTTTCCTTAGGTTTCAAGTTGGCATTTTTGGAATTTTCAATGAATCAAAGGGCTCTTGTGATGGGCTTCCAAATACACTCTAGAAACAACACACTCTCCTGAAAGAAGACATAAACTGTTTATCTGATTTGGTAATACAGTTGCATGATAAGACTGGAAGACTGCTGTACCAGGCATACAGGGTGGAAAATACTCCTGGAGAATACTACAAACTTGTATGTGCTGGTTCCCACTTTCCCATTTTCATTTTTGGTTTGTTTGTTTTGCATATGTAGTTTTTTGGCAAAGACTAAATTGAGAGCCTAGGTATTCACATATAACAAAGCTGTACCCCTATATGATACATACTCAAAAATTAACTCAAAACATATCATAGACCTATGTATAAGCATTAAAACTCTAAAATTGTTAGAAGAAAATTTAGGAGTAAATCATTATTATCTTGGATTTGACAATGTTTTCTCAGATATGACACCTAAAGCACAGGTGACAAAAATAAATAGATTACATAAAAATTAAACTTTTGTGCTTCAGAAAACACCGTCAAGAAAATAAAAGGACAACTCTCATAATGGGAGAACATATTTGTATCCAGAACACATAAAGAACTCTTACAGGTCAACAATAAAAAGACAACCCAAATAAAAAATGGGCACAGGATTTAAACAGACATATCTCTGAAGAAGATACACAAATGTCCAGTAAGTAAAGATTTTGATATTGTTAGTCATAAGGAAAATGAAAAATCAAAACCATACCGACATCACTTTATATCCCTGGGATAACTAAAATTAAGAATAGAGACATTAACATATTTTGGCAAAGAATTAAAGTAATTGGCACTCCTACATTGTTGGTGGAATTGTCAAATGTGCAACCTCTTTGGAAAACATTTCGGCAGTTCCTCAAAGTATTAAGCATGTAACTACTATATAACTCAGCAGTTCCACTCCTAGATATATACCCAAGATAACTGAACAGATGTCCACGAAAAACTGGTGCATAGCAGCATGAAAAATACTCCAAAAAATGGAAACAGGGCAAATGTCTATCAACTGGCTAACAGAAAATGTAGAAATCCACAAAATGAAATATTATTTGGCTACAAATAGGAATGAAGCTCTGATCATGTTGTAACATGGATGAACCTTGAAGACATGCTAAATGAAAGAAGCCGCTCAAAAGATCACAATGAATGATTCCATCTACATGAAATGTCCAGGAACAGCAAAGCTGAAGAGACATAAAGTAGATTGGTGGTTTCAAGGGGGAGAAGGAAATGGAAAATAATAATACAATTTTTCTTTTTGGGTTGATGAAAATTTCTAAAATTAGATAGTGGTAATTTTTGCATAACTTTGTGAATATACTAAAAACTGTATTGTATACAATATAGGAATTTTATGATATGTGAATCATCTCAATCAAGCTACTGCTTTAAAAAGAAAATTAACAAACTTTTCATTAACTATCAGAAATTTGGCATTCAATTAACTTTTTATTGAGTGGGAGGAGATGTTACATGATCAATTTAGCTTTCACTGATTAAAAGTGAGATTAATTTCATGTATGTAATACATTTGCATTTATTTAAACCATCTGATTAGTGATTTGATTTCTTTTAATATTGCTTACTTTATTACAATTAATGTGTAAGAATTACCTTTATTATAACATCATTGATCAACTATACTGAATATATTTGGCTTACCTTTTTGATTCTAGTATTGATTTATACACAAACTTCAAAATTCTATATATTGCAATCCATTCATTTCTCTCTCCAAAATAAAAAATATCATTTTTTATCATATAAGATAACATATTCACATGATCCAGGGTTAAAATGTGACATCTTTGAGAGGTTTACCAGATTATCCTATTAGCTATATTACAGATTTGCATATTTTGGTTTTCTTCAAAGAACATTACGTGGGAGTGATTTGCTAATTTTGCTATTTTCATATTTTAATTATAGCATTTATATTTTTCTGCTTTCTTCAACTCTGGTTATTTTAATTTGTCCAACTGTTTAATAGTTATTTGTTATTTTTCCTTTTAAATTTAACATTTACGTCACTAAATTTTTGTCTGATTACCATTTGGGATGCATACCACATATTTTGTTTTGTGATGCTCCCATTATTGTCATTTTAACAAACAATAATTTCAGGACTGACATTCTCCTTGATCTTAGCATTATTCAGGTGAGATATATATTTTTTAAATTTCAAGTGACATTTTAAATTTGCACTTTGTTATTAGTTTCTGGCTCATTGCATTGTATTAAGAAAAGATCCTAAATAGTTCAGGCATTTTGATTTTTTTAGTTTTTATTTGTGGCCTGATAAGTAAACAGTATATATAAATTCAATAGTTACTTTAAGGTAGATTATACAATGTGATATTTAGGCATTAATTAGTATTATTAATTTTATTTTATGTACACTGTAGGCTTATTTATCTTTGTCTAATTCATAGGCTTTAAAAGTCCATTATACCACCATGAGTTAGGGAATATGGACATTCTTTGAGATGTTCACAGAGAAATTTCTAAAATTTTAGATAAAAATTGCAACAAATATGAAAGTGGAAAAAATAAAGTGTACATTATTTGTGGACAATAAAAATGCACCGCTTCTATGATTAACTCATTGACTTTTTTTGCACGCATGCCTTCTGAAGCACATTAAGGGAAAAGTAAAGCTTAAATTTAAAAGGAAATAAATATATATATTCTTCTGAAAAACACACCTATTTTATCTGTGTCTCTTTCTATCTACATTCTAATATTTTGAAAAAGGTTTCTTGACTTTGCCCATCCATACTGGCATTAGAAACACCAAACAGTGGCACTTACAGCATTAAGTGTTATAAAAGTCTGAAGAACTTATAACAGATAATTGCTGTCTCAGAAAAAGCCCAATGCTGGCTTTAGCTAGCTTTTCTTTAACCTTCTGGATTGCAGCAGAGAGCTGATACTGAAATCATGTCTGCAAATTCTTAACTAAATGAGTTTGATGGTGTCAGCTTAACTGGAGCCAAAATAAGCCCACAGTGTATGTTTATAGTCTCTGTTTTATACATGTCTGGAGCAGAAGAACTACTGAAGTTGAATTACTTCTCACCCCTGGAGAGGGTGTCCTTCAATGTCATGACAAAGGTCACTGAGAGGTCATCATGGAGAAGGCAGCCTTCAGGGTAACAGAGTACAATTTCTAAAACCTCGATTCTTAACTTTTACAAAAAACAAACTGTAAAATGTTTCCATAAGAAAAACATACACACATATTTATGTACATTTACATGTTCAATTTTAAAATAATTCTCCTCAATGTGTGTATAGAAAAGTGCGAACTGTACCCGAGAACTACTGTATTTGAAAGCAATTTTTACTTTGAATTGTATGGAGTATTACTAGAAAATTTTAAAAACTCCATTTTGTATATATATTTCATTAAATATCAACATCAAAGAAATCAGAGCTTTTACCCAGGTCAATAGTGAGCTTTATGGGCAGGTGCCAGGAGCTGGTGAACCAACTATGAGGAATATAATCCCCAGTTCAAAAGAGCAGAACATTTTCACAGCATACATAAAGGACATTTATTTTTATATGAAGTGGTCATTACTTTAATTTTAAATTTCATTCCTCATTCTGTCTCCCCCACTTTTTCACTTAGAATGATTTTCCAAATGTTTCTTGGAATTTTGTTTAGACATATATATTATAAAGACAGACTAGTCAAAGGTTGTCCTATACTAATTATTATAAATTTCATTTTAATATTCAAGATGCTGGTATGTGCAAACAGTAGTATGTGATCTAATGGTCTACCTTAAGTATCAATCAACTTATTTATGTCTTGTTGCTGTCGCTATACTGACCTCTGCAGGCCTCTCAAGTTGAAAATAACTGTTTACCTTGTGTATAGCACTGCAAGCCACTGTAGAGTAAAATGAGTTTGTAGACACATGACTTGCACACTTCAGAGTTACTTATAAGCTGTGATTTTTTAATTCTATCTTTGATAAAGAACTCTGTGTGTATATGTATATGTACATTTTGAAGAATGATTTCAAAAGCAGTATTTGCCATTTTTGATTACTATAAATAACTTTCTTGTACAACAAACCCATATAAACTGAAAAATCTCCCTTCAAAAAAAAAGTTTAAAAAGTGATTATTACCTCTAATATGGAGAAATATTGGTGAGTTTGTAGGTGCAATTATTTTAGTTGAAAAAATTTTCCTCTGCAAATAAACTATATATTGACACTGATTTTATCCCATTTCCAGTTTGGTTCTATCTTTTACTTGCAAGTTTGGAACTACTTTCATAAGTAGTTCATTTAAGATTGTCTATGAATTCTGATATAAATTAAGATTGTTTAAGAATTCTGATATAAATACTACCAAATAGTAAACAAGTTTTTCTAAAGTATCTATGCTGAATTCAATTTATCAGACAGAATTGTGCATTACCTACAAGGAACTAGTCTGTTTCTCCTAGCTTATCTTCTTACCCCTCCATTAGTTTGTTTCCAACATTTGTTCATGGCCAACTGTAACTTTCTAATTAGTCTCTGACACTTATTTTATACATATATATATCATTTGTAACTCATGATCTAGTCTGGTTGATTTGCAGAGCAGTAACCCAAACTTTATTTATGTTAGCAACAAAAGCATGTTGAACTGAGGCTCTGTGTATACCTACTTGTGGTTTAACAAATGACAAAATACAGAATACTTAAAAATTTGGTCCTGGAAATGTATTTTTGTCTGGTTTATGTTTTCCTTAGCTTTCTTAGCATTTACTGATTTCAGTAACTATTTCATCCATTTCCTTTAGCTACTCAAACTATTTTCTTAAATAGACATGAGGGATATTCAAGCAGTTTCCAGCTCTCCATAAGGCAATGAAATCATTTATAAAACAAACTTCCACTAATGCACCTTTGAAAATCAAATCATGCTATGTTCTTCCACCATTTCTCCATGTACAAAACTACAGATGACTCTATTCTCTAGCAGTTCATCTCATCCTAGCTACTGACAACTGAATTCTGTGTCCTAGAATTTAAATAACCCAAGACTTTCATCATAAGCTATTATCACTTGAAACATCCATTAATACTAATAGTATTTTGAATAGCTTAGCAAAAATGCAATTTTTATGAAATATGCAGATAAAACCAGGGAAAAAAAGTTTCCTTAACATATTACCCCTAAGAATTTTTGGAAGAATAATATTGAGTAATTTTAGTATTGGAGAATCTTACCCTTAAGATTACTGTTACTATTAACATTACTGTTAGTGTTTTTTGTGTGTTCTAGTTATATTTCTGATAAGTGCCTATCTTATAGAGATACATACTAAACAGTTCCCTAATGAAATGATGTAATTTCTGGAATTTGCTTTGAAATATTCCAGGGGTAGCGTTGGCGTGGAGCAAGGAGTGGTTGGTGAATATATAGATGGAACAACATTGTCTTCAATAATCCAGAAGGTAAATACCTGAAGGTTCACTACACTATTTTAATTTTTAGGGGTTATTTTCCAATTACAAATGGAAATAACAGTAATTAGTTCATACTTTGTTTTCACAATCATTCGCTATCATCTCAAACTTGGGTCACTGATATTTTTTTTTAAATCAATACTTTTCTAATACAAAAAGTTACACACTGTAGATCTGGCTAGTTCCACACTCACTAATGACCCTACCTGCTCTCTCTCTACTTTAGGATGCAGCATTTCATTTCCCAAACATACTACTCTCTTCTATAACATGCTGTTTCATGCATACACAATTTTGTATGTATTTTTCAACCTCCAACTCCATGTGACTACTCTTCTTCCTATTCCTTCAAAAGTGAGGTCAGATATCACTTCTAGAAAATCTCTGATGTAGCTAAAACCTAAAAAAAATTAGCTAGAGTTACACATTCCACCAACTTTCTGTGACGCCTCTACTTTGCACACTTTTTACTGATATACTTAATCACACATTGTATTTTATCAGTTTACACACATCTCAAAGTATTTAAGATTTCAACTGAATGTGTATAATGCACGAATCTTTTTTCCAATTACATTTTATTTTCCTACTCTTTTTTATTCTCACCTTCATCATTCTTAATCTGGTTTTTATTCATGTTCTATTATTACAGTGTATTTTTTTAAGGCTGCCTTATATTATTTTTGGTACATTTGGAGCAAGTATAAATAAGTAAACAAAAAAACCTTTCTTACTAATTGTGAAATTCTTCAAGACAGCTAACGTCTCTTGTTAACTAGTGTATACCCAGCTATAAAGTGGTGTTCAACTGAATTAAAAACAAAATTAAAAAGAACAATTGGCAATGTGTTTACCATAGGAGGTCAGTAAGGGGAAAGTGCTAGAATTATCCAGTTTAGAAAATGCTCTAATATAACTTTTCCAAAACTTCCTTTTCCATTTTATATTTTTTAAATGCATGAAGTTGTTACTTTTTGTTACATGGAACTGAATGTACTTTGTTGATTTAAAGCCTCGTTATCACCACTCACTATTCATTCTTTGTAATTATGTAGTCTTTTTTGTTGTTTTGCCTTAAAAATCTACTACTTAATAGTTAGAGTGCTGGACCAAAGTACATATTACTCCACAGATTTGTTTCTCTTTTGACAAATCCTAAATTATTATGAGGATACATCTGTATACATGCTAATTTGTAAACATATTTACAAAGCTAAATATAGCTTTCATTTTGAATACCTATTCTTTATTATGGTGAAATTAATAACCAACATATAGAAAGTAATGGGAAAGCTGAAGATGTAATTCTGCTTCTAAGTGTTTTTATATAATTTCAATTCCTTTTAAGTAATAGTCCTGGAATATGGACAATTATAACTGTGGGCTATAAAATCTAAGCAAATTTATTAAAATTCATAAATTCTCAGAACAGGAGAATGCCAGATGCAAATATTTTTAATATAGTAAGTCTTTATGGTAACATTCAGTCTAAAATTCAGTAGAGATATTAGATCATATTTAGGGTGTTAAATTGTCACAGACACACTTGTATAAATACCAATTGGAAGAGACAGGAACTTAGTTGTTTTAGAAAGGAATAGAGATACTACTATAATCCTCCTGTCCATGAAATTTGCCTTTATGCTAACAGTTTTTAACCATGATTGTAAACAGAAGCAAAGGGTTGGCTTTATCACTGGTAATTCAAAGCACCTCAGGGCTAATACAAATGAAGACTGACTCAAAACATTTATGTCGATGAGCTGCCTCTTCCCTCCCTCACTACTACTGCATAAGGATTGTGCTGTGGCTTTCAGATCAGCAATCAGCAGGGAATCAGCAACTCCACTATAAGAGATCATTTGGCAAGTTTCTCTCTCAAATACTGCTTCTAACTCCTATAACATTACCATGGAGTGAGCTATGAGTGAGAGGAAAGAGGCTCCGCTGAATGCTCTGCTTCCCTCCCAAACTGGTAATAACAATAATCACAATCAAAACATTTGCTCCCAATTTGTATCCCATCTCTCCATGAGCAATCCAAATTCAGGGAGGTTTGGAGGAGCTAATTTGTCCATCACTATCCTTCAAAATTCCTACAGAGGCATTCAGTTTGGCACCCAATTCTACCTCACCCATACCTTCCATTCAGCAGGCTCATAAATTCTCTTTGCTTTATATCCCAGTCCAAAACCCCTTCAGGTTCACTGGCCAGTGCTCAGCTACTTTTATTGTCCTTCCCTACTTCATGAGGGGCCTAAAACCTACAAATATAATCTCCCTGTACTGTATTAAATGCATGAGATTTTGTACTCAATTAGGCCTAAGGCCAATTTTTAAAAAAAAGAAATTTAAAACAGTAAAAAGAAATGGTAAAGTTAATTGATAATATGTTGTGTTTAATTCCTACATTTAAATACTAATAGGATATCTACTTTAATATGGGGGGAAAATTCCAAATCCAATGGAAGCTTTATGAGATCCCAAAGAGAATTTTTTTTAGTGTATTTTTATTCCAGTTCTTTTTGTTGGCTGAAATTGAGTCTTCCTAAGAAGCGTTATTCATTCGACCCTGCTTTCTGAAAATGAATGTGACTCCATTAGAAAATTACAGCCAAACCAAGCCTGTGCCAGATCAGTTTGTTTTATTCCACATATATTTATTTGTTGCCTACTTGCTCCATATATTGTCCTACACACTCTATTAATATGACTTTCATATAGCTTGACAGACTTAAAAATAAATATTTTGATGATTTATTAGAATGTCAATCACCCTTTCTATCCTCCATCCAGTAAAGAAAAGAAAAAACTACTGTAGTGTTTCCATCTCAAGGTGGTATGGGCTACTACTCAAACATGGATACAGTGAAAATCACAAGAGCTCCTATCTTAAGGTCCTTATAAAGGCAATATGACCCTTAGGGATAAAATTCAGAAGTAGTATTTATAAGGATTATGAAAACTTTACTGTGTGATATTTGGCTAATACCCAGTATATTCTACTACCTTAAACTTTTTGAGAAGTAAATAAGTAGTTTTTATAATTGTATTTGGATTCACTTGATAAGTTAAACTTTTTATAATTCAATTTGTGCTGAACCTGAATATTAGCTCATTTCTCAGGCTTATGCTAGATAGCAAGCTAATGTTGAATGAGGTATCATTCTATGATAACTAGTTAATGGTATACAGATAGAACACCAGCAGAGGCAACCTCTCTTTTCCCTTTTATAAGGTGTAGTGGGATTCATCTCCATTCTGTCTCCACACCAATGTGGCCATGACTGTCACCGTATACATAGTAAACCACCCATGTTAAGTGACAGGATCTCAAGTATGCTATTTACCTTAAATACAATGTGCTCCTTTGTCCAGTAAGAGATTAGAGTATCATCCTGATGATTCAACCTTAATGTAAATACTATCTTATCAACACATGTAACCACTTAATTCTTTACCTTACTTTGACTGGGATAAGAACAGCTTTACTAAATGATCAAGTTTCTCTATGCTTTGGATAAAAATGTGAGAAAAAAACATGGTCAAATGGTGCACATCCAAAGCATTTAAAAATGTTGATAACTGTGCTTTTAAACTGCACAATTTCATAAGTGAAAAGCTCTGTATTATTAAAACTTAGAATGTATTTATTTAGAAAAAAAATTCTCTGCTGTACCCATTATACCATGTAAGTCTGCATAGCATGTCTTAAGTCTTTTTTAGCTGATTTGAAACAATTCAGCTGTTTCAGAAGGAAAGTAATAAGAGTTCCAAATTCTGGGTGACTATGTGATTGGTGAATTAAAATGTGTTAGACTGACATTCACAATGTGTTTTCACATTTATTTTTTTGCCTTTTCATAGTTCTTTTTTTCTGTCTCTTGCACTTTATAATAAAATTCAGAATGGAAGGAAAAATGACTATGAATCACAAGCCATGTGTTCTACCCACACCATTAACTAGTTGTCAAATTTGTGATAAGCCTATTAACTTCTTTGAGTTTCATTTTTCTTTGTGTTTCATTTAAAACATGAATAATCTGCATACTCTTTTCCCTTTTTTTATATCATATACTAGACATCATTGAGCTCCTGAATAAAAAGAAAGGACCATTTCAAATGAGTAGCCTTCAGGTTTTGATAGAAGTTCAGACAGTACCTGGACCTGGTATCTACATCATAGGAAGAGATGAATAATGATAATAAACCAGATTTGTTAGTCAACTCAGTTAAGTGATGGATTCACCTCAGTAGAAAGTTTCCTAACTAAAGAAGTCAGAATTTGTGTAACTGCAGAAACAATGAGAATCAGAATATACTTGAACTTTTATCTTAGATAGAGGAATAAATGCTTTATCTTAATAAACACGGTTGCTTTATATAACAGAAATTTTAAGAAGCACTTGCAGTC
Organism: Manis pentadactyla; assembly: GCF_030020395.1. Taxonomy (NCBI): domain Eukaryota; kingdom Metazoa; phylum Chordata; class Mammalia; order Pholidota; family Manidae; genus Manis; species Manis pentadactyla. Next base: position 115,870,577 of record NC_080025.1, read on the forward strand.
AGATAGTTTGACTTGAATGTTATTTATTCAGTGGGCCAACATTTTTTCAGCTATAAACCTAGAAAAAAGTACTACCTGTTCAAACTTTTGTTTGATGAGATTCTAATCCATCTTGTCTCTAATTTTAAAGGGGAAACTCCTCTCCTCTCAATTAAAATTTTTAAAAAAGGCAATGTCAAAGAATAGGAGGAAAAGCCAGCAGTGGAAATACTACTTTGGGCTAAAGCAGAACAGGGGAAAGTGGTACATCTTACTTAGGTTAGTTATATTGAGTAGAGACTGAGAAAAAAATTCTAAATAAGAACTTACAAAGGGAAGATTAAACAAGATGGCAGAGTAAGAAATGAGGCAGAAACCTCCTTCCCAAACCACATATAACACAAAAATACATCAAATACAAGTAATCCTGAAAGAGTGACCAGAAAGAAGACTGCAACAGACAGCTTACATGTGGGGAAAAGAAAGAGAAAAACCTAATGAAAAAGCATAAAGTAATGAGCTGTGATCTGGTAGAACCCAATACATCCCCCAACCTAAGCTTACTAGCAGGAGGAAGAGAAACAGAGCAGGGAGAGAGGAGAAGCCAGGACTGCTAAAAATCTACACTGGAGATCTGACTAAGGATCTAAGTAAGGAGACAGAGGCAATGAACAACACATTAGAACAGATGGACCTAACAGACATCTACAGAATACTCCACCCAAAAGCAGCAGGATACACACTCTTCTAAAGTGCACATAGCATGTTTTCCAGAATAAGTCACATACTAGGACACAAAAAGGCCTCAGTAAATTCAGAAGGACTGAAATTGTGCCAACCAGCTTCTCAGAGCACAAAGGTAGGAAACTAGAAATAAATTATGCACAGAAAACAAAACAGCCAACAAACACCTGGAGGCTTAACAGCATACTCCACAATAATCAATGGATCAATGACAAAATTAAAAAAGAAATCAAGCAATATATGAAGACAAATGAAAACAATAACTCAACACCACAAAATCTGTGGAATGCAGCAAAGGCTATGCTAAGAGGGATGTATAGTGCAATAAAAGCTTACCTCGAGAAAGAACAACCCCAATTGAACAGTCTAAACTCACAATTAATGAAACTAGAAAAAGAAGAACAAATGAGGTCCAAAGTCAGGAGAAGGAGGGACATAATAAAAATCAGAGCAGAAATAAATAAAATTAAGAAGAAAACAACAGAAAGAATCAACGAAACAGGAGCTGGTTCTTTGAGAAAATAAACAAAACAGATAAACCCCTAGCCAGACTTATCAAGAAAAAGAGAGTCCACACACATAAACAGAATCAGAAACGAGAAAGGAAAAATCACTATGGACACCACAGAAACAGAAGAATTATTTTGAAAAAGTATATACCAACAAATTGGATAACCTAGAAAAAATGGACAACTTTCTAGAAAAATACAACCTTCCAAGACTGACAATGAAAGAAATAGAAAATCTGAACAGACCAATTACCAGCAACGAATTGAATTGGTAATGAAATAACGACCTAAGAACAAAACCCTGGACCAGATGGCTTTACCACTGAAATTTATCAAACATTTAGTGAAAACCTAATACCCATACTCCTTATAGTTTTCCAAAAAGTAGACAAGGAGGGAATACTTCCAAACTCAGTCTATGAGGCCAGCATCACTCTGATACCAAAATCAGACAAAGACACCACAAAAAAAGAAAATTACACACCAATATCCCAGATGAACAGTTACAAAGATAGTTAACAAAATACTATCAAAGCAAATTCAAAAATACATCAAAGAGATGATATGTCATGATCAAGTGGGATTTATTCCAAGGATGCAAAGATGGTACAATATTTGAAAATCCATCAACATTGTATACCACATCAACAAAAAGGTCAAATTTCACATGATCATTTCAAAAGATGCTGAAAAAGCATTTGACAAAACTTAACATCCGTTCATGATGAAAACTCTCAATAAAATGGGCATAGAAGGCAAGTATAACAACATAATAAAGGCCATATATGACAAACCCACAGTCAACATCACACTTAACAGTGAAAAGCTGAAAGCTTTTCCTCTAAGATTGGGTACAAGACAAGGATGCCCACTGTCCCCACTTTTATTTAACATAGTAGTGGAGATGCTAGCCACAGCAATCAGACAACACAGAGAAATAAAAGGCATCCAGATTTATAAAGAGGTTAGACAGTCACTGTTTGCATATGACATGATATTGTACATAAAAAACCCTAAAGAGTCCACTCTAAAATTACTAGAATAACTCAACTTAGTAAAGTTGCATGATACAAAATTAATACCAGAAATCTATGGCATTCCTATATCTAATGATGAACTAGCAGAAAGAGAAATCGGGAAAACAATTCCATTTACAATTGCATCGAAAAGAATAAAATACCTACGAATAAACCGAAGCAACGAGGTGAAAAACCTATACTCTGAAAACTACAAGACACTCATGAGAGAGAAGATACCAATAAATGGAAACACATCCCGTGTTCATGGATAGGAAGAATTAATATTGTCAAAACGGCCATCCTGCCTAAAGCAATCTACAGATTCAATGCAATCCCTATCAATATACCAACAGCATTCTTCAACGAACTGGAGAAAATAGTTCTAAAATTCAAATGGAACCACAAAAGACACCAAATAGCCAAAGGAATCCTGAGAAGGAAGAATAAAGCTGGGGAGATTATGCTCCCCGAATTCAAGCTCTGCTACAAAGCCACAGTAATCAAGACAATTTGGTACTGGCACAAGAACAGAACAATAGACCAATGGAATAAACTAGAGAGCCCAGATATAAACCCAAGTATATATGGTCAATTAATACACAATAAAGGAGCCATGAACATACAATGGGGAAATGACAGCCTCTTCAACAACTGGTGTTGGCAAAACTGGACAGCTACGTGTAAGAGAATGAAACTGGATTATTGTCTATCCTCATACACAAAAGTAAACTTGAAATGAATCAAAGACCTGAATGTAAGTCATAAAACCATAAAACTCTTAGAAGATAACATAGGCAAAACTCTCCTGAATATAAACATGAGCAACTTTTTTCTGAATGCATCTCCTTGAGCAAGGGAAATAAAAGCAAAAATGAACACATGGGACTACATCAAACTAAAAATCTTCTGTACAGCAAAGGACACCATCAGTAGAACAAAAAAGCATCCTACAGTATGGGGGAATATATTTGTAAATGACATATCCGACAAGGGGTTAACATCCAAAATATATAAAGAACACAGATGTCTCAACACCCAAAAAGCAAATAACCTGATTAAAAAATGGGTGGAGGATATGAAGAGACACTTGTCCAAAGAAGAAATGCAGATGGCAAACAGACTCATGAAAAGATGCTCCACATCACTAATTATCAAAGAAATGCAAATTTAAAAAAAAGATATCACCTGATACCAGTCAGGATGGCCAACATCCAAAAGACAAGGAAAAACAAATGCTGGTGAGGATATGGAGAAAGGGGAACCATCCTACACTATCGGTGGGAATGTAAATTAATTCAACCATTGTGGAAAGCAATAAGGAGGTTCCTCAAAACACTAAAAATAGTAATACCATTAGACCCAGAAATTCCACTCCTAGGAATATACCCAAAGAAAACAAATCACAGATTCAAAAGACATATGCACCCCTACGTTTATTGCAGCACTATTTACAATAGCCAAGATATGGAAGCAACCTAAATGTCTATCAGCAGATCAATAGATATAGAAGATGTGGTACATATACAAAATGGAATATTATTCAGACAAAAAAGAAAACAAATCCTACCATTTGCAAAACATGGATGGAGCTAGAGTGTATTATGCTCAGTGAAATAAGTCAGGCAGAGAAAGACAAGTACCAAATGATTTCCCTCATCTGTGGAGTATAATAATGAAGCAAAACTGAATAAACAAAACAGCAGCAGACTCACAGACTCCAAGAAGGGACTAGCGGTTACCAAAGGGAAGGGGGTGGGGATGGCAGGTCAGGGAGATGAGGATAAGGAAATTAAGGAGCATTATAATCAGCACTCACAATATACATAGGAAAAGCAGTACAGCACAGAGAAGACAAGTAATGACTCTATAGCATCTTACTATCTGATGAACAGTGACTGCAATGGGATGGGGGTGGTGAGGGACTTGAGAATATGGGTGAATGCAATAACCACAATGTTGCTCATGTGAAACCTTTATAAGATTTATCAATGATACCTTAATAAAAAAAAAGAACTTACATTGGACTTAATATGTATGTTTCAGGCACTGTTCTAAGCACTTTACATACATTAACTCAATTAATTCTTCTACTCCGTAAGATAGGTTAGATTACTAACCGCCAGGAGGCACAGAGGAAGAGAAGGGTTAAGTACTATGCTCTAAAACATATACTTTTTAAATTGGCTACTCACCCCAAAACTGCTTCATCTATCCTTTCGTAAGTTTTTCATTTTTTCCCTCTTGTATTCCCATAGTAGCTCTTAATTATCATTTACAACACAAAATTAATTTTGTAAATCACTGTATTTTAATTTCCCATCATTTTATATATATATATATATATATATATATATATATATATTCTTCTTAGAATTTTAGAGCAATTTTCTATGGAGTCGCAAGTCATTGTTCCACTGCAATCATATAGATTTAAGTCATTTTAATAAACCTCAATCTCTAACTTCTAAAATGGACATCACATTTATAAGAATTTATGGAAAGAATAAGACCAGTGTAGAATGCTGTAATTAGGTGTATAATAAGAGCATCACAACTTGCAGTGCATCCTACAGAGGAATAGCGGCCTACTATGATTTAACTAGGATTGGGCAAATGTGCAGCCCTCAGCGCCATTTATGAATTAATCAGGTGCACAAGCACCTCTTAGGAGCCTTCACACCGAGTAAGAAAATCTCCTAAGGGACATCATATTAAAACAGCCCTACAAAACTCATTAGTAGAAACTACATCTTCCTATTTTTAATTTAAATATATAATAGAAAAAGAAACAACCTCTTTTAATCTATCACTGGACTTGAATTAGGGTCATTGTAATGCAGAAATTACTAAAGATTTTTGTTTAGTGTCTGAATAAATGCATATTTTATATCCATGCAATCCCAGACCTAAAAGAAACACAAAACTAGCAATGTAGCTAATAATGTATCTAAAACACATATGCCTTACACACTTGCAAACAGAGGCACACATAAATGCTTTATTTCATCCTGAAGGCAACACAAAACATGGTTAAAATGATACCTTTGCTTAATTCAGGCCAATGCCAAAATCATATGACATACATATGAAATTGAACCAAAACTTAGGCAAAGTTGTGAAAGTCACTATTTTTTTTAGTCTAGCTATTACAGAAATACTTTTTAATGCTTTCAGGCAGAGCAGATAATATAAAATTTCCAACACTGACTTCAACTTGAGACAAGAATACACTTTAGTAGTTATTAGCACTCTGCAAGTGTGTTAAGTCTGACATTCATGATGTGTCCGTTATTGGATACTGGTACGTACTGATTTTCTTATAAAACTTAATAATGATAATGACCTTTCCTTCAGGAGTTGGGTTTCGACACTGAAAACATGGATAGATATATAGAATTTGATGCCAGACACAGATTGTAGTAGGCTGTTGAGTTTTTTAAGGATAAGCTGAAATGCATTTTTCACCTTGGGCTTTGAACATTGGTTGCCATCATGGCCGTCAAATGTATATATTTCAGTTCACATTGAATATAATTAGTGTTACACTCAATTTATTACCTGATTCATTGTCCTTATGCCCCATTGCATCACCCACTATAGTGATTTGCACACCAGAGAATCCTATTAAGGGAAGAGCAGCTGATGGTACACATTTTTTTTCATGTCACTTTGCTCCATTTAAAAAGCAGTGTTCAGCCAAATTTTTATGACTATACAGAGGCTAGTAACTTACAGTATGATGCCACAATCCTTAACCTTATTCACAATCCAAGATTTAAGCATTTCCAATATGATGTAATCAATGATTCAATTGTCCAATTAGTATTGTTTCATTTTTCTCCAACTTCAGAAACTCTAATAAGCACAAAACTAATCAAATCATTAAATATTTCACATAATATTAAGTGTGAGAATAGCTATTAATGGCCAGCATGTACTTTTAGTCCTGTAGTAGTAAACTGTTTTGTGATACATTAAATTCACTGAGGCCCAAAGAAAGGAAATCAATTATAAAATAATCCCATTTGTGAATGCCAAGAATAGGGAAAATTTGACAATCTATTTACATTCCCAAAACTTTCCCAGTATTATAAAGCTTAGGATTTTCTCTAAGCCTGTAATATTGGTTTATAATATATAACTAATGTTTTATCTTAACTCCAATCACTTGTACAAGTTGACTTTATAACTAGCAATAAGCAATCAAAAATAAACATTCACAAATCAATTTTTAAAGTCTTTTAAAAAGTTATGATAATTGACTCCAGCTAGATTTGAGCCTAACCCAATCTTGACTCTTGTTTGCTACCTATAATAATTCTTACAATCTTTTGAAGTCTCTTGTCTCCTAAACTAGAATATTTTGGGTCTTATTGGTGTGTTTGTGTGGGCATTTTGTACAGCATGAAAAGCTATAATTTGAATGTCCATCCCTTTCTGAGATACTAGGACCACTGGTGAAATTTACACTCAAATACACTTCTAACACTGTGTTCACTTGGTCCTAATTAGTTTGCACATCAAGAGCCTTACTCATTGATAAGCAAATAAGGAAGTTAAAAATTAGTTTTCCTTTCATGTGGTCCTAAGGGTAGAGTAGGAGGGACAGATCTTTAACTGTAGGAATACTGTCAAAACATGTCTCCAAAATGAGACATTGGGATCACCTGGAAATTAAAGAGCAAAACATGTTTTCATGTTGCCACTAAGGGCTCAACAATCTGGGGCTTTGAGGGAGCCATGGGAGTAAGTAACTGTGCTATGGAGAAGTATCCTTGGTTTTTAGTGTTTGCTGAATTAGCTGTTACCTTGAAAATGAACTATTTACAAACTCTGAAATTCAGTTACCTCAACTATAAAAGAAGGCTATAACCAAAATCAGGGATTTTTAAACCTTCATCTTCAGAAATTTGGGCATCTATGGCAGAGTTCTCTGAGAGGTACCAAAGGTAGCATGAGCAAAGACTAAAGGCCTTCTACCACATTTCAGTAACATCGATTTGTTTTCTGTTTTAAGATTCTCCATGCAATTTTCATTACATAGAAAGTGTGAGAGTGGTAATGCTATTTAAAAAATCAAAACCACTGTTTCTACGTAATCTCTTGAGTTCCATTCAGTTTTAAAATGCCATTTACAGTTTTAAACTGCCATCAATACAATGATTCCTATTTTATCTGTTTTACCCAAATGAGGTAAAACTTAAGACACAAAGAGGAAAGTTACCTGTCCAAGGTCACAGGGAAACCGTGGGACTTGAACCCAGGCTGCTGGCTCTAGAATCTTGTGTGCTTAATCCCTAACTTGTTCTGCATCTCATATATTTCAAATGTATTAGTGATAAAATAGTGGTACAAGTGAGGACAACTGATTAATATTCTTAAACAAGTCTTTAATGATTAAAAAATGGAAGAGCTTTTTATCTCTTCCCAACAGTGGCAAAATTTGACTTTTACCAGTAAAAAATAATGTTAACAAGGCCTTTGTAGAACTGTCCACTACAAGAACATGATCATCATTAGAGTTTGATGCTATCAAGGCCAGATAACATAAATGGGTAAATATATTCATACTACTTACATGAATGATTTTCAGAGAAGATATCCATTTTAAACACGGATCAGAAGCTGCTCTTAACCACCACAAACAACTCTTGGTAATTACCCGAAAATCATACGTTCCATTAGTACAAATAATAAGATTCACTGGTGATAAGTAATACATACTAATTTCCATCCCAATTTTTCAATTCAAAATTCACTATACTTGATTCTTAATGTGTTTTATAGTATATGCTTATGATTTGTAGGTGTGTCTTTTGTACACAAATACATAGAAGTAGATGAATTGATACAAAATGAGCCATCCTCTTACTAGTAAAATATGTATTAGTATTTTGTCTATTCATTTACTAATAGACTAATACAAAAAACTAAGGTTTTTTACTCATGAAATTTATGTTTACCAAGTTTTCTGAAAATGTTGAAGATTATATTTTGAAGAATATTGGTATACTGCTTGAAAATAGACCTTGAGTTTTAGCACTCTCAACTTTTGTAAATGAAAGCAGGGAAACATCTAAATCCTTTGTTTTAAATAAAACTAGAAAAAACTATAAAAAGCTTATTTTGAAAGACCCTTTTAAACTGCAAATCTCTTAGGAGATGTAATATCCTTTAGCAGATATTGCAACCTGCCGATTATTTTTTACAATAGAGATTTCCTCATTGTGATATTGATACATGTTAGGAGAATATACTTAAACAGTGTGTCCTCTATCACTTTTTTTCCACAAATTGTAACTCTTGACACATTGCAGCAAAATGTAATCTTGGAAGTTAGGATTAATGAGTTTATTACCCATTAATTTTTTTCACTTGAAACAGTTAATCCATAAAATACACTGAGTTTGATTAAGTAAGGAAAGTACTCAAACTTTCACTTAGTTTGAAATTTGGTACAGCAACTCTTGATTATTTAGGATTATCTTCATTAACAGACATAGAGATGTAGGAAGGAAGGCTGTTCAATAAGTAGAAAAAACAAAAATATTGGTTACAATGAAATGTCCACTATTGATGATTTGATTATCCAAACCATGCCTGTTTTGCTGCTATTAAGGAATAGGAAGCATTTTTTTAATGATATAATCTATACTGGTGACGATTAGCACAATAACGAATCTTAAAAGGGAGCATATTAACTTTTTAAAACTTTCTTACACTGCTATCATAAGCTGTTAAGTTTTACTTAATTACTCTGACATTTCAGAAAACCCTTTTATTTCATCAGCGCAAAGAACGTTTTTAAGTTAACATACAACACATTAAAAAAAAATAAAACCTTAACAAGAACACATACTATCAAAGTATTTGACAATAATGCTATATCTTAAAAGTCTCTACTAAAAAGATAGCTTCTCATCTCTAGATCTTTCTTCCAGGATCACTTGTTTCAATTATTTACTTATTTATTAATTATTTTATTAATTTCTACCTTTACTCTAAGAGGTTTCAAAACTCTTTACACAAAGATAAATCAAATAAAAATAATATAGTAGAAATAAGAAGAGGACACCTGGGCTAAAAACAGGAAACTGAGCATTCCAACATCAAGGATTAATACTGTTGCTGTAATACCTGCCTTAAGTTTCCTGGCAAGCAAGGTAAAAAGTACAAAGCAGCAAGGTACAAAGCTCTCAGAGAAAAGAAAAAACAGCTACAATTTGTTTCTGGAAAGCAAAGCTTTGCCTGGTGGTAAACTTTGAGGGAAATGATTCAAGTGAGGAAATGTTTTGCAAATTGAAGGTTGGCCCATAAAATAACTGCACTGAGTCCTGACCAGAAATTTTTTTAAATTGAAATACAATACAGTCAATTTTTGTTACTTGCAGTAATTACATTCTGCAGAGTCCCTAAAAACATGGAGTTAGCAAGTACTGAATCACTGCCCATAGGAAAAATACAGGATTGGTTACCTGTGAGCCTCTGGTCACATTTCCATAAACCTATCAATACGTAGCTTGTATTTTTTGTGTTTCTGTTTAAAGACATCTTATTTAATACATATTACTAATTCATTAACATTGACCTCATGGCCAACAGCACTCACTACATGCCTGAACCAAGTTTATCTAAGACACATATTTTCTCAGCAAGGCACATCACAACTTTCTTGTGCTTAAGAGCACAAGACAGTGTTTCAGCATTAGGCTGGAGGCCATTTAAAATAGCAAATTACCAACAAAAAGCAGAAAACTTTTACAAGTATTAAAGTTAAAACAAGAAGGCAGTGCATCTCATCTTGTTCTACCTCAGCTGGCATGTGCCTAACTGCTGGCTCAAATTTTTCCCTATGCTGTGCATAGACGGATCCACAAATGACTGTGAAAGTACTATGAGTATTGATTTTGAGCTTACAAGCAAATTTTTGAGTTTTGGCAAATTATTACGTACAGAATCCACAAATAATGAAGACTATTCTGGAGGATCATGAAGAGGAATAAAGGAGAAAAAAAAATTAGAGCCCATCCCAGGCAGTGAGGATAAATATTATTTTATGAAAGATTTTTCATAGATAATATATACTGATACAGATATATGCATAATAATCCATATTCACAAATACACAAAATCACAATGATAAAGTTCTTACTATCAAATATTTTTTTATTATTTATAAATCACTGTAATAGAGACTATACGGTGATGCAATGGACATTTCAGAAACAAATTCTTAAACTTAATTCATTGACTAGTTTGGTTCTTTTTTGCGGGGGGGGGAGTTACTTGTAAAGATTCATTAGGAAACATTTCAAGAATCTCAAGAAAAATTAATGAGGGCCTGTTCTGGGTAGGGACAGTGGAAAAGAAAAGAACAAGGAAGATATGAGACTCTACTGATGAAACAGAAGAGTTCTTGGTGACTGACTGAATGTGGATGGAGAAAGACTGAACGGACAGAGGTAAGTTAGAAAGGGAAATCCAAGCTACCTGAGAATTACAGTACCACTTTTGAAGAAATGAAACAAATAAAAGCCAGGTTTTTTCCTTAGTTTTTTAAAGGAAAAAATATTAAGAAGAAAGATATTAAAGAAATGAAACAGAAGGTAAAGAAAGGATAAAATTAATATCACTAAAATATTTTGATTTGTTTCACTCCTAAATGCACAAACAAAAATAAAACAATAAAAATGTAATTTAGAAATATTCTAAGTATTCTAATGGACAATATTATTACTATAACATGTCTAGTATATTGCAAAGACCAAAAAGAGATGTGAGTTACCTTACCTGTAAATTGGTATGTTAATCATATCAAGGCTCATTCCAGGGTGGTGATGGGAAATGGATTTTATCACAAAAAGAAAACAATTCATATCATGGATTTAAAAGAGGAGAATAAAAAATAAAATCTTGTGTTTCTTTTCTTAGCTCAGAAGTGAGGCACCATGAGGAATGGTGAGAAAACTACAGAAATAAAATGAGGATAACCTGGGGCAATGAAAATCCAGTTGCAGTTATAGTTCTACGGGGAAGTACCAAAGAATTGCCCAGTTGCCCGAAGTCAAATCACAGTGTTGCCTTCCTCTGAACACCCCAAGATGTTTCCCAATACTTTTAGAAAATATAAACCTTCAGTGTAAGAAATTCTACTTCAATCAATGTAATTCTTTTCTTCTTTCCTTCTTTCTTTCTTCCTCCAACGCCAATTTGCTAATAGAAAATGGACAAACTTCCTAAGAACAATGACATGCTGCCTTTCAATGCCTAAATTCCCCGTGCTCCTGTATTATCCCATAACACATTCTGAATCTGCTATAGGTTGCCACGGGTATAATTTCTCACTATTTATTATTTTCTCTTAGTTATTATGAGATTTTTTTTGTTTGGCTGGGTGTCCCTGGGATTTGGTGTCTAACTTACCTCAAAAAAACAAACATTCCCTCTGACCACCAAAATTACATCAAATAGGTATAGTTCTCCTATTAAGACTTCAATACATTTTGGAATATAAATATCAATCTTACGTAGTTTCAGTTTGTAAAGTTTTCAAAATCTGTTAAAAGTTTTGGTTTCAGTTAAATGGACCCAAACATTTTTTGTATAACAGTGGTAATATTTAATTGTGTGTTTAAGGCTAAATTATACAACTGTTATTTATTTAGAGCTAGTGAATATAAAAAGATGCTGTGGGGGTAATATTAATAAGTTTTAAATGTTTCCTCCTGGGATAAAGAATTTTATCAAATGAAGTAAACACACAAAAATTCTAGACTTCAGTGGGATTCTCCAAGTTTGTGACTTTTAGATTGATTAAAAAGACAGTAACTTTTTCAACAGTTCACAGTAATTCAAGAAAATACAGATATAAACTTACCATTTCAAAATTTGCATGAGAATTTCATGACCTACTTAATCATAATACCACTTGTTTTTAACCTCTTATCACTTTTTATTATCAATCTTCACTAAATTAAAAACAAAAGGTCTTCATATCTGTCTAAAGAAAACCTGTTGTTTCCATTCCATATTAGAAATATATTCAAGTTTCATACAGTTTGTTGAAAATGTGGTATAGCAAAGGGGAATTTAAACAAAAATAAAACATCCTCCATATGGAAATAGAGGGGAGTTTCAGTTTTCATTATTTCCTTTGCTCAGTGTTAACCTTAAACCAGTGCCCAACTCTTACCCTGCTATGACTCCAACCCCTACCCCAATCTCTGCCCCCATCTCTTAGTACCTAAGATTGGCTTTGTCTGTTCTTAACATTGAAATAGCACCTTAATATTATTAGACAGATTTATTTAATAAAAACCACATTATTTCTAAATGGAATTCACCATCTCAGAAGTTTAAATATTCTGCCAGAAATTTACCCCAGCACTGACCTTGCTTTCTTTAGTAGAGTACAAGCTTTCAATAAAACATTCTGACAGTCAACAGCAAAAAGCTGTCTATCTCACCTGAATATATAATAACAAGAATGAGTATCCTTGTATTACTCTATATGCACGTATTTATATAAGCACAGACTTTTGGGGTTGTTGGTTAGTACAAAAACACATATTCCAAATGTCCCTTACATTCAACTCCAGGTACTTATGATTTGTTTTCATCTTTGAAATGTGCTTGAAAGTCTGAATGCACTTCGGGCTTACTTCATGTATTATATCCAGTAAAACTTTAATACAAACTGACTTTTCTCCTCCACATAGCCTCTCTTCAACTGCTGTTGGTCAGCAGGAGCTCTGGATATACAGACTCATGTTAACAGTGGCCTAGAGAAGGATGTGATTTCTAACCCATTCAGTCTGCTACAGAAAAGCCCAGATTGTATTTCAAACCAAAATAAAAGTTTCTTTGGGGGTGATCCTTTTTTCTCCCCCTGTACTACTTATTAGCACAAATAATCAAAAAGAAAATGGATATTCAACTTAAGATCTGCAACCAAAATGTAAATGTTCCAACAAAGAGCATACACTTGTATTCCAAAGAAATACGGGAACGCATGGGTGGGCACTTAGAAAATCTCCTTCAAAGAAATCCTATGAAATTAAGAGATGATTTTAACATTTTTTTCACTCCAGTGAACGGATTATGTAATATCTAAATTTCTCCTATGCATATATGTTCAGTTTATGAACTTAGTCTATATTATATTTGGTGTCAAAGTAGCTCACTATGGTTTTGCATTATTGCGCACTTGCTGAAGGCCCAAGAACCTTTCAAGACCCAGCATGAACAACATTTTACTTTGAAACTTTCACTGACTTCACCAAGCACATTTAGGTATACCTGAATAATTCTCTACATTTTCAGAGCAATGTTTCCTAAACTTCAGTGTTTAACTTTGTGGTTGTGTATAGCATCCACTATATATCTTTGCCACATTGGGCACATAATATAGAACCATTTACTAAATATTTTTAAATGAACATTTCTACCCATTGACATATAAGTTCCATTTTATGCCACACCTCTACGAAACTTCCTTTACCACTCAAGCCTAAACAGCTTATTTCTTTTCAGAGTCCTTTGTTACATATCAACTCATCTGTTGTTCCTGTTATTCAGTATTGCAGTTTTCAAGGCCTTCCTATTTTCTACCAACGAGAATGAAAAATTCTGAAGGGCTGGATTCTGAGGAATCTAGCACAGCTGAGTCTAGTCCATTGCTTGTAGTAATGGTTCAGTGCACCGAGTAAAGCTTCATCTAAAATTTTCTGAGTAAATTCTGGCTATCCTGGCCTGACAGTAAATGGCTTTTAATTTTTTTAACTTAATTCTTGTGTTGAGCTAAAGTCTTTATCCTTGATTACTAGTGACCAACTAAGTATGTAAATGACGAAAACACCCCTCATCCAAGGTAGTATCTTCGCTTCAACTCACATCTACTCCAAAAAATCGTATGTCCCTATTGTGTTCATTTAATAGGTGCTTCCAATGTGAAGTTTAAGGTATGCCCTGCTTCCAGATGTCAAAAATTTAATAAACTAGCCAAAACTTAAAAACAGAGTAACAGGGAATGGGTTGTGGTTTATTTTGGAGGAATTGCTATTAGGCTGACTACAAGGCTAATCTTCAAATATGACTCTAGAGAAAAGGTCAACAGCCTGAACTCAAACAGGAATGGTTGTTAATAGATGAATGCAATGATGAAGACTCTCAGGGCTGGGTCAGCTCAGTGGCTTTTGACCACCTCAAAACACAAGCTGTGAAAACACAAGCATTCCTTCATTTTACTTATCATTTGGATCCTAAGCTCCAATTCACTTTTTTCAAAACTTATTTTGGAGCCAACAGCAATTGGTAAGTGAAAGGCTACCTGGGGCTGATTGTCATCAGCAGCAGGGCCCCACATCGAGGAGAATTATAGCTCTTGTTCACAAAAGTATGTTTATAATACATCTGAAATTGCCTGGCAGAGGGTCTTTGAGGAGACTGTGGAGCAAGGGTCAAATAGGTAAGAATATAGCTTGAAAAAGATACTTTAGTGATTTAGAAAGTTCTTTGGGGGAATATTTTCCCTGTCTATTCAATCTTTTTCCATTCTTTATCAACTCAATTTTATTTAGGTATCTGTATATAAAGTTTAAAACCTGCTTTCTAATTCTTTTTCTATCCAAATAACTTTGTGCAAGGTCTAGACTGTTCCTAGCAGCAGATCACATACTTTGCATTTCATATTCATTTAGTTCCTAAAAACAACTTACCTCAGACACCAGGCCTTCATTAGGTAACCCATAGCAAGCCACAGTCTGACCAGGCCTGAGGTGTAAGATAGTGAAGTAGGCTCAGGAAGACATGGGTTGCTGTCCCTCGATTACCAAGTGTGCGATCTAGGGAATGACACCCTCTCTGAGTCTGAATGGTAGTACTGAAAAAGAACTGGAAGAGACAGGTGTAACAAGTAATAAAATACAGATGCCACAAATTACATTTCACAACTACTTTTAAAATATTCTCACCAAAGAACTTCACAAATAGACAAATCTTGCATTTTCATAATGCAAACTTACAAATGATTCTATAGGAAAATCCTGTGGTTTTACTTAACAAAAGTGAAGATTACATATCATTCAACATATCATCACAAAGCTCATTCTATTTGAAGGGGCCAAAGTCTAGATATAACTTGTAACCCCAATGAATTCTATGCCTGAGAACAAAGGGTAATTTCTGCTCAGAATCCTCAGTGGGTATGTAAATGAATGCTGCTGAAATATTCACAAGCTGATACCAATACAAAGTGAAGTGTAATAATCTAAATGTGCCATTGCTTTCTCCTACTACTAATTACTTGCTTTAGGCTTTTTTCAACAATATTTTATCTCCTTGCCTTTCCTGTGCAGACTGAATGGACACCAAACTATGGAGAATCACTACAATTTCTTACTACAACTTTCAAGCATTGTCTTTACTTTCACTGGTTTGGTTTCTGCCCTGACTGTGACCAGTTAGCAGGATTGGCTGAAGTACATGGCCAAAGTCACAATCTGTATGGGCTAAATTACTTTTTGCTTCACAGAAATAGAAATCACTCTGACAAAACATTCACTGGTTAAAAGAAAGATCAAACTAGTGCACCTCAGAAGTTATTTTCACAGACTAATAGGTAGTGCCATTTTGTGCATATAATGACAGCTCACTGTTATTACCATCCTCTTAAACAAAACTCTCAATGTAATGCATGGACCTATGTTTTGTTGATACTTTATCGGTCCCTTGAGAAAATGTCCCCTACTTTAAGGATGGAGTCCCAAAGGAATATCTCCTGCAGAGCATGCCCTCCCATTCAGCACATAATATATCCAGCACTTTGCTACTCTAATCCTTCAGTCTCCATCAGCCACAGACTGCCACGTCTATCTACCAGCTCAATAGCTGCTGACTTGCTAAAACTTTTGAGGACACAGAATGAAGTTGACTGTCTCAAGTCTTCAATGCAATGAAGCTTGGTGGTGTTTTCACTTTGCAGGAAATAATTCTTTCCACTGTTAATGTCGCCAATCTGCCTCCATCTCTGTTTCCTCAAAAGGACTATTGATTAAACTGAAAGGCAAATCCAAAGAATATTTACAGCATTAACTCAAAGACAGGCTCTCCTTTGGACATAAAGGGCTTGTGTCTGGCAAAAGCTTGGTGGCTAGCTTTCCATTTTATCAGGACAAGTTTTGTCCTTAAGTTTCTCTTGAAAACTGGTCCCTTATAGACACACTCCTCTAACACTAATCTGACAGGCATAAACCCAGAGGTTGATTCAACTTATGCTGGAGCCACGCTTGGGGCCACTAATCATTAACTTTAAGAATAACTGAGAATAATTTTCTTGTTACTTTATTTTATAGGGCTTTCAATACTATTTTTATATGAAAATAGTCCTTTTGCAAATGACTTAAATACATAAAAATAGTAACAGTAGATACAGATATGGAGATGTATCAAAAACCAAGAATTACCACCCCACCTTATCCTTCCTTTACAACAACCCCCCTTTCAATTCATGGAAAACAACTTGAAAACTGGACTAATTCTATTCATAGAGTCACATTCTCTAAATTATGCATGAATGTCAGTGATTAGGAGAATTAAAAGAATAGATGAAATTTGGGGATGAACCTAAATGTTATTAATTTATAATTGTATTATTAATGAATAAATATAGCATAGAATAGAGATTTGCTATTATTAATAAATATTGTACCTTGAATATTCATAATGTTTGCAACTGTGCTAAGTGTGTTACATTCTTTTTCTCATTTAATCATCACAAGTAACAACTGACAGGTGCTATTATTTTCTTCATTTCATAATAGAGAAAAGTGAGTCTTAGGAAGGCTAAATAATTAACCTGAAGTCAATCAAAGAGAAAGTGGAGTAACTAGGACTTGGATACAGGTCTCTATCCAACTCCAAAGATTTCTATCTCTATATTCAATCATCATTTTCATCATTTGCTCATTTACTCCTTTATTCCATCAAAGAATGTTTACTTAGCATCTTCTAGGTGGAGAGTTTTGGAGTTGATGTTATGACATATACCAGAAATTATAAAGACAGCTCTTGTCATTAAAGAATTTGTATTATTTAGAAGGCATATGATCTTTGAAGGACTCATAGTATCTAAGAAGTATATCTGAATAATTGTATAATTATCCTGGGTTGCATAATAATTAAAGCTTTTTTCTACACTCCAAATACTAACATCTTGGAAGAGATCTGGAAGGACTGGCAGAGGTCCCACTAAAAAAAGTATCATTCAGAGCATAGGTACAAAGCAGGTATAGTGGAAGATTTAACCAGAATCAAACCATGCATGACTTGAATGGGTGAATAAGTGCTCAATATTTTTTGGAGCAGCGTCAGTTTTGTAGAAGAAAAATTCAGTATTTAACTAAAATATAGAATAATTCAAACAGACTATTAGTTTTCAGACTTAGACTATTCTCAAAAAAAGGCATTTGTGGGGACAATCTAGGATAAAGCATCGTGTTAAAGTAGGAGTCAGTTAAACTGTGGTGTCAAAAAAATCTGTGTTTGAATCCTGGTTCATCCATGTTTTAGGCAGAAATACTTAAATTCTCTGGGACTCTTCTCACATTATAAACTAGTGATGATAATAATGGTATCCACTTTATAGGACTGTTGTAAAATAATTGGCATTATATATGAAACATTCGACATGAGGGAGATATTCAGCACATGGTATTCCTTTTATCATTGCTTTAATCTTAGGCCCTTTTTCTTCAGGAATGTAAGTATATACAGTTAAGTATCCTTGACTCTCTTCCCTTCCATAGACGAATTCCTATTAAAACTACATACTTGATCAAATTAAAACAACTTTATGATAAAAATAAAATAAATTCTAGAATAACAGGTATTAGTCTCTCCTAAAAGAGTATTCAAACTCAACTCAAGACACCTGATTATCATACTCAGAAAACAGATTTTTCTCTTTTTTTCCTACTCTTTAAAACCAAGTTTACTGAGGTATAATTTAACATATAGGAAAATTTATCTTTTCTTAGTGTACAGTTTTATGAACCTTGACAAACACATATAGTCATGTAACCACCAGCAAAATAAAAATATAAACAGTTTCATCACCCCCCAAATTCATTCATGTCTATTTATGGTTGATCGCTAACCACACCTAGAGCCCCTAGCAACTCTGGTATACTTTTTGTGCCTATGGTTTTGCCCTCTCAGAAAGTCATAATGGAATCATCACACGTTATAAAGTAATCTTTCTAATTTGCCTTCTTGCACTAAGCATAATACATTGAGATTCATCCATGCAGTTGCATCTATCAGTCGTTCTTTCTTTTTTATTTTGACATTTCACTGTTTGGATGCACAGACTTTATCTATTTGAAGAACATTTTGATTTTTACAGTTTGGGTCAATTATGAATGAAGTCACTAAAAACTTTCACTTACAAGTATTTGTGGGAATACAAGTTTCCATTTGTCTTAGGTAAATATTTACAATTGGAATTGCCAGATTATATGGTCAATGCAGGTTTAACTTTATGAGAAACTGCCAAACCGTTTTCTATAATGGTCAATTTTGCATTTGCACACGCACTATATGTGAATTTCAGTTGTTTCACATTCTCAACAGCATTTTTTAAAAATGGGCATTCTAGTAAGTGCAAGGCAGTATCTCACAATGGTTCTAATTTACATTTCAGAAATGACACCTAATGTTAAATCTGACTGGTCAGCACCCCTATTTCACCTGTTAAATGTTTTTCATATCACATCTTTATTACTTCTCGCAATTTAAGGTAATGAGAAATATATTAAGATAATGTAAACCTTTGTTAGATAAACAGTATCACACTGCCGAACTCAACTATTCAATTGAACTTCAATATTTCTGTATATAGCCTTTACTATAAAATTTTGCCATTATTTCTACATTGCCATGTAGCATTCCTCTGATTTTTTTTTTCATCTGGGACTATTGTTTTCCCAACCAGATTTTAGTCTTCAAAAAGACAGTGAGTTAATGATATCTATGTTAAATTTATTTGTACTAAGAGCCTTATTCCACAAATGCTTGTGGAGTCACTGAGAGCATTAAAGTCACAACAATGCCCTGCCCTTCTCCAAGCTAAATGTCACTAGTTACTGAAGACTGAACAGAAAAACAAACAGAGAAATAAGTTTTAAGGGCATGACAATATTTGAGAGCCTAAGTGGAGAATGGAAAGACCTCTAAAGAAAGTTGAAGAGAAACAGCAAAGTGAAGTATAACACAAAGTAAATAAAGAGGCAAAGGGAATAGTAAGAAAGATTAGAACAAATAAGCAAAGGGAATATTGAAAACTATAATAAATAAAGGATAATTCATCGTATAACAGGATACAACTGAGAAGTAAATGAATATGCCAAAAACATTTGCATATGAAAACATCCATTTTGTTGATAATATTTAGTTCTCTTGGTCTACAAGTTATTTTTAATTTAAATCAACCCTTCTGATGGAGATGTAGAATGATGGATGAGTAATATATTACTTAATATATTTCTAGGGATAATATTTGAACAGATCCTTTTTTACTATTAACAAATATCCTGAACTTGTCTTAAAACTGAAAACATTAATACAGACTTTAAAACAGTCAAGATACTACCATGTAAGACTGAGGAGACTACAAGGCGACCCTGTGTTCCCCTGATGGCTGTTACCTTAGCATTGTGGTTTTAAACACTATTAAACACTGAACAACAACCCAACCACTACTCTGTGTATTTAACAACTCATTCAGTAACTCCCTTTGAATATATGAAAGCATGTCACATTTTGTCATGGTCAAAACTGAATTACTTATATGCTCTTCACATCTGCTCTAACTTGTTTCTTCCAACCAAGTAAATGACAACTCCATTCTTGGATTTGCCAAAACCTCAGAATCATTCTTCACTCCTTTTTCTTACATTCCACTCCAATCCATCAACAAGTCTAAATAGTTACACCTTTAAAATACACCCAGAATCCTATCACCTCTTATCACAATATTGAAAACTACCATCCCCTCTCACCTGAATTATTGCAATAACCTCCTAACTGGTGTCCCTATTTCTAATCACGGGTCTGTGGGCTTATCTCTGGGCTTATCTCTTATTCCTATCTAGCTTATTCTTTTCTAGCCACACTACCTTCTTCTCTCTCCTTGGAACATGCCAATCAAAATCCCCACTGTAAAGCCTTGACAATTTTTTTTCACTCTCTGAAATTTCTTCCCCCAGATATATACATGCTTCTGTATGTGTTTTCAATCTCTGCCCAAAGAACACCTTCCTTCTCAGAAAGCCTTTTCCTGATCATTCTGCAGAAATAACACCTTTCTCCTGTTTATCTCCATTCAAATTAATCTGATTTACTTTTTTTAATGCACTTGCCACTACCTAATATTTTATATATTATATATACATAATGTGTGTATATATTATATATACATTATATATTGTGTATATTATATAATTTATTTTATCATCATCTGGGATTCCCCACTAGAACCTAAGGTCCACAAAGGAATTATAGCCTACTTGTTCACTACTAAATCATACAAGAAGAATGAGGGGGCTCATCAAATGTGGCAAGTATTTGTTAAATGAATGAATGATTTTAAGAGCCTGAAGTAAGGTCACAAGAGGTTTGGTGGCCATATGAACCCAGCACTTTGATTCCAGATAAGTGCTCTTAACCATTGCTTTGTTGACCCTGAAAATGCTATTCTAAAAAACATGAGTTAGGCCAATTTTCCATCATAGTGTTTAACACATGGTTAATTACTGAAAAAAAAATGACAAATATATTTTTATTTCCAGAGCTTTCTCAACTTCAATTTCCTCAATGGTTGGTAACAGAAGATGAAATCTGTCAACAATAATTGATGATTAAACATCCAATTTGAAAGCTACTTGGTATTCGGCATAGTAAAGGATAAATGATGTGACTGTCCCCAGATTTTGCATAAGATGTGGCCTCTACTATTCATTTCCAGAACACACCTATAGTGTCCCTCCCTTCCTGACCCTGTGGACAGCCTGACATCCCTTCTAAAATTCAGAATTAAAAAAGAGGGAAGAACATGAGACAGTAAAAGGTATAGAATACACCAAGACAGACAACAGATAGAACATCCCATATACAGATAGAATATAGACAGAATCTATCAACTAAAGGTTGCTTGGAATTTCTTTTGAACAAACTTCAGATTCCCTTAGCCTGACTTAAAGGTTACACAAAAGAGCCAAGGCAATGTTGTCTTCACTTCTGTCCCCTTCCTCAGTGTCCCACTTCTTTCCTCATCCACACCTTTGGGTGTTTAGTTGGGTCCAGTCAAGGTCAGCAGCAGATGGACAGCTGGAACTTCATAGAAATATTAATATGTAGGTTTTAATACCCAGGGAATTTTTTTAAGTAAAACTAAATTTATTTTTATGTGCAGAATCCCTAAGTGTGGTATATAAGTAATCCACTGGGTAGACAAGAAGAAAATAATAGAACTGTTAGGTATTTTTAATTTTTGTCTAATAAAATCAAAGAAATTAAGTTTTAGTGATAATCCATAGTTTTATAGTAGTAGTCTATATAATTTATTTTAAAGAAACATACATAAATTGGGGAATAAGGTAAAGTGACTTTACCGATAGCCTTTCAGGATTAGAACAGACTCGACTGTATTTTCTTTTTCTGACTAACAGATTACCACAATTTTAACAGCTTAAAACAACATACATATGTTTCTACACGTCTTGAGTACTGGCACAGTTTAGCTGTTTCCTCACCTGGAGCCTCAAGGAGAGAAGACTCTGCTTTCAAGCTCACAAGGCTATTGGAAGTACTTCCTTTGCAGTTAGTTATATGACTGAGGCTCTCAGGTCCTAGAAGCCTTCCTGCCATGCAGCCCTCTCCATAAACAGTTCCCAATACAGCTGTTTGTTTCTTCACATGTATAGGGGAGCAAAATTGGCTACCCCAAAATGTGTCTCTTCATCATGTGGATCACTTTAGAAATATTTAAAAACTATAAGAAACAGGAGACTCAAGCAGTTTTTGTTTTTTGTTTTGTTTTGTTTTGTTTTGTTTTTGCTTCCCCTGCTGCTCAGGAAGGGAACTATCACAATACATAACTACAGTATAACGTGAGTTGGGTATGTAGATAGGGAGGAATGCAGCAAAGTCTGTTGTTATAATTCCTTTCTATATCCCATTGTTTTTGTATGGCATAGCAAACATATGTTTACCAAACATTTAGTCTTTTTCATCTTCCTGTGAATTGTGTTCCTTCCCTTTTAAGTCCCATACCCCTAACCTCTTCTCCTTAGACCAGAATGACAAACATACCTCATTATGCCTGACTCTCTTTGTAATGTCTCATGTTTATGTGGAATCCCCTTATGAATGCAATTAAATTTGATTTTCTCTACTTAATCTGTCTCATGTCAACTTAATACTTAGACCAGTCAAAGAACCCTGAAGGGCTGAAGAAAATTTTCCTCCCCAACACAGCCAAAAGGAGAACCTCTGATTCTAGTCTATGAAGGCAAAGTTTAATATAATAAAATAAAATCACAAGAGTAACACCCCATCATCTCTGCCATATTCTATCACTTAGGAGTGAGTTACAGGTTCTACCAGCACTAAAGGGTTTGGGAATTATAGAAGGACATGGCTCACTGGGGTCACATTAGGATGTGTCTTCCACAGAGATCATTCTTTCAAAGGAAATCTAAAGGTTTAGCTTTAGAACACTAGGATTAATTTTAATTTTTTAAAAACCATAATTAATATGTGCCTTTTCTCCTAGAAAACTTTTCCATCAACCCAGCTCAATTCCACCCACTTCCTACATTTGATTTATTCAAAATTTTGTCCTAACTTCAGACTGCATTAAGTTGTACTGGTTAGTGGATGCAAACTAGTGTTATGAGGTTTCAGGTCTCTAATAAATACACAAGACATGTTTTGGGAAGTTTGGGGTCTCTGTAATACATACATGATTCAAAGACATTAAACACCTTCCCTTCCTGTGCTCCCTAACATATCCCAGTCTGGAAGTGGAAATTCCACATCTTGCATAAGACAAAACGGGAGACAGTGGGGGCAACGTAATGTTAAAACACAAGGCAGTAGTCACTGACAGAGTAAGAATTAGACCTCAGCATTTGCAATCCTTTATCCTTTGTTCATTCCATTAAGTCCTACTGTTTCCAATTACTAGAAGAAATCTTTAAAGGAAGAAATGATCTTCAAAATAAAAATGAAAGACTTTTAGATCAAAATAAGAATGCAGCCAACACTAAAAGCTTCCAATGTACCATCTGGATGAATAATTCCATCTGGAGAAGTGGGGTTTTTTTCATTTAAAAATTTTCAAGGTGGGTCATTAGATCACTTAACTTTGTCCAACAGTGCATTAAAGGGGCTGGCTCCCCTGGATCAGAATTCTCAGGAGAATGGGAAATGAAGCTCAGTTTACAAGTCAACTCTATACAGCTGCTTAAGCCTCAGAAGCAACTCTTTCAAGTTGATTCGTTATTTGTTTTCAGTCTCGAGAAGTTAAAAAATTTTAGATTATATACTAATGCCATTTGATCTATAATTAACCCACTATAACTCAATTTGTTTGATAACAAAAGCACTTTATTCCATCAATTTCTTGCCCTTTTTCCTTCATATAGTCAGGTGGAAAAAAATGAAGGAAAGGAAATTGTATGCCACAGATAGGCATGGATTGTTAACATGCCAGGCAAGGAATACAAAAGCAATTTACTGAACATGGGTCTTTTCCCAGGACAAAAGTAGATGATTGAAAATGTTTTGAGAATATTTTTTCAGCTTCAATAAAAAGTCTGCATTTCTCAAGAAAAATGGTAAAAATTCTACCATTGCCTCTGTAGAAGATTCTAGGTCCTCAGTTACTGAACTTTGATACCCACAAGCACTTGCCTCTACTCCAGCAGGTAGTGTCTCTCTGCTGTACACAAACACCATGAGAAAACATAGGTTGTGGAGACATACTGAGAGTGGGAATACAAGGAGGTGCTGATTAATGAGAAAACAGTGAAATTCTTTACCTCCTTCCTTTTGTGTAGATAACAGCAATACAAAGATAATGGCAATATAAGCTTTTGTTACAGGCAAATCTCTGACCTGCTGTTGCCACATTTGGGTCTGTTTTAAAACTTTTTGTCATTTCCATTCATATAAGGCAAAGAATAAAAAAGGAAGTTTGGCATTTCTCATTTCATCAGTTACCCAAGAACAAAGTGAATTTGTTCAATATTGTAAAGTTCACATGGTGAACACTAAGAAATTTTTCAGGAAAAGAGAGTGTTGGTTAAATCCTCTGTTATATTATGAGCACATTTTAAAATAATAAAAATGATCTTTAATCCTGATATAACATAATTCAATAAATTCAAACATATTTGTTCCTCACTGAATTTTAATGTCAGCATTTTATAAGTGAAATGCCAGTGTTTTTCTAATTGGTTCTCAGTTGGTTTTTTTAATCATCAACTCTATGATACATTTTGGGAGTTCAGTGTAGGGAGTACACACACATTGCATTCTGTTGAGTTTTTTTTAAGTCCTCCTTAATGAATTCTTAATTACATTATTCAAAAGATCCATTATTCAGCATTCATCTCACTGCTAAATGAAAGCCTTTACCTGACATGTGAATGAAATGAGTCTAAATGCTTTCCATGCCACCTAGGGATTCTCAATAGACTTCTAGCTTCACGGCAGCAATAGGCTTCATTTCTATCTTAAACATGTATACATTGTTTTTAGAGATGGGGAGCTATGCAATAGTCTACCCATCTGAGTAGCACTTGACTTCCACTGTATTCTCAGACTTACTACCTTGGGCCAGAAAAATTGCAAACAAGGTCAAACGACAAGTGGAAATTAAATAAATGCCATACAATATGTGATAACCTGTATAAAGCTATTAGAGTTACGTGCTCATCATCTAAAACATTGACTAATTTCAGACGAGGAAGGTGCACTTCCTAAGAGCTCCTTGTAAAACCTTCCCCTCATCACTTCTCATCATGAAAAAAACTGCTAAGTGGTGGCAAGAGGAATTCAGAGAACCTTCAACAGAGAGCATGATCTTTGATCTTTCTTTTGCTTTTTAATTCACTTCCATTTCTTTCAACAGACTAACACATAGTGCTGCAAGTAAGAAACAGTCTCAGGCTTTATTGGCCTCTTATATTCCTTTCTAAAAATGAGCCATTGTTACTAGCCTACTTATCAAGCAGTCCCATATCTCCAAATGATATCCCAAGAAGGTATTTATCAAGAAGGGAAACTGGAGTACTCAATAGTTCTGACTGGGCTCTAGAACTCCCTCTAGTTCTATAGAATATAACAAACCTGCTGATGATTGTAGTTTTAGTGAAAGCAAAATAGTTTTTTCTTGGGTTTATTGTAGGTTTAGTGAAAGCAAAAGATTCATATTCTATAGAATCAAATGCAACAAATTCAGAATCTGTACTCTCCCTGCCCTCAGTTTCACAAAAGAAAGTTAGCAAGAGCACTGGGTAAGACAAATTTACTTTTGCTTTGCTTGGCCAGGCTTGGTTTTGTGTTGATTTTCTAGCATAACATAGTATACTGAAGTCAACCTCACTTGCTTGCTAGGCTTGGGTTGTGTCTGTGTGCATGTGTATACAGGTTCAAGCCCTATGTCATGTTCATCTACGAATGACTGATTGACTAAATGATTTCATATCCTTGCATCTAACACTGAGTTGACAAAAATATGAATGAAATCTTTTGGATCCCCAAGTCAATCTAAAAATATCATTCTTAGAGGAAAGCAGAAGTCAACAGTATATGAACTAGGACTCTCTTTAAAGATAGGAAAAAATACATCTGGGCAGAAAAGCACTACATTTCTCTTCCATGATTGTTTTTATAACAACTGCCACTGTAGCCAAAATTGGAAAACAAATTGTTCTGCAATTGCTGCACAGAATGAAGTACATAGAGGAGAAATTTCAACATAAAATTACTCCAAACAGGAGGGTTGCTGTATATTAAGGGGAAATGTATTTTAATGTTGCCATATTAACATTAGCTAAATATCTTGAAAATCAAGGATATATACATTTTTAAAGCCAGTGTCTGTGTATTCTTAAAGAAAATGGCATTCCATAATGAAATAATGAGATGTGTCAAAGAAATGGAACACCATTAAATTCAGGAGCCACAAGTGGAGATCTTTCCATTTTTTATTAAAATCAATATTTAAGATTATTATATCTATGGAGGGTACAATCTTAAAATATATTTCTATGGGCCAGAGGTGACCCTAAAGGTGTGGCCTTGGAGTTGCTCAGACTCTAGTCCCTGCCAGATTGTAAAAAAGAGTGAAATGTTAAGGTCTTTAGAGTCAGCCTCATTGTTTGTGCTTCTTGCAATACTTCCTAGCTGCAAAAAGAAAAAGAAGAAAATCTATCCTTTGGAACACATAGAAATTTTAGAGGAAAGCCTACATTAATCCCCTCCTCTGCTGGCAAAGTGTGTGAATACAGCTCATGGGGACTGCAGTCCCCCATCCTCACTCAAAGAGTTGCACCAACTGGGCATTCTTGGCTGAAGACCCCAGTCTGCTCCAACTCATGGAGTTAGGAACCCTCAGAGCAAAAAGCCAAGTCAATGGAAGGTCCGGTGTGAGTAAAGCTAGAGAATTTGAAAATTAATCAAATGGGTCTAATCGTAACAAACAAATTTACATAAAGATGAAACCAGCAGGTAATTTAATAGAGCATCTGGGCACTCTCAGCCTAAGCCAATGAAATAAAGATCAGCACAAATCCTACTTTCAAAGTTGGTATGCATTTGTTAGGAAATAAGTTCCACGGTAGAAGTTGTGATTCTTTGTCATGACAGCCTCTTTGATTTCACAGGAGAAAACATAGATCTGACTTCTCTCCCAGGGAGGGCATGTCCCCACAGCTTGGAGAGACTGTTTTATGTCTTGCAGCCCCCATTCCAAGGCAGGTGGAAAATAGACCTTAAAGTAAAAGAAGCAGACAAAGAACTTGCCAAGCTTTCACCCATGACATATGCACGTTTGCAGAAAATAAAAGGTGTGGTTACAGGGAAAATCGAGACGGAGGGAATGAGTAACCCCTACGTTGGTATCTGACAGTGTACAAGGCTCTGCACAATTATTTTTTCATCTGTAGTGCAAAAATCCGTATTTGCCTCTATTACTGCCAAGAGAAAGTATCCTAGTGAAGCTTATGAACAATATTTGAAAGTGAAAGAAGAAACAGCTATTGAATTATCTTGTTTCTTATAGTTGCAAAGGCTGATGTTACTTAAAACCCCAAAGCTCCTTCCCTTCTTTCCCTGAGAGGCATTGTAAACATCAACTATTGTTTACCAGATGTAACTTACTACTTTGGAAATGTCATTTTATTATTTTAAGCAAGGTAATTTACAACTCCCTGTACCATGCAGAGGTGTCTCACTCTGAGCTCCTTTAAAAAGGAAATTCATGAAATAACACAATTTGTTTTTTATGTGACAATTTCATTTTTTTAAACCAATCTATGCTGCACTTTAATCCTCTGATTGTTTGCCTTTTAAGTATTTATTAAGTAGAGTAACTGCACTGTAGAATAGTTTGGTTCTGTGTCCTAGTAATGATAAAGAGGAGTTAGGAAGAAAATGGGACTCCTTCAATAAAGGGCATTCCTTCACAATACAATTACTGCTTTCTTCTCTTGTTAAAAATAATAGCCATTTCCTGTTTGTCCCCTTTCATTTCAATTAAACACTCTCCAGTGCTTTATACGGTGAGAGGCTTTTCTTTTCCCTTTTTTTCCACTATCGATTAAGCGTTTGAACTGCCTCCAAATTTGATAATATTGGCTTGTAACATGCTAGTATACTGTCAACACTGAAGGCTGCTTCCTATTTTTTTAGTGGCAATTATTCTGAATTAGCATATATTTTTGGCAGTTTAAAATTTCAAATATGCTAAGTATATTTAATTAAGTGATTTTTGAGACTGTTTCTCAGCTCCAATCCCACCACTCTTTATAGCACCAAGGGTATTTACAATTCCTTAAAATTTTCTGCTATTTATTCTGAAATTTCTATGAAATCTTGAGAGGAGTGAAAGTTTCGCATAGTCGTTAATGTGCCAAATGAGATATACACTAGAGATGAACCTTAAAATTTAAACATAGAATTGTTGATAGTTATAAAAGCACTGGCTCAAAACCACCTAACCTTAGCTGATTAAGAGTATAATCCTGTCAGTTATTAGAAGGCCTTTGAAGTGAAACACAGAAACTCAGCCCTCTGCCTGTTTTTAAAATTCTCCTTGACTACAGACTAAATCGCAGGGCAATGCAGGCTCAGCCACATCTGCATGGTGAGCAGAGAATTACTTTACTTGAACTTTGCTCCAGTCAGGACATTTTAGGGCTTATAAATCTTGAATTCATCTAAGTTCACCTTAAATTAGCCTTGCAAAAACACACTCCAAACTCCAGTTGTCAGCCTGGTGGTTTTTGGCCAGATGCCACTCAGCAGCTGAAACACTGATTGTCATCTTCTCTTTCTTCTTTTCTTGTCTTAGACACAATTTTTAAGAAGAAAAAAAAAAGATTATGTAAGCTAATATAACATGGAGAACAGCTTTACCTGAGGTTTGTTACATTTGCAAATGTAACAAATATAACAACAGTACCAACTATAACGGTACTGTTAGCAGGTACATTTTACACTTGAATACATGTGATGAGAATAGAGGGCTAAGCAGCCTAGCTGTGTACACAATGATGCCATCTACTGCACAAGGAGACTGGGGCAGGGCCAAGGGCTTGGCTAAGCCATGCCAAGATACAACAGATTTTTCAATTTTCCAGCAAATAGAAACAAAATACTAGTTTCAGAAGGTGTACTCAACAAACACTTCCCAATGTGTTTCTGATTTGTGGTCAGAATGTTTTTACTGCTGGTGCCCTGCACTTTTGAGACATTTATTTCCTAAAAGAAAGATTCCTTTCTATAAACCTCAACTGTCTGTTTTTCAAAGCAATTTAAAATCAAACACACAAATAAAATTCTTAACATATGGAAACCTTCATATAGGGCCTTATGTATTCAGAGTTAAAATTGTTTTATAAACTGTAATGTTTTGCAGATGAAAATACAGAGGGGATGACTGTTTTTAGCACTAATGCTTTTTGACAGCGTTAAACCTTGTTTTAGTAATTGACATCAAAATGTTTGGTGGTTTTAAATGGACCATTAATAAAAATGGCATGTTTTAAGTTTTTAGAAATTGTGCTTAATACTGTGAAGTGGTATAAAATTGCAAATGTAACACTGTTTTTATTTTTTTTTAAATCCTTAAAACAAACAACCCAACTTCTGAAGCTCAAAGGGGGAAAATATTTCCTCTTCATACATCTCAGAATCTATACAGAAATGGACCTTTTGCCAATTCCCACTTTGGAAAAAGACAAAATAACAAAACAACAAAATTGCCGTCTTCTGCCAGAAGTGCTCTATAAGGCTGCTGAATCTAACTGGATCCCATGGAACCATGAAAATACAATTAAAGTTCTCTACCATGAACTGAAAAGTACATAACAGAAGACAAGGAATTTTAAATTTTAGTACTACCTCTGTCACAAATCATGTTGCCTCCAGGAAACCACTCAAACTTCTCTGAGCCTCAAAAAACTTACCTGCAAAATGGGATCAGTAATATTAATTCTTCCAAAATAGAAAAACTATTGGAACAGGCTCATAAAATTTTGTACATAAAAAATCTTTGTAATGGAAGGCAAAATTATTCAGTTCCATTTAATCCACCAAGCATCTACTGAGTACCAATTAGTTCTCATCTGTGATGCACCGAGGAGAAGAAATGAACATCAAAAGTATGGATCTTATCCTTGTGGAAATTTTAAAGAATGAATTGGAGGAAAGTAGAAAATAGGATAAAGTTGAGACTAGAGAGCCATTTGGTTCAGAGAGAGCAATGTTAAGAAATGAAATGGGAAGGAAACAGCACAGTTTGTTTCTGGAACTTCAAATAATCCAGTATTGCAATTGAAGGTCAATTGATAAACAAGAACAAATATGTTTGGGCTTATATTATATAAAGGAACATAATAAAAAGCTGTCATTCATTTGTTCATTCAACAAAAATTTTACTGAGTGCCTATCATGAGACAGGAATTCTACTAGTGAGTGAATAAACAGAGGGGAAATAGACCTAAAGGATAGTACATAACTTCATTGTATTCATAGTCTAGAGTTAGAAATCTCAGACCTGACTAAACAGGAAACTGGCAAGTTGTAATTCACATTTTAGACGTACCACTCTGCCATCAGTGTAGGGAAAGAAAAAAAAAGTGTAGGGTGTGGGCTCCAGGGGATGAGAAATGGAAATTCTTGATAGTACATGGGTCTTTCTTTGCACTGCCTCTGGATCTCTCCCTGCTCTCTTCTACTTAGTTCCTGAGCCTTTGATTATATTAATAAGGATGATGAGGAAACACATCTGCCATAGTGGATACAATGAAAATAACAAAAAGGATTTACTTTGAAAATGGGTAGAACTATTAGGTAGTTCTACAGGAGGCAAGAGAGAAGCAGAATGTTAAGAGCCACTGGGTTATATTTTGAGTTGTTTATGTTAGAAATTGAGATATTGGGAAGGAAGAAATACTGGGATGAATAGCTGACATCCATGTAAAGAATATTGAGAATAAAAGAGATGAAAAAGAAATATTTAAATGATATAATGAAATGCATAAAGTAGCCCTGATTATTCTTGAAATTTTACCAGAAAAACAAAGGAACATGGGAGAGAAATTACTGAGATTGGAATTGCAAACTGGGGAAAAAGTAAAACTCAGGAATTGGTGTTTCAGGCTGAGACCCAGACATATGTGTTCTTGAAAATGAAAAGCAGTATAAAAACTCCCCTTGGGAGTTTACATCAGTCAACAAAGACCGAGGTGCTTTAGAGATACAGAGATCCTACTCTCATGGAGTCTGTATTTTAACAGAACTTTTGGAAGTTAACAACCTTGTAGAAGGATAAAATAACTTCAGGTACTATTAAGTAAGCAAAATAGAAACATATGAAGTCTCCTCTAGCTAAACTAGTTGGAGAAGATGAGCTTTCTGGCCTGAGTGCTGAACGACAAGGGGCTACAGCAAAACACCTCACACATCAAAGCAGGAGGGTACAAGGCTGGGAGGAAAACTTCAGTGGGACACTGAGGGTTGGAGGAACACAAGGAAGGCCTGTTTGGCTAGCATGTACTAAATAAGAGAGAAAATAGAAGGAAATGAGGTCAAAGATGTAGGTGACAGTCAGGTAGTATAATCTTAGAGGCCACAGAAAAAGAGTCTGGATTGCCTTTTGGCTATACTGTGAATTACTGGAGGGTTTCAGGTGAGAAATGATAGCTATTTGAGGTTTTAGACAGATAAGTCTAGCTGCTGTATGGCTAAGCTTTTGGTAGTGGTAGTTGGGGTGGGGGGTAGGGGCTATAAAGACAGAGCAAAGCGCTAGGAAGTAATTCAGGCAGTATGAGCTACTGGTGACTAGGAGGAAGGAGCATGTCTTTGGGGAAGGGAGGTGTGAAGTAAGAAATCAAGAGTTTTGTGTTGGCCATGATAAATTGATATGCCTGACAGACATTTATATGAATTCACAATAATAGGAAACATCTTTGAGTGAGAGATCAATATGAACATCATCAACAGACAGAGATGTTATGTGAAGCCAAGACTACAGACAGAGAAAGGAGAAGGTAAAGAACAGATCCCTGGGCAATTTCAGCACTCAGAAGTCTGGTGCAGAAAGAGAAATAAAGGAAGGAAACTGAGGAAAAGCCACCTTGAATAGAAAACATATTATGAGTAAAGGAGCAGTTGAATAGTGTACTGATGAGAGGTCAATAAAAATAAAAACAAAAACATTATCATTAGTTTGGCAAGATGAAAAAAACTGGTGACTTTGATAAAACTCATTTAATACTATGGTAGTAGGCATGACTGAAGAGAGCTGAGTGAATGTCAGAAGTAGTCGCTCTTTACATAGGCTCCTTCTTGGCCATTCTCTCAAGGAGAGGGGTTTTGGTTTTACTCCAGTCAGAGGGAAATACTGCCACTCCTATGTACCCTGGATGTCATCCCACTCATCTTCTCTTGCACTTTGCTCCTACAGTATTCCCTTTACTCCTGCACTTCAGCATCCAGTTGTTATAATGAAATATTCCTGTCAGCATAATATGCCTTAATTTTCACCAATCTTAAAATATTTCCCATAATCCTATCTTCCTA
The DNA here is from genome assembly GCF_030020395.1 of Manis pentadactyla. NCBI lineage: Eukaryota > Metazoa > Chordata > Mammalia > Pholidota > Manidae > Manis > Manis pentadactyla. The sequence continues at coordinate 115,903,200 of NC_080025.1, forward strand.
TTCCAGCCACTGCCCCAATTTTCTGCATTCATTCACACCCAAATCTTAAGATGAAAATTTATTTTTAATCTACATCAAATTTACCAAGAAACTCAAATTATCCTTAGAAGGAAGGCAGAAACATGACCCCCTGGGAATCACACCATGGGGGTCACATGGGCTGCAGAACTGAAATAGACTGTTAGTATAAAAATGGGATCAAAGAAAACAACAATTTATGTCAAGATCAGAACACATCACTGAAATTCTGTAGGAATGGCAAGCATCATGAGCAGAGGAAGGCTGGCATCTACAGGAAGCATTCAAAGGACCCAGCACTGGAGATTAGTCATGATTTCAAGGCCACCAGTATCTCCATTATGGTAAAAGACTGTCCTGTGGTAATTGTAAATCAGGACATAGAATGCCTGTCTTGTGTTAAATTCCTCACCATGCATTAACCAACAAGAAAAAATGTTCTACCTTTTTCAAAAAATCGGTTTTGAAAGACAACTATAGTGGCCCACAGACCAGGAATGAGAATAGTTTGGAGCAGTCCCTTCTACGAGTATTTATAGTAAAAAATGAAATGGTCTTGTCTTTCATCTTAAAATCGATCAACCTGTAGCTTTCTCCCTATTGATGGAGCTTGTTAATCAACATTTAGGAGGAAACAGACCACTGTTTCCCTCAAGAACAGACATGGGATCCATGAAGTGCTGCAGGTATGCTTCAGCCTCTTGAAATAAGCCCTTCAGGAGGAGAGTTTGTGGTAGGTATGAGTAGTCAGGAGTCTTGGTCCTCATGGGCTGCTGTTGATGTAGGGCAGGGACCTGGGACAAGCATCATAGTTAACTTTTCCTGCCTATGATGAAAAATTCTGAGATATAAACAGTATGGTAAGAACAGGGAGGATTCCATCTTAAGGCTAAAGCTCAATTTTAAAAACCAGGAAGTTAAGAAGATTCCTAACATATTCTTTAGCAAACAGACAATAACTCGATTCACTTTGGTGGCAGAGCTGGAGGTCTTGATTGATAATATGTCCCCAGAGGGAAGTTGCTATCCTGGAAAGAGACTGACCAATTTCTTGTATTAAGTTAATTTTGCAGAATTACCTGGAGGACTGATAATAGAAGAGAAGAGACTTAACGTCTCTCACCAGAGATAAGCATTTTGAGACCACTTTAAAAGTTTATATCCCCTGGCCCTTTGAAAAATCCTTAAAAGAGGGAACCCTCAGCATTTTAGTGTGTCTCCTCCCTGAGAACGCCTACACTTTTTCTCTCTTTAAGTGCGTACCTTTAAATAAAGCTTTCTCACTGCCTAACTTACTGCATTTTGCCTTTTTTATTTCATTCTATTTCCAAGTCCCCACTTAACCCCTGATAAGTAGGGAGGGGCTGCTGAGAGCTCAAATTTGCGTATGTAAGTCCCTGTCACCTGCGTGACCTGGATGGAACTGTTGCTGCAGCAACCTGCCTGAAAAATCCCCCTTCTTTGGAAAATTCTCAGAATATAATCTCACTCCATCCCATGCTCCGCCATTCCCCAAATCCTGGGGTGGTAGGAGCTAGTCCCCAGGCAGTACAAATCCAACTGGACATGGGATGCCAAGTGACCCTGGCCTTAAGAGATGGCAAGGGAATTTGCCCTATACCAAGAAAATGTTTAGCAAACTTTCCCTCTGCACCTCTGCATTTCCCTGCTCTCAGCTGCCTGCAAGGCCGCTGCCATTCATTTCTACTCTCACTCTAATGAATTTCTTCCTTACCTATCTTCCAACCTGCTTGAGAATTCTTCCCCGCTCAAAGTCAAGAACTCTCCGCTGTCCAGGTTGAGGTTTCACCTGGTGCACAGGGAGAGACCTCCCAGATGCAGCTGCCTGGCAATGCTATCACAAAGTACAATCACCTGACTGGGCTCATAAACAACATAAATTTATTTCTCACAGTTTTGGACATTAGAAACCTAAGATGAAGATGCCAGCATGGTCGAATTCCAGTGAGAACCCTCTTCCAGACTGCAGACTCTATCTTCCTATGCAAGAAAAGAGCAAGAATGCAACCTGGGCTCTCTGTTATAAGGACCTTCATCCCATTCATGAGGGTTCCACCCTCATGACTTAATTACCTCCAAAGGCCCCACTTCCTAATACCATCACTGGGGAGTAATATTTCAACAAATGAATTCGGGGAGGCCACACATTTAGTCATTTAACCAGATATTCCATTCTCTGCCAGAAAAACCCCCAAAACCAAACTACACCAAATTTGGAGAAAAAGCTTTACAATGTGCCAGGATCACAAGCAGGATGGCAATGAACATAAATACAAAGAATTATATGTCTGGCCCCTCCCAGACATCAGAAGGTCCATAGATGTTCCATACTTTTATCAGGCATGGCAGAGACACACTGCATGGCTGAAACTTTAGAAAAAAACCAACTCAATGAATGAGTCATCATTTTATCCCGAGCAGAGATCTATTAAATCAAAACACTGGCAGGTTAGCTGACCAATGTGCTAACAAGAATTTGGAAGAATACAAAGAGGTAGATTTAGGCAATATCCCCACAGATATCAAAAATGATGCCATTTGACCCAATAGAAGGGAGTGGGGAATGACAAGATGCTGATGGCTGGGAAATGACAGCACCTTCAAAATAGCAGGAATGGGTGTGTGGCCCTTCATTAGTCCTCTAGAAAAAACACAGGAGTCAACAAACTAACACCTTCCTTGCTCTGCTCCACTTCCCTGATTTCTTCTTTCTCTCCAAATTTTAAGAAAGAGTCTGTGTCTTCCTGCATAGCACCAAGGCCTTCTGAAGGACAATCAGAATAATTGCTAAAGGACCATCTCAGAAAAAAAGAGGCTAAGATGTTTAAAAAGTTGACATTGGACAAAAGAAGAAATCACAAGCAGAAGAAAAAGATATACTAAAGTTGAGCTTTCTGAAGGTATGCAGAGTTTGGGAGAAGCAGCTGTCATCCAGATGGAGGGTGGAGCAAAGCAGAGATGGGGTGGTGAAGTTTAAAGTACAATTGCTGTTTATTAGTAATATCCTCCCTCCCTTTGAGTATTTTCTAAGACAGATTAGGTTAGAGATTAGCATTTCTTTTGATTCTAGTTTTCCTTTGGACTGCTGTTTCTTCAATTGTAATTCCATGTAGGGGCTAAGGCCCCAATTTTATTTGGGTTAACTTTTGATAAACCAAGAAAGATAAAATAAGGACCTAACCTAGGCTGTAGTGTAGCCTTGGTGATTTTGAGAATGGGATAGAACAAAGAAATATTTAGAATACAGAATCAACAGGACAATTGCTCTGGACATTAAAGGAGAAGAGGAAGAAACAATCTAGGATGCCTATCAGGCTTAGTTGCTAATATTATAAATAAAGTATTAAAATACTAGAATACTCTAAGCCAGTCATGGAACTGTGTTTTCCTTGACAGGAAAAGTAATGAAATATTAACTAATGAGACTTAAAATAACTATGCTTAGGGAATTCCTGGAAATGAGTCCTTCTCCCAATAAGTTAGGTGTAAAGGGAACAGACCTTTATTTTTTTTAATTTTGGTATCATTAATCTACAATTACATGAGGAACACTATGTTTACTCGACTTCCCCCATCACCAAGTCCCCCCACATACCCCATTACAGTCACGGTCCATCAGCGTAGTAAGATGTTGTAGAATCACTACTTGTTTTCTCTGTGTTGCACAGCCCTCCCTGTGCCCCCCCATATTATACATACTAATCATAATGCCCCCTTTCTTTTACCTGCTCCCCTTATCCTTCCCTTCCCACCCATCCTCCCCAGTCCATTTCTTTGGTAACTGTTAGTCTATTCTTGGGTTCTGTGAGTCTTCTGCTGTTTTGCTCCTTCAGTTTTTTCTTTGTTCTTATACTCCACAGATGAGTGAAATCATTTGATACTTGTCTTTCTCCGTCTGGCTTATTTCACTGAGCATAGTACCCTCAAGCTCCATCCATGTTGTTGCAAAGGGTAGGATCTGTTTTTTTCTTATAGTTGAGTAATATTCCATTGTGTGTATGTACCACATCTTTATCCATTCATCTACTGATGGGCACTTAGGTTGCTTCCATTTCTTGGCTATTGTAAATAGTGCTGCGATAAACATAGGAGTGCATATGTCTTTTTCAAACTGGGCTCCTGCATTCTTAGGGTAAATTCCTAGGAGTGGAATTCCTGGGTCGAATGGCATTTCTATTTTGAGTTTTTTGAGGAACCTCCATACTGCTTTCCACAATGGTTGAATTAATTTACATTCCCACCAGCAGTGTAGGAGGTTCCCCTTTCTCCACAACCTCGCCAACATTTGTTGTTGTCTTTTGGATGGTGGCGATCCTTACTGGTGTGAGGTGATATCTCACTGTGGTTTTAATTTGCATTTCTCTGATGACTAGTGATGTGGAGTATCTTTTCATGTAGTCTGTTGGCCATCTGAATTTCTTCTTTGGAGAACTGTCTGTTCAGCTCCTCTGCCCATTTTTTAATTGGATTGTTCACTTTTTGTTTGTTGAGGTGCGTGAGCTCTTCATATATTTTGGATGTCTTATCGGATCTGTCATTTATCAATATATTCTCCCATACTGTAGGATGTCTTTTTGTTCTATTGGTGGTGTCCTTTGCTGTACAGAAGCTTTTCAGTTTGATGTAGTGCCACTTGTTCATTTTTGCTTTTGTTTCCCTTTCCTAGGGAGATATGTTCATGAAGAAGTCGCTTATGCTATGTCCAAGAGATTTTTGCCTATGTTTTTTTCTAAGAGTTTTATGGTTTCATGACTTACATTCAGGTCTTTGATCCATTTTGAATTTACTTTTGTGTATGGTCTTAGACAATGATCCAGTTTCATTCTCCTACACCAGCTGTTGAAGAGGCTGTTATTTCCCCATTGTATGTCCATGGCTCTTTTATCATATATTAATTGACCATATACGTTTGGGTTAATGTTTGGAATCTCTATTCTGTTCCACTGGTCTGTGGCTGTGTTCTTGTGCCAGTAACAAACTGTCATGATTACTGTGGCTTTGTAGTAGAGCTTGAAGTTGGGAAGCAAGATCTGCCCTGCTTTATTCTTCCTTCTCAGGATTGCTTTGGCTATTCGGGGTCTTTTGTGGTTCCATATGAATATTATAACTATTTGTTCCAGTTCGTTGAAGAATGCTGTTGGTATTTTGATAGGCATTGCATTAAATCTATAGATTGCTTTAGGCAGGATGGCCATTTTGACAATATTAATTCTTCCTAGCCAAGAGCATGGTATGAGTTTCCATTTGTTAGTGTCCTCTTTAATTTCTCTTAAGAGTGTCTTATAGTTTTCAGGGTATAGGTCTTTCACTTCCATGGTTAGGTTTATTCCTAGGTATTTTATTCTTTTTGATGCAATATGAATGGAATTGTTTTCCTGATTTCTCTTTCTGCTAGTTCATCATTAGTGTATAGGAAAACAACAGATTTCTGTGTATTAATTTTGTATGCTGCAACTTTGCTGAATTCTGATATTAGTTCTAGTAGTTTTGGAGTGGAGTCTTTAGGGTTTTTTATGTACAATATCATGTCATCTGCAAATAGTGACAGTTTGACTTATTCTTTACCAATCTGGATGCCTTGTATTTCTTTGTTTTGTCTGATTGCCATGGCCAGGACCTCCAGTAATATGTTGAATAAGGGTGGGGAGAGTGGGCATCCTTGTCTTGTTCCCATCTTAGAGGAAAAGCTTTCAGCTTCTTGCTGCTAAGTATGATGTTGACTGTGGGTTTGTCCTATATGGCCTTTATTATGTTGAGGTACTTGCCCTTGATACCCATTTTGTTGAGAGTTTTTATCATGAGTTTTAAGCATGTTGAGTTTTGTCAAATACTTTTTCAACATCTATGGAGATGATCATGTGGTTTTTGGGGAACAAACCTTTTTTGTCTCTGAATATTATTACATGTATGTGATACCTTAATCTAAAGCAAACACGTTGGGAAAATGAAGGACACTAGCTTAAGATACTAGCTGATAAGCTGAGGCTGGCACATAGGGAAGTCGGAAAGAAGCTGGTTCCTAGATAATGTCGTTGAGGCACTGAGTTAACTATTCTTGGAACTGTTTTGCCTCTGGACTTCTTGTTTGCAAGATAACTGATTTAAAAATGTGAAAATGTCTGAGTGAAAGAGTTGGGGCAAGAGCAGTAAAGATCTGGCCTTTCTAATCTTGAAGCATGGGAATCTTGAAGAGGCAGGGAAGGGAAAGATAATGAGAACACAAAATAAATAAAGTTGGAGCCTCTTACTGAGTGCTTTTGAACAAGTGAGTCAATCTGGAATAAATGTAATTTTTAAGTGATTTCTTCCACCCAAGTCTGTTTTTTAAAACTCACATAGATGACTTTAAAATTGACAATTGTGGAGTTGAACAGAATACCAACAGTAAATGCCAAGAATTCTATAAATGTAAGAGTAACTAGATTCTTAGCTACCACTGCAACATTGGCATCATCTTCTACTTTATTTGAATTAGAATCTCAAGCTCCACCCAGTTCTACTTAATCAGAATTTGCATTTTTAACAAGATTCCCAAGTGTTTCATAAGCACATTAAAATCTGAGAAACATTTTACAAGGCAAAATTTTTTGATCTAGCACATGAAATTGACAAGACGAAAACAGACTGAGAGCTTATTAAATTCTTAAGGGAAATGTATTCCCATTGGATTTCTATTACTTGCTGCTTAATGCAAACTCATTGATACAGAAGGGATAGTTTTTGAATGGAAGAGAAGTAACTGTATTTATAATCTCTTTTCTTAAGCAAATATATTTGGATTATAAAGCCTGAAAACTACAAAGAGCCTTAACATCATAATTCTGTAAGATAAGGAAACAAGAATACAGGCTTTGGAACACACAATGTTTAAATGACTGCTAAAGAAGACAAAGTAAATATCACATGAGAGGGGACATGATCAACTAACAAATGAAAGCAATTCAGTGTCATACCCAGGCACTAGCTATGTGCCAGGGATAAAATATGAATGGCATAATCCTTGCCTTAAGGAAACACACAGTCTAAATTAACAGTAAGCCAGGTTTCAGATCAAAATGAGAAGAACCAAAGAATATGCTTTTGGTAGTCCTTGGCATAAACATCTCCAAACAATAAGCAGAAGCCTCACATGGGCATTTTTAAAAAATTTTCCACCATACATTCCTCTTCTACTAACAGCATTGCAAATTTCCTTTGAGGTGCCAGCTATCCTCCATTTTCCATGCATGTGGATCAAGTTAAGCTACATCATTGCTCCAGAGTAGAAGCATGAGCTACAGGCCTGGTCAATCAGAACATGAATAATATACTATAATATTGCTTCCACTATCATTTCCACCCTGCTCCCAACTCCCACAAGAAGAGTATGCACCTGACCCTTGAACAACATGGGGCTAGGGGTACCAAACCCATGCACAGTTACAAATAACCCTGTAATTTTTGACTCCCCAACATTTTAACTACTAAGAACATATTATTGACTGGAAGCCTTACCAATAACATAAATAGCCAATTAACATGTATTTTGTATATGTCTTATATTACTGTATTCTTACAATAAAGTATGCTGGAGAAAATGTTTTTTCAAGAGTCAAGTTGTTCAAGAATCAAACATATATGCTTTTTCCATAGTGCTTAAGATGTTGCACTATAGATAGAATGTACTAGAGTGGAAGAAATTATCTAGAGTTTTAAGTCTGGAAAACCAGAAAACTTACTCCGTTTCTAGTGACAGAAATATCAGTAAGTGAAGAACTTTTGGGAAGGAAGATGAAGAATTCAATTTTCCATAATGAGATTTAATTAAAAATAATACTTACTATTTCTTTTGTATTATAAAAGTAATACTTGGTTTTGTAGATAATTTTGAATATAGGGGAAAACAGAAAGAAGACATTTACAATAACCCTGTTAAAATTTCGATGTGTTTCCTTTTCATTTTTTTCTCCCTCACACGTAAATATATAAAACCAAAGTGGGATTACATTTTATACATATTCTTGGATCCCATAATTTTCATTTAACTTGATAAGTGAGTATTCCAATTTTAAAAAAAAGAAATCTTGAAGGTAAGATTTATAATGTCTAGATATATACACACATATTTTAAAATTTACCCGACTTTACTTATTGACAGATTTCTTACTATTTTTATAAAACTACAAATGTAACTAGAGTAAGAATATTTATATTGATCTGGATATACCTCTAATATTTTCTTAGGATAAAAATCTAGAAATAGTATTATCAGACCACAGAGTATGAACTACTTTAAATCAATGTAGAGATGCACAGTGGTTTCTCAATAAGGTCTTCCAGGTAAAACATTACAAGAATATAGGTATGTAACTCCTTATTTTCTCACACCAAATATTTTCACAAAAGTGACATATCTACACACACACACACACACACACACACACACACACACACACATTACAGTATCAAATTATTAACAGAAACTGGAAAACTCCACTAAGTAGTATCTTAACAGAATAGTATAAGGGTAAGCTTTCTGTCAGGAGACACAAGCAGAAAGTCAGCATGACCAGTTTTCTTCCTCAACTAGGTGGTCACTGTAAGCAGAAGGCTTGCACAGTGCAGTTTTGCACCAAGAAAACCGAAGTTACTCAATATAGAAAATGCAGCCAGAAGAAGGACCATTGCTTTGAAGACACAGAATAACCTCTCAGAAAAAAACTTACTCTACAAATTAGGACTGTCATTAAACATTCTTATGCAGTTGTCAAAAGGATATGGCATCTATAAAACCACAGCACACAGTTAGGAAAAAGAACCTAAGTTTAGCAAAGACCAGATATTTTAAAACACACAAATGTGATTTGCTCACTTAAAAAATATATTGAAAAGATTGAATCTCATGTTGGATAGAGCAGAAAATCAAATAATAAAGAAAACCCCCACAATGTCAATTTCAGATAGAGAAATTTTAAAATGAGGAAAATAAGTATCAGGAGCTCCTCACCAACGCCGTCACGCGGTCCCAGCTCTGCGGCCCGCGGAGGCCGGGCCTGCGCGCCGAGCATGCCGGGAGGCAGGCGGCGGTGTCGGCCCTGCGTTTCCGGCGCCGGGCTGCCGTGCTTCTTCTCCTTGCAGCCGCTGTCTGTGAAGACCAAGGGAGCAAGTTTGCAGACAGCAGTATGTTGGGAAGCTCAAGTTTGCCTCCTCGGAACTTTCCCTGGGTCCAAGAAGCTGGTTTTGGCCGCACAAAAGCTGCCCTAATTCTCAGGCGGATGGATCTGTGGTACCGCGCGCACAAGGACAAAGCAGAAGGTGCTGCGGTCGCCAAGACAGGATGTAATCCCTTGTTCGGCGGGGGCTGAGGAAATATTAGTCACAGAGAACGGATCTAACAATTGACCCAACAGTTACATAATAGGAATCTTAGATGTGAACAAACGGGCAAAACAGGCCCTTCGGACCAGCAAGGCCCACTGGGAACCAGAAAAACCTTTATCATCATAACTGTTACATGTATGGTGTGATCCTGGACTGAATATTGGACTAGGAGAAAAAAAGTTATAAAGAACTCTTTTGTAAAAGTAGCATTTCACATAAATGTTAGGTACATGTTACTGTATCAATATTAAATTTTATGCATTGGACGTATTATGGGAAAATGAGAAGTCTTTGTTCTTAAAAGATAGAGGCTGACATACTTAGGAGTGAAAGGTTATGATGTCTGTAGCTTTCAAATGGTTCAGCAAAAAAAATAAACGAGAGAGCAGCATGTGCAAAAGATGAATTTAGGTGAAGGGTAGAAAACTGTATTCTTGGAACTCTTCTGTAAGTTAAAACTTTTTAACATAAAATTTTAAAAATATGAAACAAAATTTCAAAGATAATGGGATAACAAGTGAAAAGTTTGATTGCAAAAATATCTGTAGACATTCAGGAAGAAAGCAAGCAAACAAAAGCAAACTGACAAGAGATTAGCATCTGCAATATACAAGCAGAAAAAAATGGAGCAAGACCTAAGACTGGCATAATCAAGTCTTAGAAAAGACTTAAAAAAGCTTGGAAAATATATCTTTCCTCAGATGGAGGTAAGACTAGGTTTCAAGCCAACTGAAAATTAAATGAATAAAAAATAATTAAAATTTGAGAGAGCCAAAGTATGGGGGAAGGAATACTTTTTTTTATTGAGATACATAGAATAAAGTACACAAATCTTAGTGTACAGCTTGATAAATTTTGACACGTGTATACCCTCATGTATCCATTATTCACATCAAGATATCAAACATTCTCACTAATTTGGGAGGGTGGGGCAAAATGCTTTTAAAAGAAAATACAACATTCCAAAAAAAACACTTAAGAATCTACTAATATAGTCAGATTTTCTAATTGAGCTTAGTTCAGTATACATAGTATTTCCTGGAAATTACCTTTTCCTTTTTTGCTTAGAATCCACATCTGGTGGTAAATCCCTCAAAGCATTCTCATTTTTTATATTTGGGTTTTGTCTCATTAATAGATTTGTAAGAGATTGCTTAATTTTTGGCTTTTTCAAATACTCCTATCTCCAGTATATGTTAAGTAGGAGCAGTGATAGTGGGCACTGTTATCTTTTCTAAACATCAAGCATAATTCTGCAACACTGGAACATTAATGTTTGACAAAGTTTTCTCTAGGAGCCTTTGCTTATTCAGTTATTGGGGTTACTGCTGCTTCTGTGAAATGAGGTTTCAAATCTATTGCTCATTTTTCTATCGAATTGTTTATCTTGTCCTTATAATTTATAGGGTTATTTGAATATTCTAGATACTAATCATTTCTCAATGATATAGATTGGAAATATATTTCTATTCGTAGCTTGTCTTAACATTCTCTACATTATGTTATCTGATGAAAAGAACTAGAATTTTAATGTAGCTTGATATCTTCATCTTTTTTATGGTTTATGCTTTTTATTTCTTGCATAAGCAATGCTTCCATATGCCAAGATCATCAGTTATTTTGTCCTATTACCATTATTTTCAAAATTTGCCACTTTATAAGTATTTAATCCACTTGAAATTTTTTGGATGTATCAGAGGTAATGGTCAAATTTTATTATTTCCAAAAAAATAAACTAATTGTCACAGAATCATTTACTGAAAATTCAACCATTCCCCACTGATCTGAAAGGTCATTCTGCAATATTGGAACATTAAAATACAGTGTTTAGCATTAAGTGTGATGTTTGCTGTAATCTGTTATATATATATATTTTTAATTAAGGCATTAAAAAACAATCTCATGAAGGTTTCACATGAACACCATTGTGGTTTCAACATTCACCCATATTCTCAAGTCCCTCCCACCATCCCATTGCAGTCACTGTCCATCACCATAGTAACACACTATAGAGTCATTTACTTGTCTTCTCTGTGTTGTACTGCCTTCCCTATGTATATTATGAGTGCTGATTATAATGCCCCTTAATCACCTTATCCCTCCCCCTGGCCCCCACTACCATCCCAGCCCTCCCTTTGGTAACTGCTAGTCCCTTCTGGGAGTCTGGGAGTCTGTTGCTGTTTTGTTTATTCAGCTTTCCTTTGTTGTTATACTCCACAAATGAGTGAAATCATTTGGTACTTGTCTTTCTCCACCTGCCTTATTTCACTGAGCATAAAACCCTCTAGCTCCATCCATGTTGTTGCAAATGGTAGGAATTGTTTTCTTTTTATGTCTGAATGATATTCCATTGTGTATATGTACCACCTCTTCTTTATCCATTCATCTACTGATGGACACTTAGGTTGCTTCCATATCTTGGCTATTGTAAATAGTGCTGCGATAAACGTAGGGGTGCATCTGTCTTTTGAATCTGTGATCTTCTTTTCTTCAGGTAAATTCCTAAGAGTGGAATTCCTGGGTCTAATGGTACTTCTATTTTTAGTTTTTTGAGGAACCTCCATATTGTTTTCCACAATGGTTGAACTAATTTACATTCCCACCGATAGTGTAGAAGGGTTCCCCTTTCTCCATATCCTCACCAGCATTTGTTTTTCCTTGTCTTTTGGATGTTGGCCATCCTGACTTGTCAAGTGATATGTCATTTTTGTTTTAATTTGCATTTCCTTGATAATTCGTGATGTGGAGCATCTTATCATGTGCCTGTTGGCTATCTGAATTTCTTCTTTGGAGAAGTACCTCTTCAGATCCTCTGCCCATTTTTTCATTGGGTTACTTGCTCTTTGGGTGTGGAAGCATGGGTTCTTTGTATATTTTAGATGTTGATCCATTATCATATATGCCATTTACGAATATGTTCTCCCATACTGTAGGATGTCTTCTTGTTCTGCTGACGTTGTCCGTTGCTGTACAGAAGCTTTTTAGCATGATGTAGTCCCATTTGTTCATTTTTGCTTTTGTTTACATTGCCTGAGGAGATGCATTAAGGAAAAATTTGCTCATGTTTTTGTTCAAGAGATTTTTGCCCATGTTGTCTTCTGTGATTTTGTGGTTTCATGATTCACATTCAGGTCTTTGATCCATTTCAAGTTTACTTTTGTGTATGGAGTTAGACAATAATCCAGTTTCATTCTCTTACATGTAACTGTCCAGTTTTCCCAACACCAAGTGTTGAACAGGCTGTCATTTCCCCATTTTATATCAATGGCTACTTTATCATATATTAATTGGCCATATTTGTGTCAGTTTATATAAGGACTCTCTATTTTGTTCCATTGATCTATCGGTCAGTTCTTGTGCCAGTACCAAGTTGTTTTGATTACAGTGACTTTGTAGTAGAGCTTCAAGTTAGGGAGAGTAATCCCCCCAGCTTTATTCTTCCTTCTCAGGATTGCTTTTGCTATTTGCGGTCTTTTGTGGTTCCATATGAATTTTAGAACTATTTGTTCTAGTTCATTGAAGAATGCTTTTGCTGTTTTGATAGGGACTGCATTGAATCTGTAGATGCTTTAGGCAGGATGGCCATTTTGACAATATTAATTCTTCCTACCCAGAGCACGGGATGTCTCTTTATTTATTGGTATCTTCTTTAATTTCTCTCATGAGTGTCTTGTAGTTTTCATGGTATAGGTTTTTACCTCCTTGGTTATGTTTATTCCTAGGTATTTTATTCTTTTTGATGCAATTGTAAATGGAATTGCTTTCCTGATTTCTCTCTCTGCTAGTTCATCGTTAAGTGTATTGGAATGCAACAGATTTCTGTGTATTAATTTTGTATCATGCAACTTTGCTGAACTAAGTTATTGATTCTAGTAGTTTTGGGGTGGATTCTTTAGGGCTTTTTATGTGTAATATCATGTCATCTTCAAACAGTGACAGTTGAATTTCTTCCTTACCAATCTGGATGCCTTTTATTTCTGTGTGTTGTCTGATTCCTGTGAGTAGGATCTCCAGTACTATGTTGAATAAAGTGGGGAGAATGGGCATCTTTGTCTTGTACCCAGTCTTAGAGGAAAAGCTTTCAGCTTTTTGCTGTTAAGTATGATATTGGCTGTGGGTTTGTCATATGTGGTCTTTATATGTTGAGGTACTTGCCCTCTCTGCCCATTTTGCTCTTGGGTTTTTTGATTCTTCCTATTATTTTATTCTCCTCTTGAATTTATTTCTGCTCTGATCTTTATTATGTTCCTCCTTCTACTGAATCATACCTCATTTCTTCTTCTTTTCTAGTTTCATTACTTGTGAGTTTAGGCTGTTCATTTCGGATTGTTCTTTCTTGAGGTAAGCCTGAATTGCAATATACTTTCCTTTTAAAACTACCTTCACTGCATTCCACAGGTTTTGCACTGTTGATTTGTCATTTTCATTTGACTCCATGTATTGCTTGATCTCTATTTTTATTTGGTCATTAATACATTGATTATTTAGGAGCATATTGTTAAACCTCCATGTGTTTGTGGGCTTTTTTGTTTTCTTTGCATAATTTATTTCTAGTTTCATACGTTTGTGGTCTGAGAAGGTGGTTGGCACAATATCTATCATTTTGAATTTCCTGGGACTCTTTTAGTGGCCTTGTATGTGATCTATTATGGAAACTGCTCCATATGCACTTGAGAAGAATGTGTATTCTGCTGCTTTTGGGGTGGAGTGTTCTGTAGATGTCTGTGAGGTTCATCTGTTTTAATGTGTTGTTCAGTGACTCTGTCTCCTTACTTATTTTCTGTCTGGTTGATCTGTCCTTTGGAGTGAGTGCTGTGTTAAAATCTCCTAAGATGAACACAATGCATTCTATTTCTCCCTTTAATTCTGTTAGTATTTGTTTCACTTATGTAGGTGCTCCTATATTGGGTGCATAGATATTTATAATGGTTATATCCTCTATGGGTCTGATCCCTTTATTATACATAATGTCCTTTGTCTCTTGTTACTTTCTTTGTTTTTAAGTCTATTTTGTCTGGTACAATTACTGCAACTCCTGCTTTTTTCTCCCTATTATTTACATGAAATATCTTTTTTCCATCCCTTCACTTTTAGTCTGTGTATGTCTTTGGGTTTAAAGTGAATCTCTTGTAGGGAGCATATAGATGGGTCTTGTTTTTTTATCCATTCTGTAACTATGCCTTTTGATTGGTGCATTCAGTCCATTTACATTTAGGGTGATTATCAATAAACATGTACTTATTGCCATTGCAGTCTGTATATTCATGGTTACTAAGGTTCAAGGGCAGTTTCTTTACTATCTAACAGTCTACCTTAACTCACTTATTATACTATTTCAGACAGAATCTAAAGGTTTTTTATTTTTCTCCTTTCTTCTTTTTCTTTGTCCTCCACTCTTTATATATTAGGTATCAAATTCTGTACTCTTTATGTATCCTTTGACTGACTTTGTGGGTAGTTGATTTAGTCTGGCACTTGTTTAGTAATTAATTGCTCTACTTCCTTTACTGTGGTTTTATTTTCTCTGGTGACAGCTATTTAGCCTTAAAAGCACTTCCATCTATAGCATTCCCTCTGAGATACACTGTAGAGACAGTTTGTGGGAGGTAAATTCCCTCAACTTTTGCTTATCTGGAAATTGTTTAATCCCTGCTTCAAATTTAAATGATAATCTCACTAGGTACAATATTCTTGGATGGAGTCCCTTCTGTTTAATTGTATTGAATATATCATGCTACTCCCTTCTGGCCTGTAAGGTTTCTGCTGAGAAATCTGATGATAGCTTGTTGGGCTTTCCTTTTTACGTGATCTTTTTTCTCTCTGGCTGCTTTTAATACTCTATCCTTGTCCTTGATCTTTTCCATTTTAATTATTATATTATTGGTGTTGACTTCCTAGGGTCCCTTGTGTTGGGAGATCTCTGCACCTCCATGACCTGAGAGAGTATTTCCTTCCCCTGAGTGGGGAAATTTTCAGCAATTATTTCCTCAGAGAGACTTTCTATCCCTTTTTCTCTCTTCTTCTTCTTCTGGTACCCCCTATAATGTGAATATTGTTCCATTTGAATTGGTCAGTTCTTTATTAGTTTCATTCCTAGAGTTCCCTTTTCCTCTCTGTGCCTCAGCTTGTTTTCCTGTTCTCTAGTTTCTGTTTCATTTACTGTCTCCTCTACCTCATCTAATCTGCTTTTAAATCCCTCCATTGTATGTTTCATTTCCGATACTATATTTTTTCAAAGTTTATCTTTTTCTTGAAGTCCTCTCTGAGATCTTGAATATTTTTCTTTAGCTCCGTGAACATGTTTATTATTTTTATGTTGAAATCTTTATCAAGAAGATTGGTGATTTCAGTTTCACTTAGCCCTCTTTCTGACATCTTTTCCCTATATTTTTTTGGACAAAATTTTTTGCCATTTTACTTTTTCAGTGATGGAATAATAACTTTGTGTAGGTGGCAACCTCTAGTGACCAGAAACTCTACTCTCTGGAGCTGCTGATCACCTGGAGCAATGACAGGGATTGCAGGTGAGTGGCACTGGTGCCTGGCAGGAGGAAAAAGCTCTCTCTTGCCTTCCTGGCTTTAGTGCCTGCATCCACTGCCAGGTACAGTGGGCCAGCATGCAGGGAGGAACCTGTATGCTATGCCCCTCTAACTGCCATAGGCAGGGTCACCCTTCTGCTGTCCTGGCACAATGGCATGGGCTGCAGGTGTGTAGGACTGGTGCCTACCAGGAGGAAGTAGCAGCAGGCTATGTATTGCAGTGTGGAGTTTCAGGGCTGCATTGCTAGCCAGGGTCATGGAGTATCAGAAGCTCCTGAGATTTCCCAAACTGCTGGGCTGAGTTTGCCATGATTATTTTATCCAACTGTCCTTTCTCCTGAGAAGCAAGCTCTGTGTAATACTGGCCCCTTTAGTATCCCTCTCTCTGTTGGAAAGTCTTTCAAAGTGCCTGCCTTTCTTCTGTCTCAAGGGGGCCATTTGTGCATACCTGTTCTCCACAAGTGGCTGGAATTCAGTCTCTCTGAGTATTCTGCCTGTCTTTGTTCTCTAACCCCACTAATCTCCAGAGCACCATGTAATGTGGGTTTGTGCTCCTGGAGCAGATCTCCAGCTTGGTGTTGAGCAGTTCTGAGCTTCTCCCCCCCTGCTCCATTTCTCTTCCCTCCACCGGTGGACTGGTATAGGACGAGGGCTTGGGTCTCACCAGATTGCCCCTTTGCTACTTTACCCTTTTCTATGAGGTCTTCTCTTTTCCCCATATGTAGGCTGTCTGTTCTGCAGTCTTCTGGTCACTCTTTCTGGATTAGTTGTATTTGCTTTATTTTCATGTTTTATGTGGTTTTGAGAGGAGGTTTTTGCCTTACTGTTCATGCCACCATCGTTTCCCCCACACCTATATAGTGTATATTATGTATCAGGGCTAAGGAAATTTCTTTCTATGTTGAAGTTCCAACAGATTTCTATCATTAAAGTAGTTTATCAGATACTTATTTTGCATCTCTTAAGGTTAACATATGGTTTTTCTCCTTTTAACTTTTAATGTGATAAATTGCAAAATGATTTCTTGAAGTATTAAAGCAACCTTGCATTGCTAGGCAAAATCAACTTTATCTTTCTCACTCTTTCTATCTGTCTCTGTCTCTTTCCCCTTCCTCCTTCTGTTTGGTTTGATTCCACATTTTTAATGCCTAATATTTTGTTTGGGAGTTTTGCATCTATGTTTTTGTGTGAAATTGTCTTATAATTTTCTTTCTCATCATTGGGCTTTGCTATTAAGGTTAAGTCAGCCTCATTAAATGAATTAGGAAATACACTTTTTAAAATACTCTGGAGGAGTTGGTGTAAAATTATTAAATCAATTTATTGAGTGTTTGGAAGAACTTATTAGTAGAATTCTTTAGGCTGAAATTTTTGCGGAACAAAGAAATTTTAAACTACCGATTTAATTCTGTTAAAAGCTATAATCCTTTGTACATATCCATTTCTATCCATTCTCATATATGCTCTCACCATTTACTTTGGTGTGTTTTATTTATGTGGGAATTTGTCCTTTCACCTAAGTTTTCAAATTTCTTGTCATAAAGAGGTTTCTACTATTTTCTTATGATGTTTTTATAATCCTATTTTTTGTATGTAGGTCCCTTCATATATTACTAAAGTTGTTTTTGCTTCTCTTTTTATTTAGAGATTTGCCAAAGGTCTGTGAATTTTACTAAATTTGGGGAGATATTGAGGGGAGACAGGATATGGCTTGGTTGATCCTTTATGCCTTTGTTTGGTTTCATTAACTTTTCCCCACCTTTATTTTTTCCTTCTTCTGTGTTTCTTTAGGTTTATACTGCTCTTCCTTCTCTAACTTAAGTACATAATTTGCTCATTAATTATTAACCTCTCTTCTTTTCTAATTTAAGTGTTTTTAAGGCTATGATAAGGCTATGGATGTCTCTCTAAATAATACCTAAATTCTGTAAGTTTCGATAAATAGTATTTTTATTATTTTTGTTTTTCTAAATATTTTATAATTTCCATTATGATACATGCAATTTTTAATTTCACAATATATTGGAGCTATTAAATTATCTTTTGTAGCTCTCACAAAAGCCAGTTTCCATGCTCTACTTAACTTTCTGGTTTTCTGCCTTCACTCAATTTTGGCCTGATATTTCTTTTATTCCTTGCCAGCTCACTGAACCACCCAAGACAACATTTCAAAATATTTTTTATCCAGTACTTTAGGTTGTTTACACAGGGATGGTCAATCAGATTATATGTTTCTTATTTTGTGTTTGTAGATACTTCAAATTTTTTCTCTTGTTTTCTGTGTGAGATGTGTGTTTTTGATAAGGTACTGGCAAAGCTTGCTTGGTACTGTTTTATTTTATAATTTTCCAGGAAAATAAGACATTTATATTTAAAAAAATAAGAAAAATTTAGAAAATTCTCATTGTCTAATTAATGATAAGTATTTTTACAGTCATTGTGTTTGGGGATTCCAGTAGCTTACTAGTTTTAACAAAAAGTTGTCCATTATAGAAAAATTAATATTTACAAAAAATAAATCTGTTTAAATATAAAATCTTTACAAGGAAGTAGGTTTAAAGCTTCAGAAAATGGTTTTTTAAAAAGTAATTGGGATTACTTTAAAGACTCATGGCACGCTTAAAATTAAAAACAAATTGTAATTTTTCAAAAAAATAAGAATGCAGCAAGCAAAATAGGAAATAATGAAATGTTAGTTTTAAAATTAATATTCAAAAAAGTGACAAAATATTCATTTTAATTTTACTAGTGTATGAGAGAAAATATTTTGAAAATTTGATATTCTGACATGTTTATTTTATGACTTAATAAATTCCAACCTTACAAATAGAACATACCAAAAAACACTGAAAACAAACTGTCCAGTATTAACTCTAAAGCATTTCCTGGAACAGAGTTTTCACATTTCTTAAATATTCCTGTGATATGCAGAATAATTGTCCCCCAAAGATGCTCACATCCTAATATATGGAACACGTGACTACGTTGGGTTACATGACAAAGATAAATTAAGATTACAAATGGTATTCAGGTTGCTAATCAACTGACTTAAAAATCAAGTTTAAAAAGGGAGATCATCCTGGATTATCTGGATGGAACCATGTAATAACTGAGGTCCTAAAAACACAGAAGAGGATGTCAGAGAAAGAGCCAGAGTCAGAGGGAATGCTTGAAGATGCCAGGCTCTCCTACTCTGAAGACAAGGACGAGGTCAGGAGCCAAGGAGATCTGTTGGCCGCTGGAATCTAGAAAAATGAATCTTTCCCATAACCTGCAGAAGGAATGTAGCTTTGCTGACATCTTGATTTTAATCTACTAATGCCCATTTCAGATTTCTGACTTTCTTAACTGCATAACAATGAATTTGGATTATTTAAGCCACTAAACTTGTGACAAATTGTTACAGCAGCAATAGGAAACTGATATAATTCAACTTCTTCAAATGTATTAAGATATCTTACAAAGACCAGTTGGTATATTCTATCTTAAGAGATTATAACTAAAGAGAATTAAAATTGGTAAATTTGCACATAATAGAGGCATCAATTTTCTGCATTCCTACCAAATTTACCTGAGGTTTGACATTATTTTATTTGATTCATAAATTACAATCCAGGTTCTCTTTCCATGTGAAAATCTACTCAGGAAGATATAAATTTTCAAGCTAATTCTCATGGGAACATATTAAATAGGCTTTACTGCTGGCTAAATTGGACATGGGCCTTTTAAAACAGGTTAGAATAGTTCATCTAAAGAGCTATAATTTTGAGATTTCACTATGGAAATTTGTTGTCACCAAGGATTCAAATAACACTCTTTTAATAATAAAAAAAAATCCTCTAATTTAAAATTCCTGAAACAGGAACTTTTCTTTTCTACCATGTTAATACTTTGAGAGGTCAATAAATTCTTTTAGGAAAGTGAGTAAAATGCTCAAATTCGTATTTTAGAAAAATAAGAAGTAGCAATATAGGGAACAGTTTGGACTTTAGCCAAGTGACTCTGAAAGTTCATGATTTTTGGTAACTCCATTGTTCCAACCATATAGTGATCATATACAGAAATAAAGTAAAATAAGCACCCAACCTGGAACAAAAATAAGATAATCTTCCCTAAGATCACACAAAAAAAGCAAAAAATAGGCAGAAACAATTAGCCTGCTGAAGTTAAGGTCCAGAGAAAACAGAGGTATGTGGGATTCAGCTCATGTGTAGAATCGGGATTAAAATATTTTATACTTAGTAGGAGGATTTCTTAAAACCAGAAGATATTGTGGAATCCAAGATGCTGATGAGACAGACTGGAACTCTGCCTTACATAAAGATTCAAGCCTTAAAGAGGCAGGTGAAAATACAAACAGCATCACAAGGAAATTGATAAAAATTGTCTGGGGACTAGTAAGCAAGAGCCCCAACAGAACTTTGTTGCAGGAGGCATTTCAATTATTTGGTTACAGAAAAGAAGAGGAGGAGGAGTGGTTGTGGAGGAGGAGAAGGACAAAAAGAGAAAAGAGAAGGAAAGGGAGAGAAATGGTACAGAAACATTAAAAACGTTGCCAAAAGTATACAACCAGAAGTCAATTCATCCCAAATGAGATTAAAATAGTAAAACTAAACAGAATTAATATAACAGAATTGAATGAAAAGTATGTTTAAAAAAATAACTTTAGGAGGCTAAAAGTCTCATTAACATCCATTCAAAAATAATGAGCATAATAAGGATGTGAAAAGAACAAATTCTAAATACTCAATAAAAAGTAGTTATTAAAATACAAAAGTGCATACCTAGAATAAACTTCAGATTGAACACAGGGGGGAAAAAGTGATGAAATGAAGTGTTTCTGGAGAATTAACTCAGAATGTAGCATGCAGAGGAAAAGGAAAAAAAAGAAAAAAAAAGAGGAAAGAATATTGCAAGACATGAAGGGTAGATCAAGGGCCTCTGATACATAACTAATAGGTATTCCAGAGTTATAAAGTGGTTCTGGACTGATGTTGACCTCAGATGGCTGCAAAAGGAAGTTTGAATCTTTCTGGAGAAACCCATCTCTTTCTCCATCACTGAACTACCACAGATAAAGTTTCAAGAAAAATAAGCCCACAGTCAAAATCTATAAACACACAAGGAAATAAGATACCATGAGCAAGAGAAAGCAGAAACACAAAGAGGCAAGACTAAAATTTCAAGTCTTCAGGTGTGAGAGTGACTAGGGAAAGAGTACAAGCGTGTTTATGCTTAAATATTTAAAAGGCATTAAAATATATATATATTTAAAAAATATATTTATACACATACAATGATATGTGCCAATTTGAGATGCAGGTAGCCCAACAAAATCCAAGAAGGACAGTAGGAAAAAAATGCAAATTATAATTCATCATAGTGAAATGGTAAAAACTGACAACACAAAGAAAATCACCCAGAGAGAAAAGGCAGGTTATCTTCAAAGGAATGGCAAACAAAACCACAGAAAACAGTTTATAGTAAAGTCTTGGGAAAATATATGTGAGTCAAATACTAATGAAATAAACTAGTTCAGTAATTTTAATATCAGACAAAATAGAACTTAAGGTAAAAGAGAATATACAGTGTCAACATATACTAGTAATGAAAAATCCACCAGGAAGTTACAAAAATCTTTAAACAGTATAGAACTCATGAAGTGGATTTGAGAATGGATTGGGCTAAGAAAAGATTGCAGTGTGAATTCTAATGAAGGAAAGAAGATTGTCAGTTGGATGTGGTATTAGGAAATTCAATGGTTATCTTCAAGAGAGCAGTGTTGGTGAACTGACTAAAAAGTGAACCAGCAATGGTATAAAGGTCATATCAAAGTGTGGGCAAAGGGTTTGTTTGTGTTTATACAGAGGATCAAAGCCTAATTTGGCTACCCAGAAAACGAATTAAGATACGATATGAAGAAGAACTTCCAACATCAACATCCTCTAGGAGAGTCATTCCAGAAGATGATCATCAAAAAACTTCAACAAAGATCCTGGCGCTGCTGCAGTTGTAGCTGCATTCATCCCACCGGTTCCTGGACTTGCCATGGGAATGAAGAAGAAGATATCTAAGCTGGCCTGTGCATACAGTAAAACAACAAATTTGACTGGATCTATACTGTCAGAACTCAACCAAGAATTAGGAGAAGTGCAAGTTGCAGTGCTCCAAAATCTTGTGACTACAGACTATCTACTGTTAAAAGAACATATGGGATGTGAACAGTTCCCAAGAATGTGTTGTTTTAATTTGTCTGATTTTTCTCAAACTATTCAAATTCAGTTAGACAATATCCATCATATCACTGATAAGTTTTCACAAATGCCTAGGGTACCTAACTGGTTTTCTTGGTTTCACTGGATATGGCTGGTAATTGTAGGTCTGCTTTTGTTATGTATCTGTATTCCTACTCTGTTAATGTGTGCACGCAATTTAATTAGTAGTTTGTTAAAACCTATACATGCTTATGTTACTCTACAAGAAGATATGTCAAAGAAATAATCAATATTCCCATGTTTTCTTCCGTCTGCTACTTCTATAGTTTTTCTTCTTCCTTCCTAATTACAACCCTTTAGTAGAATTCGTGCCTCATATAGAAAATTACCGAGTATCACAATTCTTCCAATGGTAAAGACACCTCAAGACAAATGCTGGGCATAGAAGCCACAGGGATAAATCTGCAAAGAAGTAAAAAGCTAACCTTTTTAAAGAATATTGCTTCTATCTCATTTACCAACTTTACATTTCCCTGTATGGCCCCGGAAGATGACTGGTTAGCCAGAGACGGGTAAGATTCCTCAAGGGAGGAACAACCTAAGACAGGCACAGTCACAGGGGGCCATCAAGTAAGAAATTGGGGATCAACAGAGGTGAGGCTTAGAACCTCACCCCCCCTGTTTTGAGAGAAATCTTCTGCATCCGTGGATGTTTGGTTGCCCTTGTCTCGCTTGGATTAATACTTCGTCTATAGGCACAGACCTGATCATCTACATTTGCCCTCTTACAGCACTGAATTATGTTTTCTACCTTTATCTTGCATCTACCTACCACTTCAGCATTTTATTAAAAATAATAATAATAATAATAAGGGATAAATGTGGGATTCACATATAAATCAAGTATAAAAATCAAACGAATAATCATATCTGACTTGATTGTTTATAGTTCATGATGCATGATCAAAACTGAAAGTTTCCATGATATGACTGCCCTTGTACTGTTCACCATGTAAGAACTTATTCTCTGTGTAAGAACTTGTTCACCATGTAAGAACTTGTTTGTTATGCTTCAGAAGATTGGAGACTGTTGAGAATTAGGCTTGGGGTTGATTAATGATTGTGCATTGAGTCCCCTTTACAGAATTTTATTGTTATTAACAACCATTTGATCAATAAATATGAGAGATGCCCTCTCAAAAAAAAATAAAATAAAATAAAAACAAATAAAAACAGGGTATTGGCTCTGCAAATACAAAAAAAGAAAAATGTGAACCAGATTGCAGCAGGAGAAAGAAAAAAAGGAGTGGTTGAAATGGAAACTTCAGAAGGTCTGGGCCATGAGAGGGAGAGCTATTACTGAAGCCAGAGGGGTACATGGGGCTAAGAGGTTTCTTTTCTTTTTTTTTAATTTGGACATCTTTTCAACAAAAGCTTAGACTTTTGCTTGGCACTAGGGAACATAATAATAATACTTTTCTTTCTTTATCCACACAGGCAGAGGAATCAGAAAAAGATGCCTGCTAGGGTTAAATCTTGGGTTCAGGCACCAGTTTGTTGTGTGAGTCCAAGAGAGCTGAGATGATGGAAAACAACACCCACATTCATGGCTTCCTACTGGCCTGTAATGCCACCAAGCAAAATGGTTCCATCAGTGTCCTGGGGACTGAACACCCAAGCAACTCCTTTTCAATGGAAAGTGATGAAGAAATAAGCAAGGTGTTGTTACAGGCTAATTGTGTCTCCTCAAACTCCAGACATTGAAGTCCAGTTCTCAAAATTTGACTGTATTTAGAGATAGGGTATTTAAAGAGCTAAGTGAGTTAAGATGAGCTCATTAATATGGTCCCTAATCTGATATGATTTGTGCCCTTATAAAAAGAGATTAGGACACTGACACACACACAGGGAAGACCATGTGAAGACACAGGAAGAAGATGTTCCTCTGCAAGGCAAGGAGAGAGGCCTCAGAAGTAACCAATCCTGTCAGTATACCTTAGCTCAGATTTCTAGTCTCCAGGACTGTGAGAAAATTAATTTCTGTTGCTTAAGCCACCCAGTCTGTGGTACTTTGTTATGGCAGCCCTTGCAAACTAATACATAGATGTAAGATGGCAGGATGCAGTCCTGGACTCATTGTCTCCCTAAATTCCCAAACCTTTAAATTTTTATTTTAAAAATTTAAGAAGTCATAGGACATTGAAGCCAAAGTTGTAGTCAGACCAGAGATCAAAATAAGAGATGCACATTAGTATATCACAGAGGTCTAAAAGTCCCAAAAAGAAGTAGGTGCAAAGAGTCCACTCCCCACCATACAGACCAATTATCCTTTGTTCTATTTTCTTAGTCTTGAAATGTATCCAGAAATGCTGTGCAACCCAGGGCACCAGGAATGGAGTTTGTTATGCCCAGGTCATAATGTTGCCCAAATCTTAAAACACTAACAATTTTCGAATTCTCAGGTTAAAGAATAAGAGCTCCTTTCCATTGCAAAGAACCCATAGGTAATAAGTGATGCCTTCAAAGAACTTTATGTCCATGCAGTCAAAACCTTTCCTTCTTGTTGTCACAGAGAAGCACAAATATTGTGTAAGTAAAACAATTTGAAAAATAAAATAAAAATCTAAAAAGCTATATCATTACTTATTTGGTCAGAAACATTAAAGTCCAAAAGTATAAACTTCCCTTTTTCACAAGCCTTTTGAGATTTCTAATAGTCTCAGATACATTTGGGGATAGTTTTCATAAATAAACAAAAATAGCACTTTTTAGATATTCCTATGCTTTGGAATTAAACTTCAATGTGTTTGAAACATGAACATACAACTTATTAATAGTGTAATATTTTGTGAAATACTTTAGTTCTCTGGCTTCCAGTGTTCTCAGTGTTCAAATAAGACTAATAATGCAATGATCCACAATGTTATAATGATGAAATAAGATAGTTTATTGACCATAAGCATGCTATTGGGAATATTATTATTCTATTATTTTTAAAATTTTACTTTTAAGTAAAAAAGTGGCCTTAAGGAATTTTTCTTTCTGAAATTGTTCAACAAAATCTCTTTCTCATATAGAATTTAGAGTCTTATCCAGAATCTTACAGGTTGGTCACTGTTAACCTTTGCCACATTATGTTCTGAACACAGTTTATACAAAAATGTCATGAAAGCCAATGTTCTCCATTTCCAACACCTCAGACTGTCCATTTAACTTTTCACTGTGTATTTTTAAAACAGGTAATAGGAAGCAAGGTCAATTTTGACTTGCTGCAGCTACAGTTGTACTGTAAGAGATAAATGCTTATCATACCCATTCCTCACAGACCAATGCAAGGGAGTCCTGAAGACAACCTCCTTCACAAGGTGTGTCCAGTCAAACATCACAATAGGTTGATGGAACACAAAATGTCCATTTTTAAAAAGAAAACGTTTGCTGTATTTATCTTTGAATCCAAAAATGTATGATGTGTTACAAATTGTGCTTAAGGTAGGGGTTTTTAAATTTGAAACGCTAAGTACCAAAGTACCACTCCTCGCAAACTCGAAGCTTCTTGTTCTTTTGAGTGTCAGGTTAGTAGATTTGGTGTACTACTACTTCTCTGAAACTTAATGATCTAGGTTTTCTACCCTTTAATATTTATGATGCTATATAAAGGCTGTATGTACTTGACATTTCCAGGGCCAATTTTTGCAAATGGTCTTAACCCAGCCTCTAAATTTGCAAACACAAATTATTTGGGCAAATATTTCTGGTAGTTAGATAAAAATGCAGTATTTGAGGATATTATTTGATGCACACAATTTTAGAAGCCATGTTGAAGGAAGGCAGAGTAACCCCTCTCCCCTAAAAAAAAATCCTTGGAAACCTGGATGTTTAGTCACATCCACAAAGTTTTTATCTGAAAAAGGAAAAAGCAGGATAGAATTTAGAAATAATTAATAGAACATATTACGTGAGCTCCAGTCTTCACTGAAGCCATTGTTATTAGCAATTAGCTTCATAAAAGAAAGCAAGTGGCATATCATTTCCTATTTTATTCCTGGGGATTTGAGTGCCTTAGCTCATCTTCTCTATTATAGACAATAGAGTAAAATACTGAAAACTAATCAAGAGATTTACAGAACACTTACAAATAAACAGAGGGGAGGCTTTCCTCCTCCCAGGTGCTTGAATGGAGAACTCAGAATACTTACTCCATCATCAACTGGCCAAGGTTCTGTTTTATTTTTCAATGCACCCATTTCAACATCAGCTTAATATAGTCTCTAGGCTTCTTTCCAAATTCTAGTAATAAACTCAATATAAATGGAATTTTTCCAATCTGCATTTAATTTAATTGCGATTTTCCTTTATTTGTGTTTTTAAAAAATCTTTCTAAAGCTCTATGAGTGGTCTGCCCAAAGTTTAAGTGCCTGATTGATTGACAGATTATTTTACAACTAGTACTTACTATTCCTTTTTATTAAGAGCTGAGTGGCTTTTAAAGTAAAAACAATAGGGTGAAGAAAAGGTCTTTGATTCTCTCATTTTAAACAGAAAATTGAAAAGAAAAAACTTATAGTCAGTGATTTGATTTTGACATTATGTGCATTTCTTGCATCATATGCTAATTGGCAGACAGAAATTGTAACAAGAGGACATACAATGCAGAAGGGAAATGGCAAAGATGTATTGAGGAATTTTAAGGGTATTATTCAGTAGCTGATAACTGATCTTTTCTTAGTTCCTATATAGTGAGGTTGTAAATAGAAAACTAAAATAAATTGTATGTGGAGATTATGACCCCAGTGTATATTTTATGAGACAGTGGGACTTAGTCCGTTTGTAAAAAGGCAAGTGCTTTCTCCTTTACAGTCTTTATGATGTTTGTATTTTTCCTTTAATAACAGTTAGGGGTACATTTTAAAACTTTAAAAAAATGTAGGTGACTACTTCAAAATTTTGTTACTATCTTTTGTCATATAATTATATTCCACATACAGCTTTCCTAGATTACTTCCTATTTTATTTACTCCTGCTTGATATTTGAAACAAAAAAAGTTGGTAAATTTCTTTTCATCGCCCACTAACCAACAAACTTATCAGCTGCACTCTGTTCTTACTGGGTTTTTACACGATTATATGGTATCGAAGAAGACAGAAATTCTATATAACTTTTAATGAAAATAAACAAGACAAAAATTTAGCAACTTTATGCAAGAGAGACTTCTTGGTTAGCCATGCTTTTCAAAAATTAATCCTTTGAAAAAATTTTCATTACCAAATATGATAGCAACTAGAAATAAAGAATCAGATATAATCTGGGCTGTTGCTTTGTAATACTTCATGTATTTGATATATCCATCTGAAGTTTGCTAGTCAGCAATGTATGAACAATAAATAAGAAAGATGAATGAATTAAATAAATTACTCTGCTATTTACAGATCACTTGTATTTCTTGGTCATACATCACCGAATGGTGACTTCTCCAAGAGGGCTCTCAAATGGCAAGGCCTATTTTCTTTCTAATGGCCCTTCTACTGTGGTGGCAGCTAGAGAACAGCACAGTTGCTGCTCATTATGCTCTAGTCTCATTAATGGGTTTTAAGAAGTTCCTTGGGCAGGTAGGATAGCTGATCATAAAAAACTGGGTCTGAATTTCATATTACCACAAATAGCAACCTGTCCACCAATGAAAAATAACATCCATGACCAAACTGAGCCAATAGGCAAGAATATATTAGTCGGCTGGGTATTATTTATTTTTTATTTATTAAAAAAGTTACTTTTAAGCTCATGCTGTGAGTGTCTTTAAAATGCTTTCTTTGAGATTTGTGATTAATTTTAGCTGGGAGCCTGATTTAGAGTTCCAGATTTAGGAGATACTGCTGAGCTCTTGAAACTGACCAAGGGAAGTTGAAGGTTTGGCCTAGAAACAGAAGCATGTTATATAAAGAGCAGCCGCAGCCTGAGGTAGCTTTGCAGGAGGCAAAACCAAAATGAGTCCACACCCAGGGATTTCAGCACACTTGGGAGAAAGTAAATTATGCTCCTGAACTAAGCCAGGCTGATGAATGAAAAAGAATGATGGACGAACAAAAGTGGGGACTAAAATCACATTAGTCTATTAGCAAGCAGGGTCAGGTGGGGTAGAAATGTGACTCATCTTAGGAAATAGTTGTGTGAAAGCACGATTCAATGCTTGACTTATAAACAGAACCCATTCAGAGTAAGCAACTCCTGATCCTTCCCTGGCTGCCACTCCTCCCATGCTCAGTGTCTGCCCTGCCATCCAAGGTTTTCGGGGTTATCACCTATTCTGCATCCCAGTCACCTTGCAACAAGCATTCCTTTGCCACATTCCTATTTCTTTGATGCCTGCTACTCTCCCAGGCTTTAACCCTCCTTTTCTTTCTAAAGCATCTTGTCTGTTCATATTCCTTTTTATCTTTTTCTTATCAGTGGTTTCTTTTCGCCCTTATTCTGGGTTCTGTGCCAGTCATTTCACTGAGTGCTCATTTCTTTGCTTGAAAAAATCACCCTTACAATTGGGAAGCAGGGAGCATACATCCAGTTGTTAAGGAAACATTTTCCAATAAATTTTCACAATAGTCTCTTAGAGGAATTACACTTTCCCTTTTCCTGGTTTTGCCTATCTAGGAAGAAATGGTTAAAACAGTTAAGAAATAAAGGAAGGTAAGAAGTAAAATAATTGGAACTGCTATTCATTGCTGATAGTACGAAGGCTTTGTAAAATCGCACCACTACTTTGAAAAATTGCTGAAGGGGTTTTAATAAAGTTCAATATATGACTATTCTATGACATAGCAACTCCATTGTTAGGTATGTCTCCCAAAGGAATGAGTGCTATGTCCACAAAAAAAAAGGTTTGCAAAGAATAATCATAGAAACTCTATTCATCATAGGCAAAACACTGGCAACAATCTAAATGTCTACAAATAGGTGAATGAATAAACAAACCACAGATACATACAACTATATGGATGAATCTCAAAACAATTGTACTTAATAAAAGAAGCCGGACATAAATGAATATATAATGTATAATTCCATTTGTATGAAGTTCAGGAATAGGCAAAAACTGATCAACAGTGATAGAAATCAGGAATGAGCCTATTCTGAGAGGGGGATTATTATCTAGGAAGGAGTATGAAGGAATTTTCTGGGGAATGAAAATACACTAGTCTGCTCTAAGTTATAGTTACTTGAGTATAAACATACATTAAAAATTTCCAAGCTACACACTTAAGATTTACACATTTTACTATGAAAAGTATACTTCATTTAAAAAGTAAAAGAGAATGAATAAAAAAGATATGGTGAAAAGAGCACAGGTTTGGAAACAAGACAGATCTAGGTTCAGAATCACAGCTTTTATTTAATAATTGTATGATTTTGAGCAATTTATTTAATCTTTTTCAACTTGGGTCCCTTAATCTGTAAAATAGGGAAATTTAACCTACATCATGGGTGTATTAACCAGATTTAAGTATTTAATAGTAGTCAAAGAATAAATATTAGTTCCTTTCATGCCCCCTTTTGCCCTGTTTTGACATTATTAGCAGTAACATGATTCCAACTAGTATCTTTCTACAATGCCACCAAATAGGTTTATTATACACATTAAAGTTTGAGGAGCACTGCACTAGAAGATTCCCAGTGTATCAGCACGTTCAAGGCTCTGATAAATTATTCATTAAAGAAACCTGTTTAGCACTGTTCGAAACCATATCTCCCAAACTTACTGGATCAAAAAACTGCCCCTTCCCAAAATCTATATTTTTGGGGGAGGGGAATGATGTAATTATTATCTCGCTGCAAGAATCTGTTCTAAAGAACACACCTTGAGAAGCATGTACATGTAGCAGATCTCCCAGTTCTGAATAAAATTTTTGGGTAACTCCTGGCATACTCCAGAAATGTTGAGTTCAGGATAAGTCTGCAGGATACAATTACAGCTCTTAGAACCAATTAATTTGCTGTTTTGACCCTATTCATGCATATGTACTTGCACAAATTACCTAAGTGATTCTCAAATTTGAGTGAAGGGCATTTATCAGAATCACACGGTGACTGTTGTAAAAATACACATTGATATGTCATTCAGATTCTTCTTTGGAGAGACAAGAATGGTAATATAATCGTAGGAACTTTTGGAAATACTTGCCCTAGCTCACTCTACTTTCTGTGCATTTTGGAAGATACCTTCTAGTGACTGCGATATACACCTCCAACTGGGGGAGAACTACTGGTTTAAATGAACGCTTCTCAACTCTGAGTGCCCCTTAGTAACATTCAGACATTCAGATTTAAAAATCCCAAATCCCAAGGCCTACCCCTAGCAACAGATTTAATTTGCCTGGGGACAGACTTGGGCACTGGCATGTTTTAAAGCTTCCCAAGTAATATTAATGTGCATCATGAATTGAGAACCACTGATCTAAGAAAAATAACATTGTTCCTTTGACCCCATTACCCAAATTACCCATCATTTTGTTCTTAAGTAAAAAATAGTCATTTCAGTGTTGGGTATTAGTCAAAAGTAAGTCTATGCTGAAAATTCTTATTTAGGGGCCATGCCTCTATATGGAGTATCAGTGAACATCAAAGTAGAGGACAGTGACTGGGTTGAGAATTGCTGCTCTGAGTCATTAAGATAATATGAGGATCTGGGCAGTTTGCACACTGCCCTCCATCTATACTCATTCAAAGCTTTAAAACTGGATATTACATACAAGCAATTTGTAGACATCTGGGTGTAGAAAAACCTCTAAAAAGCTTTCCTCATTGTCTTTAAAAATAATAATTTTATAATTTAACTTCATTTGAGCAATTTTTAAATAAGTACAGTTACCAGAGAACTAGTTCTTCACAAGTCACCTAATTCATCCGAAGTAAAGGTTACAGCAAGGCTTTTAAAAATAAGCATTCTTCTTTTTGAGACAGAATTCACCATTAACAGATGTTTTTAAAGCTTCCATCATCTAAACCCTTTAAGACTTCATTTCAATATTTATTAAAAATCAAAACTGGTGAATCATAAAAAAATTAGGAACACCTCATCTAAATTGTAGTTTTTTGAGGGCATATGTCTTGTTTACTTGGTTACCTTGTTCATAAATATCCCTTTTTTACCATTTGGAAATATAGAGACTTATAGGTACAGGCAGGAGGTTTGTGGAGAAAGAAATATCTATTTACTTAAAATGTACCAGTTCTATCTAATGGGGCAGAGGAAGCCTGAATAAGCCTCCTGGGAGATGACTTAATGTGATTTTATTAAGCCAGTCCTCCAAACTGTCTGGGAATGAACCTTATAGAAACCTGGGCATTGATGTGTTTTGCAAATAAATGGTATGTCTTTACCTGGCTTAATGGATTAACACACACACACACACACACACACACACACACACACACACACACCTCCTCTAATTGACAAATGATAAATAATAAATGTTTACTGAAGTATGTAATACAATCTTTTTTAGTAATGGTAAATAGAAACTAAGCAGTCAGTTCTTTAATCAATTGAAGGCATTACAGTATTGCTATAGATAGAATTTTCCTAGACTTTGCCTTATATAATTTAAACAGTGCTGGTCACCAAACCTTTGCAAGGTTTAATTGCTCTTCAGGGGAACAGTGTGGAGCAATTATATGAATGATACCAGATCTCAACGATTAAGTTATGTGAAAAGGCAGGGAAAGTTGAACAAAGTCTCAGTGGAAAAGAAAAGACTTCATGTAACCCAATTGAAGTTTTAAAAATTATAAGGTGGATTGATAAAATTGATCCAAGCAAACTCTTTATGCTTCAAGACCAGAGAAGTGAGTAGATATGATCTGAATATTAGAAAGTTGGGAACAGGGAAAAAAAGAAGGTGGTGAAACTCTTTTACACAAAAGATAATAAGCATATGGAATAAATTACTATGAAGGGCCCCTGAAGCAAGGAGCATCATTGAATACAGGAGGGAATGAAATGAATTTCTAAATAAAAAGGGCAGATAGAGAAGAACAGGAAGAAAATAGGCTAATGGAAATAAGGGAAAATTTAAAACGCAGGTGTGATGAGCAGAGAAACCTTTCATTGGGGTCCCTTCACTTCTATCTGATACTGCTGTTAAATGGCTTTTGGCGTAGCCTGTAATCTAAAATAATGTCATAGCACGGTGCTCCATGCTGTCACATTTAACCAAATGCTACATGGCATTTAACATTCATCTATCTTCAGGGATGTCTAAATACAAATCTATGTAATGTAATTCTACTCTGTCGAAAGGTGATTTGGGAACACTACCCACCTTTGTGACCAATGAAGTTCAACTTTTCGATGAATGTTGCATATTCAAGGAATTTTTCCTTAGTCTGTTGCTTTAAAAAAATACATTAAGTATTGCTCATAAGCACCTATAATCTAGTGCATGTCTTAATAATAGATGAGATGATTTCCAATAGGACATGCAGAAAATATGAAGGCATATTAACCATTTGCAAACTCTTCATAATTGGACTAATTGTCTCTCCCTGAGTACACTGTCTTCTATTATGTCTGAAAAGACCCCCCTGCCTTCTTAGCTGGAAGCATGAATCTTTTTTCAGGAAAGAGGGTGCTCAGGCTGAACACAGGACTTTAAGTGATAGATTATTTGAAGCATAAATATGTAAGGTATTGCTCGCTAATTATTCAACAGATGCCTCAGTGACTTAGATGGGGAATAGGTTACTTCTGGGAGACAGGATTCTGCTTTGAAGTGGTGCTAACTAAAGTAATATTACTATATAAGTTATATAGTACATGTTAATGCTGACTCTCTCCCAAAAAGGAACAAATACATAACTTCCTGGTCTAAACTATAAAGTACTTAATATAGACATAGTCATAAATGCCTAGAAAATATCTGCTTGGTTAAAATGGGCAAGAGAGGAGAGTTTAATTAAGGTTTGTGAATTTTAAATATTCCTTCCACAGGTATAGTATTTTCCAGACACTTGGAGACAAGACACTCTTTTATCAGTTTCTGAAAACCAATAAAAACATGCAGGGACCCAGAGCAGGACAATAGTTTATTAAACTAACCCAGAAATTTTTGAACTGCTGAATCATAACAGGACATTTCCAGATGGAAAATTTCATCACTAATGCTTATCGAAGCTTGTCGAAGATGATTATTAAAGTTAATTAGCCTAGATGTCTGATTTTGAGATTTGAGGCAGACATAGGACATATCCACTATTCACAGTCAAGGTTAGTGTGAAGTAAATTAATGCCAGATCATAATCTGCCAAAAAACCCAAAAAATATTATGGTTTTAAGAAATAGAATCTACAATGCCATAATGAGTTTATCCAAAGAAGTAGTACAGGCTCCACTGGATTCTTAGATTTGGGCACAAATTCCCTAAACTATAAAGGAGTGACTGGTAATCGGTAGAGCAGGTAAATTAGGTCTAGACATCTAGCACTTCTGTCCAAGGGCAGCTAACAAAATCATGGAGCTGATCTCACCACTCCTGTTGTTCTCTCACCTCCAAGCAAGCCAATGAATGACATTGCTAAATAATCATGGCATTCTTTCCCACCAGATCTAAAATCGTTCTTAAAACTGTTCTCCTAGGAGATCCTCACACTATTGGGTTTGGCACTAGACATGAGTTATTTAACAATCTTTGTGTGGATCCTTATACATATATGTAAATTTAGACTGGAGTTTGAAAAAAAAAAAAAAAGGCTAAGCAAAGTATCAGGGCAACTTTGAGCAACAGAACAAGCTACTTTCCTACAGAAACAATGTCTTTCCTTCCAGGTGTACTTCAAAATGAATAATGAAAGGGAGTGGGGTGGGGATTTTTCAGGGTCAAAGGGCCCAGGAAGTTAGTTAAGACATTTGTTTTGTGTAGACATTCTTAGAATGGATTTTGCTTCTTCATTTGGGGCCTTTTGGTTTCATTTTCTCAAAAGTTAGATAAGGATTGGTGAACAGGTAAGTAGCTAAGTGGACATATAGAATCATAAGGAAATAATAACACCGATTGGCTTCAGTTGACAATGTTTTGGGACATTTTATATTGCAAATTGACTGTATGTTATAGAAATAAAGACAACAATACCAGGGAAAACATTTGTCCTGTGTTTAAATTTTAGGGGTTCAGGATTTATAGTGCATAGTTAAAGCAACACATACTAGTATTTTGTGAATGTTGAGATTAATTTTCAATATGCAGTCTCCCTTAGGATATTTATATTCTTCCAATCAGCATGGGACTGTCCATCAAAACTAACATAAAAAGTGTTTTAACTTGGCACTGTGAATGTTTCAGGGCTTTCTTTAAAGAGCTCTAGACAGATTAGCAATCTTCCTTTAAAAATGACCTCTGTCATTTTCCCTAGTGCTGGCTAGTTATTTCAATGCAGTTGAATTCAGAGGAAGAGAGGGGTTTCCCCTCTTGCCTCCCTCTCCCTTTTAGATTTAGAACCATTTGTTTAAGACATAAAACTTACGGTTATTTTAAGAAAGTACTGCTATTTACTTTAGAATGCAACTGTATTAAGGGTTAAAGTTTCTTTCTAATTAGACCAGAGCAAAATAAATAGTTTCCAAAAGGAAAATACATTTCCCCCACAAATTGCTTCCATCATTTTTGAACCCTGCTAAGCATTTTTAATAGACATGTGCCCTTAGCTCATCTTTTTGCATGCTAACAATTTAATCTGAATACCAATATAGACACAAAATAAACGATTGTTTCCTGCCAGAGGTATCTGCTGAAGAAATCTTGGAGTAAAACATTGTCTTTGCAGCTCATTGTGTCTCTAATTAGAGTGGAAGGAGGCAGAAGCTTGCTGGTGTCAGTCTGTGTTTAGCATGCCCTGGAGCCTCAAACTCCTGTGGGTATCAAAGTGCACTAATTAAATGAGGGGTCCACAATACGGCACTAAACATCAGAGTGCGAGAAAGAGTCCAGTGTCCTCAGTGCCTTTGAGAATCCGTGGCCCACGCTAATTACCCATTGTTGAATTGACTTTCCATTCGGTGAGGAATGAATGGTTCCAACTCTCCCTCCTCCCTCCGCCCCCTCCCCCTTTCTATTTTACCATCTTAGCTTTGGCCGCCTAATTAATCTTATGGAAATCTCCCGAAGCCAGTTTCCAGCAAGGTTGCCCCGATGTTTATAATTTGATTTGTGATGATAAAAGTGAAGGCACCCAGTGATGGAACAGTGTCATTTTCAACACTCTTGAGAATCGAAGAGGCTATCAATCTTTCCCACGTGCACAGCAAACTGATATCCTAGAAAATTAACTTCAATTAATAAAAGAAATCCCCAGACATACAGGAAAGTGGAGCTGCTTTGAAAGAGAACCTTCAAAGATGTCTCTGGACTGTCTTTTAAATGCAGACCTTTTTTATATAAAACATCCTCAATGAGGAAATTGTGTGTGTGTGTGTGTGTGTGTGTGTGTATGCGCGCACGCACGTTTGTCCTTTTTTTTTCCCCAAAACTAATTTCAGGGAAGTATGGTATCATTCACACCTAGTATAGGAAGAATTTAACCAAAGTTCTCTAGGTTTAATTATCAAAGCATTCCTGTCTACGTGACAACATTTGGTGTCTTCTTTTCTTTAGATTTGATGAGCAATGTAATACTAAACATAATTTGAAAATTTTCTCATCTGTATAAAAGTTTTATGTGGGCAATCAACATCTTAAATTTAATAACAAAGCATACAAATGTACAAACCTATGTGAACTGATAAAACTCACTGAAATGTATGACAGGAAAGTCTTCAACAGAACCTTTCCAACATAACTAAAATGAATAAGGAATTAAAAAGCCTCTTTTCCACACAGTTTTATATCAAATATTACTTGATTTAACACATAATAGTCTCTGTATGTGTAATTATATGCTCCAAAATTGAATTATAAATTTAAAAAAAGGACAGCACAATTAAATTAAAGTATTTAAAACATTTATATTTTAACACAACTGGAATGAATGCGCCATCCAGAATAATTTCATAAATGCCTAATTTCTTCTTCCCTGTATTTTGCTTCTCCTTCTGCTTATAGTTCTACTTACTTTAATTCTATTTTTAAAAACCTACAGGTTATTAAAGAATAATTATCAAATAAACATAATTCTCACCAGTAAATAGTGAGCACTTGTCAACATTTTATTTAACTTATTAATGTGGGAACCAGCAGGGTGGCAAAGCTAGTTCAAAAATCATGACAGAAAACTGGAGTTGTTTTTATATGGCCTTTGAAACAAGAATGGTGAAATAAGGTTAGGAAATTACATTAGTTAATCCTATGGCTCAATGAATACGTAACCTTTACAGTTAAATTTTCTACTGGACAGAAAATAAAATCACCCACCTCAGTTTCCTAAGAGTTAACATCTCACTTTTCAGAGCTGTAAAACATTTAGTCAGGTGTGAATTCTAAATTTTAAAAAGTTATATTCCTGGAGAAATCCCGGTAATCCTCAACCTCAGGAAAACTTGTTACATGATTCTCTAGCATGACATTAAGAAAGCAAAATTATTTTCCTGTTTTATTTCCACAGGTTCAAATGATTCTCTTTAAGGTGAATACATACACCAGTTTTGCAGTTAAAAATGAATGAACAAGGTTAATACTGTTCTTTTAAGTCAAAAACAGGACATAGAGATTCTTAGTTGACACCCCCCCCCAATAAAGAAATAAATTAATTAATTAACCACTTAGGGCCTTTGTTTAGTAACTAGATTGGGTAAACTTGTAGAATTTCAAATTCTTCTTGGAATTATTACCACATGATTGAATTCCTTTTATACCATTTCTTATTCTTTAAACTCTTATTAACAGACATGAAAATCCATGGAATTAACAGACATGAGAATCTCATGGAATTTATGAATTGTGTTTTTGTGCCATACTACTCTGACCATATTTATGTATGGTGTATTTTGATTGGCTAACATTTTGTTTCTACTCTTGACAGCTAAGACCACTTATTTAAAATGGTGGAATTCAATCTAACTAAAATCCTACATAATAAAGCAGGCAAATGATGTATCATGCAAGTTTTCAGTTACATGTTAAAGTTAACATTCCAAGATCTCTAGCAAGTAACTTAAATTATTTTTATAAAAGGAAAGAGGTATTATCGATCTTAATGCCCTTAGTTCTATATATTAATTGGATGCCCCTTAAGTCATATCTGAATGCTGAATTAGGTATCCAAATTCACCATTTTATTGCCTTTTCATAAAAAAAATCTGTCAGGAGTCTGCAAATTTATTGACAAGAAAAAACGTTCTTACTATAGTTTACTTATGTTGTCTTTGGTATGTATAACACCAGCAACAATGATTTTTAGAAATGACTAAAGATAAACATAAATTTACTTCTTAAAAAATACAAATCATTTTTTAGAGATTTTATATATTTTTTTATTTTATTCTAAATAGACAGAAACATCATTTCCAGCACATTTTTATTGCATACAATTTAATTATAGATCACTGCTTAATCTCATGCTATATGGTATGCTAATAAATACAGATATGATTTTTTCCCAATGAAATAAACATCTTATTATGATTAGTTTTAATAAAGTGGAAAGAACCAAGATGGAGAATAAACCATAAGTATCATGCAGATTCATGAATACCATTAACTTGACTATGCAAAATCTGTCCATGGACACCCTTTCATAAAAAGACACAATGAAATAAAAGTGCTCATATGTAATTAGGTGTATTGTTACAATTAATACAAACTTTATCTGAGCAATTGTGTTATGGAAGTCCAAAGGTGTTATTTAAATTTTCAAAGCATTATGCAAACTGTCAAGAATGTAAGAACCAGAATTCATGAGGACTATCCAAAGGACGCTCACTCTGGGTGCTCTTAGGCCACGTGACATGACTATCACATACTAAGAGAAAAAACTTGCCTGTGTAAAGGGTGGTGTTCTAAAGCATACCTTCACAAAACTATTTCTTAAGTCATCTAGGGTTCATTTTCTTAAAGATAGATGTTTTAGGCTACACTAATACTCCCCAAAAGACATTTAAAGACAGTATATATAGAGAGAGATACTTTTTTTCACCAAATATTAAAAAAATCACTTCAGTTTTTGCAGAACTATCTAAAAATCCTACTGTTCTGGGTAGTGTTGTATTATTTCACCGTATCTCCTAGTTAGTTCTAAAAGGATCATTTCCAGATCCATTGGGTTTCACATTTTACCAGCCCTGGGCTACCTCTACATAGCATGATTAGCTCTCATCTTAGAAATTGTTTAACACATTTCATGTTAAATAAAAAGGAACTGGATGATGTAATAAATGTTTTATATTCAATAAGATAATCATCATATTTCATACATTCATTCTTAGAGAGTGCCTGTTTCCATCCTTCAGAAATGACCTGCAAGTAGCCTAGCAATAATGTTAACTCTATATGGGCTTTATTCTTTGCTCAGTTAATCACACATTCAATTTACCTATCTTCCTGCCCATGTGCATTATAATGCAAATCAATTCAAGTAGAGATGTGAGAGCTTAGGAAGCCTGGCCTGGCGAGCAAGCTTCCTTTATTTCTTGCCTTAGAGCTAGCCAACCTCCGGAGATGAAGATGAGCTTAATTAGAATTATAGAAGGATTTAAAAGTCAGTTAAAAAAATAGAAAACTATTCAAACAGAATATTCAATTCGCAACAAAGTAGAAGAAAGCCTTAGTTCCCTATGTCCAAACATCTCAAACCTCAAAGTGTCAGAGGACAGTTTTTTAATGGAAAGCAGTTCTTGGCATTCACTGCAGCCCTTACCCAGAAAGGAAAGTACTAAACAAGTACCACACTATTTGTCACACAGCACTCAGGCCAGTATACAGGGAGCACCTTTCACCTTTCTTGCAGATCCAGTTCTGTCTTCTCCAGGCCTAATGTAACCCAGGGCTGTGACACATGACACACAGCACTCTATGTTCTAAAGGCCCAGAAGGCCCAGGACTTGCAAGTACAAGTGTCCCAGAGTCAAAAAGTCTCAGATGTAGCTAAAGAAAACCGAATCTGACAACTTTGAAATTTACTCAAGCCCTGTCCTCTTGGAAAATAGTGAAAGGTTAAGAAATTTCCTCACTCTTTTGTGTTCTGGACACTTAGATGGGACTCACTGATACTAGCAGCCCCCTTGTTTATCCATAACAAGGCCAGACACAGACCCTCCAACTGGCTCATAAATGATTGCTCCCACGGATCAATCAGGACAAAATTCTGGTTGGCCCAAATTCAGTTAAGCTTCTCTCCTCAGGGCCCTGAAGTTTGGCCCACCCTCATCAGGAGCCAGCCTATAACTCCTCATGAGAACAGGCTGGCCTTGTGGAAAAACTTTCCTGAATCTACTCTGAGATCATGATACTCTTTCATCCCTCTTCCCTTAACCTGGTTGTTTACCCTTCTCAACCCAAAAGAAAACTCTTTT
Organism: Manis pentadactyla; assembly: GCF_030020395.1. Taxonomy (NCBI): domain Eukaryota; kingdom Metazoa; phylum Chordata; class Mammalia; order Pholidota; family Manidae; genus Manis; species Manis pentadactyla. Next base: position 115,942,840 of record NC_080025.1, read on the forward strand.
CTGCCAAATTCTTGAGGTGTTTGTGGATCTTATAGTCACAGTGTTCTCCTATTACAGTAGTTCCTTTCCCCTCTTCTTGAAATAATCATTTTGAATAAAGTCTGTCCTTACTAAGTCTGGATTCATTTTTTATTTGACAAATCTCATCCAGGTCCAAGGATTTTGGAAAAGTTTAAGTCTGCTCGTCACTCAGAGATTGGATTTTCCTAGATTCCTAGTAGAAACTGTTAAATGATCCTCTAGACCTGTTTCCAAAATTACACACACATTTCTGCACATTCTAAGATTTACCCTAAAAGGGTGGCCAACCCTTCCAGAGAATCAGTTTTATCAGTGATCAACAGGAGGGATGTTTTGTGTTTTTAAAAGGTGCAACTGCATTTTCACAAAAGCAAAATCTGCTGAATCCTAATCGTGCAGACCAGTCTTAAGAAGTTCAATAATTTAAAAATTCTAAAATATCCTGTATGAATGAAACAATCAATCATGGTGGTAACCAATGACACAAAGTTAAAGGAGCATCAAAATGGAGGCAAATTTCACCATACTGATGTAAATTTCTCAAGACCTTCCTCATCAAAGGAGCTGAAAACTGGACGTCTGAACAGCTGGCTTTTTTTTTTTTTGAGAGGGCATCTCTCGTATTTATTGATCATATGGTTGTTAACAACAATAAAATTCTGTATAGGGGACTCAATGCACAATCATTAATCAACCCCAAGCCTAATTCTCAACAGTCTCCAATCTTCTGAAGCATAACGAACAAGTTTTTACATGGTGAACAAGTTCTTACATAGTGAATAAGTTCTTACATGGTGAACAGTGCAAGGGCAGTCATCACAGAAACTTTCGGTTTTGATCACGCATCATGAACTATAAACAATCAGGTCAATTATGATTATTCGTTTGATTTTTATACTTGATTTATATGTGAATCCCACATTTCTCCCTTATTATTATTATTATTATTATTTTTTTTTTTTTTAAATAAAATGCTGAAGTGGTAGGTAGATGCAATGAACAGCTGGCTTTTGATAATTAAGTTTGTAACTTCATAAACCAGTGGTTTTACTCATTTGTTTTGTTTACACATATGAATGCATACACACAGTCATTGTCTCCCCCAAAATTAGTTTAACCTCTGCCACAACTGTTCTGAAAAAAGGGTATCCAAAGCTCCGTATCATTTTAACTGTACCAATAATTCCAATAATTCTGTTTATATAAATGCAGTTATATCAGTCTTTACTTTCCCTACATTAAATTTCCAACAGTGAATATATGTGAGTTCATAAGAATGGACAGAATATATCTGTGCCTAGTTTATTAAAATATAAAAAAATAAAAAAGAATAAGAGAAATTCAAAAGGTATATTAAAAGTTGTTTAAGTTTATTTGAGCAATATAATGCTACTAAAATCCAGCATTATATCAGATCAGATGCTCTCTCCTAGGCTCCCAACAATGAATGCAGCGATGAAGGTAAGGCTAAATTGCCCCACTAATAATTAATTTATCCACAGCAAAAAGTTGTTACTGTTTAAAAAGGTATAGGAGGTACTTAGACACCTACTTAAAATATGTATTTTATTATTTTGAGGCTAACAGAATGAAACTTTGGTACTTTCATGTGAAACTATCCTGAACAATAACTGTACTGAAGCCTTTCTCTTTTAAAGGATTTTTAAGTTTGGAAGAAAAATCACTAGATGTTTTATAACAACAAAGAGCTTGGTGGAGACAATGACATTATGGCACAATAAAAATATGCAGACGAAGAGTTACTGGGCATTCCACAAGGGAGAGGGCTGTAAGGAGATGAATTAGGAGAAGGTCCCTGCTGCTGCTGAGGAAGAGGTGGTAGGATGGGGAAGAAGGTGTACTGCTGAGACACAGACCCTTTGTGCAGTCCAAAGACTGAGACCTATATGAGAAAAGTAGAAAATACCCCTTTTCCCCACATCCTATCATAAAGCTCATAAGAGTTCAATTGCAATAATAGTGGAGCACAACTGGGAGAATGGAGAGAGGCTGGCCTTTGCTGAGGATCAGCACAGAAGGAAACACCAAAGCCAAGCAGGGAGACAAAAGTAAGGTGCAAGGTGACAGGAGGAATATGAAGCCTCTGCTGCCCATTCTTACACCAACCCTCACAGACAACCCAACTCCTGGCCAGATGAACATAAATCACCAAACCCCAGTCTGTACAGCCCTATACAACACATTCTACTCTCATCAAAAAATTACACAGTACCCAAACAGCAAAAAAAACCCCACAGGTTGAAGACAAAGCACAACACTCAGATACGACACAGATGTTAGAATAATCAGACAGGAGGTTTAAGTTATTTTGAATAAATTGTTAAAAGGCTCTAGAGGAATGTTAAAAGAAAAACTGAGGCATATTAAAAGTTGTTTAAGTTTATTTGAGCAAAAGTCAATTAGAGTCAGGCAGCACCAAATGGAAGTGGTTAGGAGTGCTCTACTGACAGGTGCTCAGGGAGTAAATTTTTCAGAGAAAACATGGAAGCAAAGCAAGGAAATTATTTGATTGGCTATGTTTGCCTTATGTGGAAAAGCCTCCTTGTTTAATTAATTTAAAAGGAAAAAGTAGGGAACAAGGAAGACTAGCTGGGCAATGTCAATAAGGAGATGGAAACCATGTGAAAGAATCAAAAAGTAAATGCCAGAAATAAAAAATACAGAAGCTGAAATGAAGTGCTTGGCCCATCACCACAGAAACTCAGCACAGAGGAGGAAAACACCAGTGGGCTTGAGGAGAAGGCAGTGCTTAATTTCCAAGATGAAACATGAAGAGAAAAACAATAAAAATATAAATAAGAAAACACCTTCAGGAACTGTGGCACAACAGCAGATGTTGTACCATGAACATAATTAGAACACTGGAAGGAGAAGACAGAGAGAACAGGCAGAAGAAATGTTTGAAGAAATATGGCTGAAGTTTTTCCATTGCAAGGAAAGCTAACGCAATTGCCCTTGAGGGGAGATGGAGCCTTTTGCCAGGTGCTTGGAAAGTCGGAGGTCACACCCGTGGTGTGGAGGGCAACCCAGCCAAAGTAGGTGCAACCAATTAAAAGAACAGAGTCAGTAAGAGCTGAGAAGGTGCTCAAGGTGTGTATCTCCAAATACTTGTATAACTAATTTAAAAAACCATTAAACATATTATCTATGAGATGTAAGTTTGTAGTTAAGTATAGAGTTGACTAGAAAAGCCTAAGTAATGTCAAGAAATGTGAAGTGTCTGAGATTTTACTCTACTCACAAGTTAACAAGTTAGCCTGCCATGGTCTCATGGATGCTGTCAGAAGTACACAAAACCCCTGAATCACAGAAAAAGAGACATTATTACTCAAGGCACAGCAAGCAGTATGAGCATCACCATGTGCCTATCAGCTTCCTTTGCCTCCCAGACCTCACAGGGGTGATGATGTGAAATAAAGGCTACACATGCAGATGGGTTGTGTCACAGCCACCGAATCCACACTTTAGAGACCACAGCCTTTTATCACAGTCTGCAAGGAAGAGAGCCTGATCTTTTCCCAGAAGGTAGCATCATCTTTATTATACTGGACAGTAAACTAACCTACCCTTTGCTCTAATGGACTCTGTACTTCCAAGGTTGTTCTTTATACAAATGTCTTTGAAAAGATACTCCAGAACAAAGGCTGTTAGTGACTCTGCTCACAAGTTTTGCAGAAATATAAGAGATTCCTGGATAATTAGTTCCCAACCAAGATCTATGCAGGAAAGATATCAGATACGTGATAGGTCATAATCTAAAAGAAGGACAAGGACCATATTAAGGGCACCAGCACCTTGATTCAAAGCACTTTCATACTCATTCTTAGTGTGCTTAAATAGCCATATTTATAAATGATTTTAATGAAATGAGAATGATTTGAAAGATTTTTCTACAGCTTTAGAAGTCAGAATTTCTTCATGGGCAAGAAGAACAATGTGGCAAAATCCTTTGATAAAGTAAGTTTATTGTTTTCTTTAATCAAAAAGACTGCCTTTCGACATGGCTTATTTCATAGTTTTTAAAGGCTAAACACTTTTGTTGCATAGCTAAACAGGAGGCAAAACTCTTGAATTTTATGTTCATAATTCAAATAAGGACATATTTTGTCAATTGAATGGGTAGAGTTTACTATGGATATTGAGTCATTTAAAATCTTAGTTAATTATCATAGGATAAAAATTACCAATACTTGTACTGACAACAAACCTGAAATTCTTTAACTACAGCAAAAACGGCTATTAAATCATATTCAGACATACTGTTTGTCAAGGAAGGACTCTAAAAAATTAAAACACTGACAGTAACTCATTCAAATGACAGTATAAATGACTGACAGCTGAGCAATCAATCAATACCTATTTAGCAAGAAGTAGTAGGTTGTGGGTACTACTCAAGGAGCTGAAACATTTACCATGCATGAAAGATACTTCACTTAGTATCACTAAGATTTAGTTTCCTTATCTAGAGAGTTTGAATTAGAAAAAAGATGCTATGCTGTTTCCAGGCCTAAGGTCCTCTGCATCAGGTACCTGCTTGGCTTCAGCTTACATGCATATTAGCCCATCCAAAGGTATGAAATCATCAGTGTATTTAGTGCCCCTTTGCCTGCTCATTCTTCTCCCCTGTATTTGATATACTCAGCCCCTCCTCTCAGATGTGCAGAGCCAACATGCTGTCCAGGATTCTCTGTATGTCCTCAACCCTGTGCAAGTCTTGGGACCACTCCAGGATCTGGACCTTTTCTCATACCCACTTGCTTATTAAAAATTTAAAGTCCAGGTTTCCCCATACACTGAATATTTTGTCTTCTATTTGCCAAAGTGATAAAAGATTATAAGGAAAATCAGTCCAGCTGTAAGTTTTAAAACCTAATATGGAATTTATATATTATACTTCCCAGAGGAATTTTTATTTTAACAGTGGATTCTTAGAAATATATTTGCTAAATCCAAAGGAATATGAGTCATTTTTTCATTATTACCATATATCTGAACATAGGGGAAATTTTGTAAATTGCTCACTATAACAAGGTAAAGAAAAGATATGTTTGGATTTCACAATGTTTAGGCAGCTGTCTTTATGTCCAGGAAAACATCCTAAGATGATTATTTTCTCCCCTTAGTAGAATTTGCTGGGAGCTGGCACCATCTTGAGAGACAGAATGAATCTATTTAGTTATAGATAATAATAAATCCAGGCAAAGTTCTGTAGTAGAAAAAGTGTGAAATTTGAAAAATAAAATCAATAAATACTATTCACTATCAGTATGCCTTAAATCTTAATTTGTTTTTACCCTCTCCCTTTTCTCTTATGGGCAAAATGTAGAAAGGAATAATATTTGACGTATTATGTGAATACAATAATGATAATCTGGCACATAAATAATAGTTGATGGAAGAGGTTAAGTGGATATTACTAAGGGGTAAAGATTTGGAGGATGAAAACATGGAGCATTTTGTCTTTTTTTAAGACAAAAAAATTCTGTAGGAAAATAAAAGAGTTTTTTCCAAATTTATTTTCCCTAAAACTAAAGAGCTGGACAGCAGCCACATTCTCCTAACTTCTCATATGGTGGTTCTTAACCAAACATGTCCCTCAGCATCACTTGGGAATTTTTTCAAAAGGTTCGTCCTGGTGAAGAACAGTCATAGGGCCCATCATGAATATTAACTCAGGAGTTGCTGCAGGGTATCTGTGTTCGGTTGTACCTGTTCCATGCTCTATTCGGTGAAGAATTTCAGTGAGAACTCCTAGCAAACTTTGAATCTGCTTCCCATGGGTTAAATACAGTCCAAGTCACAATATATATCAAAGGCCTGAGTAACTAAGAAGCAGTGAGTTATATGTTGGGCTTGGTGCTTCACAAATTAAAAGAAAAATTCGTATTTTTGAAATCTGATTTCACTCCCTCCATCCAAACTAAATCTCTCACTGAAATATTGTTCCTACTGAGAACTTTGCTCTCGTGAATCAGATCTTGTGGGATATTAACTTCTTGTGGGTACCATTTACTAAAACAGTTAATTGCAAAAACTGTCACTTCACTGTCCAATATTACGCTTTCCCTATTCAGCCTACAGTTGATAGTTTACTTCCAGAATGTGAATTTTTCACCTTTTGTCTGTAGCAGCTATAGCTGTTGAATTTTCCATTATCATTTAAACCTAAAGGACCAATTTTTAAAAATTCTTAGTATCCCAAGGCACCTTGCTCCTTTAGACATGAATATTAAATAGGGTGAAAGCTTAAAATCCTTGGTGGCAAGTCCCGTCAAGAGAGGCCACATGAGGACATTCAAAATACAACTAGCCAGCTCACATTCTATTGTGGGATTAATTAGCTGTGAGCTACAGCGTCGGTATTGTAGTAAAGGTACTTTTCCATAGAGCTTTTGTCACATGCTTCTGCCGGGTCCATTTATTTTTTTCTCAGTCTCAAGCTGTAGTCTGAGGAAAAAGTTGCTGGACGTGGTGGAAAGAGCAGGAGACAGAGGAGGAGGGTTCTGGAGGATCCCACTCTCTTTACATTCCACTTTGCCCAGACAGCAACTGACTAGCTACTTCCTCTGAGAAAGTCTTTCTCTTCTTCCAGACACCATTAGAGGAAGCTATTCTTAACCCCCAGATCAAGTAAGCTGGCTAAAAATGAAAGTGAAATCTTTTAAGTTAGAAAATTTTATATCATTGTCAGTTTGGTAAGAAGAAAGAGAGAAAAAAAAGCACTCCATCTAGCAGAGAGAAAAAACTCTCCTTTTCAAACTCTTATGATGTTTTTTCAGTATGTTGCTCAGAATGGGAGAAAGGGCTCATTTCTTGACTATCACCATGGTTTTCACTGAGATTTATATTCAATGACACCTGAAGATTACACATAAATCCTGACACTGGTATAGGCTAGATCCTGCTGCCTGAACTATAAAAAGGATGATTGTAGATGCATCAGAGGGCTAATTAGAAAGTGTTTTACTCCTCTGTCCAACCAGCTACTCAGTTTCAGTAACTTTCTTTGGGGTCATGGGTTCCCATTTTGTTCTACACCTTGTTATAGTTTACAAAAGATTGGAAATTTTAAAATGCATTTTCTCCTAAATAAAAGAACATAATCAAAATGAAATTATTGAAGAATGTGTTTTTCTGAACTACCAATTAGCATTATTATTTTTTAACTGGCACATTTCTACTTCTCCCAGACCATGCTAGATAGGATGCTCACACTGTGTTTCAAAGCTTTCAGTAATACTATTTAATAGTTAAGGCTTTTTCTCCTTTGGTTAAGAGATTTGATTTATGGTTCTGAGTTCCATAAAACTCTACATGGTCTGTTTTGTTTCTTATAGATTATTTTCCAGGAGTCTTTAAATATTGTTTGACTCCTATACTCATTATAGATTTTGTAGGTTTTTGTCATACCTTACTCAGGCAGGCACCCATCTTTAAAATCCACATAGTTCCAAAAAACTACAGTTAATCGAAATATGTGATTCAAGTATGGATCCCTTACAAAGAATCAAGCCAAACTGTATTGTCATGTAATCGAACATATTATGATTAGCTAAGTTATGGTTATCATGTAACATAAAATTATCAATTAAAATGTAATCACAGTTATTGTGAAAACTGCCTTTTTGCTTTTTGAAATGGTATCTTTTACTGAAACTAGTATGTTCAACTACTGGCATTGAAAGATAACAATTATTCTGTGAATATATCAATATTAACTCACTATCTCTGTTATACACGAATCACAACTACCTTCAAAATGCCCTCTCTCTTTAGTCTTTTGAAGACAGCTCAAACACTATTCATGATGTGAATATTTCACTTTTGTAAAAGGAAGATGCAATAACAGTACCAACTTGAAAAGGAAAGAAGTTGGCTTGCAGAGACTGGAGGAGATCCAAATTGTCAAATAAAACCACAAGAGGTATTTAAAGGAAACAAAAAAGCAAGGTTAGCAAGTTTACATTAATTCATGGTGCAAAAAGAGTCATATTTTCTCCTCGTTATCGTGTATACAGTAATGACATATGCTCTGACAACAGCATTGCAAAAGTCAGTGATAGCATTTTCATTATGGCAACAATAACTTGTAGGAAATGCTCAAGGTTCCACTTTGGGGACTAAAACTAGACAGGGTGATCCTTTTATTTTTTGTTACCTACAGGTGCAAAGTGTGTGTTATTTTCTAACTGGGACAAATTGTGTGTGTCTTTGCATACTGCAATAGGACTAAGGGTCAACGTTTCTTCCAAAGTCTGTCATTGTGGGCAGATCTCAGTCTCTAAGGCATGGATTTGACCACACATAGTTCTTAAAAATATCATTAATTTTATATCTTATTTGATTAATTTTATTAATGGGAGTTAAAGAGGTATCAATTCATACATGCAAACCTTACTATCTGGCTTTAAAAATGGAACCAGAGAATTATAAGGCTTACGAGTTCACATCCATATAAAAGGTTTGTAAAACCTTTAAGACTGCAACTTGCTGTTATGTGTCAGACATATTTTTCTGTCTTTATAAGCTTGTCTACTAAGATTAGGAACCAAGAATCATCAAAATTATACCTACTGTGCTTTGTCTATAAAATCTGTAATCTATAAAACCTATGACCAATCCTTTCTCAGAGATTCTCAAGTTTGACTATATTTCTGACCTATGTCAGAAAGTAACATTCCTGACTCTCTGTGAATATGAGATTATATATGTCAGAGAACAAAACTAGCCCCTTTTCCTTAGGGAATATTACAGGCATAACTTTAACATATGAAGCATAGCTTTCATTTTTTATAGAGAGATTATGATAGCTAATTAAACAACATATTTGTCACTGTTAAAATAGGGCTGCACATTTTTTAAACTATGTTTTTTGGAAAGAAGGATAGAGTCTCAGTGAAACAATGTAAGTGAGTACAGAGTCAGGAAAAGTATAGGAACTCAATAAAGATATTTGGGTATAAGATTTAACTGTTGTTTTAAAAATCCTGTAGACAGGACCTATAAATATATATTTTTTTGAGGTAGCACACACACACACAATACACACACACAATAAAGTGCCTATATAACAACTGCCACTCAAGACAAATCAAGATGTAGACCCTTTCTAGCACCTTTAAGATTTTTCTCATGCTTTTGCTCAGTTAATTCCTCCCCCCAGAGGCCATGAATATTCTGATTTCTATTACAGATTAGGTTTGCATGTTGAGCTTCATATAAATGGACACATGGAGTGTAGTCATAAAGTTGTTCATGATTTCTCTTTATTATCCTTTTATTTCCTGTAGACTCTTCAATGTTGCTCTTTTTACAACTTTATCAATTTTTCAAAAAATCTTTTCAATGAACCAACTTTCAGTTTTATCAAGATTCAAACCTTTATTCTTTCTAATATACGTATTTAAAGTGAAAACATTCCTTCTTAGGCCTGCTCTAGCTGCATACCACAAATTTTATTATGTTGTATATTTCTAGTTTCCTAAGTGATTTTTTAAAAATCAGTTTGGTACTTAGCTGTGTGCACCTTGATTTCCAAATATTCAGGGATTTTCAGATACTTTACTCTTAGGAATTTCTAACTTTATTCCATTGTGATCAGAGGACACATATCTGAGGAATATGCAAGTCAGTGTTCTCTGTAGGTGAGAGATGCTGATGAGAAATGGAATAATTGGAATGAACCCACTGATTTAAACAGGGCGACAAGAGTGAACAAAGACTAAGTAGTGGCACTTGCTTCCTCTGCCTTCTTTAGTTCCTGATTTCATTGAGATCTGAGATTTGTTTCATGGCCAGAACATGGTGTCAGAATGATTATTCTATATACACTTTAAAAAATACTTACTTGAAGCTGTGTTGTGTGGTGTTCTCTAAATGTCATTTGGTCAAGTTTGTTAATATATTTGTTCAATCTCCTATACTCTTAATGACATTTTTTCCTGCATGTCCTATAAATTACTGAGAATGGAGTGTTAAGTTCCCCAGCTATGACTGTGGATTTATCTATTTTTCCTTTTACATCTGACAATTATTGCTTTCGTCTTGCTCTTTGTTTACTATTTTCCTCATCTTTTCTGTTTCTCTTTTCCTCTTTCCTTTGTATTAATTGAAAATGTTTTAATATTCCATGTATCTCCTGTTTTGGATTTTAGTTTCTGGGGATTAACCTCCATTTCAGGCTATCATTACTTCTTTTCTAGATAATGTCACTCATTTATCACAATTCCATATGTCCAGTTCTATATGCAATTAGAGCTATAGTTCATATAATATCTAATTCTCTACCAGATGTCTCTAACTGCTTGTATCTTCAAGATCCCTAAGTTTAACTGTAGGAAAGGGAACTTTTAAATCACCCCCCAACCGCCGCCATGTGCCCATCTTATTTAAAGCTACTTTACTTCTTTGTTATTACATAACAATAACTAGACCTTACTTTCAGTTTCAAAACAGAGTAAGCTCTCCTGGAATTTTACAGACGGATTCATTTATATCCTCTTGGTCTCATCTAAAATCTCTGAGAGGTCAAGGAGTTCTCAGGCCACTTTTGCTAAACGAATAACTCCATTTTTTACCTCAGAATTTTCGACTGCCTACATTTCTCTTAGAGTTTTTTTTTAACTTGTTTAAAGGAAACACATTGATCCATTGCTTTCAATACTGTCAACCTGGGACCAAGTATAGTATGTAGGACACAGATGGTTTTAAATATTTGTTGGATAAATGAAAAATAAGACTAGAAAAAAGGAAAGTTTTCCCCAGATATTGATTCCATTTCCTTCAAAGTAATGCATCGTAAAATAAAAATGTGAATATTTGTTGCTTTTAAAACATATCCATGTGATTTTCAAACGAGTTTGTCTAATCATCTACCTTCTTTTCCTATGTTATTCATTCCACATGTCAGGACAACCTATGTATTTCTCTTCCCACTTTAGTCTAGGGGTTTCCTTTTATTTTCAGAGTTACAGTTTTTAGAACTGGGTACTTCTTATATGTGTCTTTGTCCATTAATACAATGCTGATTAAAAAATATTTATCTGAAAATGGAATTGTCAAGACTGTAAATGTCTGAATTTTCACTCTTCACACAAGGAAGGGTAAAAAGTTAACCTGCCACAATCTCATAGGTACTGGCAAAGGAACAGAATGTCCAGATCAGAGACAAAGAATTATTTATTATTTAAAGGAACAGCAACAGCCAGAGTATCATCATTTTCTTATTCTGGTTTTTGAAGCCAAAATTCCCAGAAGGCAGTGCAACAAGGGAGAGAATGTCTGCACACGCAGTGGGTTACAGGAAAGACACTCTGAGCTTAGGAAGCCTGATTTAAGCGAGCAATAAGCAAAGTTGCCTGATTTTGGTCCTAGAGGGAGAATTTACGTATACTGGATAGTAAATAAATCTGCCATTTTCTCCAGAGGGAAGCATTATCTCTACCTCCCAAAGCTGCTGTCTATGCAAGCACCCTTGATAAGATTACTGGTGCTTCTGCTTGCAAGTCATGTAGAAATGTGAACCCTATGGACAATCATGAAACATTTAGTAATTAAGAAATTGTTGTAAAACAGTGCTCTCATTTAAACTTTAAAGTATAAACCATTCATTCATTTATTCATCAATAAATATTTATTGAGACTCTATTATATTCCAGACAGATAACTGAAAAAAAAAAAAGACAGATACAACCCCTGGCTTCATGGGACTTACATTCTTCTATGGGATATAGATGAACATTAAAAAGAAATACGCAACACAATGTTATAATAAGGTATATGGCACCATGTGACATGACGTGACATAATGTAACACAACATCAGGTACTTGATAATTAAATCTGCTTGTGGCTCTATTTTGCTCCAGTGGAATACTATTTTTTAAATAGAAAAGATTCTTTCCAAGGCAAGGAAAATTTTGAAAGTGCATTCTCGTTGCTGATTCCACAGCATATTCTATAGTATATAAATTTTACTCCCTTTAATATTTAACTAATTAAACAATTTCATAATAAACTTAAAGCATGTTAGTATGCTGTAAAGTTAAACGACTTAAGTGGAAAGTAAATATAAAAATTTTAAAACAAATTAATAATTTACCTGCCTTCCCTGTGAACTTTAAATAGTTAATGCCTAAGACTCTGTGGCTGTGTCAGAGAGCACACCCTCCTTCAGGAGGTTCGTGGTTATACCACCCACATGCTTTTGATCATTACCTAGATATGCAGTGGTCATGTCAGTAGCTAATTGCCCACGTTAGCTTCTTCATTTTTCTTGTTAAAGAGAGATTTTTTTTAAATGAGCTCAATATATCAGCCTTTTTAACAGTATTATTAATAATACGTATGCCATCATTTACTATTTTATCTTTTTTTCCTGAGCTCTTTTTTTTCTGATAAATCTGTAAAGCGTCTGAAAGACTGTTAGAAATCACTTTGATTTCACTTTACCTTGCTAACTTATCTGCCTAAAACTACAACAAATACAGAGCTTACAGTTTATCTTTCTCAGTTATTCTGGCCTGAAGTTGACCTGGTTTGCCAAATTTATTCACCTTGAATTTTAAACCTTAAGATAAAGCACATTTTGATTGGAAGCATACCTTGATACGATTTTTTTAATGGATTAAGTATGAAAAATGTGAAATGAAATAAGCAAAGCATAAGGATCAGCAACAGAAATGCAGTGGTTTAGATAGAAATCTGGGTATAAGTTCATAGAAGCAACCTGCAAGAGGGGGAAACATGAACTTTTTAAAAACATCACTTTTACTATATTCCCAACAGGCATTTTTTTCTTCTGGTGCTGAAGTCTAAAGAAATTTCCCCATTCAAGCCATTATATAAGCACACTGAATAATATAAATATGTGATTGTCACCAAGTTACTTAACTTTCCTGCCTCATATTCTTTATCTGCAAAATGGCCTAAATATTGTAGATCTTGTAAATCTTCCACGGTTGGCAAGACCACGAATTCCAAAACTGATTCTTCATTCAGCAAATGTTTATTAGGTTGCTTAGTTTTTCAGGCACAGTTCTAGGTACAGAAGATAAGTAATGAATCAAACAATCAGTGTTGGCCCTCCTGAGTTTATCTATTACAGGAAAAGGGAGATAATTAACAAATGAAAAGATTTATGCATGTTGGGTAATGATAAGTGCTTTGAAGAAAAATAATGACAGCTAAGGAAAAGATGCAGAGGTGTATATTTTGAATAAGCTCCTCGGACAAAAACCCTCAGAAGGTGGCATTTGATCAGAAACCTGAATGAAGTAAGGGAGAGAGCCCCATAAAGATCTGGGGAAGAAGGCTTTCTGAAAGAGGGAGTGGCAAGAACAATGTCCCTAAAGTAGGAATGAAAACAGTAGACTCGGGCAATGGTGAGAATGCTAGTTGGCCAGAACAGAACAAACAAAGAGAAGAATGGACCAGGAGAAGGGGTCAGAGACATAGGGTGGGGCTTAATGAAGGAGACCCTTTCTGTCTATGGCAAGGAGTTTCAGTTTTATACTGAATAGAATGTAAACCAGTGGTGGGCTTTGAGGTGTAACATGACTTCATTTCCTTTTTTAAGAAGGCCCCTAGTATAGCTCTGTTGAGAACTGACTATAGGAGAGCAAGAATAGAGCTGTGGGATGTCACCATTAGTTTTTAGAGTAATTTAAGGGACTTCTCCTAGGAAGATTGCCTAAGATTGTGGGAAGGGGTCTAGTTTATGCTGTATTTTGAGTGTAAATGTGAGATCTGATGCTAATGGAGCAGATGTGATGTATGATGGAGAGGATTCAAGTATGATGCTGTGCAGAAGCAGGTTTCCAGTGGAAAATCAACAGTTCTGGTTTGGACATTTTTAAGTTAGGCATTCTCTTTATTCATTCAAGTGGAGACAGCATGCAGGCAGTTGAATATACCAATCTGGACTTGGGGAAAGGTCAGGGCTATAGGTGGCATCCAAAGTCATAGGATTATGTAATATCAGATAATGAGTAAACATATATAGATAAGAGAAGAGGTCAAAGAACTGACTGCTGGGGTACTCTAACATTTAACCTTGGGTTACAAAGACAGAAAAAGAATGAGAAGCCTAAAAAAGTGACTGAAAATTGGCCTTCAGTGTAATAAAAGGAAACCAAGGGAGTTAAATACCCTAGAAGACCTGGGGAAAAATTTGTTTCAAGAACAAAGTGGCCATTGAGAATGTCCAATGCTGTTGAGATGAAGTAAATAAAGGCTAAGAATAAACCTTGGATTTGGAAAGATGAGAACCACTGATAACGTCGACAGTGAAATGGTGAGGTTGAAAGTCTGAACGAAGTAGGCTCAGGAGAACACAGGACATGAAGTGCACATAACTCTAAGGAGTTTTGCTGGAAAAGATGTTCACACTACATTTACACTCTCATAGGTTCACCTACATGCCTTTTCCCAGACCCCCTTGTCCCTAATCTTCTAATCTTTCTTCTTCCAGGTGCCTGAACATCCACAGCCCATTAGACTATATGTATGTAGTCTCATGCAGGGCACTTCATTTTCCATACAAAGTGAATGAACAGGTGCGTCATCCCCAGAGCTCTGCCCCCTGGGAAAGGTCACCTCACCACCATGTTTCAAGGTTACCTCTGAGTTGAGCAGCAATCCATTCATAATTTAAGCATGGACTTTTTCCTCCTTTATCAGCTGGTCATACAAGGTCCTGTGCAACCATCGGTATGAACAAGAGGTACAAGTACAACATTAATGGATGATATGACAGTCTATACTTTGGCCCAGCTTTTACCTGATCCCAGATGCACTGCTTCCATCTTACAGCATTGCTGGGCCCACTGAACCTTATGCCTTGGGAAGCCTAACAAATCTCAGTTCATGGTGGTCAGCTCTGGCTGCATGGTTATTCCATTTCCCGTGATCACGTTCTCATTCTCTACTAGAGCCCAGAGTATGGACTCTATTTTTTGAGTGGTATATTATTTTCTGATAAAGATGTCATGGTTTTGCTCCACAAATCAAAGGTTCTATTTTATGATTATTGTTCTGCGGCTTGCTGTAAATTCCATAAGCCTTCTTTTTCAACTACAGATATATCTAAAACCAAAACCTATAATCCCATCTTAGAGGCTGCTTCCTGAAGAGCACAAATGCAACTGTTTCTTTCATCATTTAAACAAGTTTCAAAATAATAGATATGCTACAAAACCATTCTTTATTTCAAATAAAAGCTAGACAAGAATTTGAAAGAACTTTTAAATCAAATATAATATAATATACTTAACTTTAATAGTATTAATCTGCTCTTCTTTATCAGGATTCCACCATTGAGCCTTTATCGATGTGTAGTATTTTAGGGATAAATGTGCATAGGTTATTCTGACAAATAAAAATGGTGAACAATAATAAATAGTTTGGATATACTCAGTTTAAGACCATCATATAATCTCAAATCTAGAATCTATCTGGCCAGTGTAGAAAGGGAGTTCTAGAAGTTTAACCCTCAACCTGGACATGTTTCATATCTTTTCTGGATGGAAAACTATCCATCTTTAATTATACCTCAAGTCAATATATCTAACATGATGTTATTTTACTATAAAATTCATGTGAAACAAAAGAATTGTTCTGTTTATAGAATAAAAGGCAGTAATCAAAAGCTTAACTATATTATCTCTAGAATATATCGTAACTCCAAGACACAATTTTAAAGCCAAAAGTTTCCAGAAGAATGTTGCATGAGCTCTAGCCCTGTGAAGTCTCTCAGTTCAAGAAAGAGGAAAACATTTCACTTCCAGTTAATCAGTAGATTACTGACAGCAAAATTGCTAATAATACCTTGAGCCTTCTTTATGTGCTAAACCGACCAATGGTTTTCAAAAGGTGCTTAAGAAGAGATGAAAATACTTTTGTCAGGGCTAAATACAACCCTAGCCCTGTCTCAGCCTCTATAAACAAAATAACTCTGCTTTTGTCTGTTTCACATCACAGGCTCCTGAGAAAATGCATCTTTGGGAAATGATCTTGGAGAGCAAAGGGGTGGTTTGTGTACCATTGTCCTAACTTTTTGCACTGTATGTACAGTTGAGTTAATCTGTGCGGATATTGTAAATTTCTATAAACTGTTCTCCAAGGTCAAACACCTGTATTAAACATTTGAGAGTTATAATCAATATCTCTATGTTAGTCGGCCCTCTTGAGTTCATTGATGAGAATTTTTGGTAGAGGGAAAGAAGGGGCCCCCAGAAGGTGGGTTTTGTACACACACAAGACTATTCAGAATTTTATTTTGGGAACTAAGAGCTATTATTCAATTTAATAAACTTAGACATTCAAAACTCCAATTTCCCCTAATCTTTAAGTTCTTAGAAATTTTAATACTATATTTGTGATTGTGCAGACTTTAATATTTTAAGAGGCCTTTGAATATTTGGTTTCATATACATATATGTATACACACAAATATATGAATATACATAATCACATATATACAGATATATATGTCTATATAGAGATTTGTATTATAGATATATCTTCTGATATTTTAAATAGCATTAATAAAAAGGTATTCTTTTTATTTTAAAATACTTAAATTCAAAAAACCTCCCCAAATATTAAAATGATTTTATTAATCTAAAAATTAAATGTAAAAATATAATGAACTTTATATTTTCTTGAGAGAAATAAATACAATAATTTCCAAATAAATTGTTCAATTATATGTTTTAAATTGAGTTTTAAGGCTTTTACTTTAAATGTCAAGACTCTTTTAAATATCAGAATAAATCAAATGTCAGTCATACACAAATTCCATCCTAACAAAATATTTAAACTACGATTTTCATTTCCTTTTATAGTAGATTCTGTGGTGTGCTACTATGGCAGATCACATTTTCCAGAAATGGTCACAGAAATATTTTTGGTCATACCATCAAGTGGAAGAGTCTACTTCCCTACGTTCTAGACCTTGGCAAGATTTTGCCACTGCCTTAAACAGAATGCATGCTGCCACCATGTTGTGAGGAAGCCCAGGCCACACTGAGAGGCTGACAGCCCAAGCTCAGGCCACAATACATGGGAATAAGCAAGTCTTCAGAGAATTTCATCCCCTAGCCTTCAGGCTATTGCAGTTGATGCTGAGTGAAATAGAAAAGAGTTAACCCCACTGAGCCCTGCCCAAATGCAAATTTTGGGCAAAATGCAAGTTGTCATTGTTTTAAACTACTAAAGTTGGGGGAGATTTGTTAATAAGTGGTAGATAACTAATATAACAGCTCAGAACCCCTTTTAGAACTATGGCACCCATCTTTCCAGCTGGTAGGAGTGTGAGCAGCTGATAAGAGGGCTGGCAGGGGAGTCACTTTCTGGAAATTACCCTTGGCTAAAGAGATTTGCCACACAATGCCCTAGGTAAATTGCTCTCCTGGAGTCAACTCACATCCAATGACTGGTTAATGAAGGATTGTTAACTAACATCCCCTCATCCTAAACACCATCAAGGTGGAAGAGCTTGAATTGCTATCCCAGCCCTTGAGCTCTCCATGAGCACTTAAAGGACCTTCTTTGGGATGCACTGCACATCAGCTTTTCTCTTTTCCCAATGCTGCTTTCTTCACTCACCAACAGGGGAAGCTGATCCTGATGGCACTCTCTAAAAGAGTTCCTATACACAAATCTCCGTATCATTTGTTTCCCTGGAATCCAACCTAAGTTGCTTTTGTTTACTTAATTTTAAATCTTCCCAGAGTTTAAAAATGCACTCTCACTAGTGAAGACAACTGTCTCAGGTTTTGAATGGGAGGCTGAGTGGATTCTTGTTGGCCATCCTGATATGATATACTGAACCCTATTTATATTTGCTGTGTCAATAACTTTGTTACCTCAAGGAGATGAACATGTAGTCCACATTTTTTAATGCAGTATTCCTAGAGGCCTGCAAAACCCACACAGGCCTATCACCCAGGGTCCATTTAGGAGACAGTAACCATAGTGGTTATTTGAATTTAACAAAGGGAATTATTAAGTGGTAGCTGGTGGATAAAAGGGGTAAAAAACAAATCAGAAGAAGTAGATACAAGAAAGCAACTAGTACTTCTAAGCTAAGGAAGTGTGGACAATAAAACAAAAAAAAAAGAAAAGAAATCAAAAGCAAACAAACAAATGAAAAAATGAAGGGCTAGAAGAACCCTGACCCCAAGACTGAGACTCAGACCTCTTCCAGTATGGTGAACATGGAGACTACTGGTGGCAAAGAAACTTCCCAGAGGCTGTGAAGGGAGCTAGGCTGTGGAAGGACCTGCAGTTGCCAGAGGGCGTGACCAGGACAGGGCTGCTCAGAGGTGGCCACTGGGACAAGGTCATAACCGAAGTGCAAGCTGGACTGCTTCTGCAGGAGGCTCCTGGGCTCTCACACTGAATACCATGGAAGACCAGAACCCCGAAGGGAGTTATCTTTCCTGTTCTAGCCTTAGAGTATCTCTCCAGTGCCCTCTATTGATGATGTATAACATTTTTTGCCAGTTGGCAAAGTAAATAGGTTAACAGGGTCCAGGCTCATTATCACAAAGCATGTGAAAGAGAGAGATTTGGAGATGACAGAAAGTAATTGATTACTGGCACACCAGGTTAATCACTTAATTTTATTCTATATTTCTTTGGCTCTCTTTACACCTGCCTAATTAAAAGCTTAAAAACCTTTGAACTTGACATAATTCTGCACCATTTCACATTCTCAGCATTGTACAATCCCAATTGCACTTAAAATGCTATCTGATTAAATTTTGGTTACCTCATATGGCTTTTTATAACTGACTTCTGCACCTTATGAGATCAGTTTATAGTCATGTTTCGTAGTAGTTTTTGTTATCTCGATTTACAGGGAATTTATTTTAGGGAAGTACAAGAGACTAAGTAGTACAGGAATAGGATTCTTAGCCATATGATCAGTCTTCATAAATACATAGGAAAAAGAGTCATGTAGTTAGTTAATTGTCTCTGAAATCAGAACGTACTTCAGGTAGTGGAAGAGTCCAATGTTGAACTCGCTGCTGTCTTACCTCAGTGTCCCCTTAATGGTAATAGTTAATGATCCTATCACAATGTATTCTCTCAGCTGATCTCTCTCTTTGCTTCTGTACCTACCTTAGTTTTACTCTGTAATGATTTTTCTGAGTTCACAGAATATTCTAATTTAGAATTTGTCCTTAACTATAGCTTCTTCTCCCTTCTAGCATCTGCATGTTACCTTTTCTTGGTAGGTCCTTTAGCTTCTGTTTCTGCTACTAATATGTTGATGTTTCCCCATATCTCTCACAAAGAAGTAGACTTTGGTTTAACCAGTTAATAACAACACTTCTTAAAAGTGACTACATTTCAAACTTCCTCTTAAGCTCCCATCATCCTACAGATCGGGTCCCATTGAGTTAATGGTCAAACCCTGATCCAATCAGCTATGATCAGTGGTGTGTGTCCATGTGGTAAAGAATGTGGTCCCTACCGCTCTGTTAGAAATCAAATAGAATTGCTTTTCTCAGCAAAATGCTGTCCACATGAAAGGGATATATTTGAATGGTGGAAGAGACCAGAGACTTTGAAAGGTCCTCCCATGTACAACACCCAATCTAAAAATCCTGATTCATGGGAATTCCCCAGAGATGTTTCAGGCAATGGTTCCCAACAGAGGCCTTTATCACATTCTGTCAGCACCATCAGCTGCTTCTGGTGACTGTGCTGACTCACAGTGATAGGCCTCCCGTGGGTTCCTCTGTTTGACAGTGCCCTATGTGCCAGCCCCTGGAGAATGAAGAGCTCACAATTGTTCTTTCAGCATAATTCACAACTGAGGCACTGCTGAGGCTCAGCTTTTGCAGGGTTATATTTATAGCCACCTAGCATTGCAATTGGAATTGAGCCATTTGTCTGAATCTTCCTTGGTTCAGTTAGTTGACTGTTACAAAGTACACTATGCCTTTTTAGGAGGACGGTTTTACGATACGGATCTCTACCCACTACCCAACCCTCCAATTATAAAGGATGAAAACTGCAGTGGAGCATATTGGTTTAAATCCTACTAATGTGAATTTGGATTTTTCTTTATTTTTACGTTTGCATAAACTGTTTATAAAATGGAAAAAATTAAGCATAGATGCTTGGAGTTTGAAGGGCCCATTTGGACTAGATGGCCAATACCTCTCATTTTATAGATGAAAGAGGGGAAAGGCAAAAAAAGGTTCAGAGGGTTATTCTTTTTGTCAACAGATAAATTGAGATTAGAACCCATGCACCTTGAAGCTAAACTCAGTCCTCTTTCTAGATACCATGCTGCCCCCTAGTGTTATCTAGATTCATAAGAACTGGTGATTTCATTCATAAGAACAAGTTTCAATTAAAGATCTATTTGCAAACCAAGAATGCATGAGCTAATTTCGAATGATCCAAAGAAGATCTGATATAAAACTCTATTTCACAGTATTTTGCCATATGTTAGTATTACTGTGCCTACTTGAAAATATGTTTGCCTTATCTCCTAACATAATTCTTCTAAGATTAAATTAAGGCCTTACCAGGTGAAAAACACAGTTGTGTACTGGAATGAAGATGAGGGGGCAGACTCACTTAAAAACAAACAACAACATTATAACCAATACTAATCTTTCTCAATATATCAAAATCGCTTTTCTGTAGTTATAGATAGGATTAATTGGTGTCCTGAGGCACCTTGGGGGTCTGTGAGAAAAATTACAAAGTAAAAGGAATTGGAGAACCAACTTTATACTAGGAGGAATTAAATACTGTGAAAATAAGAGAAAAAAACAAAGAATATCATAGTCACTTTTGCCATTTATTTCTATTCATCTCCCTTTCAAAAAAGAATAGATATTTATAAAGAGAAGAACAAAAAAAAATCAAATAGAAATAAGGAAATAAAGTAAACTGACTTGATACATTATATGAAGGAAAAGAATTAAAAAGCATGTAACAGATATGTCAGGGGAAAGACAGAAACAGAACAGAAAATAGGGCAACTAATAAATTAGAGAAAGCAAAGAATTAATTATTACACTAAGAAGGCTGATATATTGAGCTCATTTAAAAAATGTCTTTTAAAAAGAATGAGAAAGAAAAATTTAAATAAGGGGGAAGTAATGAAGACAATGAAAATTGCTAATAAAAATGTTGAGAAGGAAAATGTGGAATGTATTTTAAAATAGAGAATAGTGATTCAGAGGATCTTAGGGAGGGTTATGGGATCCCTGTGAAGAAAACACTGTGACCAGGGCACAGTCAAATATATGAGCACTGTCTTGGATTTAATATATTTAATTGAATTAACCATAATATTCTAAGAACATGTAAATCATACTTTAAAATATGTATTATTCAAGAAGGATTTCATAGGAGAGCAGAATAAATACAATGCAGTATTGTCATTTTTTTCTTTTACCTCTGAGTTTCTGTCTGATCATCTTTCAAGAGATTTCTGGCATAAAATGACATTTGACTAGTACCCTCCAGGGCAGCCCTTTCCAGTCCCATATCTAACCAGGAAGACCAGAACAATGAACACTTACAACATTGAAAACTAAGACTGATTAACAAACTACTGACAGAAATGTTCAGAGATACCAGTCTAGACCTTGTGGCATAGGCATCTTATGAAATGGATCCCATGTATTTATTGATAGGAATATGTTTTGTACTTCTCTATTGTCTAATCCTTGAATCACAGACTATACTAACCCAAAACTTTTCTATCCAGTTAATTCTTCATGAGTGAAGATGGCCACATCCCCATTCTTTACCTCCATCCCCTTTCCTATTGGTACATTCATTAAAAAATGACAAGGATTTCTTGGGAAACACCAGAGCAAGAATGGACAGGGAGGATAGAGTAAAATTACAGTAGGGGGTATTTAGTTCCTCATAAGCAAGATAGTATTGGTAGAATTGGAAACAAAAATGTCTTGTTATACTACAAACTGGGAATTGTGTCTATTCTCTCAAACCTATTGATTTAAGTCACCAGAGGACAAGGAAATGGAAATTGAAGATTCCACATCAATATATCTGAGCTCCATAAGATGGATATTATCCAAATATTGAAAAATTAGGAATTAGAGAGTTTTCAAGTTGTAATTTTATTAACGAAGAAACGTGGCTTTTACCCAAGAAAACAGTGTCTCAAACCAAGATTCAATAGGAAGCTAAGAATGTACAATAAGAATCACAATATACATTAATGCGTTAAAAATTTTTAATTAGTTGATAAGAAATACAACCTTGAAGAACTGATACAAAATGCAGGAAACACATAGAGGGCTGAAAGAGATACTAGAGAAAATGACTGATATGAACAGCTCAGTAACATTTCTAGGAATTGTATTTATCGCAAAGGAAGAAAGCAGAGCAATTAGAATACCAACTAGAAAGAAGTCCATGTCTTCAGACCAAAAACCTCTTTTCCAGGGAAACTCCATACAACAGCTACTAGAAGAAAGCTCACTAAATAACTAGTTCAACTCTTTTCTCCCTGCCTTCCTGTGCTCTTGAGCTGTAAAGAGAAATGTTTGGATTTCCATTTCTTCTTGAATCTGGAATGGCCATGAGACTTAGTTCTAGCTACTGAAGTATAAGCAGAAACCTGGGTAAGGATCTATCTTACTGAATAAAAGACAAAAGCAATGTATTGATTAATTTTATATTCTTAGCACCAACAGAGGACCCAGCTTATTAATTCAAATATACCTCTCTATAGAGTTCTTTTTAACTGTTGGTTCTCTAGGAAATTCTTTAGTTTATAGCTCTAAATTATTAGTCTTCTTTGGTTTTTTTGAATGTGTCAAGATAATTCACTGAGGAAAGAACTGTTTTCTACTCTAAATTATTTTATAAAGTAGTTTTAAAATATGAACTTGGCAAGTAAATTTAACTAGTGAATTATCTCAAATTATTGGATCTCGTAAGTGATTGGAAGGTAAATTATTTAAACAAAATACAAATTCTTAGTATTGAGCAGACAAATTGGATCTTTGGACTTAAGGAATCTTTATAAAATTGATTATAGCATTAGCAAGAAAGAATTATAAACTCACCAGAACACTGGCAGTAAAAATTTTTTCTTTGTTATTCCTATAAAGAAAAGGCTAAACAATAAAAAATAAAAATATCACTCTCAGGAGTGAGGTCATCAAGATGGTGACATAGATTTTTCTTGACTTTAGTCTCTCACAAGAAGACCAACTAGCACCTATCCATAGATAAGAAACCATTGAAAATCCTAACACCTGGAAAGGATGCTAAAGTATCCCCCAGACAACAGAGACCAAGGAAAGCCACATTAGAAGGATAAGGGGAGCAGTTCCACTTTGACATCGTTGTTCCTCCTGCAGCCATCACAGTGCCTAACTGAGAAGGCTCCCCTGGGCCTACAGTTTCTCCAGTGGGGAAGATAAAACAAGCCAAGGTGGATATTCAGCTTTTCCAGTATTGTGGGATGCCTCCTAGGAGGCTAACTCAGGTCTCACCTCATGGGGATACTGGGAGAACCTGAGGAGTTTAACCACCAGGGATCAGTTTGATTCAGAAAAGGGACACAGGGTTTATAGAAATCATCCCTCAGATCTTGGTGGACTGCCCACCCAAGCAGCAA
Source organism: Manis pentadactyla (assembly GCF_030020395.1). Lineage (NCBI taxonomy): Eukaryota > Metazoa > Chordata > Mammalia > Pholidota > Manidae > Manis > Manis pentadactyla. The sequence goes on from NC_080025.1 coordinate 115,966,516, forward strand.
TCCCAGTGACAGCTGCCTATCTCCAAAGTTGAACTAGTGGTCCTGTCTTGGCAGAGAGCTTAATGGGCAATTATGCCTGAATTGGACCCTTAGCTAACAAGCTCATATTGTCCATGCCCATATTCCATGGCACACCTTGGGTATATAGCCTCCAAACCTGCCCTCCCATGGAGCATGGCTACAGATGCCTGGTAGCCATAGAGCATATCCTATAGCCTGTCCAGGAAGGGAACTGAGCCAGCAGCCCTTCCTAAGGATTTCTCTCCTGCCCCACATAACCAGACAGCCTGAACACTGGCCCTGAGAAACCTTAGAGACTAACCTGCAACCCGACTCAGCAGTAGAGGCCAACATATAGCCCTGTCTGATTGCTGAACACACCTGTAACCTCACCCAAGGAGGAAACCAGATAGTGACTCTGTCCAATCATAAAGCATAGTCTGAAAAACCAATGGATCAGAGAAGGAATAAAAATGGAAATAAAAAATGTCTTGAGACAAATGAAAATGGAAGTGCCAATTACCAAAACTTATGGGATGCAACAAAAGCAGTTCTAAGAGGGAAGTTTATGGTAATAAACACATCAAGGAAAAAGAAAGATCTCAAATAAGCAACATAACTCTACACCTCAATGAACTAGAAAAAGAAAAATTAAATTAGGAGAAGTAAGGAAACAATAAAAACTAGAGCAGAAGTAAATGAAAGAGATATAAGAAAACAATAGAAAAGATAAACAAAACTAAGGTCGATTCTTTGAGAACATAAGCAAAACTTAACTTTTAGGTAGGCCTAACCTAAAAAAAAAAGAAGAAGACCCAAGTGAATAAAATTATAAACAAAAGAGGAGGCATTAAACTGATACCACAGAAATACAAAGGATCATAAGAGTCTATTATGTACAATTATATGCCAGCAAATTGGACAACCTATATATATTCTTAGAAACATAAAACCACCAAGACTGAATCATGAATAGGAAATTTGAACAGACCAATAAAAGAGATGGAATCAGTAATCAAAATCTTCCACAAAGAAAATGCCAGAACCAGCTGGTTTCATTGATGAATTCTACCAAACATTTAAAGGAGAATTAATGTCATTCCATCCCAAACTCTTCCACAAATTAAAGAGGAGGGAACACTCCCAAACTCATTCTATGAGGCCAGCATTATCTTGATACCAAATCCAGATAAAGAGACTACAGGAAAAGAAAACTATAGGCCAGTAGCCTTGATGAATATCATGCAAAATTTCTTGACAAAATAAATGGAATAGGAGAAAATATTTGCAATTCATAGCTGATAAGGGGCTAATATTCAAGATATATAAGAAACCCATACAATAACAGACAAAAAAACAAATAATTTAATTAAGAAATGGGCAAAGGACCTGAACAGACATTTTACCAAATAAGATAGACAAATGGCCAACAGACACATAAAAAGGTGGTTCTTTTTATTATCAGGGAAATTCAATTCAAAACCACAATGATATATCGACGCACACCTATTAGAATGGCTATGATCAAAAAGACAAAAGATAAGAAGTGCTGCTGAGGTTATGGAGGAAAGGCAACCTCTGTATACTGTTGGTGGGAAGGCAAATTGGTTCAACTATTATGGAAAACAGTTTACAGTTTCCTCAAAAAATTAAAAATAGAACTACCACATGATCCAGCAATCACACTTTTGGGTATGTATATCAAATGAAATAACTATCTGAAAGATGTATCCAAACCCCCATGTTCATTGCAGCACTATTTACAATAGTCAAGACATGGAAACAATCTATGCATCCTTCCAAAGATGTATAGATGGAAAGATGTAGTATATACATACAATAGAATAATATTCAGCTATAAAAAAGAAGGAAATACTGTCATTTGTGTCACATGAATGGACCTTGAGGGCATTATGTTAAGTGACGGCAGTTAGAGAAAGACAAATACATATGATCTCCCTTATATGTGGAATCTAAAAAGAAAAACTCAAAACTCATAGAAATAGGAAATGGGTGAAACTAGTCAGTGTAGAAGTTTCCAGTTAAAGATGAATAATTTCTGGGGGTGTAATGTGCATACACCATGGTGACTATTGTTAACAATATTGTATACTTGAAAGGTACCAAAGTTCTCACCACCCATACACAACAGTGGTAACCATATGAGGTCATGGATGTGTTAACTAGCCTTATTGTGGTAGTCCTTTGGCAATATATATGCACTGTGTATCAAATAATTAGGTAGTACCCCTTAAACTTACACCATGTTAGTTGTCAATTATACTTTGAGAAAGCTGGAAAAAATAAAGTGATGGAAGCTTATAAAAGATTAATTAGTTTTAATATTTTTTTAAACAAAAAATGAAGGGCATTCTCTATCAAAATTTGTAGTTTTTAATTGAATTAGTCAATACCTTTAATGAAAATATAAATGAAATACAGTAGATAGAAAAGAGGTAAGGAGTTAGAATGCTGGAAATTTTGGACTTCATCACTGAATTTATTAATGCATGTATATGTGTGTGTGTGTGTGTGTGTGTGTGTGTGTGTGTGTGTGTGTGTGGAGTGAGTTAGGAATAGAGAACAGAGAGGGAAGTTTGAAGCAGGAAAACATGGAGAATGATGTCTCTTTATTCACTGGGTCAGAGAGTCTTTCTTGGGCCACATTCTTTAGATGTTAGTCCTTTCGTTCTAGTAATAAGGAATGGGGCAAAGCAGATATTCAATCTGTTCCATACTACCTATGTATCAGGAAATACAGTGATTATCTACTGCTACTTAGGATCCATTTTTCTTCTGAGGGCAGAACCATTGTTCTTCTAGAGAACATTTGACCATCCCTGAGTCCAAGCTTGTGTTTTGAATGGGAGACAACATGATTTTATAGGCCTCCCCCAACAAAGCAGAAAGGAACACCAAGCTAGGCCAGTCAGAGTCCTTCTCTGGGTTTTAGACTTCCGACCATAGATAATGCTAGTCAGTATTTTCTACATGTAAGAGACTATAACTCTGAAGTGACTCTCACCATGTTCTCAAACAACAGAAAGTCAGTTTGCACCCAAAAACTTTGGGCCAACAAAAAGGAGAAAAGCAAAAACAATGATTATTCTGGGGTTTAGCCCTGCACTTTTTTGGATTTGGTGATATAAGATATTCTAGTGCCTTTCTAATAAATTTCTTGATGCATTTAAGTTTGTTCAAATTGGTTTCTCCTGCTTACAAACAAGACCTCTGGTGAACACAGTGTAACTGTAGGATGAATGATTTTGACAGACTAATTCCACTGCAGCAGTACAGTGGTTGGTGGATGACTGGTGTGGTCAGTTGAGGCAGCAATGACAGTCTGAGCTGTGTAATCAGGATGAGAAAAAAATCACCTAGCAGATTTATTAGTTTAATGGAAAGTAAGCCAGGATGGGATCCTTTAGGGACAGAATTTCTCAATATGCAGCCATGGGACCTGGCATCATCATCACCAAGAGTGACAGCTGCACTGCACATGTTTGGGCTCCAGCCTGGACCCAGGACATCACAATCTCCAGGGAGTGAGAGCAGAGCCACAGCAAACAGCACCCCAGGTAACTCTAATGTGGACTAGAAGTTGAGAGCCATTTTCTTACAGGAATGCTTGCCATTATGAGGATACTGACAAAACATAGCTTTGAGAGGCAATAAGAGCACCTCCAATACCAAGCTGCATAGAGTGCAGAAAAACAACACAGGAAAAAAGCCAGGCAGTATTTTTCTATTGCCATTGTGTTACAATGTCTGGAAATGGAGAAAGTGCAGATAACAGCATAGGACCTTAGAACTACACATCAATAATAAAGTAGACTGAAAGTTCCTTTTTACATAAAAGGAAAATGTTGACCCGATTTTCTCACATTTGATAGCAAAGATTTCTATATTCATTTATCGTTGGTATATTAATGTACTTTTGCGTCATTGCAAATATCTAACACATGCATGAAAAAAAATCCATTTGAATCAATGAACTAATGGTCTATTGTAAAACAACTACCCCAAAATGTCTGTTTCCCTTCAATCATTGCAAATAAATTTGTTGCTGAAATGGTGATTTCAGATTCCATTAAGATCCCCCATTTGATTCAACTAAATTTTTTCACCTTGAAAACAGACTTATAATTTTATGGCTTCTACTGATTAGAAATCAGAGACTCAAATCCAGATAGTTTTCAGAGAAAAACTATTTGCTCTAAGTAAATTTCAAAGCAAATGAATAAAAAAAATCAAATGAAGAGCCATTATGCATATGATCATTTGCTCAATGCAATTCATTTTTGGACCCAGCCAGAAAGCGTCTGTTTTTCATACGAAATGCAAGAGTTAAATGCCTCTGAGAAGAACAGCCACAATCTAACCATCTTATCAAATCCATTCCCTGGAACCTCAGGGGTAGAGTCTTCCTACCAGCTTCAGGGAGGCCACATCAGCCTTTCCTTCCATCCCTCAATCTTCCATTGTCAGACCGGGTTGGTAATTGGTTTTTAATTGGTTCATTTACCCGAATGATTTATACTGCCTCAGGTAGACAAGATTTAATGACACCCATTACAGTGCTTTAGATTATTTCACAAATAGATATGCTATTGTCCTTCAAGAGTGAAGATCCATGCATATGAACATTATCATTCACTTATCTCTGATGTAGAAAAAGTCCAGTGCATGGCTAAGAATGATAAAAATAGTAGTTTATCAAGTATGAACTATGGAGCAGGCACTTTGCTAGGTGCTTTATATGCATTATCTCATTTAAACAGGCATTTTCATAAGTACAGAAATAAACAGAAACAATCAATGGCTGAAGAGTTGCATTTGTTTTGAACAGAGATTGTTTACAACTGTTTATCCTTAATGTCTCAGATCATTAATTCCTGTGCTCAGAATTAGTCACTCCACTTTGAGCAGTCATAATGTGCTGGGAAAATCACTAGAGAGATGAGGTAGTAAATTTATGTTCATTTTTTATTCTGGTAATAATTGTGAGACCTTAATCTAGTTACTTAACCTTTGGGTTTACACCTGCGCTCCTGAAAGGACCCTTGTAGTTCTGAAATAATTTGGCTCACTACATACTACTATTTCTCATTTTGATTGATTAGCTTCTTGGAATGCTGTCAGATCTTCTATAGTATGACCTATGGCTGGTCTTCAATGTTCTCTTAAAATATAATTTTTAGTTAAAGTGTTTAAAAGCATTCAACTCATAATTTAGTTACTTAGGAGTTATGTGCTGTCACACAAACGCTGCCTGCATGTAAGAACACTTCCTCAGGAACTACACTGGCTGTGAAGCTGAAAGAACAATCAAAAACAGCAAGTAAGTAGGTATTCTAATAATAAGTAGGCTAATTTTTCTACTTCAAAATGTCACTTATTTTAAGCAAATATCCTAGGAATGCAGTAAAAGGTTTTAAAAGTTTCTTATAATAATGTCTATACACACCATCACACGTGAATTAAGAGATATATTGATATTTTAACTAATGTTGCTTATAGAAAAACAATATATTTAAAAGGACTCTTCTGGTTGAGTTTGGATAAATTTAAAGAGGCACATTTTAAGATTGGGGCTTCATCCAATTATACAGATTTGCACAGAAATTATGTAAGAAATAGTTGGGCATGGCATACACTGTCTTTAACAAGACATAATCTTTGGCAAACCTAGATATTTTCCTAAGAATATGTCTTCTTACTTTCATTAAAAATTTTTAGTATTTACTTTTTACTTACTGTAATTGACCAACTTTTTTGAACATTCACTCCTCCAGGGCTACAATTTTTGGGGCCAATGTTGCATTTTTCTAATTGTTTCTCAGAGTGTCCTGAATTTAGGGAAAGATTTACTTAAGGACTGTTGTGTCACAATTCTGGATTAATGTAGTTATATTTAGATTGATCAGATCTTTACTTGTGCATAACATGTTCATGTCTTGATGATTCATACAAGTTCAACTCAGTCATATGTAAATATAACTGGAAGAAAAATTGAGTCATATGTAAATATAACTGGGGGAGGGGAGCTTACCTCAGAATTCATCTGACCTAAGGGGAAGTATTCATTTCAGTGTCCCTTGCATTTTTCTGTACCCAGATAATCAGCATGCAAGTCTGAAAGCTCTGTTGACTGGAAAGAATTTAGCAGTAGCAGATCTTCTTTGTACTTGAAGACATCTGTCCATATTTCTCTTCCTGAATTTAGCTCTGTGCTGTCCAATACAGTAGCCAGTAGCCACTATGGCTATTAAGCCCTTGAGATATGCCTAGCCTGAATTGAGATGCGCTGTAAATATAAAAAACACACCAGATTTTGAAGGCCTGGTATATATAAAAAAATGTAGATTATACCATTAATAATTTTTATATCAATTCCCTGTTGAAATAATAAATTTTGGCGATTTGGGTTAAATAAATATATTATTAAAAGTCTTTTGTTTCTTTTTACTTTTCTAAATGTAGCTTTCAGAGATTAAAGTTTGTGTGTCCCAGATATGTTTCTGTTGGACAGTGTTGATCTAGATTCAGACTGCATTGTTTCTGACAATTATCTTTTGTCACTGGGATATGTGTATGTGTGGTTATGCAACCATAACCTGCCAGATGATCAGGAATAACACAGGGCTTTGAATTGACCCACTCCAGGAGTGGTCAAATTGTCCCAGGACTGTCTTGCTGAAACTGTCCCTTAAATTCTACCTCACTACCATCCCCCCTTTCCCACCACAAATCACCGTATCATTCGACATTTAATAATTTAGCCTTTGGGAAAATATACTACGTATCACTTCTAACAGTCTGTGCCAGGCATAGGTCTCAACCCTTTACAACTATTAATTTGTTTAATCCTCATAGTAATTCTAGGATGTAGGTTTTATTATAATCCTCATTTTACAGAAGAGGAAACTGAGGCACAGAAAAGCTAATTAAGTTGTCCAGAGGTCAGAGAGCTATAAAAAGTAAAAATGAGGCAATCTGGAGTCAGAGTTAGAATCTGAGCACGTATTTTCCACTTTCTGTCATTTTCATTAGCCAACATCCCCCAGATTCTACCTCCTACCCCAACCCTAGTTTCTGGGTTCTTTACCCCTGGGGTCTCTGTCTTCCTCCCAGAAATTTCACAATTTTTACTTTATCATGCAGAGCAGTTCAGCATTCTTGGCCCCGCTCCATGGAGCCCTGGCCTTTCTAGACATGTCCTGAGGCTTATCTTTTTTGCTAAATAGCAGGAGGGGAAATTTTTTTTTTAGGGGAGAAAGAAATCTATCCCTTTAGAAGATAGTAGCATTTGTAGATATTTGTGAATTTAAATAAGATTTTGTTTCTGTTACACTTCTAACAGCTTTGTATGAGAAATATTGTTAGTGTCACACAAATTAGGAAACCGAGTCACAGAATTACCAACACTACGAGTAAACAACATTACCAAGGTCACAGAGCCATCAAGTGGCAGAAAGGGAATCCTGCCAAGCAGAGTCCATAGCTCACTGTACGGGTCATGCCTCACGTCTATACCCATCACTTGAGGTTCTTCTGGGGGCTGTGTTCTGGGGCCTTGTCTGGACAAGAGCTCACATATGGATTAGTTTAGCTGGCCACAGCTCTGCCTGCCATACGTGAACTGTCACCACACTACCTCCAGGTACAGCAAGGAGGCCTGAACTCCCTTTCCTGACAGTATGGCATTGTTTTGTCCCATAACCTTGGGGACACCCCCTCCACCACCACCCATATCATATCATTGTCTTTCTCCAGGTTATGGGAAAGGAACCTACAGTGATGCTTTTTCTGAGCACAAAGGATGTCTTTGGCCAAAAACCTATGTATCTTAGAAAAAAGCAAAACTCCTCAGTCTGTAATTGTTATCACCACATAGATAAAGGGAAGCTGAAGTCAGGGAGTGCCATTTTCTCTCTGCTAAATAAGGAAATAATAAATGCTTTCCAGATATAGGAAGATGGAAAAATTGAGGCTATTAGAAAAGAAATTATTAGTGGATCAAAAATAGTTAAAAGAAATGTGAGTGTTCAGGACTTGACTGGAGAGCTGACCAATCAGCCAAGGAAACCCTTTTGAGTTAATAATGAATGTCTCATCTCAACTTGAAACAAATCTGTCTGCTCTATTGGAAACATATAATATCAAAGGAGAGGAAAGCTGTCCCGTAAAGGCATGGTAGCATTTGAACGTCAATTTGACAGGTAGTGTAATTTTCTTACTAAGGACCGTGAATATCATATTGAAGCCTACTACAGAAATACTACTCGGATTCTCCACAGAAGTCAACTGAATAGGAAAAGTTTCAGCAAAAGTCAGAGGAGATACAGGAAAAAAGACTGAGGCTGATGAATTTCACTTATGACCAAAAAACCATGACCTTGACTTATTTCCATTTAATACTAATCTATTATCTCTAAACCAGGAACAAGTGAAACTGAAATCAGTCAGAAGGCAGAGTTATTTCTGCTCCAGATTTACTCTGAGTGGTGCTATGTCATCTGAATACATTTGTATGCAAGTGACAAGGCTCAGAGAATGTTCAGTTCTGATCTGTGCTTTTTCTACGGTTAAGTACCAGAGAAAGATAATAGCGATTTGAACCCGTGTTTCCAGCATATAGCACATGGCATACATGTAGAAGATGAGAAAAACATTTTATTAATCTTCTTTCAGTGTTATCTTGTATAATATATTCAGAAGCTAGTTTTTTATTACCCATATAGGAAAAAGTTTTCAGAAATGTCAAACTCAAATTTCCATTGTTTTAAAATATGTTTCTCCCTAGGCATCCCAGAAGTCTGTCACTGTGCAGACTATGGGAAAGCCTCACTTCGTTAGGTATTTCCATTTCGATGTGATTTACCAGAATAGAGGCAACATCACAGAAACTGTGATGACATCCCAATCCCTCAGTGGCCTCTGGATTCAGGTTTGGCTATAGCCACGCCATCAGACACACTTCTTTCAATATTTTCTGAATGGACTCCAAATGCTGGGCAAATCTTTATTATGGTAGGACTGACATATGATTCTACTTTATGGAATTAAAAACCATTGTTGACTTTCATATACAATTAGACAGACTTTGCAAGTTCACATGGAGAATCACTTAGAGTACAAATCACAAGCTAGAGCTGTAGGTGATTTATTAAGCATATTGTTTTTTTAAAAAACAATATATTAAGATTAGATTTTATATTGGACTCTGCATTTCCATACTGCAGTCAATGCATTTTTCATTTCCTGAATATTTGAAGATAGGGTAACTCAGGACCCAGGCTTCCTCATGGCAGTAATTTGCAGGATCCAAGTATATGAAGCCTCTTAAAATTTCTAGGTTTTCATAGTCTCATCTTCCCAAGGTGGCCCATTTGCCATGTGTCTTTCTTTAGTTCCCTAACAAACTCCTGTAAACATGTTGTGTGGCGACCTTGACTAAAGAGTCTAGATCTGTGAAAATCCCCCCACAGAACAAAACTGATAAAATACAATCTTCATGAGCATATTCTCTCTATCTTGCTCCCACAAGGTCAAACATCGCAGCAGAAAACCAGAGCTATAAAAATTGGTATTACTGTTGAGTTCATAGTTTCTCGCCGCCTTTTTCACATTCTCCCCCAGGTTCCAGCAATGTTTTTACTTTCTTTAGACAAATCCCTTTCATTCTTTCTGGAAAACCTATTCCCAGTGTGCACCCTGTTCTTTAATTCTTTTCTCCCACATTACAACCTTTAGGGAGAAAATAAAGTCACGGAAGAACTCACTCAATGTACTGGCCTGTGGCTAAACTTTCCTATTTCACCTCTGTCCCTTCACAGCCATCTGATCTTGGGCAAACTTTGAAGATTTGATTTCTTTAGCTTATAATTTCCCAACAGGCAACTGAGACTCCTAAGCCTATCTCCCAGTATGACAATAATGAAGTCAGATCAGTGATTTAATAATCAGTAAATAAGCACAGTGACTGGTCAAGAGCTGCGTTTTCCTTCACGGTGCTGTTTTCTTACTCTGACTTGCCTCAGAGGATGGAGGTGATTGATCCCATTGATCCTGACACTTCCTATATTTTTCTTCCTAAATAATCTATCTTGTTTGACCTGCCCTTTCTTGAACTCATGAAATAGTGGTCATCCCTTGGAATCTGTCTTTCATCCTTTTCTAATGTCATTCTACATATTTCCCCAAGATGCTCCCAGCCATGGATTCTAAACTACTTCCTGGATGCTGATGTCTCCATGGCTACACATCAAACATTTTTCTTCATCCCTTGGTCATAGGAATCTCACACTCCTATTTGTCTTCCATTCTGCTGCCTAAATAGCATTCCTTAAGGTAAAATTGATCCTGCCAAAAAAAAATCTATTACTTTTGGGCTGACATACAAATTCCAAATTCTTTAGATCACCATACTAAGATCTTTCCAATAGGCATGCAACCTGTTTTCTGTATCATTTCATACTGTGTTCTGGATCATTTTGTACCATTTTCTTCATCATTTCGTCCGACTCTGCTAATGACATACTGTGCTATACTGAATTTCTTCCCCTCCCCCTCTGCTGGTTATTTTAGCCCCTTTCTAACCCTGGGCCTTTCACATGCTGTTTCTTCTCTCTGGTGTATAATTCTTCCCCCTACCCTCTCATATGAATATCTTCATTCTTTCTTTACTATGTCATTCAAAATGTACCCCTTTATAGAGGCTTCCTTCTCTCCACAATTAATGTAGTTGCCCAGGCCTATGAGTTCCAAAAGTAATTATCAGTTTGTTTACATCATTTTTCTGCTCATCCTCTCTCTCACACCCCAAATAAATACACCCCCTCTGACATACACTAATTTTGAGATTTCTTGAAAACAGGAATGGTGTTCATATATGAATCATAAAGCACTAATGCAGTACCTGCCATATGGTACAATAGAGATAATGACCATTTAGTTTGTAAAACTTTATTTTTCCTGACTTTACTGTGTTATTTCTCCCAATCCCCACAACAGTAATAGGAAATATTAGAGAAGAATGAGTTTCAGTGAAGTTATTGGGTTAAAATTTGTAATGGTAGAACAAGGATATCAATCCCCAAGCTCCATGCTTTATCTAATATATAATCCTTATAGTTTCTTCAACAAATATTGAATTACTGAATGATTCAATAAATTTTGTGCCAGGTAAATTTTTGCCAATTTTCACATAGCTAACTATTAGCATAGTATGCACTATAGTCTTTTTTAGAAGTTTGAGATAATCTAGCATGAATTCATCACTATGTCTAAACAAATTCATTAACCTTTATCCTGACCAATTAAATAAACAATGTTTCAGATATTACTTTCCAAAAAGTATCTGGAATTTACTTACTGAGCAACACATTTCACCCTGTTTCTTCAATGACATACGAAGTTCATATGTACATGTTTTGATCCAGTATGAAACTAAATTGTAAAATAACCCAATTTTCAAATTAATGCCAAGTAATTCAAAGGTTTTTGATTGTTGTTCTATGTGTCTCTTAAGGTTATTGTTATATGCTTAGTTTAAATTGTATCATTTTGTGGTAAAACAGGGTCATTAAAAATACAAGCAATTATTAAAAACACTTTATGGGGGTGACTTTTAACAAGAGAAGCTCCATTAGTATACTATGCAGTATCAGATGTATGTTTGGTAATCATTTCACATATCACTTAGTTTAAGCATATTCCACTTTTAGCTGCATTATGAAATGCTAATAATAAATGCAATTAATTAGTAATACATATTCATTGACACTTAGTGACTTAAAGACCTATCTAGCTTCATATTTATATTGTCCTTTGGGACACATATTCCAGACCTAACATCACACCCAGCTGTAGATAGTGAGAATAAGATCATCTAGCTAACCTAACGCTTTTATGACAAAGAAAATGAGTTTCAGAAAGTGTGCGTGCATCCTACATCCAACATGACCACGGCCAGAAGATGATCAAGGACTAGACAGAGCTCAGTCTTTAGACTCCTAACTTAGTAAACATTATTTTACTACAGTTAAAGTCTGTGTATTTTCAATAATAAAGTGATACAACAATAATTTAATAAAGACTGTCCACTCTACCCTAGATAAGGTATCTACAGTTTCATTTTCCTTTCTAAGGTTACTTACTAGCCTTTAATATGCTAATGTACATGTATATCTATAATTATCTCTTTAGTCAAATCCACTCAAGCAATTAATTTGACCAATCACAAGACTAAATTATTATTGGTTGTGAAGTGTGACTAGTAAAGTCATATGAAAATAACTAATCAAACTGGTTGCTTGCTTCTAAACAAGCATATTCCCTGTATGAGGATCTTTATTTTTCTCCTCATTCTACTGATTTTGTGCAGATTCAACTTCTGAATGAGGCCATAATCAATTGGTAAGGGTGTTGCAATAAACTCATGACAAATTTTTTTACTTGACATCAAATGACTGCTTTGACTTAATTTTCATCTTTCTCCTAGTAACTCTGGCATCATGTTTTCGAAGAAGACACTGTGTTCTGGATTTCCTTTGTTCACTTCTGGAAGTCATCAAGGGAAAGGAAAATTGGTAAACAATACCACCTGGGAGCTCAGGGCTGGAAGAGACAGAGGGAACTTGGGGGTGACAGCTCACATGAAACAGTAAACAGACAAAGAACAGACACAAAAAGTGTGAGAAAGTAAGGAAAGAGAATTTAGTGCATGTGAAGTATCGCCATCATATAATTTTAATAAAATTTTCACTTAGTTACGGTGCTTTCCTCCAAAGTTAAAAAACAATTTTGAATATTAAAAGATAATTTTGCTCCCATTGAAACATTGATCCAATCCTATCTGTGCTAAGAGTAGCTATCATGTGAAGAAACGGATGCCAAAACAAAGATACATGTTACAGACACTAAACACAGCTTCTACCTAGTATTCTGCTGATGAAAAATGTCCAGGAATTGTTATTAGGGGGAACACAGTTCTCTGTGCTGCTCTCAGGGGCTGCAGCTCCCCCACTTTATTTCAAATGTTCACTTCTCTGGATATTATGTGACAAACGAGTTGGGGTGGATGAGAAGTGATTTAGCCACCCTTTAAGATTATTTTCTCTGGTGCATCCAAATTGTCTAAAATAATTTTTCCTACAATATAGATTTGGGTTTATTTTCTACAGAGGAGGAACTTCTGAAAAAAGAAAGAAAAGAAAAAGAAGCACGTGTCAAAAGATGAAACAGTGCAGCAGAAGGAGTCATTGCCTGGTTAACTTCTCCTTCTCTCATTTTACTTTGCGATAAGTTCTCAATGGACTGATTCATTTAAACTATGATTTTTATTCATATTTTTAAGCTGTTGGGCCTGATGTTGAAATCTCCCTTGTCACCAGTTAGACTTACTAGTTTTAATGATTTGGGTTTTAAATGAAGGTCATTATATAATATCCTGCATTGCATGCAGATTATAAAGTTCCTGCCGGCTTTGCCTTTTAATTAAATTATCCTTTCAAGTGGAATATAGGAGTAGAGAAGTCCATCTTCTTTTTATATTGAGGAGACTCTATAGCCAAACTTTTCTGCTTTATTACTAATGAATATTTAAAATAATGTTCTTGAATAAATGTTGATTAGATCTGAAGAATTATTTGTTTAATAAATCTTTTCCCCCACCCAGTTCAATTACCCACATTCTGCAGATAATATATCCAACATATGACTCTCTCTCTCTCCCTCTCCCTCCATGTCTGTCTTTATGTATATCCTCTATCTTGTCTTCGATTTCCAGATATCTGACACACAGCTAAACAAACAAAGAATGAACCAAGAGAGAGACGACTTAACAATGAATCTACTTTTTCACACTCCTGAAAAAACTGACTACCAAAAGTCAGGGACAAGGGAAAAGAGAATTTACTGGAAGCAGCAGAGTGTGGGGGAGGCTCTGTGGGGAAAGGCCCACTGCTCTAGACAGGAAGACTGGTGCATTCCATCCAGCATTTCACCTCTCTAAGATGGGTGTCTACCATGAGGGCAGGGGAGAAAGTCACTGACTGGTCGGAAGGAGAACCTACAACTCGGTATTTGGAGCAAAAGCCGGTCCTTGTGCTGAGGCATGGAGAGCCAAGCGTGCCAACCTGACAGGAGCACGGACTGATTTCTGGGCCATGGCAACAGTGCTCCCAATTCAGACTGATTTGTAACTGTTAGAACCGCCTCTGGAGATGGGGAGACGAAGAAGCCATGTATCAGATTGAGGAAACTGACAGTTCTTGGGTTAGAAAGTGAATGCACTTTCATTTTCCCCCAAAGTTTAAAAACAATTTTGAATATTAAAAGTAATCATGATACAAGAAGGAATTCATCCAGGAGATCACATTCCAGGGCCAGGGAGCTACAACTTATCCCAAAGAGACCCATTGTCTTAGAAGAGTTGAAGGAAAACTAAAGGGAGAGTTAGAAAAGTGAGTTTCTGGGGAAAAGAAGGTACAGCAGGAAAAAAAAATGGTCTTTTTCTTTCTTATCTATGCCGTCCTGAACTGTGTCATAAATCTTGACCAGAAATGCCTGTAGATGGCATCTGAATGCTTTTAAAACCTTCCATTTCTGAAGGTTAGGGCTTGAACCTCTGTGGATGGGCTCTGCTATCTGGAATAATAAACAGTTGTTGAGTGGCACCCCTAAGTCTGTAGCCTGATTAGATTATCACATTGCAACATCCCTGCAACTCTTAACTAACACTATTTGCTGAACCAGAGGGCTGACAGTATGAACTTCAGTCTAGAAATTGGGTGCCTCTGCATCCACTTGATGACTAATGATGCAGGGCCCCCCGTTTATTTGCTTTCCCTGAAATCTGATCCTGGTTTTCAGTGCCCCTTTCTAGGTTTGATAGAGAACTAATTGTTGGCAGATGTAGTAAGTATTTTGAGCCCAGATACAGTATTTGTTTGCACTGTCTGAATTTTCAGCCTCCACCAATGTCAGGTCACGGCAGCTGGTTTCTATCAAGGCTCTGTGGCTATGGACCATCCACCTGGCCAAACAAGATTCACTCATGCGACCTTCATTTGAAAGCCTTCAAAATGGGAAAAGCAATAGGGAAATTTTGTTGGAAATTCCTAATCAAATTAATGAATGGCTTGATTTAATTTTTATTTACATGTAAATGGGAGCTTGTAATAGATAAAATGGGTCCCTTAAAAATATATTCATTAATATTTATTGTTTTAGCTCATCATGAATGTTAATTTTAATATTCAATCCATATCTTCCTATATAGATGTCACTCAAACAAAGCTTGCAAACCACTTTTTAGCCTGAGGGAAGAGTGATCTCACAATCAGAAATACACTAAGCAACATGTGTGGGACCCAGCACACCAATTTTGTGTTAACATTGCTTTCTCTACCAACAGGGTCTTTACTCACCCCTTACATGCCAGAATCAGTGTGGTGAATCATTTTCATGACCTTCCTCATTGTTTTAAATAAATAAAAGATTAGCATTTCAGCCACCCCGCTTACATTAAACTACAAATTCCATAAGCCACAGTAGTGTTTGTATTTTCAACATTCATCCATTTTTTCTCCCCTGGTTGCATGAGTTCATTTGACTTGTTTCAACTACCCAAAATATTTTAAGTGTCCTGCACTGTGGAGAAGTATTTATTTGAAGTAGCCATGGATAATTTGCAAACTCTATGATAATACAGTG
This sequence comes from Manis pentadactyla, assembly GCF_030020395.1. NCBI lineage: Eukaryota > Metazoa > Chordata > Mammalia > Pholidota > Manidae > Manis > Manis pentadactyla. The sequence continues at coordinate 115,982,236 of NC_080025.1, forward strand.
GTCATTATTAATGAGACAGAGGGGCTTTTATTCTGTAGTCTCCCTGACACTGCAGGAAATAGAATCTCAAGGAGACCTAGGCTTTTAGTAAAATGATTTTAGTTTTGGGTTATATCTACTCCTTAGGTTGTAATGCACCTCACATAATGTAATTCAAAGGCAATTTTACCTGTTTTTAGGACATCTATGCAGCTACAAGATACTTTACAGTGCTGTCGAAAAGAAGTTGTCTGAGTCTGAAAGCCTCACTAAACAATATATTAAAAAGGCATGTAGTTAGAAAAACACAAAGGAAAGGGAATCTTATTTTAGCTTCGTAATTACTGCCAAGATGAATTCAAATTTTGTTTAAATATACATCTATCTACTAAACAGGCAACACACCCTTAAAATCAATATTCAAAAGGTAATGAAGATACATGGTGAAAAGTCTCCCTCTTACCCCATCAGCCCCTTATCTAGTTCCCTGTCTGGGAAGCAGCCAGTATTATCAATATTTGTGTATCATTGCAGAGATCTGTTATGCATATATGAATCAATGTGTCTGTGTATTATTTTATGTCCTTTTAAATACTAATTGTCACAGTCTGTGCTTATTAGTCTATATTTTACTTTTTTACTCAATATTGTATTTTGGAAATAATTCCTTTTTATAGGTCATTTTTAATATCTTGCTCTTACAGATGATACTGCAAATAAAAATAAGGAGCAGCAACATTTCATATGTCATCTTGCAGATAAGTGTGCTTCCCTGTAGCATAAATTCTTAGATGTGGAAATCCTGTGTTGGAAGGTAAGAAGATTTAATAGAAACAGCCATAATACCTTTTCAATAAAGGTTTTTCCTAATAAACATTCCCATCAGCAATTTTAATGCCTTTTCCCTCTTCCTAGAATTAAATTTTTTAAAGAGTTCAATGGAAGAAGCTATGTTATTAATAAAATTAAATATGGTTGAATCATGGAGGTGAAATTGGAATAAGGTAACCAGAAGAAAACACCATTTCTTGGAGTATATAAAAGTTGACAAAATAGCTAGAAATTATAAGACAGCCATGAAGCAGTGCAACGAGCATTGGCCATATGACTTTTGGTTTATATATAGGAAGAAATAGTACTTTGAAAATATAAGTCAGAAAGTGACTGAAGAATCAGGGGTTGAAAACAGTTACTTAATGATCTGGCATGCTCTTGGAGTTTTTATGTAGGTGACATCAAGTTTTATGATTTCCCACAGTCTTACCAAAGCAATGTCTAAGGAACCAAAGATTCAAATTGGTTAATAGCATGAATACCCTGGAAACATCCTTAATAAGAATGCTATTTACATCATCAGTTTGACTGTTATAATTCCTGATGCTAAAGGTAATGTCTTTGAATTTCTACAAGTGTTTGGTTTTTCTTAACATTATAGTTTAATAGCACAGCTCAGACATCATTATATACTGACAACTGTAACCAAGTAATAGAAATTTTCATATTTATTGTTTTCTTTTTTTCCAAGGAAAATATAAATTCTAAACAATTAATTTTGTAATAATTCTTCCTGCTGTATTACTTTAGCTCGATATTGAACAGTAATATTTATACACATATTTTATATTTGTTGATTTAATGAAAACAGTTGAACTAACAATTACTCAGTTAAGCCTGTCATTATACACAAACAGCTTACGAGTTCCCTCGGAGATGTTTCTCAGTCATAATGGTCTATATGTATGGAGAAAGTGAATAAAAGGAGTAACTACGCTGTTTACATTTTTAACCAATAACTAGTTAACTGACTTATTCATCCTTTATCCAGTTAGTGTCATAAAGATACTGTTTCAGAACCTATACACTTTGAAATCAGTTCTTATTACAAAAGTAAGAAATGTTCATTGCAGATATTTTAAGAAACACAGACATGAATAAAGAGGGTATAAATCCTGTGCAACCCCAGCCAACATATGCACTGCTGAGAAGTCTACAAATATCTTGGTATATCTCTAGTCCTCTACTGTTTACATGATTGAGAAAAGCTTTGTTCCTGCTCCTGGTCTGCCAAGAAAATGCCACATCAAGGTCTCTGACAAGTGCAAGGCAAACTCCAAGTCACCAGCTTCCACTCCCACCTGCCGTGGCTCTGCAGCAACAGACTTCGTACCTGAAAACCCAGACTGCACTCATTCCGGGCCAGGTACCCACTCTCACCCTTATGGCTCCTTCCTACTAGGGAGAGGGATCTAACGTGTGTCCAGAACATCTAAGTGGGCAGTGTGTTGCATCTTCCCTTTGGCTGGCCCTACTGACCTAGTCCCTGGTTCTGACTCTATCCCAATTGCTTGCTAGGGACGTACGTAGCTTCTCCAGTTGGCTCTCAGCCCTTGCCAATTCCTTTAACTTCAGAGTTTAGACCCCCTTCTTTGAAGTCCTTTACCTTGGAGGGACTTTTTTGTTCTGTGACTTGTTCGCTCCCTAACACTGAGACTTCCTGCCACTGCCTAGAAATCACATTGCTATGCCCCACCAACTGATCTTGGGTTAGCAAAACTCTTCAATGTCAGCCTACTTTGCAACTGAATTTTCCTGCATCCGTTTTGACCTGTGATTTGAACTGCTCCAACCCTTTGTGTCTGCTGGATTTCCCCAAGCCTAGTCTTAAGAGCCTGAGGCAACTTCCCTTTGAATGGAAGCTTTTAGGAAGCCTGGTGCCACAGCAGCTAAAAGATACTAGTGAGCATCATGTCCCTGCCTAAAGATATGACCTAGAGACTCCCACACTGATGAGGCATGGAATATATTCTATTCTGGGAATTAAACTGCATATATGCATCTCAGTTAAGCTGTTTATTCTAATGCTGGAAGCTAATAATTCCAATTTTGGAGTTACAGTGGAAGACTCCTATCTGATGCGAATGCCTCTCTTTCCAGGGCTATATTTCAAGGGACAATTCCAGAATTTGAGAACTCAGCCCCCAAGGAAGTGCCTGGTTTGTAGAAGAAGTGGCGTGACCTCTGAAGATAGAAGCATAAAACTCCTGGATTAAAGAATACACCTCACAGACCTCTGTGAGATCAGAGTGGACAAACATGAGAGGACAGCTAAGGGGCTGCAAAAGGCATTCCTCAACCATCTTGGTAAAGATGACAGTAGGTAAAAAGCCTTTGTTAGCCTAGTTAACCCATTGGGAACTGCCTTAGCCTTTGCTCTAAGCTGGGTCCTTTACCTTTATTCCCTTCTCCTTAGGTATCGTCTTCAGTCAGGCCAACATTCCTGTTCTCTTTGTCCTATCCCTAATTTTCTATTTTATATCTTTTAGATAAATTCTGGCTTATTGCTTTTTCTTTTGTGAGTAGCCTCTGCCTAGCCATGTATACCTAAAAATGTAGTTTCTACCCCTGGTTGCCTGGCCTAAGTCTCACACTAACCAACTGCTCCTGATTGTGTAGTTGTAACACCTACCGCAGACCCTGGCTGTGCTTCCCACGTCAACTCTGACTTGGTCAAAACTTCCTGGGTATTCAGGGCAGTCGGGATGTATTAATAGTACTGGCTGTCTATATTCGGAGGGAATTTAACCTACTGATAGCAATATGCATACGGAAAGGAAAATAAAATTCTGTCAAAAATCTTAGGGTTTTTTTTAACTAGATTTTTGTTCAGATGATTCCAAATTAATAATTTAATAATTCTCTTAGTCCACCATATTATTTATAGCAGAAGAACCCACAGTTATCAGGATATGAAATAGTTATTTGAGACCAAGTTCTGCAGAAAAATCGAGTATTTTGCTTGCTTTTTATATATATGTAGAGAATGCGAGGCTTAGATTTTAAAAAACAAAATCTAGATGTGTTTTTATAGCAATCAATAGAAATTAAGAATTCTCAACCCTTTACATTCCTCTTCTCTTTGATGAAATTCTGCTAGGTTAGAATCTCCTGTATGAGTAAGAAGCCAGTGTGAGCATTCTGAGGACTGACCTACTAGATAAATTTTTCCTCTGCTGTTTGGCCCAGGGTCCGTAAAAAATTGATGTTCTCTTCTCAAGTAACATGCTTATTTTTATCTACATCAAACTCATTGATCTCCTTCCAATTTGGTGTAAGCCTCTTCATTCCACTATCATTCCTGATGCAGCGAATGATATTTTCATAGGCATGGCTAGTAATCAATATAGACAAGCTCTCTGCTCATTGATCTGAGGAAGACCTTTGATCTGGAAAATCACCAATTATGGCTATTTAAAGTAGATTCAATTGGATTAGGTAGCACAAAAAAGAACTGGTATATAAAGTATCCTTTAGTAGTTTTAAAACCTAGAAAGACACAAAGTTAAATATCAGGCTTCTTAAAGAATAAGGGTTAATTTTCCTTCTTTCATTTTAAATGAAGATTTTCCTGCACATTCTACTTTATTTCTGAATTTTTTATGGGCTATGTAATGTGATACTCTTATAAGGGATGTCCCAGGTACAAGGTAATTGACGATTTGCAGTGAGTTTCTGACAACCTTCAAATCCTAATTAATAAAAATAGATTCAGGTTAAATATTGATAGGCTAAGCATTAGTCTTATTTTAACTGAAAAGAGGTGGACTCCTGGTCCCAGCAAATTAAGTCTTTAATGGTATTCAGGTTACCTGGTTGATTGATCTATTACATTTTCGAGTGGAATTTTGAGTTACTGTTATTTTCAGGCTATGACCAAATTTGAATTAGAAATGAGAACATGGATTGTTTCCTGACTACATGAAACTGATTATTTCCCAGAGTACAATCTATATTACTTAATGTACAATGGTCTATATTGCTTCTGAAGACCATGAATCATGAAACACACTGAAGAAAAAACAGTACAGAGCCTGTATTTTTCCCTCTATCTCTTCTCTATATCCAGGGAGTCCTGAAGAAGATCCATAGTTATAAAATCTGTGGTTTACAACACAGGTTATGGAATAGAGAGACCTGGATTCAGATCTCACCTCAACTTTCCTTAATTTGCTACCTATGCAACTTGAAAGATTATTTAATCTCTTTTCCTCTATTTTCTTATGCATAATAATGTTATCAACTTCATAGGTTATGAGACTCAAAAAAATTAGTAACAACAATACTTAATACTTATAACACTTATTTATTTAGCAATTACTATGTGGTAAGTAATGTTCTAAACACTTTAAATTATTTAATTCTTGCAGCAACCCTGTGATTTATATAATTTCTCTCTCCATTTTAAAGATACAGAAATGACTGTAAAGTGTTTAAACCTTTCTGTTAAAAGTCATAAGCTAGTAAATTTTACCAAAATACAAATAGTTATTTCACAGTCTGCCTTCCTAATCACTACTAGATTCCTACAAAACATTTATCATGTAAACTAGCACACAGTAAGCTCTTAATAAATGATACTGAATGTTTACTAATGTAAATAATAAATTCCCCAAATTTCAGGAACTGTTCCAACTTTTAGATGTAAAGAAAATAATAGCATAACTAGCCTTAAAACAATAACTTATTGCTGTAGGTTTAGAACCTGGCAGAAAATCCCAAAGGCTTGTCTCCTAGTGTTTACTGTGGGCCAATTTGTAAGGTAGGTACTTGCCTTTAATGCTCCTGCCCATCTCCACCCACTTCTTCCCTGATTTCTTTCTCCTTTAAATATTTACCTTCTTTTCAATCTTTGCCTTTGGCTAGAGATCAGATAATTTTTGATAAAGTGTTAGGGGACATCTGTTTATTTTTATCCCCAGCACTCATTCACCTTTTTTTGGGAACCCTTGCCCAGATTTCCTTCTGAGAGAATATCCTCTCACCTTCTCTTAGTTTCTGGGTTCCTCTAGTTAAGGTGATGACCTTCCATGCTCCAGGGGTGATGATGTGACTTGTCAGAGCAGACACATAACCTGGGCCAATGAGAGGTTTATGGCTGGATATATGAGCTAAGTATGGTCAAAGAGATTTTACTGGAGTATCCAGAAACAAATCTATTTGTTCTTCTTTCACTGGCCTTTAAATTGTAAGGAAATAAAATCTGGAGCTGTCATGCCATGTTTAATCACCAGAGAGGTGCCTTTCTGAGCTTGGAGTCAACACAGAAAAAGTAGACACAGATAAGCTGGGTCCTGGTGTTATAATTTAAGCTCCAGCCTCAAACTGTGCTTAGAGCCTGTTCTCCTACAGACATTCCTTAATGTGATCCAGTAAGTTCTCCTTTTGCTTAAACCAGTTGGGTTATGTTTTCTTGCATTTACAACTGAGAGAGTTTTAATTGAAACCGTTTCTTTATGCTTTAGTAAAATATTCTTTAGGCCTCGCAAGATAATGTTACGATGCTCATTTGTTAGTAGGGGTTTGAATAGTTTTGGTGAGGTAAAGATTGGAGTATAAAATAATTGTGGAGGTAGTAATAATAGGTAATAAAATTATTGATCCCTTTCTCCGTCTTCCTTTTGGTCAGAACCTTTTTCAAGAATTTCTTCATTTTAGCAAATAATCCAGGGGGCTTCTGCAGGCTTCTTGTGATTGTCCCCCTGGGGCAAAAGTGGTAGTAAAAGAAGCACAATTTTATCTCTGGAGATTTTACATTTTCACTACCAGGGCTGACACTTCTAAGTGAGTATCTTTCAAGTATATCAAATATCTCTCTTGATGCTGTGGGCCACCCATTATCTAGAATATTTCATGCCTTTAAGACCAGACAGTTTTCTTCCTGGCTATATTCCCTGGGCCTAGAATGTAGGATGATTAAGAAATTCTGCAGCTGCTTTGGGACACATATAGGGAGATGCAGAAAGATAAAAACAAAAACAGGAAAACAACTAGCCAACCAACAAACCAAACGAAACCAAGCGAAAACCAAAAGCCAAACTTACTGAAGACTGCAGAGGGAAGATAAGGGAAGAATCAAGATTCTACTGACAGCACTAGGCTAATAAATTCTAAAACTCAGAGCTGCTCAACTATTAGACATTTGATTCTGTGGGTGCAGTAGACATCTGTCTTTCCTTTTGACTATCCAGCTATTCAACCCCCTTTTAGTGTCAGCGCATCCTCCTTATTAGGTAGAGGCAGCCATACATTATAAAACTGAAGTTGCCAGTTGTTTACTTTCCCATTTTCCCTTGCAGCTCAGACATGGAGCATATTAGATTCTGCCCCAGATTTTAACAGGAGCCAGTGACATAAAAGAGCAAAGCCCAGGAGGAAGCACTTCGAGTGAGGGTAGGGAAACCAGCAGTGGATATGTTAACTTTCCAGAGGCAGCTGGGTAACACTGCTAGCAGGGGTGTCCCAAGTTCAGCTTCCCAGTGGTGATGGCTAAGTCATATCTGTCCAGAAGTGATGACAATTGTGTCTTCATGGGACAGCTTTCCTTATCAATACAACCTCTATAACTATTTCTCTGATTGTCCCAAAGATCTTGAGAGTCATCTCTTCAATAGCTTTTTCTTTTAAAATTAGCTGAAATTGATTTATTTCACCTATAGCTAAGAACTATCATGTACAGAGAGATCATACATCTTTTAGCATTCTTTTAAAATAACTATTTTTATTGTTAAATAGTCAGCTTCCTGTTACTTTTGTAGCTAAATAAAGTTTGTAAATTTATCAACTAATATTTCAACAATCAGGAGCCTCTAACTCCTTTTGCAGTTACCAAGAATCAAAGAGAATTCCTGATCAAGAAACAAACTCTCAAACAAACTGGAAAAAGAAGAACGAATGAAATCCAAAGTTAGCAGAGGAACATAATAAAGATCAGAGCGGAAATAAATAAAATAGAGAAGAATAAAACAATAGAAAAAATTAATGAAACTAAGAGCTTGTTCTTTGAGAAAATAAACATAATAGATAAACTCCTAGCCAGACTTATCAAGTAAAAAAGGAAAGTACACAAATAAACAAAATCAGACACAAAGAAGGAATAGTCACAATAGATACCACAGAAATACAAAGAATTATTAGAGAATACTATGAAAAATTATATGTCAATAAATTGGACATCCTAGAAGAAATGGACCAATTCCTAGAAATGTACAACCTTCCATGATTAACACAGGAAGAAACAGAAAATCTGAACAGGGCAATCAACTGCAATGAAATTGAATTGGTAATAAAAAAACTCCCACCAAACAAAAATACAGGACCAGATGGCTTCACAGCTGAGTTCTACCACATTTAAGGGAGAGCTAATACCCATCCTTTTTAAAGTATCCCAAAAAGAAGAAAAGGAGGGAATACTTCCAAACTCATTTTATGAGGCCAGCATCACTCTAATACCAAAACAATACAGAAAAAGAAAATTATAGACCAATACCCCTGATGAACATAGATGCAAAATCCTTAACAAATTATTAGCAAACTGAATTCAAAAATATGTTAAAAAAATCATCCATCATGACCAATCAGGATTTATTCCAGGGATGCAAGGATGGTATAATATTTATAAATCAGTCAGTATCATATACCACATTAACAAAAAGAAGGATAAAAACCACACGATCATCTCAACAGATGTTGAGAAAGCTTTTGACAAAATTCAACATCCATTCATGATAAAAACTCTCAACAAAATGAGCATAGAGGGTACATACTTCAATATAATAAAGGCCATATATGACAAGCTCACAACTGACACCATACTTAATAGTGAAGAGCTGAAAGTTTTTCCTCTAAGATCAGGAACAAGACAAAGATGTCCACTCTCAGTACTTTTATTCAACATAGTACTGGAGGTCCTAGTGACAGAGAAAAAAGGCATCGAAATTGGTAAGGAAGAAGTTAAACTGTCACTATTCACAGAAGATATGATATTATGTGTAGAAAACCCTAAACTATTAGAACTAATAGCTATTAGACTAATAACTAATAACACCAAAAACTAATAACTATTAGACTAATAACTAATAACACCAAAAACTATTAGAACAAATAATTAAATTCAGCAAAGTTGCAGGACACAAAATTAATACACAGAAATCTGTTGCATTCCTATATACAATAACAAACTAGCAGAAAGAGAAATCAGGGAAACAATTCCACTTACAATTGCAGCAAAAGGAATAAAAAACCTAGGAATAAACCTAACCAAGTAAGTGAAAGACCTATACTCTGAGAACTGTAAGACACATAAGAGAAATTAAAGAAGACATAAATAAGTGGAAATCTATCCTGTGTTCATGATAGGAAGAAGTAATATTGTCAAAATGTCCATCCTGCCTAAAGCAATTTATAGATTCAATGAAATCCCTATGAAAATTCCAACAGCATTTTTTAATGAGCTAAACAGAGTCTAAAATTCATATGGAACTCAAAAGACACTGAATAGACAAAGCAAACATAAGAATGAAGAACAAAGCTGGAGGGATTATCCTCTCTGACTTCAAGCTACACTACAAAGCAATGGTAATTAAAACAATATGGTACTGGTATAAGAACAGACCCATAGATCAATGGAACAAAATAGAGAGCCCAAATATAACCCCCACATATATGATTAGTTAATGATAAAGGAGTAATGAACATACAATGGGGAAAAGACAGCTTCTTCAATAACTGGTGTTGGAAAAATTGGGCAGCTACATGCAAGAGAATGAAACTGGGTTGCTGTCTAACTCCATACACAAAAGTAAACTCAAAATGGATTAAAACCTGAATGTAAGACATGAAACCATAAAACTCTTAGAAGAAAACATAGGCAAAAATCTCCTGAACACAAGTATGAGCAATTTTTTTCTGGACACATCTCCTTGGGCAAGAGAAACAAAGTAAAAATGAACAAGTGCAACAACATCAAACTGAAAAAACTTCTGTACAGCAAAGGACACCGTCAGCAGAACAAAAAGGCATCCTACAGTATGGGAGAATATATTCGTAAATGACATATCCAATAAGGGGTTAACATCCAAAATATATAAAGAGCTAAGATGCCTCAACAGCCAAAAAGCAAATAAGCCAATGAAAAAATGGGCAGAGGACCTGAAGAGACACTCCTCCAAATAAGAAATACAGATTGCCAATAGGCACATGAAAAGATGTTCCACATCACTAATCATCAGGGAAATGCCAATCAAAACCACAATGAGATACCACCTCATACCAGTCAGAATGGCCACTATCCAAAAGACAAAAATAAGTGTTGGTGAGGATGTGGAGAAATGGGAACCCTCCTACACTGTTAGTAAGAATGTAAATTGGTACAGCTGCTGTGGAATGAAGCATGGAAGTTTCCCAAAAAACTAAAAATAGAATACCATTTGACTCAGTAATTCCACTTCTAGGAATTTACTGGAAGAAAACAAAATCCCTGATTCGAATAGATATATGCACCCTGATGTTTATCGCTGCACTATTTGCAATAGCCAAGATATGGAAGCAACCTAAGTGTTAGGCAGTAGACGAATGGATAAAGAAGAAGTGGTACATATACACAATGGAATATTATTCAGCCATTAAAAAAGAAATCCTGCCATTTGCAATAACATGGATGGATCTAGAGGGTATTATGCTCAGTGAAATAAGCCAGCTAAAGAAAGATAAACACCGTATGATTTCACTTATTTGTGGAATACAAATACAAAGCAAAACAGAATGAATAAAACATCAGTAGACTCAGAGACATTGAGGAGTGACTGTTGGTTACCATGGAGGAGGGGTTGGGGTGCATGGGTAGAAAGGTTGAAGGGGATAAAGGGGCACAAAAATTCTCAATCATAATGTAGGTTGGTCACAAGGATAGTAGTAAAGCATGGAGAATATAGTCAGTGATTCTGGAATATCTTCCTATGTTGACTTAGATAGGAACTCTACTATTCGGGGGTAGGATGTAATAATATGGGCAACCTTTGAACCAATGTGTTGCACTTGAAACTGATTTAAGATGATCAACTATACCTCAAAAAAAAAACCTCCCTAATTTTGTTAGCAAAAATAAATTTTAAAATAGTGCTAATTTTCTCCACACTGACAGTCACCAGAGTTACTTACCTGATGGCATCTTACGCAGAAATCCTAATACATTTCTTGGTACAATGGAAGAGTTATTTATTATCAACTTCTTTGAAAGTCTTATCTAAGACTAAATGCTCCTGGTCATAACATGTCTTTAATGAGTTCTTTTATTTTATTCTAATTTTGAGACACTGCATTCCCTGACTTAACCTAAGGCTAAAACGGAGTATGGAACTCCCATTGTGGTTTCTGGCTCATCAGAAAACACACTGAGCTCACCCAAAAGGCTTATTTCTCTATGTTTACAACAGAGAAGTGAGCGAATCCAGGATAAGAATGCTTTCTAGTTTCTATTAATTATTAGAATGAGAGCCTATATTTGACAATGACATTGCCCAGCTGACGCATTGCTAGAGGTCAAAGGACAAGGGCTTACTGCAGCTGTAAAAAAGACAACACTTCCTGTGCTCTTCACACTAGCAATGGCACTGTTTTTCCTCTGGAACCTCACAATTCAAGCTCAGACTCTCCTTGTTAATACCCTTTCCTGACACAGAGGTGCTCTGTTTGTCTTATCTTACTCTTTTTCTATTTTGTAACTCACTTGCCCTGGTCATGTGGCTTAGAAGTCATGTGGCATAGTGACCTTTCACCACCATGTCCAGACGCTTTTATCTGCTATTTTCTGACTTAAGATGCCACTAGATAACTCAGTTACCTTTTTCTCTCCTTTATTGGATTCAGCTCATTGTTTGTGCTGTAAAAACAATCTTTTGGAATATACTTCTCCAAATTCAGAACTATATATTTGTTGGAAATGGGGACCTCCTTTGGAAATTTGTAAGGGCTTTGTATCTGTAAAAGAATAGTACTTGGGACAACCTTGCCCCTATTCTTCCTTTTATGGATTGCTGCAATTTCAGAAGTGTCACTTGTAGTCATAAATCAGGATGTTTATTAATCTTTGTAGGAAAACTACAGTTTCTTGTCAAATGTTTGTTACAGTTATTAATATGATAATAATTATTATTAAAACTGGAATTCAGAATTTCCTCCCCCTCCCAAGTTTTTTTTTATTATTTATTACCTGGGAAAAGGCTAGAAAAAATGGTAAATACAGTAATGTGAAATGAAGAAAAGATAGTACCTTCTTTTAGAGCTACATTGATTAAAAATGCATCATTGACAATATCACCATCATTCAAAGTACTGTACTTTATTCAGATGGCAGGTACTATTTGCAAATGCAGAGCTCATCAGACAGGGCTTCTATTTTTTTCTCTCAGTTCCACAAAACTCTTCTGTTCCATTAACACAATGAATTGGAAAAATTATGAAAAACAGCCTGAAGCTGCTGCCTTTGTTCTTTAACATGCAGTACTTCTATTGAGGATTTCAAATGGAATTTATTATTCTGTCAGATTATGGGATTGGGCTATCCTCATTTTGAGAAGTTGTATATTCTTCATTACTCTCGCCCGTGTTTCTGAATGTTTCAACTGGCACATTGCTTAGGCTACTTTGGATGGTATCTGGTCAAAGCAGGTTCTAATTCGTAACTTCTGTTTTCATTTTCACATTAGAGCTGGTTTCGGGATGAGCTACTCTCATCCTAGGCCACTCCTTTTCAGGTTAAAAAAAAAGAGTTTTGCCTTTCCCTTTGTGCTGTTTATTCATGTAAATTCAATAAAAATAAAAGATACAGACATGAGTTCCTTGATATTTTTCTATTGAAGACATACATTTATAAAATTTTTTTGATTCTGAAAAATTCATGTATAAAAGTTTGAATATAATTTATAGTTTGCACATTTAAGCAACATATGTACATAATAAAGATACAGGACTTATGCACCATGTAGTTACTTTAGAGAAACAAATTAATGTCCCTTTGTTTAATATTTTAATGCAAAAGATAAAAGAGCAAGGCATTGCTTCATTACATGGACATGGTGTTATTTAGTACTAGGGTCGGGTCCGCAAACAAACGTCCAAAGGCTTGTTACCTGCCTTTGTAAATACAGTGTTTCCAGAACACAGCCATGCCCATTCATTTACATATTGCTTTGGCTGCATTCCCCTACTATGGCAGATCAAGTAGCTGCAACAGAGACCATAAGGCCCACAAACCCTGAAATATTCACTACCTGGCCATTTAAAGAAAAAGTTTACTGACCTCTGATCTAGCATATATATATAGGTAAACCAATATTCCTCAAATGTAGAGGCTGAATGTGGTAACTGTCACATTTTCTAAGGGTAAAGTATAAATATATTTTATTTTCAGATAACAAGAAGGCATGAGATGCAGCATCCAAAGCCAGTGTGTAAAAGGAACATTGTATCTCAAAATGCTCAATATCCATAGTACAAACCTCCATCACTCGAGAAACAGCATAGGAAACTTTCTATTAGACACTGAAGGAGCTATTCATCATCTCTACAAAGGCTCTAACTTCATACAGTAGAAAGCTCAAAGCTTTAGCCATGGCTCCAAGAACCTTATTCTAATGAAAAAGGCAACAAAAAGGACCTGTGCCCGCTGATGGGAGATCCACAGACTGTCCTTTCATGAGACTCATTCTCTGGAGGGATGAGTCCAGAGAAGCAGGAAAAAGTGCGAACACAGTTTAGTTAGCCTGATGTTTGTTTTTCTACCTTACTTTGGTTCTGTATTCATCCCATCCCATGATTTTAAAAAAATTCTATTTAATTGATTAAGACTTGCATACAGTACCAGTAAAATAATATTTCATAACTCAGCTTTCCTGTAAACTGTGGCTTTACCTCTTGAAAAACCAGCTCCATTAATTATGATTTTACATTTGATTGTTTGAAACATTATTCCATTATTTCCATCCCTTTTCACACAGTGTTTTGGATTTCATTGTTCGTAATGGTTCAGATATGTTTGTATCCTTATAGCCATTGATCTTCACATGCGCTACTTAATAGCTATTAATGAACACAGTTCTTCTAGAAAAGAAACTCTGTTAGGCATCTATGTCTTCAATAAGAGCATGAAATTTGCAAAAATATGATACTGCTATTTTCAATATGTATGTCTGCCATGGTTAAAGATCTAATCTCTATGTTTCTTTGACCTCATAACCTTTTACCTCAACTTTGAGTCTGTGTTCCATTTAAAAATGTAAATATTATTAGTGCATATAGGAAAGATCATCTCTGTTTGAAAATTGCATATAAATAACTCCAGAGGGCTGGAAAGAAGCCTAGGCTCAAATCATTGCATAAGGATTAGATCTGTATTACATTAACTACAGAAAGAGGGAATTTCATATATTAACATATAGAGAAGTAGTGAGGTTTTAGCTAAAATTTATAAACAACACAGAAGTGAGCCAGTCAATGTAGCCTATGTTGAAAGATCTTTTCTCCACTATTGTCTCTCTGAATTTGAAGTATCATACTAGTTATTAAGTATCAATACAGCCAAGTGATTAAAAAAAAAAGAAGGTTCTGCTTATGATTTTGAATACTGAGAAAGCTGATCACTTGAATCCAGGGGTCTAATTTCCATCCTGTCACATGTTTCCCGAAATGACCAAAGGAATATAAAAATAGACACTAATCTGCATCAGTTAAAGGACCAGAGGAGGGTTATCATTTCCATTCTCAGAAATAGCAACGTATTTCTGCTAGATTTAGTGAAGATGAAATGACAAGGCACCAAGGCTGGTTCAAAATCCCCTCTAGAGAAAGCAGAGTAAGAAGCAATCAGAGGATGCACTGGCAGACCCCTGACACCTTTTTAACTGGAAGTATAAATGTTAGAAGCAAGGCGAATCTATGGAGCAAATGGGGAGTTTGAATTTGAGATCATTTTTACTGTTGCTGATGAAAAACATTTCCAACTAGTTGTTTGGGGGAGGCCCTATCATCTCCTTATTTTCCCAGCAGAAATAATAACAATCTTACTATTAATAGAGTTTATTATGTGCCAGATACTTCTCTGAATTCTTCACATGAATTGTCACACTTAATGCTCCTATTGACCCTGGAGTAGGTACACTTATTCGATCCATGTCATAGGTAAGTAAACTAAAGCACAGAAAGCTTCAGAAACTTATCCAAGGTCAAATAAGGTAAGTGAAGCAACCAAAACATACATGCTGGCCATCTAAGTTGAGATGACATCCTCAGGTATGATTCTATATGGGCTCCGAGAAACTCAACCGTGTTACCTGCTATCTTGGCTTCTCAGTGATACACAGTGAATTCCATGGGGTATGATCAGACTAGGTTTGCCAGATGTAGCAAACAAAAATTTGGATCCTCAGGAACACTTGTACTGCAGATGAACAATGACAACATGTTTTACTGCGATTGCATTGTCCCACGCACTTTAGAACATACTTAAACTAAAAATGTATTTGCTGTTCATCTGAAATTTAAATTGAACTGGGCATTCTGTATTTTATCTGTGCACCCCAGGCATGGCTCCTTGATGACAAGGAGACAGCCATGCCAGGAGGAGGCACAAGAGCAGCTTCACCATATAGCTGGCCCGGAGATTGGGCAGAAAGACCAGAATACTTCACCCTGGCGCACTAGCTTTGCCAACAGAGAAGAAACTGCATGAAGAACTACTTCCTCTGTTGGAAAGTTCTGTATTTGAGCCTCAAGAGGTGAGGTTCTACTCTGCTAAGGTGAATTTGCATTTGCCAGCCTTCCAGCTGAATAGTTCAAAGCAGAAATCTGAGAACAACCAGGAAATTACATGAGGGGACCCGAAAGGAGAAACTATGCTTATGAGCAGACATCCAGCTGGCTTTCTCTCTCTTCTTTCAAGAATAAGTGAATAAATGAAAACCCACATGAACACTGTCAAGAGATTCTACAAAACATGAAAGAAAGCATCTGTTAGGGTCCACTTTCATTTTTTTTTAAATCTAGAGAAATTAAATGTTTGATGGTGTCTCTTTTGGATTATCAAAAATTCCATAAAACCAAGTATTCGTTGATCTCCTAATTTCCTATTATGGGTGTAACAATCTCTGCTGATGTAAATGGAAACAAAGGCCCTACCACCAAAGAAGAAAATTTTTAAATAAATCCTAAATAAGTGAAATGTTGGGTACTCACGAGTGTCATGGAATGAATGAATCATTGAGCAAACCAATCCAGCAGAGGCAAAGGAAAACAAGTACATCAAAGAAGGGGCTACAGATGGGGTGAATTGGCATTCTACATCCATTCTAAATGTCTCTACTGTGCCTAGGCAGCTGAAAACACTTCCCAGACTCCTTTGCAGCTTAAATTCTGGAGATAATTTAGGCTCCAGCACAAAGCACAATGGGAATTGCCTTATTTCTACTGCAAGCAAGTCCATAAATGAGATGTTTGGGTTTTTCACAACAGTATTAGTAGGCACCCTACTGTTTGGATAATCTCTTTGTGGATGTTGAAGGGCAGGTGTCCCATTTCTTCAGGCCTTCCAACAGTTCCTCAGCAACCTACAGCACCATTGCCAGGATGGCCCAGCCAGCAATTGTGACAGATAGATTACAGTGGAGTCTTCCAATATGTGCAAAAGGAAGTGAATGTCCTAACTTGTTTTGGCTTATTTTGGATATGGATTTACCTTCACTGCCTACTTTGTAAAGCAACATTTTTGTATTTACTGAATAGCTTATTTTTTTGTAATCATGGTATTACCATAAAAACTCCTGACTGACCATGAAATTCATTATACAGAAGAAATAGGAGAAAAAGTGGGCTGACTCTCCAGGGATTCACTATTAGCATGTACTCAGAAATAGGCCTTTTGTAAAGATAGACAATTGAAAACTGTAAGTCAATACCTTGCTAAGATAGAATGTTTCCTTACAGGATGATGCATGATTTCAGCCAGCAAATGATGTGGAGTCCTTTTTCTCCCGCAGTGGGAACACACTGGTCTAGGCACTGAGGGCCGGAAGGACCAGCGGCACTCTGCGTCAGTGCGCCGAGGACCCACCAACAGTGCTTTCTGATTTCAGTCACTTCGCTCCTGCTGGCTTTGGGAGACTTGGTACTCGGGAGATTCATACCTCCGCCAGGAACCTATCCATGGTTCTTTGAATTAAAAGTTGAGACTGCCACCTTCCAATATTAAGCTACTCCTGCCACTGGACCGACAGACAGAAGGTGGGTTATTATGCTTTCTGGGCTGATGGATTCTATTTACAAAGGAGAAATAGGTTTGCTGCTGTCATGCAGGGCAGGGAGAAGTATATCTACAACTCGGTAAATCCTCTAGAACACACCCTGACCCTGCCATTCCAACTATAAAGCTTAATGAATTGCATACAGGAGCAGTAACAGCTCAGGCACTTTCGGTGTGAAGGTTTGGGCTACTGCACCAGGTAAAAATTCCAGCTCATTTGATAGGATATGTTGCATAAAGAGAAAGAAACCTGGGGAAGAGTTGTGGAAAGGAGGAAGTTAAAAATAATAATTTTGACTCCATGATCAATTGTGGAAATAGGGACTAAGACAGCTACTCATATTGTTTTCCTCGTGCACTTACACCTATAACATTTTTGCTGAACCATTGTATTTTCCTCATCTTCTCCTTTACATAGTACATGTGGGAGTTAGTTTGTTTGCAATTTTGTCCATAAGTTTAAAAATGTCAAAATGGGACTATGACCGCACATGAGAAAAGAATATCACAAACTTGATGTGGTGACTAATGAGATTTTAGGCCTCTTATTTTAGAGAAAAGGTGTGAAAGCATTCTCGTATATACATTGAAAAGCTGCATTTAGTACAGCATGTATTTGCTGTTCTATTTCTGTCATTTGAAAGGTTAAGATTGGGAAGAAGGACTTGGTAGAAGTTAAGTACCCAAAGCAGTAAGCTGAGGTAGAATATGATAGTTCAGTACTCAACATCCATCTGAATTCCTCTCGAGGTGTCTTCTAAAATTGCAGATGCTAGAAAACTTAAGTACCACACTTCTTCTCTCAGACCCCACTAGAACTAAGTTTCTGGATGTGAGTAAATTTTCACCACTTGAAATTCTCTAATGAGATTTGAAAGGTTGAAGTGAAACAAAAGATTTTTCTATTTCTACTGGCAGATGTGGTCAAAGAGGCATGTGCTTTCTTTTTCTTGCTGCACCCTTAGCAGAGGTCCCAGTGCCTGGCCACTAGGTTGTAGATGTTAAGACAAGATGTGCGGCATCTGTTTTGCTGTACAGATTGCAACATGGATATCAATTGTTTGGAGCTGGTACCCAGGTGGTTTCTTGATGGGGGTGCATTACAGATTCATCCCAGCAGTTTCTAGTTTGCATAATGGCAGCATAGCCCTGGCACTGCAGCAGCCATGGTCCACACTGAAGATGGCTTTCTGATCAAAGAGAAAGTATTGTCTCTTGTGGAGACCAGGTTCTATAGTGTGGCTTTGGGAGTCATTCCCAAAATCTCAAACTACAATTTGTTTCTTCAGATATTCTGTCAATGCTGTAAGCCATACACCCTGTAATACAACCATTTGGACTCAAACTAGGTAAAGTAAATTCTATTTTCTATTACAGAAGCCCAAATATACAATGGGCTTGGCCATGGAGGTTGAAATGCAATAAGGAGGCATAAGAACAGGCTGAAAAATAGACATGTACAGGAAATTTGGATTGCAAGGTTAAAAACGAAATTCAAAAATTTAAACTTTCATTACATGCAGTAAAGATTAGAACAGACACTGCAGAAAACTGAATAGGGAGAGATGTGACAGACAAGCTTAAGAAGACTTCCTGAAAGCAGGGAAAAGACCAAGATATGAAAACAACAAAACAATGTAGTAACCCGGCTGTCAGTAAATATTAAGTACGTGGTGATAAGGTGTTACATAATTAAAAAGAGGCAGTAATTATTACAAAAGGTATGAGTGGGGACATACAAAAATAAATAAATTTAATTCAGAAAACTGTAGACTAGGATGTATGGAGCAGAAGATCCCCTCCAGAGGTTCAGGTAAAATTTACTGATGACATGTTTGAATTTGAAGATGAACTAACACTATGAAGACATCTCAGCTTAAACAAAAACAGTCTTTCAAATACTCCAAAAGGAATAAACACTACTTTAAAAAGAAATCTTTTGCTCTATAACATCCTACAGCCAACACCTGAAGAAAAGGTGTATGCAAACTTCACCAGTAAATTTTGTATGTGCTAAGAATGATAAACATAGCCAAATTGTATGAACTCAATAAAGGCACTTGTGATCTGTGAGAACTCAGAGAGCATGCCGTCTCCAGACCCTTTCCCCAAACAATTACTCAATGACCAGTGACAGTCAACTAAAATGAGTCAAAGTAAATGAAACTATGGTAGGTGTAATATAAAAGGATGGGGTAGTGAGCACCAAAACCATGGTTACAAAATAGAAATTAACATAAAGTTTCTTGAAAGTAAAAACAAAGTGTAAGATTATAGTTTAATTTTAACAAATTTGGTTTTTAAATGTCCATAGAGTATTTTTTAAATGGCTCATGTATTAGGATATAAAGTTTGGTTCAATATGATCCAAAAAATACCTTTAATATTTGAGATCTTTCTTCTTTAATATATACTTTTCAGTTTTAAATTTCCTTCTAAGCGTGGCTTTAGCTACAATCCCTCTCTCTTGGTATGATGTGTTTTCATTTCATTCATCTCCATATGTTTTCTAATTTTCCTTTTGATTTCTTCTTTGATCCACTAATGATTTAAGAGCATGTTGTTTAGTTTCTACATATTTGTGAAATTCTCGATTTTCCTTGTTATTGATTTATAATTTAATTCCATTATGAGGACATGATTTTCATGATTTTAATTCTTTTAAATTTATTGTGGTTTGTGTATGGTCTAACATATGCG
This sequence comes from Manis pentadactyla, assembly GCF_030020395.1. Lineage (NCBI taxonomy): Eukaryota > Metazoa > Chordata > Mammalia > Pholidota > Manidae > Manis > Manis pentadactyla. The sequence continues at coordinate 116,002,040 of NC_080025.1, forward strand.
GTCCATTCTGGAGAATGTCCTATGTGCACTTGAGAAGAATTTATATTTTGTTATTTTGTTGTGCTTGAGTGGAGTGTTCAGTAGATGTCTGTTAGCTCTACATTGTAAGTTGACAAAGTTCTTCATGTCCTCTATATTCTTGTTGATTGTTTTTTTGTTCTATTTTCAGAAAAAAGTGCATTATTCAAGACTTCAACTTTTACTGTTGTCTATTTTTCCTCTCAGTTGTCAGTTTTGGCTTCACATATTTTGAGACTGTTGTAAGGTACATATATGTATATAATTGTTATAGCCTGCGAGATTGAGACTTTTATCATTATAAATAATCCTTCTTTATCTGTAGTAACATTTTTATTTGTTTTAAAGTCAATTTTCTCTAATATTAGTGTAGACACTTCAGTTCTACTATGGTTGTTGTTTGCATGGTATATATTTCTTCATCCTTTTATAGTCATTCCATTTGTATTTTTAAATCTACAGTCTGTCTCTTATACCCAGCATGTAGTTGAATCATTTTCTCAAATTCAGTCTGACAATCTCTGCCTTTTGATTGGATTGTTTAATTCATTTAAAGTTAATGTTGTAATGATATTGTTGGATTATTTCTGGCATTTTGTTCTTTGTTTCCTTTATATCTCATGTCTTTTTATTCCTCTCTTCATCCTTTTCAGTCTTCTCTTGCATTAATTGAATATTTTCTTGTGTAATATTTTAATTCTTTTAACAATTTTTAAACTATATGTTATTTTCTTAGTGGATCCTCTAGAGTTTCCAAAATAGACTTACTAGAACCTTCTTCATATTTGTACTAAATTAATTCCAATATGGTATAGAAATATTAGTCCTCTATAGCTCTGTTCCCTCTTCCCCTTTCTGTGTTATTATTGATACACATTTTATACTTATGTATATCACAAACTCAAGACACACTGTGATATTTATTACTTGAGGTAATTTTTTTGTCTACTGAAAAACAGAGGAGAGAAAATATATACTTGTAGAGTTTTATGTATTACCTTTCAGGTTCTCTTCATTTGCTCCTGCAGATTTAAGTTACTATTTGGTATTATTTTCTTATTTTAATACAGCTTTGATGTTTTTCTGCTATTATTGTCAATATATTGCATTTCTATATATTTCTGGCTCACCAATAAAATTATATATTGTTTTATGTAGTTTTCAAATCAATTAAAAGAAGAAATGCGCATTTACTACCATTAAAATTACCTAAATATTTACCTTTACTGGCAATCTTTTATGTGTGTGGATCTTTTATTAAATGAGAAATTACCACAGTATATGGGATACACCCCAGTTTGTACTAGTGTATAAATAATTTGGAATGAAATGTGTCAAAATGTCAATCATCTTATGTCTGATTTATATCAATGTCAAGGTCTTTTATCACATTTATACATACATACTTTAATACATTTTCTAATTTCTATACAATAGATGCTATTTTAGATTAAATAAGCATGCTTTAAAATATAGATTCTAAAGTAGCACATTCTTTTTTTAATGTCTTTTAAGTTTTCTCTGAATATCCCATTCTACTTACTTAAATTCAAGGATAGTGGAATGTGCACAGTTCACCACAAAAATTTCATCATTGGTAATCATCCCAGTCAAAGAATTTACTTTCCTCAAAGAACATTGTTGCATCTTGTCAAGAAGAAAAAGTATTCCAAAGAATGTGAAAACGTGAGAACAGTCTAAGTTGGGATGAGGCAGCCTCTCATATAAGCACAGTTTAAAAAATTTTCCCTCTCATTCATGAATTTCTAGTCATAGCAAAGTTTATTTGTATAAAACAAAAATCAAACACGCTGTGACAGTTGAACGGGCATTCCCATGGATAAATGCCTAAGATGATGTGAAGGAAAGTAACGGAAGCCGGCTTCATCGTGCCGCCCTCAGAGGCTCCCTCACTTCTTGCAGGAAGATAAATCAGTGCAACCGAATATGGTGAGTCCCATACGTGTTTATCTGTATTGTTCTGATGTGCTCTAAGGGCTTTTAAACAGGTCTTATTTGTGGAGGAAACTTTTTCAACTCGTCATGCTTTCATTCATTTCTTAAATACATTCCTGAAGCTGTGTTTCAACAAAGTCAGGTGGATATCAGTTGACTGCCTTAATTATTTTTATTCCCATTTTGGGTGGTTTAATATACAAAATTAGTTAAATAATACACGAACTATGATACTTCACTCTCAAAATGAGAGCACTCTTATTAGAAGCTGCATACAGTATAGTAACAATGGGCAATGACTTACATGATAAAAGTATTTAGACTATTATGGATTCTGTTTTTAAGAAAAAGGTCCTTGGCAAAAGAAAAAAACAGAATCTCTCTTCAAACCTCAAGGAAAATTAGGCAACTTAAAAAAGAGTTAAGTGGAGTAAAAGTTAAGCATTTTACTTTCCAAAATATTAATTTAGTGATAGGTAATAACTTCATTGCTCTCTGATTACTGGCAAAGGCATGATGTGCATGCTCTCCTCTGAACACTGTTAATGAAATTGAAGGTTGTGTGCTTTATGCAGTGTATGTTCTGCAACATTTTGAAAGCTTAGCTGGGAATCCCTGTGGTGCTGACTGAAGGAAAAAAGGAAGCAAAGTCTTCTCCAGTTTTTAAAAACCAGAAGTATTTTTCAGAAGTCATGTATGAAATAAACTGCTTAGGAGAAAATGACTGTAATGTTGCCTCAGTGAATTTTCAGTGATAGAAGGATCTATTTAAAACACTCTGGCATAAAAAATAAATCAGCTTTAACTTCAATTATTAAGTACTAAAGTAGCATTCTTTGATAGAAAAGGGTGGGTTTCTGGCATTTCAATGATAAATATGTATGGAAAAAAAAAAAAGAGTTGTATCACCATGGAAACCGAAACCTCCCCGTACTTTTTTAGATAAGGCAAATAGTATTATAGAAACCAGGGATCTCTAACAGCGATACTGGCGACCAGTCAGTGTTATGGTACATTTCTGTATTCTTAAGTTTTAGCATTCTTTAGTTTTTAGCATTCATTTAAAGTTTTGCAAAATACTGTGAGGTTTTCATCCAGTCTTTTTTGAAATTTCAAGTTTTTTAATGAATGTGTCTAAAATAAGCATTGAGGCAACTCTCTTCATGGTTTTATTGACTAATTTGTTTCACAACTTTTGAACAATACCCCTCTGAAGGAATCAAATGTGTATTTCTCCTGAGTAACACTGCTCGGGCAAGTAGGCGATACCTCTTACTTTTCTCCTTCAGTTTTTATTTCCTATGAGTGAATTCTGGACTTAGAGATGAAGATGGTACCTGAATCTAGTGATGTTTTCCTGTGACAAATTTTACAAATATTTTCTGGAGTTTCGGGTAGAGTGCCTGCCCCTTGGCTTTTGTAGTTCCAAAGGCCTTCTGCTAGAAGCCAATACATTTCATATTGCCTCTTTCCCTACAACTATAGAGTTCAATTATCTTTAATGACTTAATTTTAAGAACATGTATATTTAAATGAACGTTATGATAGGCAATTCTAATATACCTTCTGATGTAGGAGTCAGTGTTGATGATGGAAAAGAGCACTAGTCCAAGATATCCAAATGTCCAACCCTCATTCTTTTTTAAATAGCCATTTGGCCTTGGAAAAGCCATTTTATCTCTCTGAGCCCTAATTTCCATGTTTATAAAATGGGACTCAATCTAAATGCACATGACCAGGATTATTTTGAGAAATACAGTTTATTTGAAAAATTTTTTAAAAACTGTAAACTACATTTCAAGTATAAGTTGAAAGTAAGTTTTATTGCAGCTAAAAACACCCAGGCTAAATCTTGCATGACACTAATGAATGATAAACTGAGTTTATAGCTCACAAACTACATCTAGGCTATGTTTATGCAACCAAAATATCTTGTTGAAAAGTGAAAATTCATAAAGGGCATATATGCAAATAAAATTTCCCCTGCTTGCTTTCTGTATTTATCTTATCAGCCATCAGAATTATTAGTGATTATGGAGTACCATTGAACAGTTAGGTAGACACTTTTAAGAAAACACTGTGGCAAACAACCCTTACCACAAGAGACATCATCAGCTTTGATATGTCTACCTGACTGATCACTATGCTACTTCAATGAGCAAGGAGAAATATGGGTATGGCAAGAATGGGACTTTTCAAACATATAAGTGAAATGTATATAAGTGGTAACAAACAACAAAAAAAATTCCAATCTTGTAGAGCACCCTTCTACTAATAAGTTTTTTGTAAAGAGCTTCCTACCTCTTCCAGAACATCCTCCTCCTTCCCTAAAATCCCATAGTCCATGGCTGCTGCACACACAGCGACCCTGCTATGGCCCCCAGGCTGGTGCCAGTATTTGGTGCCAAGGCCAGTGTGGCTTTGTAAGGGTTACCTAACAGCTCGTGTGAGGATGCACAGCCTCTTCTGTTCTCGGCGAGCCCTTACCTTACGGTCAGGAGACGCGCACCATGGCTGTCAGCACACCCCACACACCCTCAGTGCCTAGGGAGGTGGTCCAAATTCCACACTTACGGGTACATTAAAACACAGCACCAGACAATACACTGTCTACCCTGAGAGCAACTGTTTTTCTTCTTCGTGATGAAATCTTTTTCCTGCATAGCATTCAAAATGATTCTTTTATTATCATAGTATCAAGTCTGACTGAGTCTTTGGAAAGTCTAAGAGTTTCAATATGGTTAAGAAGGACTAATAAGGTCTCATTCACAAGCTCAGTGACCAGTAAAAAAAAAAATGCTTGTGGAACAGACTGTGACAAGAAATATGCCCACCTCCAAATGGAATAATGAATTTTACGTGCTCGTTTTTCATTATTCTTATTTATTTCAAAGGAGAGTATATATCTATTAAATTTCTTTTATTGGAAAAAATGTAAGTTTTTAAGTTCCTTGCATCTTAAAGTAAGTTGCAAAATTTCTGGTTTCATACGTAACCTCACATATTTTCTGGAACACAGACATCTAATTTCAAAATATGTTTTCCTCTTTGTTTCCTAGGATCAGCACCCCTGATTTAAGCAAAGCTATAGTTTATTAGGAATACGTTAAAACAGTAACTGATAGAGCAGTTTTCCTGTTGAATGAACGTATTGAATTACAAAAATGTGTATCTTTAACTACACATTTATAACTTTAAATGTTATCCCTTATTTAATTTAAATCTCAACTGCTTTTAATGGCAAAAAACAAGAAGCTGTTTGGGCATATTCTGGGATAGACTGGAACATTACATTCAATGTAGACACAAAAGTAAACATTTAGATTAAACAAAAACAAATAAAATCATTCTCAAATCCAGATTATTTCCTACACAATGACTAGTATCTTGAAATTTCTAATTATCCAGACTTTTTTTTTTTACTAATACCTTCAAATACCACAGATACTGCAATCTCTAAACTAGTAATTTCCTACAAAGAGGATCACTATCCAATATTGTTTCCACACTTCCATAAATTAATTTCTTACTGGGCAGGAAAGACTTATTTCTGCTTTTTTTCTCTCTACAAGTACAGAGTTTAATGTTTTTTAATTACATAAATATTTGGAGTCTTGGATCCTGGTGGACAAAAAAAAGCACTAATATTTTAGGTTTTAACAGACTGAAATATCAGAAGGCAAGAAAGGACGAACAGTCAAGGTGACTTTAAAGTTCATGTACACATATTTGCTTTTTTTAGGTGATGACAATTAAGCAGTGTGGGACTTATAAAATAGGAAGCCTGTTTCAAAAGAAACACTGTTTTAGATAGCTCTAAAGCTAAGAAAGAAAAATCCTCATAAATATATGCATAATAAATAACTAGTAATCTATTTTACCACAGAATGCTCTCATTCCTATCTCAGCTATGTTGCTATGTCTCATGTGTACACAATTTATCACAAAAGGCAAAGAACAAGAGATAGCAAGTGACTCAGTGAAAATCGTTTAACAGGACACTCAAAATTACAACATTTTGGTACCTAAAGTATAGCAGGCACTCTTAGACCTTAATAAAAGAAAAACTGTCTTGAACTCTCATTGTGAAATGATTACCTATTTATCAGTTATTAGCCATTTCTTTCAAAGCTGTATTTTAAAAACACTGTACTGCTTATCATTATTATTGATTATATAAGAAACATAGATTACTCAAATAGATACCTAGCTTTTTATACCACATTTATGTGAAGAAAATCCCCCACTCACAAATGTATGCAAAGCGAGATGAAAGCCAGGCTCACGTCTGGGTAAATAACCTGTGCTGTGAATTTAGGGACGTGTGGTAGGTAACATTTTTCTAAAGGGTCAATTCATCTTTTTCCTGTTTTATTCCACAGTTTAATGGCCACTAAAATGCTTTGAGAATTGCGTTCAAAGAGTGAGTGGAGTGAGGAAAAATTATGTAAAGAGAGAAGAAAAGCATAAGTAAGTTGAGGGTTTGAAGTTAAAAAAAAGGTACAGAAGAAGAATCTGAGGTCCTCAAAAATAAATTTCACCCACTGTAAGCTCTTCCTAGACTTGACCGTCTCCTCTCTCAAGAATCCCTCTGCCACCTCTTGACATCACCCATATTGGTTTACCTCCAGTAAACGTGGTTTATCTTAACACACATGGAATATACAACCACAAACATACACTCTTGTATGGGTGACTTATCAGCCAGCCATGCTTTGACATTTTGCGCTGAGAATTGGAAGAGATGAATAAACAAAAAATGGTTTTCTGATACTAGATCCACAGGTAGAAGATCAGTATAAACAATGATACAAGCAATTTTAATGAAAACTTTAAAAATCAGAACTGATCCTTAAAACTCTGGCTGTTTGAGAACATCTATTGAATACAATGCTCACAATTTTTCAATTTAATTTTTAAAATTATTTCTGTATTTGAAACCATGTTGTTTTCCACTAACTTTTTTCCCCCCAATCTCTTTTTTTTTTTCATTTATGAAACTTTCCAGAACACAAAATGCAACTTGTAAATAATTCTGGCTTGGCAAGCCCTCCTATGCATTCACAGATTGCATACTGTTCTGATTAGGCACACGAAAGAATGCTACTCAGTACGTATATGCGCTTCAACTCATAACGACAACTGATACATGGTTCACTATGCTGACTGCTTGAGGCATTTTTTTTACTGGTTCGATATTCATATATATTCAAGTCAAAATTTTATTGTGAACAAAGCAAATGAAATGATCTAAAAGATGGCTACTGACAGAGTTTCTCAAAACTACCCACTTGTGCTTTAACGGAAAAAAAATCTTGTCATTGTGTCAAATTCCTATGAAAACAAAGTAGGTCCTTTTAAAAGTAAAATAAGGCCAACGACATTCCATTATGTTTCCTGTGCCATTTCAGTTATTTGCCAAACTGAAAGAAATGTCAACAAGATGGTTTGAAGGTTTGCTTCAGAAAATTCTTTCATCTTTCTCCATTAAGACAAAGTCCTTATAAGACAGAAAAGACAAATTCTTTCTGTAACTTCATCAAGTCAGAGTCAAAGCCAAGTGGCCCTTGGCAGCTGCCCTTTCATGCACAAACTTCTGCATGATCTAACTGGTGAGAGTCGCCGTACAGGCAGGAGACCATGCTATTTTACCTTAACAACCAGCTATAAATCACTCCATCAAGGGAAACACTTGTTAAAAGCTTAATGGTCAGAGAAAAAAACATGCAAATTTCCAAAAGGAAAACTGGCACCTATTTCTGAGTTTGTCTCATAAATTGCACCCACACCCTGTTTCGCCACACAGGAAGAAGGCTCAGCTCCTTGCTTAGGTAGTAAACCCAATTTTCTCAGTGGAGAGAGAGAACACTCTGGATCCATAGATTCTTGGCACTTTGAACTCTGATAAGGGATTACTACAACCTATAATTTAATACTAGGAGGGGATACTTGAATAGGTCTATTCCTATAGTGGATTAAAAGAGGGAAAAAAATCTATATATACATGTGAATTAAGAAGCATATCTTTTAAAAATCACTAACATGAATTTACATTGTCTTCCAGATGGTTTTCATTGACTTCAGAAAACTCATTCAGGGTTTAAAGGTGGAAGTGGGAACAAAAGTTAAGCATATAACTTTCTAAAATGTCACAGGTGGATGAGAGAGAAAGGGATTTAAAAAAGGATTAAAAGATAGGGAAATAATAAAAAAGGGGGAAGTGTGAAAAGCTTTTTGGGGGTCCTAGGTTGTTTTTCCATCACTACAAAATATATTAAAAGTAAAGCCTTCTGATTGTTAAGACTGCAAAGAAGTCTGAACCAATCTGATTCAAACCAATTGCATTCCTTTATAATTCCCTGGTAACTAACAGAATTAAAATGTTCTTTTTACTTATGGGTTGCTAAGAAAAAAAAGGTAATGTGACTTCTGAAAAGTTTGGAAATGCCTTAAAAACTTTTTTCCCATAGTATGGTCAACATCAGAATGTCAATACTTCGAATAAAAGTAATCTGATAAACACACAATGTAATTACCAATTACCTTACTAATGTAGATATACAGAATAAAGATCTCATAAAGATGCAATATCATATCCTTTCAAGAGAAAGGCCAGCTTTGTTCTTTCAATTCTAATTTCTCTCGTGCAGATTTTCAACTTCCCTATTAAAATGACAATTTATTTTACCATCCCTTTTCCAAAACTGTACTTTGAGATGCACAAATTTCACTATAGACTAATTTCAACCACAAATTGCCTTGGAAACAAAAAGAAAGGAAGGAAGGAAAGGGAGGGGAGGGAGGGAGAGAAAAACTACCACTTAAATAGAATCTCCTCATTGCTGTAATTTGGATAATTTTGTTGTTGGTCACAATGGGTGTGGCTAATAGGGTCAATCTATCCTTTTATAACTTAGAATATTCTGAATTAAATAATAAAAAAAGAACTGCCTGAAACCAGAAATAATATTTCCTAAATTAGGAACAGAAACAGGAAGGAAAACATACCTTTAGGAGCATAGTGTCCTTTGATAGATAAAAAAAAAAAAACCCTCCTGCATTGAATGCCTACCCTGAAAAACCATCTTTCTTCAAGATAGTGCTTATTTAACATTCCATTAAAACGAGCCAATTAATACTCAAAAATAAGTTTTCCCAAGATAAAATGTTATTAACATGTTCTTAGCTTGTAAAACTTTTAGAATTTATATATATCTGTGGTGTATACACTGTGATGTTTCCAAGCTGCTGTTTGTTTTTAAACAATTGGGTCTTTTTCTCTGTTTCCAGAATAATTTGGTTGTATAGAGGTCCTACAGTATTCACTTCCCTTTTTGAACAGTCTCTTCAACTGTAAAATGAAAAACTAGTGTCTAAGACTCCTTCCCAAACTAAAATCCCACAAGTCTGTCATGCCTACGCTATTATTTCAGCAATCCGAACAGCTCTGACTAGTCACCTGCATGTGCTCTTACTGGAGGCGAAAGGGAGTTTGTCACTAATACAAAGAGACCAAAACTTTGTAAAAATGTCTGTTCAATCTAGTCACTCGAATTTTAAAATGTGCCAATCTTATATCTAATTTCATTGATGAGTTTTGTTGTTAATTGACCAGTAATTCAGTTAAAGTAGTTGAAGCAGTTGCATGTGCATATTTAGCTTCAGTCACCAAATACACTGATATGGCTGAGTTGGTGCTGAAAGAAAATATATACTTAACTGTTTAATAAATTACAGTTGGAGGAAGAGATTTCCAGTGAACTCTTTGGGTAGCAGAAAAAATTTCAATACTGTAAATAATGCATCACCTATTTTCTGCTTCTGCTAGAGAAGAGTTTTGGATTCTCAAAACTGTTGCTTGACAGGTCTGTGTTCTTCTGTCCAGGTGGTGGTACATTTCTGCTTGTCAAATTTCCTCACGCCCTTTTTCATTATCCAGTCTTGCACTGTGCTTAGCCACTGTATCCGTTCATGCAGACATACTCTACCTTCAGTGTAACACTAAAATTGATTTGCTAGGCGCTCCTTTGCTTCTTCACATTTCACATCTTCCCATTGCAGCCCTTGTGTCAGGAGCACAGCACTGTCTTTCTTCTTCCATCATCAGAAATCTGAACCCTTTTTGGGTTTTCCGAATATTTAAATGACTTTGTGACTGATATCAGTGCCCTTCATTGTATAGTACTTTGTTCCATGCAATTTTGTATTAGTCTTTGAGAGTGTTCAGTGTTTGGTTTCATTTTGTATTCTTTCTGCTTTAACATTATTGAAGCATACTGACTTTTTTGCGTGAATTAATGGCAGCAGACTTTTCGGGTAAAAAAACAAAGTTCCTGTTAGAATTTCCCCCAGAAAATATATATTAAAGACAAAACAAAAAATCCTACATACAATATGCATTTGTTTGAAGTTAAAAGTTTATATTCTATAAGAGGAATATACAAGAAAACAGCAAAAGCTAAACATACCTATAAAAATTAGAAAATAGGCTTTCTTTTTTACATGAAATGGAAGAAATGAATTTAAAATGATTCAGGCTTGCAATTACATGATCTAAGTTGGCACCAGATTTTAGATGTTCTTGGGAGAATTCAAAGCCTGACCCTTTAGTGTTACTGATGAGACATATTTATTGTTGCATATTGTTTTAACTTCTCACGTTTTGAGACTTTTGAAAGTGTAGGTGAAAGTTCAAACTTCTTTACTAAAGTGTAACCATAGTGTAATAAAGTACCCAAGATGATTCATTCAGTCAACGCAGTATCTACTCATCAAGGAAGAGAACAAGCTAAGGATGCACTATATCCTTCTCTAGCAAAACAAGTTAAGTGCAGCATTCCAATCTAAAAGGTAGAATTGTTCCTTTGAGTAAAATAATTAATGATCCCAACAAAAGGAAAGCTGTTACGAGAGAGACCTCTAGTGGAAAAAAATACAAGTGCCTTGGCGAAGGATGTCATTGTTTATACTTGGCCCGAAAAATGGACCTTGTGTATGCTGTTGAAGACACAGTTCACAAAATAGCAAACTAAATTCCTCTTTTGTGATTAGTACATACAATTTGGTCAAGAAAATAGTGCTTTTCAGAGCAGGCCCAACGAAATATCTGAGGGAGACTTATCTTCTTAGATACCAGGTTTTGAAAAACAGGTTACAGGTATCTAGAAGAAAGACAAAATTTGTAAAGGAGGGCAGCCAGAATTTGGAAGCACTGCAGAATCTAGAAATTATAGCCTTATTTGTTTGTTGAATCAACACTTTAATTGTAGGTAATTTTTTATATGTAAAAACATCAAAGCACTTTTCTGTGTGTGGAGGGTGAGGTATGATTGGGGGATTTTTCCAGTTCCTTACAAACCATAACATTTAATAATAAAATATATTAAAATGTTAACCCAAAGTTATTTTTTAAAAATAAATGGCAAAGGTCTGTGATATGCAGAGGCACCCAAGTACAGATTATTTAAAGAAAATAGTTGCCTCTGGATTAGAGTCTCTCATTCAACAATTGCCCTTTAGTTTTAAGATTACTTTCCTCTGTTCTCTATACAATTGCATTTAATTCACCCACCAACATATACCTAATTTTAACTGCTTTTACTTTAAACATTAATGATAAATATAAAAATTAGGATATGTTTTCTGGTTAGAGCACTAAATCCCAGAGGAATCTGGTCTACTCCGTGCATTTGCCAACTAGGTAGTAAACTTCTGATTTCATTTGTGACATCCTCTCTAGCTCAAGGAAACACGGTGACCCAGGGCTACATAATTTAAGAAAGTGCTCTAGGCATAAGGAAGAAAGTGAAGGAAGTTGGTAATACAAATGTATAGTATTAACTCAGCACTGAAATATGGTCACAGTTTTGAAGGAAAGTATAAAGCTGTGGGAACCAGCTGCTTACAGTAACAATTGCTGAATTCTCTTCTATAATAATGACAATTGTTACATATAACTAAAAAAATTAACCACAATAGAGCTTTACTTCTCTTATTGTTTGGCTGTTCATCATCTAAATTTAGGAAAGGAGTATTTTATTTATGAGGCTATTTTTATTTTCAGTGCCAGCCCCAGTGCTTATCCATCTTTAATTTTGCCCGTTGTCTTTAAAGAACTCTCTTCAATTTTTCCTCAGAACAATGAAATTTTAGAGCCTGTTTTCAAGACAGGTTGTTCACAGCCCTTATATTCCTCATACTAATATATCTCAGATAATGCTAGAGAGGAACTTTCTTTCCATTCTTACCAAATTCTGCACATCCCACAAGACGGGACATCATAATGCCAAGGACGTATAGTTCATGAATCTCTTCAAATTTGGGCTGGTGGCTGGCAGCCAGTGAGATGAGAATTGGTAGTCGTGTGTGGATGTGGGCGGAGGAGGAGGTCGCTAGAGAGTGTCACACAAATTTTGCTTCCATGACTTTGTCTCCAGTTTAGAATGGAGCTGCTTCAAAGAAAGAAAAATGACCTTCAAAATTTGGAGGCTTTGAATGAGATTTTTTTTTGTTTATATTTAAAAATAACTATAATGGCTAAAAGATATTTTCTAGAGATAGAAAAACATAAAGCTACTTTTATATATGGCCTCCTTTCAGATTCCTTATTCTTTAAAAGAAAACTAGTCATATTCCTAGGTTGCCACATGTTCTTTAAATAACACTGCACAAATTTAGTTTATAACTATTTTCCCTGCCAGCTCGGAAACCTGTCTCCTTTGATATGTGCACTTCTAGAATGGTATTCTTGCACTCTTGCTGATCTTAGTAGATCTCACCATTCATGGTATGCCTAAAATTAATTTCCACAAGTACCTTAGGATGTTTTGAGAAACCGTGAAGGTGGAAACAGAAGTCTTCAGAGTTTGCCAGAACTCTCAGTGCAAAAGTCACAACTGCATCAGGTCGAACGGCTGAAATGCAGACAGCCCCCCGCTCACCACCTTGTGCCTTGCTGGAGGGCCTCACTCACACACGTGCATACTGTCAGCAGGAAAAAACTGTGCAAATACAATTTCAGTCTTATTTTAGGTATGTTGCAGGCCCTGTCTTAATTATGAATGTTTATACACCTACTATTGCCCTTTTTGCTTCTCTCTTTTGGGTGCAAACATTGGGGTAAAAATAAAGAAAGGAAGGAAGAGAATCAGTCCCTTCTGTACTAGACATGCACATTATTTTTAATTTCGCTTTTTAGTTTGGGGCTATGTTTTTATATATGCTTCTTTCTGGCTGCAACAATTAATTCAAAATGCATCATTTACCATCATTCAATGTCATCCTTACCTTATCCCAACAGCCTTGAACCACCAGATAGGCACGAGATGTCCTATTACAGAGAAGCACTCCAGCGGAAAGACTGACACCAGGGGAATGGTGCTCAGTTGACCCGAGTGTTCTCATTTCGGCAGCACGTTTATTGTCACTGCACTGCCAGTAAATAGGTCACTTTAGTAGCCCCTAACTCTTCTGCGCTTTGGTTTATCTCTCCCAACTTGAAGATATGACTATTTCTCCTATACAAATGTTGATGTAAAGAGAAAGTACTTTGAAGAAATACAAATAGAAAGTAACATGGTGCATGTGAAAATGAAGATGGCGGCTGTAGGATACTGTCAGAAGGAACGTTCTACCTCACAGAATGGATGGCTGTCCTTGGAATCCCCCAGCTCAAATCCTGCCTTCAGTGCTTCAAGACCTTCCTGTAGTCACACAAATGACCGACACTGAAGTGTGGGTGAGACTAAGCCAGTCTTTGGACTGACCTGTGCATGTTTCCCTCCCTTTGCCAGCAAAGCAGCTCTGTCCAGTCAGTGGTCAACATCACCCTCCAGCCCATACGTGATTTCAGGTCCCAGATGCACGGGAGGGCTGAAGTGTCCAACCCCTGATTGTTCCAGGCTTTTCAGCCTCAAGGCCTTGCAGAGGGAAAAGCGACCTCTGGGGTTATGTGGGTCATTCATACAACAGGAATTATTTGAGCACCTACTAAGTAAGCAGAGTTTTCTCTGGTTTGCCAACAAGAGCATTTCTGGCAGGAAATCTCCTTGTCATGTAAGTTATTACAACTGACATCTTAATCAATTCAAGATTCTTTCACCAGAGTTAAAAATTAGGCTTACTTTCCCTTTCTTATGGGAGATCACAAAGGTCAGTGAGTATGGATGTTCTGGAAGACCATTGTCCCTACATTAAATATAGGGAAATAAGAAATGAGGGTTGTCACCTATCTTCTCTAAAAGAACATCCATATAATATCAGCTTACCTTCCTCAAAAGGTGTTAGCTAAAGTACCCCTTCCACCTCTACAAACTCTGATTTTAATTTTCTTTGTTTATGTGGTAAAATTCATAGGAATTTAAAAATTGTGTATATCAGTGTGAGCTTGAATTTGCTTTTGCATATTGTTTTGCCAATATTTGCACACTGAAAAGTAGAAATAGAGCAATTACCGGATAGGCAATTAATGTTGTTAGGGTCATACGAGTTTAATTTTAAATTGTGTTATAGTATGTTGTACATCCACCCATCTCCTCTACTATATTATGAGTTTTCTGAGGGCAAGGATCATACTAATCTTTATAGCTCTAGTATCCTGAATGTACCCATTCATATATTCATTCAGCATTTGTCGAGCATCTGCTAGGTGCCTGGAATAGTGTTAAGTGTACAAATATTTACAAAGATGATCTTAGCCGGAAAAGAGCCCACATAAAGGAAATAGCATAATATTTTATTATAAATTTTAGCAACTATACAATTTGAAAAGCACATTTACTTCCATGATATCCCTGGAACCTTAACAACCATGTGAGGCTGGTATAATTAGCCCCATTTTTACAGATGAGGACAGTGAGTTTCCCAGAGGTTAATTATGTTGCTTCAGGTCACTCAGCTCATCAATGGCAGATCACGGGCTCTAGGCTTCTTCCTCCAGATCCTGTGGGTGCTTAATAAACACTACTACTAACCCAACAACACAGCATTGTAGTAGTGTCATTGGATTTTTAGTTGTCTTGCTTCTTCTGAACAAATGAAAATATTTTTAAAATATCTTCCTAAACATCTGTCTTAAATCCATGCCATAAGTAAATTACATGTAATCAGAACTGAAACTCCTCATCTGACCAGATGAATTGTGAACACAGAATCTTTCAAAATAAATCAAAATAGTCACATATCCTCAAAAAGTTAGTACCACAAATCTGATTCAGTCCATTTCAACAGGCAAGAAAGCTGCTTTGGTGCATAAGCATTGCATGCAATAGAAGGATATGCTAGTACTTGCCCCCATGGTTCCAGTTCAAAGAATGACTGTGCCAGAAGTTGTTTCCTCTGTTTCTCTGTTACCAGCCCAGGAAATCTGATTCTAGTTAGTATCACTCCCTGTGCACAGGGAAAGTAGGAGAATGCTGCTTTGACTCAAGTCCAGTCTACACAGAGCACTGCGCCTGCCAGGCTGAATATGTATTGAAAGGAATGAAAAGAAGAATATGTTACCCGAAAAGCTTCTGTGTTGCAACCACAGGGACGGTGGGGCAGGGGGGCGGGGCTGCAATGGCATCCTGTGTGTCCTGAAGAAATGTTACAATCACTTAAGACAATCAGACCATATGTTATGCATACTAATTGGAGTAAACAATAGAGTAAACCAGATAAAAATTGCGTGAGGAATTATCAGTTGAGGAATCATTTAAACAAAGTGTTAAATATTCTAAATGTCAATATGACACAAGTTGATTGGTGATAGATGTAGAATATTCTGTGAATCTCCTCCTGACTTTGGGTCTATGTTATTCTCAAGTATAGCTACCTGATAAGCAGGTAACATATATCTGGTCCATATTTGAATCATAAGCTTTCCCTTCTTCTTTTTTCTTTTAAATTTTCCCAAACCAAGGTTTGAGATAAAACAGTGTTTAAGATTGAAAAATACCGTGTCATGGGGTTTTTTGAGTATCTCAGATGCAAGACTAGCAAGCAACAGATTGCAAAGCAAGTTCATGTATCTGTGGCTATGCATCTTGTTCACACACTCACTCACTCATTCATTCAATAACTTTTATTGACATTGACCTTGGGGTTATAGAAATGATGCAGCATAGGTCTTCCCTGTAGAAACCCACAGCTTAGTAAGAAAGACAGATGCAATTACCTCTTCCAGTGAAAGTCTATCAGTTAATATTGAAGATGAGAATCAAAATGAAGATGAGGAAGGTCAAGTCCTTTGATAAAGATGTAATACCAAGATTGTTATCCAGTTTCTAAAGAAGGAGGCACTGCATGGTTCATCTTTATGCTCTGCAATACCTAGAAGAGTCGCTGGAATGTGGAAGACAATAAATGATGGGTGAATGAATGGGTGTAATGAACATTGCAGGTCAAATTCTCAATGGATCCATAAGAAGTTAGTTTTCTTGACTCTAGTGAGTACATAGATGTTAAGCTAATG
Source organism: Manis pentadactyla (assembly GCF_030020395.1). Lineage (NCBI taxonomy): Eukaryota > Metazoa > Chordata > Mammalia > Pholidota > Manidae > Manis > Manis pentadactyla. The sequence goes on from NC_080025.1 coordinate 116,018,466, forward strand.
GTGAGTGAATGAAATTAATACTGTAGACCTGATGCTCAAAGTATTTCAAAAGACCAGCTTTGTTGGCTCAGTAATTTGACCCCAAACTGCATTTCATTTTTGACCCAACAACCTAATCATTTTGTATGACAGACTGAGTGAGTAAAGACAGACAGTAAGTTTAATCATGTGGCAGGTAAGGTGTACCCTGGGTTTTACAGGGGCCTCACCTGCCCGGTAGAGTCCATATAGTTTCAATATAATGTTTGGGTTTTAGGGCTTCTAGTAAGCTCTGAGATTTTTTTACCCACATCCTGAAAACATCATGTATTTTAGTGTTTTACATATGATATCACTCTGACATACTGTAAACATGACAGCATATTTTATGGCACTGGAAAAATAAGCAAAAAAAAGGAAATATCCTTCTTCCTTGCTTTGGTAAAATATATTTTATAGTTAACTAAACTTTGCACACATGCGGTTTCCAGAAATGTTCAGAAATGAACTTTCTACTGTGAGTAAATTTGATCTAATGAATGCAACTATTCACAGAAAAACAGAGATTCCTTGAAAATGTATTATTTCCCATTTCAAAGATATATTAGCTCCTCTAGCAAAAAATGTCTTTACTGTAATTCTAGTTCTAGGTCACTAGTATTGAAAAGCTTATTGCTCACTTTCAAGCTTTCAGAGTGCAGATAAAGGACTGAAATCTGAAGGTTTCAATTGATTTTAAGTTGGTTATTTCTGTCCTCCCACCCCACCTAGCAGAACCACAGCCATGAACTCGAGCTTATTTTTATTGAGCAGCCATCAGAAAGAGGAGAAGTGAGACTAAAATTCAAGTCAAGAACACATGGAGAAAAGAGGGTAAGAAACCAACAGAACCACAGTATTGGAAATGGGGCAGCTGTCAGCTTTCTCATCAGCGAGGTTATGTTGGGTCCAAGCTCTTAGCACTGTCCTGATGGTTTGAGAGGCAGACCTTGTACTTGATATTTGAAAGTGCAACAGGGTAGGTGGCTTATCATGTATGTTATTCAAAATTATACACAAAAAAGTAGTATTTAGTAATTTCTTCAAGTGTTTTTCAAAAGCTTGGGTCACCACCTTCTAGTTTCCCCTCAAATTTTTCCTGACTTTGTTTTCCTGAAGACAGTTGAAAACATCCATTGGTGTATATTGCTTAAATACATAGCCCCAGTTTACCCTGTGTGTAAGTCATCTCAGCAGTAAATATTTAAGTATGAAAATTGTTTTTCATTAGGTTTTAATTTATGAGTCACCTTAGTTATGTGAACAGAATAACGCATTTTGTTGATTTGCTTTTAAAAAATTAAGGAGTAAAGAAGAGTTAAGTTCAACTAGTCCAGCATTCCTTAGAGACTTAAAAAATCAAGTCCATGTGTTTACATGTAAAAAAATAATGTAAGAAAAAAATTCTGCCTAGAAAAAGCAACATAACTGCTGTCTTCCAGCTGACCCACACAGAGGGTTTCGATTCCATTAGCTTCATGAAGTAAACTGCTACTTGTAACATTATAAGCATAAGTTTTCCTTCTTTTTTCTGGCATTTACTAAGAATGTTTAAAATAATCTGAACTTCTTCAGCAGCTATTTATTGATGCATTTTATGTCTTTTGTTAGCTATAATCTTAGTCATTTTAATACACAGAGCCCTGATCTTCAAGTCTGTCAATCCCATTTTGCATTACAAATCATTTGTAGTTTTATAACTGTCATTTCCAAGGACATCTGGAAAAGATGGATTTATGAAAGGTTACCAGGCATTCTAAGGAGGCCAAGAATTAGCATGACTTTGTAAAGGTTCTTATAAATTGAGCAGCAGTCATCAGTGGCAATGAGGTGTTTTCTGCTTTTGTCAAGTATCTTTATTTCAATATTAAGGAAGAGATATGACCTTTGGCCTTGGAGAGCCTTGTGACATAGCAATGGCCCAAAGTACTAGCTGTCAATGGAGTGCTATGGCCTGACTCTCTCAAGGCCCCTATTTGTGGACAGTGTTATAATAACCCTTCCATTAGGCATCCCCAAGGCAAATAACCTCAGCTTTAACAGAGTCAGTTTAAAATTCCTTAGAGTAACATTAAGAGACTATCTGGTTTATGTCAGTTTAAGATCAACTACTCCCTGCATAGGTTAGTTCTGTAAATTTTAAGTAGCCACAGTTATTTAAGAATTATTTCATATATGCCTGCAGGTAAATATTAGACACATAGAATATAGAAATAACTCCATCTACTTTGATTTCTTAAGCAGCCTCTTTGGAAATTTACTGAACCCAAATGGGCTTGAGAATTTTTTTTTTTAATGACTTTTCATCTGTATACATATCTTTTGCTGATAGAAATTTCACAGAGTTGCTGCTTATGGTATGAGCAGGATTTGGAGACATCAAATCACAAATGGAAGAGACAAGATAATATTCATTTGGAAACAAGCATACCTCTCTTATGTGTGTGCTAGGGCTAGATAATGGTTAGCAAACCAAAAGTGTTGAGCTTTTTTCTGCCTTTCACCCTGATTTTGTCTGCCTCTTACACTATTTTACCCCCAGGTAAGTAAATCTGGTTATGCTCAGATGAAATGCTTGCATTTTGTTCACAAATTATTATTGCTCTTATCTCTAGCTACTCATTACTAAGACTTTGCAGGGGAAATCTGAGGTCAAAAGACATCCTTATTCTGCAAAAAAAATCAAGGTCAAGCTACCCAAAAATGCTCTAAAAAATCACCATTGTCATCCTAAGTCTTAAAATAAATCACTAAAGATGATATGAACACTTCAAATACTTGTCCATGAAATGAAGTAGTGTCTCCCCTGAATCCAGTTTTTGTATTTGTGTGTCTGTGATTTTCACTTAACACCTATCATTCAAATTAAAAAATAAATTCATTAGTGACTGTAGATGGTTATCAAATGCAACCTTTTTATTTATTTTTGTATTTATCTTTAAATACAAATGAATACCTTAATTTAATTTGGAAATTTCACTTTTAAACTAATGAGAAAGTCAACAAATGTTTACAGAGTGCCTACAATGTGTACATAGCACTGGGATAAGCATACACATCTTTCAATATTCTTTCCATTCTTACAGTAAAAATTTCAGTTATTTAAAAAAATAGTAATTTTTGGGGGAGAATACATTATGTTTACTATTCATCTTTACTTATTGATGCCAGGACATTAAAGTAAAAATAATGGTTGATTGAGTTAAGTATTATCTACATTAGGTTAACTGCTATAAGAAAAAAAATGTGAAATGATATCATGTGCTAAAACCCCAGGGCTCATAAACAACACTTAGCTTCTGATTTACAGTGAAATCACAATTCTCCATTTCTTGTTCCCTCTATCTCTGACATTGCATGTGAGACCATAGGGCAATACATGTCCTACGACATAATATAGGATGTAATTTAAAGCATTCTATTGATGCTGTAAATCACAAGTAGTTCTGCTGAAGCAGTTTATGAATGGCAGTAAAACACTAAGACTGGATTATATCATTAGAATTATGTACCACATGTAAGTATGGTTATTTGTAATTGGGGATAAAGTATTACAAAACGCGTATATAGAAATGTCATTTTTCTTGGTATTTACAGGCTTCTTTTAGGCAAGAAGATGTGTTTTTGGATAAAATAAGAAGTAAAGGGTTGTAAAATACCTCTCATTCTGGAGAAAGCATTTGTGTGCTCTGGGAGTAGACCATAATAGAATATATTCTGACATGTCATACATAACCCAATTGCCAGAAGCACAAAAAACTATCTGCACATGAACCACCAGCAAACTGAATAATGTTTAATCAGAGACATAATCCCAGAAAGTCATGACTTTATGATGCTTTAAAAATGAGTTGAAAAGTATACAAGATCAAACAACATGTTAGTGCTTCCTACAAGAAAATCACAACTGTGACGGATGGACGTTTCCACTGAACTGACTGGTTTTTCTAAGTATATATAGCCATTCTGAAGCCCTGACATAATCTGTACTTACAAGTTTCTTTTCTGGGAAGATAATATGATGGTGGCAGTTCTGTCAACTAGTCTGGGTACATCCTTAACAACAAAGAGGAATTCCAGTCTTCCAGCCTGTTTAGCTGTATCCTTCTGATACTACGAGTGAATTGTCCTAAGTGGATGTGTCTGTGTGACTGAAGCAGATGGCTTGGACTGATGCTAAACAGTTCTTCCATCTGCCATTTTATTCTATTTTTCTTAAAGAAACTAAAGTAACATTTAGGGGAAATCACAAGTAATTTCAGAATATTCTAGGTGTGTCTTTGGGTTCTTCAGATTAATTTCTCCAAATGAAGGCAATCCTGAGCAATACCTAAAATAGGTTAAGATGTTAGTGGCATCTACCTTTCTCTCCCAGGTGCTGACCAGCAATGGCCATCAACCTCCAGGCTTACCCCTAGTTTCCCAAGATTCATATAGGGTACTCCGGACTTATTCATCTGATTATCACCTTTCAGAGATGTGTCCTATCATTTTAGGTTTGTTACTTCCATATTTCCCTTTCCCTTGAAACAAATTCATTCTAGTCTTATTCCTTCTGGACAGAGAGAACAATTAATTGCCTAATAAACTATCCATATTAATTTGCAAAGGTAGCAGTTACTATATATAGATCATTCTTAAGTGACTTTCTGGGAATAACTCTATAGTCAATTAATCTAAAGATTAAACATGAAGGCGAGTAGAAGGGGCAGCTGATACTGTGGTGATTCAGTGGTGGTACTTGATTTGAATTTGTTGGGCACTGAGTCCATTCATGCTGAATACACACACAAAAAAACCTATCCACCAACACACACATATCCATGCAAATGCAAATAAATCTAACTGTGTATATGTATGTAATTCATCTCCAAACCTCAGTGCTACTCAGAGGAAAGAATTTTCATAGCTACTGATGTCCAGGGACATACCACATTTCAGAAGACTTAAGGAAAACCTATAGCACTGTAATATGACTAAGAGTAAGATTTGTGAATCAGATTAACCTGGGTTCCAATCCTTACGAGTTGTGTGATTTAGGTCAAGTCACTTAACTTCTACATTCCCAAATTTCCTCTTAGAGTAATTGAGAAAATTTAGTAATTTATGTAAAATGCCCACGGCAATGACTAACAAGTGAAAAGCATCCTGTGTATGTTTGTCATTAAGATGGTAAATTGTTCTTTAAGAAAGCCAGAGCTTATTTAGTGATATCCTAAAACATGTACACAAATTTTTACATAGAAATTTTGTATTACTGTATTATTGGGTTTGATAGTAATCCATCTTTCCATAAATTTATTCATTCAAGAAATTTTTAAACACCTAAATGTTAAAGATGTATATTTTTAACACCTAAGCTAAATGCTATGAAATACACAAAAAAGATCATTTTCCTCAATGAACTTAAAATCTATTGCCACTGAACCATAAGATATAGGCAAACAGTTATAATCCAAGATGGAAAGTGATAAGGCCATAAAGAAGTTAGAGATAATGTGCTATGACAGTTTAGACATGGTAAAAATGACTTGCAGCTAGAGGTTCCTTAGAAAGCTTCTTGGAGGAGATAAAATTTGAACTGATTCATGAAGATTAATCAGCATGCAGAGATAAGAAAGATGATCATTCTGAAGGAGCTTAGTCAAGGCACAAGGGCAGGAAAGTGAAAAATTCTGAGTATGGGAATCAGACACTCAATCATTGTGGGAATGTTGGGAAACATAGAAGCATGTGTACAAGAAATAATAATTTTGAATTATAATCTTGCTGCCAAAAATAATCAATACTAATATTGTTATACATTTTTGCTGATTGTTTCATGCATATATTATTTAAATAATTGAGAATGCACTGCATATATGACATATGATATAAATATATGCATGTATGTATGTTATATACTTTATGATTATATGCAATATTTATTTAAAAATAATTAAATACTTAAAATGCATACTTTTTCATAAGAATGAATAAGAGAACATTCAACTTTATGGGAAATGTATGTATTTTTCACATTTTGCTACTGTTAATAAGGTTAGAGTAAACATACTTACATATAAATCTTTGCTTGTATTTGCAATTGTTTTCTTAAGATATGTTCCCAGAAGTGATATTAGTGTCAAATATATTAAAGATTTTAAGGTTTCTGATACATAATGCCATGGTGCTTGAGTATATTCATTTTAAACCCTCCAAGTGGTAATAGACTGTTATCTTAATACTTACAGCCCCTTTTTCAATTTGATATAAAATTAATTTTTGGCATAAAATTGTATTTAATTTATCTTTACATTTATAATTTCAAGAATGATAACACATATTTAACTTTATGAGTCAGTTTCTCCTTTTTATTTCTTTATACTGATCTCCTTACTCTTACAAGGCAATTCATTCACCTATGAGAATGTCAGAATTGTTACTACAGAAATAGAGAAGCAAAGGTTTTTAAATGGCTTCTAAATGCAAGATAGGATTTTTTTTGTAGAAGTAAAAATATTTGAAAAATTATTTTTGAGGTCATTTTCTGCTGAATCCAATATCTGGATTATCACTGGATTTGCTCCTATTGCTTTTTAAAAATCTCCTGTTTTATCAGAAACTTTTCCTGGTAATACTGGATTATATTTCAAACATAATTTAATTTATAGTAGAGAAACTCTGGATTATGTTCTTTTCCTCTGGAGAGTGTAATACTTTCCTTTGGCAAAATGTTAAATTATTGGAGGGTGAATTACAGCTATGAAGAATTGGTTTTGGGCTTTGTTAAAGTGAATACCATTCAGCTTTGCTATTTCTCCAAAGATAGATCCATTATTCCTAGAGCATAACTCTTACTTTTAAGGCATAGAGTTTTTCAACTAAAAGTCTAAGATGCTTGCCACTTTAATTGGGTCTGAACTTTAATTTCTTTATATCACTCTCTGATTTCTAAAACAGATTTGAAAAACCTCATTCATCCCAAAGTTTATAGCCCAGAGTAGTTAGGATGGTCTTGCTTCAATGGGGTCTATTTAGCCCTAGATTGAGCACTGCTCCAGACTCCCCAAATATCATAAAGTAAGACCCAAAATGATCAAACTACTTCCAAGTAACTCAACTGCATGTCAGAACAAACACCTGGGGAAGCGAGCTAGGAAGTGGCTCTTTCCCAGTTCACCTTTGAGAGGACTGCAGCCTTGCAGAGGCTCAGAGTCAAAAGTTACTGCTAAGTCACATCTGGATTCCTGACCCACAGGAACTGTAAGATAATACAAGTTGTTTTAAACCATTAAGTTTTGGTGTAATTTTTTATGTAGCAATAGGTAACTAATAAAGAAGGGAACTTCCACAACCTTATAAAAGGCACCCATGAAACACCTACAGCAAACATATTTCATGGTGTAATACTGCATGCATTGTCCCCAAAAGTTAAGTAACACATAAGGATGCTTGCTCTTACTACTTCTGTTCAGTCTGTACCATGGGTTCTAGCCCACGAACCAGTTAGGCAAGGAAAAAAAATGAAAGGGATCCACACTGGAGAAGGATAAGTAAAGCTGTGTCTTTATTTACAGACAATATGATCATCTATGGAGAAAAATCAATGGACTCTACAAAATGAGCTACTAGGACTAATAAGTGAGGTTAGCAACATTTCATGTTATAAAACAAATTTACAAAAGTTGTCTTCTTTATATTGGAAACAAAAATCACAAGTTGAAATTAAAAAATACCATTCACAACAGCATAAAAAATATGAAATAGGGATAAGTATGACAAAAGATGTGTAAGATTTATACACTGAAAATTGCAAAACTGAAAGAAATTGAAGAAGACCTAAATAAATAAGAGAGATTCCATGTTCACAGGTCAGGAGGCTATTCAATATTGTTAAGATGCCATTTCTCCCATAAGTTGATTTGTAAATGCAAAACACCTCAGTTTAAATTTCAGCTGTATATTTGCAAAAACTGGCAAGATTCTAAAATCATATGAAAATGTAAAGGATCTTGAAAGAAAGAAAAGAGTTCTCAAGTCTACTATGTGCCTTCAGGTTACATGCAATAAAGTTATGAACAGAATAGAGAGGCCAGAAATACACCTTCAAAAATATGGACAGTTAATTTTCAACAAAAGTGCACAGACAATTTAGTAGAGGAAGGATAGTCTTTTCAACAAATGGTATTGGACTAACTGGATATCTGTAGGCATAAAATAAAAAGAAGAAAGAGGAAACTAAATTAAGCTAAACAAAGCTAAACATAAATACCCCCCCACACACATACAAGTATGAATAGATTGAACTTTAGAAAGATAGAAACAATTTACTAAAAACTTACAGAAAACTTCATATTTATTGCTAAAAAATGCATACACATTCCCATTGCTGAAGCATGGTTTTAAAAAGTTAAAACCTAACTGTCATACAAACATATAATGAACTTGTAGAGGTGAAAGACCTGTAGTCTGCAAGACATTGATTAAAGAAATTGAGGATGACACAAATAAATGAAAAGATATTCTACGCTCATGGTCAGGAAGACTTAAAATTGTTAAAATTGTCATACTGCTCAATCTGCAGATTCCGTGAAATCCCTATCAAAATAGTAATGGCATTTTTCACAGAAGTAGAGCAAATAATCCTAAAATATGTATGGAATCACAAGAGACCCTGAATAGCCAACACAATCTTGAGAAAGAGCAACACTGGAGATATCATGCTTTCTGATTTCAAACTATACTACAAATCTAAAGTAATCAGAACTATTCCTTACCAGCCCCAAAAAGACACATAGATCAATAGAACAGAATAAAGAGCCCAGAAATAAACCAACATCTCAAATGTATTCTTATAACTAACGAAAATTTCCAGCAAGATTTCTGGATTAAATATCAACACACAGAGAGCAGTAGCTTAGACTCATGAAGACAAAAAAGAAAAGGAGAGAGAAGACTCAGATTACTCAAATTAGGAATAAAAGAGAGAATCTCACTACCAATCTTATAATCTTAAAACAGATTATAATGACATTATGAATAGCCATATGCTAACAAATTAGATAATTTAGATGTAATGGAAAAATTTCTGGAAATACAAAAATCAACAGTTTTCTCTACCCTAAGTGTAAACATAGAAAAATTTTAATGTAAAAAATATCACATCTGTACTGGAAGAAAAAATTTTAAACAGAGGTATAAACATAATTAAAGTTATGCAAGATCTTAGAAAAAAATTACAAAACACTGTTAGGCACATAAAATTTGCCATAGAGGGAAAGGCTTGACATATTAAAAGTGTAAATTTCCCTAATTAATCTTTAAATTAAATGCAAATTTTTAAAAATATGCACATGATTCACAAAACTAGAAAACTGTTTTTCATATTGATGTGATCTACAAGCAGCAAAGACAATTATGAAGGGAGGTAGTAGGAACATAGTCTGTATATTAACGCTTATTGTTAATCTTCAGCATTAAGGCAGTATGGAGCTGGCAAAATGATTTTTAACAGAAAAGAAAATGGAAAATACTCAAATATATACCATAACATAGCAGATGATAAATGTGTATTACAATCATTTTAGGAGAGATTACTTAATAAATGATATTGGGATATGTTGGTCTAAAAAGAAAATTTGATCACTGCCTTACAATGTACTATATACAAGAATACGCTCCAGAAGAATTGGTCTCAAGTGTGTGAAATAAAAATTTTAAACTATTATAAGGTAATATATGGAGTATCTTTAATTAAGGGCACAAAAAGTTCCTAGCTAAGATATATGACATACAACTCAGAAAGGGTGATTAAAGATCTTGACTACATCCAAGTTTAGAATTTCCATTTAAAGGGAATAACTATCAATTTAAAAAAAGGCCACAGACTAGCAAAACCTGCCTGTAAATATATAACCAACAAATAATTGGCATACAGAATATATTCTGAATTCTTTTAATCAATTAAAAAATAGTTTCATGCAACAAACAATAAAAAAGAGACAAAGGATAGAGAATACTCATAAAAGAAATCCAAATGGTCAAAAATATTTTTAAAAATTTATTCCTAGGAGGAGTAAGTGACATGTAAAGTAAAGCAAGACAGTAACATTTTATCCTGTGAAATAGATAAAAATGAAACAGAAAACAAAGTCAAGTGTTGAGTTTTGGCCACAGGGAATGATCAAATGCTTCAAGTAGAGATATAAAATAATACACCTGCTTTGTAGGACATTACCCTATATTCTAGCTATTAATTTTCCAGGAGTGCATACTGAAAGATACCTACATGCAGATTCACTCACCTTCTGCAAAAGTGATATTTAAAGTCCATCAATAGGGGATGGTTAAATCAAATCAGTTACATCTTGACAATGTAATTTTATGAAGCTATTATAACAATGTTATATTAGAATATTCAATGAAAATAAAGATATCCCTAACTGAGTTAAAAAAAAAACAACTGTAATACGGTCATATTTTTGCAAAAACAAATCTTAGATGTGTTATGAACACTGAGGCACACATTTGCATACAGTCACACATGTGCACAAACACATATACATAGCAGCAAATTTGAAGAAGCTAAGATAAATATCAACAGAAATCTTTCTTTACATGGTAGAATATGAGTTGTTATATCTTCATTTTATTTAATATATTTTGACAGATTATATTTGTATATTATTTTGGAAGTTTGAACTAAGGTAATTGTATAATTTATCTTTTTATGTCATATTGTTTATATTATTTTTATATACTTGGGCTATCTAGGTATTAAGCATTTATTTAAAAAACAATAAACATTAATTTTCTTTTTAAAACAGGAAATAATTTACTTAAACAGTCTTAAGAAAGCTGCTTTCAGTGACATGGGATAGCAACACTCACCACAGACTCAGGGTGGAAGTCACTGCCTTCAGGAACCTTCTCCCGACGCCTGTTCGTCTGGGTACTTGTGCCTCTTCTGAGATCTCACGTTTAATTGTGGGTATACTGGTTCCTCTTCTCCACCAATGAGTTCCTTAAGGATGGAAACTAAGGAAACCTTTTCTCTGTCAACCACTGACAGAATGTGAAATACCAGACACCTGGTATGAAGAGCTGTTTGAGAAAGGCATAAACGGGTGAATGCAAGAAGCTGCGCTGTCATAGCAGCTGTGATCATGTCCATTTTGCATTCAGAATCACTTGCATTTCTGTGAATATCAAGAGAAAAACTGTAAATGATATAAATCAACTTATTTTCACCAATAGGAGGAGCTAGTCACATTAAGGGTATTGCAAAAAAGCTCTGCTTGTTTGAAAAGGAAAATGAGCTGTCTCTCCGACATCTGAATTTCCTCACATACATATTTCAAACCAGCAGAACTTAGGACATTGGATACATGTCCCTAAAACATGGAAATAGGGAGTTTCAATATGTGAAGATTCTGTGCTGCCTGCAAAGAGCTCAGATGGAGAATCAATGTCCTGCTCCCTTCTTAAGCATCAACACATGGGGGTCAGGCTTCAGTGTTCTGCCGCTGTCTCACACACCTGGGCCAAGTCTGTCTGAAGACCAGGCAGTGTTGTTCCTTTAGTTTGGGTGTATCTATTAGCATGTTTTCATTTGCCAGTACCAGAAATTCCCACCCAAACTGGCTGAAACATTCAAGAAGACTTTTTAAACCACAGAACTTAAAAAGACATGTGAGAGGGCAGGATTTGGGTGGGATTCAATTAGCACTCCCGTTGTGTTTCTCTGGAGTTCTCAAAGTCCCCTCCCCACACGTGTCTGGCCGGTCCTCAGGCTGACTTTCCTCCAGAAGACTAGATGGTTGCCTGCATTAACTGGTCCCACATGCTGCCCTGTTCACAAACATGGAGAGACAGCAAGCAAGTCACTTGCACTTAGAACAAAAGTTCTAAACTTCCCGAACGTTCCCACCCTTGAACCAATTATGGTGCCACAAACCAATTTTGTTGCCACGAGCTCATTATTGTACACCTGGGTTACCTGAACCAACCCCTATTGCAGGAACTCACACTTGAAACTCAAGAAGGAATCAGTTCTCCCAAAGTGACACAGTTGCTTCCTGCAGGGAAGGGCTGAATGAATGACAGCCTACGCTATTTCCATGCTGTTGACGAAGGCCCTAAATGCTCTGACAACACTCAAATATTTCAGAGTATGCTTTTGATATATTTGTAAGAATAATGCCTTCTAATGTTCTATCTGAAAAATGTTTTGGCAGATGAAAACATTTAATTCTACAAATGACTGACTCAAGAAATATCCTAGGCACTAGAGTACTAACCACACTACTCCAATTAGTTTTATAAAGGAGAAGTGGTAATAACTTGCTTATATCCTAACAGGTGATAATCTAGTCATTGTAGAAGTGGGGATTAAGCAGTTTGATATTTCCAGACACATATGGTCATAATCCTAGCCCATGAGTAAGTCCAAACAGACTGGCCTATCATGTGATGAGTTTGGAAGACGAAGTTGTAGCGGGAAGATAGGCAGATCATAGCTGCAGAATTAGATTACCTGTACCTCTACCCAGGTGTCCTAATACATTCCTCTTTCTCTGCTATGCATCACACTGGCCTTACCACTCCTCAGTCAAGCCAAGTTGTTCCACAGTGAGGTCTTTTTAATATTTACTCTCGCTTCTCCCCGGCATGGTCCTTTGCACAGTTTGTACACTCATAGATTTGCAATGTCTGTTCAAAAGTCACGTGAACTTTGAGGCTCTCCCTGATGCATGTTTAAAGCAGCAATCTCCCCTCTCATCACTGTTGATCATATTATCATTCTTTATTTTCTTCATAGGACTAATGGTACTTCAGAGTATTACATAACATTTTTTAAACTAATTTTTAGTATTTATTATTTTTATAATTTGTTAATTGCCTATATTCCCTATTTAAATAAGCTAAATGAAGGCAGCATCTTGGTCTTATTACAATGTTCCTGTGTGTATTATAATGCCTAGCAGAGTACAAACACCACCTTTTGTGGAAAAAAGTGAGTTGAGGGTGAGAAACTGTGGTGTGGGTTATGTGATCTAAGGCCAGCTATTCATCACTTTTGTGGTGAAATTTTTCAGTACTCATCATGTATATATGAGCTATTATATGTGAAAGCACCTTAAAAATTATAAAATCCTATGCACTTCAAATTCTTTCTGTAATAAGGAAGTTGTTTGATGTATGGATTAATGGATGGCTAGACAGATAGGAAGAAATGCTGGGATGTGTAACAGAAACTATAATAATGTTGAACCATCAATATGCTGACCTAAAAAATTAAATAAATAAAATTTGATAGGAAACAGCCATAGGGAGAAGCACCTTATCTTTGATAATAGTTATCATAGCTATTTTTACTGGGTGCTAGCTTACATGCAAAGGATTATGCTAGATTTTTTGTGCACTTTCTCTAATTTAATCTCCACTAACCATTTCATATGGTGGTTATTAAATTTGTTCCACTTTACACATGAGGAGACTGATGCACAGAGAGATTAAGTGAATTTTCAAAGTCACGCAGCCCCTAAGTTGCAGAGCAGGGAATTGGACCACTTTGATGACAAAGATTGTGGAATTCTCAAATATTACAGTTATCTCAAATATTACATAGAATTGAATCTGAAAGTCTCCAAGACACTTTGCATTTCTTCTGTGCTAAAACGAATGTGATCTGTATAGAATAATATCTGGAGTTAGGTTACTCAAAAGACTTGTTGAAATCAATAGGATCTAGAGTAGAGAATACGATTTTAAAAGCAAAAAGTCATTCAAAACCTAAACCTTCCTGCTTTCTCTTTCTGAGTAATTAAAAAACAGAGGCATTTTTCATTGAAGAGATTCATCTTCACTCTTCTTCATCTGCTCACTTCTCTTCCTCCTCCCTGCTTTCCCCCTTCTTTCTTTTTTAACTTACCTCTTTCTTTTTTCCTTCCTCTTCTTCTTTATTTGATTCTTAGCCTTTTTATCCTTTTCTTTCTGTTTTTTTTCTGAGACCCTGCTCATACACACACTTGTGAACAACAAATCTACTATGAGCACTCTCCACGTCCTTGGTGATCTCTTTAGTGACCTACAAAAACTACCATTATTCCACTGCCCACTAATTAACTGCATATTACCCATACCACTCTGAATTGGATGCTTTTAAAGCCCCATCTGTACAGGTATTATGATTCTCCTCATCTTTAAGGCTTAAAATCTTGAAGTTTTCACTGAATTAGAGCAAATAATCCTAAACTTTGTATGGAACCACAAAAGACTATGACTATCCAAAGTAATCTTGAGAAAGAAGAATAAAGCTGGGGCTATCACACTCTCTGCCTTCAAGCTATACTACAAAGCTACAGTAAATAAAATAGTCTGGTACTGACAGAGAACACATTCATAGATCAAGGGAACAGAATAGAGAGCCCAGAAATAAATCCATCCATATATGGTCAGTTAATATATGACAAAAGAGGCAAGAATATACAATGGGGAAAAGATAGTTTCTTCAATAATTGGTGTTGGGAAAACTGGACAGCTACATGCAAAAGAATGAAACTGGATCACTGTCTTATGCCATACACAAAAATAAACTCAAAATGGATTAAAGAGCTAAACGTAAGACCTAAAACCATAAAACTCCCAGAAGAAAACATAGGCAGTACTTTCTTGCACATTAGCATTAGTAATTTTTTTCTGGATATGTCCCCCCGGGCAAGGGAAATAAAAGCAAATATAAACAAATGGGACCACATCAAACTAAAACTTTTCTGCACAGAAAAGGAAACAACAAAATAAAAAGGTAACCTACTGTATGGGTGAATATATTTGCAAATGATATATATATCCAATAAAGGGTTGATATCCAAAATATATAAAGAACTCATACAACTGAACATCTAAAATACCAAGTAACCTGATTAAAAAAAAGGCCAAAGGACCTGAATAGACATTCCTCCAAAGAAGACATACAGATGGCCAACACACATGTTGATGGCTCAACATCACTAATCATCAGGAGAATGCAAATCAAAGCCACAATGAGATATTACCTCACATCCTGCAGAATGACTAGTCTCAACAGGACAAGAAATAACTAGATGGAGATGTAGAGAAAGGAAACCCTCATACACTGCTGGTGTGATTGCAAATCGATGCAGCCTCTATGGAAAGTAGTATGGAGGTTTCTCAAAAAACTAAAAATAGAAACACTGTATAACCCAGCAATTCCAGTTCTGGAAATTTACCCAAAGAAAACAGAATCACTCCTTTGAAAAGATTATGTTTATTGCAGCACTATTTACAATAGTCAAGATATGGAAGCAACCTAAGCATCCATCCATAAATGGATAAAAAACATGTGCATACAATGTAGTATTACTCAGCTTTAAAAAAGAATGAAATCTTGCCATTTGTGATAACATGGATGGACCTAGAGAGTGTTATGCTAAGTGAAATAAGTCAGACAGAGAAAGACAAATACCATATAATTTCACTTACATGTGGAATCTAGAAAACAAAACAAACAAAACAGAGAGACTCATAGACATAGAGAACAGACTGATGGTTACCATCTGGGAGGTGATAGGGGGATGGGTGAAACAGGTGAAGGGGAAAAAGCAATTTGTGAGAATATTTGATGTCTTGATCTGGGTGATAGCTACATTGAGTATATACATATGTCAAAATGCATCAAGGTGTACACTAAGATTTGTGAATTTTATTGTTCATATCTAATTTTAAAATATCTTAAACTAATTCTCTACTGTGTACATCTCCACCTACTGACAAATTCTAAGGCCAATTCATCCAGTGAACATTTATCAAAGAAATAACTGTATTGCAAGCACTGTATCAGCTGCTTCCAGAGCTAGACAGGGTCCTACAATCTGGGTAACAGCACACTGGTTTGAAACTGGTTGAGCTGGGGTTCTAATCTTAGGTCTGGTTCTGTGATGGTGACAAGCTACACAACTCTCTTTTCTAAACTGAGTATTGAATATCAAGAAAATGATAAAGTTGCATCTTTTGACCACAGCTGGGAAAAGGTTTCTGCTTTTAAGGACCCATATGATTAGATTGGGCCCACATAGACAGTCTCTCATTTTGAGATCCCTGATTTAACTATGTGAACAAAATTCTGTTTGCCATGTGAGATAATCAGAGGCTCCAGGGATTAGGATGTGGGCCTCTTTGGGGTGGCGGCGTTGTTCTGCCTGCCACAGGGCTCTTACAGCTAATGCTTCTATCAGGGTGGAGGTCCAGTTACTCCTAAGAATCCCCAGAAAAAGTAAGTGTGAATAGTTCACTTCTATTTGGCTTCATCTGCCTTCCTTCAGACAAGAGAGGTAGAACTGCACCCTGGCCAAAGGGACGTGAAAGCCAAGGTCAAAGAAAGTACTGTGGGTGAGCAAACAGATCGGAAAGGGAGACAACTGGAGCAATAAAGGCATTCATATAAACATACCGTGCATGTTACATTTTTTCTTTGAATAAATAACACATTTAAATGCTTCAAAAATTCATGAAAAGAATAAAAACATACTTAGTGAAAATATTTCCATATCTGCTCCCTCTTTATTACAGTTATTAGGTTCTTGCATATCTGTCAACAGTTTAGTTTTGCTTGTAAGCAAATATAAATACATATTATCTTTCCTTATCACCCAAAAGAGACTATATTTTACATGCAGTTCAATACCATATATTACCAAGGAAAAACTGTTCATAGAGAACTTTCCATATCTGAAAAAGGGATTTTCTCCCTTCATTTCTCATTGCAAGGACATAGTATTCCATTTTATGTATGTCCTGTCATTCTCAAATAGATGGGCATTTGGTACAATACCAACATCATGAATAGAATCATTTCTGCTTTACTGATTTGCAATGTTTCCTGTATGTGTAATTCCAATATGTATTTAGGCTTGTTTCTGCCCATTGGACTGTCTGTTGATTCATGTCCCATACCACTGGTTTTTGCTTAGTGAGACTTTAGGATATGTTCTAATATGTGATAGCCCTTGTCTTCTTCATTGCTCTTCTTTTTCAGAAGAAGTTTCCTTTTTTCTTATTTGCTTATCTTTCTTTATAAAGTTTAATATCAACTTGTCTGGTTTACAAAAACCTATTGGTACTGATAAAATTTATAAAATAATTTAGGGAGAATTGAAACTTTTATTACATTGCATTTTTCCATTCAAGGATGTAGTGCCCCTTTCTACTTCAGCAGTCTTCTTTTCATACTAGGTTTCCTAAATAATATGAGTTGAATATTAGTGAAAAGAGGCAAGGTGTTATTGAGTACTGTTGGGCATTCATAGACAGTGGGGAGAGGTACTTCAAAGGGGAAACTGCCACTGTAAGCAGAAGCTTTCCATATGGCTAATAAGCAAACAGAAAAAAAGAACACCCATATCACCTATCCGGGAAGGAGAGGTGGTAGTGGTAGAGCTATTTGAGAACAGTGCACCTTAGTTCTCCATATTAGTATACTTCCTACTCCTCTTCACTCACACACACACACACACACACACACACACACACACTCTGAAATGTATATACTTTCTTAATCTGGGCCTAGGAGAAGTAACACAAGGGTCCCCTGACCAAGGATCTGAGTAATCTGGTTCCTATATGATATGAGTGACAGTATTTTAAGACTAATGATTCCAAGTGAATCTAAATTTTCTGACCCCAAAGAGTTACATTCCATGTATGGAAAGCACTGATGAGCCCTCTGAATTAGTAATAGTAATCTGACCGGCTGCCTCTGTCCTCTCTTTTGCCTCCTCTTCTTGTACCAGGCTAGCTCCTGATCTGCCTAGAGGACTGTTTCCCTGAGACAGATCCAGATGACCTGATTTATGCTTCCCTAGTACCCTTAATTCTGCCTGCATAGCACTTACTACACTTTACTGAAAGATCTGTTACTTTCATCTTTTACATTCCTCCTAGCAACAACCATTGTTCCTTGGGGGATGCTTATTAAAGGAAGGATGAATGAAAAGAAGAATGAATACTAGAGTAGAAGATTTCTCTAAATCTATTATTGCAACATTAGACATTATTTAGGTATTAGGAACTCACATTTTAGATAAACCAAAAGACACAAATACTTACTCCCTGCAGTTGAAAGATTGACAAAGAGAGATTGAAACAGATTCATTTCAATGAATGGTCACAGCCTTGAGTGAGGACCATTTCATTATCTGAAGAATTTGACACTTGCATACTTTCCTTAACTACAACTAACAATCACTTACTCATTTATTAAGGAATTCATTTATTAAGCAAGACACTGTGTTAAGGGACAGGGAGAAAGCTAAAGCATAAATTTTATTTCCAATGGCCTTCCATCTGGTGAGGAAGTTGATCTATGCACAACTATAATAAACAGCAATACAAAGATAGATTTTAGGTAGCAGCTCACTGGAATATTTAGCAAGGACCACGATGATGATTGTTGGCTGGGGTGGTGAGAAAAAGCTTTAAAAGTAGAAAAATCTTGAGCTGGCCTCATTAGATTAAAGAACAGAAGGCCAGGCCAAGATGGAAGTTGCATAGATTGACTATCTTTATTGATTTGGGGACCCATGTAGAAAAAAGGCAATTCATCTATATCTCAAATCCACTCTTTATATTTACCCAGGAATAAATAGAAATTTAATGCCAGAATGAATAAAGTCTAAGGAACTCCCCTCTTCCTGTCCTTAGGTATGTCAGAATGGGTTTTATGCAAGTATATTCTGTTTCTAAAACTGTTAGAGTGATTGCAAAATCTTGAAGAACTTAGAAACCTACTTGTTTCATTAATTATACAAAATAAGTATTTTGAAGAGATAACCATATAAATCATACAGTATTTCTCCACAGATATATACAGCATCACTTTTCACTGGTGTAAGCAAATAAATTAAAATCATGCTTATAGTATTGGCAACAATTTAATTTTTCTGAACATAGCTCTTATTCTATTATAATGCTTGAATGATTCACATGCAATATTTCCAATCTGCTTTTCCTGCCTTGTGAAACTTTTTAACGAAATGTTAGCAGTTGCAGGCACCAGATGTTTTGACATAAGGAGAAGCAATATGTAAATTTTAATCCATGCTAGGAACAACAGCCTGCAGGCACCTTTTTCTTATTACATGAATCATATACTTAACCACAATGTGGTCAGTCCTATCAAAATCATCACCATCTACAATGCTGTCCTCTTGTCTTAGGGGTGCCAATTAGTGAAGCTGATATATATTTTACATGATAGGTATCTATTACTTACCCAATAAGCCTTGTTGTATTTTACCACTTCACCACCCCATAGCTGGAACTCTGCAGGGGATCATAATAATACTGACAACAACCTTTTAGGTGGGTTTTAATATTCCTTTTGGTGGTCAATAAAAACAATGCTTGTATTATATCTGAAGAGTTTATAGATGCATAACATCACTATTTGAACAAAATTAATAAAACCTATTACAGTTTTCTTCAACTTTTCCTTCTTCTGGACTCAACTCAGAGTAAGATGTGTGTGAATGTGTTTCTAATAAGAGAGATCTGGGGATAGCTTCAAACGTTGCCTCATAAAGTTCCAGTAAAGGTTGTACATTCAATAAAGAATAATATATAGAGCTCTCTCTAATACCAAGAGATTAGAGAACTTTTTTATAAGCTCCCACACTGGCCCACATGTATTTATGCCCAAAGGCGCCACACATGTACAGATATACACAGTAAACAACCAAGTATAAAATCCATTCAGTCATCCATCCACAGTCTATATAGTGACAAAAAGTCATTCTGACTTATTTTTACCTGTATTAGATTGCTTATTTCTTTCCACACAGAAATTACTGTATTGATCAGTATTTTTTGGCATATTGTATATGGTACAATTTTTTTAAAAGAGCAATGAACTTATGTTTGAACATAGAATACTGTCTTTTATAGTCAACCCAGAGCCATCCTGTTTTATTATTTTTGAAGCAGGTATGTAGAAAAGAATTCACAAACATGGTATTAAATATTAGAATATCTTAACATTTAACTGAAATCCTTATTAATTTCATTACCAAGGGATAGGTCTAGTCAATTAATAGCTTTAAAATGTTTTACATATTAAAACACAGTAGTCTATTTATCCTAGATTGTCTGGGGACCATGTAGTATATTAAAATTTTTGCAGAGTTTCTTAGTGATTTCAATGCTACAGTTCTGCCTGTGGGCAGTTTTGCAACATTTTGATAAATATTTTCCATGAATCAAAAAAAACCCCACAATGTCATGGAAAAACAGATGGTAGGAGACTATGAAGAATTTTCATTAATCATTAATCATTGTTTTCAGCATGGATTATATAGTGAGCAATTGTCAATTGTTAAGTCTAGTGGCTGTTAAGTATAGTTTCAGACAATTAACCCATGTTCTGTATTTTCCAATACAGTTTATATACAAAACAGAACAAAACATATATTAAAGCACTTAATAATTCTATGATTTCATTTAATATATGCAGAGAAAATATTAGTACAATTTTTAAGAGTGTGCATATAAAGATTCATGTATGTATTAAAGTATACCAGTGTTCTTCATTTTCTTAGAAAGCAAGACACATTACTTTGTTATTAAAAATGAAAAATAGCAATAATTACAAATTCTACAGTATTATCACACTAACAAGGTTCTCTGGATCTAACCAATGTTAGATTAAAATTACAGGAATGTTACTTCAGCTATTCATATATATAAAACAGTACTAAAGTTAAGATTTTTAACTACATTGTTATTATTAAGATTAAATAGCTGAACTAATTTTAGCCTTGTATGTCATAAGCAACTGCAATGCTGTTAGATAAGATTCTTGAATTTAGTTAGCTTTTAAACTTTAGTAATTATGTATTAAAGAAGAATATGTAACTTTCTTATTGTATGTAATTCAGCAAGATAATAATCTCCCTTTTCTTTTACATATTTCCTATATTTTATCTGTTATATGTAACCACCAGCTTTAAATAACACATAAAACTTATTTCTGTGGAAAAATCAAAGTTGAAAATACAAAATTTTAAAAATAAAATGGTATGACAGGAGTGGGAGAGGGAGCATTTCAAACAGGAGCCTTTTTGACAAATGTAGGAAAAAGACATTTTACTGAAGATTTCATCAGTAGAAAACACAATAGAAATCATTTGGATATGTAGAAATACATACACAAATCCCTTTTACAAGAAGATAAAAAGTTCCCTTTTATATATAAAGTAGCAGATAATACTATTTCATCATTGAATTGTTTGAATCCAGTAGGAGTTTTCATTTAATCAAAATAACTATTTTCTGATAATCTCCTATGTACTCAAATTCCCTGTGAACCCCACAGGAAAAAACAGTGTAGCACAGAAAAATTCTAAGAAAACTATTTTCATATATTTTAACTTTTTTTATGTTTTTTAATAACTTCTTTGTTTACAAATAAAAAATCATACAAATGATAAAATATTGTTATATGCAATGAATAATGATTATAGGAAGGTCATGTGACACATTAGATCAGCAACACAATGTGTATAGTATTTCTTAAGTAAATGTAATGAAATCTCTGTATATGTAACTTACACGAACTTCAATTGACATCTTATACTTATCAACATGCAGGGCGCTGGACAGACAAAAGATGTAATTGTGTACATGTAGCACATATAGGCTGACACATTATCAGGCAAACAGAAGTCAATCCTTCAGGTATTTTCAAGAAACCCAGATGTTTGATCTAGTGCTGATAACACAGGAAAATGGCTAATTGATTCCAGTTTTCATCTAAATCATATATCAGGTCATTAAATATCAGCCTAGAAATACTGTAAAAACATTGAAACACTTATTTATTTATATAAATATCAAAAATCCACATTATCAGAACAGTAAAAAAGTACTTTCATGATACCTTGAAGTAAAAGAAAATTCCAATATGACTCAATCTATCAAAACAAAGAAAAAATATATTCTTTTTTCTGTTGTAAAATCTAACTTCTCTCTTGACACAAAGGGAAATGAGCATGCCAAATGAAGAAACTCATATCTAATTTTTAAAAAGGACTATTAAATATTTTATTTAGTCATGTGTGGGGAAAAAAAATGAGTTAAAAAAGGAGGAGGAAGGCTGTAGCTCAATGTCCCAGATCATCTAGCTATTTATTATTTAGAGCTTTTGTAGCCACATAAAGAAGGCTACAGTCACTAAGATCATCTATGAACTGAGGAAACATGATGTGTACATATGTATATGTATATATATATATATTCCCCAGTTATGGGAAAATTCAAGAAGAAAGGACAAAAAAAAATTGTGAACAGCTATATCTACTCATAAAAGCTTTCATTATTTTAAGATAATTGACAGTAAGAAAGGCTGCTTAATATAAATCCACAGAAAAGGTGGCCAATGTTTTAATAGCGAAAAAATATTGGATGGGACATTATCTTGTAAAGATTACTAAAATAATGAAAATATAATTATTTTATCTTATTTTTAACAAAGTTTTTGTTATAATTGCATTATGTATCAATTCCTTGAATGAACAAAGTTCAGTTAATTGTGCATCAATAGTTTTGTGATAGATGATGCTTTTTGTGACAAAATTATTTGATAACCAATATTCCTCTTTTACTGTCATAAGTCTCATTTCTGCATAAATATTCCAGACATACTTCAATTTTCCTAAGGATCTCCCTTGATTCTGATACTCAAATATTTTGCTTTTGAATTTATATTATTCTTACTTTGATATTTATGTGTATCATTTAAAAATGTTAATGTCACATATTTACACCACCAACAATCATAGAGAAACTGACCCATAAATATATAGGTATATAACGGTGTGCATATATGCATATATATTATACATATGTGTGTGTGTATGTGTGTGTGTGTGTATATATATATATATATATATATATATATATATATATATATATATAAATAACTGGGGATGTTTGAAAGTCATCTACTTTATAAGTAAACAGCTTCCTCATTGCATAGACTGGTGTTTAGTACACTTGTACTTTCTTATGCAACCTCATCACTACTGGGGTTGGGATGATGATATTCTGATAACAAGGAATCCCTTCTCCATCATTGTACGTGACATTAACTAAGCACTTAACTCTTGAAAGAGACAGAACTAACAGAACTACAATGCCATCTGTCAACAGATATGATCTAATGTAATCCTCTTCTATGATTTTCAATGTTAAATTAACTATTCAGATAATTAAGTGGCATTTTTTCAGAAAGTTAAAAGAATACAATGTTCTCTCAAAAATTCTTGAGGAAATATATCTTATTACTCCCTTTCACATGGCATATTTCAGATGAACTTATCTATCTGGCTTTAATGACTAATCCTACAAATTAAGAATTATTTTTTTGCATGTCAAACAGTGAAAATTGTGTTAACTCTCCAAACTTTGAGCTAATGCTAAGTTAAGCCTGAGACAATTATTATACTGTAAGACTTCAACATTTTCCTACTTTTATTAACGTGAGAGTCTCAAATTGTGTGATGACGTATTTTCCATGTAATACCCGAAACATTCTTTTAAAACTTATTTCAAAGTTAATATTCATGAAAGATTAAAGCTCAATCAATTTAGTAATGTACAGTAGTACTTAATTTTTAGGCTTCTCTCTCCTTGTAAAAAAATCTATTTCTACTATACCATTTCACCCTAGCTTTCTACAACCTGTTGTTAATATTATTTTCAAGGACTCCCCAGTAGGCATCTTCTAGGATGACCAGATCTTTCTAATGAATGCCCCTGGAAGACACTTCCCTAACTGACTCTCATTTATATCATTTGATTGAAATTATTCCCCCATATTCCCTCCCCTTAACCAAATTTATGTTTTTAAAGGAAGTTAAATTCTGCTGTTTCCATAGACTTTTGTGATTCTACTACCTGCATTTATTTTCATTTTCTCTGACCTTCTATATTTACAATTAGGCTGCACCATGTAGACTAATTTTGTATGTCTTCTATCTTTTGCTGCTCTTTCTCATGTAGTTTTGTTAACTATCTGAGGAATAAAACCGTATCTAGTTCATTTGTTCTACATTTCTGAAGGACCCATTGCATTTTTAGTATCCCTCCATTGATTGGATGATCACTCGTGGAGGTCCAGCACAGAGCAACATGCTTGGTAAGTCAATTCCCAATCCTAAAACAAGCTCAAAAGAGAAAATTTTGAGTAAAGCATTGCAGATATAAATACTCTTAATAAATGTTAACAAAGCTAGTAAAGTTCAGAGGATACTCTTGAATATTTAATGCAAAGAGAACTATTATCCTCCACTCAGAGCTGAATGTAGCAAGAAAGAGTTTATGTTTAACTAATGATTTTGTCAGTTGGAAATTCGATTTTCAATATTTTGCCAATTTGGAGCAAAACTGTATCAATTAATTTACATCAAATTTTGGAGATAGTGATCAATTTTAAATACCCAATAAATGATCCTAGTAGGATCATTTTACTTACTGAAATTGAGTATCCAATATCTCTTCTTGATGAAGAAAAGAGGGTTTGAAATGTGATTTCTAATGCTTATTAGAAAATCAAAAGAGTGAAGGAAAAAAGAGAACACATACTACCTGCATCGTGCACCTGTTTGTGACTGTATGCTTGTGGGAAGGGATAAAGTTCTAGCCTGTATTCTTGAGGAAAGTATTCAGTGTTCCTTTTTCTGAATTGATCATGTCCCACAACTGTACAAAGAGACATTTAAGAATTAGTACAATTGAACTGACTAAAGGAATTAGGGTCTAATTTTAGAAATCAAAGTTTTTATAAATTTTCTGTACTTTATTGTGGAAAATGCTAATGTTTATTGTAGATTCACTTTCCAATTACAAGTGACATAACTTTTAAATCATTTCCCCTGTTAGGCTTGAATTCTGGACAATATGCCCCATCCGACAGTTGAGAATGGCAATGAGCCACGATGTCTGTTGATCTTGATTCTTGAAAATTAATATTTTAAGAGCTGACTAGGAAGGAGATGGAAGTGAATAACTAAGAAAAGGTTTGTTTATTTCAGTATGTCTGCTCTTTGCAGTCTGTTGGTTCCAACAGTAGCACATCACCAAGTTGCTACATTTCAAACACCAGTAGAGCTCTTTCCTTTGTTGTCCCTCTTTTCAGGAAAACAAAATTTAAGTAGATTCAGACTCCGCAGCCAAAGAAGAAAACATATTTTGTAATCCTCAGTAATTCAACACCATGTTTCTTCTTCCTGTGAATTCTTCTGTTGTTTCTGATTAGTCAGTTTTTCATGAACAATATATTCCTTTCAGAAGAATTAAGCCAAAGCAATTTATGAAACACAGAACATAATTGCATAGCACCAGTATGGAAGTGCTTCCCGGCTGATGAATTCAGCCTGTTTAGGTTTTATAACTCATCGTCATCATCTGAGCTAAAACTACTTCTCCTACTGCTCTCTTTGGAAACTGCAGGGGAAGTGGCAGATAACAGAGGATCTGATCCAAATGGAGATACTGCGTCATCCAGTAGCATGTCATCCAGTCTTTGTTCCTCTTTCAAAGCAGCACTAAATGATAAATCTGTGAAGTGTGACAAAGGATCAGAGAAGGCCATAGCTTGATCATAGAGCTCAGGGCTTGTCCCCTGAGATAGAGCCAGTTGTTGGCAATAGTCCCCTGAATTCTGCTCAGGATGAGTCTGCTGTTTGGTGATGTGAGCACCTAAGTCAACAGTGCCAAGGGAAGCCAGGGTTGGCAGACCATGAGCACGAGCTTGTATTTCTAGTTCCTGCAATTTCAAACAAGAATAAATAAGGACTTTGAAAGTGGACTTATATCTAGAAAATGAACCAGAAACAGAACCAAAATGTTAACAAGCATTCAAAATGAAGGGTAATAAATTTTATAAATATTCTATGCAAATAATAGGATGCAGTATATTTCTAATACCTGAAAAACAATCTTCAGATTAAAAAAAATTCTCCTCCCATTGCTGTTTAAAGGAATACATGACATATAATGGTCCTATGGTGGCTCAGACTATGGTACAGCCATTTGGAGATAGTGGAAAATCTTCCATTTTTTCTTCCTGATTAATTTCTCACTATAGGACCATTTCATGGAAACAGAGTAAGTGTTTTACCTGGCAATAAGCATGCCTACATAAAAAAGTCTTGAGAGTTATGAAAACCCATATTTTGATATTTTGTGTCACATAACAGATGTGGAGTCACTTAATATAAATTGGCACAATATGCCTTCAGGCAATGAAATCCATAGCAATATTATTAATGAAATAAAAGGGGGAGGGGAGAATTTAGTGTCCAATAATATCTAGAGAAACAAATGTTCTACTTATTATTTCGGCTGGGATAATACTGTGAATTTATAAGACTGGCTCTGTTTTCTGCATTTTGCAATTAGTTGTCATTCATTACATATTTTGAAAGCCAACTTGGTTTTCAAATCAAATCTGGACTTCTAATTAAAATCTAATTGAAACAACCCAATTCATAAACATCTAAAAGGCAATACAACTATCCTCAGGAGGAAAAATAATTGTTAATAGGAAAAAAAATATATGAGATTAATGAACAAAACTGATGACAGGTAAGTCATACATAAGCTATGGGGCTCATGGCAACATTCTTATAAAAACCTGAATGCGGAGTAGAAGCCGCCTGTTAGCCTGCTCTAATTTCTTCTGTCTGTGTTCTAATTCTCGGGCTCTCTGTTGTTCTTTTTGTAGCCACTTGATGTACTCCACTGATGCTTTTAGAATGGTTCCTTTGTTCCAGCGCATATCACTGTAGAACGGAGAGATAACCTTTTCACAATTGTGCGTGTCAGCAGAATTCATAAGAACTTACAAAATCTTTTACATTAATATGAAATAATGATTTACATGACTATTATTCACTCTTAGATATTATTGCTTCTGAATAGAAATTTTAATAGAATAGTTAAGAAGCCCTTATATAGTAAAATTAATCCCAGAATGAAAATAAGTGTCAAAAGAAAGTAATAAAGTGGCTTTTTGTGGGAGAGCTAAATGCAATATCATGATTCTACCATTACAGTTTTTATATTTTTAGTGAAAATTGCTTTTATTATTAACTCTGAGATTAAAATCTATGTGCAGTATTTCTGCATTAATGAACTAGGAAATGTACATTACTGAGGACTTAAGCCTAAATTTTTTAAGATCATTTCAAATGTACCAATCTTTTAACCTACTTTCTAATAAGGTTGCTTTTATGCTTCTAAGAAAAAAAAATAAGGCCCCTCCTGAATGGTGATCCTGAGTGATTGTGATACAAATCAGAGTTTGGCAACATCCCTCTATTCAATAGAGCAAAACTTTCTAGAATCATTAGGCAAATTTTTCTGTACAAAAAGCATCAATATTTTCTTAATAAACTGGATATCCATTTTTAAATAAATTTAAGGTAAGTAAATACAATTAAATATTACCAGATAATCTTTCAGGCTGTAACATTGAAAAAGTATTTTATTAAAACATTTTTAAGACAGAAGAAATGATGAATCTGGAATAACAGAATAGACTACTGATTTTACCATCTGAAAACATACATCAATGAACTTAATACTGTATGAGAACTGATAATACATGTTGCAAATGAGGCCAAATTAATTGCTAAAAGTTAATCAGAGCTGTTGAAAAACTTGATGAATTCTTTATTTAGAATCATGAGATTAAAAAAAATAATGCTGAAAGTAAGCATGTAAGTAAGTAAGCATGCAGAGAAATATTTTAAAGACTTTATATTGCATATATTTTTAGTTTATGTGAGCTATGTGAAATATATTGAACTTAATGTATATATTTATTAAGTGATCTGAAGTGGGAAAATATAGCTTATGAAAAATCTGACTTGCATATGCCTCACTGGAAGTCCAGATTAGATGGCAATTCCATTAGCTGCAACAAATTAAAAGAAGATACGTTTTTCTACTAGCAGATGAAAATGCTTAGTAGGCCTGGATAAGCTCTCTTCCACTGAAATGAATATTTTCATATACAAACATTACCAGTGTCTGTCTCAGTTTGAAATGCTTTGTCAGGGCTCCAGGGCTATAACAGGTGTTGGTCTTAGCCCATTCATAGTGATTTATCTGGTGGTGGGAAGGCTAGGAAACAGAGGCTGCTTCTGTCATTAAACCAAGAAGATATCTGTAAACTGAAACGTGAACTCCTGAATTAAAACTTTAAGCAGTGGCAGGAGCCTATTACGGCCCTAAGTGTGTTTCATTTCTTCTCATGGGAAGAAAACCTTGAAGGAGGGAGGAGTAAGATGAGAAGGATAATGCTAGTCAACTTTGAAGTCTAAGGTACTATTTATTTAGCTCTAAAAAATCCTTCAAAATGGTGGTAGAGACCACACAATAGGTCTCCCTACAATTTCAACCTGATGTCATTTGCACTAAAATTTAAAAAGTTCGCTCTATCTTAAAGCCATTTTTATATATGTTAAAACATTTTTCAAATGTATTGAGGTGTTTACCTCTCTTCCAAGATAATTTCAAGCAGCTAGGCATTAAAAACATATATAATATTAACAAATAAAAAGCCATGCCTAAGGAATGAATGTTGATACCGGCTTTTCATTATCTACAAAACAATTCTCCTTAAAGAACTTAAAATTTGGTGGGGGGAGTTAAAGGCTTGAATGCATTCAGGGCTAAAGCAGATAATAAAAATGCATACATTGGAGTGTAAGTGTGGCCAGGCCAAAGCATGGGAAAGGCATGACCTGCTGCTGTCACTGTAGGAGTCCCACCCACTCACAAGCATTAAAAAATAGAAGAGGAAGAAGCAAGACACAGTGACGGGTTTGATTTTTCTTGCTTCCACTGACATTTTATGACTTCTGATTTAGAAAGTCTTGTTAAGTCTCATGCAGTACTTCAACTACCATTCTTACACAAAAGCAAGAAGTTCTAACTACAGAGGAAGAAGACCACATCAACTTTGTAAAAAAAAAAAAACACCTGTCATCTATTTTAGAAATAAAATAGTAGAAACACAAAAGTTTTTAAAATAGGAACTGATCTTATTCATTTTAATGGTTGCAGTCACTTACTCAAAAATTAGACTGAAACTTAATAAACTCAAACTGAAATTTTGTTTGATCTTTTTAGATCCACTTTTTGTTAACTTTACCATTGCCACAACATGGTAATGGCATTTCTCTGAAGTGTGTTAGAGTGAGTAACGTTTCTCTGAACTTGCCTCCTCTATTTTAACCCATACTCTTTCCCCACTAATTTCATTCTCTGTTAACTTTTGAATTATCCATAGTAGCACCTGAAAATTTAACAAATGAATCCAAAATAATGCCATAGAGGAAGTGGCTACTCTTAGGCCCATGGACCAAGACTTTACTTCTCAGACCCATTTTAAAAAGCTACATTCTGGATTCAACCAAGGGACTCACACTGGTGAGCCCCACAGAGGGACACAAGAGGAACACACAAGGCCACAGTGAGCCAAGGGATAAGATGTGTTGAAATAGAACTGGCATTGGATGTCTGGAGCACCATGGCTGGCAGCGAAGTGGCTTTTCTGCCTTGTTTTGTGAAGGGATCAACATAGAAGTACCTTCTATGACCTAGAGGTCATAGGCTACCTTTTGATACACCTAGGTACTAATTAATGTGTTTTTAGTTAGACCCAAAATAAATATAATTTACCTACATATAACATAATGCAATTAAAATAAATAATTCTCCTTTCTGAAATCCATAAAGAACAGACACTTAAGTATGCTTACAGTGTGGTTTTCTTGTTTATGGTCCCTTTCAGATACGATTCTATAATTAATTGGTTTTCCATTTCTAGACAGGGGCAGGCAAACTACAATCTGTTGTCTGTTTTTGTCAATATAGTGTCATTGGATATAGTCATGCTCATTCATGTACACATTGCCCATGTCTGCTCTCATGCTACAGTGGCAGAGTAAAAAATTGCAACCAAGACTATATGGTCCACAGAGCTTGAAATATTCACTATTTGACCCTTTACAGGAAAAGTTTGCCATCTTCTTTTCTAGACAATGACTGGGATCTAGAAAGGAGACTTTTTATTACCTAGCTTCTATAAAAATGTAGACTAACAATAACCCTCACATAACCTTTAAAACTAGTACATTATTCTCATACATATTATTTGACTTTTTAAATAAAAACTCAAAAATACAATTGGTGCCTTACAGGCATGGTGACATCTGAAGATGCTCAGTTAGGCTTAAAAACCCAATCTTATAGGCTCATTTATCTGCTTATAACCGTGCCCTGGGATTGTGGGTTAGTTCTACCAGTTACAAGAGAAGCTCTTTTAACTGAATTTTACCTAATCACTTTCAGGATTAATTAATTCCCTTTGTGACACCCACTGTGACAAAACAAAGTAGGCAATAGAGGTCATAGGCTACCTTCTGACACACCTACGTACTTCTGATACCCTTGTGGTAACATGTACTTATCGAGAGGTGGTAAAATTAATGTCCATTGTTATAATGATAATATAATTAAATTATAAGTACATTAACTAATTAAATATGAATGCAAAAAAGAAGAAGGCATTTATAGAAAGTTACTGTTTTAAGAAAATTATATGAAAAGTTTTGGAAAAATTGAAAATATTAATAAAGGTAAGTTGACACAATTATGTTGTAAAAATTTGGTGTAAACATTTAAGTGTTTGTTTTATTTTAAAGAAATTGAAATAGAGTAGTCTAAGTGTTTGTTTTATTTTAAAGAAATTGAAATAGAGTAGTTTTTTGTGTTTTTATGTATTTTTGTGTGTGTATAGTTTATATATATATACAAGAAAGAAAAATTGAAAACATATGCAAACAAAAAGGCTTGGCCTTATATCAAATGTTTGGTAAGTGCGATTTACATTTTAAGTCTTAAAAAGAAAGTCCTACCAGGAAAATGGGTATTTTCTTCTGCTAATAGACAGTTGAGTGCTGAGAGACTTTAAAGGATTTGAAGTAATTGGCAGAGCCTCCAGTAAGACAGCTTCTCAGACTCTCTGACCAGTTCTTTCTGCCATTCTACTCCAGATACCTTTTCTACTTAACACACCCTATGAGGATAAATATTACAATCTGTTCTACTAAAAATTATTGATCAAGTGAATTGGCACATGTGGATTTAAGGAAAGAGTATTTCTAAATTTCATAAATAATACTTTACCAAACATTATTGTTTCTGAATAATGGATAATTGCCAGTACTTGGAGAGGCCAGTTCTCAGTTTGAATGAAGCATTTTTAAAGTCATTATTATTGCTAGAGATCATGATTTCATGTTTTTGGAGAAATATGCAGCATTCTAACTTGATACTTTGATTAATCAACTACTCCTTGAAATTTACAACCTCACTCATCTTGTTTAATTGGCTTCATGTCCATGACCCTGAAATCTGGCTGAAAATGTAATTATACTAACCAATTATTGGTTGGCCTCAATTAGCATGTTTTTACAATTCCATTTTTTACTTACATGTCTCCAGAATTTTGGAGCCTCTGAAAATCCAACAATTCAATTTTCATGTACACATAAAATCTTACACTGGAAGAATTGCTATAACCACAAATTGAGTATCCCAGTGTCAAAGACAACCCTTGATACTACCACTAAATCTGCCAATATTGAAAAGGAGTTCTATGAACTGAGAAGAAAAAATCATTTCCTATAGCTCAAAAAGGCAAGTGTTAGTAACAACACCGATGCCTCATAACTATCAGTCTTGAATAGATATTTAAATATGAGACCAGCAGTAGCCTTATCTTTAAACTAAGCTGCTTAGTTTCCTAGTCATTCGTTCTCCCCTCTCCCTCTTCCCTCTCACCCAGTTTTGGGGGTACTGAAACCATAACATTATTATAGAAACGACTGTTGAACTCACGGATCATTAGACTTGGGAATAAGAGTGCCAAGCTCCTTGATTCGGTAATTAATATTATACCTTCTTCTTCTTTCAACTATTAAAAATGAAATATTATTGATTATTTTCATTAAAGCACAATTCACTTTTGGTCAGCTGTAAACTTTCTTAATGATCTTTAAAAGACAATGAGCGAAAAAACTTCTGTTTAGTTAAAACAGTGTGTTTTGAAAATAAATGAAAAGTTCTAGTACATTTTATTCTAAAAGCAATAATAACATTAAAATCATGATTCTATTATTCATAACATTTTAAAAACATTCTTTCTCAAAAACACTTTTTTTATTCTTTGAAATGTTATATTTATACTGAAATATATTATATATATATATATATCCTATTTGATCATTATTTCACACATATGCATTTTGTCAGTCCATCAGTATTACAATCTTCTGAGGTCAGCACCATGCTTTATTCTTCTCATATACTCTCCTGGAAGCCTACACAAAATTTGGTACATAGTAGGTGTGTGTCCCTTGGGGGCAGGGACCATTTCTTCCTCATATTTGTATCCCCAGAGGGTTTGGCATATAGGAGATGCTAAATAAATATATGTTGATTAGACCGTAAATATATCTTTCTAATTTAAAAATGTTCAATAACATACAGAGCAGTGTTTTTCAAATTGTGATGTGCATCAGACATACCTACAGGGATTGTTAAGATGGATGTATGCCCCATACCTAGAGATTCTGATTTTAGTAGGTCTGATTTGGGACCCAAGAATTTGCATTTCTAACAAGTTCCCTGGTGATGCTGATACTTTATCTAGAGCCCACACTTTGAGAACTGCCACTATAGGTTCTCATTCAGGGGCTTCTGTTTGCATCAACATGCACTCATTGTTCATGGAAATTCTGTACATCTAGCAAATGTTCAAAAATGTCAGATACACAAATAAGCAGAGTTTCCTGTATTGACCCTTATCTAAGAGCAGTCTTGCAGAGCATAGTCCATTTTCCTTGTATCAAGAGCCATGTCATATAATAATACTTTCTTTTCAGTATATAGCATTTTTAAAGCTTTCCAGAGAAATGAAGGAAGAAAAAAGTCTTGAAGAAGCTGATCACATATCAAAAATTTTGGAAAAATACCTAAATAATTCATGCTTGAAAGTCAAGATCTGCTACTGAAAATAAGTCATGAAAGAATATCACTTGTCTTGGTGAACCTCTCAAAGCAATTTACCACAAATGGATTTGACCTTCAGGAATAATACATTGACATTCCTCTAAAATTAGAATATAATTGATTCCCGAGTGAGTTTATTTTCCCTCTTTATCAACCTTGCTTTTCCCCTGTGCATGTGATTAAAAAGACAATGATACTACATAAAAAAAAAACTGAAAAGAAAATAAACAAAGGTAAAGCTGATAGAAATACATATATATTTCACAGTGAGAATTTATTAATCATTCTGTGTTCAGACATACTCATTCCTCTATTATAAAACAGACTTTTAAATACAAGATGAAGAACAGTTATGAAGGATGTTCACAGTTTTATCTTAAAATAGGGGGCTGATTTAGTCCTATAATATTTCTCCAAAATCTATTATTTAATTGAACCTTATGTAAAATATCAGAAGTTCCTACTCTACTCAGATTGTGCTTAATAAATTTTTTAATGGCTAACTCTAATGAGGACTTTGGTTCCTCAATGTCCTCATATCTAGTACAAGTGATTCATAAAGGAGTCAAGTTTTAAGAAATTTCTAAGTTATTTCATTCCATGTACAGTTTCACTCTTCATGAAGTTTTTTATATGTTCATTTATTTCTGTCCTCAGATCCTAGGCAAGGAGGCCCCTGTCCTGGACCCCTTACTTTAGAGGAGCCACTTTTGCTTTCTCCCCACTGAACAAGGCAGCCATAGACCCACTCTGGGCAATTTGCACCAAGAATGTTCTCCCAAATTTCCTGAGCCCACTTTCAGACACTGTGCAGGCCACTTCCCAGACGCATCCTCCTGAGGGGGGCCATGACACCAGTGTGCTCACCCATAGGCCCAAGAAGTGGGCAATGGACAGTTGCTTACAGAGCTGTATACAGAGCTTGAATGTACAGGATGAGGTGCTCACACTCATGTCTGAGGTCACTGGCAGCACCCATGGGAACTGGGCGTGGGGAGAGAAATGAGATGGGCTGCTGGCTGAGGGCTAGCATTGCCCCACCCTGACATTCCCACTGAGCTGAGGAACTGAGAATTCTAGGTTCACACTTGGCCTTTCAGCCTTTAGGAAGGATAGAGCATACTTAATGGTTAAAATATAACTCATGCTAGAAAGGCTAAATTAAGCAGTATAATTTAAAGAGTCAGACACCTGGTTAAGTGGGTCTTCATTTGTCCTCTTGCCACGATTCTCATAAATTTTAGGGGTTGTCCTAGATCATTATATTTAATATGTGATATTAATTTTTCAACATTGATGTCTCCAAAAAGCAAGATCACTCAGTAAGGGGATCCCTCAGTAAGGGGACTTTGATAATGGACATACCAAGCACCCATCACATTTTACATTAAATGGCCTGTTGTTTAAACTGCAGATGCAGAGAGAAGAAGGAGTAAGGAGAGTGACAGCAGGATTAAAACTAAGAGAGGAGACCATAGTTCCCTGATGGTTTAATTATATCAACAATTAGTTCTTCCCACTCAAACTCTGTCTGTCTTATAAGCTGGACCCAAGCTTATCTGCTCTACCACTAAGGGCTTTGGAAGCAGATCATTTCCCTCTCCACGACTACCCTGAGGACAGTCACAACCACGTGTCAGCTCTTTCCTCAAGATCACACGGTCCACAAACTGAGCACCCTGTGACTAGGCAGGTATACTCTGAACAGACAAATGCAGTTTGCATAGGTATGTGTAGAATCACTTTCAGTTAATCACATATATGGAAATTCCTGGTTTGTATTAGAGCTTTAAAGTTCTTATTTTATTTTATTCTTGTCTCATTTTTTGATTTGGCTGCTGGAAATGAAGGGCTTCACACTCAATCAGTCAAGCTCACTGGAGACAGTTAAGCACTTGAGACATGACCAAACACCACCAAACAACATTCCGGCTCAGCTGATTCTCCATCACGTGTGACCCATTATCAGAGTGAAGCTGACCCCCGAAGGCATCGGAGACATACTTTTGCAGAGGTGGAATCCAACAGGATAATATAAGCAGTATCTTTCAGATAACTTATCATTAGCAAGGGAGGAGCAGATTGCACAGAAAGACAAGACCTGGAAATACATTTAGTGCTACTTACATGGTGTGTATTTCCTAAAGTCACTTTGATCTCTTTAAACCTCTGAGGCAATGAGTCACAACCGAGTTTAAATGTAACTCAACCCACTCAGTTCTGTCACATGTAGTCTTCTTGAGAGAAAGAGTATGTGTGATTAAGGAGAGAATTTGAGATGTTTTACTTTGTAAAAATGTATCGCATTTCTGAAGGTTAATGTTTAAATTTCCTAAGATAGCTCAACTAGTGAGCATGTACTATTCATTTTAGTCATCTGACCTCAAAATACTTATGGAGGGACAATAAAAAAACACACATTTTAACCTCCATGTATTTCCTTTTGGATTAATTAAATTTATTTGGAAAAAAGGAAAATATACTCACTGAGGTTGTGGTTGTCTTTTTTTTGTCTTTCTTTTGCCAAAGCTCGAGTATCAGTTTCTGATCAAAAGGAAGATAATTGAAACAGTACTTAGTTCTACTTTACAGCACCTACATTCAACATAATTTAGAAATACTAGATGAAGGTACAATATTACTTGCTCCATAAAATAATAATATTTTATGCAAATATTTAGAAATGTGGAGCAGAGTATTCTTTTACTAAAAGGCAATGGCAAACCCTTTAGGCTTTGAGTAGTAAAGCTTGGATTTGTATTCTGGCTCTCCATTTAATAACCTCGTGATCTATTATTTTCTGTGCCTCAGCCTCCTCATCTGTAAAATTGGTATAATTAATATAATACCTACCTAATAATCACTGTGATGGTTACAAGAGGTACAGTGCACAGCAAATATTAAACTTTCAATTATCATTACGATTTCCAGAATTATAAGATTATTCAAAATTATTCCAATCTAAACTTTAACGACCTACATGTTTCATAAATAATTATGATGTCTACAATCCAGGAGTTGGAACTAGTTACATTTCTCAGATATTCCTATCAAGCCACTCCAGACTTCCTGTAAATGACCCTCTCTGTGCCACATGGTTGTGAGCATTTGTGAGGGTCAGCCTCCAGCACAGCCCACAATGATTCTCACTCGTGATACTCACACCCTTGGTAGTTCTGCCCTCACTGAATAGGGGTGACCTGTGAAAACTATACAATATTGTGGAAATGACTAGTGTGGCTTCCAAGACTAGGTCATAAAAGATAATACAGTTGCCCTTTGGTGTCTCTTGGTGAAAACAGCAGCTGTCAGCTCTTTGGAGAGGCTCACGTGTAAAGAATCATGGCTGCTTGCCAGCTAGCAGCCTGAACCTGCAGGACCTGTGAGTGAACCTACATATGCCATCCTCCTGCTTGGGAGTGCATCCTCCTGTCCTTCAGGTGTCCACTGTCTGTATATCTGGCCAATATCTTGATGCAACCTAATGAGAAACTCTGAGCCAGAACCCATTTTCTAAGTCACCCCTGGATTTTTTCCCCACAGACATTGTATGAGATAAGAAATATAACAAATGTTTATCACTTCAGGTTGTTAAGTTTTTTTGTTTCTTTTTAACACAGCAATAGATACTGTAGTGTTGCTTGAATTATTCTAGTTTTTAAAGTAATATAGGAATATATTTGTTCATTTAAAACTGTATTCATTACTTGCAGTTTAAATATTTTGAATGCATAGACAGTTTTTAGTTATTGATTAGACTCCAAGGATGGATAAATTGCATGTACTAAAAATGTTAATATTAACTGTGTAAAAATTGCTAAAGACCAATGTTACAGAAATGTCAACAGAATTTAATTTTGTTCTTAAGGAGGACCACTGAATTTATAAGTCAGGAAATCCTTATTTTGATCTACTTCTGCCTCTAATCAGCTGTATGACTTTGGGAAAATAACTCCTCAGACACTTCATTTCCTCATCTATATACTGGAGGAACTTGACAGTGTCCCTATAATTCCTTTGAATTGTAACTGCTCTGAAATGTACTAGTGAAAATTGAGGTCTGTTTACGCCCTTGAGAAAGCTAAATGTATCTATCATGAAATTCATCAAGCAAGCTAAAAATGGGAAAATCTAATTAGTTGTCTTATATCAAATTCTACATACAAAAAATACTAGTTTTCCCTAATTGGTTATTTTGTGACCATGTTAATAATTATATTTTTTCAATATCAAAATGAGGAACTTAGCTGAGTTGTCATATATATGTGGGTAGAGCATCTGTGTATATTTTCTTAGTTCCCAAAATAATACATCAATTCAGGTGAACTGTAAGTTACATTAACTTACTGTTTAGGTGTCATAGGAAAAATAAAAGGATTCACTCTCTAGATGGCTCACATTTTAACTATTCTGATAATATTTTTAAAATTCTATTTACCTTGTTAATATGTATTGCTCATAACTTATGTAGTTGACAGAAACAAAAGGATAAAATTATGAAAGCAACATTACCTGTAATTTCTCTTTTCATTGGTAGGCTACTTGGACAGGAAGCACTTGTAAGGCCCATATTAACTGGTGAAATTCCCTGCTCACCACCATACACATTCAAAATACTTCCGGATAACTTTTGAGGAAAAAGGAAGAAAAGATCAATCAAACCTTTTGTGGACATTTATATATTAGTTGTATATTTTAAATTTACCACTTCAGTAATAATAACTTGTAGTACATGTAGCATTTTAATTTTAAACAAGGGTGAGTATGCATTGACTTTTTAAAATCATACAGGATGCTTGTGGATATATTAAAATGTTTTTTTTTGTATTTAAGCAAAAAGAGAAATTAGCTCATTACAAAGAAAAAATCTGGTTAATTTTTACAGTTATAGGGGTTTGATCTAGCACATTACCTGGTTATAAATTTTAAGAGGTTAAAAATGTCATTTGAACAAAAATCAATATACGTATTTGCAAAGCAGGAAAGTTCATTGCATATTATAAATGAGGTATGATGGGTGAACATTTTGGAAGATTTCTTAGTACCAACTGTGCTACTAGCAACTCACAGTCAAGAGGTGGTTTACACTGTTAATTAAGTGAGAAACTTTCTTTCCTTCCTTGAAGGCATACTTTTCTCAATGTACACTTAATGTTCTAGATTATTATAAATATCCCAGCTGGTAACCAAAAGTAGTCTTAAACTACTTTTGCCTCTAGTGAATATAGGGTAAATCTAATTACAGCAACACTGCAATTCTGCTTCTTGAGAAGTTTCCGGAAAAGCTGAATTACTTTATACACAATTCAAAATTGTACCAATTTATTCTTTAAAATGTGTTTATAGATTTGATCTCCCAAAAAAATTAAATTTAAATAATATTCATAATTGAAGTAATATTTATTCTAGAGCAAGCTACATTTAAAATGTAGGATTTGAACATTTAAGATATTTCCATTCTAAGTATCTTTATTTCATTTCTTGGCAATAAACCAAGAGCTGAATAAGTAGTAACTTCTTTTCTTAAGTACTAGAAAAATATAAGTAATTACACAAACCTATGCCCAAATTACTACAGAGACTTTAAGTCCTTATTCCAACTTTTTGCAAAACTCTGACTCAAACTGAGGGAACTTTTTTGATACTTAAAAAATCAACTGGAAATAAATGTGAAGAAAGGACAAATTAAGACTAAAATTAATTTCTGGCATATAATCAATTAAGCCATATGCAATAAATATTGGATATTTCTGAGGGAACAAAGTTTTGAAAACACAATGGAAATCAGGCTAATATACAAGTGTATGTGCATATCAATAAAGATCATATAGACTGCATATGCTATTCTGATGTGCTTCTTTTAATTATTTACTCTATCTGGACTCCTTATTTTTATTTTAAGTAAACCCTTTGTTTTAAAATGTTTTTTTTACTTTACAGAATTTGGAAGCGAGCTACTTAAGTCAGGTGTTTATTTTCTCATCTAAAAAATTAAGACAAATTAGATCAAACTGGATGGATGATGAGTGTTAGTATCAGAATAATAAAATAAGGAAGAGATCCTAAATGTAGATATTTCCCTAATGTGTGAGTCATTTAGTAATATTTGTAAAAGTAAAAAGTTTCCAAGCTCTTTTTTTTGAAAACCGTATTGGTTATAATCTAAGGCTCCACCAACCTGAATTTTACTTTCCACTGTGCCTCTGAGAGACATAATGCACGTGCTGAACAAAAGACAGGGAGCGAGGGGGAAGGAAGGGGAAAGGTACTAGGGACAAAGGGCACTTCTCTCTGAAGAGCTTGGATTCAGATGGATTTCAGTGCAGCAGTGGCAAATTGCAGAAATGTTTAAGAAGAAATGGAGCCATATCACATATACGTTACAACAATAAAGTGATAACTTCCTATCTATAGCATTTCACTAGGTCCATATTACCTGGTCAGACTATATTCATTGCATTTTTTTCCTTAGAAAGGGGCTGGAATTCTGATAATGAATCTAATCCCATTTAACTGTAGGTATATTACATCTTCTCCTTGGTTATTGTCTAATTTATGCCCTAAAGCACAATGATTAATATCCTATTTAATTTTATGCTGTAGGTACTACTCTATTTCATGTAATGGCTAATCACTTTTTGAATATCATTAGACAACTGGTTTCAATTTCAAAGTAGGCAATACACTTCATGTAATCTAAAGTGCCTTTTCTCCATTAAAATATATATATGAGTACAATGTTAGTGAAAATTCGAAGATTACATACACATCTGAAAGGGCTTACAAAACAAATTATATTTACTTTTCTCAAAGGTATAAGTTACTTAGGTAATAAAGCCTAAGTGTTAAATTTATTTTGTGGATTAGTAGGCACCAGGAGAGATATTTTATGAAGAAATATTCATTATTCTGGTAAAAAAAATGATCACTTTTTCAGTAAAACAAAACCTCTGACATGACACTAAGGGAACCTATTATTACTAACAACAAACTCACAAATTTTAAAGACATATAATAATTTATTATAAAATATTTTCAATAAGGTAGAACACACATCTCAAAACAATACTTCTTTCTGATAAAAAACATGAACTCCTGATCTCAGAAGTTGCTTTGAGGTAAGGAAGGACTGACAATGGTTCCTGATGTCTAAAATTCTCCACTCTAGATTTTATTCATTTCCTCACTACTGAGATCATAGAGACTGAAATAGACTGGGATCTAACCTTCTCACACATACACTGCTTTTCACAATAGCCAATATTCCTGGAAGAAAACAAGCTCACAGGTCAAAATATCAAAAAATTTGGGCAAAGTGATTATTTTAAAAGTAAAACAACATGACATACTAGGAATAACATCAAAAGTAAAAATAAAAATATAAAAATAAAAGATCAAATGAAACCAAATTTCTTAATGTAACTTAATGTACATTCTAAAAGCAATAATGGAAGACATTTGTGCTAATTTATAATACAATGTTACAAGTAGACATAAGAATCACCAAAGTGATTAAGCAGATACAGGAAATATGAAAATATAATACTTGATAAAAAGAAAATTAGAATGGAAAAATAGCATAATGGATACATGAGAAAGGAAAAAGGAATTAGTAAGTTATAAAACCAATAAATCTCTCAGGAGGATGAAGATATGGACCACAAAATAGAATATATGAAAGAAAATCTAATCAGTAAAGAAGATAGGATTATTAGAACTAGAAGACAGATATTAGGAGTCCCAGAGAGAGAGAAAAATAAAATTAGAAGAAAGAAAATATCTTAAGAAATAATGGAGATACAGCTGAGAATTAACAGTAAGTAAAAGACTAAGGTCTTCATTTCATCTTAATTTATCACTATTTTATTTTGATTTAAAAACCAAAGGGCCAAAGAAGGGAGGAAAAACTTATATACACTGTGGTGAAATGTAAGAATATGCAATGACAAGGAGAAAAATCTAAAAGCCTAAAGAGCAAAAGAGAAGATTATGTCCAAAGAAACAAGATTTTTCAATAACAAAATTGGGTGAAACAAGGAAGCATATTTTTTAAATGTTGAAAGAAAAAAACATAAAAACATAGAATTTTATATCCAGCCTAAATGTCATTCACATATGAAGCCATGATTTAAATATTCTTAGAGGGATAAAAAACTTAAGAATGTTTACCCACAAAAGACTGACATTTAAGACAGTTTTGGATAAAGTATCTAAGTGAAAGGAGAATTAGAGGATATTCTTCAAAAATATGAAATAAAAATGATTAAATATCTTAGCAAAGTCACTGTGGTCTGAAAAAGATGAGGGGAACCATGGTCAAAGATAAAATGAAATATATAACTATATAACTCAGTATTAAAGTTTAGATAATATCAGTATGATTGGGGTAGAATAATAAGCAAACCAAAGGATATGAAAGTACAAAAAAAAGTACTAGGGAGAAACATTTTAAAATATGGGATGTGTTTAAATAATAAATTAAGATGAGAAAAATAGGTGAAAATATATCAGTAATAAAAATATATCAATAATAATAATCAACTAAATAGGTCAAACTCCTTAGCTGAAAGGTTGACAGTTTGGGTAGGAAGACAGTATTTAGATTTCTGTAGCTTACACGAAACACATCTACATGGAAAAAGGTTGAAAATTAAAGATAGAGAAAAGATATATCCAGAAAATGATAGCCTTAGGAAAACTTATGTAGCTATATTACTATCAAAGAAAATAGGTTTCAAAATTAGAAAAAGTATCAGGGATAGAGACAGTCACTCTAGGATAATAGAGTTAAATTTTCCAAAAAAGGCATAGCAATTGTAAGCATGCATGTAGCTAATAAAATGACATCAAAATATATGAAACAAAATGTGAACTACAAGGAGAAATTAATAAATTCACCAATGCAGTGGAAGATCATATATATAGATTCAGAAAAACAATCAAAATGATATGAATCTAAAAGAATATAAACAAATTAATTTTCCATAATCAAATTGGGTTTCCCATAAATATGCTTTATGATGTTAAAAGATAAAAAGAAATCTATGATCATATGTATAGATTCAGAAAAACAGACAAAATTCAATAATAATAATAATATGAGAAAAATAGATAAAATTTTGAAGTTTGATAAATTAAATATTATTCTCAAGAAGCTAGAATAATACCTAAATAAGGTCAAAGAAAGAATAGCAGATAATAAAACAAGAGCATGAATCAGTGTAAAATAACAAATAACATAAAAAGTACATCCATGACAAGTTTTTTTTTAATTAACAAGAATGACATAATTCTGGAAAGACTGGTTAAAAAGAATAAGAACAAATAAATGATATTTTAAGTGAAAGGAGGCTAATTATATAATACAAGGTGAGATTTAAAAGATAAGTTTATGCCCCTACAATCAGAAACACACAAAACAAGGATGCCTGCTTTCACCCTTGTATTCAGCATAGGATTGGAAGTTCTAGACAAAACAATACAGCAAGAAAAAGAAACAGAAGCCATCTAAATTGGAAAAGAATAAGTAAAATGATCTTTGTTCACAGATGTTATCTTATATTTAGAAAACCTTGAGACTATACACACACACACACACACACACACACACACACACACAGTATGATAGAGCTAATAAATTAATTCAGCAAAATTGCAGGATACAAAATCAACATACAAAAGTCAGTTCCATCTTTATAAACTAACAGAGAAATGTGAAAAGGAAATTGAGAAACCAATTCCATTTATAAGAACATCAAAAAGAAAAAAATACTTAGTAATAAATTTACCCAAAGAGGCAAAATACTTGGATCCACATAAAAAAGAATGAAGTTGGATCCCTATCTTACATGATACACAAAAATTAACTTAAAATGAATCAAAGACCTAAGTATAAGAACTAAAACTATAAATCTCCTATAAAAAATACAAAGGGGAAAATCTTCATGATGTTGAATTTGGTCATGATTTTTTTGGATATGATATCAAAATCACAGGCTACCAAAAAAAACCAGATCAATTGGACATCATCAAAATTTAGAACTTTGTACATAAGAAGGTGGACACTATCAATAGATTAAAGACAACCCATAGAATGGGAGAAACTACTTGAAAATCATGTAACTAAGAGACTAATATCCAGACTATATTTAGAAAAACTCCTACCACTCAACAACCAAACAACCAATTAGAAAATGGGCAAATGACTTGAATAGACATTTCTCTACAGAAGATATACAAATAGCCAGTAAGTGCCTGAAAAGATGTTCAACATCACTAGTCATCAGAGAAACATAAATCAAGACCACAGTGAGATACCACTTCATGCTCATCAAGAATTATGTCATCTTATCCTAATTTTTACAAACATTTCCAGACAATAGAGACAAAAGAAAATATGTCCTAATTCATCGACACTGAAGCCATACAAACACATAATAAGAAAATTAGAGGTTCATTTCATTCATGATTATAAATCTTAAGAAAAATATTCTTAATGATATGAATCTAAAAGAATATAAACAAATTAATTTTCCATAATCAAATTGGGTTTCCCATAAATATACTTTATGATGTTAAAAAATA
The DNA here is from genome assembly GCF_030020395.1 of Manis pentadactyla. Taxonomy (NCBI): domain Eukaryota; kingdom Metazoa; phylum Chordata; class Mammalia; order Pholidota; family Manidae; genus Manis; species Manis pentadactyla. Next base: position 116,062,212 of record NC_080025.1, read on the forward strand.
AAAAGAAATCTATGATCATATATATATAGATTCAGAAAAACAGACAAAATTCAATCCCTTTTATGACAAAACTCTTAGTTTTTGAGATGATAATTTTCCATGCCTTAGTAAATATAGCTTTGTCTATATTTAAAATCTGCTACTCTAGAGAAAATAAAATCTAGGTCTAAAATTATTGAATAAACATCCAAGTAAATTAAGAAAATGTTCATGCATAAATTTATTCTTCTCAGGCCAAATAAAGAACAACATAAATAATCTGACCTGAATTCCACCTATGTGTTTTTCTGACTGCTTTTCTTTCTTTGCCCTCCATATACTATGTCTGATCCATCACACCATTATGACTTTTTTCTTCTAAGTTATTTACCAGTTTAAATTTCTTCTATCCTCATATTTCAAGATCCTCAGGGCCCTAAGCTTAAATTATAACTCTCCAATAATAACAAATAACAGTATTTTAAGTAATCTTTATAACAACTATGAGGTGAATATCATAATTCTTACTTTAAATATAAAATGATTAAAACTCTGAAAAATTAAGTAATTATCTCTAGATCATACAGTTGTATAAATGGAGAGATTGGGATTCAAACTCAGGTCTATATGGCACAAAGGGATTCTTACTACCTACCTATTATGGAAAGGTCCTTGCCTTAACACCTTTAATGGAAAGAAGTGTTTTGAATAATCAAAAAAGTTGGGAGTTTGGGACTATATTTCTCTTGTTTCTATTCTTTCTCATTGTATTATCTGCCCCTAAAGCATCCTCACCCCTTCACGAAGCATCAAAAACCAACCTACTGTCTAAGGCTCAACTTTAGATCCAAACCTGGTCCAACTTTCTCCCTCAGCGCAACTTGATTTATTTTTCTCTTCACTGAAACACTATAGAACTAATAACCTCAACCATAGATTTAATAATTTAATTTATAATCATTGCTTTACCCCTCTTTATTTCACTCAGCAAGAGAGAGGCATCGCAGTATTACACTTACCATGTCCCTGAAAATTCATTATCTAAAATCCTGGAAATTTCCTGGAGATATGTGTGTATGTTCACATATATATGTATATATGTATTACATATATTATATACTTATGTGTATAGCATGTATGTGATATATCATCTCCCAGATAAACTCATTTTTATATTTACAAAAATATTTTCCAAAGAAAGGAAAATTTTATATACATATGGTTTCATATTATATTACCAGATAATTTTTCACTATAAAAATTTAAAGTGTAAAGAACCCTAAGCCCTTATATATATATATGTATGTGTGATATCTATATTATCTGTATCATCTTTTATCACATATTTATTGTGAGTTTCACAGGAAACTGGGGACATTTTTTAGTTGTTTGGATCTTCTTTTTGCTTTTCTGTGAAAACATCCAATATGAACTTAAAATGTTAAAAGCGAACATGAGGATCTGGCGGGAAGATGGCAGCATGAGTAGAGCAGCGGAAATCTCCTCCCAAAACCACATATATCTATGAAAATACAACAAAGACAACTCTTCCTAGAATAAAGACCAGAGGACACAGGACAATATCCAGACCACATCTGCACCTGAGAGAACCCAGCACCTTGCGAAGGGGGTAAGATACAAGCCCCAGCCTGACGGGAGCCGAACGCCCATCCCCCCAACTCACAGCGGGAGAAGAATAGGCAGAGCAGGAGGGAGACGGAGCCCAGGACTGCAGAACACCCAGCCCCAGCCATCCGGGCCAGAGTGCAGACACAGTGCGTGTGCAGGGGGCCCTGGATACTAGGAAAACAGGGCAGCAAGAACAGTGAGCGGGCACCGGAGGTCGGGCACCAGAGGACATAAGAAAAGCGCGCGACCAATTTTTTTTTGCTGTTTTGTTTTGGCGAGTGCTTTTTGGAAGTCTTAAAGGGATAGGGACCCCAATACTAGGGAAACAGGGCAGCAAGACCAGTGAGCAGATGCCTGAGGCTGGCACTGGAGAATAAAGAAAAACAAGCGGCCACCTTTTTTTTTTTTTTTTTTTTTTGTGGTCATTGTTTTGTTTTGGTGGGTGGTTTTTGGAAGTCTTAAAGGGGCAGGGCGGGACACTTAATCCAGAGGTAGGGAATCCGGGGATCTCTGGGCACCCTAACCCCTGGGCTGCAGGGAGCAGGGAGGCCCCTTACAGAGATAAATAGCCTCCGAGCCGCTCCCCCTCCAACGCGACTCCACCACTTTGGAGCAGCTGCCCGAGCCAGGCCACGCCCACAGCAACACCGGAGATAAACTCCATAGCAGCCGGGCAGGAAGCAGAAACCCTGTCTGCGCGCAGCTGCGCAGCACAAGCCACTAGAGGCCGCTGTTCTCCCAGGAGAGGAGGGCCACAAACCAACAAGAAGGGAAGTTCTTCCAGCCGTCACTCGTCCCAGTTCTGCAGACTATTCCTATCACCATGAAAAGGCAAAGCTACAGGCAGACAAAGATCACAGAGACAACACCAGAGAAGGAGACAGACCTAACCAGTCTCCCTGAAAAAGAATTCAAAATAAGAATCATAAACATGCTGACAGAGATGCAGAGAAATACGCAAGAGAGATGGGATGAAGTCCGGAGGGAGATCACAGATGCCAGAAAGGAGATCACAGAAATGAAACAAACTCTGGAAGGGTTTATAAGCAGAATGGATAGGATGCAAGAGGCCATTGATGGAATTGAAACCAGAGAACAGGAACGCATAGAAGCTGACATAGAGAGAGATAAAAGGATCTCCAGGAAAGAAACAATATTAAGAGAACTGTGTGACCAATCCAAAAGGAACAACATCCGTATTATAGGGGTTCCAGAAGAAGAAGAGAGAGGAAAAGAGATGGAAAGTATCTTAGAAGAAATAATTGCTGAAAACTTCCCCAAACTGGGGGAGGAAATAATCGAACAGACCATGGAAATACACAGAACCCCCAACAGAAAGGATCCAAGGAGGACAACACCAAGACACGTAATAATTAAAATGGCAAAGATCAAGGACAAGGAAAGAGTTCTAAAGGCAACTAGAGAGAAAAAGGTCACCTATAAAGGAAAACCCATCAGGCTAACATCAGACTTCTCGACAGAAACCCTACAAGCCAGAAGAGAATGGCATGATATATTTAATACAATGAAACAGAAGGACCTTGAACCAAGGATACTGTATCCAGCACGACTATCATTCAAATATGACAGTGGGATTAAACAATTTCCAGACAAACAAAAGCTGAGGGAATTTGCTTCCCACAAAACACCTCTACAGAACATCTTACAAGGACTGCTCTAGATGGGAGCACTCCTAGAAAGAGCACAGCACAAAACACCCAACATATGAAGAATCGAGGAGGAGGAATAAGAAGGGAGAGAAGAAAAGAATCTCGAGACAGTGTATATAACAGCTCAATAAGTGAGCTAAGTCAGGCAGTAAGATACTAAAGAGGCTAAACTTGAACCTTTGGTAACCCCGAATTTAAAGCCTGCAATGGCAATAAGTACATATCTTTCAATAGTCACCCTAAATGTTAATGGGCTGAATGCACCAATCAAAAGACACAGAGTAATAGAATGGACAAAAAAGCAAGACCCATCTATATGCTGCTTACAAGAAACTCACCTCAAACCCAAAGACATGTACAGACTAAAAGTCAAGGGATGGAAAAACATATTTCAAGCAAACAACAGCGAGAAGAAAGCAGGGGTTCCAGTACTAATATCAGACAAAATAGACTTCAAAAAAAAGAAAGTAACAAGAGATAAAGAAGGACACTACATAATGATAAAGGGCTCAGTCCAAGAAGAGGATATAACCATTCTAAATATATATGCACCCAACACAGGAGCACCAGCATATGTGAAACAAATACTAACATAACTAAAGAGGGAAATAGACTGCAATGCATTCATTCTAGGAGACTTCAACACACCACTCACCCCAAAGGATAGATCCACCGGGCAGAAAATAAGTAAGGACACGGAAGCACTGAACAACACAGTAGAGCAGATGGACCTAATAGACATCTATAGAACTCTACATCCAAAAGCAACAGGATATACATTCTTCTCAAGTGCACATGGAACATTCTCGAGAATAGACCACATACTAGGCCACAAAAAGAGCCTCAGAAAATTCCAAAAGAATGAAATCCTACCAACCAACTTTTCAGACTACGAAGGCATAAAACTAGAAATAAACTGTACAAAGAAAGCAAAGAGGCTCACAAACACATGGAGGTTTAACAAAACGGTCCTAAATAATCAATGTATCAATGACCAAATCAAAATGGAGATCCAGCAATATATGGAAACAAATGACAACAACAACACTAAGCCCCAACTTCTGTGGGACACAGTAAAAGCAGTCTTAAGAGGAAAGTATATAGCAATCCAAGCATATTTAAAAAAGGAATAACAATCCCAGATGAATGGTCTAATGTCACAATTATTGAAATTGGAAAAAGAAGAACAAATGAGGCCTAAGGTCAGCAGAAGGAGGGACATAATAAAGATCAGAGAAGAAATAAATAAAATTGAGAAGAATAAAACAATAGCAAAAATCAATGAAACCAAGAGCTGGTTCTTCGAGAAAATAAACAAAATAGATAAGCCTCTAGCCAGACTTATTAAGAAGAAAAGAGAGTCAACACAAATCAACAGTATCAGAAATGAGACAGGAAAAATCACCACAGACCCCACAGAAATACAAAGAATTATTAGAGAATACTATGAAAACCTATATGCTAACAAGCTGGGAAACCTAGGAGAAATGGACAACTTCCTAGAAAAATACAACCTTCCAAGACTGACCCAGAAAGAAACAGAAAATCTAAACAGACCAATTACCAGTAAACAAATTGAAGAGGTAATCAAAAAACTACCAAAGAACAAAACCCCCGGGCCAGATGGATTTACCTCAGAATTTTATCAGACATACAGGGAAGACATAATACCCATTCTCCTTAGAGTTTTCCAAAAAATAGAGGAGGAGGGGATACTCCCAAACTCATTCTATGAAGCTAACATCACCCTAATACCAAAACCAGGCAAAGACCCCACCAAAAAAGAAAACTACAGACCAATATCTCTGATGAATGTAGATGCAAAAATACTCAACAAAATATTAGCAAAACGAATTCAAAAATACATCAAAAGGATCATACACCATGACCAAGTGGGATTCATCCCAGGGATGCAAGGATGGTACAACATTCGAAAGTCCATCAACATCATCCACCACATCAACAAAAAGAAAGACAAAAACCACATGATCATCTCCACAGATGCTGAAAAAGCATTTGACAAAGTTCAACATCCATTCATGATAAAAACTCTCAGCAAAATGGGAATAGAGGGCAAGTACCTCAACATAATAAAGGCCATCTATGATAAACCCACAGCCAACATTATATTGAACAGCAAGAAGCTGAAAGCTTTTCCTCTGAGATCGGGAACTAGACTGGGATGCCCACTCTCCCCACTGTTATTTAACATAGTACTGGAGGTCCTAGCCACGGGAATCAGACAAAACAAAAAAATACAAGGAATCCAGATTGGTAAAGAAGAAGTTAAACTGTCACTATTTGCAGATGACATGATACTGTACATAAAAAACCCTAAAGACTCCACCCCAAAACTACTAGAACTGATATCGGAATACAGCAAAGTTGCAGGATACAAAATCAACACACAGAAATCTCTGGCTTTCCTATACACTAACAATAAACTAATAGAAAGAGAAATCAGGAAAACAACTCCATTCACAATTGCATCAAAAAAAATAAAATACCTAGGAATAAACCTAACCAAAGAAGTGAAAGACTTATACTCTGAAAACTACAAGTCACTCTTAAGAGAAATTAAAAGGGACACTAACAGATGGAAACTCATCCCATGCTCGTGGCTAGGAAGAATTAATATCGTCAAAATGGCCATCCTGCCCAAAGCAATATACAGATTTGATGCAATCCCTATGAAACTACCAGCAACATTCTTCAATGAACTGGAACAAATAATTCAAAAATTCATATGGAAACACCAAAGACCCCGAATAGCCAAAGCAATCCTGAGAAAGAAGAATAAAGTAGGGGGGATCTCACTCCCCAACTTCAAGCTCTACTATAAAGCCATAGTAATCACGACAATTTGGTACTGGCACAAGAGCAGAGCCACAGACCAATGGAACAGACCAGAGAATCCAGACATTAACCCAGACATATATAGTCAATTAATATTTGGTAAAGGAGCCATGGACATACAATGGGGAAATGACAGTCTCTTCAACAGATGGTGCTGGCAAAACTGGACAACTACATGTAGGAGAATGAAACTGGACCATTATCTAACCCCATACACAAAACTAAATTCAAAATGGATCAAAGACCTGAATGTAAGTTATGAAACCATAAAACTCTTAGAAAAAAATATAGGCAAAAATCTCTTAGACATAAACATGAGTGACCTCTTCTTGAACATATCTCCCCGGGCAAGGAAAACAAAAGCAAAAATGAACAAGTGGGACTATATTAAGCTGAAAAGCTTCTGTACAGCTAAGGACACTATCAATAGAACAAAAAGGTACCCTATAGTATGGAAGAATATATTTGTAAATGACAGATCCGATAAAGGCTAGATGTCCAAAATATATAAAGAGCTCACCCACCTCAACAAACAAAAAACAAATAATCCAATTAAAAAATGGGCAGAGGAACTGTTCTACAGAAAACAAATACAGATGGCCAAGAGACACATGAAAAGATGCTCCACATCGCTAATTATCAGAGACATGCAAATTAAAACTACAATGAGGTATCACCTCACACCAGTAAGGATGGCTGCCGTCCAAAAGACAAACAACAACAAATGTTGGCGAGGCTGTGGAGAAAGGGGAACCCTCCTACACTGCTGGTGAGAATGTAAGTTAGTTCAACCATTGTGGAAAGCAGTATGGAGGTACATCAAAATGCTCAAAACAGACTTACCATTTGACCCAGGAATTGCACTCCTAGGAATTTACCCTAAGAATGCAGCAATCAAGTATGAGAAAGATCAGTGCACCCCTATGTTTATCCCAGCACTATTTACAATAGCCAAGAATTGGAAGCAACCTAAATGTCCATCGATAGATGAATGGATAAAGAAGATGTGGTACATATACACAATGGAATACTACTCAGCCATAAGAAAAGGGCAAATCCAACCATTTGCAGCAACATGGATGGAGCTGGAGGGTATTATGCTCAGTGAAACAAGCCAAGCGGACAAAGAGAAATACCAAATGATTTCACTTATCTGTGGAATATAAGAACAAAGGAAAAACTGAAGGAACAAAACAGCAGCAGAATCACAGAACTCAAGAATGGACTAACAGGTACCAAAGGGAAAGGGACTGGGGAGGATGTAAGGGGGTATTAAGATTAGCATGCATGGGGGGGTGGGAGAAAAGGGAGGGCTGTACAACACAGAGAAGGCAAGTAGTGATTCTACAACATTTTGCTATGCTGATGGACAGTGACTGTAAAGGGGTTTATAGGGGGGACCTGGTATAGGGGAGAGCCTAGTAAACATAATATTCGTCATGTAAGTGTAGATTAGTGATACCTAAAGAAAAAAAAAAAGGCAGTTCCTGTGTGGTAACCACCAATGAGTTCTACACAAGGGTATAAAGGGCATATAAAAGTGTAGGCAAAGGGACTGTTTATGTTTATACAGAGGATCAAAGCCTAATTTGGCTTCCCCAAAAATGAACTAAGATACGATATGAAAAAGAATTTCCAACATCAGCACTCTCTGGAAGACTCAGGCCAGAAGATGATCATCAACAAAACTCCAATAAAGATCCACGCACTGCTACAGCTGTAGATGCACTCATCCCACCAGTTCCTGGACTTGCCATGGGAATGAAGAAGGAGATATCTAAGCTGGCCTGTGCATACAGTAAAACAACAAATTTGACTGGATCTATACTGTTGGAACTCAACCAAGAATTAGGAGAAGTGCAAATTGTAGCGCTCCAAAATCTTACAACTACAGACTATTTACTGTTAAAAGAACATAAGGGATATGAACATTCCTCAGGAATGGGTTGTTTTAATTTGTCTGATTTCTCTCAGACTGTTCAAGTTCAGTTGGACAATATCCACCATATCATAGATAAGTTTTCACAAATGCCTAAGGTGCCTAACTGGTTTTCTTGGTTTCACTGGAGATGGCTGGTAATTACAGGTATGCTTTGGTTATGTTAACTATACTCCTATTATGTTAATGTGTGTGCGCAATTTAATTCGTAGTTTAAAACTTATACATGCTGACGTTACTCTACAAGAAGATATGTCAAAGAAATAATCAATCTTCCCATGTTTTCTTCCGCCTGCTACTTCTATAGCTTTTCTTCTTCCTTCCTAATTACAACCCATAAATAGAATTCGTGTCACATATCAAATTTACCGAGTATCATAATTCTTCCAAGTGGTAAAGATACCTCAAGACAAATGCTGGGCATAGAAGCCACAGGGCATAAATATGCAAAGAAATAAAAAGCTAACCATTTCAAACAATAAGGCTTCTCTCTCACTTACCAACTTTACATTTCCCTGTATGGCCCCGGAAGATGACTGGTTAGCCAGAGACGGGTAAGATTCCTCAAGGGAGGTACAACCTAAGACAGGCACAGTCGCAGGGGGGTCATCAGGTGAGAAATTGGGGATCAACAGAGGTGAGGCTTAGAACCTCACCCCCCCTGTTCTGAGAGAAATGTTCTGCATACGTGGATGTTTTATTGCCCTTGTCTAGCTTGGATTAACACATAGTCTACAGGCACACACCTGATCATCTACATTTGCTCTCTTACAACACTAAACTATGTTTTCTACCTTTATCTTGTATCTACCTACCACTTCAGCATTTTATTAAAAATAATAATAATAAAGAGAGAAATGTGGTATCCACATATAAATCAAGTATAAAAATCAAATGAGTATTCATATTTGAACTGACTGTTTATAGTTCATAATGCATGAGCAAAACCGAAAGTTTCTGTGATGACTGCCCTTGTACTGTTCACTATGTAACTTATTCACTATGTAAGAATTTGTTCTCCATGTAAGAACTTGTTTGTTATGCCTCAGAAGATTGGAGACTGATGAAAATTAGGCTTGGGGTGGATTAATGATTGTGCATTGAGCATTGACTCCCCTATACAGAATTTTATTGTTGTTAACAATCATTTGATCAATAAATATGAGAGATGCACTCACAAACAAACAAACAAACAAAAAAAGTACATACTTCCAATGGTAAAATAAATAAGTAACCGGGATGTAATGTATAGCATAAGGAATATAGTCAAAATATTGTAACAACTTGGTATGGTGATAGCTGGTACCTAGAATTATCATGTATGTAAATGTTGAATCACTATGTTGTACACCTGAAACTAATGTAATGTAATACTGTGTCAACTACCCTTCAATAAAAAATAATTATCTACAAAAAAAAAAAAAATCCATCGATCTGGACACACACCTAAGATTTTTGTGCTTTACTGCATGTAAGTTAATCCTCAAAAAAAAAAAAAAGAAATAAAGCTTGCTATGAAATATTCCAAACATTCAAAAAATTAAAAAAAAAAAAGTGAACATGAGACTTTAGATAGAATAATCATAGACACAAAAGGAAGATAAAAATCAGGCATAAAGAGGTAGCACTGTAGGAGAGCACATGCCCCACACTGCATGCCCACAGGAAAACTGGCATTTAAAAGATTATTTTCTTTACTCTGGAGTATTTATTCATTTAAATGTAGTAAACTAGGTTTTTCCAGTTTTAAAACACACACCATTGCTCTCTCTCTTACTTCTATTTTATTTGCTAAAGCAGGGCTATCAGGTTTGAATGACAAACATTGAACAGGGAAGTCCTACTGAGTTATTATTATTATTTTATTGTTATTTTTGTTCTATTGTGAGTGAATAAAAGTAATGTGCTAGGCAGGCAAGAGAGATCCTTGTCCTGGGCCAGCTGGCTTATAACTCAAATAGAAAAGATAAAATATAAAATAGAGAAAGGTAACTTATAAATACGTCTGCATCATACACTTTATATGCATATGATCTGTTTAATATTAAATTAAATAAAAACAATTACTTTAAGCAGTGCAACAAATAATTAGTGGAACTCTCACTTTTTGATTAAAAAGTCACAGTAAAACATACTTTAATAACTTTTTTTACTAGACTATAATATTTTTTACTGTATTCAGAGCACTAAAAACTACCTTGTAAGTAAACAAGATTGTCAGTAGAGCAAATTACATATTACACATTTCAAAACTCAATTACTACCTACCTTATTTTATTGACTATTAGTATATAAAGTTTCAATTCAGTATTTAAGGTGGTTCCATCTGCAAACACTGAAAGAATTCCAAAATGCACTTGCTCACCAGTTTTAACTTTGAAGTGTCTATAACCACAGTAGAATGGTTTTCTCTTTCTACTGCATCATTTTCTTTTCCTTAAACCAGCAAACAGTAAGTGGGAGAGCTGTGCAGAAACTTATGCTCTAAGGTGAACTTTGGTTCTTCCTTGGACTTTAAGACTAATCTGGTCTAGATTGTGATTGACAAAAGCTTGCTTGTTGATGTTATGCAGTCCTTTCAAGTTCCAACCAAGCACAGGGGGTTGTTAATATTTACTCAGTCTTCGTCTCTGGAATGGTCTTGAACTATAACAGTTTACTGAGATTGCCAAATGGCACCAGCATTTACAGACACTTGATTGAAAAATACCTATAAATGATGAAAGAAATGAGTTACTATGCACAACCACGTCTCTGAGAGGAAGGGGTGATGTGAAGACCAGGGAGTGGGCATTATAAGGAAACAGATCTTAAACTCAGAGGCCAAGCAATCATTCAGATGGAGTGTGGCATAGGATCAGATCAGTCTTGTCCCTTCACATCCTGATTCCACAGTTGCATGAAAGAGCTTCTCTTTAAGCCTGCTGGTGCAGCAGAGTGGGTAGGCTGGCTGCATTCACTGTCCTCACTTGAACTTCAGAAACAGACTCCACCTAACTTCCCCACCACTTCTTGGCCCCTTGCAGCTCTTCTTCACACAGCAGGCAGAATGACCTTCACAAAGCAAAAATCAGATCCTGTTTCTCCTTGCTTAACATTCTGTTAACTTCCTGAAATCCTCAGAATATAATCCAGACCCTTTAACCACAGTCAGCACTTCCTTTAATTTTAGGCTCTGGCCTCAACAGCCTTCTTCCTGCCTCTCAAAGGCGACATACACATTATCATTTTAAGATCATTGAACTTCCTTTTTTTGGCTTAAAATACTTCTGTCCCAGATCTTTGCATGGCTGCCTCTTTATGCTTCAGGTCTTCAGTCCATACCACCTGGCCAAAGAGGCCTTCCACAATCATCCTAGGTAAAAGAGCCCACACCATCACTCCTTAAACCAGTCTTACTTTAATTCCCTCTGACAATTATGATTTGAGTAACAAAAATTACTTATTATTTTATGTACCTATGTATTGTGTGCTCTCACCCCTAGAATGTAAATTCCTCAAAGACAGTAATTTTATCTGTCATGTTCACCACTGTGTCCCTGCAACCTAGAATATGACCTGCTTATTATTTTATTCTTGGCACCCAGTACAGGTGCTCAGCAAATGCATGTTAAATAAATATTCTAAAATTCACACAAACTGTTGGAAAAATTGTTTCCATTATACATCATTATTTACGAATTTTTGAATGGGAAAAGGCAGTAGCAACAAAGATAACAATAATAGCGGCTACTATGCCTCACAAATGACAAGGATTGTGCTAAACACTTTATATGAAAAAATTGCATATCATCACCACAACAAACCTGTGAGACAGTGACTAGTATATCACAGACAGAGACTAGCAGCTGACAAAAAGCTGAGATTCAGGAAAACTTGGATACTGGTTAGAAGGGCATATTGATAGATATAGAGGTGCAGTAGTAAGAGAAAGAAGAAAAAAGAACTAATTTTTGTGTGTGTAAGTTGGGGGAGGGGGTTCGATATAAACCCAAGGCAGATTTGAGTGAGGGAAAAAACACTTGTTTTCAGTCATATTAAGTCTGAGATGTCTGTTAGAAGCACAAAAGATGTCACATAAGCAGTAAGATACATGAGTCTAGCATATAGGGAGAAGATCTAGGCTGGAGATGAGTTGCGATCATCTATAGTAGGTATAGATACATGAGAAAGAGGGCTGAAGTCTGAGCCTTAGGACAGTGTAGCACTTACACATCTGTTAGAGGAGACAAAATCAGCAAGGTGGGTAAAAATAGAAAATATGGTGCCACAGAATCCCAGATGTACTTCAAGAAAGAGGGAGTGGCCAAAATGACAAAAGCTACTGAGAAGCCACGTGAGGTGAGAATGGAGAATTTACTATTGGCTTCCGCACTGGCTGAGTTTATGAGCTCTTTTAAAATTGTGAGGACAGTAGCTCAATTGGAGGGTAGAAAATGGGAGGTGAGGAAATGGAGGCAGGGTGAAAATGGAAGCAGTGAGTTTTTTTGAGAGAAAATGAATCATGAAATGCCATGGCAGCTGGAGAGAAAATGTGTTCAAAGAGTATTTCTCAGTTTGGTTTTATGTTTAGGGAGTGTTATCAAAGACTAGTGTAATGCTGATATTTATAATCCAATAGATCATAATAGACTGATAACAGAGGAGAAGGAGTTGCTATTAGAGAAGGAGAATCCTTGAGAAGGTGAGAAAGAGTGAGACCCAGGACACAATGGTGGGCAGGCTTGAGGTTATGAGCAGGGACAATTATTTTAATAGAAGACATGGCAGAAAAATTAAAACAGGTGGTTTAGTGGAATTGGTGACACAAAGCTAGTAAGATCTAATCTGACTGCATATATCTGCTTTCTGAAATAGGTTATGAAAGAAATCAGCTGAAAAATGGAGAATGGACAGTGAATTGTAGAGATTTGAGGAGAGAAGATATAAAAAAAATTGTCTCAATTAATGGGAAGTTTTACCAGGAAATAGCTGTGTACTGTCTGGTAGTGGTGAAAGCGCTCTGTGAAATTTCGGTGACTTCTGAGGTGAGTACTATGAGCAATGTGGTGAGGTTTCATACATTTAGCTGCCCAGGTTAAGATGTAGGGGAAGATGAGAGATAAGTTTTATCAGGGTTGGGATTCAGCTAGGAGGGTAGAATGAAGGAAGACTGGGGACATGTTAAGAGTGTTTGCCAGATAATTGGTTAGAGTGCTTGACCAAAAACTCTAGCAGGTTAAGGAAGAAATCTTTAAAATGTCTTGAGTGGGAAGTAATAACAATTGAAAATAGCCATAGAGTCAATTGCTTTAGAGTCTCCACAGGCTTGAGCCGTTGGAGAAGTAAGACCATTAGAGAAGGTGGTCCGAAAAAACAGGATGCAATGGTTAAAAAGTGTGATATAAAACTGTTATGGCATAGATAAATGGGTAATAACATGATCCATGATATCATCACATAAGGAGATTGCTAAGAGGGGAAGAGAAAAATGTCATCGGCACTGAGAAGGAGAAACTGAGAGGTGAAGGTGTTGACAGAAGGACGTTAATCGGCTGAGCGTTTCTTGCACTTTGGTTTTCTTCGGTCCAGTTTACACAGCTGTTGCTGCTGGAACGAATGTCAGGAAGCTAACCTTCTTTATCAAGTAGGAGTCAAGAGGGGCTTCATTATTCTGAGTCTAGCCACTAATTACTTACAATTCATCTCTGGGTCAGAAATTCATGGGCTAAATTGATCTGTGAAAACCTTGAACTACTTCATTCAACCCAAATAAATGAGAAGAACTACCAGAAGTGACCCAGGCTTCCTCTCATCAGCTTCCAAGTTTCCTGCCAAGAGAAGTTATAACATGTCTTTTCATTAAGCCTACACACAATGGTCCTGGGTTAAATCTTAGCTAAGTGACATTCAAGGTTTTCTGCATGGGCTGCAGCAAACAAAACCTAAAGTGACTAACGGGCACTCTCAACAGAATGCCATGGGGACGTTGCACATAATAGGAGGAGGTGAGAAATTAATAATAATTATTGTTAGTGATAAATATCCTTGTTTTTGGAGCTTACCATAACAGACCTGTTTAGCCTCACTAGAATTCATTCACGTGTATTTTAGCAATAACTCCTGTGCTCCTGGTTTTCACTGTTTAGCCTAGATAATTTGTTGTGTTGGCTTCTCAGTCAAATCAGCTCCTACATGAGCCCAAGACCCAGAGAAACTGGTTTAGGGATAGCTATACGACAGAGATTACTCCAAGAAGAATTATTCCAGGTATTTAACTGGAACTAAGGGGATAAGGAAGCTCTCCTTCTCAGGTAGCCAAGCCTGACTGAATATATCCATTAGGTAACCCAATCAGAAAAATCCTGATAAAATTAATCTATAAAAGAAAGAAAAAAAAAATCTTACATACCATTAAGTCCATAGCTAAAGAACTCCCGAAGGGCATATAAGCAGTGTGTCTGCATTTCTATTGGCTTTTCCTCTCCTTTTGTTTTTGTTTTTGTTTTGCTTTTCCTTAATTTATCTTCCGGGCAACAAACTGACTACCTGAGTGAGCACACTGCCCTACCACACCAGAGAGAGGCGAAAACCTTTTCTTTCTTGGATATCCTTTAAAGACTAAAGAAAATTCCTAGAAGGCCCCAGCACCCTGCTCACCATGCCAGAATTGCGACACAACGCTCATTCTTAAGGGTTTCTGGAAGTGAAATGGGGCCACCAGGACTGGCTTCAGTTAGTCAGAAATTTCCTCTTCCTTATGAAGGAATGGAAAAAAACAAACTGGGTTAGCAATGAAGAACTGTGTGCATAACTAGGAATAGGCTGTGATAGTGTCTGCCTAGCAGCTGAGAATAAAGCCAGCTCAGAAGAAAAGAAGGCAGAGTTATGGAGGGTTACCGACATACACTATTACTTAGGAATTTATAGATGACATAAACAAATACCTTTCATGCTTAAGCTTACAATATGGGCCAGGTTCTACCATCTACAATCAAAAGTTCTCTAGCTAATATGCTTACTCAATGCATTCCTAACAGGCCTTCATTTTTATTCATATGAACTATAAAAATCGTTCAGGGTTTCCCTATCTCTTTTACTGGCCATTCTTAGACATTCTCTTTTTTCTCACTCTTTGCCTTTTTGTATGTTGTTCTCTTAACCTGCTAATTTTCTGCCTTCATGTTGTAAAATCTTAACCATCCTTTATAACTACATTTCAAACATCATATTTTCCTAAAGTACTTCAGAAAAATCTCAATTTAGCATGGTTTCTCCTTCACTTGGAACTCCAGAGTAACTCTCTGACCAGCATTTAAAATATGCACATGAGTCTACTAAGATTTAATATAAAAACAGCCTTGGAAACAAGTATTGTTAATTATTTTCATAATGCACAAGAAGAAAGCAAAGAGAGGTTAAGTGACTTGTACGATGTTCAGGTTAGAAGCTGGATTTAACACGAAGATCTGCACTTTCCGTCCCTGCTGCTCATGGGCAGCTCTCTGCACTGGCCCATGTCATGTGTTCTTGACATGTAAACTGTGTCTTACTCAACTTGTAGTTTTCTATGGTGTGTGTATTATGCTTTGCATATAGCACATATTGAATAAATATTTGGTTAATTGAACTGCTTGTTTTCTATGGTGATTTAGATTTATTTCTGACTACTGATTGGTCCACAGCAGATATTTCTTTTTATAAGTACAGATAGACCAGTTGTATCTACTTAACAGCACATTCTGAATATCAAAAGCAAATTCCTTATAGTCATCACCACCAATGTGCACTAAGCCATACTATGCAGCTACTACAAAACAAGTAAGAAAATGTGACAAAGAGAATGTTTCAACGCACAATTTCAATGAAGTATGTACCACTAAAAAGGAAGAGAAGATTGCAGGAAATGAACATCATTTCCTCAAACCCAGATGTTGAATGCTGGTAAGAAAATAGCATCCTCATGAAATTAGACAAGGAGAAATTAGCATTAAAAACATATTTATCCAGAGATTTCATCGAATTTCATGTATCTATCTACTTGAAATTTGAAGAAGGAAGAGGTAGAAAGAATTGTTACTCTACCCTAAAAGAAAAAAGACCTGCAAAAAAACTAGGTATAATCTTATTTGATCTTTGTCAGGTAATATTAGTATTAGTGACTTTTTATAAAATGGAGGTCCTGCAGACTGGAGAAAAGGAGGAAAGAGATATTTTTCTCTTCAATTAGTCTATATTCAATTTCTATTCAATTAGTCTCTTCAATTAATCTATTCAATTAGTGGGAACTACTAAAGAAAAAAGGTTGCCTTCTCCAATGTTTTCTAGGGTTTTAAATTTAAATATCCATCATTAATATAGCCGGCCCCATTGATTTATTGGTGAACATACAATATATATGTACTATAGCCAGAATTCACTTTCTTTAAATAGAATGTTTAGAGTAACAAATCACAATCTTTCCTATTTTTTCTCATTTTTCTAAAGGTCTAAAACCATAAACAAACTAACCAAGAATAACCCTTCAAAATGCATGGAAAGAGCTTGCACATTCTGTACAGATAACATGTTTAGTGATTAATAAATGTACAGTGAACATAAGAGCAATCAAATAGGAGATAAGATACCATCCCTTCATTGCATATTATTCCAGGAATTGGTGCTCATTTTGACATAGAAGTCTGTCTACATGCCTTAAGGAGGGCGAGGCCCCTTCTACCTTTCTTCAGTTCATCTTTAACCTCTGGCTATTGTCTCACAAGTTAAATTTTTTTTGCGGTTAAAATATTTTTCTCCTCTTCCAAGCGTAGAGTCTCTGATAGCTGTTAGACATGGTAAAATGGATAAAATTTAGCCATGAGTTTATGAGGGTGTGTGATTATATGCTCTGCTTCAAACAGGAAATCCTAAGATCAAATCATACATAGAAGATGCTATAACAGACTAGATATATAGGATATATAGAGGATGTTTATAGAGATTAGAGAGATAGATGGCACACTACAAGCCCTATCATCTTCCTCAATAACATTTTTCTGCACCAATAAATATTTTCTAATACTCATCTGTGATCCTCTGTTTCAAAAGTGCAGAAGAAAAACACTATTTGCTAATCAAATGAAATCTCGTTTTTTATCATTAGATGCTATTATTTATGCCAATTTCATTGACCTCCTCAGGTCTGGAAACACTTACTGTTCTTTGCATTAGCAGAGGAGAGTCTGTTCCTTCCTCTTTAAAACTTGATTCCATACCGATTATATCCTCAATAACGTGCTCCATCTAGAAAAATATAATACATTTAGAATATTGTGCATAGTGATAAAAGTTATGCTTCAACCTGAATTCATAGGGAGAAATTTTCACAATCTTTGAAAATTTTTAGAATACTCAAGATTATATGTCTAGCAAAACACAGAATATTTTAGAACTTAAAGTGAAGTAGCCCTGACACTCTTCAATCTGTGTTGCTTTTCCTTGCATTTGCTTCCACCAGAAGGAGGTGATGGCTGGGTGAGGCGCCCCAGGCTGGGCCTCTGGAAATCAGTATCCACATAGATAGAGCTGTTACCATGAGGTACCGCAACTCAGAGCCCATATATGTAAGAGACGACTTCCTACAAACTTTGTTTTTCTTTCAAAATGTTTTGATTGCATCTTGCAGTCTTGCATGTGGATATTCAGATATCAGTAGTCAAATTTTAGCTCATTAGCCCACACAGACATGAACTACATTGAAACATATTATTCAGCTTTCTCTAGAGACCAATAATAATAGCAGTAGCAGTAATTAAAAACAACAATAAAATTATAGATACATTCAATAGTAACAAGAACAAACATATAGTCAGGGCATGTGCCAGGCACTGTTGTACATGCTTTGCATATATCAACTCCTTGAATCTTCACAACAGTCCTATGAAGTGTACACTATCATTATCTTCATTGCACAGATGAGGAAACAGAGAAAAAAAGTTCAATAACTTGTTGCAGATTATACAGCTAGTGAGTGACAAAGGCAGGATTGAAATCCTGGAAACCAGGCTCTATAGTCCTAAGTTAGCTCAGCCTTTTACTCCCTTTCTCTCCTTTCTAAAATAGCCCTCATTTCCTTTTACTTTAGCTGGAGGATTTAAAAACTTTTATTCTTAAAATACCATATTGCTCCCTCTCCTTCTTTCTCACTCTAGCTCTCTTCTCTCCCATCATATTCTCTTTAGTGAAATTTTAAAACATGACGTAAACTCAAAGATAGTGAGGCTACTGAATTATGTAACTGTAGTACTCTAAATTTCCCATGTGTAGAAACAACCAGGAGTAAACTCTGGGAGATATACAAAAATATATGATTCTGTTAATGTTCTCTCTTAAGCAAGATTTTTGAGAACCTTCGAGAATCAAATGCTCACAGCCTTCTACTAAGATATTCCTAAAGGTGATAAACAAACAAATCACAACACTATCCATAGATTAAAAAATATTTATTGACCAATATTTATTGTAAGACCTTGTAAGCACTGAAACTGTAAAAGAAGCAAACAGCACACAGTTGCTGCCCTCATGAAGCTCAAACTTGATTGCAGAAATGGACAATAAACAGCTTGCTAATAGTCAGTGGTCTGAAGAAATTAAAGGAGGTAGGGGATAGAGCCTGATGACATGAGTGTTATTTTAGAAAATGGTCAGAAAAGGATTTACTGGTATTTGAACAGAGACCTGAATAACATGGGGAAGGGTAGTTCTTGGAAGGGAGGCAAAAATACAAAGACCTGAGGTAGGAAGAAGCTCAGGATTTGAAGGAAGGTGAGAGGAGTGGAGTGAGCAAGAGCAGGAAAGGCTTGAGATGGCCAGGAACTCACTGTAGAACCCTCTGGGCCAGTGGCGTCCAGGAAAAATTTCTGCAATAATGGGGATGTCCTATATCTGTACTGCCCAATTTAATAGCAAATAACCACATATGGATACTGAGCCCTTGAATTGTGGTTAGTGTAACTGAGGAACTGAATTTTTAATTTCATTTAATTTTTAAAGATTTCATTGAACTTGAATTAATTTAAAGTTAAATTTAAGTAGCTACATGTGGCTAGTGGGTATCATATCGGAAGTGCAGCTCTAGGCTATGGTCTGGACTTTAGATGTTACTCCATAGACATTGAGAGATAAAGGATCTAGGAAATAAACACATGCTTTGCTGTGGTTAGTACCATCTGTGGAAGTTTTAAAGTATCTTCTTGACTGTTACTAAATTCAAATTTTAACTTAATGGTATTTCTCTCATTCACATTCTACCATTAAGTGGGCAACAAATTTGTACTAAACACATGTGAAGAAGACCTGAGGGAAGAAGAAAGCTAAACACAATTTATGGTAAATGCTGTCCTTTGGGGTACTTCTAGTTGTTTCAGTAAAACTTACACATAAGTCATTCATCCCCTTTCTTTCTGGAAACTTACATCATAAATAACCCACTCTCTTGCATCTTTAATTTTTCCTCTTGCCTATAAACATGCTTAGGTTTCTCCTATTCCAGAAGGAAACCTTTCTTTTCTATATGAAAATTCACCCTCCTTAGAGGCCCTTCTTTTCCCTGTGACACTGCTGTCCCTCATTTCTGTCATCCACCTTCATGACTACCTTTTTCCTAATTTATTGAAGACATTAGTTCTTCCATTATCCTAAATTGATGTTAAGGTCTAAAATCCATTGAAGAATTTAGTTTCACAGCTTCTAGGAATCTTCAGAATCAATCATCTAAAAATCTAGCTGCTATTTTAAAAAAGACAACAAAAAACAGCATTTTATATCTGATGAAACAGAATTAACATATTAAACAAAAGAATTACAAATAAGCAGAATAAGCATCCGTAAAGTGATAAATGAAGATAATGAAATACAAAGAAATTTTAAAAATATTTTGACTAAAATCAAAATGGATATAACAGGCATGGAAAGTATAAGGTTCAAGGACAAAGGAAAACATTTATAAGCTTTGAGTGATTTAAAAATAAAGGTTTACTAACAACCAAGAGTGAAACTTTTCAACAATACTAGGTGCAAGGAGACAATGGCATAATATTCAAGGTAAAGTATTTTGAACCTAGGCATTTATAACCAATAAAATATCTTTTAAGTATGTGCGTAATGTTTTTCTTAGGTATAAAAAACTCAGAGGTTTTAAGGCAAAAGGACCTTTGAAAACAGTCTTTCAAGAACTACTCCAGTTAGATGATAAATAAAGCTATGACATCAGTACAAAATATAAGAAGAATGAGTAACAGTAAAATTTTGGGGGTCTAAATAACAATATAGACAGATAGATAGATAGCTGATAGACAATAGATACATAGAAAGGTAGATTCTATAAATAACACAGGAAGACAGGTGAAAACAAGAAGGAGCTGAGACCATTCTCGGGTATGACATAGATATTGCTAAACAATGATAGAGGTATAAAAAAAATGTAACTGTGTGTCTTAAAAAGTCAGGAATAACAAAAAAAAGAGCAAAGAACTTAACCTGTCTGATAGAGAACAGAAAAAGAGATGACAGACAAATAATAAAACAGAAAATACAGTAATTAAAAAAACATGTGAAAAGGTATCTGTGAAATCCTAATAGTAAAGTAATTACAAGAATGTAAATGAGTTAACAGACTGCTTGAGAAAATCTAATTAGATTTTTTTTAATTGCATTATTTTGTCTATATGGGACACATTTAAAATACAATAACAGAGAAAGCTGAAAATAGAGTGAAAGATATGCCACAAATACAGCCCAAAGGAAAGCCACAGTAGAAAATTTTAATATTAGGGCACATAAACTTCAAGATGCGATTTTAAAGGAAAAATAATATGAAGTGATCATGAATTCATATGCACCTAAAAATATCTATGGCAACAACTGTCAGAATCCTATGGAAAAATAAATCAACAATTATAGTCAAATATTTTAAACTTGCCACTCTCAAAGTCATAAACCCGAATTTAGTCTTATCTCCATCTATTCTCAGGCCCTGCCTTGAGTCTTCTCATCCTCTAAATTGTTCCATTCCTGAAATCTTAAATTCCATTATCTCTCTCATCAAATGCCATCTTCCTTTTAGATCCAATATAGATCCTGTGGCAGATCAACTGAACAATTCTCATTTTATGACCCTCTATGCCTTTGCTGTATTATCTCTCTGCCCAACTGTCCCAACCATTCCAGGACTTCATCCTCCCCACCTCCTGTTAACTGAATCCAAAGCAGAATGGTTTCTGCCCACCATCCTACTGAAATTCCTTTAATTGCTGTTTTCTTCGGCTGCTTGACTGCCAAATCCAATAGACAAGTTTTGGTCCTTATTTTACTAGACTCGGCTGCTGTATCTGCATGTGTAGATCATTCTCTCCTTTAGCTCTTTGGTTTCAGTGACACCACACCGGGTAACTTTTTACTTTGATTTCACGGGCCCTCCTCTGACCACCCCTTAAATGTTGGTGATCTCCTCAATCCTGTCCTTGATTCATCACGATCCTCACTATATTTGTTTTCCAAGAGCTCTTGCTCTCTTGTTCACATTTGCAGGTACCACCTACACGCTGACAACTCTCAAACCGCTTCCTCCAGTTGACGTTATTCCTCCCCAAAGCAAACTTGGAGATCTAGCTGTGCCACCAGCTCCTCCACAGGGCGGTCTCACCGAGGCCTGCTCCAGTGGAGAGCCTCATCATCTCTCACTGCGTCACAGAAATCACCTTCCAGTTGGTTCCCAGCTCCCTCCGTGCTTCTTCCCCTGTGTAGCTGAGAGTGATTAATTAAAGTTAAATATGATAATATCATCCAGCCCCCACATGCAGCCTCCATGAAATTGCTTACCATGGAGTGCCACCTTTCTGTGATTTGTTTATTGCCTACTTCCCTGGTGTTTCCTTTTACCACCACCTGCCTCTCATTTTCTACTCATCTCCTGCTATTTCCCATCTCTATTCTTTGCTCTTATTATCTCAGCTGGCTAAAGGCCCTGCTAGCTACTTTGCTCTAAGTATTACTACTGATGTACTTCTGGATAACACAGCACTTCTACACTCCTACCATTGTCCTTTCTACATAATACTGTATTTATGTGCTTTCTTTTTGGCTCTTCCCCAAAACCTGAAGCTCCTAGAGTACAGTCGGAAAGAAAAACAAGACAATGAATAATTAAAATGTAGCATGTGCTATGAAAATGCTGCAATGTTTATCTATACAAGTGTTACTATGAAAAGTCAGAGAATAGGCACCTAATCCATACAAAGAACCACCAACAAAACCACCACAGAGAAGAAACCTGAAATGAATTTTGAAGAGTGAATTGGAATTATCTAGACAAATGGTGGAGATTGAATGAGTAAAGAAAGGATGTAAGAAGAGAGAACCTGGCCACTGTGAGAATCACTAGTGAAGCCATAGCTGATGCACAGAGAGCCTTGGAGCTGCCAGAGGGTGGGTCCGGGTCAGGAGGCAAGGGTTACATGCGGAAGGGTCCTGTGTGTTATGAATAAAAATTTGGATTTTATCCTGGAAAGACCCATGCTATAAAAATGCTTCTTTTGATTTTATATACCACTGTCTCAGTGACCTTTAATTACCAAGTTACTACTAATTCCAAACCCCAAATCCTGAATCTAAGGTACTCTCACTTGTTGAGACTTGTTCTGTACAGACTTGTTCTGTAGTGGCTATGATTTCTGGAATCTTCTTTGAATTAATGAAATGTTCCATGATGTCACAGGAGGACAAGCTGAGAAGAAAGAAACACCAAAAGATGACTACAGCCACCATCTCCTGGACCCCCACTCTGTGCTTGTGTTAGAAACTTTAAAAAGTTCTTAAATGTGCAGGAATGTGGGGGAAAGAGGTTCAGAATTAGGACCACACGGCTGGTTGTGTGTGGTTCTAACCTCCTGCTGCTTAACTGTAAAACTGCACACTTTCTTTGTAACACCGACTCCTGGCACCAAATAAGGAATATTAGGAAATCACAACAGGATATATCTCAGCTGTTAAAGATAACAAGATTGAATGATGGTAGGATGTGAAAATGTGTGCATGAAAAGTCAGATTCAAAGAGAACCACACTGATTAAAACTATAATGCAAAATGAAATTATGACTAAATGGACAACAATGATGGAAGGGACTTTTATGCATAAAGTACAATGGTTTAAAAAATAAAAAAACGTTTGTCTGTAGCCAATGTGCACATTGCTCCTAGACCACTGCACCTCTTGGGGGTTTCAACCCTTACCAGTCATGCAACTACCGTTGACTGACACCACTTAAAGGACCACTATGATCATGTAAATTTCCTTTATAGTGTACAAAGTTATAAAAGAAAGGTAAGCTGTGTGCCTAAGGGATAACCATTATTAACCATGAAAAACCAGGAAGACTGATATATGTTACTTATTCTTTCTCATTTTTTAGAAAACATTTTTCATAAGATACATAATAAGATCAGTTTCTGGGTTTTGCCTAGAATTGACTGGCATATGCATATCCCTTGGGATTTGTTTTTTTCCTTTGGAAATCAATCTTCCACAGAAGGAAATGAACTTCAGAAGAAAGTGGTTGTAAAATAAATTGTATTGGGTGAGTTCTAATATTTACTGTACAGATTATTTTCATCCTATATTTATTTTTTCGATCTTCATAGAGTGAATGGAGAACTTAGCTCTACATTCTTTTCTTTTTTTGAAAATTCTTTGCGTATCCACAATTGAAAAGTTTAAGTAAATATACATGTAGAGATTTATGTTCAGTTTTGGATTTCAATGAGTCCTATTTTATGGCTGTTTTAAATTTCATTAAACAATTTATCAGATCTTTATTTTTTCCACTTTTCCAGATTAACATAAAATTTACAAAAAAAAATCTTCTATCATTTGGAATTCAAATAATGAAATACTGAGCATTACTTTTTTGTGCCTGGAGGCTACACCCTTAATAGCAGAGACCTGAAATCAGTAATAATCACCAGGAATGTAGACTGGGAGACTAAACCTGGGAGATCATAGGACCATGACTCCATTTAACAAATTAAATGAAAAAAAAAAAAAGAAACTGAAAAGAGAAAGCTCAAATATTAATGTAGTTTTTCTACATTGATATATTAAAGGAAGTCTTTCTTCCACTTCTACTTTCTAAGTTCAATTCATTCTTCTGTATTTTTGAAGATTCATTTATATGCAAGTCACAATAAATATAAATATCTTGAAGCCAGAAGACTAAGAAAATATCTTAGTCATTTTGTGTCCTCAGCACCTCTAAATTTCTGTTCATTAGTAAATGGTAATTCCTGTTTGTTAGTAAATGGTAGGCAAGTATTTGTTGAAAATGGAAATGAATGGATAGCCAATAGTAAAAAAATCCAGATATAATTCCAAAAATATGAAGTGCAACATTATTATTAGTCCTATTCTAATGGACATTTTAGAGCATGTATTTACTGCTACTTAAACAATTTCTGTCTGTCTTATTTTAATGGATATTTAAGATAATTGAACTACTGACAAATATTTTAACTGAAGTTATCAGAAACCCTGTACAATTAAAGCTAAATCTTCTTAACATAAATTACTATTAGAGCTTATTTTGACTCACGTTGACATAAAACTTAAATGAATATTTTTAAATGAGTTGTTATATCATGCATAATAATATGTATATAAATGTTACAAATTAATAAATTAAGACAGCCCTTTTGTTCAATGAATTTGTCTTTGGAATGTTTACTGTAAAAATGTTAGCTTCAATTTCTTTGTGTTCTTTTTTCCAAAATCTGATCATATACACTCATATACCCATAAGCAGCTATTAGACATACATGCCATTCTGCTCTGTCATCTTCTTTTCCAAGAGTTAGCAACTTGGTGTATGTGTTTCCAGTGAGTCCAGGGTCACTCTCAGGAGACAGGTGTCCATGCTTTTCCAGAAGCGCACTGCTTGGTGTTGGGGGATGTGACTGTTGAAGAGTCTGGCTGACAATCTGGTAATCAAAAGTCATGAAGGGTTTTACTTGCTGTCTCTGGATTTTCTGTAGCTGAGTCTTTGCAGGACTTTCCAGGTGCTCTGGGACCTGCAAAATAGAAGCCAACATAAGCAATATGAGCATCAGTCAAAGTTCCACTTTCAACAATTGGATTATGACAATAAGCACACTGTAACATCTAGTTTTTCTCAACTTTATGGTCTGTGCTTCTGCCATAATTTACATAAGATATTAATAGTTGACAGTTTTTAAGAAATAATTTAAAGTTCACTAAAATATTTTAAATGTTATCTAAGTTCTAAAATTATCCCTCAAAATTATATGCAATTGAAACAAAATTTGGAATATATAATACTTTTTGAGGGTCTAAAAAGAAAGCCTAAAATAATACAAGGAGAACTCAGCTGATTCAGTACTACTAGTGATTTTTTATATAATATATAATGCTTGGATTCCTTTATATTACATATAAATAGTCTATGGGATATAATCATGACTATCTTTTATTAAATTAAAAAAACTATGAGGGAAAAGAAACTAGAAATATATATGCTAAATATTAAGTGTGGTGAAAATCTAGGTGACTTTTTTTTTCTTACTTTTCTAAATTTTCCAGTTTCTATACTGAGCTTACTTTTATTTTTAAAAAGTCTTATCTTTAAACCTTTCTATATTCTCACTTTATAATAATAATTTCATAGACTTTTTATGAATTGACAGAAAAAAGCCTTCAGAGAACAATCTAACCAGTGTCATATACCAACTAAACAACTGTTCAGTATTTTAAAATCCCTTTTTCAAAACACAGACTTTAAATTCTGGGCATCTTCAATCTCATCATAGTTAACGACATACCATTATTTGTATAAGGACGATTTTAAGCATTTCAAGCTTTCCCTTTAAAAGCCTCTGAAAGTAGTTTGCCTGCCAGTCCCTTTATATTTACTATGCTGTGATGTGGCTTTTAATACATTTTCCTCAAGTGGCCTATATATAAGCCTATTTAATATTTCCCTCATGTTAAACAATAGTAAAGATTGCTGTACGGTGCTTATTTTTCCTTTTATTTCTGTTACACAAACTACTCCTTAAATCCCTTAACATGCATTAGCCCAGATAAATAGCCTTTACAAAGTATTTTGCATTTAAATTAGCTGGTTTGGGGTACAATATTGTAGTAGTTACTTTAGTTTAATTCTGTTATGCTGACATTTTTAGCATTATTTTAATTGTACTCCCATAAAATAATTTTTCAGTCAGATAAAAAAGATTAAGATTGGTAATAAAGATTACACATATTACTAATTATATTGCTATGAGCTTTAAAGTTGTAAAATAACATTGTATTAAAATGCCAGTGGTAATTTCTTTTAGGGTAGCTATTTAGATTATCCGACAGTTTTAAGTTAAACCTTCTCAATCTGTATACATTTACAAAGTATACATTATAAATAGCATTTTCAGTTTCACAAATTTTATTTCACATAATGTAACTAAACATTAAAGAACACTGTATATCTACAAATGGAAACTATCTCTGTTCTAAAAAGAACTAATTGCTTTCTCACTTTTCATCCACTGAGTCTAAAAGCCTTCATTAAAGTACTTATTGCATCGTGTGTTATGTAAAGAATACCAGAGAAGTCGTAGATGTGGTCCGGGCC
The DNA here is from genome assembly GCF_030020395.1 of Manis pentadactyla. NCBI lineage: Eukaryota > Metazoa > Chordata > Mammalia > Pholidota > Manidae > Manis > Manis pentadactyla. The sequence continues at coordinate 116,088,938 of NC_080025.1, forward strand.
TCTCAGAGTTTATGATCTACTTGGGAAGTATTAATCTCAACTATAGCAAGACAACAATAATGATAATAATAATATGGGCCAGGTACCAGGCACTGTTTTGAGCAATTTACATGCATTATTTCATTTAATCCTTGTTATAACTCTAGGAGATGGGTAACATTAATATCTCCATGCCCCATGTAGATGAAGCCACTGAGACAGCTAAGTTAACTGACACGCCTCATCTCGCCTCGCTGAGCTGCAACACAGAGCCTGCCTTCCTAAACATTATATAATAGTGGCTTTTGAGTAAATGACTGAAATAAGCACAAAGCAAAAGCTTAGTGATGTATACAATAATTTAAAAATAGTACAAAAAGTAGTAGATTTTGAAAACGAAGCAGAAGAGAAAGAGATTATAAATCAGGCCTTAGAAGGAGATGGTCTTGCATGGGGGCAATGGGAAGGAAATCTTCAAAGCAAAAGATCAAGATGAAAGAAGACAAGTTTGGGATAGTTAGAACTGCTAGTCATAAAAAAGAACTCACATGAATACTGTTCCTTTCTCAGTACTTTTTCCTTTCCCCCATCTCCTCATTAGACTACTCTATACAGAGACAGAATAAAACATAAAATGAAACCAACTCTAATTATGCCTAAATTATTATTTTTTAATAGAAAATTACAAAAGTTTAGGAGATGAAAGTGAGGACAATCTTGAACTCTGTAAGGATAAGAGTCTAGAAGTTTAGGGGAGCAGAGGAAGATCCAGCAGAATGTAATTAAACTACTCCTCAGAAAAATCGGATGTCAGAACAATGAGATGACTAAGGGTAACACATCAGTTAAACCCTGTGTAGCCTACTTTGAAATACTCTTAAATTGCCTAGGATCCGAAGATAAACATAAACCCATCTAATGGATTTCTTTTAATGAAGGCCCCAGTATTTTGTGGGATGAAGTAAACAAAACTATAGGTTACCATTGTGCATTTATTCACTTAAATAAGAAACATTTTTTGAGTACCAATAGTGTGTGCACTGAGCAGTAATTAGAAGGGACATAACTACAGAGTCTGCCTTCAAAGAGTTTACAGTCTGTTCACAGTTTAGACAGGGAAGAAAAATACGACATCTCCAGGGGCAAGATCTGTGCTTCACTTGCTGGCAGCTTTCCTGCCACATTTCCTGTACATAACCTAGAGAATAGTGCACAGCAGGCGCTTGGGAATATGTGTTCACATGTGTTCAATGAAAGAAAGGATGAGTCTTTAAAGTACCATGCTGTATGCGAGTAACTACAGTGACCACAGAGAGCTTTGGGAATCCACTAGAGGAGCAGGTAAACCACAATCAGTGTATCAAAACCTTCACTTGGAAGGCTGAAGCAGCTGTAGACTGTGATTTAGTTCACTGGACTGTTGACGAAATTAAGATCATGCAAATGTAGGGAAGTTTTGCTCTTGAAAATAATAAATAAATCATATCCCAAGAACCCTGAATTGTGTTTCAACATTATCACTCTGACATGCTGCTGTTGCAACTAAAAATAACAATGGTCAGTTTAATACCAAGGTTTTGTCAATATGCTGAAATCTATTTTATTTCACTTAAAAGAATGTATTTGCTTACAGTCTATCTTTCAAAACATTATATATAAATATGAGGTGTGAATGTGGTAAGAGATATTTACACCAGAAAATGTAGGTTGAAGATTAATATTGCAATGACACACAAAATTTACCCATGAGCATCCCAGCAGCCAAGGAAAAAGGAAAATAATAAATATTATTAGGTGGAACTTTGTGAAATTGCAGACATTTGACCATTTTTGATCTACAAAACCTCAGTTCCATGTAGTTCAACCACATGGAATTAATTAAATTGTAATTAAGTAATTAAGTTATAACAGTTCTGAGGATAGACAAATATTTTTAAGAATACTTAAAAATTTATAAACTAGATTTTTTTCATGATGGACTTGAATGGAATATTGAACAAAATTCCAATAGCAGCTTTTGTAAAATATGCAATGAAATTCTTGATATGTCTATATTTAAACAGACATATTTACTGTCTTAGTTTGGGTTAACCAGGAAACATATTTTGAGACTTGCCTGCAAGAGGTTAATGCAGGGTGCTTTCAGGAACTGCAACAGAGGAGGGTGAAGAAAATAGGATCACGCATTAGGATGCAAAGCTCAGTTATGAATGGGATGATCTAGGCCATGCACCATAACTTCCACTGTGTTTATTCTTTCTTTTTCCTCCATGTTTCTTGATCAAAGGCCCAAAGCATAATATGAATCATATAAAGTGAAAAGCCCAAATATATAACTTTGTACTGATCTGACTTGACTCTTAGATAGCACTTAACAGACTCCAGAGCAATTTACACTGCAGACTCTATCTTTGGATACACAAACTCAGAAGATCACCTGGTTATATTATGGCCCCAATACCAAATTTCTCAAAATAAGCTTTATTTGATCTACTTTCTCAAACAAGTAACTATGCTGTTTAAAGACATTTCCATTGTTTGGCGATAAAAAAAATGAAAAACTTTGCTTAAAATGTCTATTTAAAAAAATATATTTTAAATCTAGTTTAGATTTCCATATTCTAATAACAGGATGTGGGTCTTTTAAAAAAAATAGAAATGTATGTATTGGTGAGCTATTAAAATGCTTAGATCCATAGTACTTTTTTACTATTGCCTTAGAACAAGGGCAATGTGCTTAATGGGTAAGCTGAAGTATTTAAAAAAAAAAATTAGAATCACACAAACTCTTCTAAGAACAATGAGCTAAAGGTAAGGAGGTAGCCAGGAAGAAAAAATCATTCTCATGGTTGAAGGAAACATAATCATTTAGGGAACTACAATCACAAATACAAAAAGTATGTATCTGTGGCATATATTTTTCTCCTTTATTTATTTATTTTTTGACTAGAATAGATGCAGGAATCCTGACTATTGAGCTAATTGATGGAGGTTCATGAGAAAGCAGCCTAATGCCATAGGAAAAAATTAGCTATCATTCTCTGACAACTGTGGTTGAAAAACAAGAGAAGATGATTTAGGGTAACTGACATCTGATGAAAATTTTTTAAGCACCAGAGTTTAGATCAGTTATAGGAGGCTTCAACTCTACAAATCAGCAAAGATTTTGTTAGAAATTAGTTAAGACTAATAAAATGTTATTGAGTTAAGTAATTGTGTTTGCACTTGGGTTTACAAATCAGCAAAGATTTTGTTAGAAATTAGTTAAGACTAACAAAATGTTATTGAGTTAAATAATTGTGTTTGCACTTGGGTTTAAAATCTCCTAGTAAGTGGAGGAGCTGTGGAGTAATGTGGGCCAGCCATGCAGTGCTGGCTAGACTGACTCTATTCTTATTTTCAGAGTGCTTTTCAAATTCAGCTTCTAGATACATTAATTCATTCCCCCACTACTTGTCAGTATTCTACAATGTAGTCTTTTGAGTTAGTTCTTATATAGATTTCAGATCCCATCTAGTGGGTAACTATAAGGAAATTACATTGTGCAAGGAAGGACATTTTAGAAACAAAAAGGTAGTTAAACCAAAACACCTCTGATGGACTCTACCAACCCTGTGATTTTTCCATCTGTAAGTCTGTCTACTTGCATTGTCTCCTTAAATACTACTATACATCATACAAATACTTTTAAGCATAATTCATATTTATGCAGGCTTATATATGTATTTGAGTTTTTAAAAATATTATCTTTATATAGAGAAACTGCAAAATAATGGTAAAAACCCTCAGCTGATTCTTTCAACATTCTCTCAGCAAACATTTAATGAGAGTTTGCTTTGTTAAAGCCAATCCTAAGGGAAAGTCATTCCTCTCCAGAAAGCAGGTCTATGACCCATGTGTCACCATCCACCTGGAGCTCACTTATCTAAACTGAGGACACATAACCTGGGAGGAGATGAAACACCTTCTGCATACTGGTCTTTTGAAACTCAAAACTAAGAAGTAATGGCAAACATCACACAAACAATTATCTCAATAGCAAGACTTTTTGTCACCATTAATTTGACTAACCAGACAAATCAATCAGGCAAACACAGGCACCTATCCAATAACCATGTTTAAACTATCTGCAAGAGCAGAAACAGAAATATATTCAGCAAGAAATAGATTCATTCTCAATGTATTACCTGGTGATAATAAATAAAAACAAATATGCTGTCACTGAACATACACACACAGAGACATACACTTACGCACAACCCTATCAAAAAGCTACACAGACAATCCCATTCACTGCAACATGACAGTCCTTATTTAATTTTGTTAATTTTGTACTCAGCTTGAATTTATAAATGGAGTAAAAGCTTGGACTTCACAAGTGAGTAATAGGTAACTATTAATTATGTCCCTAGTATCAGAGGTACGTAAGAAGAAATCTATTTTGGGGGGCTTATGAATGTACTGCCTCCTAGGTACCTACTCATAAAAGCCACATGACATTTGTTAATGTTCTATAGTAAAAATTAATAACTCATTTCTTCAAATCTTACTTTCTTCACAGCGGTCTTTGGATATGATATACCCATAAATCTCATCTTGACTAAATTTAAAATTATACAGTCGAGCTTGTCTGATTGAGATATAACTACTGAATAAAGTAGGGCCTGGTTCATCAAAAGTTTTACTTAGGTTTCTGAATAACTGTCAGCATATTTCAGCTGAGTATTATATAATCCAAAGCTATTTAACGGATAATAATGTAAAATGTGATTGTAACATATTCCTTCAGTCCCAATCATTTGAATTTGGGTAATTCCAATAGTATGTCTTTTAGGAGAGGCCCACGCTAAAAGACTTTAAAGAGGCATGAATACTATTAAGCAGAGTTTTCTTAATTCAGTATTCTAGCAGTAAAAATGCTTGTACTCCACATGCACTCATGTTTGCACTAGGCTTCCCTTACAACGCTATCCAGCTCCATCTATACTTACGTTGATTTGCTTGGTTTGCTAGTAACTCAGGAAAATTACCTTACCATACCTTTCAAATAATTAGAACAAATACCAGCAATTGGTTTATTTAGCCTGATATGTTTTTTTTAAGAGTTTGTGTATTTGCAATTTTTGAGCCATAACATCAATTAAGAATTACATGAGAGACTGACCACGTCATGTAGGCTTTAAAACAACACAGTAGCCATGAACACACACACCTAAGTCAACTGGCAGCATCATCAACAAACAACACAAGCTAATATGAAACATGAAGATAACTTAAGGCATAATACTTAAAAATATATGTGATATTGCATTCAAAGGTTTAGCATTCATTAATTCTACAAACATTTTGAATGCCAACTATATATCAAGTTCTCTGTTACTTTAATAAGTCCTGGGGTCTAATGATGAACAAACAATATAATATAATCCAGTTTTCAAAAAATTCACACTCTATTCATGAGAGATACACAATTAAACATATAACACATATAATGTGATAAATCCTACAAAAGTAAAAGGTATCAGAAAGTCAAGCAGAAAAACCTAGATAAAATGGGAACAAGTCATTAAATGACAGTCTGGTTCATTCACTTAGTAGATATGTGTATGCCTATCAAAGACTAACTTTACTGGTTCATTCACTTAGTAGATATGTGTATGCCTATAAATCTTAGTCAGTATGCTAGTCCCTTCTATAGTTAACAGTGGTAATCCAAGGGAAACATGGTCTGTCTCCTCATGCAGTTTGTGGACAGGTGGAAGAGACAGCTTTGAATCAATCACATAAATGACTGTAATTTTCAAGTGCTATAAGTCACAAGAAGGAGATACACACATAACTACGAGTATGTAGGAGAAGATAATCTAGACAGAAGTTTCAACAGCTTCCCTGAGGAAAGGATGATAAGGCTGGAAATGAAGGATGAGTAGGAAGCAACTAAATATCAAAAAAAGCATTCAGAGAGATGGAACAGAATATGCAAAAACACTGGTGGGAGGAAGCAAGATGAGAAAAATGCACTGAAAGGAGATGACAGGACTACAGCAGGTGGATAACGGTGTGCAGTTGGGCTAAGGAGGCCAGTAAGACTAGTCCATGCAGTCCTTTAGGTCTATAAAGTGTCTTATCTATCACAAGTCAGGGAACAGTTGTAGTTCAGCCAGATGAATTTAGAGGAATAAAATGAAAGTCCAAGAAAGATAAAAGGGCCAACTGAATTAGGGTCATGTGAAACGGGTCATGTGGAAACAAGTAGTTTCCAAAGTTCAAACATGGATTAAGAAATGACACCTGAATTTCTGGCTAAAGTGACTGAATGGATAGTGATGGCCTTCACAAAGAAGACTGGGGTTTTGTGGGAAACAGAGAATCATAAGTTTGGTTTTGAACACACTGAGTTTGTGAACTCTTTAAGGTATCCAAGAGGGTATGTGAAATAGGCAGCTGGATATATGGATCCGGAACTCAGAAGTGAAGTATAACTGTAGATAAAATTTATATGACATTTACACTTAGATGATAACTGGTGAGATGAGCACTGGAGGATGTACGGAATTAGATGACAGGATCTAGAACTGAACATTGGACCAATTTTCTAATTACACATAGGACAATTGATTCTAATTTTAAACTCTGTTTTTCCCCTAGGTCCAACTGATTATTTTCACACTTTTTACAAAATTCTTATTTGAAGTTTGTGTGTAACACTTCAGGTAAATCCTCCTTAATTAAATGATCGTTAGTTTGCCCTACTTCCAAAATTATGAATTCAACACTGATATAGATACAGCCTTATTTTCCTAGTCCAACTGCATTACTAATCTCATACTGCCAATCCTCAGCCTCTTTACAGCGATTCCAAAATCCAAAATGCTCTGAAAATCAGAAATTTTCTTCTAAGTTTGGTGTAAATCTATTTCCTGGTAAAATCAGACCTGAAATGAAGTAGGACTATTTACAGTTCTTTATCCCAGTTACATCTTCAGATATACTGCTGCAGATACAGTAAGGTATTTGATCATGCGATGCTGTCTTGGGTTCTTTGTAAGGGTGTCAAGGAATAATTGGTATATATACCATATTGCCTTCCAATATCTGAAATACTGATAATTTTGAAATATATATAGCATGAGATTTTTTGGATAACAGACTTTGTACCTCCTTTTTGTTTATTGATCAAACATAGAAAGGACTTTACTATATGCTTTGCATATATTATCTTATTTAATCTTTTAATATCTCAAATGAAACCTCATTTGGGAAGACACAATTATTTTTTTAAACTTCAGTACAGTATTTAACTCATTTTATTGTCAGAAATTATAATATATCAAAAATTAAAATCAAATTGAACATATGCCATATCTTGGAGAAAGAGTGAGATGAAGAAATGCCCTTTCCAATTCAATAAACCAAATGAATGAATGAAAGATGTCTTCTTTCTTTAATAAGAATGAATTATCCAGGAGTAACATTATATTTTGATAGTATTAGACATATTTACATTTAGTGCTTATAGATGTATTGAAATAAGTTAATATCACAGCTTATATTGTTTTTAGAAGCTTCTCATACAATTAAATTGTTTCCTATAAATGTGGAAATATACATCTTAATTATTTAAGCTAGATTCAGTAAAATGTCTTAAATTTCTTTTAGAAAAAATTTATCTGACTGCATTAAAGCCTGAACAATATTTATTAAGAAGACTTCTATAAAGCAAAAGACATTTTTCTTCAGAAGTCAACAATCGTGTTTAGATGGTGGTTTACACTTCACAGTTTCTTTCAACTTAAAATAAAGCTCTTATGCAATGCTTAAATGCACTATTTTTCATCCTTAGTACAGTGACCTTTCAGTATTTTCATTATGAAGTTGTGAATGTTCTTTCAAGGATGCAGAAAATAAAGAAGAAACAAGACTGACTTCTTCGAGAGGTCATATTTCAAATATCTTTGAAAGTCATCAATGCATTTTTAAAAAATTTTACATGTTCTAAAATAAGTCCACAGCCATAAATAGAAATACCTGAGATAAAAATCCAAACATCCCTATAATACTTGCCATTGCTTGTATCTTTCTGCTACAAACTCATTATATTTTTTATTTTTATTATATCCTAATGGTTAGACTTGAGATACTATCCATATATTGTCAACTTATGCAGAACTTATTCACAGATCTCTCAATGTGGTTGAATTTATAACAAAGAAATTTTTATATTTTGTAAGAATAAAAGGATCATAAAGGTTTATTCCTGAAAAAAAAACTCTAAACAATTAGAATGGTTTTATACTATCTTAGGCTTGAAAACTTTTTATATCCTTTATCTATTTTATGAGTTGATATATGATCATCAATTAATGAAGTCATTTTTATCATAATAAAATGTCATCATTAGAACTGCAGTATTCTAGTCTAACCATTTTCTAAAGAATATGATTGGGGCATTTTATGTAGTTAAATATTAAAATAATCTAATTGAAAATGAGACTTTGAAATTATTCATTTTGATTGACAAACTGCAGAAAATGGCTTTGTTTCAGAATTACATTTCTATCACTCTATTTTTGCAGATATTACTAGTTTTTCTGGGAAAAAAGGTAAAATTTATGCTGTCTTTATTTTACTTAATTAATAAACAGTATTATATTTATGGCTTTCAATGTTTAAATGCACTTCATATTATCTACATTAATCAAATTCCTCAAGTAACTGGGCCTTCAGGTGGAAAAGGCTTTCAGTTACATAGTATAGTTAGTTTCACCTTCCCCTTGTCACTAAAGAACAATGCTCCTTTAGAATCAAAGAAACATACTTCTGTCCTAAATATTTTATGGGTAAAGAAAGTACATAGCCATGAAACATTAATTCACTGAGGATGCTGATCACAGGACCTCATGGACCAGTTGAAAGTCCCAGAATGCAAAACAATAGTAGCCACAGTCACATTTGAATCAAACATTCCAATGATCTGAGTAAGGACGTTTATCCTCATTTCTTAGGTGAAGAAACTGATGCTCTGACAGGTTATCAGACTTGTTCACAATCACACAGGCAAAAAAGTGAACTCGACTTCTAATCTTTTGATTGCAAGTAGGGTATTTCAACTGCAAGTTATTTATTATCAGCTCACAAAGATAATACAATTTAACCGCAGTCCCCACTATTTTTTTTAAATGTATCCTATATCTGTATATAAATATGAATCAACTGATTTCATTATCTGGTTACTTTTACTGCTTTTATCAGGATAGTAATGTGATCAACTAGTATTTCAGAAACATCCCTCAGGCAATAATATGGGGACTGAATTATTGAAAGACTAGACTGGGCATAGGAGAACAATTAGGAATTTTCAGTAATATTCTAGAAGAGAGGAATAGAGGAATGAAGCTAAGGCAATAGTATTTTACATTGGAAAGATAAGTCAAACGTTGCCCATAATATAAAAGGAATTAAACAAAAAATATGTATAGGACTTATAATTGATTTAAATAAGAGGTGAAGGAGAGGGAAGATTCATATATGATACTTCAGTTTGAAATGAGAAGTGGTGGAGAAGATGACACTTATCAAAATAAGGACTAAAAGTGCAGTCAGAAGTTTTGAAGGAAAGATGATGATTTCAGTCTTGGACTTCGTGAAATCAGAGTGCCTGTACACATCTGAAAGGAGGCCTAGTAAACAGCTGTGTTGGACTTAGATGTGGTGGCCAGCTCAGAAGTTACTGAATCAGGGTTTTAGTTAAAAGCACACAGGATGAAAAATTAGAATTAAAAAGACAGAATGCCAAGTAAAGAACTTTAAGGAATATCAACCTGGAAGGCAAGGCAAAGCTAAGGAATCTACAAAAGTATAAGGAAACTGAGGACAATAGTGACATTGCAAAGCCAAAATAGGATACAGTTTCTGGAAAAAAAGTGGCTAATGAAGGCAAATGCCACAAAGATGAGAGAAGAGAAAAGCAAGCAAGTGCTGGCAGCCTGGGAAATCACTGGGTCACTGGTGACCCTCGGGGGAACCATCTCAGGGACTTAGTAAGTCAGCAAGCAGGGACTAGAGGGACACTGGGAACTGTAAATGAGGAGACCTCAGGGATCCCCACTTGGTACCTTCCCTCTCTTTCCATGTTCTCCCCAAGGAGGTTCTTGTCTCTTTCTTTGATTTTAAATACTACATACATGCTAATGACTCCAAAATTTGCGTTTAGGTCCCACAACTTCCTGTGAGGATAGAACTTGGAATGCAGTGACTTGAGTGAGCTGGAGGTGCCACAACACCTGGCTCTGGACATCTTCTCGTTTTTTCTCTTCTACACAGACAATATCATCTGCCTCACAGTTTTAAATACTGTTGACATACTAACAAAACAAAAATTCAAAATGTTCTCTTTTTCTTGGAGGCCCAGCTTTGTATATATTAGATAGATACATATCTCAAAATTTAAAATTTACATGCCTAAGCACTCATGATTATCTTCCCCCAAACCTGTTTATCCCTAGGCTTCTCCAAATCATTAATGGCATCATTAGTCATCTAATTTCTCAACTCAGAAACTAAGCAGTCTTCCTTCGGTCCCTCCTTTTCCTTACCCCCCGACATATAATCTTCCCTATCCATTCCAGCTTGCAAATGTATTTCAAATAGACCCACCTTTATCACTACCATCTGAGCCCTATTCCAAGCCACCATCCTCCCTTACTGTGAATCCTTTGTTATTGATCTCCCAGCTCTTTCCATTGCTCTCTTCAACCATTCCTCAAACAGTCTACATAAGGGACTTTTATATCATAAAACGGATTATCCTCTCTCCTACCTAAAATCTTTCAGTTGTGACCATTTAATCTAGAATAAAATCCAGTTTCTTGTGACCTACAAGGTGGATAGGTGTTCCCCACCTACCTATCCAATGTCATCTCGCACCACTCGCCCCCATGCTCCCTGTGGACTGACCTCACTGGACTTTTTCTTCCCAGTTACTGCAGTAAGACCGGCACCAACCCCCAAGAGAGCTTCCAGACATGCTGTTCTCCCTGCTGGGAAGGCTTGTTCTTGGGTTTTCAAAGACTGACTTCTCACCTCTCTTGGTTATATTTCCTGACCATGCTGTGTAAATAGGTCCTTCCCTAATATTTTCCATTTCTGAACGTTTCATAGTGTTGGCATTTTCTAATTAGTCATATGTTTCTTTTTTAATTAACTATCTTATTGGCTACAGTCTATGCTGCTGTAGAACAAAGAATTGTTCTCTTTGATTTATAATCAGACATCCAATGCTGTGCACAGTGCCTGGTATATGATAGATTCTCAATAAATATTTTGAAAATAAGGAAATGAGTGAATGAGGAAAAAACCAAAAGTAGTTATGACTACCACATATTGAATACTTACTATATGCCAAGAACTAATCCATGTATTTATGTGTGTGTATTCATCTTTTAATCTTCCAACAATCTTATGGGGTAAGAACTATAACCATTCCCATTTCAATGATGAGAACACTGAGGTAAAAAGAAGTTGAGTAATATACCAAAGGGTACACAACCAGTACAGCCAGGATTTCAACCTAGGCAGTCTGCTTGCAGAGTTCACACTCAATCTGCTTTAAAGATTTCAGAGTACTTGACCAAAAACAGAAAGAAAAATCTTGGGGACTTCAGTTACTATGGAGAGCTCTAGGGATAATACACGGGAGTGTTTCTCTGTGTATTTATAAGCAGAGAGACTTCATCATACTCATATGAAAAGGGTAATGTCATTAAGGAAAGGCAGTAGATAAACTAAAAGAGGATGACTGACTAAGCAGGTGACTGAAAAAACAGTCATTCAATGGGACCTAAAGAAGGGGACCTAGCTTTGGCAAAAACATTCTTTTTCTATGAAACAGGAGGAAAAGGAAAGGTTGCACTTTGATAAAGATATTTTTAGATTTCTGGGGAGGGAGTTGAAAATTTCTTCCTCTTGTATTGGATTTTTCTCTGTAAAGTTATAGACAACTGGTGTGGAATCCAAAGACACTAATGAATATAATAAGATATAATATGCTGTATTTTTAGAGTATTTTATTACTTACAGAGCTCTTTCTTACCCATTGATCCCTTTTATGATCCCTTATTTGATGCATTTTATTTATGAACTAATGCTCAGAGAAGTTAATCAAATTATTGCAGTAGCAAAGAGTTAAATATCAACCTACGTCTACTTACCTCTCTCTCAGAGCTCCCTTCAAAGTTAAGAAGTATACTAGTAATCATGATAATAGTAACGTAAATTGCTGGTAAGTTTAGAAAATTGGCTATGTGTCAGGCATGGAGCTTGGGGCACTACACCTGTCTCAGGTAATCCTCACAGCAAGCCAGAGAGGTGAGCAGTCTTATTCTTTCCACTTGAGGAAGCGGGGATAGAGGAAAGGTTAAGGAAGTCAGAGGCAAAGCAAGAACTCAGCTCCTCTCCAGTCTCACTAATGAGTTTTTGGTCCTCATGAGAAGTGGTTATTAAAACAAAGGTTTTTGCCTTTCAAATTAACAAATATTTTTTAATGGTAATACCTAGTCCAGAGGAAGGAACCATGGAACAGGCACCCACCTGAGTTGCTACCAGGGAGGTAAATTTATTCAATACTATTGCACAGCCAAAAGAAATAATGCTAAATGTGTAAAAGATCTGAAGTGCCAAGATAATCATTGAAACATTACTCAGAATGATTCTTTAATGTAGAGAAGATATAAAATTTAAATATATATCCTAATGGTCTCTCTAGAGCATTCTTTAAACTGTGAAATTTGATATAATTCTCTCTTTTATTCAGGTCAAAGGGTTTTATTGCTACAAACAATCATAAAATGGCTAGAAAGCATAAACTTTGAAAGCAGAGCTGAGGTAAGCTTCCTTTCCCTCCATTAATCACAAAATTTAAAAAAAATAGAATGATACATCAAGTGACTCTAACATAAGAGAAAATATAAGCAAGCATTATAAGAAAAGTTTCACTATTTTAAAGTCATTATTAACACTCTAGCCCTAACTCCTCTCTAATCTGACCAATGAATTCATTTAATAAAAAGTTACCTGAGATAGCATCAAAGTCCTGAACATTTACAAAACATTTCCATGGGGAAAGTTCAAATTTTAGAAGAGCTAAAGAGCAGTACATGAAGAAGTCTTTCAAACAGTAACAGGATATTTCAAGTTCTCCAAGTAAATACATAGCAATATTCAACCAACATGAACTAGACCTTATAAACATGTGCTTAGCACAGACAATAACCTCATTACGTTCTCCCCATAAAGTTGAACACTATAATGTGAGAATAAATCATTCTTTCCATCCTTATGGTGGTGTTTTTGGTTTTTTTTTTTTTGTCTTGCCCAAACCTGGGAGCTCATTTCAAAGTAAATTTTTTTCAAGGAACAGAAATATAGATATACATAGGGGCTTGCTTTCAAAAAGCAGCTCAAATAATAATGTCCACCAGATTCTCTAGCCTCTCATCAAAAGTTTTGTGTGGTGTTTTATTTATTTATTTATTTCTCTCATATATCCTTCTTAGAAAGACTACTATCAGTGGCAAGGTCAACTTTGCCTTACCATCAGTTACTAATGACTGAATTGGTAACCTGATATCTGAGAAGTCATTTGCTATCATATACCTATCACCAACCCTTCAGAAGAGTAAGAGAATATGATACCCTATTTGAACTTGGCCAAGTTAGGGTAGAGTTTCAATAATATTAAACTCTATATGTGCATAGGGAAAAATGTGATTGTTTTGTAGCCTATAAATATATTGCTAGCTCTAGCAGAAGGCAAGTCAAATGCTGCCATGTGTCACTTTCAAATTTCTCTTACTGGTCCCAGGAAAATACGTACTGATTTCAAATAAAGATATTTAAAATAGATTCTGGTATACGGACATCCACATGTTCCAAAGTTAAATCTTCCAGTTAGACTGTCTCCAGTCAGACCACTTCAACCTGACAGGCAAGCCAGTCAAATAAGCAGGCACAGTGGGCCAAAAATCTGTCAAAATGGTTTGCTTAACTAGTGATTACTTTTTTGACTGATTTGAGCAGTCAAGTTAATCAAAACAGTCAAACCAGGTTTCCCACATATGCACAGTCTTAACTCTTCCTGAGTTAGTATGTGTGCCTTATTTATATATTTGAAAGGAGTTTTATTAAGTTACATTGCTTTTGAGAAACAAGTCAAAAAGTTGTGTGCAACTATTTGACAATTGGAGCTCTCTTCAGAGCTAATCCTCAGCTTCTGCACCAGGGAGAGAGGCTCACTGGCCCTGCTTGAGAGCTACGGAAGGGAGGCAGGAGAAGGGCCAGACAAGAGAAAGCACTGTGGGCGCAGGAAGGATCTATGCACTCCTAACATTTATCGGTTAGAGGACTGAGCCATGTGTCCTGACAAGTGAATAAGCTAGTTGTGCTTTTTGAGATTAAATTAAAACACTTAGAACCCATTGAATGTTCAGTGATATAGATGTCACTGTTGACAGTGGTTTTCCATTCTTAGTGTGAATAGCCATTTTTGTCAGAAGAAAGATAAGCTTGAAGAATCCCCTTAATTAATTTAAAAATGGGGGTGAGGGCAATTTAATTTCTCAGCTTGCACAAATGGCAACCTTGAATTGCAGTCTGATGTTTCAAAAGCATTGTTAGAGTAACAGGATTGCCGGTTTTGGAATCAGCCCACCTGGTTCCAACCTGGGTCCGCACTGACAAGCTGTGTGCCTTTGGGCCAGATATTTCCCTCCCAGTGTGTAAACACCCTTATCTGTACAATGGGCACATGATACTATTCACCTCCCAGAGCAAAGCACTTTCAGTAGGGTAGCGTAAGGAAGACTGTTCATCAAGAGGTATCTGACTAGTGGGAGATGGTCCATCTCAAGTTCACCATAACTGTGAGAGCGTCTTGTTCAAATACAGTTATTTTAATAAAATATTAGACTTTTTTTATACCAGTGTCTTATATTTAAGTCTTTCCCCAATTAATAGTTTTTTTCATATGGCTAAGGTTTCTAGGTCCCTCTGTGCAGCAATGAACTAAGAGATTTACCCTCACTTTCTCATTTAATAACCCTGAACCCAGTGAGGTATATCAAGTTTACACATGAAGACATTGAGCTTCAATCAAATCACATGGCCTGTCTAGGATAAAACAGCTGGTTTGGGGGTTTTGAACCCTAACCATCTTACTTTAAAACCTATGCTCCTAACATTCACCATGTTTCTAAGAGCCTGTAATGTAACAACTATCTAATTAATAATAACATTTCTGGCTCTTCCAGCAGAGAAAAGTAGTTAATATTGCAGGTTTGGTATTTCCTAAAGAGAAACATTTACCCATTAGGTCTCTGAAGATATTATAAGTTAAGCAGAGGAGCCAGTATGATTGGACACTGACCTATCGTATCTACAGCCCATGTTCTTTCCACTTTCTACCCTGTCACTTTGTGTTCCTAAAGAAAGTATCTAGAAATATATATGAAACTCACATATTCCTAAGGAATTAGAGCTCAACAGGATTTCAAAGACTGGTTGATTCAACAAATACAAAATAGAATGTCTAATAGAAGATGGCAGGAGCATCAGTTAATAGCCTGAAAACTAAGCAATTGTAATATCAAAACCATTTCATGCTGTTTTCATGGGTGATTTTTTCTGTCATTGATAGAGGAGGGAATCTCAGATGTTAATGTGCAAAAAACCTTAAGACTCTGAAGAAGCATGAATGGATGATACCTTTGGGAAGAGCCCAGGTTTCCTGCTAAAACTCAACATAGGACGGTAAAATCCAACATACAGGATTTAACATCTCGGGAGACTTGCCCTAGGTCAGCTCAACTCTCTGTGATGCCTTATCCTCTAGATGGAAATAAAAACAGTGAACTCTCTTAAATGTGCCCTATGGTCTGATTAAAGATTGAAAAGGTCTCTAAAAATCCACAGCACTCCCTGGGAAAAATGCTAAATATCATTATAATTATTACACCAAATGCCATAATTTGGTCTCCTCAGATTCTCCTTTTATGTAGATTCCATCACATTCTGACTTTTGACTTTTTGTGTCTCTGGCCAAATCTCTGATGACAAAGCAAAGGGAAATGTTGAGGCAATTAGTGGGGAATGGAAGCGATTAATTCCCCTTTTTTAGTGGAGACCTGGCCTCTGTGAACCAGTTTAACCACAGATAATCAATGACCTTTCTTTGACCAAACTGAAGCAAATCTACTTGATATTTGTCACTGGTTATCCATCTGCTGCTTCAACATTAATGAGTCTCTTCACTGTACCCCTTTCTTTTATGAAATAGCTATACATTCTAGTCCCTTGTTACTCTCTGCAACTGCTATTTTTGCAAATCTAATACAGTCAAAGACCTCATTATCCATGTGTAAGCCTAGGAACCATTTTTAGTGTAGCTGTGGTTTCTGATTTCCCCCAAACCTTCTCCCTTGAACTGTTTCCCCTTCTCTGTTATAAAGATGGGATCTTGTTCAAAATGAATGAAACAGAGCAACAAAGATAAAGTTTAAATTTAAAAGTGGCCAAGAAAAGATTAGATAATATACCTAGGTCTAAGCGCCATCAGACCTATGTTCAAGTCCTCGGCCCATCACTTAAACTCTGTGGTCACCTCGGGGAAAGCTACCTGTCCTCTGCAAACCATGCTTTCCTCTGGGAACATTGGAGATAACACTTCCCTCAAGGGTATTGTCAGGCTCCAAGGAGGTGATAACAAGCAAAGCTGTTAGCCCTTGATGAGAGCCCAATCAATGTCTGCTATTTTAACTGTTGAGAAGAGAAGATATCCTGCAATTTAGTTGATTTTGATACTCATGAAAACTCTTCTAAGATGACTGCTTCTCAAGCAGCAGTAGTTAACATCCACTGTCACCCTTTTATTCCTCAGTAGAGGACTTGGCCACTTATTTTATAAATTCTTTCCTTCTCTTGGCATATTTTGGAATATCTTTGCTTGCTATTTTGTTCTTGCTATTTTGTATTTAGATAAGTACATTTTAAGCAACTGGTCAAAAGTTTGGAGTGTGTTTTCACTGGGTGTTACATTCGGGTATTATACTGGGTATTACATTGGGAGTAACATTTCACTGGGTGGATTCAGTAAGACTGATTGTAAGTGAATTTAGATACTACTTAGTACAACCAGTGTTTTATACTGAAACAAATAGAAATGTGAATGAATTGGCAATTTGCTTTTTAGAAAGCATGGAAAAGTGAAGGTGACCTATGAAAAAATAACAACTAAAGGTTACTTCCCAAATTATGCAGAGTTGTTTCATTATCTACTTTATTTTGCTCTGAAAGCGCTGTCCTAAGGCAGAATCCTCTGAGGCTGTTTTCAGGAGAGGATATTGAGGAAATGAAAAAAAAGGCCAAATATACGAGAAAATAGCCCATGGTTATGTTTCACGCTCTGAAAATCTGTCAGAAATGTGAGATCAAGGATCCCATAGGGAAGAGAAAGGTCCTCCCTTTGGGCTGTGACCTGGATTTCCAATCTTAGAGCTCCCACATCCAATCTAAGTTCAATATCCCAGGAGTAAATTAAGAGCTACTATTTAGGCACCGGAGACCTAAACTTTACTACCACCAGACCCGTCATCGTTCACAGTCAGCCTTTCACTCTCCTCCACAATAGACATTAATTCAACTTAAAATATTCAGCAAACACACACACACACTTACTCAAAGTCACATGGCAGGATAGTAGCAAGCTAAAAATGCTGAATTTCTGACTTCCTATTTCAGCTTGTTCTATCAGCACTAAACCAAGCAACCACAAAGAAATCACAGAATCATTTGCAAATATTTGCTTAGACTACTGGTTTGGGTGCTATTGCATGTTCACTTTAGGTGGTTATTTCTACAGCAGAAAATGACACACTCTACCACCTTTGATTTTCTTATGAAGTAGATTCTATGGAATTCTTAGCAAAGCACTGGCCTTCTGTTCTTGCCAGAGATGCAACCACTCTGTGTGTTACCAGAGACACATCCTCGTCCTTGCTATCTTACAGCAGATACAGGAGCACTCTGTAAGCAAAACCGAAAGCTAATGACTCTAGCCTTCCATCCCTCCAATCTGTGTTCCAGATGTCCTGCTAAAATGCAATCAGATCAAGCTACTCTTCTTGTTAAAATCCTACCTTTAAAAGCATAGTTCTGGTGGTCTGACTCTACCTTTCCAGCCTTATTCTGTTATGTCATTCCCCACAGTGATGCCAAGCTCTAATCAAAGAGCCCTGATTGTGCCATGCTTTCCACCGCTGTGCACATGGTCTGCATAGTCTTTTGGTCCATGCCTTTCTCCTACCCTTTGCCTGCCTAGAGAATAGCTAATTATTTTTCAAGATGTACTTCAGCTATCATCTCTTGAACCCTTCCCCAACCCCCAGAACCATAGAGAACTCATATAACTTTATTATAACTATTGTCGTGCAATTAATTGTCAAGATGCCTTAACTGCTTGTTGGCACATACCACATCGTATGCATCTTAGCATCCTCAAAACCTCCTGTGACATCTGTACACTCTTCTACCTGTCACCTCCAACTTAACCAAACTTACATAGATATTAACTGATCAAGGCAATATCATACACTCGCACCTTCTCCAGAGGATGGTGTCATTAGTCATCTCACTGGGCACTCTCACTCACCGGTTTGTTCCTACTCCTAGAGTGGGTATGCTCAGAGATTTCCAAACACTGTTCAAAGGTAATAAGAAAATAATGGTTGTCTGCAATGAAAACAACAATAGATGTTTTAAAATTTGAGAGCAGAGAGAAAGTAAAGGAGGTTGAATACATATAGAAGAAATCTTTAATGGTAGTTAAAGTTTTGATGGAAAGAGCAAATCATCCATCATGTGAAAAGTGCCTTGCATACATAATGGAAAATCATAAGGTATAAATGAGGTAAAGTGATTGATTAAAAGGAGAAAAACATGTGAGGTTATGACTATAGGAATGCCTCTTAGCCTAAGGTTAATTAAGGAAAAGCCTAAAATTTACCAGAACTTTAAGTCTGATAGTGAAAAATGCTGCTGTTGCAGACCTTAGCTGGCACAGTAGGTTGAAATCCTCTCAAATAGGCACGGATCAAAGGGAGCAAGAGAGTATAAACATCTCAGCTACTGAGAAATTCCTTGCAGACACTAGCTGAGATCATCACAGACAGATTTTCAGTGTAGTAAGTACTAGTCTAAATTTTGGAGAAGTGGGGAAAGATATTTAATAGAATGAGTTTTGGCAAAGGGGCGGGAAGAAGGATACAACAAAATATCTGACTTAACAGACAGAAAGTACTGGTTCAAATTTTTATTTGGATGGAAATACATCTAGGGAAGCTGAATATCTTCCAGAACTCAATTTGTTCATATGCACATGAACTTCTGTAAGAGAAACATGTTCACGAAACAAGAAATAGAAGAAGGAACTAAGGGAGGGATAGAAGAAATTCTCTGGCCCACTGGAGGGAGCTAGAAAGTGAATCACAATCTGTTCCAGTAAGCAGGAATGTTTCAGGGAAGGTGAGAGGTGATTTGGAAATACTCTTCCATGGCAACTCTTAGGAATGAATACAAAGGAGCATGGGAATCCTTATTAAAATTCAGTCTCTATTTCCTGGACTCAATCACTTCAATTGCCTTTTTTAGTTCTATTTTCGAATTTTCACTTACTCTTTCAAACCTAGAGAAAACAGGCACCTATTGGATCTTTAAGGTCCTTAGGCTCAACCTCCTGCTGAATCCTGAGAGCAATGGCATAATCAAGGACAAGGGCTTTCTCTCCTTGAGCAGTCTTTTCTTAAAACTGGTCAAATTCCACAACCTATCTTACTATTTCACTTTTTAGTTATACAGATTCTCCCAATTTTTCTAATGTTTAACATAAACTACCTGTAACTACATTCTCATACTATTCCTTTTGTTGATGAGTGAGTGACCAAGACTTTTAATGTTCCAATAAATATAATTTAATGGAATCACAAAATTATCTATCATCAACTAAGCTCTCATAGACAAACTGATGTCTGCCAAATGTTGATATATCTCTAAACACCTGCATCCCAACCCACAGATTGCTTTACTAGCTGGTAATTCACAACTGTATAAAAAAGGAATTTTTGTACAATAGTTTTTTGCTGCTCAGTTTTTCTACAAGACTACTATTAAGGTTTACCCCCCAGGTATGTTTTTGAGGACCCTATGATTCTTCCTGCTTTCCTCATACATCCTCTGCTCTGTCTCCCAGACTCTTCTTACACATCTTAGTGAAATAATCAGTAAAGCCTGAATGGAAACCACATTTTGCACCATACATTCCTTTTGTTTTGTTTTGCTTATGGTATAAAATTTAAATATATGAAATTTCCAATCTGCTATTTATAAAAATCACCTCTCTAAATCTGCTATCGCTCCATTGCTTAATCCAGTGCTTTTTACTGTACAAGTTAATTAAATTTGCCTGCAAAAAAGAATATGGCCTGTTCAGCTAATTTCAGATAATTTTGTTTATGCATTGATTTGTTAAGAACTGAATGACTGTATTTCCACGTGTATAATATGATGATTATTTTGTCAATAGCCATCAGTATTTTCTTTGAAACATATTTCATTATTTTAAATTGTTGTGTAAGAATATTAATTTCTTTCAGTTTCTCCTTTCCTTATTTCTCTTTTCTATTCAGACCACTGTTTTCAAAATCATTTTCCACCTCCAGTGTGTTAATTATCACAGTTTCTGAAAATTTCACTGATGTTAGAAATTTGCATCATATTTAAGTGCATCCTAATTATTTTGGCCATCTAGAACTTAAAACAAACCATTTGCCACAGTCCTTAAAATTAAGCTAACTTTTAAGAAATCAGCTTGTTTCATTTTTTACATCAGCTCTCAGTTTCAGTTCAACAATGTACTCCTACATTGAACTCTTCTACTGCTTTGTAATGAAACTGAAAATTTTAGAAATGATAATAATAAAAACCAAAGAAACAGACATGAAAATTATACATGTTCTGTTTGTCTCATAGCTAAAAAGGATTCTTTTTCTCAAAATGGAGGTCACAAGGTTTGGCATATTTAAGGTAGTTTCACCCCCAAAAAGTGGAAGATTTAGTATTCAAAAACTACTTGAAAGTGTAAAGCTAGGCTCAGATTCATCTAGAATAGAAGTGAAGCAGAATTGTCTGAAGAATCCTGATAACGAGCTCCACATGCTGTTTCACTTTGCCTTATTGACAAGGTGGCTGCACAGGAAAAAATTGTGAAGGTTATTTTAAAGACTCTTAATGTTAAATGAAGTTCCTAGTAAATAAGTTACTAATAAGCTCTCCACAATGAATTAAAAATTACCTCAGGTTCATTTTTTTCTCAGAATATCTATTACAATGAAACATGTTAGGACAATATTGGAAGTATGATATTATAATTCATATTAAACATATGTTTGTTTATGTGTGTGTGTCTGTATATACAGATATATAGATAATCTTTAAGTCCCTACTATAATTCTACTAATTATTAAAATTGAAAGCTATTACCATAAAACATTATTGCTTTTGACATCCCCTACATAAACTTTTGTCCAAATCTTCATAAAAAACACAACAATTTTTAACCCTGGGAAAATAAATTCACTCAAGTACAATCTGGCGTTATTTCTGCTATGAACAGTATTCATATTTTCTTACCTTTAAAAGCCAATAAAATATATATTGCTAAAATGTAAACAGAAATTAACGTTTATTCATAAAATAATATATAAATGCAATAAAATGCTAAATTGTTCCAATTTAGTAAATATCCAAGAATATAAACTGGAAAAAGAAATTGCTTCAGTTATCATGAACTAAAACAGTGATTTCTACATTTTGATTAAAATTAGACATTAATATCATTTCAGATATATTTTACCCAAATTAAAGCAAATCACAGCTCAACTACTCTAATATGTTGATACCTTCTGATCATGCAAGATGAAACCATAATTATAAGGAAGCCACAGATGTCAGAGTAATAGGTATTCATTAGACTTGTCTTCATAGTTTGTTTAAAGTAC
Source organism: Manis pentadactyla (assembly GCF_030020395.1). Lineage (NCBI taxonomy): Eukaryota > Metazoa > Chordata > Mammalia > Pholidota > Manidae > Manis > Manis pentadactyla. The sequence goes on from NC_080025.1 coordinate 116,111,020, forward strand.
AGAAAAGTAACCTGCCAGTTTAGTTACCTACCAGAAATGACTGGATTCTATCAGTGTTATCACCTCTACAAACAGCACCGAATTACAATCCCCCTCCATAACGTAAGCACCATGCCAAAAGAGACAGACGAAGTAACAGATCTGATCATGAATAATGAAAATTTGGGGCTGGTTGGAATCCACTTAGTTGAGGAAAGAGAAAAGAGAAGTGGCTCATTAGGGCATTTCCTGAACCTTGGCTGGAATTTCAGTTAAGGAAGAAGAAATGACACAGCAGTTTCAAGTAGGGGGACTTCCTTTCTGTATCTGAAATACACTACCAATTTGAGGAACAGCACTCCAACAAGACTACCGCGCAGCGATGTGGCCACAGGAAAAGCTCTCGTTGATCCCATTCTTGCCCCATAGCTGACACCTCTTCCCAGAATATACATAAGCAGTATATGGTTGCTATCAAAATGGACTACTAAGATTCCACATTTATTGCAACATATTATGTCACACATTTAACATTTCTTCAACAACCTGACCTGCACCTATTTTCAGTTTTTAAGAAGTTCAGTTTTGCTTAGAGTAGTAAAAGATTCTGACTTTTTGCAATCAAATTTCCCATATTTTCCACAATCACATTTTCCTTACATATGATTTTGATCTCAAAAGAGACTACAAGATAAAATGTTCTTGGACAAGATGGAAATTGTCTTCCCAGATAGATGGAAGATATACAATTCAGCTCAGACATTTCTAATTTTTATTTTTATTATTTTTCCTATCACAGTGTGATCTGTGTTTTTAAGGTACATGAGCATTGATCACTGACTGCCTTTACAAATGAAACTCCTAAAGAGGTCTCATTTTATATAGTAGTTATCTGCATGAACTTTAAAAATCTAAGCATACAACTTTGTTTCCACACTATAATTTGTGCTATGAAGTTTTACATTCATTCTATAAGTTACACCACTTGCTTATTTTACCTGTATTTAGAAAAACACATGAAGCAAAATGTTCATATTAATTACTGGAGTTTCATGCAAAGGTTACATTCAAATTTCTTTGCCGTTGTTGATTATCTGTCGATTAATTAGGGATTAATTGATTAAATATTTTTCTATTAATTAAATCAATATTTATATTTGTCAAGGAGTGGAAGTTATGTAAAAATATCTCAGTATTTTATGTTTTGCTTAAAGAACTGCAAAACTACTAAATTTAAAAAGTTCTCATTAGTAATAGCAAGTTTTGAGTCATCTTACATTTTCTGATGTTATACATTCATATCTACTAATGTGATGGGAAGGAGTAAATATTTAATTTAGAGTAAAACTTTGACTTAGATTAATATTAGAAATGTTAAAAAAACCAAGATTAATAAGGAACACTGTTAAGAAAGAGCAACACTTGGGATTTTAACTCACATTAGAAACTACTTCAGATTGAATTAGAATTTAAAAAACACTTGTATGAATCAGAAGGTAAGTTTTGAGAGTATTACTATATGGGCATATTTACTTGTAGAACTATTTTCTGAGTCCACTTCTCCTGCCATTGGTAAGCAACAATATTTTTCCTGTATGATCTCAATATTTTTTAACTTAAACATTATTTAATTTAAGCATTATCTACTATTGATTATGTCAGTGCCCCCACATATGTGTAACTTTAGAAGCAATCTCTACTTCCATGGCATTTCTTATTTCAATATGCTATTTCTTCCCAAAATGTGATGTAAGAAGACAATCCTTCTAATCCTTCCATCAGTTTTATTATTTCGTATATAACCCCATTAAATTACAGTCTTTCTGTTTTTAACTCATTTAAACCATGGGTTATTTCTCTTCCAAATTCTTATATTTTAATCTCCTTAAAGGTAAGGACCAAAGCTGTTGCCTTCACTAATGAATAAATGAATGGAAATATATGGTATTATTTTGATGGCTTAGTTCTTAATATACACTGTCTACTGTGTGACAGGACCATTTCTAATGGGAACAGATGGGGTCAGTGTTCTCTGTATACTCCCATATACCCCTTATCATTTCAGTGAGTGACAGCTTGTCTTCCAACAACCAGCATGCAAGTTTGGTCAGAGAGCTGCCCTCGGCATGACAGAGTCCAGAGCTGCTTGTGTGTAACTTGGGTAGGATGTGCCTGGGACTTAGTTTTCCTGGAGGAAGCCAGCAACCAGTGACTTATAGATTTGAGGGGTATGGTGATCCCAGATCCTTTGACTCCTGTCTGGAATAAGTTTAAGAAGTGTACTTTACAAACTTTTCAGTGTCATAAAACTAAGACAGAATTATTAATAAAATAAGAAAATATTATGGTCAAATCCAGCAATGAGCACATTTTCAGATAATAATTATAATACACTATGATAATTATCTATATATCATATGTTTTAAAGCTATGGGAAAAAATATTTTCCCAGTTTTTGTTTTGTCAAATTTAAAAAAAGCCTGCTGTTCTTAGAGATGCTTTAATATTTATGTGATCAAATGTGTTAGACTTGGTTTCTAATATTCTCTACTCTGTGAGTTATAATATAATCACTCACATTTTTTTGAATGATGTTTTAAAATTTTTAGTTTTAAATCTTTAAGATTTTTAAAATCAAATTCTGGGCATAGTAGAGGTACAGTTTCTCTATATATACTCCTTTTTTCCTCTCTCTGAACAAATCGTAATCACTTGCCTTTAAAGTATATATATATATATATATATATACAAGGAATTGTATCTATTTCCTACTAATGTGAAATACAACATTTAATATATGCTAGATATCTAAAAATGCATGTTTGAATTTAAGTTTTCTGCCTACTATACACCAGCAGTAAAGTATTAGTATAGTTTTACATGTTCAATATCTCATTGTCCAAGTTCTTCCTCACTAGTTTTTATTTTCAAAATATTTTGGCTGGTTTTCATTTATTCATCTTAGTAAATAATAACAGAAATACCCAATAGAATGTAACTAGAACTTTTGATGGATATTATATTGAACTTACAAATACATTTGGAGTTAAAATATATTGACATCAATATTTATACTAGAAATGTATGTAAAATCCCATCTGTTCACATACATACAAGTGCATTTAATTCTTCTTTCAAGGACAGTCTGTAGACGTGAGGTCAGATATGGTTTAGACTTCGGAAAAAAGATAGTCTTGCAGCAGAACATTCTAGGCAGAGGAAAGGAGGATGTTTTTGAGAAAGCTTAAAATCCAGACTCAGATTTGGTTGTAAAGACTTCTATAAACTATTCTAAAGAATTTAGAGTCATAGTTCAGGCACTAGGAAGTTTCTGATGTTTATAAGTAAGGAGAATGAAATGATCAAATCTGTGATTTAGAAAGATAACCTTTTAATCACAGTTCGTTCCTGTGGCAACCAGCCCCCATCCTGACGCTGTTTAGGGGCTCATCAGGTCCCCTCATTAACGTAAACTCTTATAAGGTTGAAAGGGGCTGTTAATGCATAACGGAAGATGCTCCTCTCACCCCTGTCAGGAACCAGGAACCAGAATGAATACCAAATATTTACTTATTATATCACAATATCACACAAAGGGTATTCTATCCTTAACTCTTTTGATGTATAAGCTATTTAAAAAATTAAAAATATATTTTAATACAAATAATATACATGTTTATTATATTAAGAATCTATAGGTAAACATTTTTTTAAAAAATCATAACTACTCCCTTGGACTATTATAAAGATAAGCACAGTTACACATTAGGTGCCTGTTCCTGCAGGTGTATGTATCCATGTGTGCATTTCCAATGTTTCAAAACCAAATGTATGCCCACAGAGTAATGCTCTCAAAACTTACCTTCTGATTCATACAAATGTATTTGAAACTCTAATTCATTCTGAAGTAGTTTCAAATGTGAGTTAAAATCCTGAGAAGATGGCATATTAGCCTTTCAAAAAGGAAAAATAATGCATTCATTGTTTCTTCAGATTGCTTTCACTGAAGTCTCAAACAAAAGATAAAAGATAAAGATTATTTCTAAATCCTTTTAATGGCAATTGATTTTATACATGTACACCTGGGATGTTGAGAATCTTCATAGTCATAAGTAGTCCTTTTTCCTTACCAACAAGTACCCTTGTTATAGACAATCATTAATTTATGAAACACTTCCAATCTGATAAACACTGAAGAAACTGGCTTCTCTTTTAAAAAGGAATCAAATAAATCAAAAAATGTTTCCTAAGAGTTTGGAAAGAAAGCCCAAGATCAATATTACCATAGAAAACAAGCAAACAAAATCAGATGTAAGTATATGGAACTGGAATTTATATGGCACTCATGAATAAGAATTGTACTTTTATTTAGAGAGATTTGTATTATAATTAAGTCACTTGGCAAATAATTGGCATTGATTATTCAGAAGTCTGACTTCATTAGCAGTTTTGGGAAGTGCAGAAGCTAGAAAGTGAATGCTCCCTGTTTTTATGTGATAACTCCAGACTGAATAGTATTTTGAGTACTTTAAGATAAACACTAAAAATGTTAAATATGATCTTGAATTCTCATATTTAAGAACTGGAGAACATCTAACATATACAAGTTCATCCCACTGAAATACTAACATTGAAACTTACATAGATTTCTACTATTTCATAGCACAATAGCAAGTAATATATTTGTAAACTTTAAAAATATATTTTAAAAGTACACTGAAGTTTTATTCTACCAAAGTCATTATGTCCTTAACAAGAAGCATACTAGGCAAGAGAGCTATGGAACATGTATAAAATGTGCATATTACTATACAATTGCAATGGTAGTACTTTTTCTCTTCTAAAATGTTCTTCATCTACTTCAGTGAACTTCAGAAACCACAATTCATCTATCCATCAGTGTCAGCAGAAGTGTATGGACTTACCATTGCTCCATGAGAAATGGGTAAATTCAATCAAGAGAATGAAATGACTTTCCAAAGTTTTTCTGTCCCCAACTCAGTTTTGAAGAGCAAGGAGTACCTAGAAACCTTTAAGGCATTGATATAATTTAATTCTTCTATGATGCCAAGGGCTTTAAGATTCTCTAGAGCTTATTTTTAATCTTAGCATTCACTAACGTATTAAACAAAGAGCCAGCACTTCAGAAAATTATGCAATAGGCAAAATTTGTCTTTAGCATTCAATCTCTATGTCCTTTTCCCTTTTGCCAGACAGGTGCCATGATCCCTTATCATCTCCCACTTTGCCACTATCTAAAACTATTTTTAGGAGACACTCTAATTAATTCATTACATACTTTATTCACTAAGGTATAAATGACTGATAAGATTTAAAATATTCTCCCTCCCAAAAGCATTTGCATTTGGAAGGTAATGAATCCTTAAGGTAAAGAAGAGAAGGTATATTTAAAATTGAGAAGGGATGATTATATATAAAATTCCAGAAATCAAAAACATCCCATGGAGGCTGCCATCTAATCTTAGCACTGCTCTATTCAGACCAGACATCGTAGTATCCATAAAATAAATAGAAGTGTAAAGCTTCTTCCTTTGTAATGTTAGAATGTTCCAAATGAGATGGCACCTCTCATGATTGACACTGCAGCTCCCTAGAGATTAGAAAAATGACAAGTCTTCTACAGTCTGCCAGAATTGTACAGTTGCGCTCTGTCAGACAGGGAGGATGGCATATACGCCATACAAACAACTCCAAAAAAACAGTGCTAAAAACAAAATGTTATTTCACACTCTACAAGTCCATTGTGGACTGGAAAGGAATGGTAAGGAATTTTGTTCCATACAGTCAAAGAGCTGGGATAAAAAAAGGTTCCATCTCCATTGATGCTTTCAACACTACTAAGGCAGAGAATAGGATGTGGAGAACCATATACAGGTTCTTAAAAGCTTCTACAGGAAGTGACACTCATTATTTCTGTTCCCCATTCACTGGCCAAACTGTCAACAGCTATGCCTAGTTCAGAGGAAATTACACTGCAGTCCTCCCATGTGCTCAGAAGAGAGCATTAGGGTCTTTGTTATTAGGAGCGATGACTGTAACACTCCCCTAATAGCCTTCAACATAACAACTTTCTCCAGGGAATCATTCTTTAGTAAAGACTAGTTCTCCTATAATGTCACCTAACAAACAAATTCAGTCCATCCAATAATAAGCTAAGAGCTTTATGCCAAACATTTCACCAGAAATACAAATAAAAAGAGATAGTTAGGTACAGGAATAGGGGAGGGCAGGACAGAGAGATAGTTGAAAATGATCATTTTAACTATCATGATTTGGGTATATAAGAACTAAAATAAAAGAAAAACTTTAAGTGTCTGTGTGTTTATCAGTGATTTTTACCCTTAAGATCCTTATTATGATTTTCATCCTTAAGATCTCTGGCAAAAACACATTTTAGATTCTACCTGTGAAGGAGAAATTGTCATCTTTCAGAGGGGCATAAAAATATGACTGAGACATTTAATAAATTCATATTTTGCTGGAAGCAGACATAAAGTTTTCCCAAGGAAACTATAATAATGATAACAATACAATTATTTTTAAAGGAAGAAAGTCCAGAAAGGGTTATAAGATCCAAGGTAAAGAAAGAAAAAAACATAGAATATTTTTCCATGTCTCCATTTTGAGGTTTCTTTTTCCTGTTCCTTTAAAGGTTTTAAAAAATGCCCATGCATACAAAAGAATCATCAATGCACACTTCTTGTTTTGATGTATAATTTTTGATTGGCACTTTCAATTATAATAAAACTACACTTTGTCAAAGTAGAATATATAATAAAACTATACTTTGTCAAAATAAGAATAGAAGGGGGAAAGAAGGGAGTAAGATTCTCCTCTTCCTCAAGTAAAATAGGATGTAATATGCAATAATCTTACAAAATCTAGATGTGACCTGGACAGAGAGAGCAGAATAAAGCAACATATAAATGTTCTCCTAGGAATAACATACTCTCAGTGACAAGAAATGTCAGAGGTATTTAAATTCACTTTGGTCAGTATAAATTCATGGTAGGGGAATAAAACAAAGGAAAATGAAGCTCATGTGACTTCATTAAGGAGTCAACAAATCCCAAGAAAATGATTGCATTGGCAGGAATAGTCTTTTTTTAACTGTTCGTCTCTTAGGAAGTAGCCAGCAAGATTTGCTCAGAGAGGGCGGGTTGGGGGAGGATTAATATTTTCTGTTAACAAGACTTTAATCTCATTTGGGTTCAGAAGAGAGAAGCCAAAATAAATACCTAAATCAGCATGTGAAATATGCTTTTCCTTTAAATTTTACAGGGACATACGAAACAGAAATTATAAATAGAAAGATATGATATTTTAATATTATTTTTGTTTTACAATTTCATTTTATTCATTTTTAAAAACTCTATTTTTATTTATTTTCTCTCCCCAGATTAAGTATCTATTATAATAACAAAATTGCAACGAGCTATGGTGGTCAGCTGAGTCCCCAGGTCAAGCACACACACGCAATAGCACATTCACTTGGAGCCACTGACATCGCGGCTGACGAAAACCATCCTGCATTTTCCAACCCACTTTCCCAGTCCCACTGCTGCCATTTGGGACTCATCTCAGAGGGTTTAACCCAGATTTGCCAGACTTCATGCATGACCTCTGCATTTGTGAGAATATTGTGATTCTTATGCGAAATGGTTAAAGAATTCATATTGGACTGTTCACTTTTATTTTGACAGAACTCAAATGGCAAAATAAATTAGATATACTACCATGGCTTAGGAAATCTAAAATGGAATACATTTTTACTAAGTAGCAGTTTCACTCAAGGGAATGTTAATACTTAATTTCCCAGGATACTTGCTTCATGTAGCTTGAGTATCTATCCATCTCCTGTCATAACATTGAAATGGGAAAGATTTGTTAAGTCTGTCAATTGAAATATTTCCCCAAATGTACATAATGATGTATCTAGACTAGCACGTAAATATCCTGATTATTTTGGGGAGAAGTTCTGTAACTCGCCTTAGCTTTCCAGGTGACATTTGTATGTGTTACATTTCCCATTGAGTAACATTTCCTTTCATTTTGCTAGCAACTAATCATAGAAAAAATGGAAGACATAAAAAGGAAAAAAAAAAAAGAAGTAAAAATATATCCAACTAAAACATTAGAGAAGGTAGGCCAACTATTATAAAACAGGCACAACCACAGTGAAGCATCAGCTTTAGATCCAAGTACTTTGGGTCATGTGTACATGTGCCAAGAGCCGTGCCAGGTGTTTCGCTTGCATGTGTGACGGAACACAGTGATTTAAAAAGATAAGAAAGATACGCACTTCAGAGATGATAAGTTAGAAGACTAGGAAATTCAGCCCCTTGAAAATTTCCTACATTAAATAAGAGAAAAAGATCTCTGGTAAGTGGCAGACCACCACACTGGTCTGTCTGAAAATCTAGGACAAGTAATGGTGTGCTCAGAAGTGATTTCTTTTCTCCTTGTGTACATCTTGCTAATCATGTAGAAAACAACTTCATTGTCTGGTTTCAACTCAAAGCAGGCAGAGGTGAGCTTTTAAAATCCCAGGGATTGATTTCACAGGTTTTATGCTCTCTGTTATGCTCTTGGGATGACAGCTCTGAAACAAAAAGGATGTACACCACACACACACACACACACACACACACACACACCTGCACAAATAATATAGTATTGGTGACACTAACTCCTATAAGACAGAGCTTCAAGATCCAAAACAAGGAGCAAGAAATGCAGCTCTCACAGGATATGCAGACTTAAAAACCAACTGCTCACCTTCTGCTGGCAATCTGATACAAAGCCATGAAGCAGGTTTTAGAGAGATGCGACAGGGTGAAAAAGAAGGGACAATAGCAGAAGTGGCACCCAGTAACCTTAATTTTTTTAAAAAAAGTAAAAAACAGGTAAATGTATCAGACACAATAGTTTGATTTTAGATGTCTATATTATCAACTCACAGAGCATAGATAGCAAAATGAAAATGACATTTTAGCACAATGAGATAAATGCAATCACACAGGTACCCCTGAAGAGTTGGTAGCATAGCATTCTTTTCTAGAATAGAGCCACAGAAGAACATGTTTGGCTTTCAAAATATATATAACACAGCATAAGCATTAGAAGGATTGCATTGCACATGAAGAGGAAACAAGTATGTGGGTTATGTGGGTTTCTTAGGCTTAGGGAAACATTCACAGTGTAGGCAACAAGACATTGATATAAAGAAGTAATATGAGATAGTCATCACCACATATCACAAGTGATTCTGAAGTTGTTTGGCTTATATTAATTTTGAACATTATGTGTTTTTTAATTTTACTTTTTCCAGCTTTACTGAGGAATAATTGACAAATATAATTTATATATTTAAAGTGTACAATTTTATGATTTGATATGCATATATCATTGTAAAATAATTACCATGATCAAGATAATTAACACAGCCATCGCCTCACAGTTAATCCTTTTTTTCATTGTGAGAGCACTTAAGATATATTCTCAGAAAATTTCAAGTATACAATACCATATTATTAACTATAGTCTAGTTGAAAGCAGAACTTTGTAGTTAAAATGGAGTTAAGTTCGTTATTAATTTGCTAATAGTTCATCTCTGCAGAAATATTAAAGCTAACTATGAGAACAATAAGTAATCCACAATGACATTTTATTAAATGTAATTACCACAAGTGATCTGGAAGCTGGAACTAAATATTTAAAAATAACAATCCATTCCTGAGTCTAACAGAATGCAGGACTCATTCAGGAGCCAGATGCAGATGATGGGGAGAATGAGTGAGAATAAGTCCATATCTAGGTTGACATGACCCTTCTCCCTCTAAGTTCCATTAATAAATCTCATTAATTCAATGGAGCAAATAGCTGAATAAATCTCAAATTATAAATCTGAATAACTTATTTGGGCTTCTTTAAACCTAATAGTTATATTTTCCAGAAAAAGAAAATAAACTCTCCTTACATTGAGAGAGAGGGCTGTAATATGTGAGACAACTGATCACAATATATGTACTCTCACTAAAACTTGAATCTTTTTACTCGTTAACTCAAACTGCCTTGACTTCTCATGTTTATGCAAAACAGATTTTTTTGGAGAAAAAAAGAAAGGTACCGTAACATCAGAGGAAATCATCAAAGAACTAGTGGCAACATCTTAAGGCTTTTATCAAAGTAGTGAGGGAATGCATTAAAGCAACAATATCTGAAGCTTACATGTGATGGGACTGCTAAATTTAATAGTGCGTCTTATGAACATATGTGGATATAATGATTTTTCTGTAAGAATACCTCATTTTGAAGGACTCTTTTTTCTGCATTAGAGAGCACTATTCTCTCAAGACAGTTCAGAAAAAAAAATCCACCAATATTTCATTAATAATAGATGCCTCACACTCTACAGAGGACCAAAGTTTTTGAAAAACTATATGCACTATAAGTGAAGGTTATACAAAAGGGAATAAGCTTATGAATGGAAAAAGTCATTAAAAAAATCCCTCATGGAATTCTTATGAGAAAGTGGTGGGTTAAAACATGAATTGTTAAAACTGCATCTTACTACATAAAGATTTAAGTAAAAGTAGAGGGCTCTCATCTAGCAAATCTTGCTAAGCAAGGTATAATCAAATATGAGATATCTATTTACATTTATAAAAATGTGTTAAAACTAAGCCATTTGTTATTATCAAGGAAAAAGTATTAAAAACAATATGGTTTTACCTGCAAATAATAGTTGAGAAAACAAAGGGAAGGAAACCCATATGAAAATGCATATCTAAGTATTTAACAGAGTGTGACCATTTGAGATGCTGCTACTAAGAAATGTTACGGGAGGTCAGCCACAGGTTCACTCATAAACCAACAAACTCAAGCTCAACATCTTATGCAAAGTCCATCTGCTTGGGGGTCAGAAAATGAACCAGGCACTACTGAACTCTTTGATTAATGAAGTAAAATGTATGGGTGGGAATAGTGATGCTATGAAGGAAGACGCTGCTGAGTGCCTGCCTTCCTGTGAACATGAACTACGAAGCCACTAACTAGTATTTCTAGGGCTCTCAGTTGCCACATAATGCTTAGATGTTTTTCTCAAAAATAAAAAGGTGATCTACAATCTCTAAAACTACATCATTTAAATTTATGGCAGAATTAGAATCTGTTTTGCAATATGAATACTGGAAAGTTTTATTCAGAAGGTATGAACTTGGACTTCTAAACGTTAGACAAAGTGACTAGCCCCAAAGAAGAAGGGAGTTGGATTTGTTAAATACTTTAAAGTTTTCCTATGCATATTCTCCATCACAGTTAGAGCAAGTCTTATGGTCTACCACACAGGCTAAAATTGTGTTACATCTAACTGATATTTTAAGGTATCTGTACAAAATCTATTTAGTGAGAGTAGACACTTGCTCTTAATTAATACTGATAGGACAGCTGGTCTAGGGCTCAGAGGCATAATCTACAGTTCCATTTGGAACCAACCTGCGTAAAATACAAAATACTCGACTGCAAGAGACCAACATCTGTAAAGAGGTTTTTCTTCTCCAAATTTTTTTCCACTGAGAATCACTGTTTACTTCAGTGGAAGAGAGACAACATTTTATTTTACCAGTTATGTAAGGATTGAGCAGGAGAACCCACACAAACTAGTGTCCTGTACCCAAAGTATTAGGTTGTTACAGTGTTACCCCAAAACTGGCACCCTATGATGCTCTGAAGGTGGCTGGAACCTTAATCCATCATAGACATTGGACAGAAAATAGTTGGGCAACTAGTAATTTATGTGAAAAAATATCTCTTCCTTGTTTCATACCATAAAGAGATTATGAAACTCTCAAAGAAGGCAGACCTTTTCCTGCTTAATCACCATTTTACCCCACTACAAAACTTAGTGCACATTAAAATAAAACTAGTGCTTAATAGTTAATCTGTTAAATGAATGAAATTCACAGACATTTGATACTGGTTATATTCCCACACTTTAAGTGCAGCTAAAGCCAGCTTGTTTTGTTCCAGAATGGTGCATATACAAAAAAATGGTAAGGAATCTGGGGCAAAATCACTCTGTGATTTATATTTTTGAAGTTGTGAAGAACTACTCCCATACGCATAGACTAAAACACCTGTAAGAGAGATAACACTTTGAATTTATGCCTTGGAAACTTCTGATGCAAAGGACCATTTTTACTATAACAAAAACAAAGTGGTGAACACTTATAAAGCACTTATAATATCTCAGGAACTGCACTGAAAACTGCACAAATATGAAAAAAATTGAATAATCCTATGAGGTGACTTTTTATTGTGCCCAGAAAACAGATGAGAAACTGAGGCATGGAATATTTCAAGTCCAGTCACTAGAGTCATACTGGAGACAAAATTCAAGGTATTTTGACTCAGGAAGACTGACTCAAATTGAATTCTTAACATTACATATCACTTCTAGTGATGAGATTCATTGGGTACTTCTCAAACTAAACTCAGATAAGTAGTCCAAAAGGAATTGCACTTCTACAGAACTAGAGCAAATAGAGAACACCTGATGACATTTCAGCCCATGGTATTTTATATTCAGGTGCCTATGTGTGTCTATTTATCTACATTAGCATAGCTTAGAAGAGGAAGAACAGAAAAGTGAACAGTATTAATAATAGAAAAATAAGCTGCAAACATTTATTGAATATTTAGTACACACCCGACACGTGGCTAGCACATTTCATGAATTACTGGTTTAATTCTATCCCAAATTTTTTGATAGTGCCACTATTTATCATCTACTTTTGCAATATTATGAAACCAAGGATTGGATCAGGGGGGCTCAGTCAAAGTAGGGGCACTGATAGTCCATTCAGAAGGAAAGGAGGGAAGCTAGACAGTGTGGATGGACTCAGAGAGGCTGGGGAATGTGGCTGTAAGAGTTTGGGGAAGTTCTTTTCTGATAGCTCACATTTCCTCATTGAGGGAGAATGTGAGCATGGGGGCAGGCATTCCAGGTTTCTGAGAAAGGAGAGGTGTGAAACAGAGGTGGAATGAATATTGGACATGTAAGTGGGTTTTGGGGGAGCAATAGGGCCAGTTTGAAGTTCACAGTTACTAATTTAAACTTAAACCAGACAACCTGTTTGTTTTGGTGTATTTTCCTTTTACTTTCCAAGTGTACGTACAGTGTACAGTTGGATTGAAATAAAATTAAGGTTTTTCCAGACAAGGAAGGTGAAGGAAGGGATTGGTAAAGGATTTGAGAATGTGAACAGAGACGTTTTGAATTGCTGGTGGCAGTAATTTCATGATGATGACAATTATAACAATGGCTGACATAATACTGCAGACAATGTACCAGGAAGGAACTGTTCTAAGCACATTATATAATTTTATTTTTCTTCTCAATAGCCTTATATGACATGGGTAACTCTTATTATTGCTATTTTATAGATGAGTAAACTGAGACAGAAAGATTAAGGTAATTATTGAAGGTTATGGCTAGTAAATGGTGAAGGCAGGGTTTAAACCCTTTAATTCAAGGTAGTCTGGCTCCATCTAACAATAATTCTATACCTCCATATGAGGAACTGTGGAATTTGTTGAACAAGGAGACAATTAAGACCATGAAGGATAAATGTAATGAAATGGTGGAAGGATCAATAGACTGTAGATCTCTGTGGAATAAAGAAGAACAAATACTGGAGTTTTAGATTTTCAATGATGTAGAATAAAAAATAGGAAGTGTTAGTTGGAGAGTGGAATTCTTGCAATTAAAGATTGTGGAAGATGCACCTATATTTGGAATGATGATGTCTCTAACATAATCATGTAAGAGGGTGGTTAATATTATAGAGTTCAAGAACCCTGGAGGAAAACAGATTAAAGAATTAAGAGACCTAGCATTGGAGATATTGTCTATAGCAGTATTGTAATCACTAAGATAGAACCAGTTTTAGAGAGAATGACATAGATACAGGGGCTAAATTATTCAGAGAATACAAATGGTGACCGGTGCTTAAGATTGCCTGACTGAGCAAATAAAAATACAGGATGCCCAGATACTTTTTAATTTCAGATAAACAAATGACTAGTTTTAGTGTAAGTATGACCCAAATATTGTGTGGGATGTACATATACCAAAAACATTATGTACTGTTCATCTGAAATTCATACGTAGCTAGGCATCTTGTGTTTCAGCTGGCAAACCTACTAATGGAGCCAGCATCTGAATTCAGATTTGTCCTACTCACAGATTGAGTTCTTAAACTTGGTATAATGAATCTTTACCACTAGCATTAATGTAAGCAAATAAATGATTCTTACCAAGTTAAAATTATACTCTTATTTTGCTAAATTAGAGTAAATGCATTCCATGATCTTACAATAGTATATTCATATAAATATATAAATGCATATGGCATTTTATGAAAGCAAAAGTATTTTAAAAGCACAAATTGAGATCTAAAATTTTATCACTAGTTATATGTGTAAGAAGATATCAATGGGCAGCCTCCCCAATCATCTCTGTTATTAATTCAGTTTAGTGAATAAGTCCAATTATGATGACAAGAAAATAGCTATGCATTATCACAAACCATCTTTCATCTTTGACATAAATGGGAAAAGATTCCTCTCAGTAATTCCACAGTTATATTTAAAACAAATTTAGCATTGTGTTTGAAGTTATGCTTTTAAAAGCAATAGGCCCCACAGTTTGGAATCAATGCTATAGTAATGTCTGTCATTTAAGTATGTCTTTTTTTTTTGCTTTATCCAATGCAATTTCATGCAATTTCATCTTTATTTTAAATCTTTATTAATTTATAGAGGCAAAAATCAAGAAAGATAGGAATATATGTGTAAAAGAAGAACAACAATCTAAATAGTTCCAAAACACAAACGTACAAGTATTTTCTATTATTTGTTATATAGTGATTTTATAGTCACTTAACAAATTATTGTTAAGAAAGCGTCAGCTGAAAAAAAAAACAAAACTAGTAACCATAATGTTGTTCAAGTAATTGTACATTAACAATACCAAAATTTTTTTAAAATAGCTAAAATGGTAAAAAAAAGAAAGAGAGAGTATCAGCTGGATGTTACTACAGCTGAACAAAACAGTAACAGGGAGCGGATATCCCCTCCTAAAGAAAACAACCAAAACACAGACAAAATACTTGGAATACCAGATTTTAAAAGACTAGTCATCAGTCAATAAAAGAGAGAGTGACCCCTGAGAGACCAGTAACATTCTAGAAAAAAGTGAGCTCAATGATTTTCCCCACTTACTGTCCTGAGAGTTTCCAGGATGTGGTACAAAGAATGTAGATGTGGTCAAAAGCTCCATGAGTGGATGAACAGATTTGAGAATAAGGGGAAGCCAAGGTGGCTAAAGTTCTCAGGACAGTTTACTGGGGAGGAAAGAAGTGCACAGAACAAGCACTTCAGGTATCTGCAGTACCCCTCTCCAACTATTAATCTAAGTACTGCTCAGTGCATTCATGTGAGGAAAATACTCAAACCACAAAGAACCACCTGAAATCATTAGCGGTCACAGCCACATCGAAAAGCATCTAATTCATGGCCTTTGAATACAGAACAGAGAAAGATCTTGCCTCAATTATGAGGATACTTAGCCCTAGATCTAGCTCTGCTTTGGTCTCATCTAAAAGAATCTTAAAAACATGATCCCAAAATTTAAAATTCTTTCTAAGTAACTAAACTGTGTCCCAGAACAAAGTTCAAAATAATCATAAGGATACAAAATTATCCAGTATCCAATAGTGTAAAATTCACAGTGTCTGGCATCTGATAAAAAATTATCAACCATGCACAGAAACAGGAAAACACAATCCATTATAGGAGAAAGATCTATTAAACAACCAAAACTGACACAGACAGTGGAATTAGAAGAAAATGGCATTAAAGCATTATAATAACTATTGTATATGTTTGAAAATTATAAAGACATATATAAAAAATATTCAATGAACTTCTAGAAATGAAAACTACATTGCCAATTTCATTGGATGGGAATAAGGGCAAATTACTACTGCTGAGAAAAAAAGATCAGGAAATTTAAAGTCATAGCAAAATAAACAACCCAAAATGAAACACAGAATAGAACAAAAATAAGAGCAACAATGAAAATGAACAGCAGTAAAAATGATCACAGTGTCAATTAACTGTGGGACAACTTCAAGCAGCCTAAAATATGTGTATTTGTAGTCCTCAGAGGTAGGAAAGAGGGGGGAGAAAAGAAAAATATATATATTGGAGAAGAAATGGCCTAAAAATTTTCAAATATGATGAAAACTATACACTCATAGATCCAAGAAACTCAATTAATTACAAACCCTAAGCATCAGGGCATATTATTACCAACTTGTTCCAAACCAGTGATATAGGTAGCCAGGGAAGAAAAACATGTTATGTACAGGGGAACAAAGACACAGATGCTAGCAGACTTGTCACGGAAGACAGTGAAACATCATTGTTAAGGTACTGAAGGGCAAAAATGGTAAACCTAGATTTCTAAACTCAACAAAAATATCTTTTGCAAATGAAAGTGAAATATTTTTCTAGATATACAAAATCTGAAAAAATTCATCACCATCAGACTCATACTATAAGAAATGTTAACAGAAGAAAAGGACTAGAAATAGTAATTTATGGGTAAATCTATAAGATTTTTTCTTATCTAAATCTCTCTAAAAGATAATTGAGCATCTAAACAAAATTAATAACAATGTAATGTGTGGCTTAAAACATATGTAGAGGCAAAATTAATAAAAATAAGACAAAAGTGGGGAGAGGAGAAATGGAAGTTTACTACTAGGCTCTATTAGTACACATAAAGAGGTTTAATATTAACTGAAGGTAAACTGTTGTAACTCAAAGATATAAGCTATAAGCCCTGAAGTAAGGACTAAAATATTTAAACAAAGAGTTAGAATGAATAAGCCAACAAAGGTGATAAAATGATATCATAAACAATATTTAATTTGATTAATCCAAATGAAGGAAGAAAAGGTAAAAAGGAATGAAGAATGACTGGGAAAAATAGAAAACAAATATTAAGATGACAGATTTAAATGACCCAAATTAATAATATTTTACATTAAGTATAAATGCTCTACTATCTCAATTCAAAGGCAAAAATTGGAAGATTGCATTTTTAAAAAAAGTAAGATGCAACTTTATATTCCCTACAAGAAATGCAATTTAAAATAACACACAGGTTAAAAATAAAAGGATGAAAAGGTATAACTACTAACACTAGTAAAGAGAAAATTGAAATGGCTATATTAATATCTGTTGAAGAGTTTTCTGAGCAGAGTATTAACAGGGATAAAGATCATTCATTATAATTAAAGTGTCAGGACAACAAATTTAAACAGTTATGCACTTAATACAGGTTCAAAATGTATGAAACAAAAACTGAAAGAACTACATTAAGAAATAGAAAATTCTACAATTTTAGAATGTTAATAACTCTCAATAATTTATAGAAGACAGAAAATCAGTAAAAATACAGGTCTTTAGCAACATTATCAGCCTACTTGACCTAATTGATATTTATAGAACATTCAGCCCAACAAGAAATTCACATTGTTTTCATGTGCAAATGGAAAATTTGCCAAGATAGACCATAATATAAGCAATAAAACAAATATCAATTCATTTAAAGGAATCATGTTATTCTGAGTATGTTCTCCAAATTGTAATTAAATTGGAATCAAAACAGAAAGATATCAGGAAAATCAAATGCTTGGAACAAAATAATATACTTCAAAATACCCCGTGGTCAAAAAAGAATTCAAAAAAGAAATTAGAAAACATTTTTAACTGAATGAAAACAAAAATAAAACAGCTAAATATGAGATGCTGGTAAAGCAGAACTTAAGGAAGAATTTTTACCACTAAATTCCTATATTAAGAAAGAAAAAAGGTCTCATATCAAAAATCTCAGATTCTACATTAGAAACTACAAAAAGAAGGCAAATGAAACCAAAAATAAAAAAAAGAAAGGAAATAATAAAGATCAGAGTGAAAATTAATGAAAAAAGAAAATCAATCAAACAAAAAATTTTGTTATTTCAAAAAAAATAATAATAGAATTGATTGCTTGAGAGCTTTGAACTTAACCAGGGAAGTGTTAAACTTCTTCAGATAAAGCTATTTAGCCAAATGGTAATTGTTTGTGTGCATTTAAAACAATTCACTTACAAATTAGAAAAAAAAAATCTCTGGACCTGAACATCTAACATGGGTTGTGTCTAGTGTGTAAATTGCCTCTTTAATACACAGAATGGTGCCCTAGTAGTTGTAAGAAGATAACGTAATTTACAATTTACTGAAATATTCCCTAGGCACACTTTACACAGTAGGTGTATATGACCTATTAAAGTCAAAGTACAATTTATGAAAAAACCATAATCCATCTTGTCTAAGAAGTGATTTCAAGTAAAATCTTGGGAATTCAATCATTTTCTCACATAAGAATTATTCGTATTTAAGGAAAAAATGTAAATATCCAGAGCTTTGAGATCAGTATGTAAAATGTACAGTACATTTAAAATGAACATTTAAATTCTGAGTTGTCTACTAACATTTCTTAGATTCTAATTATTGTCTATGGAGTCTCGTCAAAGGGGGAATTAGAAGGGTCCTTGGGAAAATGCCTCTAACCCAGAGGGACAAGGCCGTAAAACCTGAGGCAGGACCTGGGGAAAGCTCGTTATTTTTTATGTATTATATTACTCAGGATTCCCTGATTTTCCATTAACTTTGATTTACTCATTTCAAATGATTAGGAAGACCTATTTTTCTTGGATGTTTCCATGTATAAAGCAGGAAATGAAACAATTATTTTCAAGTGCTAATTTGAGAATGTTTGCAAAACCTCTGATACCAATGAAAACACACAGCGCCTCCAGTGAGATCCAGTGAGATGCTGACCATTGTTGACTTTGGATTATGGAATGGAAGATGAACAAGAAATGGAGACAAGAGAAATATGGAAAAACCTGTGGGAAATCAACCAAGAATTTTGGGTATCCATGACTACAAGCCTTTAGCTTGACTTTCACTTCATATTGCTTAGGCCAGGTGCACAGAGCAATTAAATGGCATATTGACCTGTTTCAAATGCTTTGAATATTCTTTGATTCTTCTTCTGTGCTTCTACCATCTTTGATCATTCATTTACTTGTTAATTTAGCAAATATTTATTAAGATCTAGTGTATGCTAATTGTAACTATTTCTCCCAAACTCATTCTTAAATAATCTATCTTTTGTCAAAAAGTGAATGTGTCCATGACTAAAGTCTTTCCACTTACTCCATATTTCTTCTCCACCTATAATGTGTGGGGTCATTAACCTGCAGCATTCAGTGCTGTCACTATGCTCTTTGGTAAATCGAAGGGAAAGAGAGGAGTACCATCTCATTTCTAACCTAAAGTGAAAGCTATCACCTAAGCCTGCCCTTCACTGAAACTCTTCACGAATCTACAGTTTTCTCACTCTTGTATCTTCTCAGATGCCCAAATCTCTCTCTCCAGTTTATCTAAATACTTACAAAAGAATAAATCCATGTCACTGTCTACCATTGAGTTTTTTTTTTTTCTTGCTTGTTTTGAAAGAGAATACTTGTTTCTCAAGTCAATGTTTAAGAATTTCAGGGAATGTTGTAAAATGAAATGAAGATTTCAAGCAAGACAGAAGCAATTTCTTTTTCATATATTTGAGAGGGTGAGGAGATTAGGAGGTTCCTGCTTCCCTTCCATTATATAAGGGGGTGATTATTTCTTTTTCCTATAAACCCAACCCTGATCTCCCTCAACCTAGAAAAATAACCATTTCAATGTTGTTAAGCCTGGAAATAGTTTGATTAAATATCACAATAAGTGCAACCTAAAAACAAGCATTCAGAGTATTTGACTCTGAAAAGCTAAAATGGTATATTAGTAAATTGTGGGTGTATAGTGTGGTGTATGAGTAAATGGGAAGGCAAAAAGCTAGAAAATTATACATCTATGTTTATGAAATAATTAAGCTGAGTCCCTGACACTAAAAAGTTCTAATATTCCAAACAGTATGCATAGTATGTTGTAATTTGATGAGAGATTTTTTAAATAATTAACAAAGTAGGAGGAAAGTTGACTTGTATATAAATAGATCATCTTTGAAATAAAAATTTAATGATTATTTTAACACTACCAGAAATGAATGCTTTGCATTCACAAGTCTTAATAACACATAATAAATCTAAAAGTAAATGGCAAAAAATACATCCCCAAACCACAGAGCAACTGCATTAAATCTATCAGATATACCTAGTGCTTTAGCTTATATACAGGCTACTTAACAATGATCTACTTTCTCATTTTTAAGATAACATTTATATTTTCCAAGGATATTTCCAGGAATAGAATACACTGAACTCGAACACATTGTAATAAAAAAAAATACAAACACAACACATAGAAGTAAGAAACAAAAACACAACTCTTAGAAAATAAGAAAAATAGGTAAATATAATTCATTAAGATTTGTTAAATTTGGGGTTTGTAAATATTACATTTCCCCATATTTGATTCTTGGGTAATGTTGAACTCTCATACATAGAAAGAGTGATTATTTTTCAAATTTAATGAAATAGAAAACAGAGGTACTCTAGAGAATCTCAACAAAGCTGTACATGGTTCTTTCAGGGGAAAAAGCTTTAAAAAAAAGATAAATCTCTGAAAAAATTGATCAAAACAATAGAGAAAAAATAAACAATATAATGAATTAAAAGGACATAATCACAGATAAAGAAGAAACCAAAAGAATAACGGGAATATTATCAACACCTATATGGCTATGCTATTAAAAGCAAAATTTTTAAATACCTAAAATTTTGTCTCATCAGAATTTACTCAGTAAGAAATGAAGAGCTTGAGTAAACCTATGCACATATTTGATATGTATTCCCTTTTCATGTTGATGATAAAAATGTGGAAGAAAAGTTCAAAGACTGTATTCTTTGAAATGCTGCTAGAGCCTTAATTCCAGGTTCTATTAACCAACACTACTGTTGATTAACGCTATTAATCAACAATGTAATAGTTTGTGCCATGATTCTTAAGTACAATTTTAGATTGACATGATTTATTCATACAGGTTTTTAGTCAGCACTGTTCCCTTTTCCAAAGAGGTCATAATTAATGGTTAATTCTATGCCACTAATGTGTTTGTCAGTAGTTTAAAAATCTTCCCACTTTTCACCTTTTCACTGCCCCTGCCTTAGTTGATGGATTCATGATTTCTTGTCTGAAAAATGATATAAGTTCCTAAATGGCCTTTTGCCAACCACAATTAGTCTTTCTACTAATCATTTAAAAGATACTTTTAGAAATTTACCCCAAATTCCTGATCTAGACTAATTTTAGTTTATCAAGATATTTGACCATTTTTAGCCTCCAGTGATGATGTGTACTCTGATTCACTCAGATCTACTTCTTTTAAGACAATATAAATACATATTATAGAAATATATACATATAGAAAATACATGAAATCATTTATAAGATATAAAAATATATTTATTTTATAAACATGCATATAAGTAATATACAAGCAATATAAATATGTGTGTGATTGATTGCATAGCCATTTTCAAAATTTCCAAAGTAATTCAACATTGTTAATTGTTATTAAGACCTATGAAATTCAGTATGATATCTTGTATCAAAATGTCAAGTATATTTATTTATTACTTCTTTTCAGCAAAGCCAGAGGCCATAATTAACCCCTAAAGCAAACAAATGGATCATTTTTGTTTATTTATACAAAAAATCCCTAACATATATTTACTTGAAAAATAAGATAATTTATTAATATCATAGTTTTGAACCAATATTGAAGCAATAAACTCAGAATATCTAATGCAAAATTATAGCATTAGGTATTTTAATATTTTGGTATTTAAGAATTTTGGCACTTAAGAATCTAGTGCTTAAGAATTTGGTATTAAGTATTTTGGTACTTAAGAATCTAGTATTATACCCTCAGAGATGAGTATCACTGGGTAATTAGATAAATATGAGGAGAACATAAATAGAAACACATTGGAAATGAGAAGAAACACATTCAATGTGTGCACCCTTTTTGGTAATTGGTTAGAAATTCATCCTTTAATATATATCACAATATACACCAGTGCCTATTAGATCTAAATTGAGGTTTTAATGACAAAATTTAGTTTTAAAGTATTAAATTTCTCCTATGATGAAATTATGGAGTTATGGAGCAGTCTTGGATATCTTTATCATGTAGTTAAAGTCAAATTGAACAATGTAAATATCCATGTTATGGCTATAAGAAAAGCATGAAAAAAATGTTCAATAACATATTTGAAGAAATAATATCCTAAGAAGAGAAAAACAGAATAAAAAAGGGTACAAACCCCAAAATAACAAATAGACATACCCATACTCACCCAAGTAATACACAATGAAATTGACTTAAAATATTCCTCTAAGCTATAAATCTGAACATAGTCTGTATTCTCCACACAGAAGGATTAAAAGAAAAAAAGGCAAAGATTCAAATGATAAAATGCATTCACACAGTCACAGTTTAAGTTATTTTGTTACTATATAAGAAGAGAATTTTTTAAATAAAATATTTTGATGATCAACAAGTTAACATTTTTTACATATTTAGGTGATGTTAAAATAAACACCTTAATGAAAAGAAAAATACCCCCCCCACAAAAAGTTGAAACTAAAATTTACAGATTCTCTGAAATTGAAGCTTACCCAAATAGATATGATAAAATTATATTCTTATATCAAATAAAATTAATACAAGATGAGATGACTCTTTCATCACAGCAAGCACACTAAAGTTAAAAAAAAAAACCTGAATATGAATCAAGGTATCAGGCATTTAAAGAGTGACTCAATATTAGCAAACCAAATTCAAAAATGCATCAAGAGGATCATACACCATGACCAAGTGGGATTCATCCCAGGGATGCAAGGATGGTACAACATTCGAAAATCCATCAACATCATCCACCACATCAACAAAAAGAAGGACAAAAACCACATGATCATCTCCATAGATGCTGAAAAAGCATTCGACAAAATTCAACATCCATTCATGATAAAAACTCTCAACAAAATGGGCATAGAGGGCAAGTACCTCAACATAATAAAGGCCATATATGATAAACCCACAGCTAACATCATACTGAACAGTGAGAGGCTGAAACCTTTTCCTCTGAGAACAGGACAGGGATGCCCACTCTCCCCACTGTTATTCAACAGAGTACTGGTGGTCCTAGCCACAGCAATTAGACAAAACAAAGAAATACAAGGGATCCAGATTGGTAAAGAAGAAGTTAAACTGTCACTATTTGCAGATGACATGATATTGTACATAAAAAACCCTAAAGACTCCACTGCAAAACTACTAGAACTAATATCGGAATTCAGCAAAGTTGACCTAAAGACTCCACTGCAAAACTACTAGAACTAATATCGGAATTCAGCAAAGTTGCAGGATACAAAATTAACACACAGAAATCTGTAGCTTTCCTATAAACTAACAATGAACTAATAGAAAGAGAAATCCGGAAAACAATACCATTCACAATAGCATCAAAAAGAATAAAATACCCAGGAATAAACCTAACCAAGGAAGTGAAAGACCTATACCCTGAAAACTACAAGACACTGTTAAGAGAAATTAAAGACGTCACTAACAAATGGAAACTCATCCCATGCTCCTGGCTAGGAAGAATTAATATCGTCAAAATGGCCATCCTGCCCAAAGCAATATACAGATTCGATGCAATCCCTATCAAATTACCAAAAGCATTCTTCAATGAACTGGGACAAATAGTTCAAAAATTCATATGGAACATCAAAGACCCTGAATAGCCAACACAATCCTATGAAGGAAGAATAAAGTGGGGGGGATCTCGCTCCCCAACTTCAAGCTCTACTACAAAGCCACAGTAATCAAGACAATTTGGTACTGGGACAAGAACAGAGCCACAGACCAGTGGAACAGAATAGAGACTCCAGATATTAAACCAAACATATATGGCCAATTAATATTTGATAAAGGAGCCATGGTCTTACAATGGGGAAAAGACAGTCTTTCAACAGATGGTGCTGGCAAAACTGGACAACTACATGTAAGAGAATGAAACTGGATCACTATCTAACCCCATACACAAAAGTAAACTCCAAATGGATCAAAGACCTGAATGTAAGTCATGAAACCATGAAACTCTTAGAAAAAAACATAGGCAAAAATCTCATGGACATAAACATGAGTGACTTCTTCATGAACATATCTCCCCAGGCAAGGGAAACAAAGGCAAAAATGAACAAGTGGGACTATATCAAGCTAAAAAGCTTCTGTACAGCAAAGGACACCATCAATAAAACAAAAAGGTATCCTACAGTATGGGAGAACATATTCATAAATGACAGATCCAATAAAGGATTGACATCCAAAATATATAAAGAGCTCACACACCTCAACAAACATAAAGCAAATAATCCAATTAAAAAATGGGCAGAGGAGCTGAATAGACAGTTCTTTAAAGAAGAAATCCAGATGGCCAACAGACACATGAAAAGATGCTCCACATCGCTAATCATCAGAGAAATGCAAATTAAAACCACAATGAGATATCACCTCACACCAGTAAGGATCGCCATCATCAAAAAGACAAACAACAAATGTTGGCGAGGTTGTGGAGAAAGAGGAACCCTCCTACACTGCTGGTGGGAATGTAAACTAGTTCAACCATTGTGGAAAGCAGTAAGGAAGTTCCTCAGAATGCTCAAAATAGAAATACCATTTGACCCAGGAATTCCACTTCTAGGAATTTACCCTAAGAATGCAGCACTCCAGTTTGAAAAAGACAGATGCACCCTTATGTTTATCGCTGCACTGTTTACAATAGCCAAGATATGGAAGCAACCTAAATGTCCATCAGTAGATGAATGGATAAAGAAGAGGTTGTACATACACACAATGGAATATTACTCAACCATAAGAAAAAAACAGATCCTACCATTCGCAACAACATGGATGGAGCAAGAGGCTATTATGCTCAGTGAAATAAGCCAAGCAGAGAAGGACAAGTACCAAATTATTTCACTCATATGTGGAGTATAAGAACAAAGGAAAACTGAAGGAACAAAACAGCAGCAAAATCACAGAACCCAAGAATGGACTAATAGTTACCAAAGGGAAAGGGACTGGGGACGATGGGTGGGAAGGGAGGGATAAGGGCGGGGAAAAAGAAAGAGGGCATTACGATTAGCATGCATAGTGTGTGGGGGGCACAGGGAGGGCTGCGCAACACAGAGAAGACAAATAGTGATTTTACAGCATCTTACTATGCAGATGGACAGTGACTGTGAAGGGGTATGTGGGGGGGACTTGTTGAAAGGGGGAACCTAGTAAACATAATGTTCTTTCTGTAATTGCAGATTAATGATACCAAAATAAAAAAAATAAAAATAAAAAAATAAAAAAAGAGCAACTCAAGTATGTAGCAATACAGAAATATTTATATTGAATTGAGATTTTGATATACTAGATAATCAAAGGTATATTTGAACTGACTCATTATTTTAAGAATAACTACTAAATTTTCAAAATATCCTTCCTTACTTTTCCTAAAATTGTACTGGTTATAAAGAGATTTATTTAGTCTATTTATATTGATTGCTGTATTCATGAGTGGGCACAATGAAAGAAATTCTGCTGTTGCCACATAATATACAAATCTTATTTTAAATAATTCTCTTATGAATGTTAATAACTTCCTTTTCTGATCTAAATATCTGCTTACGATGCCTCACTGTCTATCATAACGTACTTGAATTTTCTCGTTTAAATACCACGTATCAAGGCAGAAATCCATTTTCATTACAATATATATGCCACCATTTTAAGTAAACTATATAGTAGTGCTTTAAACTGGGAAGTGTACATTTCTCATAATAGAAATACATGTAAGACTAAGAAATAAATGTATTCACTTTTCACTCTTTCCCAAAGATTAGTCCCTATCTTTATTGAAATTTCATAAAAAATATAGCTATAGCTGCATACTTGTATATGTTTATGAAATGTTATTGTTAGTTTACAAAGAAAAATAACATATAAAATGTTATTACAAAAAAGCAAAGTATGAGAATACTGAAGTATAGGATACACAAATAATGCTTTGGTAGTCAGCTCAAAGAATTTTCTTAAAAATACACATCATTAAAACTAAAAATTTGTTATAAAAATTGCTAAATTAAAAAATTTTTAATGCCTACTCATCAAAATCATATGATCATTTTAACAGATGCAGAGATAGCATCTGATAAAATCCAACACATTTTCATGATAAATAAACAGCCAACAAACTAGAAATAGCAGGATATTTCCTCAACTTGATAAAGCGTATCTTTGAAAAAACAAAATGCTAAGATGATGTTGGTGAACAACTGCTTTTCCCTTACAATCATGAGCAAGACAAGGATGGCCACTCTTACCACTTCTATTCACCATTGTACTAAAGAGTCCGGACAGGGCAATTTGGCAAGAAAAAGAAATATAGGCATCCAGATTGGAAAGGAAGAAAAACTATTTCTATTTGCAGATAACATGATGTTGTACATAAAAAATTCTAAGTAATCCACTGGAAAACTTTTAAAACAAATAAATGAGTTCAGGAAGATTGCAGGAATAAGCAAAAAAAATGTTTCTATAAACTAAAGTCAGCAATCTAAAAAATGAAATTAAGAAAACAATTCCAGTTACAACGTCAAAAAGAATTTAAGATACTTAGGAATAAATTTAACAAAAAGTCCAAGATGTGTTTCCTAACCTACAAAATATTGAAAGAAAATTATGATCTACATATTTGAAGATATATCCTGTGGCTACAGATAGAAATATTCAATATGTTAAGGTTGCAATACTCACCAAATTGATCTATAGACTCAATAAAATCCCTTTCAGAATGCCAGCAGGTTGTTTTGCAGAAACTGACAAGCTGATCCCAAAATTCATGTGGAAATTGAGTTGACCCAGAATAGCCAAAACAAGTCTTGGAAAAGAACAACAAAGAAGCTGGAAGATTCACAATTCCCAATTTTAAAACTTAACCAAAAAAAAGGTACTATAATCAATATAAGTGGTACTGGCCAAGGATAGACAGAGATTAACGGAATAGAATTGAGAGTCCAAAAGAAAATCCGTACACTTACGGTAATTGATTTTCAACAAGGGGAAGAATAACTTTTCAGCAAATGGCACTGAGCAATTGGATATTCACATGCAGAAGAAGCTGAACCCCTTCCTTAGACAAAACACAAAAACTGACTTAAAACAGATCATAGATCTAAACATAAGAGCCTAAGCTTTAAAATTCTTAGAAGAAAACATAGGAGGAAATATTTGTGATTTGGGGTTAGGCAATGGTTTCCTAGATATGATATTCAAAGCACAAGTGACAAAAGGAAAAATATATAAACTGGACTTCCAAAATTAAAAACGGTTGTTCTTCAAAGGATACCATTAAGTAAGTGAATAGATAACCCACATAATGGGAGAAAACATTTGCAAATGACATACTTGACAAGGGACTTTTATCTAAAATATATAAAGAATTCTTACAACTCAATAATAAAAATATAAAGAACCCAATTCAAAAATGGACAAAAGATATGAATAGACATTTTTCCAAAGATCTAGAAATAGCCAATTAGCACATGAAAAGATGCTAAAATCATTATTTATTAGGAAAATGTAAATCAAAGTTACAAGGACTTCCCCCACCCTAGGACAGCTATAAGAGGACAATAACAAGTGTTGGTAAGGATGTGGAGAAATTGGACCCTTCATACATATCCAGTTGGAATGTAAAATTGTACAGTCACTTTGAAAAACAATTTGACAAATCCTTAAAATGTTAAATATAGAGTTACTGTATAATCTGGTAAATCCACACCTAGGTATATCCATACTGGAGTGAAATGAAAACATACATCCAAACAAAAGCTTATGCATATATATTATTCATAATAGCCAAAAAGTAGAAGCAACTCAAATGTCCATCAACCATTAATGGTTGAATAAAATGTAGTATGTCCATGCAATGAACTATTATGTCCCAATAAAAATGAATGAAGACGAAATTCTGTTACATGCTACAACATGGATGACTCTTGCAAACATTATGCTAAGTCAAAGAAACCAGCCACAAAAGACCATATATTGTATGATTCTATTTATATAAAATGGTCAAAATAGGCAAAAAAACAGAGGTGGTTGCCCAGAGTTGGGAAAATGGGGACAATGAACAGTGACTGCTAATGGGTATGGTGGTGTTTGTAGGCAATGATGAAAACATCTAAAATTAGATTGTGGTGGTGTTTGAATTGCACATTTTAAGTGGATGAACTGAGTGGTATATGAATTATATCTTAATTGCACTATTTTTTAAAATGTTAATTTCATTATCTTCTCACAAAGAAATAGTACACTTACATTGTCCCAAACACCAAAAATGTAAATGTAGGGGCTTTCCCTGAACTATACCAACTTTTTTACCTGGCAGTATTGAGTCCTGTGGAATCTATTTTTCAATCTTCTTTAAATCAGCCTCACTCTTCATGCTTCCTGCCCCCGCCTTGGTTGAGTGGGCCATAGTGTTATTCTCTAAATAATCTCAACAGCTTCTCAGGAGTTCTTGCCACAAGCCACGGGTCCACCATCTCCAGAGCAGCTACTCGCTGCTTACACGCTTCCTACAGCACACGTGCTTACAGATACTCCAAGTTCCCCCTGACCTCCCCAAAATAAGTCCAAAATCTGCACCATGGATAAGAGGTACTTTTCAGCCTGACCCCACACAATAAATTGACCTAATATCCTGGCAAATTTCCAACCAGTACACAGTAGTCAAAGTAATCTTCTAAGCAACTTAACTTGCTGCTTTTTGAATACAGTATGCTTTTCATACCTCGGTAACTTTGCTTAATATATGCCCTCACTTTTCACCTTTCCTGCCTGATTAATGTGTATTTAGCAACCGAGATCGAAGTTTAAAGGCCACTTTCTCTATGAAGTCTTCTGGGAGACCCCTCAGGCATTCAGTGACTCCTTTTTTCTGCTTGGCAAGAATGTTATTCATATGTTAATTATAGTATTGAACACTGTTGTATTTTATTATTCATTTACACATCTGTCTCCCCCCAAGAGACTGTGAGTTTCGTGATGACACTTTGATTCATCTTTACTGTTCCAGTCCTTCTATTACAATGCTTGTTGTAGGAGGAAATGCTTAATTAGTATTTTTTGAAGGAAAGAATGTATACAGAAGTAATAAATATTTGTACATACACATTTGCTTCAGGGTGAGTGAAGACGTGAACATGGTGAGGCAAACCAAAAGCCTCCTCACTCCTAAATTCCAAATCACCCAGATTTGGCTGAGCACTTTAGAGCTAGGGGGGCCTTTTGCTAGATTAACCTGATAAGCCAAAGTCTAAAGAAATTCTCTAAGGACTTTTAAAACTCTAACATTGTAAATTCAGAAAAATTTTAACTTACCACAGGAAATCTTTGGCCAATATTACATATTAATAAATCATTTATTAACAAAAATAAAAAGGTGCTTTCTGCTACTGATAAAGAAGAAAATGAATATCTTCTTCATTTAGAATCTAATTTGCTATTATGATCTAAAAGAAAATGTGTTAAGTTAAAAACTAGGCTATATCTCAGTAGATATATCCGAGGTAATTAGTACATATTTCATTTTTGTGAGATAATGAAATAACATATTTATGTTTCCAGTTAGTCTGATTTCCATCAATCATTCTCAATACATTTTAATAGATGTTTAATTAATGGGAGTCACAAAACTAAATTTCTATTGCCACCAATCTATTTTTTTCAGTATTTGACTCCAATTTGTCTCTAAAGTTTGAGAGAAATCTGACTGAATTACCAACAGATATATGAGTTACTTACTAACCACAGTATGCTTTGAGAAAGGCAATATAATAATAACTAAAAATAAAGAAGCTTTTAATAGAATTCTAGGTAAAATATAGTGCTGTTTTTGGTCAGATAAAATGATCACATTTAGTACTATGAAAATTTTGAAGTTTTAACTGATAGTCATCATGTGCATTACTTTTACTCTGATATTTGCAAATTCATAAAGATATCTAATTTCTAAAACTGAAATTAACTGTACAAGTATGATAATATAAAGCAATAACTATAAAGCTAACTTCAAGACTTTAAAGTGATTGATAATGATATTTTTCAAGTATTCAACTGCAAAAATAAAATTTACCCTGCCTTACATAATGATCATATAGAATTAAAAAAGCACAAATCTTGAAAATATTTGCATATTTTGTGTACAAAAATATAAGTTGTTATTAAAACATGTCCATATATACAACATATTTGGCTTACTAAATCAGAAAAATTCATAACACTTCCCTCAGAAATTTCTCAGGAAAGTTCACGTTTTCTCCCATTACTATCTAAAGTAAATAATCAGAGGTAATCAAAACTTCTGCAAACTACGTAACCCAAAAACATAAGAAATAATCTATAGTTACACGCTTGGAGTGTCAAAACCCTTGGTGTCTTTGTGTGTCATATGCCAATAATTCAGTTTCATTTAAAATAGTACAGGGAGTATAAACCCTCTATCACAGCCTCATACATCATTCAAATGGAAACATACATACCTGTCCACACCAAGCATACTCCAGCATTGTAGAGTTGGAGAATATAAGGCTTTCAAGATTCTGAATATGTGTGTAAATGCTGTTGATTCATTCAGAAGGAATCTGCTGTTTTCCCTCCTGAAAGAATGATTACTACTACAACTTCTTACTTAGCCGTCAACACAGCCACAATCCCAGCTTTGTTGTAATGTTGCACTCTTACAGCTAAAAACCTGTTGATAATGAACCTGAACCCATTATTTTGAGTCAATGAATTGAAAGAAATAGGGTAAAGAATGAAAGCCACAGGGCCAATTACGGGCATTCTTTGATGTATTACTTGCTTGCACCCACCGTATCACTTTGTGTCTTTGTCTGGATCCCCTCGGTTACTCTTTAATTATTCTGGAAGGGTTAAAGTTCAGAGAGCTAATTGCACAAACCATCTTTCTTGATAGGGATTCTCCCTCTTGTGACACTTTACCCAACTGTGCCCAGCCACCTTGTGTTATGCCAATTAACCCAATTCTTGGCATTTTTGCTTGGCCTTCCAATATCTTTTCAAGCTTTGCCTAAAATATTTTTACTAGGTCATTGACAGAATAAACCAAGGCAACTTTAAGATATTATTAAAACATATTTCTTGACATAATCTTCCCTAAACCTCTAATAATGCACTTTTTGTCTATACTAATTACATCAAAACACATTATTTATAACAAATAAAAATATTTTAACTAACCCATTGCTGAACATTTAACAAATATTGAATTATCCATTCTCTCTTCCTACACTGAGTCACAGCCTTTTATAATAAAAATGATTTTTTTTTGTATTTATCAGCCATGATCTGGCCTGAGAAGATAGTTTTTATATAGCATGCTGGTGAAGTTTCCATAACATATGAACTAACTCTAGTAGTATTAGGATATTTAATGTAATCAGCTGATGAGTCTACATTGTTTTTGGAAATTTTCAGTATTTGATCATTATAATTCTGAAATACAATTCTAAAAATAATCATGCCTTGCAGCTCTTCCTGGAATATATAAGGTATATCATGTCTCCTACTTCTACATTTTTTTCTAAATCTTCAGGAATCCTTTGCTCTCCATATATTTCAGTTGCAAAAGTATCTGGCAACTATTTGAAGCCATCTATTTTAGAGCTATGCACTAACTAAGTACTTATTTTTTTTTTGCAAGTATTGAAGTTGTATTTTCATTGATTAGTAATTATTGAGCAGCTACCACATATCAAGTATTTTCTGGTTGCTGTGGATAGAGTGAATTAATCAAATAGGGTCTCTGGGCTCCTAGAACTTTAGGCTAATTGTGTTATCAAAAGATCAGTAGATAAACAGACAATAATGTAAGTACTAAGAAATGCAGGCTAACTTGAAGGAGGATGCCCGTTAACAAATATGCCCATTAACTTGTAGAATGAAAAGGAGCCAGGCATGCAAAAAGTAGGGCAGAGGGAACAGTACATGCAAAAGCTCCTCATTAGAAATAAGCATGCTGAATTTGAGGAACTGAAATAGGGCTAGTTTGCAGTACAGTGAGGGGGAGAAGAATGTGTTGGGACTAGGTTAGGAAGATAGGAACCCGATCATGCAGGGTGTTTAGAGTGTGACAAGAAGATACATTTCATTTAAGGAATAATGTTTATGATGTGATTAATTTTTGTACTGCTGAGCAGAATACAACAGAGTTTCTAAACTAAGAGAGAAGTGAAGACAGGGCTCATTTTGTAAGAAGAAATTTCATAAATCTAATTATTTCTGTGTTAGAGAGTTTTTTGCACATACTCATAAAACTTTACATAAAAGTCTAATTTATAGAATGAGTTTGACCACATGGATTACATTTGTTAATCTCAAAAATCCCATATTCCACAAAGCAACTGTGTCAAAAGAATAGGTCAATAACTTCTTGGCTTAAATAAAAACATGTTTAAAAGCCTAGGTATGTAATTGTTGAATAAGATTTTTTTAAAGTTTGTTTATAGATTTCATTAAATGTCACAAGATAAAATAAGCCCAAAATAAAGTTAAATGAAATTATTAGCACCAGTGAAGTTAAACCAAGCACTCATTCAAAGTTATATAGATGTCACCTTTAGCTGGAATTGTGTATTAAATTTATTTGGTTAGTTCATTCACAGTGTTATCAATGACAGAACTTTTCAGATTGACCTTTTGATAAAGCTAACACAAAAATAACCAACCATGATTCCAAAGTTATTAAATGTATCCTTTTAACTTCTCTTTCATAAGATGCTCTAGCATGAACATTAGGATGGCAAAAATAGTTCCATGAATTAATTGACTCTTACATAACATCTGCAAAAATACATCTTTCAGAGCCTGTGGTTTGCCTATACCTCATTTTTAGAATGCCGATTATTCTCTTTTATATTTAACTTCTTTCACACATGATTTATTAAGATAATAAGCTATTTTTGTTAATAAAAATTAAAGGTAAATGATAGCTTTAAAAAATAGTTTGACTAAAGATTTTCCTCTCTTAACTCAAAGTAAAAAGTGGTGCTCTAGATTGATGTTAACCCCCTGACTCAAGATTTCAATGACTTATTTATGTTATTCCAATCCCTTTCATCCCCTTGGCCAAGTTTGTCAAACTGTTTTTTTCTAGCTAGTCACATAATGGGCACTTTCCTAAAATAATGATACCATATTTCCAGACCACAGAATTTGAGAAAGGCTAGCTGCAAATGACCATTCAATTGTTTTTCCTTATTTTTTTTAGAATCTTGAATGTTTCTTTACCACTATCCTTTCCACTGTTACTGAGGTTATAATGTTATGAGACACTGCACTTTTCCAACTGAGTTGTCAGCAAATGCAAAGTGATAATATCAACACTTTGAAGAAGTTGTATTTTACTTTTACGGATGAGACTTTGAAGAATAGTAACTCATTGTTCAATAGGAAGGAGAGAAAGTGGAATGTTCTGCCAAGTTATGTTTTTAAACTTTCCTCCCCTATTTGTAAGATACTAGTAAACTACTTGCATTGACATAGAATGGAAATTACATAATTATGTAATTTCTTCTCTCCTGTTTGTTTCCTCATATTTCACAAGATTATTCTGACATTTTCCCCCTGGATCTATAGGTAAGATAATTCTGAACCTGCCAAATGTTATAAAAGAAGGGAAGGACATCCTTAGAACAGTAGCACTAACGGAGCTATTTTTCCATGGGTAAATTCATTAACTCTCTTGCTTAATCTGTCATTATTTGGACCATTACTGGGAATTTTATAGCCAAACTCTTTGGTACAGCATCCACAATCAGTTAGAGGTAAAGGAAGAACAGATGTCTCAGCCAAAGTTAACAACTTCCAGATAAGCCTAGATGCCACCAACTCACATCCAAAGGTCCAGAATTTTATTCCAATGAAACTTTGCTAAAATATTTATTCAGGATAAACTATATTAAAAATGCTAAATATTTCACTAGGTCATTTCATATCCAATGGAATCATTTCTCTTTTAAGGGACTGTTTCAGGTGAAATTTTAAAATAAAAATTGTTGCATTTAATATTTGGGCCCTCTAAAACATGTAGCTTATCAAAACAGAAAGTCTAGAATTCTAAGAAATATTGACTAGTATGGCCTGTGATATTTTTAGCCTGTTCTCCATATCAAAACTGAAAATCTGTATTGTAAAAGACCATCATTTTATATTCCTTTACCATTTCTCCAAAATACATAGGGTTTTGACCCAAGAGCTATAAGATTGCTTACAAATTGAACTTCAAATATTATCAGATATACCTTATTTTCTATAAATTTTGAACTCAGCAAATTGGAGTGCTACATTCCATTGTTCATCATTTCTTAATATCATCCTGTCCATTCTAGTAATGATTTCAGGGGTAGGTGAGATGAAAAGTATCTTTGAGAACAATTTAAGTCCCTTCCCAGTGAGAGAAAGAAAAAAAATAACCTTTCAGTATTCATGAGAAAGGAAAATTTTCTAACCTATAATTAAATGTCTTCAGTAACAGGGATCTCAAACCCATTCTGCTGTTGGATCCTTCTAATAGCTGGTGTTTATTTTTAATCTTAAACTGTAAGTTACTACATTCTAATTCCTACATGTTAATTTCTGTTCATTTTTCCTTCTAGAATAAAGTGGAATGAGATTATTTTCTCCATTTAACAGTTCTTCAAAAAATACTTGCTATCACGATTTCCTTAAATCCTGTCTCTGAGGTAAATATGTAACATGTTCCTTCATCATTCTTTGTATGACTTTATGGTCAAGCTCTTGATCGCTCTTACCTCAGAGCTTTGGTAATGGCTGCTCCCTCTGCTTAGAGCAATATTTCCTGGCCCCTTACTGCTCCAGGCTACCTGTTTCTTATTCACCAGATCTTAACCTAGGGATAACATCCTTTGGAAAGCTTTCTCTAATTCAAAGAATGGGTTGAATAACCAGCCCCACCTCCACCCTTAGGGTTGCTATACAACCCTGTGCTGACCCTCTGTGGAACTTCTCCTAGTGCATTTCTCTCTTTTTCTCTCTGTCTTTCCAATTAGACTGCTAGCTCTCTGAAGACTGGAACTGCTTTAATCACTGATACATCTCCAAAACTGAACATGTGGTGAAAGTCAGTTAAATACTTGTGAAATAATTGGAAAACTGAAAAATAAGGCAGGATGGTGAACATCAGTGTTCCTCAATTTCTTTACATATAAAAAGAATATGAGAATACTATCCCCCTCTTGAGGTGACTGTATGATCAATTGAATCAATATACATAAAAATCCAAGAAAAGTTCCTAGTACATAGGAAGATTTCAATAAATCTTGCTTATTATTTTTTGGGATCCACTAAAACCCTTTCTTTTTCACATAGACTAATGTTAAACTATATCTACACAATTTTGCACTTATAGTGTCGATTTTTTAAATATAAATGAAGAATGAATTTATCATATATATTTGTTACTTTTCATCTTAGTCAACTGTTCCAGATAACTGCAATATGTACGCATTTACTATCTTCACCTAAGATACGAATAATAGACACACACACACATATATATATAATGTACATATAATATGTATATGGAACCTTTCAGTATTCATGAGAAAGGAAAATTTTCTAACCTGTAATTAAATGTCTGTGAACTTTCAATTACTGCAAAACATTAAATGATGTAAGATTTCAATTATTGCAAAACATAGTAAATGATGTAAGATTCTAAATATAAGCAAATGCTGTGTATATGGTGAAACAAATTATTGGTCAGGCCTTTTACATTTAATTGGATCTAACCTGTAATTAAATTAAAAATATATGGAATACATATTATATATATATGTGTGTGTGTGTGTATAAATATTATACACACACACAGAGTAACAGAAACAGGGAGATGAGGGAAGAATGGAGGAACAAAATGGTACAAAGAGAAAGTAGCCAAAAGTTGTTTATTGAACGACTGTCAGGTGTAAATTACAGCCCCTGACATTGATAGGGACACGATGATGAAACACACATTAGCCTTGAAGGCTACAAAAACAATCAAGTAAATTGAGGAATATAAACGTATATTTTTAGGAATTTATCACATAAGGCAGCTACGGCCACTTTTAAAATAGAAATTCAAATGATATTAAGGAGAAAAGATGTTAATTCCCACTGAGTAGAAGAGACTAAGAAAGTATCTCTGAAGAAAGATCATTGAAGCTGGGCCTTGAGGGCAGGAAGATGTCAACTACTAGCTGTGGGGGAGGAATGCACACAAACAGGAAAGTAAGGAGAGAAGCTGGTTTTAAAATGAAGATGGTAAGCTCTTCCCTCTATCCTTCTAGCCAGTTTCTCTGTAATTTCTCTTCTGTCCTGACGCTCAGGGAGTCAAGGTTTGGATCACACAAGTCCAACTCTCTGGGAAGAGGTCCCTAACCCCAAAGGACCAGTACGGCTTCTCCCAGGTGTGTCAACCCATCCCACAACTGGCAGCTGATATCTAGGATGCTGGTCTCCAAAGTGAGGTCTCACCACTGGGGTGAAAGTAGAAAATACTAGACTTTTCCTACTGCTCATGTTTTCTTCAAATGTAAAAAAGAAAACTTTTTTAGGTGGAAAAATACATTAGTACAATATTGTGAGTGTAAAATTTTAAATGTAGTAGACATACGCAATTTTCAGGTGCTCAAAAATGTTTTACCAGTAGAGTCACACAATGTGAAAAGATTGGAGAGGCTATTCCAGAGATCTGAACTATGGACTTTAAAGAGAAGACAAAGAAAATACTCTTCTTTCAATTCCTTATGCATAAAAAGTTCTCTAGGGAAATTCATTATATGGATCAAATTGTGAGAGAGCAATAATATAGCAGGAGAAAACATTGGTACCAAGAGTGATCTCTTCCTGAAATCGCAAACTATCCAGAGCTTTCAATTACTGCAAAACATATTAAATGATGTAAGATTCTAAATATAAGCAAATGCTGTGTATATGGTGAAATAAATTATTGGTCAGGCCTTTCACATAAAAATTCAGGATTGTATTTTTTCCCCACTTGTTTATTCCCCAGTTAGGTTATCCCAAATAGGAGATTCTTAATACAGGCAATTCACAAACATTTTAATGACCCTGCCATTAGAAAATCAGCTTCTTGATTTACAAAAATCATTCAGTGAGAGAATAAGAACAGAAACTCAAGACCCTGCATAAACAAAAAGTTTCTTTTCCAAATGGATGTCAAAACTGGCTGGGTAGCATTCTAACTGGAGAAACATCTCCAAAATGAAATTTTAAAATAATAATAAAAATAAACAAGAGCTCTAATCCCTTAATCCAATCTACAGAATCATCCAAGATTGAAAATGTGCCTTGTTCCAAACATGTTTATAAATGTGTTGTAAAATAGAGAAAAAAATTGCCCAGTTGCAAATACTATTGAAAAAAATATTTGTCATGTCACTAAAAAAATTAAAAAGCCCTGGGTACATATATTCATCCCCTTAACCATTAAGCTAAAGTGGCCCAAGTTAATTTCTAAAACAAAATAGCTACTAGGCTAGAATTTTGATGCCAACTTCAGCCTGGAGCAAATTTTTACATTGACAGTGTTTGCTCTGAAAAGTGTTATTTTAATGGAATCACTGTCAGGCCTTCATCTCCAGTAGAGCTACTGGATCCCCCTTACAGACATAATTTAAACTTCCAAACACAGGGGTCTTTTCTACCTACTAATTGTCCTCCAAAGATCAGACCACATCCCAATGTCTCCTATGAACTGCCCTGTGAACTCTGAAAGCATTCTTTCACATTGCCTTAAGGTTCAAGTGGAAAGGTAAATGGCAGAAAGTAGATATTACTGTTTGGTTCTTACATTATTCTTCCTTTAATACTAGTTACAACTTGAACTTCACCTAACTGACAAAGCCTGCAGACTCCATTCAATTAGCTTTAATAGGATTAAAACACTGCCGTGGAACTGCAGATTTAAGTAGACAAAAATATTGGCAAATACCTCTTTCATGTATCCCATTAATTCTAAAATAAATAAGATATTTGAGGCAAAATAAACATAATTAGATTTTAGCATTTTACTTTTCAGCTGAAGTATTTTTCTCATTATGGTGAAGTTTTAAAACCCAAAGTTGAAAAGAAATACCCATATGTGTGTATGAATTAGAGTTTACTCAAAACACATTCTTTGTTGGTAGTATTCTTCTAACTGACTTAAAATCAGGGCCAAAGCTAAAGGAGATACCACATTAATAAATTAAACTAACTGGTTTAGGTTGGGCCATCTCCACCAAGTGAACAGGCAGATTTCCATGATGGTCACTACTGCTCCTTTTATCTTTTTATTTTTCTTTTCTAATGTAGAAAATGTAGGTCATCTCAAGAGTCACTGAGTAGTTGCCAGACTGGAGCTCTAATCCTGTGTCCAAAATGTAAACTACAAAAGTGAATTGAATGTGACCATTACTAGAAAAATAGTCAATTTCCATTGGCCACAACAAAACACAAGATAAATTAACAAACAGCTCCACAAATGCCTTTGAAGCAATTTAGCCAGTCCAAAGAAAGAATAACCATTCTTAAAAAAGGTAAAATATTTGCATCCCTTTCATTGGCTCCCTTATTCAGCCAATTAACGTTTGCTGAGTAGCTACTGAGTTAACATATCAGCAGACTGAATACTTTGAAGTTTCAAAGAAAGCAGTAGACTTGGGCTTTATCCTCAAGGGAAAATTTGCTAGTAAGAGGCAAGACATGACATCCATGAAACCATGGTACGACAGGACATGAACTCTGCAGTGAGGTCTATAAGATATATACAACTGAAAAATGGAAAGTAAGAGAAAAATCTACTGATATAGTTCCTTGAACAGGTCTTCATTTTGTTTTTTAGCAAAAAAAATTCTCAAGGACACACAGATAAGGAAGAGATATTGTAAAGACACAAGGCAACAGAAGAGGCGATAAAGGACTCTAAGAAGAAAAATAAAGAATGCAGAATTTGAGGCTTTGAATTCTGAAGACTGAATTTACCTAATCTACAATTTAATGTATGACTTTTAGATAGTTTTAGACTGAGTTTACTTTTTGTCTTTCTTCCTTTTTTTGTTTAAATTCGTTCGTCATTGTGCTCTAACTAAATGCATATTCCCTTTGTAACTTCATGTTCCATAATTTTTTTCTCACATCTATTAATGCCTAAAATCCTCTCTTGATTTTTATAGAAAAATCTCTGCTTTTTTCCCAACTATTATGACTTTATGGATTTCTGAAGCTCTGATAGTGGAACAAGATCTAAGTGGATGTAAGGAAAATACATTCATAGGTCTATACATTAGAGAGAATGCAATCTCTAAAGGTTTGTATAGACATAAGCCCACCCACA
Source organism: Manis pentadactyla (assembly GCF_030020395.1). NCBI lineage: Eukaryota > Metazoa > Chordata > Mammalia > Pholidota > Manidae > Manis > Manis pentadactyla. Next base: position 116,150,688 of record NC_080025.1, read on the forward strand.
AAAAAATCAGTATCAGAAATTTGGTTATGTTCACTTGTCTTCCTGAGATACTGTGGGGAAAATGGAACTTTCTGACCAGGATTCCCACCTGGCTTTAATAATACTCATTGTATATAAAATAAGAGCAATGTTTGCACATTTATGGAATGTTTACAGGCAACAGAGCTGCTGGTCAGTTATGGGACTGCTGGCCCAGGGTAGGGGTAGAGAGAAAACACTTATTCTATCCTCTGTCTGTATTCCTGATATGTATTTGGTTAGGCATCTGACAGTTCCCAGGGACCTACACACAGAGTTCCTCCTGGGGCATAGGAGCAGGGGGCTGGTCACTGTGGGAGAGTGAACAGAGAGCCATGGAGCCCCAGTGCTCCTGGAGAATTAAGCACGAGCATGGGAACAGGGATCTTGGAGGGCAGGGAGCAAGGAGAGACTGAGGCCTACTGCCTAGAGAATAAAGCTCGTGCTGGAGAGCAGACCTATAGCCAGTCTAGGGAGCACACTGGGGCCAGCCATGTGTACCGGGTCACCTGTGACCATAGTGAGAATAACCTCCTTTTCCCCCAACTTCTTGTCCTTGCCTTTCTTCAGTCTTATTGAATTCATAGAGAACTTTCCCTGAGTGGGGAACCCCTCCTCCTGGACCTAGACTAACTTTCCAAAGGTAATTTGCAAATCTACTGTACATAGGGTTTTGTTGTTTTGTTTCATTTTCCATCTTTCCCCAGGCTGTACAAATTGAAAGAATTTATTATAAAAGTGAGGTGAGTTTACCAAAACAAACACCACAAGAAAAATGTAATAGCATAAGGTACAAACATAGAAACTACTGAGACAGTTTGGAGACCAACAAAATATTATGTAAGGTAATTTAAAATATATTAAGAAGGTAGAAAAGGTAGAAAACTACATAAATAATCTTGATTCCTGAGTGTGAGATCATAAACACTATGGAGAATTTGCTGCCAGCATCTGGTAACCTGAACAATTTTATAAAAATCAGAATTGGTTTGAAGTCAGATGGGTAAAACCAACCTCTGTTAGTGTGATTACTTTTTTCTCATTATGCTTAAGTCTAGACTAGAATTCAGATTTAGCTTCACATAAGCACTACCATGTAATGACAAATGTATTTAAAAGTTTAAAATTAGACTACATTTTTTATTGGGATACACTAGCTTTACAGATTACCAAACTTGTGGATGGTTTTCCTCTACTCTTACTTTTAATTCAGTGGTCAATTTACTGTTCATTATTATAATAGCACCAGTATTATAGAAAGAGCTTACCACACTTTATGCTGTAAATTGAAGTTAAATTGCTAACTCCTATCAGATGCTAATTAAACTGACTATCACAGATTTTTTATGTAGCACATTGTGCTTTAAATACACATGCCTGGGATACCCAGCAGATGAATTGCTACTTACAGATACTAATAATGAGGATGTTGGTTATTTTTTTAACTTTAATTAACAGGTGTAATACCCACTTGCAAAGATATCATTAAAATGGTACCCAAGATTTACAGAATTTATAACACAGAGTCGGTTACTTAATATTCCTTTTAGAGCTTGACCTTTTCAAAATGCAGTCTAATATTTGGTCATAAAACCACTGAATTTTCAAAACTTTGTTGCCTTAGTTCACCTTAAAACCTATTTTCTCTGTGAAGTGTTTCTGTTTTATTAAAAGGAAAGACATTTCACTAATGCCACTATACCAACTGAAAAAACAGAAGTATGTGACTTCTGGTTTCCAGTCTGTAATGTAAGGAGCTTAAAAACAAGTGAAAAACAAGTGAAAAGCTGAACCAAAAAATTCAATAACTCTTTTTAGATCCATCAGAAAAGTGAGGTCATGGAGAAAACTGTTCCTCCCCTGCCCCAAGACTGCATAGACAGGCAGATACAGAGAATCATAACCTACCCAAGCAGAAATTCATAAGCAGAAAACTTCTTGGGAAGCAGTAGCATGGTAGAAAATCCTAAACTGTAATTGATCAATTGCTGGAAGTCCAGTGAGGACAAGGCTCAGAGTTAAAACTCTTGGGGATACCCAGACATATAGGGCTCCCACTTTTATGAGCTTTAACTGTAGGAGCTCTACCAAGTTCTCACAATGAATAATCAGAAAAAAATTCCCTTCTGCTTCTGGCAGCAGACAGAGAAGAAAAGTAGCCATTTTTAAAGACACCAGAGCATTCTGTTATTCTTAACAAGATCTTCCCTCAGGAGAAACTACTTTAAGAGATCCTAACCAGCCTGGGATTTCAACCCCATTTAGCCATCTTGTCACACCTAAGGTATGTGGAAGTAGAGATTCAGAATGTGTGAATCTCACAGTCCACAGTCCAGAGGCACAGGTTCACCAATAGAGTAGGATCTATAGAACATTCACAGGAATATAGACCAATTCCTTTCCCTGCACAACTTACCATAATATTACTGAAGGCCTGCCTATTTACAGCAGATTCTTTCACTCAATACATCATGAGTTTTCAACAAAGATACCACAAGTCATACTAAAATGCAAAAAACACAGTTTGAGAACATTGAATAAGCATCAAAATTAGAGTCAGATATGGCAGAATGTTAGAATTATAAGACCAGGAATTAAAAAAAATTCAACCTGTGATCAACATCTAAGGGTGTTAGTAAAAGAAGTAGACAACATTCAAGAACAAAGGGATAATATAAGCAGAGACATATGGAAGTCCTAAAAAGAATTAAAAACAAATGCTAGAGCTTAAAACACTGTAACAGAAGTGTGGAATGCTTTTGATAGGCTTCTTAGTAGACTGGACATGACTGAGGAAGGAATCTCTGAGTTCAAGGTTATGCCAATAGAAATATCCAGAGCTGAAAAAGAATGAAGATTGAAAAAAGCAGAGCAGAATATTCAAGAACTGTGGGACAACTACATGTAACATACACATAATGGAATACCAAAAGGAGATGGAAGAAAGAGAACAGAAGAAATATGTGAAGCAATAAGACAGAATTTCCTCAAGTTAATGTCAGACACCAAATCCAGGAAAGTTAGAGAACACCAGGAAGGAAACATGCTTGAAAGACTATACCTAGGCATATAATATTCAGACTTTGGAAAATCAAAGATAAAGGAAACATCTTTAAAGAAGCCAGAGAGGGGAAAACATACCTTACCTATAGAAGAGCAAAAATAAATATGGAAGCAGAAAAGGAGTGAAATGTTAAAAGTGCTGAGAGGAAAAAAAGCCCACATAACCTTCTGCAATTTGCAAAATTATCCTTCAAAAATGAAAGAGAAATAGACTTTCTCAGACAGGCTAAACTTGAAGAAGCTTGTTACCAGTAGACCTGCCTTGCAAGAAATGTTAAAAGAAGTTCTTTAGAGAGAATGAAAATGATATGGGTTAGAAACTCAGATCTACATAAAGAAAGGAGAAGCATAGGAGAAGGAATAAGTGAAGGTAAAACAAAAGCTTTTAGTTTTCTTATTCTTAAGTGATCTAACAGAAAACAGTTCATTCAAAATAATAATAGCAACATGTATTTGATTATGTATGCTTGTGTGTGTGTGCGCTTATAAAATGAAATGGATGACAGCAGTGATATAAAGAACAGTAGGGAAGAAATTAATACTATTTTGTTATTATAAGGTACTTCTACTATAATGAAGTAAAATAGTATTATTTGAAAGTGGACTTGGGTTAGTTGTAAATATATATTACAAACTCCAGAGCAAACACTAAATAAGTAAGAACAATATAATGGATAAGCTGAAGAAGAAAAAGAAAATGGAATCACATAAAATACTCAGTGAAAACCACAAAAGGCAAAAAAGAGTGGAAGATAAAAACAAGAATAAAGTAAAAGAACAACCAAGAGAAAATAGTAACAAACATGGGAAATATTACTCCAACCATATTGGGAATTACTTTGAATGTCAGTGGTCTGTATGCACCAATTAAATGACAGAGATTGTCTGAGTAGATCTAAAACTAAGAACCAACTATATTTTTTCTATAAGAAATTCACTTTAAACATAAAGGTTACATTTATATATATCTATATATCATGCAATATATAAATTAAAAGTAAATGAATGGAGACAGATACAATATATACTATACTAATATTACTCAATAGAAAGTGGGACTAGTTATAATAATTTTGGACAAAGTGGATTTCAGAGCAAGGAAAATTATAAAGAGAGGTATTACACAATGATAAAGAAGTGAATTCTCCAAGAATACATAATAATCCTTAACATGTCTGCATCTAACTATAGAATACATGAGGCAAAAACTGATAGAATTTCAAGGAGAAATAGATGAATCAATTATAGTTGCAGGCTTCAACCCTATCCCCTATCAAAATGGACAGATAGAGCAGACAAAAAAAAATCACTAAGAACATATATGAAATCAAAAAGACTGTTAATTAACTGGATATAGTTGACATCTATAGGCTATTTCATTCAACAATAGTAGAATGCACATATTTCTCAAACTCACATGGAACATTCACTGAGATAGGCCACATTCTGGGCCATAAAACTCACCTATAATAAATTTAGAAGAATAGGAACCACACACTGTATGCTCTCAGACCACAGTGGACTTAAACTAGGAATCAGTAAAAGAAAGATAGCATGAAATCCCCAAATATTTGGATGCTCAACAACATACTTCTAAACAACACATGAATTAAAGAAGAATATTCAGAGATATTTTTAAATATTTTGAAATAAATGGAAATGAAAACTTATCTCATCAAAATTCATGGGATGCAGTGAAATCAATGTTTAGAGGGGTATTCATATTCATAGCTTTGAATGCATATAGTAAATAAGAAGAAAATATAAAATCAATGATCTAAGGTTACATGTTAGGAAACTAGAAAAAAAGAACAAATTTAATCCAAAATAAGAAAAGGAAAAAATAATAAAAATTATATTAATAATCAATGAAATTGAAGACAGGAAATCAATAGAGAAAATAAACAAAAATCAAAAGCTAATTCTTTGAAAATATCAGTAAATCTCTAGTGAGACTAAGAATGAAAGAGAAAAAGAAAACACAAATTACCAATACCAGAAATGAAAGAGGGACAGTATAACAGAGTCAATGAACATTAAAAAGATAATAAAGAATATTATGAACAACACTATGTCCACAAATTTGGTAACCTAAATTAAGTGGGCCAATTTCTTCAAATGCACAATTTGCCAGAACTCACACAAGAATAAATAGATCATCTGAATAGGCCAATACCTATTAAAGTAATTGAATCAATAACTGGTAACCTTCTAAAAGAGAAGGTACTAGGTCCAGATGGTAGATTCTACTAATTACTTAATAAAGAAATTATACCAATTCTCTATAATCTCTTCCAGAATATTTTCAAGCTAATTTTATGAGGCCAGCATTACCCAGCAAAAGACATTACAAGAAAACTATACACCAAAATCTCTCATGTACAAAGATGAAAAAAATCAATAAAATATTAGCAAATTTAATTCCAACAATGTATAGACATGATTATATACCATGGCCAAGTGGGATATAGTTCAAGTATGCAAGACTGGTTCAATGTTGGAAATCAATTAATGTAACCCACCACTTCAATAGGCTAAAGAATAAAAATGATATCAATAGGTGTGAAACAGCATTTGACAAAAATCCATCACCTATTTATGATAAAAACTCTCAACAAACTAGGAATAGAAGGGAACTTCTCAACTCGATAAAGAACATCTACAAAAAAACCAACACCTAACATCGTGCTTAGTGGTGAGAAACTCAAAAACCTTTCTCAATAATATCAAGAACAAAGCAAGGATATTCCCTCTCACAGATGCTTTCCAGCATCTTCTTGGAAGTCCCAGGTAAAGCAATAAGACAAGAAAAGGAAATAAAAATAAACAGATTGGGAAGGAAGAAACAAAATTGTCTTTGTTCACAAATGATAGAGTCATCTGTGTAGAAAATCTGAAAGAAAGAATAAGCTTAGTTTAGTAAAAACTATTGACTGTCTTCCAAAGTGGCTGTACCATTTTGTATTACCACCAGCAATAAATAAGAGTTCTGTTGCTCTACATCCTTGCTAGGAGGTATTAGAAGTATGTTTGATTTTAGCTGTTCTAGTAGGTATGTTGTAGTATCTAATTGTTTTAATTTAGAATTCTCTAATGACATGCAATATTGAGCATCTTTTCATATGAATAATTGATATCTATATATTCTTTGGTGAGGTATCTGTTCAAATCTTTTGTCTACTTTTTAATGCGGGCATTCATTTGCTTATTGAGTTTAATGAGTTCTTTTTGAGTTTTTATAATTATGTTTGAAGGTTGAAGCAAAAAAATTATACCAATGTGTGCTCAAAGTATGTAGAAAAACGAATAAAGAAAAGTATATTTTAAAAGTGGCAGGGTGAAAGCACCTACATGGAAATCAACTTTCTATACTTTATTTGAAGTAGTAAAATGTCAGTACTAGTAGATTGTGATGTATGTAGACTATGACAGTAACATATATATATATACTGTAATACCTACAGCAACCACTAAAAAATATATATAATGTATACTCAAAATCATTGCAAATAAATCAAATGAAACTCTAAAGAAAGTTCAAGTAACCTCCACAGAAGTATAGGAAAAGGAAACAGAAGAAAGAGAAACAGAGGGTAAAAATAGAAAAATAATAGATTTATCCCTAATATATCAATAATTACATTAATCATATAACTGTTCTAAATATATAAATTAAAAGAAATTAGCAGGGTGGACTTGATAAAAAAACATGATCTAATTTTATGCTCTCTGCAAAAACTTACTTTAAACATAATGATACAGGCAAATTGAGAGGATAGAAAAAATACGGACATTTGCATGTAAACCATAATTTTTTTTTAAAGCAAGAGTAGCTCTACTGTATCATGTAAAGTAGACTTCTGAGCACAAAAACTCATGAGAAACAAAGAAGGCTATTACATGATAATGAAAGGGTCAATTTATCAAAACAACATAGTGATCGTACATATGTATGCACCAAGTAACAGAGCATCAAAATACATGAAACAAGAACTGATAGAACTGAAAGTAAAAATAGACATGCACAATTTAATTGGAGATTTCAATACCACATAACTGTAAAATAAATTGAATTTGTAATTTAAAAACTTACACATAAAAATCTCTAGGCCCAGATGGAGGACTCCAAACATTAAATAAGAATTGGCACCAACTCTACTTTATCTCTTCCAGAAAACAGAAGAGGAACTAACATTTCGAATTCATTGCAAGAGGTCAGTATTATCCTGATATCATAATCAGACAACAACAAAAGAAAGAAAGAAAGAAAGAAAGAGAGAGAGAGAGAGAGAGAGAGAGAGAGAGAGAGAGAGAGAGAGAGAGAGGGAGAGAGGGAGGGAGGAAGGGAGGGAGGGAGGGAGGAAGAAAACTGCAGATCAATGTCTCTCATGGACTTAAATGCAAAAATGTTCCACAAAATATTAGCAATCTGATTGTAGCAATGTGCAAAACAAGTTTCTTAAACCCGACACCAAAAACACCATTCTTAAGAGAAATCACGGATAAACTGGATTTTATCAAAATTAAAAATTTTTATAAACTATAGACTGGAAGGAAATATTGTGAACCACAAATTGGTAAAGGACTTGTATCTAAAGTTTATAGAATGAGGGACAGATAAATTAAAGAATTAATTTTCACTACTCTTTAGGTTATTTCTCTTCTCTTGTAGATTTACAGAATTTAGCACAATATTCTAGTAAAAACTGTATTGTGTTAAATAATCAGGAAGTAAGGTTCTGCCAACTAATAATCCTAGATAACAATATATGGTACATTATTACAGTTAGAGCACCCACAAAAATCAGACCTCTCTGTATTCACTCCATTAATTAGTCTTCTCCCACATTGACCCTGATCTTAGCTGTGTTGGCTTGTCTAGTGGGATATCATGCAATCAGAAGTTTTAAATAACTTATACATCAAGGCTTGCATCCTTTCTTCCTGCTTTTAGAACTGGGTTCCATATGAAGAAGCTAACTTGTCCTACTAAAGACAAATGGTCCAGCAGACAGCCAATACCAACAACCAGACATTTGAGTGAGGCTATCTTAGACCATCAGTCCCCAGGATAGGCACCAGATAGTATGCAGAAGGAGAAGCAAAATCCACTAAAATAAACCCATTCTATACTGCAGACACAGAGAATCATAAAGAGTTAAAACCGTTGATTTAGGTCTCTAATTTTGATAGTAGGCATTGCAGCAATACATAAATGGTAGTTTATTAGTAGTAAATGATTAAATCCAAAACATAAACTTAAGTAAATGGGTTGATCCAATTATGCAACTGAGTGGTTTAGTTTCAACTCTTATATGAAAAGCCTTTGACAATTATACCATTCTAACTTTTTAATCTCAGTTGCTCATGGTGTTTTGAGCATCACTGAACAGAGTAACAGCACCAATATAGATGACTTAGGAAATTGTTATTAAGTGTGAATTTATTCAGAAGTTGCCTTGCATATTGTATTTTTAATTTGTTAATAATGATTTTGGCTCCAAATTCTGCCTGTCTTCTTAACATCAAATGGTCAAAAAATAAAAAATTCAGCATTTATTTAGAACCAATTAATGTAAGTTCTACCAAACAAACCTTTATAAAAGATTCTATCCTTGAACCATTACGGACTGTGGGCTATTTTTTGTATCACCTATTTGGAATAGTTTAAAGGAGAAGAACCAATTGTCAAATGGGGATTAGCACTCTTAAAAGATGAAAATGTTCATCTGTCATTGTAATTTTGCCAAAAAATAAGTTACTAAGAGTAATTTGTGTAATTTATCATTCAACCTGTTATTTAGGTCAAACAATCTAGTAAGCACATTAATATGAAAAACATAAATTTTTCACCACCTCAGGTACAATACACTTTAAAATATGCCAATCTTCATGCTTTAGGGCATAATTTGGTTACCAGCTGGGGTCAGGAAGAAATTTTCCCCATAGTGTAGTATTGCCAATTACCATAGGTGTAGAGAGAACAAGAGAAAGAGTCAGGGGGGTAGAGGGACCTCTAAAGCATCTGGTATTGGATGCTCTCGGAGTGAGAATTCAGCATAAGATGAAACATTCAATTGTTCCTGTATGTCAATTTCTATATTCCTATGAGCTGCCAATATGACACTGCTGCCACAAGGGAGGGATTTCCTGCAGAACAGATGTCACTTACAGTATTATGTGGGCTATGTATCTCAACAAATAATTGCTTGGCACTTCTGCCCTATGGCAAGGGTCTGAAAATATGTTAGGGTGGAAATACACCATATAAGCAGATGGGCATAGATAAAAGAAAGAGCAAGAGCATACTGAGTCTGAAATGTATGTGTAAAAGCCAGATGGGGGTACTGAAGCAGATGTCTCCCCTTATCTTCAGTGACTAAAGCCCAAGATCAGAAATTTTGTTATTAGTTATTTAGAAGTTCTATTTTAAAATTTCTCTAGATGAGTATGTGTTGCATAAAGCTCCAATTTATTGAAACAAAGAAATCTTGGCTTTTCGATATACACTGCAATTTCCCTTTGAAATGAATGCATTTTGCTTAAGGCCTGAAACTGATAAGAGATTCCCAACACCAGTGCGCCCTATTTCCACTCCTCCCTGCAAAAAAAAGAAAAAGGAAAAAACTAGGCTGGGATAAGAGGATGGACACAAAGACTGACAATGAATGACAAAGTACAATTGAGATGGGACTTGCCTGAGAGAGACAGCAAGAGAGGGAAAAAAAGTTCTTTTAAAATATCAATAAGAGAATCAAAGAAGCAAGATCCTTTTTCTGATAAAAAGGGAAAAGTTAATAACCGTGAAGAAAGAAGGCAATTGCAATATGCTCCAACTGTAATGGAAGAAAAGAAGATGAAGGTAGAATCAGAAAGTAATCATTTTAAATAAGTTTAACATATATGTAACTTTCAGACTTTACACAATTCAAGGATTAAAGTTTTAAAAATATTTTAACTATTTGCAATAATGGCAGACCTGTTTCACTATATAAATAATTGGTTGGAGAAAAAGAAGGAATGTTTTTGTTCAAAAGAACTAGCAAAAGAATTTTTACTTAAAAATAGCATTGATTGCAGAAAAAAAGCTTGGGGATGGAGGTGGGGGACAAATAAATACAAGATAAACTATTAAAAGGCATTAAATGATATCTCAGAAACAGAAAATGTTTGAGGGTATTACTGATATGTTTCTAGGCTAAATTGAACATGAGTTAAAAGAACTTTGAAAATTTTCTAGACAAAAATAATTCAGCCATTCAATAATGTATGAAAACTGTGATTCAATGAAACACTGCTCATGTGTTGGAGAAGATCCAAAGATGATGCTTAAGGAAAAGTCTTATTTGCCTGCTAATATCCCTTCTTATGTATTTTGATCTTAGGGAATATTATCTTTATTGTAAGGTATTAATCCCACCACAGCCCCCTCTGTTTTCAAAGTTTAATAATCTATCCTCAATTATTAGTATGGTAAAACAGGATACAAGGTCCTTATTGGAGAAAATATTCTCAAATTTTTCTTCTAGCTATTTAGTCCAGCTGACAAAAGTATAACATAGGGGAAATTGCCTAAAATCAATCGTTCACTCTTTTGAGTACTGTAAGTAACAAAGGTGAGAGGAGTAAGGATGTTCCCCCAGCTCTAGGTAAATTAAGGTGGTTGGACCTTACCTTGAAGGGAACAGGAAGCCACTGAAATGCTTGTTGTGGGTTTGCTTGTTTGAGAGACGGGTACCACAGTCACATCTACAATGTGGAAGAACCCTGGGGTTACATAGTAGGGAAAGATTGGATGGGAAGACAGGAATGAAGGACACCAACACAGAGCATTGTAGTTACACAGATGAGAGAGATAATAACTTTGACTAGGATAGTGGCAGAAACAGTAGAGGAAAATGGACAGATATGAGAACTATTTATAAGGGACACTCAACAGGAATTTGCAATAACAGGATGAAGGAGAGAAAGGATAAAATGATGACCTGAATTTTGAGGCTTGAACAAGTACTTGGATAAGTATTCTGTTATGAAGTACAAAACACTGAAGGACAAGAAAGGTCTTTGTTTGGTTTGATTCATGAAGGCATTGGGAGACACTAGATCACTAATCCAGTTTGGGCCATACTGAATTTGAAGAGGCATCCAGGTAAAAGCAGCCAAGGTAGGGGATAAATTTGCCTGGGGATAGTGTGAAATGTCAGAAGCAAAGAATCCCAAATACAGTTTTAAGGAAAAACATTTGTTAAAAAGATATTATTGTGATCACCTATTCTGTTCTAGTCCCCAGAGCTTCATCTACAAGACAGACAATGTCCATTCTTCCATGCAGCTTACATTTTTGGGTGAGCCAAATAATTAACCAGTAAGCAAATAAGCAACAACTCCCTACAACATGATAGGTTGGGTATTTTCAGATATGTTGAAGAGTTATGTAAAAAGTAAAACAGCATACAGTGATAACAAGTGCCTGGAACATGGTGGAACACTTAAAGGAAGGGTGAGAAGGTGCAGCATTAGAAGGAAAGCAGGAGGGAACACTGACAGTTCCAGGATGCAAAGCAGAGGGATAGAAATAGGCCTCTGATGGACAAAGGGAGAATGTCATAACTAGGAGCCAACCAAGAGGCAGAAAATGGAAACTTAATTATTTCTCTAATAAGACCACCAGAAAATTGAAAAGTGTTTCTACCAAAACTTCTGCTTACACAGTGTGCAGTCAGACTGGACAAGTCTCAAAAAAGTTGTAGACAGTGTTGGCAAAACTGGACAGCTACATGTAAGAGAATGAAACTGGATCACTGTCTAACCCCATACACAAAAGTAAATTCAGAATGGATCAAAGACCTGAATGTAAGTCATGAAACCATAAAACTCTTAGAAAAAACATAGGCAAAAATCTCTTGGACATAAACATTAGTGACTTCTTCATGAACATATCTCCCCAGGCAAGGGAAACAAAGGGAAAGATGAACAAGTGGAACTATATCAAGCTGAAAAGCTTCTGTACAGCAAAGGACACCATCAATAAAACAAAAAGGGACCCTACAGTATGGGAGAATATATTCATAAATGACAGATCCGATAAAGGGTTGACATCCAAAATATATAAAGAACTCACGCACCTCAGCAAACAAAAAGCAAATAATCCAATTAAAAAATGGGCAGAGGAGCTGAACAGACAGTTCTCTAAAGAAGAAATTCAGATGGCCAACAGACACATGAAAAGATGCTCCACATCGCTAATTACCAGAGAAATGCACATTAAAACCACAATGAGATATCACCTCACACCAGTAAGGATGGCTACCATCCAAAAGACAAACAACAATAAATGTTGGCGAGGCTGTGGAGAAAGGGGAACCCTCCTACACTGCTGGTGGGGATATAAATTAGTTCAACCATTGTGGAAAGCAGTGTGAAAGTTCCTAAAAGTGCTCAAAATAGACTTACCATTTGACCCAGGAATTTCACTTCTAGGAATTTACCCTAAGAATGCAGCACTCCAGTTTGAAAAAGACAGATGTACCCCTATGTTTATCGCAGCACTATTTACAATAGTCAAGAAATGGAAGCAACCTAAATGTCCATCAGTAGATGAATGAATAAAGAAGATGTGGTACATATACACAATGGAATATTATTCAGCTGTAAGAAGAAAACAAATCCTACAATTTGCAACAACATGGATGGAGCTAGAGGGTATTATGCTCAGTGAAATAAGCCAAGTGGAGAAAGACAAATACCAAATGATTTCACTCATCTGTGGAGTATAAGATCAAAGGAAAAACTGAAGGAACAAAACAGCAGCAGAATCACAGAACCCAAGGAGGGACTAACAGTTACCAGAGGGAAAGAGACTCAGGAGAATGGGAGGGTAGGGAGGGATAAGGGCAGGGAAGAAGAAAGGGGGTACTATGATTAGCATGTATAATGTGGGGGGTGGGGGAAAGGGGAGGGCTGTTCAACACAAGAGAAGAGAAGTAGTGATTCTACAACATCTTACTATGCTGATGGACAGTGACTGTAATGGGGTTTGTTGGGGGGACTTGGGGTAGGGGAGAGTCTAGTAAACATAATGTTCTTCATGTAATTGTAGATTAATGATAACAAAATTTTAAAAATAAATAAATAAATAAAAAGATAAAGAAATGGAGGCACAGAAGTTAAGTGACTTGTCCAAAGTTACAGGGAAAAAGAAAAAAAAAAGTTGTAGACAGACAATGCCCTGAACCTCAACAGTAGAAAGTTAGAAGGAAAGTAAAAGAAATTGGCAATTGTTGAAGTTAGTAAGCTAAAGCAATTAATAAAACACCCCAAGATTAAACATTTCCTTATATCTTGAACTGAATATCTTAGCTTATATGGTCACATATTAATATTGAAAATGTAATTTGGAATGGAAATGTGTACTCTGCCTGCTTTTCTCAATTATTCATGTTTCCGATTTCACCCACAGGGTCAGTTAACATATATGGCACCGTCATTCATTTGGCGGAAGCTACGAGAAATAATTGTCATCTATATATCTGGACTTTCATATTTGGAAAAGAATTAAAAATGAAGATAGTAGTGTTGCCACTAAAAATAAGCCAAGCAAAGGTAAATGTTGAATATATATTATTTAAAAGTTCTAATGAAATATCTTCTTTGGGGGTCAACCCCCAAGATGCATTTTCAGGTAACTATGAGAAATTTGAAGAGGAGACCACTAGTTATAATAATTTATTAAAAGCCTTGAAAAGAAATGGAAAAATTGAAAATGGACAACAGTCTTCACATTTATAGAGGCAGATTATAAAGCTGAAGGTAACCAATATTCTATGTTTCAAGAAAAGTAAAAGGAAATTAGGCTAAAATTATAGGCCAATTGTAGTGAAAGGAGAACATTAATATTATAACTGGATGCCACAATATATTACCTAAAAATTTGTATAATTCTCTCTGCTTTATTGCCTAAAATCAGACAGACCCTGAAAAGCAGGTATTAATAAAAATCACAGTGCCAGACTGTCATACTTGAGGACTCTGAGGGAACAGGCGACTCCCACTCTTGTCCCCCTGGGCTGCAGTGAGCCTTTTTCCTCCCTTGGTAGACCTTTAGGCTATAAAGCTATTTTACTAGGTGCTGCAAGTCTCAGATGTATATATATATATATGTGTGTGTGTATATATATATATATGTTATTCAGACAACACAATGTGGATGAGGTATCTTCTTTTGGCTTCTTGATTATGAAGCTGATCATAAATTGGATGAACTTAGCGAAAGCAGCAGCTACCATTTCAGTTCGTCCCGCACTCATTATCAGGAAGTAGTAGCTACATTTTCTCAGATCTGAACCCGCATTCCTCATGTTTACAACAAAAGGGAACTTTGGGGAAAAAATGCTTTCATTCTGATTAAAAGAAAACCTTGCTACAGATAATGCATAGTTGCCACCTTACGATTTTTTAGCTCTACAGCTTCTGAAATTTCCCTTTTATCAACACTAGAGACAGAGGAACTTTTAAAGCATGGAAGGCCACTTGACATAATTTCTTTTTAAATCTGAGTTTTATGAAAAGAAAAAAAAGAAAGTTAGGGTTGTAGGAGGTCTTTGAAACTGATAACTTCAAAAGTTTGTTCAGCATAAATGTAAATGAGATTTTTTTCTGGAGGAGATGTCCAAATCCTACTGGTTATTTAACAAATCTAGAACACCCAAAGTACAACTAGAAAATGAGATCTAAGCATGAAAGATCTAGATCTAGCAACTGATTCTGTGATTGCTTTGTTTGTTTGTGTTTTTACTGCTTTCCCTTGTTCTTTAGTTTTACCTCTGTATCAGGATTAATATCTTTGATGTATATCACTTGTATATTTCTCCTTTTTTATATTTCAACTCCTTTCCTGGCAGCCCTTCTGCTCTGTGGACCCAGAGAAAAGGAGAGGTGAATGCCAGGAATGGAAAAAGGAAGACGTAGAAAGTTCTTAGCAGACCAAGAAGTAATGCTTCCTCAAAATAAAAAATAAATTATAGCAAGAAGACAAAGGGAGATAAGAAGACAAACATGCAGGTCCTAATTTGTCCCTGTTCTGAGACAAAACCATTAGTGTATATGCAGAAGAGAGTTTGCCAAAGGATAGAAACCCCAACTGGGGCAGTGAGAAACCTAAATAAGAGGGGCTTTTGCTCCATTTTCCATTTAGAACTCTGATACTGTTGAATAATCTCAGCATATCAGAAATGATAAGACGACATAAATTCCTGCAGACCCACACTAGTTAATAGTTCTTAACCACGAGGAGGTCCAGCCTAGGCTCCGCAATTGAGATGCAAAGTCCATTAGCATTGACTCTGCATCTTCCAAGAAGATAGTCCATGAGTCCCATTAGCCACAGACCTAGCAGTGGAAGATGACAGGAAGCCTGATGGCCAAGCCAAGCCACGAGCAGCATGGAAGAGGTCATCCAGGTCAAAAGATGTATGAACATGTAAGCTTCACCCTCATACCCATGAAAAACAGTGTTTGCCAAAAAGAAACAGATTTAACCTGAAAGCAACCACTTTAAGAAGGAAGACTTTGAGATACATTTAACTGGAACATTATTTTTATGCCATTATCCTCTCCCCAACTGACATCTACTCTTCCCCATTCCTTGTCACCCCCTACCCATCAGTAAGATATGAGTATTGATTGGGAGGGCACTGGGGAATTCAAGAAAAATTTAGAATTGTTACAAAAAAAGAGAGACTATATTTTACTCATAATTTTTATCCTCTTTACACATTATCAACAAAATGAAATTAGATACTTCAAGAGGATGGAGCTTCCCACAAAGAGTCCATTCACAGTCAACATAAGCCTGGCTCATGATAGCGTTTAGAAAGAAATATTGTTCCATGTTAAAGACTCCTGTTTTATGTACTCTAAAACAGCCAAATTTCATTCTTTAAAATAAAGTAATAAATACTCATTGAAACATATTATAATGTGCTAACAAGTCTCATAATATAGTATTTAAAATGCATTTATCACAGAATGAGTCTCTAAAGCTTAGAATCTTTTACAGTAGTGTGTCTCAACATTTAAAAAGTCAAAAATGTGAGTTGATCGATGACTTCAAGCAGAACTTCAAAGTGGGCAGTCCTTCATAAAGACAGACAAGAGTCTCGTCCTCTGAATACAATTTAATTTTTATCACATCACATAGTATTGATCTGAGATGCTGGTATGTGTTAACCGAAGATAAAGTTGACCAAATGGGCCCATTGTGTAAGGCATATCTGTCCCCATATTACTTCTAGAGAGTCTAAAAACACTACCCAGTATGTGTTGATTTTCATCTCTTTTAATATTAGAGGCTGATCCTTTTCCCAATCAGGAATAGAATTTTCAATCTCAGATAAATAACAAAAGTTTAAAATCTAGAAAACATATCTGGATCAAATCAACTTCAAATGTTCAAACCAAACTTGACCAACTTTAGCTTAATGGACAAAATTAGACAGAGCACCTGCACCCTGCAAATATGATGTAGAAGATCTAATCAGTTAGGGTGTTCACTCGTAGAGAATTAACTAAGGAGATGAGAACAGGTATCATAATGGTCTGTGTTCATAGCAACAATTGGGATGATTGCCTGGCACACAGTAATTTCTTGAAGGCCATGTCCATAGAGCACCCCCTACCAATTCTAATAACATACTATCCCTTCCATCTCTCCCTACAGCCACAAAAGAAAACACCTGGCCAATAAAAACTGAGCATAGCACTTACCATCACCTTATGGACCAGGCCAAGGGCTGGAAATGTGATCCCAGCAAATCTTTATCTGAAAATTTTCACACTGGAGCTGAGTAAATAAGCCCCATTTTCATAGGTGGCAAGTTGTAAAAATGTGCACCTAGAGGGAATGAAGCTTCCTGCAAGGAGGAACTGGTCTGAGAACAGAGACAATAGGAAGACAAAGGCACAAATGAGAGATGAACACGTTCTTAGCAATATTTTGAAGTCCTGGTTCCAGTACCCCTCATATTGGCTACCGTTCCTCATAATAGGAGCCAACAAATTCTTTATGGCTTCATTTACTTCCAACTGAGTTGATATTACTGGACATCATTTGAGTCCTCACTCATAAAGCTAGTGAGAAAGCAGTAAACCCCAACTAGGCTGGCAAATAACTTCAGCATTGTCATGGTCATAGAAGAATGGCATTTTTGCTAATTGTGCGATTTTGAGCTAATTTCTTAAAAATCTCTGAGCATCAGTTCATTATCTGCAAAAATGAGGCTTATAGCTACTCCATGGGGTTATTGAAAAATTAGGAATCAAGTACATAAAATGCTTAACGTGATGGTTCTCCCATAGTACTTGCTCAAAAAGTGCTAACATTTTATTGTTTCAATAATGATGATGATCCTAAGAAGACAAAGATGATAGAATTAAGACTCTATGTGATTTTTTCCATTAAAAGGATACCCGCTTAAATATATCTTAGTAAAGAAAGTTACAAGGACTAAAAAGGCAAATTAATAAAGTCAGAAATAATTTTTATACAAAACATAACCATTACCTTAAGAAGAAATGATTTTTGAAAGCTTAATTTACAATAAATAAGCATGAAAGTTTAAAAGAGGTTAATGGAGTTTATCTTATTTTTAAGAATAGGCTTAAAAATGAAAGCTAAAGTAAATATGATTGATATAGCTAATCCCTGAGAATAGATGTAGCAATACTTTCAGACCCAACTCATAGACACCCAGGATTAAGCCTTCCATCACCAAATCCAAATACAATTACCATGTGGCCACACCTATGGTACATAGTTGTTCATTAACTGCATTTACTTATTTACTCTTCTACATTATAAATCCTTCAATATGAAGGTCTCTTTTTCACAGTTGCAACTTGGTCAGAAGTAGCTGCTCAAAATATAGTATTTAAATTAAACTGAATTCTAGAAGTATACTGGGAGTCAGAAGAAATGGATTCTAATTTTGCCTCTGACACCAGGTGTCCTTGAATAAGTCACTAGCCATAGGGTCATATAGTCACTGTGTTGGCCCTCAAAGTTAGGTCCTTTAGCCCCTTACCACAGTGCAAAAATCACATCTAAAGTACATTTTCTACCTTTACACACTGAGATAGACCCTCTACAAAATGTAAAACTTCATAACCACTTTTGCAATAATTATTTGCTCTCACATTGAACAACTCAATGAAGCAATGCTTTAAAAGGCTCAGTGTCATTGAGTCAGCAATGCAGACCCATAATTCTAACTCAGAGATGGCATTCTTTCTATATATCACACCACTTACTTGAGTTTTAGAAGTCTTAAAATACTTTTAGAAAGCATATCACTCGTAATAATGTGCCTACTCAAATGTCACACCTCACTGACTGATTTGGATAGTCAAATGAGATAATATGAAACTTCCTTATAAAGTAGAAAATGCTCCAAAATACCAACTAGTATTATTTTAATAATGACAATGTCGATAATGATGATGATAGGGAAAAGAAAATTATGTACTTGGGATGCTTTGTCACTCTAATATTTACATGCTGTTAAATGAGCCGCTTACCGGGAATTGTAGCCTCTTATATGGGAACAGGGAGAAAGCTCTGGGTTTTTATTCTTATTTTCTCTTCAGCTTTTGAGTACAATTAAAATGTATGCATTTTCAGAGGTGGTTAACTGCTATATTTACTTAAAAATTATGGCTATATATGTGTATACAGATACATACCTTGGAAAAGGATGGCAATTGACTTGAAGAAATCTCTGGTCTTCCAGGGAAAAATCTGTGAAACATTGGTTTGTATGAAAACTGTGTGTGGAACTGGATATGCTGGGCCCTGGCTTTCTGGCTGAGTTGAAGTCTCCTCTCCTTTTCTCCTAATTGCTCTTTCAGTTGAAATTGGAGTCCAGCTAAAGCTTGTAACATATTTTTCTTCTTTTCTTCTCACTATTAATGGATTTGAAATAAAGGAACTCTACAAACAAAATGCAAAAAATTATTTTCTTTTATCACCTGAGATTGTATACTGTAAAATAAATCTAATAAATGACAGGGGAAGCATCTGAAATAGAAAAACAAACTCATTCTTTAATGGTCATGGTTCACCCGTAAAGATACAATTCTTAATGCTCAAGTTGAAAAAAAAAAGATGAGAAGAAACAGTTGGCATTCAGCTAACAATTGTGTTTGGAGATTTGTGCCTGACTTTGTTATTCTGAGCAAAGCCAGGTACCAGCCTCTTGGGATTATGTACAAAGGCAAGAAAAAAAGTGGACATGCACAAACCTCAAAGGTGACTGCTGGGTTAATAAAACAGTCTGTTTCCTGTTCACCCACTCTTGCTCTCAGTGTGCAAGTATATTAAAATATGTCAAAAGGAAAACCATTCCCTGTGCAAAAAATAATTCAACGACAAGTCACAATTTCCAGCTGATGGAGTGCCTTGGTGCATTTGACTGCAGTAACAAGTAATCCATACATCTCTCTGGATGAAAGTTGTATCCTCATTAAAGGAGAAACAAACACAAAATAGGAACAACAGTCACATAGGAAAACAGAGCACAAAAGATACTGCATTTGCCCCTCTCAGTTTCTGGTTTGAGCGATCACAGACTAAAGAACAGTGCTATCCTAGAAGTAACCTCCTAAAAAGCCATGAAAGTAAAATGAGGAAGCTGACAGAGGAACTGAATGTGTAGCTAATAGTCACCTATGTTTCTGTTCAGTCTATTGGGAAAAACATCTTTTTCTATCCAGTCTGTATAATATCTCCCACTACATCAGACATTGTAATATGAAGTGACTGGATTAAACAACACACCCCAGGAATTTTAAATTAATGCTCTAACTTATATCTTTAAATAGCCTCTTTTAGATAAACTCTGGTTTAAGCATTTATAAGATATACCAACCTTTGCTTTTCTGATTTTTCTCTAAAGAACTATATCATTGACAGATCTGCAAAAAACAAAAAAAAAATGTTAATGTCATTCAACTCTAATAATACTGCTCTTAGGTGGTTACTGTGTTGCATGTAACTAAGGCAAAAAAATACATTGGATATAAAATGTGAGAGCTCTGGTCCTGGGCACAGTTGGATATATGACAGGAGCATGTGCCTTCAACGAGTACTTAATAATCTGGAATAATAAGGGAACAACATTTTTGAGAGAATATAACTAATTTTAAAAGTGTGGTACTAGCATTTATTTCAAAGCTGAGGATGTGAGGGCGATCTGGCTGCGACATCTGTCACCCCATTGATCGCCAGGGTTGATTCGGCTGATCTGGCTGGCTAGGCGGGTGTCCCCTTCCTCCCTCACTGCTCCATGTGCGTCCCTCCCGAAGCTGCGCGCTCGGTCAAAGAGGACGACCTTCCCCGATAGAGGAGGACCGTTCTTCGGTCAAGGGTATACGAGTAGCTGCACTCCCCTGCTGGAACCTCCAAACAAGCTCTCAAAGCTGAGTAAGGTACTTCTGTATCCAGGCAACACCTTTGCTCAACTATTTGCTTGACAATTACCATACACTATTGCAATTGCCTGCTTACCTGGTCATCCCCTCCATACTAGAATGCAAGCTCCTCAAAGGCAAGATTTCCTATGTGTTGTTTTTTATGCTGTGAGAATCCCCATTTCATAAAGCCCCTGGCACATAATAGGAATTCAATAATTATCATTTCGTTGGTTGATTAGCTGATTAAATATAGTTGTGCACCTGACAATTTATGCCACACTTTGAACTGCCAACCCTTTACTGGAAGACAGCAGCAGATCTGTAAAGGAAAGGTGTATTTAGGAAAAGCCCGATTATTTCTGTGATAAACTATAGCCCAAGATCAATGGATATACACATAGAAAGGCAGAACGACTCAATTGTGAACTACACTTTAAACCAGAACAGATAGAACAACCACTAAAATGAAACTGAAGCCCAGTATAGGAGTGTAGGTAATAAAGGATCATTAAACCAATCTAAAGAAGTTCAATTGTCCAGGCCCAGGGCAATATATGAGCTTGGAAACAAGAAATAAATGTGATGAACCTAAGTTAATGATAAGAATAACATTAAAGATGAGAAACAGATTTAGACACTAAGAACTACTGAGCTTGACTTTTTATCCCCCATGAAAGTCTACAGTAGATTATAAAACAGCGTGTCCATGAAGTTATGAAAAATAAAGTGGAATTCAGTAGGAGACAGGCAGCTGGGGGTCAAAATAGTGTTGTATGAACCCAAAATTGCTGGGTTCATGTTCTGCATGTATGCCTCAGTCACTTTAGTGATTTGTCCTTTTCTCTATTAGTTTTGGGTAGAATTATGTCCCCCACAAAAATATGTTGAAGTCCTAACCCTGGTAAATGTAAAATATGCCCTAATATGGAAATAGGGTCTTTGTAGATCTAATTAAGTTACAAGTTAAGATGAGGGTATACTGGACTAGGGGAGCCCTTAATCCATATGGCTGGAGTTCTTAGAGGAATGAGGAGACATAGAAAAGACAGACACGGAGGGGAGCACACCACGTGATGATGGAGATAGAGACTAGGGCTGTGCTGCAAGAGCAGGGAAATCTCCCTCTGAGTCCCCAAGAAGGAGCCACTCCTGCCAACATTTTTTATTGCAGGCCTACAGAACTATTAGAGAATAACATTTTGTTGTTTTAAGCTACCCAGTTTGTGGTAATTTGTTATGACAGCCCTAGGAAACCCATACACCATTCTATAAAATGAATAATGTATCTTCCTGAGGTAATTGTCAGGAGGATTATAATATAATATCAGTAATTCTTAATTTCAGGAAAGGATTTCACAAAGTTTCTTATAATATGTTCACTGAAAAGAGAAATCTATATGAGCTCAATTATGAGCTAGGTTCAAAGTTGTCAAGACTATCAGTCCCAAAGAGAGCTGATTCATATTTCAACATTAACCCAACATTTCCCCAAGTTTTCACTTATTGATATATTAAAAATAGCTCTTAGACCTTGGATGTTTATATTTTAGAGCCCTTTGAGACAGACAGACAGAGGTTTGGAAGACTGACCTTGAGTAACATCTGTAATGGTGGACACAGAAACATTCAGTCATCCATTGCTATTTAACACAATTTAACAGGACTTAGAGAAATACCTAGAAAGGATGCTGCTCAAATATGGAAAAAAAACTAAGTTAGGAGAAATAACATTGTCTGAATGACAAAATCAACATTTAAAAATAAAATAATTGTTATTGTAACAATATGATTTAGTAATAATTACTACTAATAATAATTTAATATTTTAAGCCCCTAACAGAACTTGATACATAGTACAAACTCAGTAAATTACTATTATTTTTAATAGTAGGATGGCCTAGACTAATCTGCCAAGCCCACTTAGGTGGAAAATACACAGTATTTCATTTGGGTTCAAAATTTACATAGGTGTAAGGTGGGAAATATCCAGGTTCATCATCGATTCATATAGAATAGATTTGAAGATATCAGTTGACCAAAGTCTCAGTATGTCTGAACAGTGTTTTTTGTAGCTTCTAAAACGAAACAAAACAAAGCAAACAACAAGGGTGAGAGCTTGGAATGAATTAATAAGTATATATGTAAGCCTATGATAATTCACAGCATGGGAAGGTAAGAGGTCTGTTTTTTTAGAAACAACATTTCTCCTCTTTAAATTTGGCAACAGCCTCCTTGGTGAAGAGAGGAGGGCACAAGTCCAAAGGAGAGGGAGGGGTTCTGCCCGTTCCCATCGAGACTCCAGGAGGATAGCAAGATGTAGGCTCCCAAGCCATGCAAATCTCTGCCACAGGACATAGATCTGGGTGAAAGAGATTTCTTCTGGCCCCTATAAACATTTGAAGCTTCACAAAAGCGGCATCCAAGAAATGTAGCAACACTAAGAAATATCAGATACTCCCTCAGTTAAGACTGAAGTGCAAAGAATGGCCACAGACCTTTGAGGGAGTAAAAGAAAGACACCAGCTAGGAAGACACATTGGAGCATCTCTTCTTCCCGGAGATCCAAAGGGGGCCCCAAAAGTAATGGGGAAGGGAGGACCTTGTTGACAAAGGATGAAGACAAAGTTACCAAGAGAGAAAGATTTCCCCCACGGTGATTGTCATGAGCTCCAGTGATACCCAAGGCAAGGGGCACAACAGGGCAGGCCTAATGTCAGTGTGGCTCTTTTTTAATTAAAATTCTCTCTCAAGACTGTTAGAAACATCACATGCAACTGGGAACCTTCTGGATACAAAACATATTTCCCCAGGTGTTGCCTAGGACACAATGCTTATGATACTCATCACAGAAGTAACTGGGGCTCTTTATACTTGAGTTCTTTCCAGTGCAGGCTTTCAGACCATTTGGCATACTCACTGTATTAGTTTTCTTTGGATGCTGCTTTAAAAATTACCAAAAAAGTTGGTGATTTCAACAACACATTTTTTGTCTCTTATAATTCTAGCAAAAATGTCTGAAATTAGTTTCCCAGGGCTAAAGTCAGGGTGTCAGCAGGACTGGCTTCTTGTGGAGGTCTTAAGGAAGAACCCATTTCCTTGCTTTTTTTTCAGATTGTAGAAGTTATATTCCTGGGCTTGTGGCTCCTTCCTCCATCTTCAAAGTGCCCCCTTCAGTCTCTGCTTCCATGGCCACAGGTCCTTCTCCTCAACTCTGACTTCTACATCCCTCAGAGATGGACTACTGGGGTTACATTGGGCCCATCCAGGTGATCTCTTCTTGGGACCCTTAACTTAATCACACCTGCAAAGTCCTTTTTCGCTGTACAAGGTAATATCCACAGGTTCCAGGAATTAGGATGTGGACATATTTGGGGGACCTTCACTCAGAATACCAAACCCACTTTAAAAGAAACATTATAGGGAAAGAGTGTGGTATTGTATGAAAAGATAAACTGGCTTTGCTTGCTTCACCAACACTTATAATGTTTTTTATTGGCCAGATGCTTTTCTAAGTGTTTTACAAATATTAATTCATTTAACCTTCAGATCAGCCTTAGGAGATAAGGATCATTATAATCCTCATTTTATTGATGAGAATGCTGAGGCACAGAAAGGATAAGGTATTTATTTGTACATGGTTATTTAGAGCCTGTATGAATCCAAATCATGCCTCTTTGGTGGATAGTCTTGACACAATGTTTTTACTGGAAAAAACCTACTTTATATGACTGATGTGAGGATTAAATAAAATAATGTAAATTAAATAGTTATCATGGTTATTGACTCAAAAATTATTCATTACACCATAGATGATGAAATAAATATATTAGAAAGATTATCAAGAAAAACAGGAAAAGAAGAATAAGGATAGTTAGGGAACTCGAAACACTATCATCTGGAAAATGGTAGTTTAGCTTGGAAAATAAAAGAATTATGGGGACACCAAAGCTGTCTTGAAATATGTAAATAACTTTCACATGAAAGGGGAAGTAGATTTATTTTACTGCTCCCCCATAAAACCAAACTAAAACCTAAGGGTGGAAATTACACAGTGAAAAAATATGGCTCAAAAAAGAAAAGAAAAAGAGAAAGGAAAGAAAGGCCTAATAATTAGAGTGATCCACCAGTGAAAAAAATCTGTCTCAGAATTTTGTAAGCTTTTAGTCCATTGGAATGATTCTCTGTTGTATATAAAATATGGGAAGGATTTCAACAATGACAGGGACATTAAAATACATTCATGCATTTATTCAGCAAATATTTACTGACCATCTTCTGTGTGCAGTGCTTGTAAGGCCCCTTATAACTAAAAATAATAGAATCTCCTATACTATGAAGGAGCAGACAAGAACACGTGTTGCAGAAATGCACATAATTTCAGGCTGATTCTCATTGGCAGAGTCTACTAATTCTTTCATCTCAGGCTCTCTGGCTGGTCTTCTGGTGTGATCTGCAATAAGCCTTTATTTTCACAATCATTTATCACCAGTCACAGGAAGATTTTTCTATAGTAAAGAGTCAGTTTTTAATAGGAAAAAAATAACTCATTATTATATGATTCTCTCTTCTTCCTTAAAAGAAGAAAGAATTTTATGCCACAATGATTAGGGTGTTTTTCCTTTTGGCCTATGCAAATAAACATAATAGCACTTAACATCTTCTAACCAAGATCTGGACCATACGGTACTTTGGGAAGAGTCTGTGCTTTGTCCTTGTCCCCAGTAAAGATATGCAGAAACTTCACTCACTCTTTTGGACCCACAAACAACTAATTATGGTAGAAATCTATTAAATCTGATTTGCCCTGGGAATTAATATTAAAAATATCAATAAGATTCTATCTACCTATTTCTCATTTGTTCTTCCTGGCTACAGGGGATTGCTTTTGGAGAATTACCTGAATTGCACAGGTAATCCAAGGAAGTTTCCAACTATTGAGTAGAATGTGCCCAGCATCGGGGCACTTTATCACATATGATACTTTATCACACAGCACCCAATTGCAATTATTACACAGCTGTTAGAACATCTCAGAATTAACTGGATAAGTGGATAGTCCTCTAATTGATTTTTGCTGCTTACAGTATTTTCTTTGCAGAAGATAGAGCCAGGATAATGATAACCCTAATACAAATTGATGTTTAATGAGCTCTTACTATGTGATGATTACATCATGTTAATCACCATAAGCAATGCTTTCAACATGCTATCAGGCAGGTGCCACCCTTATCCTTGTCTAAATAATGTGAAGGGACCAATATTAAAATCCAAAGGGACATGGAACTCTTGAGGTCCCATTGGCTGATAAACTGCACCTACAACCTCCCTAATGGAGATAAATTAGTTAGAAGAATATTGAAGAGCAATTACAAGTCCGAAATTATTTAGATGTCTTTTCCAGAAATAAACAGTGAGCCAAAGATGGGGTTAGAACGCGTTTCCTAAATGCCATGTTCTAAATGACTATTGATTAAATTAAATATGAAAATCACTCACAGCACCTGAGAAGTAGTCACATCACTGAGTTATTAAATATCATGCAAGGGCTTGTACAGGTAGGAACACTAAAAAAAAATACAGTAAACTTTCTTCTCTTCCCCTTCAAAATGCCCCGAGGCACACATATACATTATGGGCACCCCTGGCCTAAAAATTCTAGGTTGAGGGAAAAAGAAATCCAAAATCCTTGAATTATAAGAGCAGTAAAAGCATCTCAAATGATAACTATTTTGCCCCTTTAACACCAAAAGATCAACTGATTTTTATTTTTCCCTTGGAGTTGACCTTTATTTAACCCATGGAATGCCAAAGTTATGGCCTGAAGCAATTTTTTCAGTGAATGCCTTGATTTGGGACAAGAATAGACATTTCACTCACCCTGTCTCTGAATCATCATTTCATACCACTGCTGATGGTCAGTCTAACAAAGAAAAAACATTTCTCAGCATTTAGAAAATGCTAAAACTTCCTATTCAATTATTTATTTCCTTCACTTCAAATATCTTCAGAACTATAAAATGCTTGCAAGTTCCAAAATAATTGCATTATTTTTCAGTTATTATTAAGCTTTTCACTAAGATATTTTGCTCATTTATATGTTAAAAATAACAAGCTGATTGTGTTTAAATCATGAAAAGTTGAAACAGTTTCTTTTGATCAGTTGACTGCCTGCTGGCATCTTTTCCTAATGGGGAAATTAATTTTAAGGTATTCTGGTACTTCTTTTACCCCTTAGATAAGTCCTGCACCTATATATGATTGTTCAGTGCTATCCCATTATTTTGAACTTAGTAAATGAGGTATATTTAAAGGATTTAGACATGATTAGTAGAGTCTAACAGTCTTTCTTTAACAAGAACTCAATAGTTGTATATTATGAAAGATTACATACCAAAGAGAAAAGTCCAAAAGTACAGTAGGAGGTATCTAATTTAGAGATTAAGAATTTATAGTTGTAAAGGCTTTGAGGCACCTCTATGAGTTACCCAAGAGAGAATGCAGATTCTCTGGAGCTTTGTAATGATATAAACAGCTACACTTCTGAGCTGACATAAATTCAACCCAAGTTACAAACAGGCAGCATAATAAAATAAAATATCTATCTCTGCAGAGGTAGATATAGGCTGGCTGAAGGATATCTAGAAGTAACTGTTCAACAACAACTATATTTATATCAACATAATTTAATAGTAGCACAAGTGTTCTATTGCATATCATCTTTACCTGGTTTTATATCCTAGGCACAACTGATCTTCAGAAAAATTACAAAAAAGGACCATTTCTACATTCTGAACACTTTCCTAAGCACTTTATGACTCTTAATCTCCTTCAACATATTCAGTAAGCCTATTTATTAATGTTCCTTATTGTTAACAAATAGAGAAACTGAAACTCAACAATAACAAGTAATTTGCTCCAAACTATACATGTAATAAGTGGAATATTAAGTCCAGATCAGTTTGACTTTAGAATATATGGTTCCAAACCCCTAAATTATACAGCAAATTAGTCCTAACTAATTGAGAGAACCATGGATACAGACAATGCAATAGACCAGGAAAGAGAAATGATTTAAAAGTAGTAGAAAAAATATACGATTATTATTTGTAAATATTATGAATAACTATATAGAAAAACCTAAGAGAAACAGCAGAAAACAAGTATAAATAACAAGAGTTTGAATACAACAAATTTAATGATTTTAAATTACACGTACAATATTGTGAATATACTTTAAAAACCAATGAATTGTACACTTTAAGAGAATGAATTTTATGGTATATAAATTTTATCTCAATAAAAATTTTTTAAAAATCATTATACTACCAGTTAATATGGGGGAGAAGGGAGTGAAATGACTATTCATTGATGGTATAAATGTAAATAAGAGCTTTTTTCTGGAGGGTAATTAAGTTTTGTTTATCAAAAGTCTAGTTATTATACTTCTAAAAATATATTCTAAGGAACTACCTGGAAATGTGCCATTAGATTTATATACAGTAATATTCATCAGAGTTTTGTTTATAATAGATCCCCCCAAAAGAATTAAAACAATGGAACCTACATAAATCCAGGAGCCTGTGATATACCTCAATACATCCATAAAAGTCATGTTTCATGTAATTAAGAAAGTTAATTACATTGGAAATTGTCACAATGTTAAGAAAAAAGGGCATAATACAAAAAAAAAGAAACTAAAGATTAAAAAGAAATTAGAACTGCAATAAATGGTATGAGAGAAGAGGATATTTTTGCAAAAGTATACTGTAGAAGATAAAGAAAACTGATGCAAAGGTACATTTGGATCTAGGAATGAATTCATTCGTTAGTGTGAAAAAGCTGTTACTGATGTAAAACGGGGTTAAGGAACTCTGTCTAGCTCTGTGCTTGTATAACTCCTAAGTATCAGGAAATGAGATGGAATTGCTACTCCACATAACTTTCCCTCAGGTACTCCAAGCCTACTTGCTCCATGGAGCCCTTGCAAAAGCTGTTTTCTTTCCCTGGCATATGTCTACCTTCCCCAGATTTGATTTGGCCGGCTCCTGATGCATATTCCACATTCATGTCCTTCTGAAAAATCGCTGAATAGTAAGTTTTCTACCCGCCCAAAGAAGCATAGGCATTACCTGGGAATTTGTTGGAAAGACAGACTCATATTCCACCCAAGACATACTGAATTCAAGTCTGTGGTTAAACAACATCTACTGATGATTTCCATGCACACTAAAATTTGAGAAGCACAAATTTTATAGTGTATGATAGAGACATCATTACCAATTTCCTGCACCATTTTCTTCATAGATACCCATAATCTAAAATTCTCTCTCTCTTCTTACCTGTAGTTCCATTAGGACAAAACCTTTTGTCTTTTTGCCTAGGAACTTGATTCCCAGTTCCTAAAAATCATTCTTGATGCACAGCTGGAACCAGTGAATGTTTAATGAAAGCACAGGATGGGGAGAAGAATGCCTCAGTGATTTCAGTTAAAGAAATATCATTTCATGTTTCCCTAGTTACTCTGGTTTTGGAGCCTTCTATTGAATATAGAGACAAGAGCTAATAGATTGATATCCTAGCCCAAGACACTATGTGTAAATAATGTTTGTGGTTGCATAATAAATCCTATCTAATAACCTTCTGAAGACTAATATTAGCATGTATGTAAAAACAATAGTAGGTTCCTAAAAAAGTTAAACATTGAATTACCATATAATCCAGCAATTCCACTCAAGAGATATACTCAAGAGAATTGAAAATAGGTGTTCAGACAAACATTTGAACATGAATGTTTGTAATAGCCAAAAAGAGCAAAAAACACAAATGCCCATCAATGGATGAATGGATAAGCAAAATTTCTTAAACTCATACAATGGAATACTATTAGGCCATAAAAAGAAATGAAGTATGGTACATGTTACAACATGGATGAACCTTGAAAGTATTTTGTGAACTGAAAGAAGCCGTACATAAAAAGGCTACATATTGCTGGATTCCATTATATGAAATGTCCAGAATAGGCAAAACCACAGAGAGAAAAAGCAGATTAGCAGTTGTTAGGAGCTAGAGGGATGGAGGAATAAGGAGTGCCTGCTTAATGGATATAGGGTTTCTTTTTTGGGGTGATGAAAATGTTCTAGAATTAGATAACAGTGATTGTTACAAATCATTGTAAATGTGCTGGAAATCACTGAATTGTACATTTTAAAGTGGCTAAAATGGTTATATGATGTCTACCTCAAAAAATAAATAAATAAAAGAAGATCACTGTTTTAAAATGGAGCAGAATTTAGATGTATTGACATGTTATCAAGAAATTTTGTGTTACAGACTCACTATTTCAGGGGTCAGGGCTCCAAATGATTAACACTATGTGATGATTATCTCTGTCAGACAGAAATAAGGCAGGGAAGTAAGGTAAAAGAAAAGAGTGTGGGACTTAACTAAGCTAGGACTCAGATTGCTTTGATTCTTTGCTAAAAGCCCTAATTGGCTCAAAAGGTCAAATGGAAAGGAAAAAGCAGACAAGAATAAATCAGTAAAATGAAAAAAATCATTAAAATGTAATTTGGGAGGAAAGAAAATAGCCTTTCTTTCTTCTGCTAAAGAGAAAATTGACAACCTAATTTTCAGAACAGGTAACATACGTAGAGCTATAGCTAGGTGCCCAGAATTTCATCTTTACAGGAAAATGTTGGAAACAAATTTAGGAGTCCTTAGACTTACTGAAGCCACTTAAATTGTAATTGTTGTTAACAGTTGCAAGGGTTTATTAAAGATCATCAGGAAGCTTGGCATTATAAAAGTGTTTGGATAGATAAGACCCCTGTTTGCACTTTAAGCCTTTACTGTTAATTACATGTTGCTATGACTAAGCACTTCACAAGTGACTTTTATGAACTGTGCTATTATTTAATTTAATAAGAACTTCTTATAAAGTTACAGGTTAACAAAAGTTCATTAGTAAGTTAAATGTTTGGAACTCAGAAGGCATTTCCCCACCGATCAGTGTTAGCCATGGTGGTTGGGCTCTATGTCAGCAGGTACAAAGGACCAGGTAATCCATACATACTGGCACTGATAATACTAAAAAACACAACACACGTATAAAAAGAATTCCATGGAGACATTCATTCAGTATTCTGAGACCAAGACCACCTATTCCTTAGTCTGCATTACTGATATTCACTCATTCATTTCATCATTTGATCACTCATCTGACAAGCATTGCCAGTGCCTGTTATGTGCCAGGCCCTCTGACGAGTTGTGTCCCTTTCTACCTGGCTTTCTTCAACTTGGAATAAACACCTTGTAGCTTAGCTAATACATTCTACCTATAGGGTAGAAGATGAGGTTTCTTTTTATCTGTGAAGTGAACTCTCTCACTGTCCACTTCCAAAGAAACTATATTCTATATAAAGAAAACTGATGCAAAGGTACATTTGGATCTAGGAACGAATTCATTCGTTAGTGTGAAAAAGCTGTTACTGATGTAAAAGGGGGTTAAGGAACTCTTTCTAGCTCTGTGCTTGTATAACTCCTAAGTGTCAGAAAGTGAGATGGAATTGCTACTCCACATCACTTTCCCTCAGGTACGCCAAGCCTACTTGCTCCATGGAGCCTTTGCAAAAGCTGTTTTCTTTCCCTGACACATGTCTACCTCCCCCAGATTTAATGATGTAATGATGTTGGGGACCAGTTAAACGAAGTGATAGCCAAGCTGCCTATCCTCTCTCCGCGTGCACCACAATGTGGCCAACACTGGCTTTATGGCATGAAACCCCTGGGAGATGATACCAATAAATGCCAGCAAAATATAGGATGCTTTTTTCTGCTTCACGCTCCCATAGGGCAGTAACCAGATTTGAGAAATGCCAGGAATAGAGTTAAAGCTAAACAGACCGAGAAGAGTAAAAGGAAAAGGGAAACATTTATGGATGGATATCCATAGGTGTGAATGTTGTGTATTAGGAATTGTGTGAAACAAAAACATGGGTTTCTTGGCGGCTGCTCACCTCGTAACTTTAAGGAATCCTATTACCGACTAACAAAGATCACCACCTAGTGGCCCCAGCGGGATAACTGCACTTGAAGAAAGTGTATTGAAATTCAACAATCTTGGAGTTTGTTACAAGAATTGAAAGTAACATTGAAGCTTCTCTTTTTTCCCCTTTGGATTTCAACCATTTCCTTTCCTCCTGGCCTTGGTTTCTCCTAGTTTATAACTCTAAATTGTCTCTAAAGCACTCTATTTACAGTTTCCATTATTTTAATCTTTATAATTAGCTGTCTACTTGGTTACATTTTGAGTACCTCTTCTTTTATGTATACCATAGCCCCTATGAGTCTTCCCTGAAGTCAGTTTTTTTAAACATCATTTTTGTCATATCACTTCCCTATTAAAGCTTGAATGCTTAAGGGAGTCCTGTTATGATCTTCAACAAGCCTGGTCTAACCTGTGTAATGCCCACTCCACCTAGCACAGAAATTGCCTGCCCATTAGACTACTTTCCTCACCGTTGTTTCACCAAGTCTCAAACGCAGCCACCCGTCTTACTCTTCTCTGAGTAATCCCGCCCAACTCAGAGTCCACCTTTTCCATTAGTTTCCCCAACTACTCCTGCCATGCTCACTTCTTTCTTCTCTGACTTATTATATTCATGCCTATTACCACTGAGTTTACTGCTTAATTATTTTCTAATTGTTTTATGTGTGTTGTGTTTGCTAAGAAGTTCCATGGCTTAACTACATCTCCCACAAATCACAGCCTGGTATTAAAATATTATATGAAAGCACAATAAATAAATGACTGATTTAGAAGGGGATAGAGAAGAAGCCCTGTAATTAAAGTGCTTTTAGTGGTCTGGTGGTGGGGACCAGGGAAAAGGAAGAGTAGAATTCTATCCACCTTTTTCATCTAAAATTGACAACATTTCCTCAAATGTCAGGGTTACATTCAAGCATATTTTAAAATACATCATAGTACAACTTAATCATAAACGCTTACAGTAGGATATAGTTTCTTTGGATGTGGACAGTGAGAGAGTTCACTTCACAGATAAAAAGAGGGGAAACTGAGGAGGAAAAGGAAATTGTTATTAAACACATAAGGAAACATTAACTTGCATTCTGAGGCAAGACAAAATTTTGCTTCTTGGGCAGTCACAGAAAACCTGTTTGGGGATATAAATTATAGACAGATTAGGCAGCTAGCTGCACAGTTGGAAATAACAGGACCAGGAGAAAGTTCTCTGCACTCTAACTCTGGTAGAGAGTTCAGCCAACTTTGAATGTGAACAGAAATATTTTACCCCCAAAATGTGAATAATAAAACAAATAAAATATTAAACAATCTACTCAAATGAAGAAGTCTGCAGAATAAGTAATGTGAACTTGAAAAATCTCATTAAGTGACACCAGAATTCTATTTCTAGTGCAACTGCAAGTAGTTTTATAACTAGGCCTCCAGGAAAATAATTAGACTATTTTGAGGGGTAGTAGCTGATTCTATCTTGAGGAGAGAAAAAGAAAAAAACAACAACAACACATGCTTCTCCTATGTAAATTTCCCCCCCAATTCCTCAAACTGATATTTTCAAAGGCACCATAGAAAGACAATTACTTATATGCTGTATATATTGCTATTTTACCACAAAAGAGCAATATATATGCAAGGCATAGTGCAAGACACTTGAGACTGAAACAATATAAATGCTGAGATTCTGTCCTCAAGCATCTTAATGGGGTGAGAAGGCCTATTTATAATCAATAGACAATAAATAATTCCATGGTAACTTTTAATAAGTATACCATATGTTATACAGATAGTCTATATTTTCATACCTCAACAAATATTAAAGTATCCAATTGGCAAGATGCTATGGTAAGCATTTCAAGAGTATGAAGTAAATCAATTACTCAACTGACACTCAAGAGCAGTATGTCTAATAAGAAATGTATGGCAGGTACGTTACATAGGGATAAGAGTTATTTGATGGAAGGGGTAGAATTTGTGATTTATTTTAAAGTACAGGTCTGATTTAAATATGCAGGGCTGAGGGGTATGAGAAAAAGCATTACAGGCAGAGATTTCATCATGAGCAAAGGCAGAGTTGGTAAAGCTAGGATGAGTATGAGAATATTAATTTATTTTACTGGGATAGATAGAAAATGTAACATGAAACAATGAAAAATAATATTGAAAACTAGATTGGGACTAGAATATGGAAATCATTCAATTCCAGGCTGAGGAATTTGGCTTTAGTCTAGCAAACAAGGAGTCATTGAAATTTTGAGCAACTGAGTGACACAATCACGTTGTGCCTGAGGGCAATTAGATAACAGTGCAAGCAATGGCCTTGAATGTGGAAGCCGGGGAAGCCATTAAAAAGCAGTGTCATATTAGTTCAGGGTAAAAGTAAAGTTGGTGGTTCATATGGTAATGATACCAGGACAACATGGAAGGGACAATTCCAAGAGATCCTAGAAAGAGAAAGTTGACTGACAGTTGGTTGATTAGATTAAATTAAATAGAGCAGAACTGAACTCGAAGAGAATGAACTCAAAGATGATACCATTTAGAGAAACTAAGAGCAAAATAGGGGTCAGGTTGGTATCTATGGGGAGTTGATGACTTTATTAACACATAATTTTCAGCTTGACATGTCTATCAGAAGGAAGAATCCATCTGAGAGTGAGCATAAAAGAACTGAGCAAACTGACATCTCAGAGCTTGTCCAGAGGGCAACTGGAAGAGGCAGCTCAACACCACAGAGGTCCAGTAGTAAAAACAGGGGGACTGGGAGAAAGGGGGAGCAGTTACCTCCCCATGTCCTCACCTTTCATTTAGTCCTCTTCCAGCATGGTAGGAGGTAGAAGATTTATACCTTGGAGAAATTAAGCCAAGCAGTACAAAAATTTCCCAATAAGAATGGTGTAGAAAAGAAACTTAAAGGGAATGAGACAATGTACATAAGGGGTAAAGAAAAATATGATGATAAAATAATATATTTTAGGAAATAAAAATCAAGATACAGTGAAAAAAAATAGAACAAATCTATTTTAATTAACTACATAAATATAAAACACTATCCCAAAATGCAGAAGTAAAAGAGTGATGGAAATAGAAAGGAAATAAGTAATTTAGTAAACAACTAGGAGTTCTAGAACGGAAAAAAGTGATGGAGAGAAAATGATCAAGGAATTAATAAATTAATAAACAAAATTTCCCAAAACTGAAGGTTGCCAATTTCCAGATTGAGAAAACTATTAAGGAATGACAAAAGTCACTCTATTGAGAAATTTTATTGAAAGAGGAATGTTGGACCAGAACTGCAGATGGAATTGGTATCAGTAACCCAAGGAAGCTAGTGCACAATACAGATAAGCCTCCAAAATCTGAGAGAAGATGACTTTTGGTCTAGAATTCTTCACCAGACTAATAATTAGGGAGGTCTTAGGGTGAAAAAAATCTCACAAACATGTAAGGTCTTGAAATTTAACTTCCCTTGCATACTTTTCTGATTCACTACTGAATAATGTACTTTATTCAATTGTGGAAATTAACAAAAAGAAAGGAGGGGAATTCAAAAAATAAAAACTGGGGCTCAGCAGAAGAGGGGACAAAGGATATGTAATGGCCACTGTGCCCTGAGTCTATACAACAACCAAAGTGGAACAAGAAGAAGGAGGACTCCTGAAGGGAGAAACAGTAATTTTAGGAGTTCAGGACAATTCAGATGGAAAGTTTTATCTACTTTAAATATGAGTATATGATTTCTCTACGCTAGGTTCCTAGTTCATTGTTCATCATTTTAATATCAACCTTTCTGAATGGTTTTGTTTTAAATGGAACTCTTGAAAATAGTTCATGTCTAGACTTTGTTTTTTAATCCAATGTAATAATCTCCACTTTTAGTAGGTAAGAATAATTTTACCAATAATGTTGAGGCAAGTCAAATGTCTAAAGAGGTTTCAAGTAATTACTCTCAATTCCTGTATTTACTGCAGATCAATAGCAAGTAGTTCATGCTCAAGCACAGATCTGATGACCATACTTTGAAATAGCACTGGCCTATAGTTTAACTTTGATATAAAAATAAAAATTAGTTACTTTATACAGCCCAACATTAAATAGATGTATTGACGTATTTCGTCACTTCTGTGCTCATGATTGTTTCTTGTGAACCATACCTTCCCACTGGCATCAATTTTATGTTTGATAAATAATTATTTTACTAGTTGTATTTCTAAAAATGGATTTATTTTCTCTCATCCAGAGTAATAGTTTAGCCAGGTATAAAATTTCAGGTTATAATTATTTTACCTTCACTATTTTATTATCTTCTGGCTTCTATTATTGCTGATGAAAAATCTTCAATTACTGTTATTCTCACCCCTTTTAAAGTAATCATTGTTTTGTCTCTACTAGTTCTAAATATTTCCGCTTCATATAGATATTCTGCTGGATGTGGACTTAACTTGGTTTAACTTCCTAGATATGGGGAATGTGACTTCAAACTAGTATGTTCACATCTTCAATTTTATTGACTATTTTTTTTCACTTTACTCCAGAACACATTTACTTTAAGTTACTAATAACTTAGCTTTAGAAATGCTATAAACTCTTCAAGTTATCTCTTCTTTAGTAGTTCATCTACTGATCTTTTCTTGTGGTTTCTGGCTTTTACATATGTATATTTTGAAAAGCTTTATACACCCAAAGACGATACATACATTCAGACAGGTAAAAAAGAAAAAGAGAACTTTGACAAAAATGTTATTTAAAGGCATGTGAGTAAACAATAATATAGGAGTGACATGTGGGTGTGACTAGGCCAGAGAAGGCAACCTAGATAAACTGTAACATGGTTTGAATATATAATGTGGAGGAAGAGTTGTTACTGAGAAATACAAGGGAAGCAAGCACAAAGTTATATTTTCTTGCTCGTGTTGTCTTTCCATTGGCACACCATATTTCAATAAGCATACCAAGAACATTAAATGTCATTTTGCATCAAGGTAATATAATTGATTCCCAAGATTCACTAGATTGATTCCTAATGAAGTGGTGAAATAATAAGATCTAGAACACAGTCCTCTTTGCATGGTGTTTTTCTTGTGACCTTTGTGATTCCTAATATTTTTACATTTTTATAATGTCTGAAGTTAGTTCTTAGCCAAATTGTGAGTACAGAGAAGGTTATTGTCATTATCCCAGATGTCTTTTCCTGATGTACTTTTTCCCTTTGATGGTGGTTTTCTACCACCTTCACCTACCAGAGCTGTCCTTGCCCTCACACTGTGATGTTGATGATTCAATATTTTTTCTGCATTCTTGTCTATATCACCATTCTACAGCTACCACAAATGCAAACATATGCACACACACCCCAAGCTTCTCTCTGCTCACTTACAAATTTGAAACACTATCCACTAGAAATCTCCTCTGAGTAATCAAGTGTGGTTTAGATGTGCTGTTTTCTTTCATTAACTCCCCATAGTTTCATAACACTACCCTTCTCACAGAGGCCTAGCAGTTTGTTTTCTTATCCATTCATTAGTTAGACTATAAATTCAAAGGGAGATGAGACCTGATCTTTCTTTTTCACTGTTACCAATCTAGGACAGCATGACAAATATGTGAACAAATAGAAGGAACTCTACCAAATGCAGAGAAAAGGAAATAAAAATGGTAATATGGTAACCTATGAGAAAAGCTCATACTACAACATATAAGAAAAATCTCAAATGCAATACTTAAGGGTGGTGAAAGTCCAGTGAAGAGACTGATAAAGGATAAGTTGTCAGGATTCTGACTTTAAAAGATGTCTAAACTTCCAGGTAACCATTCCAAACTTATCATACATTATTATTTACATTACCCTCTAAGATACAAGTGATGAAAGAAAAACTAAGAAGTAAAATACATCCTTAAAGATAGGAGACTAGGACAGGAAGCATTAGTTGGTAGAGCTTTTACCAAACTTTTAGAAGATAGGAGCAAACAGAGGGATTGTAAAAAAATCTTTGTTCTGTAAAGTTTATCTAGTCTGTATTTTAATTTATAGAAAAATCTCAGTAATTTGGAAGAAAGTAATGGAAAAACTGCGGTAGTAATACATATGAATTCCATAAATAGAATCATAAATATACATATTATCTAATATCTCATATTTTGGAAGGGGCCTTAGAAATTGTTCATCACATATTTCATACAATAAAAGACTTCCCCTAAGTGTTTGAAACTGCCATGATGATGCAACCTTATCTATATTCACACAGCTCTCAAACCAGCTAAGTTTCTGTCCCTTAACAATCCTTCATAATTAAAAAACAACCACCAAGACATCTCTAAGTAGTCACTTCATACAAAGTTTATCCAGTTACTCATAAACCATAGTTTATCGTAGTATCTCTTCTGAAAAATTCCACTTCATAAGTAGTGCTGAAAATGTAATATACTTCAAATATAAGATGAGCAATTTAATTTGGTGGAAATGTACCCCTCCTCATTCCATGTACCACATCTATTAACATAACCACTGTTAGAGTTTTGTAATCTCTCTCTCTCTCACATTCCCCTCACCTCCTGTCTCTCTTCTGCATCATATGTTGATTTATATTGAATCCTATTTAGAAAAGAAAAGATCAAAGAACTGAAACTTAAAAATAACAGAAACCTGTGTTTAAATTTGAACTCTATCACTTATTAGCTCAGTTTAGTTATTTTCTTTAAACTTTTTTTTTTCTTATCCTAGAGTTGTAAGTTTTATGAAGGCAGGAAATTTTGCATGTTTTGTTAATTGTTGTTTCCCAGAACTTAAAACAGTTATTGTCAGATGTAGGCATTTAATAAATATTTGTTATATCAATGAATGACTGAATAATTTATAAAATTAGAATAGTAATTAAATCTCAAGTTTGTTGTGGCGATCAAATGAAGTAATATATGTAATATATATTGCATAATATAATTTTCACACCAGTGGTAATTAAGACTCCATAAGGCCGTATTTCCAACCAACTAATGGACAGCTCCATCTATGTACCACAGGCACATCAGATTTATCATTTGTAAACTCTTCATTTAGAGCTAACCTATGCATCTCCAGGCCCGCTGTCTCTACTCCATGTATTATTTCTCAATGATGTCCCTTCATCTTCTTTCCTTTTCCCAAGACTTTGCCTAGATCAAAACTCCACAAAATGTGGTATAAACACTAACTCAATTACAAGATATGATTATATGACTGAACTTTCCTTTTACTGCATTAGAATTTATATTAATGTGTATTAACACAAAATTGTACCATGCACATTAAGACCCATGATCTCATTTATAATATTGCTGTGTGCAGCAAATCTTTTAAAGTTTTATTTATATGTAATTAATAAATATGCAATATAAATAGTAAAAAGATATGGCCATACTTTCACACCATCTGCAAATTGGGTCAACATGCCATCAATAAGTCATCTGAACTGTCATGCAATTAATAAATACCTTGGACAGGATAAAAAACAAGAACAGGGCACAAAGATCAGCCGCTACAGACCTCCTCTGGGGTAATATGGACCCACTAATAAAACCTGGCCTGTTAATCAGTTAAAATTATGTAACCATATCACTATCCAGAATATAAATCTTTACTTTGGTCACAAAGGTATCATGGAAATATGTATCTAGGATAGATTCCTCATTTACCAATCTAGTAATCTTACACTTATTATAAAAGCAAGTGTAATTATTTTGGTTAACAGCAGACAAAATACTGCCTCACAGTCTTCAAAAATAAATGGGAAAAAATGGAATGATTTTAATTAGCAATGTTTAGTACTTCTATTTAAATACATTTTTCTAGACATCTTGAGAGTACTTTACAGAAATTGGTTTCCTCAAGTGTTTTGTTTCCTCCATATATCATTTCCACTACCCATAAAGACAGAGCTTGCTAAGCCATGACAAAAACTAACATGAACGTCTACCCTAGCAGTACTAATGGCAAATGATGATTTACAGTATTCAGTACCCTTGAGATGTTAACACATATTAAATATGAAGTGGCTTGAGAGGAGCTTTTTCTACATGGCACAACAAATGGTAGAACCCAGGTACTTAATAATTGTTGTCACTTTCTGCACTCTTAATGTTCTTTTGATGTCTTAGTCTTGTCTGTGATCACATTGGGTCATTCTTCACTTTATGCTCTAAAAATCTGTAAAGAGCATTTGTCGGAGAGGTGAGAATGGTTTGCTTTCTTTTTTTTGTCAGAAAGTAGTGCTGTTCCCTCTAGATCTAGGTGATAGTCTATCATCACATGCACACAATAGATGAGATATCCTGTAGAGCAGCTGGGGGCAATGTGTTTAGGATTTACTGCCCATTGTTGACCCCTAAGTCCAAAAAATATAAAATGTATATAATCAAAGTTAATCATGGAAATCCCTTCAATCAACCCTAATCTGTATCCTTTAGTCTTGTTTTTACAACACTGCTCAAAAATACTATTTCTTAATGTTTTCTTAAGTATTTCAACAAATTGCTGCTCTTTTAGGCATCCGATGAAGGACTTAGCCATGAAAATCTACACTGAATGAAAACTACAAATGCAGAAAAGATCAAAGCTCCCTATCCAGGAGTTACTTGGAGTATCACCAATTAAGTACAGCTCTTGAAAAACTAAATGTGCTCAAGGGTCAAAATTTGATAAAGTTAATTATATCTACTGCCTTATTGAGGGCATTCTTAAGTAAAGTTGGCAATATTTTTAAATTGTGAGTACATGGCGGTGAAGAACACAGTGACTATTAACAGTCTGGTGCCACTGTTTTGATTCATGAAAAGGCATCAGCAGTTTTACTCACCATTGCTCTTGCTCCATCAATGCAAACATCAAAACTGTGAAAATGGTAAATAACAGTTTACAATCAATTTGAAAATAATTTTGACATTGTGGGCCTCCTTCCCAAAAAGGTCGTGGAGACTTGTTGGCCATCATAGAGCACTCTTTAATTACAGCTTTTAATCAACATTTAAACAAACTATGGAATATCAGTAGCTTAAAAAAATGAGAATTCTTTTCATTTGCAAAATATCTTTATGTTTTATTGTGAATGTTTATATAATGAATATTTATATAAAATTTTAATCAATAATACATATCAATCTTAATAATTTCATTTCTATTTTTATCTTTTTTTAAGCACAATGTCAATTTTATAACGTAGGCCTGTTACTTTTTATATTTTTTCTTCAAAATAGTTTTCTCCTGGATTAAGAGATGAAGAAATCCATTATTACAGTAACTTACAGAAATAAATTAATATAATGAAAGCTATCATAAATTTTTAAGCTGTTTATATAATCATTTTAAGTTTTTGTTGATTTTCAAAAGTTATATAGTGATTTATATAGTGATAAACAGTAATTTAATTTTTGTTTAAATCACAGTAACTAGATTTCTGATAATAAAAAGTGCAAACATTTCTTATTTAGCAAACAAAAGGTATTTCCTTCCTTAATTAGAAAAGTCTCTTGGATAATAGATGTTTTTTTCTGAAAAATATAATATAATTTTTAATTAAGTAAAAGATTTTTCATGTCACTTTTGTTGATTTCTCAAAAATTCACCTTTTCTTTCCTGGGTTGTATTTTGAGATAACTGAAAGATCTAAATAATGTAAATTTTTCCCTCTTTAACTACTTCTCATTTTCTTGTGTTATTTTTCAGGGCTTAACCTATGATACTGCAATAAGCACTAACTAAAACTTTATGAATAGCAACTTATTAGATGCTTAAGACAACTTTAAGATTTAAAGACAATGTTTATGAAGTTGCATAGTGTTTAATTTGTAGTGCAGATAAAAGAGAACAGGTTCTGAAAGGTAATAATGCAAAAATCAAAAACAGGATAGATTGACACAAGCTCCTACTGTGTAATCATTCACAGGAAAAGCCTGCAAATCAAGCCAAAAGATAGCAGGCCAGACAAACCAGACTAAAGGCTTAAGCTAAAAATAACTTCTTCACTAGGTCTTTGTACAAAAATTCTACATACTAAGGATGTCAATTTAAAGGTGTCTGGTTTATGAATAAGCATATTTCAGAACAAGGATGGCATACATTAAAAGAAACAAAATTAATATAAAAGACTGATTCAAGTGAACGATCTATGTAAGTTCAGAAACTTTTTGATTAAATAGTTGAAAAGCTGTAAAACTAGAATGACAGCTTTTATCCTTTATCATATGTAAAGCAGGGAGTCTATGCTTAACTTCTATGCTAAAAAGAAAAGAAGAAAATAAGAGAAAAGAGAAAGGAGAAGATGCTACCTTTATAAAAATTAATTGTGCACAAATTGAATCACCTCTTTCTTACAAGTTTATCAGAAACAATACTAAGTGCGGGAATGACTTGTCTACCATCTCAAATCCAGTTCAAATTCTTTTTTCCCTTTAGATCTCTGACATTTTTTTCACGAATTTGACAATTAACTTTACACATCAAGAGGGAATGGTGACTACTTGTGAATCTCTTATTTTGGAGAAAAAATGCTATGAAAAAACTTGGAGATAAGTAAGATTGTGAGCATTACTATATGAAAATTTAAAGTCCTATTTTGTCTTTTATTTTTGATATCTTCACTAAACATACAGGCATATTTTTTCTCTGTCTATACACATCTCATAAAAATGTGGCCATATTAATAGAAAACAAAAGGTATGTTGTAGCTCCATGGTGGGGTGGCAAAAATGCCCCAACCTATAATTGAAGTACCAAATAATGTTATAATATTGGTCTTTGAAACCAAAATAAATGTCTTATTTATTACGCATCAGGAAAACCTCTTCAGCTTCTGCTCAAACACAGTGCACATTTGAATAATGCCAGTCTCTGTAGGACTGATATTGGGACTATGAATATTTGACCTAGAATGTCATTAACAACTTAT
The DNA here is from genome assembly GCF_030020395.1 of Manis pentadactyla. Classification (NCBI taxonomy): domain Eukaryota; kingdom Metazoa; phylum Chordata; class Mammalia; order Pholidota; family Manidae; genus Manis; species Manis pentadactyla. Next base: position 116,193,189 of record NC_080025.1, read on the forward strand.
ACATTTTAAAATCACGTTTTGAAATGCGGCTAAACTAAGATTGTAGTGAATTTAATTTCAAAGTCATACTATCCCTCCTTTTATGCTGTATGTGGTAATCCTTGATTTTTTTGCACTGATGCTAAATGTTAATGAACAGAGCCACCATGTACCATTTCACCTGGAGCAATGAAAACATTAAAATCTCTTTAGAAGCCTGAATAAAACTTTATTTTATAAATATAATCCATGTTAAAGCTCCACCGTTTCACAGTACTTTTGAAATAAGGGCACATGGAAAATATGGAAGCGTTTCCTTTGAGATGGCTAACTAAAGCTACAAAATGAGCACTGTACGGCATTTCCAAGGAACACGGTTCAAAAGTTGTACGATTACTACTAAGGTTATTTTATTCTCTACCACATTTGGAACAGGAAGTCTGTGTTGTTCTTGAAGAATTCTGAAAAGCAATGTCACAGTCTGATGACCTCTTCTCCTCATTAAAACGTTCCCAAAGACAGCGCTCTGCATGGTGTTTTGTAGCTTCAGCAGCCATGAACTAATTTGTACCTCTTATTTTGATCATGCACTGGTGAAAGCACCAAACAATATTTTTCTTTAAACACAGAGAGGTCTTTCAACAGCTCAGCGTGCACTTCTACCCCCTTTTTAATCTTGGAGCACCTATTTATTTGCTCTTTTCACCACTAAATCTTCTTTGCTCCTTTCTGCCCCCTGCAAAGCGGCTAGTTAAAAATCTTGAGTGTTTTTTCCTTCATAGGCTTAAACCATTAAAAGGGTATTACCATAAAAACAGAGATGAGGGCACAGATACAGTAGAAGGAGAATTTGCATTTCTAATTTTTAATCCAATTAAACTAAAATAATATTTATTTAGTTGCTATCTTTCTGTAACTTGCATGATCACTAAAACTAATGGGATAAAAATGCTGCTTTAGAAAATTAGTGTTTAGGGGTCTCTGCAAAGACTGGTTCTTCACAGGGAATAATGGAAGGCTTTACTTGAAGCTTATTAGTATGTATGTGATTTACTCATTTTGCATATCCCTACACTTTCTTTGGTTCAGTTACATCAATCCTTTCTATTTGTTCCTCTATACTACCAAGAAGGAGTTGAGATTATTGTATGCATTGTGCAGAAAATTTGTTTTAAGCCATGCATTTAATTTACTCAGGAAAGGAAAGGGGGGAGGCTGTAATAAAATGATCGTTAATGGATACAACTTCTTAAACAGTAATATTTTGAACTTTATTAATGAAAATAAGTTTAAATAACTTCATTCAAAATCATTGTTTTCAAATGTATATTAATTGGAGTTACATCCAACTCAGATATGGATAAATGCTGACAACTGAATGAATTATAGTAGATTTCATTAAGCCAGTGGAACAGCTGTAAATAGGATATCTTGCTAGGATTACAGATCTACTTGAGGAGAAATCTACAACCACATAGTAAAAGATTCTTTTTTCACCATGAAAGATTTATTTTTTCAAATGTAATTACTGAACACATTGCATTTCTCTTGAATGGATCAAAGATAATGTAAACATTTCAGAGTTAAGGAATTATAGCATGTTTTTAAACAACAGAAATTTGAATATTAATATTAAATTATTTAGAATGTTAACTCATGGACTTTCAAGTTTTCAAAAATTGATTCTTGAATACTGTTTTACATAAATATACAATTCATCCAAATAGTTTCTCAATTTAGCTGTAAAACTAAATATTTCTATAAAAAGAAATAAAATACTAGAAAGGTGTTTCTAAAGACCTGATCAATTTTTAATTTTAGTGACATTTAAAAACTATTTTTTTCCAAATAAAACTAATCAAGTCAGTAGGTCATCAAAATAAATTACATGACTTTTAAAGTCACCACATCTAATTAACTGATCCTTTTCTCTGTTCCAAATTGTTTCTTAATGAATATTTTTCATTGCATTTCCATTCATATGGCAAATTGGAATGTGTAAAAATTGTTAATTTCATGTACTATTCCTCCAAATTTATCAATTTTGCTGTTTAGAACTTTCCTCCATAAATTTATCTTTGACTAATTTAATCTTGAAATTTATATGTCCTGTTGTGTCTGTGTCATATCTTAAACATCATTTTTTCATAGACATAAATCTCATAGTGACCAGCAATTGTCATAAATTTTCTTGACAATCTTTTTCCCGCCAAGATAAAAGACTCACCAAGTTGTTCTGTCTTTTAAAATAATCCTTTAGGGATCTCCTGAGATACTCTACTCTAATTTGTATTTGTTTTCTATGTTTTTATGTTGAACAGGTCTAATTTGGGACTTGTCCTACCCATAGGCTTCTAAATCCTCAGGTGAAATAAACACACACAGAACCAGTTTTCCGGGGTTCCTGTGCTTAGTCTAGGGATGTTTTTCAACTTTGTGTAATAAAGTCAGAGATGTGGATGTGAACACAGGCCCTGCCACCAACCCTCTGGTGGTGAGTTTGAGCAAATAATTTCACTTCTTTAAGTCTTAACTTTCTCAGTTTTAAACTGGGTTTAGCAATCTTTTCCTGCAAGGTTATTAGCATTAGAAATAATGTAAGCAATATGGTCATGGTATTTGCTGGCTGGTAATTTATTAGATGTTGACAATTTAGGCAGGTTACCCCCAAAATTAAGAAATGTACTCACACTGCATTAACAGTGGTCTCTATTAGCAAGATGTCAAGAAACCTGAACTTTCTTCATTTATAAGTCACTTCACCTTCAATGAGCATTGATGAATAAACCATGAACTAAATAACTTTCATTAAGAATCAATAGTTTTCATTAAGAATCAATTTAGATGATAGATGAAAAAATCCCTTGAAAATTGTCAAATAGTATGGAAAACAAAATAATAATATACAAATTGAATTCCAGATTTCCAAACCAGAAAAAAAATTTGTTTAGCCCCATACTTTACATGTGAAAGAAGATTCACAGACTTTCCCAAAATTACATAGCTAGCCAAATACAACATTCATTTGTTCTATGTAAATCTATCTCTCCAAGGTTGGTAGTAAGATATCTTCCTGCACACACAGGATATTTTAAATTAAAATCTGACCCCACCACAATAAGCTATACGAAGTTAATCAAGCTAAATATGCCATTATATTCATAATGAGTTCAAAATAACAGAAAAAGTGATAATTGGATTTAAAATGCACATGACATCTTATTTTCAGAGAAAGTACACTGATTGTGATACAAGAAAGAAACATTTTCTAATTATTTTTAAAGAATAATGTTATCTAAAAGTCAGGATCCTGGTTGGTGCAGTTTTATGTTCCTTTCTAACTTTTGTCCACTAGATGTCTCCAGCACGTCACACAGAAGCTCTGATCTCAGATGGGGCCTTGTTAGGCAGAATATGCATCTACTGTTTCTTTTTGAAGTGAGTTCCTGAGATACCTTTTCAAATGATTTTTATTCCTGAGTTCATTTCATCCTCAAAATTAACAAGATACTAATCTACAGAGAAACGCAATCATTTAGAGATTTTGTCTGAGACAGAATATAACTTTGCCAATTTAAGAATCAATTAAAGAACATGTGTATCTTCTTTTCTGAAATGTGTTTAAGAAATCAAAGACCTGAAACAAGTTCAAAATCCTTAGAGAAAAAGTTCATAGCCTTGAAAAGCAGGACTCTTAACACAACTTTTAATTGTATTGATTTCAAAGGGTGAATAACATTTAAACAAAATAGTTCAGAAAACTTTGGTAACAGCAAGAGCCTTGTTTAATTTGAACTTTAATAAATTAAAGAAAAAAAAATAAAAGCCTGAACGGTCACCCAAAGCGTCCCTTCCTCACACAAAAACCTCTGTAACAAAGGCTTCGAGACTGAAATACAATAATAATTGCAACGTGGGGATGTTCAATTAGAGCGAGGCTTGCAAAATGCTGTCTTTTTTTTCCCTAAAAGCCCAGTGAGCCCATATTACAGGAGGCTTCTGCCTCTGAAACATAACACCCTCTGGGGTTGCCGTGGCAGACTGCTGCACTAGAGGGCTGAGAATCTACTCTTCTAAAGCAATTCAATAAGGATTCCTACAAGGTGTCTCAAACTGGAAGCACTCAGGCAGCATGTTTCTGCCTCTCAGGGCAAGAGGTAAAAAGTTCAGCCTGTGAAGTAGAACAGTTTCTGCCCCAGAGCAAGAGACAAAAAAAAGTACAAGAGTGTTCTGATGAATTATCTCTTACTCAGAGCTAACGCGGGCTTCCCAGGAACAATGGCCAAGTCTAACCAGAGTTGACAGCATCCATTCTCTGCCCAGCACTCCTTCCAGCACCGTGTTGGAACAATAGGCCACTCTCACCGCTTTCCAATGCATCCCCAGCCGTTCAACAAACCTTCTCCATTCAAGAGCCAGCCACTTCTTGATCATGTTTCCTTTGATTTAAAACTCACCTTTCGTCTCTCTAGTATTTTACTGTTATTATTTATGGAGTATTCCAAGAATGGAGATAATGCAAAAAAGTTTAAACCATTGAGCTTTGAATTTATTTAGTTTATAATCAAGGTTAGAAATGTCAACCAAATCATAGAAACAACTAGAAAAAAATTTAGTGATAAACTGGGATCTTGGCAAGAATTACTACGGTAGTTTACAGGAGATTATATTTATGTACAGGAAAAAAGGAATTATAGAGAAGTGGAATCCTGAACTAAATTGTAAAGGACTCAGGGAACTGGGAGAAAGAAGGGAGGCAAGAGGAGAGATCAGATGAGAAATCACTAAGTGAAAGGACCCAGATATAAAGATGACCATCACATAAGCAGAAGACGGAGGGAAGACAGCTGGACAGGTATCCAGACGCACCTGGAGAGAAATGGACATAATGTCCAGTAGGCTGCATTGTAGAGGGTCAAGAGAAAAAGGTACATGGTTTTACAAAGACAGGGGATCCATTCTAGTGTTTTATGCTGGGACATGATGCAATAGAAGGAATGTTCTAGAAATATAGTCATAGCAAAGTAAGCTGTTAAGGTAGGAGCAAAAAAGTTTAGCAAGAGAGATAAAAGACTGACAGTGAAGATAAGAGTTGGCTATTAATATAATCTGGGCTTTTAGTAATAAGGGCCAAGACCAGAAGATTGGCTGTTAGGTACAGAAAGAGAGGCAAATATTTTTGAAAAATAAAATAAATGAAAAAAAAAAAAAGGCAGCTTATACAGGAAGACAAACTACTTTTTGTTTAAATCCTACAATTTAACATTCTTCACCAAAGAGTACAGCTAATTTAATCTGTATTTTCTGTTTAGTATTCCATAGACATATTTCAATGAATGTGCTGTTTTTTAATGACTCCATCCCATGAGGAGATATTTTATTTCCCAAGACACCATCTCAGTATCTTTGAGAGAGCCTATAATAACTAGTAAAGCCCCCAAAACATCCTGAATTTCTGCTGAGGACAACTTTTATATAATTGCAAGGTATTAAAACTTCTATATAATTGCAAGGTATTACATCATTAGAACAAATAACAAAAGACAGATGCAATATAAACTGAAACAATGGTATATTGGCAGTGTCTTACAACATGAGAAGGCCAGTAACTATTTTAAATGTGTTGTCTAATGGGATACAGTAGTCCACAGATCCAGCCTTTAGAGGCAAAATGATAAGTCAGGTGAAAACTATCCAATTTCTCCCTTCCCATTTGTGACCTTCACCAGACTCTCCACACTCCAGAGGCCAGAGTATTATATGCTCTTTTTGTCATTCAGCAAATATTTAAAGAGCAGCCAGGATGTGCTAGTACTACTCTATTCACTAGAGACATAATTGTTGAATATAACACCACCTATGCTTTCAAGGCACTTGCAGTCTAGTGTCCTTCCTGAGCTGTCACCAAATGTTCCCCCACCACCCAGATATCAGCCAATTATTTATAAAATAATTACTCTGTATAAAGTACCAAGCCCTGTAAGAGACTTGAAAAAAACTCTTATTACATGGTCAATACCCTATGGAAATTTACAATCAATAAATAATAGAAGTACAGAAACAGAAGCATACATATTGCATGCTAATTAATAATGCATGCTAAATAAGTAAGTGGTGTAGGAGTTTTTCGGGATTTCACCAGTTAGTCAGGATATAGCCAGAAAAGTAAAAATTGAAAGGCTAGTTGCCATTTCCAAACTTAAATTGTTTAAGTATTATAAATATACAGAACTGTGGAAAGAAGCTGAAGCAGCTCAAACTATTACATTCTATTATATTAATATAATGAAAATAAATTATTTTCCCTTTTGAGGGATTATTTTCAAATTTTTAAGAGCTAAATAAAAAAATGAAGAGCTTCTGTTAACAATATCCCCTTTGCAACAAACGATTGAGCACCTCAAGTCACAATAAATACATTTGATCATCTAAACAAACCAACTCACTAGCCCAAAAACCTGCTCTGTACAACAAAGAGAGTCTGTGCTTATGCCCGCAGGTCTAGAGTGTCCTGTTGGTTTTGCCCTGCTTTCCTTTCAGTCAGATCCCTTAGAGAAGTACCATCATCTGAGACCTATGGAGGCACCACAGCCGTCAAACAAAGTCAGGCTGATTACTTGCCATAGCCAAGGAGATCACATCCGATGAGGAACTCCGGAGGACCTTAGTTCAAGAAGGTCACAGGGAGCTGGGTATGGAAGTCAGGCTTGTATTAGGTGATTTTTAGGAAGGGTGTAAAGGGGAAGCCTTAGCTCTAGAATGGAGGTTTTCAGAAAGTGTGGGTAACTCAGTAGCTGGGTATAAAAATAATTTTATAGGAATCAGGAAAAACATGGTGAGTCTAAATTTGTGATTGGTAAACAGGCAGCAGTCACTCATGTTAGCCAAGACAGAGAAGTGTCTGGTCATTTTTGTGGTCTGCACAGGGTTTTGTTTTTGTCTTTCTATCAGAATCATAGAGTGACCCCCTGAGAAGCTGGCACTGTTTAGGATAAACAGGAGATCACCAAGCCTTAGCTATTAGTGTCAGGCCAGCTAAGAGCTGACAGCTGTCAGAGCTACTTTTTCTCAAGTACAATTTTCTGTAATGAAAAGATTGTCCATACGGTAAGAAAAATATAAATCTTATGGAAAGATTTATATGAAGAAATGGAAGGAATTCTCTATTTCTTCACAACTCCCAACCAATAAGAACTTGCTGTTTGCTATAGCAGTAAACTGGAAAGCTGAAACAAAAGTATAAGGATTATATTTAAAGTAATGGAATCCTAAGAATACTGATAAGGTTGTAAGTAGTGCATTTTAAGGAACTCCTCCCAATTTTTCAGAATGTACTTCCACACATCGCTGGGCCCTACCAGCTACAATCACCCTGTATAACCCCTATCTCCTTTGCCACAATTAAGCAAGCAGAGGTAGACACCTGACCTTAACTGAACCAGTCAGATTCCCCAACCCAGAAACATGGGGTTGGGATTCAGAGAAGCCAAATGAGTTCTGCATGGGGTAGAATTGTCTAAGGTAAACCCAGGGGCTCTGTAGATGCTCTTTTTCTCACATGGCCCGAGGATTACAGAAAGCCAGGCAATAGAGAGAATGAATCAGAACTGCAGAGAGAAGCCAAGATGCAAATAGAAGGAGGGGCCTGACAATTTTCAGTTCTGTTTCTAGTCTCTTCCTAAGATCTATCTGCATTCACACCCTCAAGTTCCCTGCATCTCTATAATAAATTACCTATTTTATTTGTCATATTAAGCATATTTCTAATATTCAAAATAAAAATGCTATGAACCACCAATAATAAAGTAAAGCCAGGTGTAAGTGTAGCATGCATCACTGGTTGTCACTCAGTGTTTATTCCTCTCCTCTTTCTTTTATAGGACCCTGTGGGTTTTAGCTGGGTACATGGTGTCAAGCTAAAGGCTAAATTTCCCAGCTGCCCTTGCAGCTAGGTGTGGAGATACGACTAAGTTCAATATAATAGAATGTGAATGAAAGTGATGCATGTATCTGTATGGTTTTCTCCTTCAAACAAGCAGCCTGCCCCTAAGCTGTCCTGTTTTTTTGCTGGCTAGAAAATGGTGCCCACTAGAGCAACTGCCTTGGAAGAGAAACAGAAACACATTTGTGATGACCAACCAATGCACCTGGGTGACCCTCAGGAGAAAAGATTCTACCGTTGTCCTCAGACCATCTGCCTAACTTTGGACTACCAACATGAGAGAAATAAACCTCTTTCTCACTAGTACCTCTATAACATGAACATTTTTTTGCTACAAAAGATGACTCTCCCCTAATGAATACAAAGAGGTTGCCATAACAGACCTTCAGAGAAAATGCACAGCAAGATGATCAGAGGATATGTGGGGTAATAATGCTTATTCCAGGATGAAAAGCTGACTGATCATGTTATGTGGTACTGAAGCAATAGGCTAAATTTCCCCCTGTAGTTTCTGGGAATTCAAATGATATTCCCACCAAAGGCAACAATGTTTTAGGAGAATTCTTTGTTGTGTGTGAAAATTTCAAAATGTGAAACCTACTTTTTGTGATAGTCAATGAAGTAGAACATGAAAGAGAAAAAACAGTGGTCTAGGGGTTCCCAGCTGGAAGCAGACAGAGAAAACATGTTTAATGAAATGAAATTGCTGAAGTCTAAATCAAGAAATGAATAGATGTCTTACCAAGTTGAATTCTGCATATCACCCCTTGCTGTGTGTGTTACTGATGCTTCAGCTAAGGCACACCATCTTCCTGACCATTGGAATGAGAGCTGGGAGGGGCCTGAGAAGTGGGGAAGCCACTCTCCACATTCCTCCAACATGTCTTCATCTTTACTCCTTCTGCAAACATGTTCACCATGCCTCTAATTATAAAGTTTAGCACAAGATTATGGGAAAGAAGGAAGAGGCTCTGAGAAAATTAAAGATGAAGGTCTCAGAGACACTGTTCCTCAGACTGGTATTTTGAAAACATTTCCTGAGTCACTGATACTCAAGTATTAGGAAGGGTTAGTGCCTCTGCACAAAAATTCCATGAATATCACTCGTCAGGATATTCAGGTCACTAAAGTTGGGTATGCAAAAGGCATGATGCAAGTTATGAGGCCTTAGCAAGTGAAATCATGTTAAATGAAATTGGCAGGCTGTCCACTAAGATTTTATAGAATTGTGTGGTGATTAATTTTCATGTCAGGTCGGCTAGGCTGCGGTCCTCGGGTTTTTGGTCAAACAGTCATCTAGATGTTGCTATGAAGGTATGTTTTAGATGTGGTTGGTATTTCAACTGGCAGACTTTAAGTAAAGCAGATTGCCTCCATAACATAGGTGGGCCTTATCTAATTGGCTGAAGACCTGAAGAGAAAAGACAGGTTTTCTGAAAGAAGAATCAGTTCTGCCTGAAGGTTGCAGCATAGGAACCCTGCCTGAGTTTCCCATCTACTGGCCTGCCTTGTGGATTCTGATTCAAGACTACAACATCAACTCAACTGACTCTCCAGCCTGCTGGCACATCCTGCTCATTTCAGACCTGCCAGCCTCCATAATTATGTAAGCCAATTGCTTAAAATCAGTATCTCTCTCTTTCAAAATATCTATATCTATATCTATCCTGTTTCTCTGGAGGACTCTGACTAGTGCAGATTGTATTGCATTCAATACAGGAAAAAAAATTGGATTCCTGGCTAAGTGTAGCAGAAAAGTAAAATTAAATAAAAATGAAAGTATAGTAATCACCCCACCTTTTCCCCTGATCGTAGGAAATTCTTGATGCTCATTTCACAACAGCAAATTGTCTAAACAATTGAACACTGATCCTTCTTCTTTCCACAGAAATTTACCTGTCCTAAGTCTTGTCCCCTGGCCTCTTGACATTCCAAAGCGACACTCACCTTATTTTATAATCAAATAAGGAGAGATCAGGTTAGTACCTATAAATCGGGCCGCTTCCCTGAGCTATTCGCAGACAGGGACTCCTGCTTTTGCTCTCTGCTGTGAAGTGGCCAGAACAGTCACCTCCAAGCCACCGCTAAATAGAATAGGAAATCATTTGGTCAGGAGGGGCCTCGCAGCACCCATCAAATCACACCACAGCAGCCACTTCCCTTTCTGCACACATGTGAAGGCCCATAATTCTAGACTCACATCCAGCAAATGTTTTCAGTTCAATGAATCACAGGTAATTCCTAAAAGCCAGAGTATTTCCAACCAAGTACAAAGATTCAGAAGCCAAAAATAGTTTTGATGTGTTAAGGGACCCAGTAGCTCTAAAAAGTCTGGGAACTGAGTATATCAAAGAAAACCCACCAAAGCCAGAACCCCAAAGAAAGGACAATACTGTCAGTGCCTGAAAGAAATTGCCCTGCTTAAAGATCCTATGGAGATACTTGCCTGCTTCAGCTTTACCTGTGAGTGGAAGGCACAACGGTCTCTGTCCTGACCATAAGCCTCCACCCCAGGTATGTAAGGCAAGAATTCACACTCCTTGTATGGGCTAAAGCCCTCATGCCTGGGAATGTAGATCAAAGGATCCAGCTGGTAGTAAACACAGGTTTCTGACAACAGTGAGACAAATTCATTTTAACACATACCTCAAAGAGTTCTCACAGTTTATGCATCAAGTTTGTCTCACAGTGACAAGTCACCAAGCACTGAAGAGGGAGTCAAGATATAAGCCAAGAAACTGCCAAGTAAGACTCTCAAAGTTGGTGACTCTTACAATAATCAAAACGAGTTTACCTGATACACTTAGACTATTGTCAAGTACCATGGAGGAAGAAGAGATTATGGGAACAGACTAAAAACATTTGAAAAAGAATAAAATAAAATTTTTAGAAGAGAAGAAATATAGTAACAAGAAATAAGGACTCAAAGTTTGGATTAAACAACAGATTAGACAAAAGTGAAGAGAAATTGGTGAATTCTGAGACATGTATGGATAATTAATCAGATTTGAGAACAGAAAGTCAAAAGAATGGAAAGTATGAAAATTAGAAGACAGAAAAATAGAGAGATTCTAGCATACATTTGCTAACTACAGTTCCCAGACTGAATTAGTGAAAAAATGTAAAAGAAATATTTTGAGATGATAATGGTTGAGATCTTTCTTGATGTGGTAAGAAACACAGAGCCTCAAATTTCGAAACCTCAGTAAGTCGCAATCAAAAGAATGAAAATAAATCCATAACATAATGAAACTACAGAACATCACAGACAAAAAGAAATTCTTAAAACATCTGGAGGGAAAAGGCAGTTTAGCTAAAAGAAACAACAATTTGGCTGGTGGCTGATTTCTTAATGATAATAAGGAAAGCCAAAAGATTGGAAGATGATAACTTCAAAGTGCTGAGAAAAAAATAGCTGTCAACTTAGAATCCAATACCCCATGAAATTATCTCCCATTCAATCATTCATTCCATCTGACAAAAATATATTGTTTATTTACTATATGTTAGACAGTGATTAGGTTCCACTGGTGAACAAAATGGACAAAAAAACATTAAAAAAACCCAAGCTTTTCTGAAATATATATATATATATATATTCCAATGAAGAGAAACAAGTCAATAAATAATAACCATAATAAATAAGTAGAATATGCTGTGAAAACAGTGGTTCAGGGTAAGGGGATTGGGATGCAGAAGGAAGAGCTTTACAACTTTACATGGGACTGTCAGATAGAATTCATTAAGAAGGTGAGATTTAAGCCAAGGCTTGAAGGAGGTAAGGGATGTTTAGCAAGGAAGAGTGTTTCAAAGAAAGAGAACAGAAAGTACCTAACCTTATAGTGGGAGAATTCCAGAAACAGCAGATCAGTGGAAACGCAGTAAGTGAGGGCCATGGGAAGGGCTTTGATTTTTACCCGGTGAAGTGAAGCACTGAGGACAGGAGTGAGTGAAGAGTGGCATGATGGATGTTAACAGGATCACAGTGACTACTGTGTGAGAATATACTCTAGGCAGGGAGGGGATGGGGGCAGCAAGTAAGGAAATCAATTAGGATACTTTGAGGTAATCCAGGCTCAAGCTAAGGATGATTCAGACCAGAGTGAGAACAGTAGAGTGTTGAGAAGTGGCTAGATTTTCAGTTTATTTTGAATATAGAATCAAAAGAATTTCCTGACAGATTGGGCAAGAGAAGAATCAAGATGATTGACATATTTTTGTCTGAACTACTAGAAAAAAGAAGGGGTCATTAATTTGCAGTGTGGCTGTATTTAAGGTAGCTTTTCTAGAAAGAGGGAGGATATCAGAAATTTGGTTTGGACATGCTGAGTTTGAAACATCTATTAGACTTCAACATGATGCTATTGAACAGGAAGTTGGATAATTTAGTCTAGAGTCCAGAAGAAAGGTCTTTTCTAAATACATAAATTTGGACATCATTGGCATATAGCTGGTAATTAAAGGCAAAACAGTGGATGAGGTCACCAAGAGTGGTAAGTGTGAATATAGAAATGGCCCAGTGACTGACCAGGGAAACTTCAGATGGCTAGGAAAAAATGAGGAAAAATGTGCACAAAACCCCTAAAATGATTGATCCAATCCATGTGACAGAAGGAAACCAAAAGAGGTATTGTGTGTCAAGTCAAGAAAATATATTAAAGAGAAGTGATTGTTTCAAATGCTGCTGATAATGCAATATGATGGAAATGAAAATTTGGTGTTGGATTTAGCCATGTCACCTTGACGAAAAATGATTTGGTGGAGTGGTGGGAAACAAACCTGATTGGGTAGTTATATAAGATAAAGGCAAAAGAAGTGGAAACAGGTCTTGATTAAAAATTTTCTCAAGGAACTTTCTTGCAAAAGGAAACAGAAATACTGTGGCAGCTGGCTCTGTAAGGGTAAAACACTTTTTAGAAATATATGGGAGAAAGAAGAAATATATGTTGTATGCTGATGAGAATGTCTAGTAGAAAAGGAACAAGTGATTGTTCAGAAGAGAGTGGAGAGAATTGCTGGAGGAGTTCGCAAAGGGATACAAGGTCCAGGAAACAGTGGAAAGCTTGTCTTTAAGTGGGATGTGGCAACTTGACCTGAAATTTCAGCCAGGATAGCAGAGTGTAGATTCAGATGATACTGGGCAGATAGTGGGGTTTGGGGAATCTCTGCATATTCTCTTCTAATGACTCAATTTTTGTCATTGACATGGAAGATAAGATCATCAAGGGAGAGTAAAACTGAAGATGGAAGAGTGTTGAAGGTGTGAGAAAAGAAGTCCAAAAAAAAAAAAAAAAGACTTTCAAGAATCTTTCCAAAATGAAGATGAAACAGACCTTTTTCAGACAAAATTTGAAGCAGTTTACTATCAATAGAATATCAAAGGAATTAGAGAGAAAGCAATCAGGAAGGAAGGTCTGGGGGGCTAAAAATGAATGGTAAGCTCAGAAGTAGTTAACAAGCACTTATATCTAAATAAACAGTAATAATACTATCTAATTTGGGAATTAAAAATAATCATGTTTAACTATAATACGTGTAAGAATAACACAAGTAAGGAGAGGGTATGATTGGTATATGTATATATATATTTTATATATATATATATATATACAAGTTTGAGCATAGTCATTTCTCAAGTGGTCAACAGAGGCTTTTAAGGTTTTCTAAAGAATACATTTGATATTATAATTAGTGTTATCTCCAAATTTCAATAGAAATATTCACTCTTTTCTCTCATTATCCCAACCCCTACATTCTACAATAAATTCAGACAAATTTTCAGCCTTCAGATAATAGAGTTACTCCAAAGCAGACCTTAAGTGCTGCTGGACTCGGCAATTCACCATTGCCTCCTCAAGGGCTGTGCCTTGCCTCTAGGTAATGGGGCATCCAATCCATAATCTCCCTTGCAACAGCCAACGTTCAAGCAAATGGAAACCACCACACCAAAAATTCTCCTCCTCCCTATTTTGATTCCCCACCAAGTAAATTAATTCTGAAATGTAGAATAAATTGCTTATGTTGGTTTTTAAAATCCAAATAATTACACATTCCGAAAGACCAAAACATTTTTCTCACTTAGACTAAAATTTCCTTTTTGTTATACTTTGTTTACTTTTATAGTTTTATTACTAGTCTTCTCTTACTTAAAATGAGTCAATGTTAATTGGAAGGCATTACTTCTGTTAAAGCTCCTCTTCCTTGGGTAGTGGAAATATGACTTGCCATTCTCTGATTTTCAATGATATGCATGAATTATTTTTTTAATCAAAAGAATTACATCTTTTAAAATTAGAAGTCAGGGAATAAATTGTATTATACCTCATGGGACCCCTAATAGAATACTGAATACAAGTAATGATTCTGTGCCTCCTTGTCTTTGAATTTTATTTTGGAGCCACTAGAACTGTGATTCAATGGCCTTAAAGAAAAGCAATACACAAGCCACCTTCCTTCTCAACAACTGAACCACCACAGTCACATGATAGTATAACACATGGTTGAGGATATTAAAGAAAATGACAACAATCCTGGCATCTACATGTTTAGAAAATATGTGCATTTTTATTGTTGTCACATTACTTTCTTGCAGAGTGTATAGTTAGGGGAATACTATTTTAACAGTGTGTTAACTGGAAGTGAAACTAACATTTAAAAATTTATGAGAAGGGTTTTTGTGTTCTTATATTAGCATTCAGAGGTATAGTAAGGATGATTGGAAGACATGTGAGCATGACTCAAACTCAAAATATATTTGTTCATATAGAAATAAAGCCCTTGTGATACATAGCTTTATCTTGACTCAAAGCATGATTTGCTTAACATTAATTTTGGTATGCTTAAATGAGTATAATCAATGATATAAAATTAACTTTGAGATATTGTAATTATAAATTCTAAACACAATTTTATTCAAACTACAATATTTTCATTGATCTCCTTTGAAAGTAATGCAGTGGACTCTTAACAAGTTGTTTGTAGCATGCTATGTACTCCATCATTAGCATGTGAAAATGAATAAATGAGTGAGAAAGTCTGAACTTCCCTTGAAAGGTTGATTGATCAATCTTCGTTAAATTCAAAATAGATTTCTTCTAACATCAATCTGCTCACAGAGAATATTTTCAAGTTGTTGAAATTTTTACTCTCCAATTGAATTTTTCTCATATAGTGTGTTTCTTTTCTCTTAAAGGTGCCAAGACATATTTTTTCTTCACTTTTTATTATTATTATTATTATTATTATTGTTTTGTATCATTAATATACAATTACATGAGCAACATTGTGGTTACTAGACTCCCCCCATCATCAAGTCCCCACCACGTACCCCATTATAGTCACTGTCCATCAACGTAGTAAGATGCTATAGAGTCTATAGTGTGTTTCTTGTCCAGAGTGAAAACTCGTTACAATGGAATTTTCTTTCATTCAGCAGGACAAATATACATATTATTACACAAATTTTCATAGTTAGAAGATTTGCACTTTTAATGGATGAAATAGTGAATGAACACTTCTAGTATGAGATAATATGAAATAACTAACCTAATTGAGTCATAAGACAACAAAATCTGAATTGATTTGCTTCACTGGATTTCAAAAGTTTTGTTTACTGGGACATCCATGCTAATTCAGTAAGCACCTTGGACTTCAACAAAGACTGGATTTCTGGAAGATTCTTTCCCAATATATAAAGTAGAGTAATTTTGGCATAAGTATAGATCTCTCTATGATCACTTTCTCAAAAATATGTAGTAAACCTTTCCAAGTGATGATGCAGAGTAACAGTCACATCTTTCCAAGGGCATCCAGATTAAAGTTTGAATTTTTTAAAAATGGCATTTAAGAGCAATGTATGCAAGAGCTTTAATTTGGTAAAAAACATCAGGGACTTCCATTGCCAGCCAAGATAGAGGAACAAGGACTAGATTTAAATTCATGCCTTAAACAACTACAAATTCAAACAAAATATATGAAACACTTATTTTTAGACATTGAACAATAACCAGCAAAGAGTAGCAACCCCTGAGAGAAGGAAAATAAACAATCTAAATTTTATGATTGCTTCAGTTTACAACTTGGATAGAGTTCCCAAACCATAGCACAGGGAGAGGGAATCCAATCCAATCTGAATGGAAGAGACAGAGATGAGAATTTGTGGAGGCCAAGCAGTTAGAATTTGTAGAGCAAAGTGTCTTTGTAGGAAGCTACAAAGAGGGTGAGCTCCTGAGACCTGCATATGGTTCCCCAAAGGTCTAAAACCAAGTACTAATCAGAGCATTTCTGTAAGCAAACTACCTTTTG
This sequence comes from Manis pentadactyla, assembly GCF_030020395.1. Lineage (NCBI taxonomy): Eukaryota > Metazoa > Chordata > Mammalia > Pholidota > Manidae > Manis > Manis pentadactyla. The sequence continues at coordinate 116,209,414 of NC_080025.1, forward strand.
GCTGGGCAGTGAACTACTGGAAAGGAGCAACAGGAACAATTCCCAGAGATCACACAGTGCCAGGAATGGTTAGTTATTAAAGGATCAAAATGTTTCAAAACAATTTAACTGCATCCCAGAGCAAAGCTTAAAAATGTTTCTAAAAATTACTAAAAATATCAACACTCACAATGCTTGGTATCCACCTGAAAATCGTCAGGCATGCAAAGAAGTAGGAAAATGCCACCGATAATGTGGGGGAAAAAAAACATTAAATAAAAACTGACCAACAAATGACACAGACAATAGCAACAGTAAAAAGCACATTAAAATGGCTACTATAACCTTATTGAATATGTTTAAGAAGGTAGAAGAAAGCTTAAATTGAGACATGAGACATAAAGGAGAGACATGAAAGATATTTTAAAGGACCTACATATAAATTCTAGACAAGCAAAATATAATACCTAAAATGAAAATTACACTGCTAATATAAATCCTAGCCTGGGAACTGGAGAAACTTGCAACCAGGAAACACCATCAGGCTAGACAAATAGCCCTGATATTTCTTATCCTTCAAGCAAATTAAGCAACAGTAGTGATGATCTGGTTATTTTCCTTTCTTTGACATCATGGTTGGCAGTTAGTTATTTTGTGTTTTGCATTCCTCCTCTGGTCATTTGCTTTACCAGTAGTCATTAGCAATAACTGAGCAAAGAAAAAAAAAACTCTGTTCCTTTACTGTTTTAGCAAACCAAATAAAATTTATAATGAGGTAAAAAAATACACTTGATATATTGATAGCAGATGTGATATAAGAAGAGTAGTGAATTTAAAGATAAAACTAGAAAAATTAAACTGAAAAAGTCTGAAAAAATTCAGAGGATATCAGTGAGCTCTGAGACAATGTCAAGTGGGCTAATAAACACATAACTGGAATCACGGAAGAGGGGAAACAGCAAGAGTCCCTAGGTTTTAAAATCTTGGGTCTGTGGCTCATCCCTTGAAGCAGAGGATTAAATGAAACCATGAGACAAGAATGATTCTGTCCTAAGGTAACACAGTGCTCGCTACACATTGTCTTGAAACAGACATTAGGAAAGTTGTCCTTTAATTGTGGTTATGAATATTGAATTACAGTGTCCTTTCTTCATATGATGCCTCTCTTCCCACTTTTGACAAAAATCTTCCTAAATTGGTATATGTATTGGTGTAACCTATGAGGTATGAGGATAAGATGGATAAAGCAGTTAAGATTCAGGCAGAAGAAAATTTTCTAAGCTCTAAAACTGTCTCTTACTAATGCACTTCCTTTCCTTCCTCTCTCTCATCTCTAGCCCCCACTTTCTTCAGAGGGAGGCTTTATTATCTTTTATATATCATGAAGATTCTATTCACATTGTCATTGAAAGGAGCCTATAACAAACTCTTAGGGGAGATCATGACTCTTGAAAGTATAGTGGGAATGCCAATATTCATTCATATATTTTCCCATTTATGCAAAACTCTTCTATGGTCCAGGCACTATGAAATGTGCTGGGAATGTATTCATAAATAAGGTAAATAATCCCTGGCCCACAGAAATTACAGACTGTCTAGAAAGACTAGCATTATCCTGATAATAGTATTAATTAATATATAATTATTTAGTATAATAACATTATTTGCCTCAGTTCAATCCTTTTCTTCCCTGTTGGGTGTTGTATCACAGAGATCCCTGCAAACTGTATTTCCCAGAATCCCTTGCCAACCAACTTCCAGTTAGGTTTGGCCAATAGAGGCACTCATGCAATATTAAAGGTGGTAGGAGGGGAGAACTCAAGGACCTCTCTTTTGGGTATTTATTCCTGTCCTTGCCTTGAGGTGGTGTCTCTGAAAGTGGCTGTGACGCCTTCAGGGGTCTCATTCTTGGCCTTGATTTCCCCAGTTCAGCTTTGCTTTGTAGCCACACAGAAACAGGCCACAGGTATTTGTGGCTCTCTCATTATTGTGATTCCCTAGAATTTCTACTTGGTTTCTCAAGAGTTTACTTTTGCATTTCCTCGGTATAGCCCACAAGTCTGATATTTTCCATATCAATGTTAATAGGCCCCAGTTGAGCAGGAAAAGAACCTTGGATGTGGAGTCCAGGCAGGATAATGGCTGTATGTTTGTCCTTAGAAAAGGCACTTATGTCTCTATCTCTTCATCTCCAAAATGACAGTTTTGGACAAAAAGGTCATTAACACATTTTATCATTTTCACATCTTATGATCTAGTAATTCTGCTCCACAAACATATTTTAGACCAAATAGTAGACTTAAGGTGGCCTTATTGGAACTCTCTCTTCATCTCTGCTTTTGTGTGTAATACTAAATGTTATTTTGAAATATCAACTAAAATTAGTTACTTTGAAAATAATTTGGGGCCTTCCAATTATAGCAAGAGTTTTGGTTTCACATGGTAGGCCTCCTACATGTCTTGGATAATTTTTCCCTTACTTTCTTATCTCCTCTTTTTAAATTATAGTTTTCTTTTATCATATTCCCTAAAATCACCTATCTCAGAATATTTTCCTTTCACAGGCAGAAGATTCACAAGTATGTGAAAAGAACTAAATAGTGCTGCTCACATTTGTTAAGGTTTATTTTTCTTTTTCTCTTTCTCCCTCCCTTCAGTCCTCCCTTCCCTCATTTACCCTCTCTCTTTATTATCTTCTTTTATCTGCTTTGGTCCATTTTTCCCATTCTCTCCTCTTTTTTCTCTCATAAATTTCCCTTGTGACCTTATGACAGATGAGAACACCCTAGACGTCAAAGCAAATAAGCAAGTACAGGTAATACTACACGTTGAATTTTATTCAACAGTGTACATACTACACATCCTATATTCAGTGCTTATGGACTAACACAGCAAGGAAAACATACTCCATCACTGAAACAGATTAAAGATTATGCATAATATGTGATGGCAAATACATTTAGTAGGGAATGAACAATGTTTTTTGGGGAAAAAAGAAACCAGGAAATAGGTAAAACAAAAAATACAACACTGAATGTGGGGCTGGCAGTGAGTAGGAAAAGATAGATGCAAAAATACCCAAAATACCTTCTCCTGCTTTTGGAAAGTTGGGCTCCTCCCAATTCTGCTTCCTCTGAGAAGCCTTACTTGAGCACTTCATTGTGAACTGTCCATTTTTTCCTCCTTTTCTCACTTACAATCTAATACAATTGCACACACTTTAACTTCTATCACACTGAAAAGCACATATTCATTTGCATATCTGTTGTCCTGCTTCCCACTAAATACCAGTCTTCTTGAGGACATGGCTGTATATTATTCAACTTTGAATTCTTCATCTGACCCATATCAGGTACCTAGTTTCAGATCCTATGTCCCCTATATAATATTCATATAAATATATACTAGCTTTAAAATTTCTTTTTTAAAGAATTTATAAATCTCCTCATTTATAAAATTAGGAAAATATTACCTCAGGATTAAAGTGAAATAGCTAGGATTGAGATTTCCTTAAGCACCAAGGAAATTAACTGAACTTTTGTCTTTAAAAGCCTCAAATTTGAAAAGGTATTAAACTCGATTCTGCATAAAGTAAAAGCCTCTGAAGTTTGTTGAAGAATCAAATTCCTAATCCCTGTCACCTGGATTCTTGAAGTTTGGTGGGACCAGATCTACAGTGTCAGAGACCTGGATCTCAGAGGTGGCAGCCTCCCAGAGGAACTGGAAACGACTGAGCGCTGGGAACCGGCACCTTCAAATGGACCACTGCAGACTAGCAAAGTCTCTACAGCGCTTCCCCTGAATTGTGCGAATCCTAGCATCCAAGAACAGCCCAAAGACTGAAGGAGGAACCACAAAATAACTGATACTCGATGTGGTGAGTGTGGAACTAAATTTAATTTTCCATTACAAAGAAATATGATAACTGTTACCTTCCAGTATTTTCAAGCAATTCATATGGTCTTACAAAATCTAATAACCTGAGATTTCTGGTCAGTGTGAGCTTAGGCACTACAGTACAGTCATTGGTTGTTTGGGGAAAGCTGAGCGCCTGTTCTAATTAGAAAAATAGTGTTGTGATTTCCACTCTGAGTGAGGGAAGAATATATTAATATCACCAGAAGACAGTTTGGGGAGAATTTTAGCTCACATTTTTGAAATTATTTCCAAAGACTTTCAAAGCATATTCTCAAGAAGTAGCAGTCTCTGTGTTAGGCCACCTATTGCAGATCTCAGAAAGTCTTTATTATTCAAATACTTGAATTATTTCAGTATTCCCCTTTCCAGTGTTTTTTTCACACCTGTTTAAAACCCTTCTCCACTTTCCACATTCATTTTTCTTTCTAATAATGAGTGTGGCTCACACTCATTACCCTTTACCTCTGTATGTCTCACAACATTATTCTAAGAAATAACAATAGTACCATTCAAATTTCACAGGTTTGACTATAAATATATATTTTAAAAATCTATGAAGTCATTGAATAAGTAAAGATAATAAGCAAACCAACAGAAAAAAATATTTCTAAAATTCAACCCTATATCTGTCACCTAACCTCCTTCAATATAATACTCTGAAATATCTGGCCTATTTCAGAGCCAACTGAGTATTTTTTAAATGATTATTTCCTTACTTGCTTCCTCATTTTCAGTAAGAAATATCAGCTAAACCTCTGTAGCTTTAAATGAGCATTATGGACAAGAAAAATATCTAAACTGATTAAGTAAAATAATTTAGTTTTGTGAAAAATCATGCAAACCTCTGAAGCATGTATTCCACTTCTTGCTGGCCTCCTGAAATTTAAGCAACTATATACCTCTAGCCAAGTTGAACAAATTCACATCCTATTTATGCTCTCTAAGCAATTTACTTTCTATTTCTTAAAAATTCTGGCACAATACCCCCAAAAAGTGAAAGGTAGGCTAAAGGAATTTTTAATGATATCCAAAGGAAAAAAGTTAAGTTCTGAGCTATAAAAATATTTTATGAAGTTTTGGGCTCTTCTTGCTATACAATGAAATTCTGTGCTCTTACTGCTAGACAATAATGGATACACAGTTATGTTTTTCCTTTATTTTTTTATAGCATACAACTATAAAACTATAATACTAATGTTATTCTAAAACAATATAAATTCTCTTTTATAGTATTCCACAAGTTCTTATTAATATTATGAGTTAACTGAAAGAGGACCTTTGCTCAATTGTACTTGCTTTTATTTTTGATATTTGCTCATATTAAAAATGTAAGGTAGCAAAAAGTTATAATCAAATATCTTTCATTTTTATCCTTATGAGATTATGAAATACGGTGATTTATTTATTTATCATTCTCCAAATAGTAATGAAAGTCAACCTTACAAATAGCAATTTGAATAATCAGCATTTCATATCATTCATATATAATTTAGTGATTTATTTATTTTAATAGCATTCATTTTTAAATAACTCATTTCTCTCCCTTCAAGGGCTATCTGGAATTCAGTGTGATAAATGAAAGGAGTTCAAAGTTGCAGGGGCATTTATGTATTTACTGTAGTAAATAATGAGAAATAAATACCTCATGTTAACTATGAAATTCAGTTCTATTTATACCTCACTTCAAGGAAATAAAATTTTCAAAACTAAATTTATAATGCATATACTTTATCAAAAATATACTCTATAAAATAACTTCCTCAACTGTTATTTTTAAGTTAGATAGATGATGGATTATATTTCTTACATTGTATATATAATAATTATATCTTCAACCAATTTTTAAACATATACACTGCATAAAAATGAGATAACATACTCATGCCAATTTTCTGGCAAAATTTGAAAATGACTCCTGCACTGTCAAAACCAGATAATATTTAAAAGCCTCACATATCAGTTCTTCAATTCAGCATTTCCTTTTCTTCTATCAAATTCACCCCTGAAGTATTACAATCAAATGTCACCCATAATTTTTTTAGAAATAGTGCTGAAAATTTCATCTATTTCTAACTTATAGAGCAAAATGTATGTTAAAGTGTATGTTAACTTTATAAAACCAGCATTTAACATTAAGTTGAAATGTATAGCCATGTGCTTTTGAAGCCCTGGATATAAGCAATTTTATGTTTTATAGTTCTAATTAAATAATTTAGAGGCAAAAATTACCTTAGGTAATGGCTCAGGAACATAATCTGTGAGAGTCAATCTCTCCATTTGCTTTTTTATGTCCTGTGAGCATTGTCTGTCTGTTGCCTCCTCCTTCTCTACTTTTGTGACTTCTCAGGGAGGCCAAGCCATATAAACCATGATTCAGTTCCTCTTTTTGGCATTACATTCATTTCTCATATTCCTGACTACAATCTGACTGTTATAGTTAGCAGATCATGATTTGGATAATTTGCAATTACAAAGAATAATCCAATTCTTTCCTTTTCACTTTTCCCTCTATGAAATATTTTATTATTTTATCAACAACTATCTACATGCAAACAAAAGTTGGAGGTAATTAATACAAACTCTGAGAAGCAAGCACAAATTTCAATGTGTAGTGAGAGAATGATATTGCCACTGTTAGTTGTAGGCTCCCAGGAGAAAATTAATTGTTTCTCTGTCATCAGGCTTGATTTTCCCTAGATTTTTAAACCCCTTCTGGAGAAGTCAACAAGTAATCCCAAGGTGGAAACACCAAGCATGCCATTGTCAAAGATTTGGCAGGACAAGTGAGTCAAAACATAACATATATTTGTCTATCTGTGTATCTGCCAATAGGTGCATGGGATAATCATTACCAACGTTCACCATTTTCATCCAGATTCCATTCTCCTACATTTCTGGCTCACTTGAAATCAGGAGTAGCTATGGGACTACTTCTTGCCAATGAACTGAGAGAGTTTGACACGTTTACTTGCTAACCCCTGTCTCTATAGCCTCCCTTCCCAGCTGCCCTGATGACCATGGGAGCAGGTGTCCAAATGCAACTCCCATCATCCCGGATCCCAGGTGACTCTGATGGACAAAGCCCTCCTAAATCCTGTGTTGGACATGTAGCATAAATGAAAAACAAACTATTCTGTTAGCTACTGAAATCTGGAGGTTACATATTTAACCTGGTCAATCCTGACTGGCTGGGGGTTGAGATTATAATTATTCTAGTTTTAAAAGACATGTGCCTTTAACTACCCATTTCTAGAACAGGCATTTGCTCACTCCTGGGAGCTGTCTTGCCTCTGGAGTGTACGTGATGAATAATGGTGTGGTAGAGTGGAAAGAGGACAAGATTTGGAGATTTGGTAGTTGTCCAAAGTACAAACTAGTAATTAGTAGTAATGCTTGGGCCTCTCACTGACTCGTTGCCTTACTTTGGTAAGTCATTTAAGAACTCTAAACTTATGCTTCCTGTTTGTACAATGGTGACTCAATAGCTTCTCTGTTTATATAACAAAGTTGAGTACCAAATAAAATGATGTACAGGTTTTATGTATTGCCCTTACTAGAGGATAGAAATATATTTTATTCTTCTCTAAATCCCCAATCACCTGGTAAAGGATCTCATAGCACAATAGGTACTAAATAAATATTTAGTAACTAAAGGCAAATTCTATTCCAGCAATTATTTAAGCCTATAATTAATGTCTAACTGGTTTATAGACTAATTGAGGACATGTCTTTCAGGAAATACTTTGGCAGCAAAATGTTTAATTATTTTTGATGTGTTAAATACTTATTAATCATTTGCCACATGTCAGGTACGTTCTAAACACTGGAGGAGTGGATAATTGAGCAAATTAGAAAAATTCTCTGCTTTTATGGAGGAAAACACAGTGACAAGCAAAGGCTGTGTGTGGGAGGGGGAGGAAAGAGTGGTTTTCATAGATGGTCAGAAAAGGCCTCCTTGTAAAAGGCCTTACTAAGACATTTGAGCAGAGAATTCAATAAAGGAATGTAAACCATGTAGATACTTGAAAGAATAACATTCCAGACAGTAGGCACAGCATGTGCAAGGGCCCTGAAACAGAAGCATTCCAAGTATGTCTGAAGAACAGTATGAAAACTATTTAGGCTAAAACAATATTGAGCAACAGGATGAATATATGGATGAGATCAAACAAGTAGAGGAGAAACTGAGTCCCTTGAATTCTATGATGAGGGCAATGAATTGTATTCTGAATGAGGTAGAAAGTGTTAGAACGTTTTGGGTAAAGGGGAAAAGTGATTTGACTTACATTTTCAAAGGATCACCTGGACTGCTTTGTGGAGAATAGATTGTAGGAGGGCCAACTGTAGAAGTAGAAAGATAAGTTTGAAGGTTACTGAGATAGTCCCCCTGAAACAACTGGTTCCATGTAGTTAGATATATTTATATTTATATAAATAGTTTATAGTTATACAAAATGTTATATTATATAAAGTATAATACATATTTATTAAATAAAAATATTTTATATTTTAAAATTAAAATATTTATATATATCAGATTTCCTTTCTGCCGCCATTCTCAGAGCTATGTTGCTTTGACAGGAGTCAAACTGGAAAGTCAAGGATTTTGTTGCATAGGCAGGGGTATGTGCACGTCAGCAATAACCTCATGTTATGGGGAGGGAGAAAAGGAGGGATTTGTCTTAAGAGATGCACAAGAGCAGAGTCTGTATAGAAGAGAAGGTGGAGGAAGAGAAGGAGAGATTTTTATCTGCTAAAGCTTGTTTATTTTTAAAATGTAACCCTCAGTAGGAAGATTGGGAATCAAGACAATCTAAAGAGAAAATCATGGAGGCAACACATATGGTAAAAAAAAAAACTAAGAGAGAAACACTGGAGGACCTATTCCTGGAGATGTCAGAGGAGTTATTTCAGAAGAACAGCCAGCAAAAGGCAAGGTAGGCATTTGAAGTACATCAGATGCCTGGAAGGCACATCAGCCTAGAAGCCTAAGATGAGCCCCTAAATCAATCAAATCCTCCACAAGACTTATAACCAACAGGGAGGAAAACAAAATGAGACATTATGGGATTATGGTGACAAATCATTTTGCAAAATACTCAATAGTTGTCGGTTTCTATTGTAGCAAGAACATTTCCTTTTGTTATATATGATCAGCAGGATTATTACCAGTGTCTAGGCTTACAAATCTCAAACTCTCAACAGAAGCATTTTCCTAAATTTCAATTAAATTTGAGCCAATGAAAAAGTGACCCCCTGAAGACACAGTCCAGTGTTTAATGCCAGAGAAACCAGTCAGGGATCTGCATTCCCAGGCAGTTCCATGGGGCAGTTACAAAGTCAGTAGCTCAGCTTGCATGGTGGTTGTGCCCCAGGCGAACAGGAAGAGGGCAGAGAGGCACAACCTGGGTGTCCATGCCAAAGATGCCACAGGGCAAAGTCTGGTACTAAAGAAACATAAATGCTTCTGTAAGTCTACATCTTGAAGTCAAAGCAGCAGGAGGCAGCAACTGCTCCAACAGCTGCTGAGATCGAGATCTTCTGAGACTATAAATGCTGACGTAGCTCGGACCCATAAACTGCCGCTCAATACAAATCTCAGAATTTTTAAAGATCTCTAACATTTCTGAATGCCACCACCACCTGTCAGTAGTGCACACTTAGGGTACTAAAGACCCCCCAAGACTGTCTATAAATTGCCTATTTTTTTCTCTAGGTTAGGACTGTGTTCCTCTGAAGGGTTGAACTAGTAGCACATAGGCCGAGCTTCTACAATGGAGACCGAAAATACAGTGGGGTGAACACGGTAGTTTGTTTTGTGCTCATTTAATGGTAGAAAGATAAGAAGTCTCAGAAATTATGTAGGTAATCTGCCACTCTCAGCACGGGGTTTCCACCTCTAGGCCAATGTGCCTGTCCCAGTTCTGTCATCTTCTAGTAGCACGTATCACTTTCTCTCCCATCCTTTTGGTCAGAAACTAATTCTGTGAGGCTCTGTGAGGGTCAGAAACTAATTCTTTTTTCCTTCCCCATCATGTCTAGTCAGGCAGCTATGTACCCTGATGAAACTCAGGATTTCTCTGAATAAACTAGGGGAGAATGAGTCTTAGTGACTTCTAGGAGACTGCCACAGAGAAGTTGACAAAGGTTTATAAACAGTGAGATTGAGAGGAAGAGATATGTAGTCCCCCTTCCCATTTTATAGATGAAGAAACTAAAATCAGTTTTGTGGTATCTTTTAACTTATTCTGAAATTTTTGGAAAATCATTGAGTGACTTTTCTTGCTGTCACTCACTATAAAGATTCTATATTCATATGCTTGTTTCCCTTAAGTATTTATATCCTTTGTATTTACACAAAAGATCACTGGAGATAGTTTTGTTTATCCACATAGGATTTTAAAAATTATCAGTAGTCCAAAGGTTCAAACAGTAAGAATTATAAAATACACCAGAGAGTGAAATAAGCCAGGCAGAGAAAGACAAGTACCAAATAATTTCACTCATATGTGGAGTATAAGAACAAAGAAAAACTGAAGGAACAAAACAGCAGCAGAATCACAGAACCCAAGAATGGACTAACAGTTACCAAAGGGAAAAGGACTGGGGAGGATGGGTAGAAAGGGAGGGATAAGGGCAGGAAAAAAGAAAGGGGACATTAAGATTAGCGTGTATAATGTGTCTGGGGGGGGCATATACAACACAGAGAAGATAAGTAGTGATTCTACAGCATCTTACTACGCTAATGGACAGTGACTGTAATGGGGATTGTGGGGGGGACTTGGTGATGGGGGGAGCCTAGTAAACATAATGTTCTGCATGTAACTGTAGATTAATGATAACAAATAAAAAAAAATACACCAGGGATTTGTCTTAAGAGATGCACAAGAGCAGAGTCAGTATAGAAGAAGAAGAGAAGAAGGTGGAGGAAGAGAAGGAGAGATTTTTATCTGCTAAAGGTTGTTTATTTTTAAAAAGTAACCCTCAGTAGGAAGACTGGGAATCAAGACAATTTAAAGAGAAAATCATGGAGGCAACACATATGTTAAAAAAAAACTAAGAAAGAAACACTGGAGGACCCATTCCTGGAGACGTCAGAAGAGTTATTTCGGAAGAACAGCCTGCAAACTTAGCTATAACTGAGTTCCATTTATTCTAGTAGTGAAGAGACACATTCTAATAAACATCTGCTGAACATATCCTCAAAGGAAAACCCCTTTGACTGGGAAAGATTGAGAAAGATGTATGCTATTTCCCCCCTGATTATCACTCCCATTAACAAATGAATGCATATAAATCCCCAGTTAGAGATTACTTTTAAGTCTTGGGTTTTTATTTATAAGTAAACATACAAGAAAAGAGTTAGACAAAATAATTATGAATTTCTATGCAACATGTAATATTACTAATACTGCACCATAATTCCCCGGGGTAGTGAAAGGCACTTTACACACGTTGCCTGTAATTCTTACAGAACTTTAGGTAGGTAATATATAAGATGATCCCCACTTTAAATGTTGGAAAATAGAGGCTTAAAGAAATATCTTACCCAAGATCACATAGCTAGTAAGTGAAGAGTCAGAAGGCCAATAGAGGTCTTTCTATTTTAAGATTTGCATAGGACATATTCAAGTAGCTTTTTGTGTTGATGATGCTATTGAATCAAAGATTAAGTTGTGCTGCACAGACTGCTTAAGTCAGACAATAACCACCACTTCCATTTTAAGTTACCTTTCCCTGATTCCTTTGATTCTGTGCTCCAGTGCTAACCCTTTCCTTGCCTATTTTTGTCTAAGCATCTTGAGAAAAAAAAACCTAAGAATGCTCACTACAGAATTAGAAATTTCTCTTTTCAAGATATTACTGTCAAGTGAAGACCTTGGTTGATAAATTATAAGAAATAGAACCCACACTGTGAATTTAGAAATGACCTACACCTAACTTGATTATGTTTATTTGTGCCTTGCTCATTCAAAGGACCTAAACTGAGAAAAGAAGAATATTAGCCAGAATGCCTGTCATTAGGTTATGTTTGCTAACTTCAATTTAGCAGTATGATGAATTCTCTTGCTTTTTCTGTTTTCAGTGCAATTCCTATTTGGAAAGCTGGTACAATTATGACAATTGGAGAATTCATCTAACTGCAGAGATAAAATAAATAAAGTAAACCAATACCCTGAAAACAAAACTTTTGTTCAGTAAGTAGATCTATTTTCATAAAATAAAATCTACAGTGGAGTTCACTCTTTTTCTTTTTGAACTGTAAAGACATGGGCAATTGGAACTCTTCACTTCTCTATTCTTGTTAATGTAGTTCCTCTTTATTCTTCTTAGGTAATAATAAAACTAATATCAGTCTTAGTTCTTGTTAGAAAGTCCCTGGTAGTGGCAGGGTTGATATTGGAATTAAACTGCTGACTCACTATCATATGACTGCACTGTAAAGTCCTAAAACTTAGGGGATCTAGAAGGAAAATTCTGTATCAAATAGTCACAAGAAAGAAGCAAATTTAGAATTGAATAGACTGTGGCTGGATGGAATTTCCATAGTTGACACAATAAACCTGAACTTCTAATTATATAATGTAAGGTTTAGTTGTACCTTCTCTGGATTAGTGAGTGAATAACTTGTCACAGGTACTTGAGGTGAAGACTGGAAGGAAAGAAGCCAGTAAAATCTACTCTTCCTTCAAAGGCTTGAGTGGGAATGCACCAACCCTGGGTGCTTTACTGTACTTTCACCTAAACACAGTACGAGATAAAAATGGATGAAGCCCAAGGTCTATGAAGGCATGGTATACATCAGTTTCACTAAGCTGTTGGCCCTTTCTCATGGTATCCTTGTGAACATGCTGTCAAATATCAGCTGATTTGTGACTGCTTGAAGAAGGTTGATATCACCCTGAAGTACAGGCACTGGTGAAATGCCAGCAGATTCCAAACAAGTCAAACTTTTAATCAGCTGTTGAGAAGAACTAAGAAGGTATGCTGTTCTTATTCTTGCCATTTGCCCCACCCCAGCCTTGGTCATTCTCTGCCCTGCTTTATGCCCAGATGCAGAGGCTGATCGACTGTAGAGCTAATAAAGCTCCAGCCTCAGGGTTCCTTAGGTGTTGCCCCTTCCAAGCTTTGTGCCTAATGTCACTTCGAATTATTTTTCTTATAGAGATCTTCCCAACTGTATAAATTCATCCCCTCATTATCTGGACCCAACCCTGCTGTAGACCGTCAACTCATACAGTGGGCAGAAGGACGGCACCTTTCAAAGACGTCTGCATCCTAACCCTGCATGCCGTGAATATGTTACCTTCTGTAGAAAAAGAGCTCAGAGTGATGCTGTGTGAGGACTCAGCCTGCTGCTGCTGGCTCTGCAGATGGAGGGAGCTTGAAAAGGCAGGGAAGTGAGTTATCCTCTAGAGGCCCCAGAAAGGGAGGAGCTTTCCTGACACCTTGATTTTCACTAGTGAGGCCTCAGTAGGGCTTCTGACCTACAGGGATGTAAGATAATAAATTTGGATTGTTTCAAGCCATCAATTTTGTGGGTAACTTTTACAACAGTAACAGGCAACTAATACACCTGGCTTCTGGTTGGATGTGGCTGCCCGGAATCATCTGAAGGAAGTGGGAGACTGAGAGGAGAAAGTGTTCCAAGCGTTGCCTTACTGCTCTCTGCCTGCTCTGAGCCCAGCGTCCTGGTAGGGGCTGCATGTCCCCATAGCTAGAATGCCTGCTATGGGTGCCTCCTTCACTGCTCCAGCTCACTGGGATCCTGGGGCAAAATTCCCTTTCCTTGCCCCATCAAGCCTAGGGCTGGTAAGGGCTTCTGACTCGTGTTTCCTAACTCCAACCACGATTTTGAAAATGGTGCCTGTAGTGGGTTGAAGAGTGTTGTCCAAAAATGCATGTCTACCCAGAACCTCAGAATGTGACCTTATTGGGAAATAGGACCTTTGCAGTGGTGATAAATTAAAGATCTGGAGATTAAATCATCCAGGATTTAGAGTGAGACTTACATCCAGTGACTAATGTCCTCTTAAGGAGAGGAGAAGACAGAAAGATACACAAAGAGGAAGGATATTTGAACATGCTTTTACAAGCCAATGAATGCCAAGGCTTGCTGGAAAGCACTAGAAATTAGGAGAGAAGCATGGACAGGTTTGCCTTCAGAATCTCTAGAAGGAACAAACTGCCAACATGTTCATTTTGGACTTCTGGGCCTCTTAACTGAGAATAAATTTCTTCTGTTTTAAGCAACTGAGTTTGTAAGAGTTTTCTATGGCAGCCCTGGGAAGCCAACACAATACCTTTGTTAAAGTTTCATAAACCATCTGAGTTGGCTTGTTTTCTGCCATGACCCTGGCTGACAGAGACGAATGCTTACTACTCTTGCAAATGATAGGAAGTTGGGAGGAATGGTTAAAACACTGGATTGCACAGTCAAAATTTAAATTATCTCACAGTTTGATTAAAGTGTCATAACTGAAAAATATGATATATAACAACAGCTTTGCACTTAGGTTCAAAAATTCAGTTGCCATTATTGCCCATAGAACCTTAGACAGATCACTTGGTATTCCCAACTCTAAGTTTTATCGTGCCTCAGAATGAGTTAATAGAACTTGCTCTTCCTACCTCAGTGTTCTAAGAGGAATAGGAAATCATAGAATACAGGGAAATAAGTATAGATTTACAAGCCAGGAAATCTGGGTCCAGACCTAACTCTCTTCCCAACAAGCTGTATAATATTTAAGTAAGTTCACCTCTGTGATTTCTAGTTCCTTAGTCTCTAAAATGAGGAGCTTGGACTAGATGGCCAACAATTTGATCATTTGGTTCTAATATTCTATAGCTGATCAGGACAGGGAAGACATGTAAAACAGCCAACTTCATGAAAAAGACCAGGGGGATTTTTGGTAGTTGATCACAAGCTCAGAAGTAACTAGCTATGTCATGTGACTGCTAAAAATAAATTAAGAAAGAAGAGGAAAACCTAATATAGAATTAGTCTATATTGGAAATACATCTATCTAAAGGGAGATTAGAGTTCAACTGGCTGTGTTATGTAGTCAGTTATAAACATAAATCTGTAAAGGAATAGTAACAAGAATACTGTCACAGCAGACAATGGTTTGGCATCTGATAAATGTTACATATGTATTGATTTAATGAGCAAAGAATACATATGCTGAAGAAGAAAAGGTTTAAGATGATAGTAAATAAGGAGAACTAAGGCCAGTGATTCAAAGTAGAACAAATATAATTTCGGAAGCAAGATCAGGAAAAGAATTATACTAATTAGACCTGTAAAACAGTGGTAATGTTGGACACTAGGACTGTTCACAGCTATGGTTAGGTAGCATTTTAGGGTTCAACCTATCAAAGGTTTGTCAACACTGGCTCGTACCAGCTCACAAGAGACCATTGCTGGCACCTCTTCCAAATTCCATAATGAACATCATTTCAGTAGGTTCAAACTGGCCATCATGGTAGTATTTGCACCACAAAAATCAGCAAATACTAAAAACAAGAACCTTGAGATCTCATACAGTTCAAAATTATATTTATTCTATGAGATCAGGTGGTTTAACATTCACCATCACACAACTGGGTGTTATGGAATTCCAGCACTGAATAGTTCACTTTGCAATTTTACTCCCAATTCTAGGAGTCTCAAGATTCTATTTGACTCGATCTAGTGGAGGGAAAAATCAGGACAGATGACTCTATGTGAAGTTAAAATGCCTTCAAAGTGGGACTCCCAGACTCAGCTTCCCAGTTCTCTACATTCCTGTTAGTCTTGATAACTCTCCCACCCACATTGGGCATCCCCTCCCCTCTTTCCTTCTTGTCAAAATTAAGATAGATAGAACAACCAGAGAAAATGGAGACACATAATAAAGAGCTTCAAATAGGTTGTCATATAAGAAATAGATAAGGCTATTATTATTATTAGTTATATCACTTATTAGGGGAGGTATTCTAGTATGATTTAACCAACAATATCAACAACTTTATATGGATTCACAGCATTCACTAGCTGACACTGATCAGCTGCACAAGCCGAAAGGTCACTTTATAGCTCCTGGATTCTGTTTCTCATCTTGAAACAGGACTTTTACATCTCCCAATTCAAAAGTTTCTGAAGGTTTTCTATGACATAATGAAATGAAATTATTTTGTAGTTGCTATGCAGATAAAAATTGTTACCATAAAATTTTATTTACATTCCAATTAAAAATTGCATTATACTATAATTATAACAGAAGAAGAACTAGCTGCACAATATACTCCTTTATCCCTCACTATATCTTTTATCTAAATGTGATTCAGAAGCAAAATGATGCCATCCAACCTTGTTATTTCCCGTGTAACAGCAGCAGTGACCACTGCCAACACATCTTCTGCTGTGACTTCGCTGATCTGCTCAGCATATCCCTGCAGACATATTATATCAAAGGTATCCCAGAGCCTTGCTAATGTGGAGCATATCCTTCCTCAGTATGATTTATTCTGTGCTCTAAGATACAAATAAATAAATTTTTGAAAATGACAGCATTTTGAAATACTCACATTGTATTTTTCCCTTGGATTAGTCCTATTTTCTCCTTCCTGTAAAGGCCATTGCTGCCAGCACTAAGGCTAAGGTGTAAGGCTCAATGTCCTAGAAAAAAAAAGAGAGAGACTTGTGAGAGCCTAGAACAATGGCTGCTGTTTCATTCTGAAGCTCCAAATTAAAATTTCTGAGTCCACAGCAAGAGGGTGCTCTTGAAAGTCAGGTTTTGTTCAAAGAGTGAAGGATGTCCTAAAATCCAAAGCCTGCCTTTATATCTTGAGCTTGGAGGTCTGAATATTAAATTTTCCTGTAAGGTCTAGGCAATGAAGATTCAGGATATCAGATCCTGAAGCACATATCTGCCTATAGGTTTTGAGTAGATGTTTGGGAAGGAGAGTGTTCTGGATGGGGAAGGCAGATGGGATGGGAGGTGGAGGAAGTTAAGGACAGAAATTTAGATGAAACAAACCCAGGGTAAGGAAGTTGCAGGTACTGTGGCTGACAGGGATTCTGGAATTCCAAACAAGTTGAGAACAAACCTGAGAACAAGTGAACTGGTGATCCCGCTGCTGCTCTGGGGACAGGAGAGCAGTAAGGGTGGAGAGAGAGGTCTTGATATGTGGGCTGTGTGTCCCTACATCTCCCCTTTGCCCCCTGAGTCACAGAGGAGCCAGCGGTTCCCACGTGTAGGAGAAGGCAGAAGCAGTGAGCTCAGCAGGGGGGTCTGGTGACTAGGAGGTGAGCTTACAGCACAGAGCTCTGAGGCCAACTTCCCATGTGTCTTATCAACAGATTTCAGCACCTGACAAGTTCACTATGGATAAAATGTGACCAAAGAAAATGACAGTAAAATGTTCTTGGGGAGAAAGGGTTATACCCAACTTTATCCCACCTGTGGTGGCAGGTCAGTCACTAAAATCCTGTCCACGCAGAGCATGTCTGCATGCAGCAAGCCGGTCTCTGCCTCTGGGCCCCTCAGCCTTCGCAGCCGTCCTCTGGGCGTCTGTCCTCAGTGCTGCCACCACTCCAGCCTCTGCTCCACTCTCCTGCAGCCTTGCAGCCATGCCACCATGTAGCCCAGAGCACTGGGCGGAGCTCTTTATAAAGAGCCAATAGCAACGATTCCCACACGTGTGTAGTGAGCTAGCCAATCAGGGCCGGGTGAGAATCCTGGCCACAGGAACTTTCATTTTATCCACACCTGGTCATGTATTTTAACCTCCCATAACCACTCCTTGCCATTTGCTTAGGGAAAAGTACTTTAGGTAATAAGCCCTCTAAGAAAGAGACCAGCAGACCCACAGTTCTTGCCATGAATGGGTTAAAAAGGAAACCCTCATTGAAGTACCTGCCTTCACTGTTTCTTATGAGACTGAAGCCTGTCCCCCTGGAGTCAGGGCACCAATGAAGGTCAATGTCCATCAGGCTAAGACCCAGAGTAACGGACTCGGGTGGATCTGGGGAATGATGACCCTTCCCGAGGGAAGTGGTAGGGCTTTGCCTAGGGAAGGTAATGGAGTTTTGAATGGAGAGTGTGGACCTGGAGAGGAGACAAGACTGGCCAGGCATCTTTGGGAGGTGGAGACAGGTTTATAAAGGCCCATCCCTGGGAAGCCATAAGAGTTTCCTTTACATGCAGGATTCAAGAGAAACTCTGAGTTGACTAGTTCAATCTTGAACTCCTTTCTAAAATTGCTCTCATCCTAAAATAAAGAAGTCACACACCTGAAATTAATACAATATTAAATGTCAATTATATCTCAATTAAAAAAGAAAGATCTTACTTGTTATAAGAAACTCAGAATTTTCAAAATAGTGAGCATATATATTTATGATGTTCTTAATTTTTCACAATGTCAAAAATTAAAACTACTCTTTTTCTGATATAAAACTGCAACTACTGAGACATATCTCATGTTTTCCTCTTTAAGTTTAACTAGAAACAAATAAATAACAAATTTATCTTTCTTAAAAGAAGTGTGAAGAATCACCAAGGAAGGTGGTCAACTAAAAACTAAAAACTAAGGAAATCTTCCTGGTCCAATGCTTCTAGGAATCATACAACCTCAATATCTATCTCTTCAAAATGAGAAAGAAAGATTTTCTTTTAAGTCACATACTCTTAAAAATCAGGTGTGAAGATGAAGGAGTAGGGTGGCCAAGCATTTCCATGGGTTTGCTGGAAAAATGGTGTTAAAATATTGGAGCAACTCAGAATTCCAAAGGATGAAGAAAAATACCAGAGCCCAAAGGGAAACAAGAAATGGGGGAAGATCCCTGGGATATAAAAATAATTAAGAAGGATATGTAGATGATGAATTTTTCCACCAAACATTCTAGGAACTATCATTTCTGCTTACTGAGGGGCAGACAGGGCCTACTAAACTCCAACTCAAGTATGTGCCATCAAAAGACAAATGTGGTTTATGTTATCAATAGGACTGTGCATGATTTTTTTTCTTCCCTCTATTCTCTAGAGCTTATGCAGTCACATAAATACCATTTATTCAACAAATTTTTATTAACTCTTAGAATGTACCAGAAATTCCTCACAAATGAACAGAGACAAAAATCAATTCCCACCTGTATTGTAAATAAATACAAAGTAAAAGTAGATTATAAGTAGAAAAAAGTAACTTTGAATATTTTTAGCTCACTAGACAAATATGTCTATGTATATGTGTATGTGTGCACGTATCTACAGATCTATAGATAGATGTGGTTTTCCTGTTTATTTCCCTAGCGTCCTTTCATATTATGGTCAAGTCTTCATTTCGCTCACAGGTTTATCCTAATTGCCTAAAGCTTACTGACCTAAAAAGCTCAGTATTCATAATCCATCTATTAGATCCTTAAACCTTTGGTAAATTTAACTTAAACAAAATTATAGAAAATGAATCATGATACTTAGATTAAAACCTGGTTAATAAACTAATTTTTACACTCTAGCATACCCACTATAGTACCACTAGCACAACACACATATACACACCAATAAGGTTAAAATTAATATAAATTTAAAAATTATTTCCAAGTCAAGTGTATTTGTTAAAATAGCTATTACAGTTTTATATGAATGCTCAATGAGGAAACAGGGAAATTGCGTATTGCAGAATAATGAAAAATATTCCACTTGTCCATTAGGTGGCAGCAAAATTCTTCTACACATTTGAATTTTCAATGCCTTTGTTTTCAGGGCCTTTCAGGTTTGACAGGCTATACTACACACAGAGAAATAAAAATGATTGTTACCTCTCAGAGGAAGGGGCTCTATAGGCATCAAGACTTATGGTGTATTGAATTTAAAGCTTACTGGTTAGAGTAAATCATCTTTCAAATGTAAAAAAGTAAACAATTTTTTAATTTTTCAATTCAATCCAAAGAGTTACTCTCAAATATACATACCAGTAATATTTTAGGCATTTTCTATTTTTGGCTCCAATGCGTAGAACCCTATACGGAATCAATATACACCAGCAACATCAAAGCCTCAGGCTGCAACCTCCATCTCTTCCCTCACCAGTCTCCTGTCATCTGAGTAAAAGCTCCCTCTCTCTGTAAAGTTACTTCACTGGAAATTCAAGCTTGAAAATCATCCTAACACACATCATCAAAATTACTCTATTTGTCTAAAATGTCCTTTAAAGAGCAAGGATATCCACTCCCTTAATCCCCAAATTCAGGTGTTCTAGAGGGCCCAGGGCCATTACCAAAATTCAGCTATGGGACACCCATCTTGTCCCTACCTTTATCAACATCCGGGGGTGTAGCAGAAGAAAGTTCAAATGGGGACAAAATAATGCTGAGTGTGAGGATCTGAAGTACTATAGGGTGACTGTTGCCTGTGTGGTGGGCAAAACCCATAAACCCAGGCAGTGTATTGACCTCCTTCCCACAGGCACTGGACGCAATGCATATAGCAGATAAGACATGTTGCCCAGAGGCGCAGGCCACCCTATTCTGCAGTGACTGAGCTGGGTCCTGGGTCTTCACCGGTGCCCTTCCCAAAAGCTCTTTCCTGAGTTCAGCAGCAAGAGCCTTTTCTGTGTCATGGATGATACTCAGGCATTCAAATTCCACTTCCAAAGCCCTTGCTTCTCACCATCTACTCCTATTCTTAGTCACTCTCTTGGCCTTAAAACACAAAGAATGAACAAACAAAAACAACCCTGACATTTGCACACAGTAAACAGAGTAATAAATATACAGTGTAAAGTGAAAAATCAATGGTTTCCCACCCCAGCACTCCTTACCCAATCCCACTCATGAGAGGCAGCAGGCTTTAGTACCACCAAGTTTTATTTTTCCTCATAATCCCCATAATGAGTTGCATGCTTACTTTATTTCCTTTTTATTTTTAATTGTATCTATTTTATATAATTTTCATCCAATGACATGCACAGATTTTAAGGGTACAGCTTGATGAGTTTTTGGCAGTTGTATAGATCCATGTAACCATTATCTTAACCAAGATATAAAACATTCCATCTCCCCAAAAGTTTCCTCATGCCATGTCCAGTCAAACTTCTGCCTCCCGGCCAACCTCTGATATGGTTTCTATTCACTGTAGTTTAATTTTTCTGTTGTAGAATGTCATATTAGTAGAACCATTCAGGTTTTACCAGTTTGTGTCAGGTTTCTTTTGCTTACTGTAGTATTTTTGAGATTCATCAATATTGTTGCAAGGATCAGTAGATCTTTCGTTTTTTTTGCTAAGTATTCCATTGTGTGACTATTCCACAATTTCTCCCAGTCTCTTATGATAGATTTTTTAGTTGTTTCTACTTTTTTTGGCTTTTACGAATAAAGCTATAAATTTTTCTGTATATTCTTGTATAAGTCTTTTTGACCATATGTTGACATTTCTCTTGGACAAATCCCTAGGAAACTGGGACAGAAGGTAAGTGCATGTTTAACTCTTTAAGGAACTTCCAAACTGTTTTCCAGAGGGTTACACACTTTTACACTCCAGAGAGCAATGTGTGAGTATTCTAGTCATTCTATATTCTCACTCCACTAGTATTGTCAATATTTTTCATTTTAGCCATTCTAATATATATAAAGTCGTATCTTCCTGAGGTTTTCAAGTGTCTTCTTAGTTCCCCATATAACTTTAATAAGAACGTCTACATAGGCGAGCTGGGGCATGGTGGTTGTGCCAGGGACATATAACAAATGCACATGTATCTTTATTTTGTTGGCCCTCAGGGTCTCCAGGCCAGGCAGCCAGATCTAGGCTGGTCACTTTCAGATTAAAGGGCCTCATCCTTTTACCTCAAAGTGCCATAAAATAGCATTTTCAATATATGCCATGTGAAAATTGGGAAGCTCTTTAAAATATATACTTCAGCCTCTACTTTTCATCCTTTGTTCAACTTTAGTTAGGATCCCTTATCACTTATTAAAAATTTACAGCCCTTCATTTGAATTGTTCCCCCTTCTTTTTTTATCCTGAGAGCAAAGAAGGGGGTTGCAGGCTCCTGTGGAGTGAACAGTTTCAGAACTGATTTGCTAGTAGACTTAGAAGATGCTCCCCAAATGGGTCTACTACAACCTGAGAGCCTTTCAGTAACCTATGACTTACACACTGTATAAAACACAACATCTGGCAAAACTTACGTAAATTTCCTTCTGAATGGATCAGTCCTAAATCACTGTTCAAAAGAAGATCCACAGAAGAATTCATTTAAAGAAACTTCTTCCTTCCACCTCTATTTGATAGATTTTATGCTATGAGATGTACACTTAGGGAGGATGTGGCCCTGTGGCTCCCCAAACTCACGCACATACCCTTTGACACCTCCCTCCATTATTTTTTGTCACCTGCCAGTTACAGCCACAAAGCTTTCCTATTATTGCTAGGTTGCCTTTTGTTTGTTTTTGATTCAGAGTTTGCCTGTTAGCTATAGACCTTTGACTGTTTTCCAGAGTTCTGACAAAGTTGATTCTGCCAGTTCCCACTTGTTTTTCAGTGTTTCTGTGGAGAGATGAGAGTTTGGAGTTGCTAACTCCACTATTTTGCTGACGTCCCTAGATTTCTTTTTAAGGGCATGCAAAGCTTGTGAGAATGTGTTTAGAAGCTCCTGTAGTGGTCTGCATCAACAAATGGAAACCTGACAGGAAACTATCCATAATTCAACTTTCAGGAGTATAACCTGCCTGCCAATACATAAATTTTTGGTCAAATTTGGTTTACGTAAATGGCTAGACTTTCATTTTATATTTTAGATGTTCTTGGCTGTTTTATAAATATTTATCATTTTTAAAGATCACAAACAAAAATAACTCAGTTAAAATCTTTTATACACATAGTACACCTGGGAAACAATGATTATAGTACGTGCTACTATTAAACAGAAAAATGCCACATGTTGCTATTAAACACAAAATACAAAATTGCAACAATCCAAGGATAGTTTGTGGTTTGGAAGATAATCCATTTTACATGGTCAAAATCCAACTTTATATTTCATTACAGTGCTTACATAAGTTAATAAAATATAAAGTGATGTAAGTAAAGGTATAGTTGCTCACATATTTAAAAAATAACAAATAGTATATTTTGAAGGTCTTATCAAATATTTAATCTCATTGAGTTTCTCAGGAAGCCTGTGTGAGGGAAGAACCCCATGGGCAACTATCCTGAGGCGCTGGGACGGGGACCCTTGAAAGTCAACAATATCATTCTGATCTTGTATCTTAGAAAGATTGAGCTATGAGAAACAACAGAATATGACTGATAGAACTTAACTGGACCTTGAAAAAATGGGACTAGCCATGGGAAGGGAAATAAAAACCAAGGGAGAAACGTAAATATTTTAAGGGGTCTTCTTGGCCCGCTAACAGGGGAGAAGCCCTACTCTTCACCAGGCTTTTAATTAATTAGTATTTTGTACAATAGCATGCAGGAAGATCTAGAACTCTTAAGAGAAATATTAGTCAAAAGGGGTTTTTTGTTGGTTTTTCAATAAAGTCCCATTTATTTTCTACTTTGATGGTGAGGATCTATTTTTTGCATCAGGTATGAAAAATGAGAGGTACCCCACTTCCCAAATACCTTACACTGGCGTTAAGAGAGGCAAACAAAGAGACAGAGGTTCATCCATTATATCATAGAGAAGAAAGCATAAATAATTTCTACCACACAGAACATGATTTGCAAAGATTTGATAAAACATTCCTTACTTTTGTTTTCATCTGTTGTTGAAACTTAGATGCTATTTTTGATGACTTGAATTACCTGTGTCATAAAGTTATATTTTAAGAAAACCATTTTTCTTTTCTTCTTGAGAGTATCCAAATCCCATGGGAATATATGTTGGTGTGGGTCATTTTTTTATTATATACTCTTTTTGAACTCTGTGTGTTCTATCTCCATGCTGTGTCTTCTAATTTGAGATGTTTCTTTCTATATGTCTTTGATAATTTTCTTCCAACCCACATCTTCTTTTTTTCCTAGAACTTCTATCATATACTGGGGCTTGTTGGATTGACCCTATTTCAGTTTTTCTGTAGTGACTTTTTTAATATAAATGTCTAACTAAAAAGTTCACCCCATGTCTTTTCCATACTTGACAGGGGCCCTGTTTCTCCTGCACATGTCTTTCAGGCCCTCGGAAGGCCCATGACCAGCTGCCCCACGGACACTGCTGAATTCACCGCAGCGCCATCGGGGATCCCGGACCAGTGGTCCCACTAGGCAGATACTCTTTCTACATCGGATCCTGAGAGACCATTCCCTCCACACTCCCTAAGGAGCCACACCATGGCTTTCTTCACTGATAGATCACAGCAGTCTCACAAATAAACTAGGCTTAAATTCTAGCAGCTTCCCTTGAATGCCACAACGGAAGGAACTCAAAAACTTAGACCTTCACAAGGAAGGAGTTCCTGTGGATGCCCTGCCTCCAACCACCTGACCAAGCTTACCTGCTGTCATGTTGGTATCTGTGGGGTAAAAGGCATAAGAATACATACTCCAAAAGATGAAGAGTTTCAGGCAAGGATGACAGGATGTGGGAAACTCAACTTTTTCCTATTTCCCAGTGGTTAAGTAATGTGTTCATATTAATTTTAACAAAAAAATTCTAAGTAAATTTTAAAACAAAATTCTGAAGAATACTAATTTGTATGGCCTGACAGCCAAATATGCAAGACCTTAAGTGTCTTCCTTGCTTTTTATGGATCAACTTTTCTGTCCTTTTGTCTCATATTGCAAGTCATGGTATCACCATCGCAAAGCCCATGAACACGTAGGCCATTGGTGCTTCGCAGCACTCCTCAGCTCCTGCGGCTTTCAAGCTCTGATCCAAGACCTTCATGAGGCCCAGCAGCACCCCTTGCCTTGGGCTCCATGATACTCTCTACCATTTCCTCAGGTTTAGAGCAAACTACCTTAAGCAGTTTCAGTTGTCTGGAATGAAAAATTCCCCGATGAAGACACAGGGAAAGAATCCTTAGGGAAGAAAAACCACCAACTTGCCAATAGGAAAGCTTTAAAAGACAAACAGAGAGGCCTCCCATGGCCTCAAGGGGCCCTTGCAGATATGCCCTGGATTTGAGTTTTAGGAGGAGAAATCAGTGAGCAGAAATTTTAGTTATGAGGACAGCTAAGTCTGAAAGTCTATTACTAAAACAACACGCTTCTTTTCTATAACTAGCACTTGGCTTATTTCTTTAAAACAAACCATACCCCTTAAAGGTGAGAGTGGTAAGTGGTACTCTTCCAAGCACCAAAGGTAGTCAAAACAATGCATGCCTCAAATGCTTGTATTTACTTATTTTTCAAGTAGATGTTATTACTCCCATTCTACAGGTGAGAAAACTGAAGCTCAGAGAGCCATGTCTTTTGCTTGAGATCTCAAATCTAATTAGGTACAAAAACTAGCAATAAAACTCTGGGCTTTTCCAGTGACTGTAATGGGGTATGTGGTGGGGATCTGATAATAGGGGTAGTCTAGTAACCATAATGTTGCTCATGTAATTGTACATTAATGATACCAAAAACAAAAAACAAAAAACACGATAGATGAATAGATAAAGAAGATGTGGTACATATACACAATGGAATACTACTCAGCCATAAGAAAAGGGCAAAGCCAATCATTTGCAGCAACATGGATGGAGCTGGAGGGTATTATGCTCAGTGAAACAAGCCAAGCGGAGAAAGAGAAATACCAAATGATTTCACTTATCTGTGGAATATAAGAAAAAAGGAAAAACTGAAGGAACAAAACAGCACCAGAATCACAGAACTGAAGAATGGACTAACAGGTACCAAAGGGAAAGGGACTGGGGAGTATGGGTGGGTAGGGAGGGATAAGGGGGGGGAGAAGAAGGGGGGTATTAAGATTAACATGCATGGGGGGATAGGAGAAAAGGGAGGGCTGTACAACACAGAGAAGGCAAGTAGTGATTCTACAACATTTTGCTATGCTGATGGACAGTGACTGTAAAGGGGTTTATAGGGGAGACCTGGTATAGGGGAGAGCCTAGTAAACATAATATTCGTCATGTAAGTGTAGATTAGTGATACCAAAAACAAAGCAAAAAAAAAAAAAAAAGGGCAGTTCCTGTGTGGTAACCTCCAATGAGTTCTAGACAAGGGTATAAAGGGCATATAAAAGTGTAGGCAAAGGGTCTGTTTGTGTTTATACAGAGGATCAAAGCCTAATTGGGCTACCCCGAAAATGAACTAAGATACGATATGAAAGAGAACTTCCAACATCAGCCCTCTCTGGAAGACTCATGCCAGAAGATGATCATCAAAAAACCCCAACAAAGATCCACGCGCTGCTACAGCTGTAGATGCACTCATCCCACCAGCTCCTGGACTTGCCATGGGAATGAAGGAGATATCTAAGCTGGCCTGTGCATACAGTAAAACAACAAATTGGACTGGATCTATACTGTTGGAACTCAACCAAGAATTAGGAGAAGTGCAAATTGTAGCGCTCCAAAATCTTACAACTACAGACTACCTACTGTTAAAAGAACATAAGGGATGTGAACATGCCCCAGGAATGGGTTGTTTTAATTTGTCTGATTTCTCTCAGACTGTTCAAGTTCAGTTGGACAATATCCACCATATCATAGATAAGTTTTCACAAATGCCTAAGGTGCCTAACTGGTTTTCTTGGTTTCACTGGAGATGGCTGGTAATTACAGGTATGCTTTGGTTATGTAACTATACTCCTATTATGTTAATGTGTGTGCGCAATTTAAGTAGTAGCTTAAAACCTATACATGCTGAAGTACTCTACGAGAAGATATGTCAAAGAAATAATCAATCTTCCCATGTTTTCTTCCGCCTGCTACTTCTACAGCTTTTCTTCTTCCTTCCTAATTACAACCCTTAAATAGAATTCGTGCCTCATATCAAATTTACCGAGTATCATAATTCTTCCAAGTGGTACAGACACCTCAAGACAAATGCTGGGCATAGAAGCCACAGGGCATAGATATGCAAAGAAGTAAAAAGCTAACCTTTTCAAACAATAAGGCTTCCCTCTCACTTACCAACTTTACATTTCCCTGTATGGCCCCGGAAAATGACTGGTTAGCCAGAGACGGGTAAGATTCCTCAAGGGAGGAACAACCTAAGACAGGCACAGTCGCAGGGGGGCCATCAGGTGAGAAACTGGGGATCAACAGAGGTGAGGCTTAGAACCTCACCCCCCCTGTTCTGAGAGAAATCTTCTGCATACGTGGATGTTTTATTGCCCTTGTCTAGCTTGGATTAACACATAGTCTACAGGCACACACCTGATCATCTACATTTGCTCTCTTACAACACTAAACTATGTTTTCTACCTATATCTTGTATCTACCTACCACTTCAGCATTTTATTAAAAATAATAATAATAAAGAGAGAAATGTGGTATCCACATATAAATCAAGTATAAAAACCAAATGAGTATTCATATTTGAACTGACTGTTTATAGTTCATAATGCATGAGCAAAACCAAAATTTTCTGTGATGACTGCCCTTGTAATGTTCACTATGTAACTTATTCATTATGTAAGAATTTGTTCTCCATGTAAGAACTTGTTTGTTATGCCTCAGAAGATTGGAGACTGACGAAAATTAGGCTTGGGGTGGATTAATGATTGTACATTGAGCACTGACTCCCCTATATAGAATTTTATTGTCGTTAACAACCATTTGATCAAGAAATATGAGAGATGCCCTCACAAAAAAAAAAAAAAAAAAAAAAAAAAGGACAGACTTCCAATGGTAAAATAAATAAGTAACCGGGATGTAATGTATAGCATAAGGAATATAGTCAAGATATTGTAACAGCTTGGTAGGGTGATAGCTGGAACCTAGAATTATGTATGTAAATGTTTTATCACTGTGTTGTACACTTGAAACTAATGTAATGTAATACTGTGCGTCAACTACCCTTCAATAAAAAATAATTATTAAAAAAAAAAAAAAACCCTGGTTTTTCTAAGTCTAGTGTCCTCACATTTTTCCAGAGCCACCATTTCTAAGACTCCATAGCACACTGATCTCAGTGGCGACCAGTGCTGTAAAAGCAGGCAGCTAAAGGGTGTGTTGAGATGATCTCAGCAAGATCCCCTTCTCCAAAACATTTCTCTCTCTACCTGTCATATTTCTCCATCCTTATACTCAGATCAGGAGGAATTTAACTGAGACGAAAGGAGTAACAATTTCTCCCCATAACAGTTAGCAATGAATATCAAAGTAATATTAGAAGCTTTATGAGTATATTTATGCCTGGATCCCTCCATTCCCCTCCTCCCAAATCCAGATTTGGTGTGGGGAGGAACTAGTACATGTGCATATTGGAAAATTTCCCCCAGGAGATTCTGAAGTACTGCTCTAATTCAAGAACAACTGCCTCATTAGGATTTGTTGATAGATGACTGAGAACAAATTATATTTTTACTTTACAACGTATTTATTATCAGTCATGTATCAGACAATATATCAGGCACTGGTAACACATTAATGAAAACATGGGTCATGGCCACTGATTTCATGGAGTTTATATTTTATTTTATTATAGCATAACATTTTAATTATATTCTATCCATGGGAGAGGCAAGAATTATAAGGTAATAAGAATTAAAAGAGAATTCAGGTAGGACAACAAAGATAAACTACCACACACATTCCTTAGACATTAGGAAATTAGTCTTGATTAAAAGGAAGCAAAGTAAATATTAAGACTTGAGAAACAGAGATATTGACTTTCAAAATTAATGATATATTCAGCTCAATCCAGCTTATATAAGCACCAACCCAATAAACTTGCTGTAACAAGTTCCAGATATTGTTAAAACATAAACACTGGAGGGAGGAAATCATTGGAGCTTGGACTAAAGGAGTGAGGGAAAGAATACTGACAAGAAATTCAGTAAAAAAAAAAACATTCAGATTGCTCAGGAAGATAAACATCTTGTGAGAGAAAAGGATTAATGTAGTTCTTCAAAATATTTCTCTACTTAGTGGAATATTGGTCATGCTTATCATGAAATAAATTATTAAGATGGAAGCTGGATTAGACAAAGCCCTAAGAGTTGTATACCAGTGATTAACTGAATCTGAAGGAGTTAACTGCCATGTGAGATCTTCTTTAATAGTAACTTCCTTTAATTCCAAAATGTCTTCACCCCAGAGTTTTCCAAGTAAGCTTTGGTCTTTCATGTTTGCACATTCTCTTCCCTCTGCTTAGAAAGGTCACACCTTTATCTTGAAAAAGAAATCAGAATATGTTCATTTTCTAGGGCTGCCATAACAAAGTACCAGAGACTGGGTGGATTAAACAACACAAATTTATTTCCTCAAAGCTCTGGAGGCTGGAAATCCAAGATCAAACGGTCGACAGTTTGTAGATGGCTGTTTTCTCTCCATGTTTTCACATCATCTTCCCTCTTTGCCCATCTGTGTCCAAATTTCATCTTTTTACAAAGACACTAGTCTTACTGGATTAGGACTCACCCTAGTGAGCACATTTTGACATACTTATCTCTTTAAAGACTCTATCTCCAAATACAGTCACATTCTGAAGTCCTGGAGGTTGATACTTCAACTTACAAGTGTTGAGGGGATACAATTCAGCCCATAACAGACAAATTTTTACCTTGTACCATATATATCCTGATACTAATTTCTTCTAGGAATTCATCTTTAATCCTTCCATATCAGGCTGGGGTAGGTATCCTTCCTCAGAACTCCTGAACCAGAATATACATTCTGCTGTCACATTAAAGTTTCTGTTTTCTTCACTCTACTCTAAGATAAACTTTGGTTTTCATAATCCCAGCTCTTTTTGTTGTGCCTGGTAGTAAGTGTTCAAGACCTGTACCTTTATGCTTTAATGAAGTAGAAGCCTTCTGGCTTGGCTGCATAGTGACACCATTTAGCAAGCTGGGTGGTAAGTTTTCTTTTGGCATGTTCAGTTTAAGAGCTTTCCAAATGGAAATACCTAGCAGGGAGTTCAATAGAGAAAATCATACTGAAAATATGATTTGGTGGATGGATATGATAATTTAGGGAAAACATGTAAATGAGAAGGTGGCTTGGAAAACCCTTTAAAAAATGACAAAGAGGAGAAGAAAGAAAAATGAAATGGAACTCTCAGAAAACTAATGGAGACTCAGAGAGGATGGCCTCAGTTTCCATTTACTGTTTTGCATAAGGAAAGACGGGTTTTGTGGTGAGCTGGTTTTCCCTTATGTTGCCACCAGGGGTCTCCACCAACTTCTGCAGTGCCTGTTAGAGTCCTCAAGCACCTTCTAGCTGTCACTACAAGCTCTTTTCCAGCAGGGACGTCCATTGAGCTAGAAGACCAGTGCCTCACAACAGTGGTGGTTTATTGGATGCCTGACACTCTTGATTGAGCTATTTGGACACACTCTTTAAATGACTCATGTTCCGAGGTTTACTCACCTCCATGTAGTCTCTTTTATTGTCAACTACATCTCATGATACGTGAGTGAGACATTCTTTCCCTGTTTCAAGAATTGGAACTGGGTATCTGCCTAGGACATACTGGAGCCCAATATATAGCATACTGTATAAAGTATGGTGAGTCTCCCAGGCAGACTGAAAAGAATTGAAACTTCTTCCAAAAAAAATTCCATTATGTTATAGTGATTCTAGAAGCTATCTTTTTTTCTTCTAAAAAAAGAAAAGAGGAAAAACAAGTCTATCCCTTAGAACGAAAAAAAGATAAGACTAGATAAAGCTGAAAAGCATTTATTTCTTAAACTTTCTTCCTTTTTCTAATTATTCCTGCAGATAACACTCTTTCTGTAATGACAACTCCATTATCTCCAATAGGTTATAATGTAGTTGAGTTTTGTGTGTATGTACTTTCACACTGGATTTAAACATTTTTACCAAAATGAAATGTTTAGTAATACAGAAAAGTAGAAATAGCACAATATATCCATATAACCCCTCCATCATTAACATTTTGCTGTTTGTTTCTTTTATATGTGTTTTTATCTGAACTATTATAAACAAGTTATAAACACTATGGTGCTTCAGACCAACTACCTTAGCATGCATTTCCAGAAAATAGGAGCACTTCCCAGCTACTGGCAGTACTGTCAACACATCAAACAAATTTAGAAAACTTCTTAATGTCTTCTATTTCCCAGTCTATATTTAAATATTGCCACTTGTCTCCAAAACATATTTTGGACCTGTTTTTATTTGCAAACCAAGATCTAATCAAGGACCATGTATTATCTTTGGTGGTTGTCTCCCTTAATCTCAAGCAATCCCCATTTCCACTTTCTTCTTCCTATACAACACAGACTTGTCAAAGCACAAGTGATTTTATGGAACAGTATGTATCCTTGATTGGTCTGTTTCCTTGAAGTATCCTTTAAATTAATCCTCTATTCCCTGTATTTCCTGTACATAGGAGGTTAAGACAATAGGTTGAATTGTATTCAAGTTAACACATTTAACAAGAATGATTCGTAAGTGATTCTGTGTACAACATTGTACATCACATTGGAAGGCACATAATGCCTGGTATCCCATTATTAGTGTTAGTTGTGTGATTCCTGGGCTAAAGGGACAATGAGTTTATCTCTCTGATTTAAAGTTACATTATTTTCCTTTCGGATATATAATCTTCATTCCCCATCAACTTTTTATTTAATGGTTTTGAAATCCACTAATTATCCCTACTGTGAGAGGAAGAATAATGCCCCCCAGCAAAGATACCCATGTCCTAATCCTCAGAACCTATAAATATGTTACCATACATGAAAAGAAGAAAGGGAGTTTTTCAGATGTGATTATAGTTAAGGGTCCTGGGACGGGAGAGTATCCTGGATTTTCCAGGTGACTCCAGTCACATCACCAATAAAGCAGAGACCCTTTCCAAACCGTGGTCAGAGGAAGTGCTGTGATGATAAAAGCAGAGTCAGAGAAATGCTAAATCGCTGGCTTTGGAGATGGAGCAAGGGCTATGAGCCAAGAAATTCAAGTAGTCTCTAGTAGATGGAAAAGGCCAAAAAAAAAAAAAAAATTCTCCGCAGACCCTCCAGAAAGGAACATCCTGTTGACACTTTGATTTTTAGGCCAATCAGACCACTGTCCAACTTCTGACCTACAGAATTGTAACATAATGCAGTTGTATTTTTTTAAGCTGTCAGATTTGTCATAATATGTTATAGCAGCAATAGAAAACTAATATACCTACCTAAATCAATTATTTATTAAGGGATATGAGTGAGTGTGTATATGTGTTTTGAACATCAATCATATTCCAAATCATGTGTTCCTGAAGGCTATACTTGATCTATTGTATTGAAATATAACATAACTGTGGTCCATCAGTATCTGCGTAGTTATACTGTGGAATGATTTTTACTAATTTTTTTATCATAGAATGGGATTTTTCTGTTTTTTCAAATACCCCATGCCTTGTCTATCAAAACTTAAGACTTTATTTATTATGTGATAGCAACATTGAGGTCAGTCAGACAGTATTCATTCCTGAAAATGATTACCATCCTCAATTTAAAAATACTGTTCATGTGGGAATTTTTCTACATAGTTTGAAAGTTTTATAAACATTACTTTCCTCCTCCTTCCCACCCCACACATTGTCCCAGAAAACAAATGTCAAGAGTAACCAAAGAGAGCTGGAGTGGCTATATTAACATCAGGCAAATGGACTTTGAGATCAAAAGGACATTTTTATAATGATAAAAGGATCAATTCATTAAAAAGGTAATCATAATGAATATGTACCTAACAACAGAGCTCCAAAACACATGGAGCAAAAGCTGACAGAACTGAAGTGAGAAATAGACAATCCAAAAATACTTGTTGGACACTTCCGTAATGGCTATAACAACTATGCAGATCAAAAAGGAAATAGAAACTATCAACATTATAAACATAGTAACAGAAATAGAACATCTATAGAACATTCCCGCAACACCATAATATATATTCTTCTCAAGTGCATATGGAACCTTCTCCAGGATAGGAAGATCATATGTTAGGTCCTAAAATATATCTCAATAATTCTAACATACAAAGTGTGTTCTCCAATTTTAATGGACTTAAATTTGAAAATAACAACAACAGAAGGAAATTTAGGGAATTCACAAAAATGTAGAAGTTAAACAACATCCTCCTAAATAATCAATGGATCTACCTGGCTGGACAGCAGTGTTAGTCCTGTGGATGATTGTTGGTGGTGAGCCTCAAGGCTAGAGTTATGTTAGGCAGGAACTAAGAAGGGCTGCTATGTTCAACTCTCCAATATTTCTTGGATCTATCTCTGTCTGTAAACCAACAAATACATATTTGATGGTTTCTCAGACAAGCTCCCTAACCAATTATAATCAAACCTTATGAACCTATTGGTCACTTACTCATTACTGCCCAGTTCAACTGCCCAGCTAGGTTGATCCCCCAAGGTCTTGTAACACAGAATATGCCTTTGCACCCTCTGTGCCTTGGCTATACCAGTTTCCTCATTTTGAATGCCTGCTGTCATTTCTCTCTGACTATCTAGACACAGTTGACATCACATATATTCAATGCTTTGCAGTCCATAAAACAACACATAAATGTGAACTACATTTCCTGGAATTCATACCCTTCAAGAACCAGTTTAAATCCTGCTCCTTCAAGGAAGCCTCACTGAACTCCTATTGTCCTCACTGATTTCTTTTTTCTTTTTCTTGTCTGTATTTCCTTCCTCCCTCCCTTCCTTCCTTCCTCCCCTCTAAAACTGCATCCTCCTTGCTCTATGCTTCCATTCCCCATTCCCAGTACTTGGTAACCAGTATTCTGAATTTTCTGTTAATCATTTCCTGGTTTGTTTTGTGACGGTATTTATCATCCATGAATATATCCTGAAACAACAAACTTGTATTTTGCCTTTTATTAAACTTCACATAAAAATAATCACACTGTATTTATGCTTCGTACTTTGTTTCCTTCTTATTATCATCATGGGTCTGTTAGTTAATTTGACTAGGTTTTATGTATAAGGTTCAAAAATCAAAACAATACAAACAACAATGCAATATACTGAAAAGCCTTACTTTTTCTCCTGTTTTAACCACCCTAAGTCCCCTTCTAACTTTTCCCCATGAATAATCACTGATTAGTTTCTTTTGGATCTTTCCAATATAAGTAAGCATACCTATATTCTGTAATCTTACCCTCCCCCACCCTTTTTTTTAATCAAAAAAGTGACCTAACTTATCACATACAGATTTTTCCATATCTGTACACAAAGTACTTTCTTGTTCTTTGTTAAATCTGCAAAATGTTTCATGGTGTTCGTCTACTATAGCTACTATAACCAGTCCTCTATTAATGGACACTTGGATATTCTCTAATCTTCTACTAATACAATGCTGCAGATAAAAACATATATCATTTTTATGTGTGCATGCATTCCTTTAGGATAAATTCCTGTGAGTAGGACTCCTGGGTCAGAGGGAAAATACGTGTGTAATTTTGGTAGGCATTCTCAAATGACCCTTTAGAAAGTATGTAATATTTTATACTCAAAGCAATGATATGTAAATACCTATTTCCCTCTGTCTCATTGAATTCAGATTTTTGCTAATATAAGTAAAAAATGCATCTCATTATAGTTTAATTTGCACCTGTCTTACTATGAGTAAGGTTGTACATGTTTTTATTATGTTTAAGGTCATTTTCTCTGTCTTTTCTGTGAGCTAGCTTTTCATGTCCTTTGCACATTTTTCTCTTAGATTATTGATACTTTTTAACATCAATTGCTAGCATATTAATTATTAGGATTACACAGATAACAGTGTTTCTCTCTGATCTATCATTGGTCTTTTGACTTTATATGTGGTAGTTTTGCCACAAAGAAGTTTTTATTTTTTACTGTAATGAGTTTCATTAGTTTTCAAATAGCTCTCTGCATTTTTAATCAAGGTTAGAAAGTACTTTCCTAATCTAATTTTATAAACAAATTCTCCTATATTTTCTTCCAGTACTTAAATGATTTCATTTAAATTTTTGAGTTTATATCAGTGAATAGTATGACTGCATAGTTTCCTAAATGGAGCTACCAAGTAGTTACTATCCAACATTATGTATAAGACTCATCAGTGTTGATGCATATAGCTGTAGTTTATTCATTTTAAATGCTGAATTCCATTGAGTGAATGTAAATAACGTATTTATCTTTCAATGATAATGAACATTTTGGTTATTTCCAATGTTTTGCAATTATGAACAGAGTTGTTGTAAACATGAGTATTCATATTCTAATTTTTAAAGTTTATAGCATTTACTGTTTATCACATATAACTTGCATTAATTGAATAAATGAATTGCTATTTAACTATTTCCTACTACTTACTCTTGTCACACTAGGACTTGAGAGGAAGAAGATAATCATACATCTTTGGGCTATACGCTGTATTGACTAGGAAAGGAATGAGTTCTCAGTAGGAAATGAATTGAATTGAATTAAATTGAATGGAATTAGTAGCCTCGTGTGAGCAGTTGAAATGCAACATGAAATTAACAGTTTATTTCCTGTTAATTCACCAAAAGCAGAAGCAAAATAATAAAATTAACTATACATTATTTTGAAAATGTATAGGTCTTTATTTTTAAGGTTATGGAAAAATTAAATCTTAAGAAGCATACCAGTCAATTCAATTCATTTGCCTTTGATAATCTTGGAATCTCTCATGTGCATATGAATCTGATACATATTTAAATATCCTGTGACCTATCAAAAATGGATGAAATATGATAGAAATTTTACTGCCTAATTTTCTTCTCATGCATTCAAAAAGAACACTTATCTGGCATATCTCTCAAATCATTATTTTGACTAATCCATTTGTTTAAATGATAGGTGTCTTAAGGTTACTACAGCATCTTCCGGCAGAAGCAAATATCTTTCAGAATGCATTCAGGCAAAGTTTTTATCCAGGGATTTTTAAAAGCCTGAGTTCTAAGTGAACAAAATCTACATCTCTTTCAGAGCTATAATTGGTTTTCCTCCTTACCCAGCTATTACAGTAAGCACTACACTAAAATAGTCACCAATAGGCCAGTGGTATCCCTTTTTAGGACTGATTCAACTTATGAAAAATAAATTAGTAGCTTTTGCTCACACTGAGGCTTACCAGAGACTCATATTTATATTACAGTTAAGAGACATTCTAAAAAGTACATTTCCATTAGCCATAACATATTGAGCTCACAGGAAATGGTATACCCAAGGAAAAGCAGTTTAAAAAATGAGATCTTGTATAAATACCTTTTTTAATTTATTAAACTAGGCTATAATAGAAGAATGTTTTACTATAAAGTAAAATCACAACTTTATTATTAAGTAGTAATATTCCATTAAGACAAGGTGTGGTGTTATAATTAGTGTGGAATATAAATGTAAGCTTTGAAGCTTGTAGGACCTGCACATAGCACTGTGTCTCACATACAAGCTGACTTCTCTTTTTCTGCCTACTTCTCTTTTTCTGCTGACTTCTCTTTTTCTGTACTAAAACACTGTACTAGCTACCTACTAGAAAAACCATAATCACATTGTTTAGGATTTAAATTGCTACAATAACTAAAATAATTTAAGACAATGATATTTCCTTACATTTTACATGGTGCTAGCCTTAGTCCTTTCAGGCTGCTATAATAAAATACCGCAGATTGGGTGGCTTAAACGATAAACATTTATTTCTCACAGTTCTGGAGACCGGTAAGTCCAAGATCAAGGCCCTGGCAGATTAGGTGTCTGGTGAAAGCCTGCTTCCTGGTTCACAGACAGCAGTCTTCTCCTTGTGTCCTCATATGGTGGACGGGCAAGTTCCTCTCTGGGGTCTCTTTTATATGAGGGCATTAAGCTTATTCATGAGGGCTCTGCCCTCATGACCTCACCACCACCCAAAGGCCCCACCTTCTAACATCATCGCATCAGGGATTAGGTTTCAACATATAAATGGGGTGGGGGGCACAAACACTCAGTCTATAGCAGAGCTTATGGTTCTTCATTCATAGAATGTTTCCACAGCTGTTTGATTACTGATCATAACTGAAAAAGCCCTCATTGCTTATTCCTCAAAGGTATCATTCTACCCTGGGAGCATGCTGCCCATAGACAATAATTCCACAGATACCACTCAGCACTCACTACATTTGCCCACAAGGAAATATTTGTTTTAAAAATGATGTGAAATTCTCCACTCCAAGACACATAAGAATTCCTAGCCAATTACATCAATAAACTCCAATGCTATAATGTCTCTTACTTTTATTTTACAATCCTATCTTTTACATCACATTTTCCTTGTTTGCCTAGGAAAGTAGAGAGCATATATTTAGCATTATTATTAACATTTAAAACTGACTTGTGGGAGAAACAGGCAATATTTTTCCTTTCTGCTTTTTACATCATTTTCAAATTCATCTAGCAATTAAAAGGGGATTATTCAGTGCATTAGGTTTAGGTTAAAAATAAATCTTACTGCATTTTGTTGCAATAGTATGGAGTTTAATCAATCAAAATAACAACAACAAAAAAGTTTGATTCCTAGAGTAGAAAAATGAGTATTGTGTGCCCATATTTGCCTTAAGATTATAAGGGACAGAAATAGATAACACCCTGTGACTCAGTTTAATAAGAAGAGAAAACTCAGTTGTCCATAGATCATTCCCAGGGTTTTTCAAACCTGAACTTATAAAAAAGAGCCTTCTTTTATTTGGTTATTAAAGATGTGACCTGGAACTATCCGCACCCATGTCCCCCATGACCATGATATGGAGAAGCTGATCTGAAAGAATGAAACTGAAGTGCGACAACTGAGAGATGGAGAGAGAGAGAGAGAGAGAGAGAGAGAGAGAGAAACTCTAATGAAGTCAATAAACCCAATTGGCTTAAACTAGTTCAAATTGTGTTTCTGTCATATTTAACTAGATAATGATAAGACATTGAGAGATTACTATCTGAAACTGTGGTATTACTAAGGAAAGACATTAAAATGTGATTCTGTTGGGGAGGAAAACTATGATGAGATAGCAATCCTCTAATAATGATATTAAGAGAGCTGGTTAAGTTTCTTCCCAGTTTTCTGTTAGGACACATGGCCATGTACACTAAAGCTGCTACTTACAAGGATTCTATAGCAAATGTCAGGGTATTGGAGGGTGTTGGTGACTTCTTAAAGCCTTGAGTAAGTTACAAGAAAGAGACAGCTTGGATCCAAACGGGCTTATCAGAAAAAAGAAGGGGTCCATTAGGATTGATCAACAATTCATTAAGAGAAGCCCTTGCCACCTGCCTTCAGAAATCCAGAGTAGCAGGTCAAAAAATCATGTGTCTGCCTGATTACAAAGACTGACACTTGGTCTTACATTAAATAGGGTGTGTTGGCTTGGCCAGGTGCTTTCAGAAGGAGTCAGAGATCTGGGAAAGGTTTCATTTCCCATAATTCACTGAATTATCTCCTATGAACTCTCTGCCTGATTGCCTCTCCAAAACTCTCATTTCAAAACATAGTAACTTGGGATCAGCCCAGCAGCAGGGTGAAGCCTATTATTGTCTCTGATTGTTATAAGACAGTGGCCTAGAGCAGGCAATTAAATTGAGAATAGAAGGCATAAACAGAGACCTAAACTTATTGCTAAGAGATGGAATCTATGGCTATGGGCTAGAGATACAAAGATATTACTTGGCAGATTGTATTTTCCAAAAATAGTTACAAAAATATGTTTCATGAATGTTGCTGCTATGAGATATTGGCATTCTTATTGCATACTGAGGTCTATGTTCCCTTCATCCTGAGCAGACGTTTGTGAATACCTTGACCAACAGAATTTAGTGAAAGTGATGACATGAGACATAGGAGGCTAGTTCAGAAAAATGCCATGCACTTCCACCTTGTTCTCTTGGGATATTTATTCTTGGAACCCAGCTACCATATCTGAAGAAGTTTAAATTAGCCCAAGTTGAAAGAATGGTAAGGCCATTTGTAGATATTCTTGCTGACAGTCCTAGTTAACAGCCATCATCAACTAGACACAGGAAGTCACCTTCAGGTGTTTCTAGCTCCCAAGCATTGAGCCACCCCCAGGTTTCAAGTCTTCCAGCCAAAGCTCCAGACACGATGGAACAGAAACAAGCCTTTCCTATGCCTCAGATCCCCAAGATCACCCTCAGTTTTGATGATTAAGTATTAAGACTCACAGAACTCAGAAAAGCTGTTATACACATGGTTATAATTTATTACAGTGAAAAGATACAGATTAAAAT
This sequence comes from Manis pentadactyla, assembly GCF_030020395.1. NCBI lineage: Eukaryota > Metazoa > Chordata > Mammalia > Pholidota > Manidae > Manis > Manis pentadactyla. The sequence goes on from NC_080025.1 coordinate 116,248,641, forward strand.
CAGAAAAGGAAAAAGGCATGCAGGACAGAATCCAGGAGAGAGTAGGCATGAGCTTCCAGTTATCTTCTCCCAGTGGAGTTGTAAGGACAGTATTTAATTCTACCAGTAATGATGTGTGACAATACTATGAAGTATTGCCACCAGAGAAGCTCTCATGAGCCTTGGTGTTCACTGTTATTATTGGTAGTCATTCACATGGGCATGGAGCCCCTGTGTGGCTGACTTTATTTACTCAGTCTACAGCCCTCAAGAGGTCAAACTGATACAGCACAGCCTTCGGCCTTTACTGTAAGTCGCATTTTTAGTATAAACTATCTGGTGTGCTAGAAGGCTCCAAGTATACAAAAACATTCTGATCAGGCAGGATACTGCAAGGGTTTAGAGGTTATATCCTAGAAGCCAGTCATAGCCAGTCTTATATTTGGAATGGACAATGTAGGTCTACTGAGTTAACCCTCTATTGAGCACAAGGCTAGTTCAGAAGACGCCATGCAGGGCTACCTTACTCTGTGCAATCTTGGAATTCAGCTACCATAATATGAGGAGGTTCAAACTAGCCCATGCAGAAAACACGTGGAGAGCCTATATGCACATGTTCTTCCTGATAGTCGTGGGTGACAGCCATAATGAACCAGACATGGTTGTCCTCCATGTTTGGCCCCCACCCATTGTGTCATCTCCAGCCTTCAGGATTTCCAGCTAAAGCCCCCAGAAATTATGGAATAAAACTTTCCCACTATGCTCTGTCCAAATTCCTGGCCCACATAGTTTCTAAGCCTACTAAAATGACTGTTTCATGCAACTAACTTTGAGGTGGGTTGTTACAAAACAATAAATACTACAACAGCTTTTGGGTAAAGGAAGCAAGGTGCTGCACACACAAAAAAGGAAGAAAACATGTGACATTTGCTTTGGCAGAAGTGAGCAGAAACTCAAAGGGCCTTGAAGATAGTATTTGAGAATCTAAAGGGTTTCTAAGAGACAGGTCAAACTTGAGGAGGCTGTCAATATGGGCTTAAAGGAAAGAATGGAAATGGTACTAGAAGCTAATGAAAGGAACCAATTGTTATGTAGGAGCAGAACACTGCTAAGACTGTTGTCTGCAGTACTGTAGGGGGAAAAAATACCTAGAACTTGGTGATTATAGAATAGTGAAAGTGGAACCAGGCTTCTTTTCCCTAACTGTGATAAAGTGTGAGAGGAAAAACAAACCAAAGACTGTACTATTAAAAAAAAGGAAATGATACTTTCTGGGTTCAAAAGTAAAACTGTTTTCTTGTACCAAGCACTTTTCCAATGGCAAATTATTTTAAAATTAAGAATTAAGAGACTTCTGGGAAAAGATGAAATCCAGAGTGGTTTATAAGGGCTTTTGTAAGACTTCAAAAAGATCCAACAAAGTGACTCATATATAATCTTTTAGACAGAATGCCCCCTAAGGATCTTAAGAGCATGCCTCATAAATCTTATGCATTTAAAACAGTTTCTAAAAATACTAAATGTGTTCTCATGGAAATATTACACTGGGAGCAGAAGACAGAGGAGAGCTAATACCAAAGAGATTTGTGCACATAGCTTTGGCCTAATAGAATGGATTAGATGTTGATACATAAGAAACACACAAGATTTTTCAAATAATTATAATGGCCTGGGATAAAAGGGACAGAGTCAATACAAACGCAAAGAGGCCTTTGGACTCCCAAGTTTTGCTCCCATCCTATATACTCTTCTCTTCCTAAATTGTGATTTTGACATTCTTCTCATTAAGGTGAGGTCTATGTCTCCTCCCTTTATATTTCAGCAAAGTTTTGTGACTATCTCAAACAATAGAGCATGATGTAAGTGATATTAATATGCCTCTCAAAGCCAGATTATAAAATGAATTCCAGCTCACTGTCTTGGAACTCCTGCTTTTGAAACCCAGCCACCACTCTGTAAAGAAGTTCAAGCAGTTCAGGAGGGCCTGGCTAGAGAGGAATGGGGGCCTCCTACCTGCAAATGTCAATGAAGGTTCAAGCTAACAGCCAGGACAAACATGCCAGGCAGGTGAAGCCATTTTGCAGTACCCAGGTTAAGCCCTCTCAGCTAATGTTATATGCAGCAGAGATAAAGGATCCTTGCTTTTCCTGCTCAAACTGCAGATTTATGAAAAAACTAAAATTTTTTGTTGTTTAAAGCCACAAAGGTTTGGGGTGGTTTATTACACAACAATAGATTTCTGGGATCCTTTAAAGCAGTTGTTAGCTGATTCTGCTTCACGGAAGACCCTGGCAATGTTGGGAGACATTTTTGGTTGTCACAACCCAGGTAGGCTGCTACTGGCATATAGTAGGTCAAGACCAGGAATAATATTAAACATTCTCTAAAACACAGATAGTCCCTAACAACAAAGAATTATCTGGCTCAACATGTCATTGATATTATGGTTGAGAAATTCTGACTTAAAGTTCTTCTGAAATAAAAATGACCAGCATATGGTTACTTTCAATCTCTAACCTGACAAAAATGGCCTTACAGCTTTTTCCCTTATATTATCCTACTAATGCCATGTTCCCAAAAAATGTTCTTTTGGTAGGACAGATCTCCAGAAAGAAAGCCATCCAACGGTGCTTTTCTAGAACTTCACATTAGGGAATAATGGATAAGTAAGAGCTTCCTAGAAGTAACAATTGAGTGTCTTCCAAATGGAAGACAAAGATACTAACTCCCCTGATAGTAAAAGTTAGTTCTTATATTCCCAATTCTGCAGGAGTAGTGTTTGCTGTGGGACAATGGCCACTGACTGATTCTGGGTTTATTCCAAGTAGGAGTTTTATTGTGGTGATGCTTTTCTGTCTCCCCTTTTGTGGGTCAGTGTCCCTCCAAAGTTCATGTCCACCTGGCACCTCAGAATGTGACCTTATTTCAAAATCGGATTTTTGCAGATGTAATTAGTTAACATGAAATCATACTGGATTAGAGTAGGCCCTAAATCCAATGACTGATGTCTTCATGAGAAAAAGGAGAGAGAGATTCGGGTACACACACACACACACACACACACACACACACACACACACAGAGGAAATAGCTATGTGAAGATTCCTCACAAAGGGCTCATGAGAACTGCATTTCTGGAGTTCTATGTTGATAAAAGTTTGTACATTTTATACTTGAAAGTCACTTCATAAAATCTTTGGCTCACACTATCTTTCTTAAATATATTAAATATATTATTCTACTTTCTTCTGATCTAGATTACTATACAAAAAGTTTAATGTTAGTGTAATTTTCTTCCCCTTATAAATCATATGCTTTAAGTCTAGATATCCAAAGGGCTTTTTTCCTATTCCTCAAAGTCCAGTAATTTTACTAGAATATGTCTTGGTGTTGGTCATTTTGAATTAATATTCTTGGATATGTAATGTGATCTTACAATCTCTAGTTTCAAAAAAATTTCTTCTCAAATTCAGAACAGTTTTTTTGAACTATAATTTTGTGATATTTATTCCTTTGATTTTGTTTTCTTTGTCAGGGACTCCTACCATTCATGTTTCATCTCTGTATTCTATTTTCAATATTTGTTAACTTTCTCTAGAATACTTTCTATGTCATCCTTCTTTTTGATTTAAAAATTTTTTTTCTTCTTTTCTACCTCCTATTGTTTTTAGCCATCATCAGTTTTACCTTGTATTCCTTTTGATTAAGTAAAACTCTTTTCTGCATTTCTAAGTCTCTCCTGAATTCTATTGCCTGTGTTCTGATTCTGCTTTGTGTGGATCTTTCTTGACATATATTAACTTTTTAATGTCTTTTTAGCTTTCAGTTTTAAAATACCAGCTTACAATTTTGTTCTGTTTGCTGGACACATCTTTTTGATGTTCTTTCATCAACCATAGGGAAGTTATTCTGTTCTATTTTCTCATGATAACTTTGAATTAGATTCTAACCTTGATAATTTACTATTGCTCATTTTCTTGGACTCTTCTAATGAGGCAGGGTTCAGAAAATCATGTCCAAATTCTGAGAATGCCATCTTCCCTTGTTTTTATGAAATGTTAAAAAAAAGTGATTTTGGTATTTCCTAACTATGTTCCCCTCTCTGGCTGTTGATTGAAATACGGCTAGTCTGACCAACAAGTTGAATTTTAAATTTTAATTAATATTGGTTAATTTAATTAACTAATTAAAAGTTAATGACATGTGGTTAATGGCTACCATATTAGAGTTCTCCTCTAGCCTTTCACTTTCTTTCCACTGTCCTGCACCATCCTACTTGATTTTGATTTCCCCCAATGCACTTGCTTATTGTGGGGCCCCCTCCTAGAATGGAATCCTGGAGGGTTCAGTTTTGAGACATCAGAAGAGCAAGATTGCTTCAGCCCCTTCAATCATTTTTACTGTTTCAGCTGCTGTTATAAAATTAGCCCGCAGTATTTTTAAATGAATTACTGGAGGAGAATATCTCATGTCCTCCTATTGATCAGAAACTTCCTGACGCCTCTCCTCTCTTCCCCCAAGAAATTGTTTATACATATATGTCTCATGGCTCTTGGTGGTTTGTCCTCACTGCTTGTGTTTTGAGGTTTATGGAGATAACTTTGTCTTCTAGTTTTATTGTAAAGGTTGTCCATGGGCTTTGGTTTTGTTAACTAGTTAATCTGCTTTTTGTTTTGTTTTGTTTTTTAACAGATTTTCAAACAGATTGAAAAGTACATTGTTACTGTCCCATTTTCCTAAAATGCTTTGTATAATATATTTTTAAATAAGGTTTCTCCATTAAGAAATATGCCATGCTCATCAGGGAATACTTTTTTTAAAGGAAGAAAGGAATCCCTATGGACCCACCAATCAAAGACAAACCACTGCTGACATTTTAGTGTATTTTCCTCATGTTCCTTTTCTGTGCAAGGTATTTTTGCCTCCTTGTGAGCATACTGTATATACAATTCTATATTCCAGTTTGTTCCCATAATATTACAGTTGTTTACTATTACAAAAATATTTTAAGTATTATTGTTCAGAACCTGTGATAAATCTATCATATGGATCACCCATTATTTACTTGGTAAGTCCCTAATTAAAACTTTTTTTTACAGATAACAGTTCCCTAGATATGTTGGTATATCCCTATAGAAAATGGTATAATCCTATACAAGCTGCTAATGAGCAATAATAGCTATATCAGTAGTACTGGAGTTCCTCTAAGAGGTGTTAATAAATGAATAACATCGCTAAAGAGGACTTCTGGGACCTCAAAAATAATTGAGGAGCAAGGTATGGTTGTCTCTATCTTGAAAAATTACCTCCCTTAGTACAGAAAATTTTACCACTGGTGTTTCCTTTCCCTGGTGTGTATGAGTATATGTATATACATATGTATATATGTGTACCTGTGTATTTATAATCAGTCTTCTGTATCTCTAGCCCTGATCTTTCTTTTGACCACTAGACTGAGATCCAGTTGCCCTTGCAAAATCACTACATACAAAAAGCTAAACCCATTATCTTTTTCAGTCTTCTTTCCCTTCTGTCTCTTACCTTGAGGAGTGAATTACATCCACCATACTAGTTACCCAAAGTAGATTACTGAGAGTCATCCTAAGCTTATCTTCCCTCCCTTCAAGCCGATCAATCAATTCCAAAATTTTCCACCTCTTTAATATCATCGGTTACTCCTTCTGATTCTCCACACCAACTACTGCTACCTTACTTGGGCTCTCATCCTACTTCACATGGGATAGAACTAGCATTTCCTCAGTTTTCCAGCGATTTCCTTTCTGTTAAATCCATGGTCACTTGACCCTTCTCTACAATTTGGCATTATTGACTAATTCCTTCTTGATTTTCCTCTCTTGGTTGCTGTAACTCTACTCCACACTTTTTTCTTACCCTCTGACCAGACCTAATCTTCTTTCTGTGCTTTTCTTGCTCAGCTTCAATTGTCATTGACATTTTTTTTTTTTTGCAATTTCCATGCCGATTGTACCGCACTCATGGCTTTCAATTATTTAACTACGTAGGATATTGACTCCTATAACACCATTCTGATCCAGGTCTCATCTCTAATCTATGTTTGGTTACTTCACTATCCCAATCTCAAACCCAACGTACACAAAACTGTATCCTGTATCTCCACCACCTCCCAAAGAAAGAACTAAACAAAATCGTGCTCTTTATTCTGTATTTTCTCTTCTCCTGAGCCATCTACATAGGTGATCAAGCCAGAAACATGTGTGTCATCTTCTGTTCACTCCTCGCTCATCATCTAACTACACCAGTCATCAAACAGTGCCACTTCTAATTCCTTCACATCTCTCTAGCTTAACACTTGAATACCTAAATACTCACAATTTAGTTCTCCTAACTTAGCAGTTATCTACCTCAATTTTGTCTTCTACTTAATTGGCACAATAATGATTCCAGATGGAAATCACTGAAGTTCAACTTCCGTCCTTGCCAATGGTACACATACAAAGTGATGCTGGGAGGGCTGGGATGGAAGAGAGGGACAAAAGCAGAATTTAATGGAAAAAATGTTTCCAGATCTTTTTCTATCGTCTCTGAACTCCCATCAAATAAGCCCAAAATTTATGTTACAACATTTGTTTGGTGCCTTATTTAAACTGTTTTACTGGACATTTTCCATCTGTTAAGCTCCCTGAAAGAGACCAAATTGCCTTGTCATAGCTAAGTCTCATGTTCAGGGAGCTTACTCTGGATGAACTTTACAGGGGCCCAAACATTTTAGGATGGTTTGGGGAAATGGGATGGGAAAGTTTTACTTCAACTGAGTGAGAAGAAAAATTCATGAAACATTTTGGACATTCCATTTTTAGTTTATTAATAGGATAAGAAAAACATGCACATTATAAATCAATGCTGTGTTGAGCAATGTTAACAAACAGACAAGTAAGCAAAGGGTTTCAGTGTCGGCTAAAATAAATTTCAGGTGCTTTCAGTTACCAGATTTCCAGAGGAAAGGGGAGAGACATCTGGACCCCCATATCTACATTATTTGGGGATATTTTCTGTTTAAAAGTAGATAATGTGCCAGAATTGGAAGTCATCGGTCTGCCCACTATAATTTTTTATCATTACCACAAACTGAAAAAGAAATGCATTCTTTTCTTTTACTTAGTCAAAATGCTGTGTTTACAGTCCCAGATGTGCTGGAGATTTGCTTAAAGACTCGTTAAGCACAAGTTCTGCTCCCAATAGACTAAGATATTGGGCAGGTCTCTGCACTGCTAGGGTCCTCAGGTCCCTGAAAAAATGAGGCAGCAAGACTCAATAAATCCCTAGGATCCCTTCCAGATGCACCAATCTGACGGCATTCACTGCAATGGCTCCTGCACGAGGTGGTGAAATGGATCCAGCTCTGGTGCTACGGTGCTGCTTGTTATATCGATGAAACTGCTTCATGCAAGCATGAGACACGTGAGCAGCCTCAGACCGTTTCATTAAGCAGGTACAAAGGGTAAATACCTCCAAAGGAATGACACAGCTTGTCTCTTAAGTGACTCACATCATCCCTGTTTAATGGAATGCTCAGGAAATCTATATATAACCATCTTCATTGACGTTTGGGCTGTGAGGAGAGGTTCCTTTCCAGTGCTTGGGGCTAGAGAGAAAAACATTTGAAAAAAGGCCGTCTCCACAACTCATTAATGAAGTCAGGGTGCAAAGCTCATCATAGGGATCCCTAACGACCTCCACAATCTCCTTTCTCTTTGCCTTGAAATTAACCACGAAACTGGGAGTGGGATAAATACTCCCGGGGACACATATCGAAGGTCCGGGCAAACACAGGTACACACTGCTGGAATGCAAAGAGCTCTTGCTCGTCTTCAGCTGGAGGCAGTCCTGGCCCCAGGTTTTCCCGAGGGGGACGCCCGGGGCGTCCGCAGAACACAGGCCGGTTACCGGAGCGCGCTCTTGAGGGCCCCGCCCCGGACGCGGCCCCGCCCCTCACCTTGCCCGAGCCCCGCTTAAGCCCCGAAGGTGCGTGCGGCGCTCGGTGATTGGCGGCTGCCGGCGCTGCCCGGCTGCCATTGGCTGCCTGGGCCTCTTTGTTCCCAGGCCCCGCCGCAGGGAGGCTGCGGCTGACTGGGTGGCGGAAGTTTAACTGCGCAGGGTTGAGTGGCCGGGACGGCGGCGCCCGAGTCCCGGCAGATCCCCCCGGTACCCGCAGCGAAGCCGGAGGGCAGGCGTGGGATCCAGGACGCGAGGAGGGTCCCCTCTCACGCACAAACATGGATCTGGAGGCCAAAGTGAAGAAGGTAAGGGGCGTGGGCGGCGGGCAGCAGCCGCTTCACCTGCGCGGGGCGCCGCCCCCCGGCGGCCCGCGGCGGTGAAACTCCGGGGCTCCATCCCCGAGCCCGGGTGCGCGCCCCTCCGCAGACCGGTGCCGGGCCGCCCCGCTAACTCCTGAAACTCGGGAGCGACGGAGAGGCTGGCTCGCGAGCGAGTGCGGCGCAGGACAGGTCTCCCCGTCTGACCGCGTCCCGCGGTTGGAGGTGTTTGGAACTTTCCTTAGGGTGTTTCCGCTGCGCCTGTGCCTCCCTAAAAGAAACGGATGAAGGCAGGGCGAGTTCGGGCTAGACTGTGACACTTCTTTCTATCTCAGGAAGTTCAACTTTATTAAGCTTTTGTGGTTTAGGGGCACTGATGTGACTTTGACAGCTCAGACCTCCTCCCTCACCAGCTTGGCTGCTCGAGGCTCTCTAAAGTGAGTGCTGATTTAATGCACTTCCTTTGCACCCGCGGCTGGTGATAACGTGAAATGTGTTGATTTTTGTTTTTTGTCATTCATTACTTGACTTCAAAGCACTGTCTCCTCTTAGAGAGTTATCTCCCAAAGAAAACGTTCTTTCTCTTAGGCAGCCAGTCCCAAAGGGCGAAAGCCACCAGTATTTTAGCGCTAGGAGGTTTTCCCCGCCTGGCTGCCCCCTGGGCGTCAGGACTCAGGACTTCTGAGCGACATCCAGGTTGTGGGAGCCTCACATCGCCTGGATGAAAGAGGTGGGGACCAAACTGTGACTCAGAGGGAATGCTGATGTCATAATCCAGTGTAACTTTCTGTATGAAAGGCCTCATTCCAGAGATTGGGTATATTCACTTTGCAGTAAATTTAAGCTAGCTCTCCCTTATCAAATAGGGAAGGAAGTTTTGCAGAGAAAAGGGAAAATAGTAGAGAGAACCAAATTTTCTTCTCTTGCCCATTGCCAGTATTGCTATTATTTCATCTTCCAAAGTCAGAGTTCCTGACTTGAGCATTAATTCTGTTTCATGCCCAGAATTGGATTTTTGAAAATGTGTGCAAATGCAGATTACTGGTTTAGGAAGCTTTTGAAAAAGAAAACCTTGCAATGGGGAAAGCACTTAGTCCCTTTGACTAGAACCGGCCCTCAAAAGGGAATCCAAGAACAGAGAAATATAAATTCTAAGAGTAGTATGATTGCATTATTATATTCTCTTCCTGTTTGGCTTCTTATTCTTTTCTCTGCTTTTAAATGACACTAATATTTTTTTGTTAATCTTGCTTGCCAGTAGGGAAGCATTTTGTTTGCTGCTTAGTTAGCTTTTTGTTCATGAACTCTGATTATTTTGTTTTTCAAGTGGCTAAGAGCTACTTCATTTAGTACTTACCTAAAATTTTGGGGGTCTTGACCATCCTTATAAATATTGATTCAGTATCCTTTGGGAGATGGGAGGGATGAATAGGCGAAGCACAGAGGATTTTTTAGGGCAGTGAAATTATTATTGTATGCTACCCTAATAGTAGATACATGTCATTAAATATATATCAAAACCCATAAAATGAGCAACACCAACAGTGAACCGCAATACAAACTATGGACTATGGCGGATACCGATGTGTCAGTGTAGGTTCATCAGGTGTAACAATGTAGGATATTGATACTGGCGGAGGCTTTGGTGGGTATGGTGATATGGGAACTCTGTACTTTCTGCTCAATTTTGCTGTGAATCTGAAAACGCTCTGAAAAATAAAGCATACTTAGAAGGAAAAAAAAAAAGTCAGTATCCAAAAGTGGTTTTCACATTACTTGAGATTAGTAATTCTGAGGGAGAAAGTCCAAAGTTGAGAATTAAATGTGCTTGCAAGGGAAAAATCCAGACGTTATTTATGAACAACTCCCTTAGTTACAAAATGTGGATTATGATAAATAATGCCCCTGATAAATGGTTTAAGTTTTCTCCTTCATTTCTCCTTTACTTTAAAAAGTTATCTTTTCAACCAACAACCTTACCCTTTTCCTCCCCCCACCCTGAAGTAAAAGCATGACATAAATTTAAAACTTTTATAGACACTCCCATGACAGTAAGAAACACTTTTCACTACCTTGTCATCGCTAGTGATTCTCAGGACAGAGTCTTCAACCGGTAAATTGGAAACTACTAAAAGACCCCAAAGATGTCCAATTGGATTGCCACCCATAAACCATACCCTCTCTGTGTAGGACCCTTGACGGACTTGATGTTCTGTGGATTCGACAGAAAGTTTCCCGGTATAAAAAGTTTGGAGGTCCCAGGAATACATTTCATAGTCTGAGCCATAATTTAAAAAAGAAACTTCATTCGCTTTAGAAATTGTTTTCTAACACACCAGAAGGAAGCATTCCAATATTATCTCTGAGCTACTAGCAGAGCTTTCGCATCGTATTTTGCTAGCATGATTGTTTTCAGGTTTCCCTTTTTGTTGACTTGGATGTACAGGAACAGTAGTAGTTTGAAAGTACCTTTAAAAAAGCCAGGTTGGAAGTTGGAACAGCGACACAACCATTTAAATAAAACTATATTTGACTGCTGTTTTAAGATAGGTGGCATTTTTCCTTCTCTCTTGACTTCATAAGGAATTTTACTCAGGCACATGAAAAATGTTACTTTTTTTTTCCATTAGCGGTCCATGAAATAAGAATTAAAGAGGGTTGTTTTCATTCCTCAACAACCTAGGGGGACGATACTGGTATAGGATTGTTGGTTTATAAAGTAACTTGGTGTCCACATCATTTGCACAGATTTGGATTAATTACCAGTTAAAACCCATCATTACAAAGACAAGGGATTTTTATAATTAGACTTGGCTTGGCCACATTTTGTTTTGTTTGAAGTAAGCAAACTGTTGCTAGGATGTGAGAGCTAGTTTGGTTATACAGAGTTTTTGTTTTAATAATACTTTAGAGTAGAATTTGACTTCTTTGTCTTTGCCCTGTCTTCTCAGCTATTCATCTAGATCTCTTCCTTATGTCGTAGGGCTCTTCATTATAAGTGACTTTGTGTAAGTAAAGCTCATGTCTGCTTGGAAAAAAACAATGGCCTTTGAGAAGCAGAAACAGAGTCTCATTTTGTGGTGAATGGTAAATCATGGCCCCCAGCCAGCTGTTTTCCTCTTTCCTTTCTGTGTTACTCTCCCATGAGAATCACTTTTTTTTCCCCTTTAAAAACATACCAGAGAGAAAGAGAACTCCAGTAATTTCCTTTATGCTGCTTGGAATTGCTGCAGGGCTTTTAATTTTACACCTTATTCATTTTTTTGTCCCCTTTCTAACCTCTGTCTTTTGATCCTTCCTAATGCTGTGCATGTTTTCCTTAGGACTCTTTGTTTCTTTAATTTTATTTTGAAAAGATGAGATGCACTTTAAAGATAACATAGCACTGAACATCCCCTTTCTCAGCATACAGATTTGTTTTAAAAGTTTCTGTCATTAGGCAAAAAAATAGACTGAAAACAAGTAATTGCAGTTGGAAAGAGTACTGAACCACAAAGATTTCTGTTAGAAATTGGAATGAGCCTTTTATCTTAGGTGGCCCCTGATTGAAGTGGAGACAGCAAGTAAATGGCGACCTGGATGGTCAAATCTACAGTTGGATTCTCTGCTTGAAGCCATTCTTGCTGCGAGAATCATTGGCAAGGCTGGGGGTAATGGGAGGACAAGGTAGTTCCAGGGCTTTGCCTTAGAGGCAGTTAGTTACTTTGTCTCTCAGAACAAGTACAGAAGAAAGTAAAGTGGTCCTCAGCTGGGCTTTTATCTCATCTAATCCATGGTGTGATTCATTAAATTAATTGGATATGAAAAGTCACTTTCTCTAACTTGCCCTGAATATTGGTTTGAATAGAACTGTAGTAGGGTTTCTATTGATTTTGTTCCTTATGCTCTCCTATGAAATAGAATTGGCAATTTATATCTCAGTGGGCTATTAGCTGTGTACCATTGCCTCACCCCTTGAATTCAATTGTTCTTCTACAGTACTAATTACTCATCCTTCAAGACACTCACCATGCACCATTCTCCAGAAAAGATTTCTTGTTCCTAGTTAGATGCAAAATTCCTTTCTTCTCAATTCCCAAAATGTGTAATCTGTAATCTCAGTACACATATCACGTTCTCACTCTAGATTATAAATTTCTTCTTACCTAGATTGCAAGTTTCTTGATCAGTGTATTCATATCCTATTTATACTTGCAAAGCCATTTTATTTGCTGTTCATAGCCAGTTTATGAAGTAGAATTTAGGCTCATTTTAAGGATAAAGAACCTGAGGCTTAGACAGGTTAATCTGAAACTGGCAGAGCCTAGCTATGATCTTGAACCATAGTCTTCAGAATCCATATTCTTGCATCATGCCACTTAGCCTCAGGGTCCTTTTACATCCTTGCCTTGCTCACTAAATATATGCTGGGTGAATTACCCAAATGTAAAAAGAGAAATAACCTGAAGTACATTTCAATGTTTTTATTTGTTTGAAGAAATTATATTGGAGAAATATAATTTCCTTTCCAATAAAATTACCACCTTACCGGCTTTCTATATTTTATTTATACTTCATCCATGCTGTATGTTTGCCCTTTAATATAAGTTGCCATTGGTCTCTTTTGGACAGAGAGAAATTCTAAACAAAGTAAAAGTAATGTGAAAAGGAACTTCTGAGAGACTTTTAAAAGCAAAGAAATTCCATTAGCTCCAGTAATATTCTGGACCATATCTTCTAGGACTACTTCAACTTCCCAGTTTTTGTTTGGAACAATGATAATGCTGCCTTCTAACTACGTAGTGTAGTCCTGAGCTATAGTGACCCTGCATTTGGCTCTCTGCTTTGGGATTTCAACCAGTGACATCTAGAACTGTATAGAGGCCCTGTTGGCTGGGCTGTACAAGAGTCTGTTCTACCTGCTGATAGATAGACTTAAACATAGCATGGTAGGCTAACTCTTTCTTTCCCCTAGCAGCAAAGTGCTCAAAGTGCCACTGGAATGACAGACAGAATAGCTAATAGAGCAGTTAACAATTTTTTTTTAATTCAATGCTGGTAGAACTGTCTTTGTTGTTGGCCTTTTAAATTTCCCATTCTGCATACAAGAAGATTTATTGAGAAGCTATGGGGAACACCAAAATCATCAACTATTTTGTGAGGCTCTCACTGAGCTCCAGAGTGATACCAGCATTGTGAGCATGAAATTAACATCACGGACCATCAGAGAGCAAGGGTTACTCTGAGGGGGCTACTTAGTACAAAGAGAATGATAAATTGGTAAAAGAGGACTATTTCCTATGTTCTTTTTCTAATAGCTGTAAGTAGCAATACAGTTTGGCCCCATGTCAATTTGAATACAAGCTATTTACAAACCAAATCACCACAGTGTGTCCACAAATTAGAAAAGGTCAGTAAGTGCCCAGTGTACATAATGAGCTGTAGTGTGTGGAAAGATTCCCGTAGTGTTATCAGCTTTCTCACTTCTGTTTATCAGCATGGTGGTACAGTCACTCTGGCCTGAGTCAGTAGATCTGGGTCCACTTAATTTTGTGATGTTGGGCCCTATGGATCTCAGTTTCCATATATAGAAAAATCAATAGGGAAACCAAGTGATTTCTTCAAACCCTATGACTCTTTTGGACTTTGGAAAATATTATCAATAGTCTACCAAATACAATAATGTTCCACAGTGCTTAAAAATCACACAAGCCAAGAATATATAGATCTGTATGATTTTAATGAAATGGCATAGTATATGTTATATACTTCTGTGAATTCCATGAAGAAGCCTATAAACAATTTTTTTCATAAATCTTAGCTATTTTTCAACTTGTTTTTACTTAATTAGTTCACATTTTTTATATTTGTGGGATATTTGAATACATTAAGTTTAATTAATTTAAATCTGTAGTATGAAGCTTCAAAGGCATTATAAACTGCTCTATTAGCATGGGTCAAATAAGCCTAGTCATGATGTATCACTTCCCTTGGTATGTAATTACAGGAAAATGAAAAATAATGGAGCCTTTATTGTCTAAAAGTTATCTCTCTCAAAATAAGTTGATTCATTTAAAAACTATGTGAGTACTTTATGTGCCAAGCACTGTTCTAGACTGTGGGTATAGTATGAACAGAAAAGACAAGGCACCTTGTGTCACTGAACTTACACTATTGAGAGGAATGATAGAGCAAAAAAAGTAAATGAAAGTAAGTGACAGATGATCAAAAGTAAGCACAACTGGGATTATACCCATCAGTGAACTCTATACAGGTCTTCAGTGCACTAGATTTCTAACAGAATGGGCAGTTTTCATCGTGATTCCTACCATTGGTTTCTGGTTTTGCAAACTTTATAATTAGGGATTCTTACTTCATTATATTAAGTAATGGCAAGTGGAAAAGAAATGAGAAAGCAGATTTTATGTATTAGAATGTGAAAAAGCTCATAAGCTGATAAGACTATAATAGTTACAATCTTACACCTTAAAGTACACAAACTAATCTTCTTTCTGATTACAAATGGCCTACAAGAGTCATTCCTGGGTTGTGTTCCTGTTTGCAGTCATTACTAATTTTTGTTTGGCAACTACCGTCACGAAGCTGATTTTTAAAAAATTTTTATTAGATCATTAATATATATGCAGTACTTACAGGAAATTGCTTTTTACAAGGTGGTGATGTTCAGGGAACCTTATATAAATAGTGAATTATGAAATCAACTTTTTGGAGGAGAGGAAAATGGAGAAAAAAACTAACCAAATTGGGAACAGGTTTCAAAACCTAATTTTTAAAATTTGAAAAATAATCTGGTA
This sequence comes from Manis pentadactyla, assembly GCF_030020395.1. Taxonomy (NCBI): domain Eukaryota; kingdom Metazoa; phylum Chordata; class Mammalia; order Pholidota; family Manidae; genus Manis; species Manis pentadactyla. The sequence goes on from NC_080025.1 coordinate 116,263,708, forward strand.
CTTGTTAAGTTCATCCCTGCTCTCTAAGTAAATACCCATGTATTAAAATTTGCCTTAAGTACTGTTATTACAAGATCACATTTAGAGGTTATGCTTTTGAGCTCTCCAAGTTTTGACTTTCCTGTAAAAAGCTCCAGTCATATTTAGAGTAGTTTCACCTTTTTTTCCCCTAAGTATACAATCTACCTAATTTCTTTTTAAATAATGAGGAATTAGATAAGAGTATGCATAACGATAATTTTCTAATGCATGTTCATGCCCTGACCCAAAAATGACTTAATTGCTTTTTCCTTCCTTCCTTTTCAACAAACCATTATAATCTCAATGCATTGGTTGTGACAAAAATATGAACAGAAGGTGACAGAAGAAAGAACCACAAGAAACTCAGTAGGTATAATTTGGGAACAGTGCTGTGGAATTATTTCATGTTTCTGTCACACTGAGTACATGGCTGTAAAAATTAGTTGATTCCAGGTATTGCAGTTTTTATTTTGGTCATGTTTAAATAAGGAGAAGACCCCCGTTTAAGGTCACCAATAACTGTGATCCTTAGGTAGTCTGCTAAGAACGTGGGACTGGTTGGGTTAGAGTTTGAGAAGCCAGGCTGTGAGGACTGCCGAGAATCTCAGCTGCCAAATGATAGCAAGGCTAATACTACATAAATATATTTGATCTCTGCAAGGTTGGGTCATCCTCAAGTCACACATGATTCAGCCTGTGTTTATTGTAGTAACTTTCTGAAAACCATACAAAGAGAAGTTGCAGGGTGTCTGTTGTATAGCTTCTTATCTAAACAGTGAGCCTAGCAAGAAAGAGACTTAAAGCCTAGTACAAATGCCTTGGCATGGATGCCGTTAGTAAGTCTGTAGCTACAGTGAACTTGTCCTTGCTTTGTTTGAAGATAAAGTGATACCATGCTTCATTGCAGAAGTGATCATGCAGGTGTTTTTGTTTCTGTGAGTGAAGGTCATGAAAGTCTTGACAGATTGAGTCACAAAGTAAAGGATCCATCCTTTCCTTTATTGGGTACTAGTCTATGATAAAAATAATTTGGGGTTAAATAAAACAAAGTTACTCTTGGTCTTTCATAGAGATTATTAAAAGGGCAGTTTAAATCTAAGAGTCCAGAATCTAAACTCCATTTCTATCAATATCACCTGTTGAGCTTGTATTCCCCCAAGCAACTGAGATGTCAACTTTGGTAGATAAAAGAGGGAAGGCTGGCAGGCAGGCAAGCTAGCTAGTGGGAAAGACAGATATTTAAGTTAACTATAATGCTGGGTAGAATGAAATAAGTGCTATAAGACAATGTTCAAAATACCTGTGGTAAGGAACAAGTTTTTACAAACTCTGAATCTGTTATGGGCTGATTATTTTTAAAAACATAATAAAAATGAATTACTAAAAGAAAAAATGAATACATGCCAGTTTAAAAATCATTAAGTATATCAGACATAAATTACTGTCAAATTGCTTAATATTTCCTCATTGCTTACTCTCAGTTTCTTTATATATCTCATCACAGACTAGTACGCAACAGTTCACAGACTGTCACACTTTGAGTGGTGAAGTAGGAACACAAACAACTGTTATGAAGTCTCAGAAGCAGGAGTAATTTTGATTGGGTAGATTGGGAATATTTTATGGGGGAAACAACATTCAAACTAACCCCTACAGGATAAGTAAGGTCTCGTTAAGGAAAAAAGGCATTCCAGGAAGAGTAAATAGCATGAACCAAAGGAATATGGCTGTGAAAAATCAGTAAAGCCTTGGTATTCACACCGTTAGCATTTCCAGTTTGATCTTCTAAAATGAAGCCAAGATGCATGACACGATCTGGAGAGATGTGTAATTTTTCTAGGTTACCAGCTTGCATTGAGGAAGTGTGTCAATGAGCTAGTCCAGGAGCCTAGCTGACTGCTGAGGATCCGTATCTCTATCCTAATTTTGATTCTCATTGAATGCACTGTCATCTTTTGAGGTAGAGAAGGAAATTTCACACTGGGGTCTAGCTGATATAGGCTGGGCTTGGCTACAAGCTGTTGAGTTGGGACCGCATTAGCTACACATATCTTTCATCATCCTTAGATCATCAGATTCCTTAAGCAAAAGTTTGGAGTACTGGAGGATATGCCTCACTGCAGGAGCACATTTTAATCCTCTGTTTGTGCCACAGCAGTCACATGCCCAAGCTCAAGGTCAAGGAGAGAAGTCTAAATTTGTGATTGTGAGGCTATGACCAGGGTGTGGATGTTTAATACTCCTTATTACCTGGAAATGAACAGTTGGGATCATTACTTCAGCCTACCACATGTCCTATAGTGGGATTGTTGAATTTTGGGGGTTTAAGTATACTTTTTGAATACCTCTCATGTATCAAGTGTGTGTTCTGAGAAGACACTCTGCACAGTATGATTGCTGATATTTCAAAGCAGGGTAGTGTTTGGTTCCTCTGAAAAACTATAAAGGAAAATAAACCTTGTAGTATCCCCTATGTTAGAGGGTCATTTTTTCAATCTAGTCACTCTTTAGTTAGCTTTGAGACTTGGATTTCTCCAAATTGATTCCAGCCAGGTCATGTGATCCCCACATGAAGCTATGTAGAACTCATTTCTCCAGAATATGGCGAGTTGCCAAAGGATTTTAAGAGGACTTAACAAAATCTAACCTTTTAAATACTGTAACAAATTGAAAATAGATTCCACAAATATTTAAATGATGTTATGTGTTAGACCCTACTGGGTAAGGGAATGGGTATAATGGTCCAGTATAGAGAATGGGTATGTTTTCTTGGATAGAATGTCTTGAGTTTTTGTGGCAGATTGCAAAATGGACCACAATTCTTTGCAGCACTTCCCATTAAGGAACAGAATCTATTTTCCTACCCTCTGAATCTGGACTGCCAGTAGGCTGTGGTGCAAGTGATGTTGTATGCTCCATGCTCAAACCTCAAGAGGTCTTGTTTGCTTCTAACTGCTTTCTTAGAACCCTCTGCTACCGTGTGAACTAGCCTCACCCAGCCTACTGGAGGATGAGAGACCCTATGGAACAGAGGTCTTGCCTAGACCAACTGTCCTTAGCTGGCCTGCAAGGTACAGTGAGCCCAGTTCTGACCGAAGGAACCATCCAGCTAAACCCAGTCCATGGTGTAAACTGAGGAAGCGTGAGCAGAATATCATGATCAGAAATTACATAATAAGTGGTGTTATTTTAAGTCACTGTGGCCCTAAGGGTGGTTTGTTAGGCAACAAGTGATAGTTTACAGCCCCTCTATTGCTAGGATATAAGCCTTCTCTCCTCCCACAGTGAAAGCTATGAGGGTCTTAGAGAAGCTTTTCTCATTCTTCTTACCTTTGTAGCCCTCTGTACATATTTAAGAATAAAGAGCCAGAACACTGTAGCTTTCCTGACACCACTTGTTGCTTAAGAATGGGCCCTCTTTGTAATCTAGGCAAATCTAATTTTGATATCTGCTTGTTTTTCCATCAAAATAAAGAAAAATTAATCTGCAACTGCTATTTGATCCTGGTTATGAGGCATATTTTGAAAGTTGTCTATTTCTCTGGGACCCTAGGCAAATCTAAAATGATGTCTGTGTGTACCTTTTGTAGTGGGGAAGTCCTTGAGCTATAGTTTAAATATAGAATAAAAAGCATATGAATACAAACCACTCTGTAATAGATCAAAAATCAGAAGATGGGAATCTTAGTTAAGTCTCTTATGTTTACATAGCACACCATGTAAACATCATTTATTTTTTCCAGAGTAAGAGATGGTGTGAAAAGGCTAGGCAATAAGTAAATAAGCATAAAGTATCTGGCAGTAGGGTTCCCTGTATCTCTCCCTTCCTTAGTTTCCAAGATTCCTAAAGTAAGACTGTTCTTGCTCTAAATGTCCCTCAATGCCAATCCTGGGCAAAAGTGGAAAGCGAGAAGATTGTCTTTTTTGTACCTCCCCCTCCCCCTGCTTTCTGTGCCTTCTCTGCCCTGGACTTTAGTCTCCAAATTCCCTTGGATTCTCCTACTCCCCTGGGCAGCCGCTGCAATGGTTATCTCAGCCAGAGCCACAGGCCTTCCCCTTCATTCTCCACTCTGTGAAAATGCACCTGTATTGTCCTCTTTCCTGCGTGTACTCTGATTACGTAAGAATTAGTGGCAATAAATCACTTAGTTGTACAGTCACCCTCCTCACACCCTCATCATCTGTTATAATCGGTTACTCCCAAAGAAATAATACTGTAGCCCTTAGGCCTGGCAAAAATGATGGTGGTCTTTAAGTTTGGGGATATAAAGAGTCTTAATAAAGGCCTCTCAGTATACAGCTATAGGTGGTCTCCACCCTAGAGCCTAGCTGAGGAGTTGGTGGCACGAATAGCAGCTTACATTAGCATCGTTTGTCATGATCTAAGTTCTTTTAAGGAACTCCTACAGATGCCTTTTGGAATCAGGTCTTGAAAATCCCTTTTATAGCTAGTAGTCGAGAGGCCTTGAGGGCTGTGTATAAAAAGTACACGCCATTGCAAAGTCTCTCCACGGAGCCAGAGCTTAGCCAAACCTAGTTAAGAAGCCATTTCAGCAGCAATCCTAGCCTGCTAGTTGTGACATTTTTATAGCACGTATTGTCTTTCTCAGAGTAACAAGCTCAGGAAGAGACCTTTTTTGAGTAAAATCCACAGAAGAGGTATTTTATTGGTGAACATCTCAAATTCCTTTACACAATGGTATACAAATTTTTATAGTAGTCAGTTTGAAAAATGGTTAGAAGGAACCAGCCTAAGCTGAATAGGAACACGTTTCTTCATATCATTTGCTTACATAAAATAGTGCATATTTTTTTCTTTTTAAAAAATATCTCAATTCTTTTGGCTCTTATAATACTGTGAAAATACATTAGGTTTTGGATAGGTAGTAAGTACTGGAAAAATAGTTAGGAACTTCTGACTATAATACTACCTAATTTGAATCAAGTTTATTTGCATTCTGATATCAGAAAGAAGTATATTTCTTTCTTTTTTCATTTTTAATCTATTTCAGTAAGGAGGACTATAACATACAAATTTTGAAAAGTTTCTCTTAAATATAGTTCTTAACATTTCTTGCTATTCCTGATATTTTGTGTTCTGGTCCACAAGTGTGTATGTATGATGAGATGGATAGAAAATAAGACTTAGAGACTAAAAAATAATATTCTACCCTGTCTTCTAGAGAATTGTTTCCTGTTTGTGCCTGAGTGAACAGCTAACAAACTGAGGGGAATATGAGTGTTTATTAAGAAGGAGCACAGTTATGTTTTATCATGCCCATTTGGGGCATAATTAAATTATTATTATAAATTAAATATTTGAAATGGAAAAATATAAAGGCAAGGGTGGTAGATAAGCTTACCCTATTTCCCCTCCCTTTGTAATATGTCTGTCTTGTCACAGATCACTTAATCTTTGGATTTGAAATCAGAGCAGGAAAGAGGTTGTAGCAGGCAGCCTCTAATATGGCCTCCATTGATTCCTGACTCCTAGAAGCCATACCCTTGTGTATACCCCATGACCCCCTTGAGTGCAGGCTGGACCTGGTCCATTGCTGCCAAAGAACACAACATGGCGAAAGTGATCATCTGTCCCTTCCAAGAGTAAAGATCACAACTGACATCTTGGGTGCTCTCACTCTTCCTAGGATCACCTGCTCTAGGGGCAGCCAGCTGCCGTGTCCTGAGGCACCCATATGAGAGAGCTTTAAAGTAGGTCTCCCCCCACTCAAGCCTTGAGATAACGGCAGCCCTAGCCCACCTCTATAGCCCTGGAAGAGGCCCTCGAACCAGCCTACCTAGTTAAGTCACTCCTAGCCCGCCTGACCCACAGAAACTGTGAGGAGATAAATGTCTGTTCTTTTCTGCCCCTCAGTTTTTTGGGGATAATTTTTTACTAATACAGACATTTTCCATTATAAATCTAGAAATGTAATGATTTGGAAAGTGAAAAGAATTATTTCACTTTTTGCCTCATATTACCCCTGCTACCACATAATTGTATGGAATATTCTATATAATAATTTTCAGTACTAGTGATAAGTCTTCATGATTTGAATAAAGATCTTTCAACCTTTAGATTTAATTTGTTCATTCGTATTTCATTGTTTCTTTTAAAACATTTTTTCTCTTGCTCTAACATTGGAAGAGACCTGTTTTGCCTCAGAACCCTAGAGATTTTCTTTGACTCACACCCTGTTCTTGAGGGCCCTTTTCTGTGTGTAAATAAGCACCTCAGGGTCTTCAATGTTAATGCAGCTGGTGTACAGACATTCAGGTTCCTTATAATCACTCTCAGCTTCGTCTAGGAAGGAGGAGCTTCTGGCCAGAGATGAGTAGGCAGTCTGTCAGATCAAAATCTATTGTTCTGGAGAAGTTACAAATGAGGAATATTACTCATTTAAATCATTACTCATCTTCAGAGTCTCATTTTGGAGAAAAAAGATGGTGACTCTGTAGTTAAGAGCTCACGATTTGGAGTTAGAAATGCCAAGATTCAAATATCAGCACTACCACTTGCTAGCTAGGCAGTCTTAGTTGGCAATTTATTTCATCTAAGTCACTTTATAACATAGGGATGATAACATTTTCTGATACATTGTCTTGAGAATTAAAAGAGATGATGTATTTATTGTGCTTGGCAGGTAGTAACTTCTTTTAAATGGTGGTTGGAGTATTTTTACAACTACCTCCACCTCACAACCACCAGTGCTCATTAAGAAAAAGTATAATTTAGAAATTCTTCAAGATTCCTACCAAAACTAAAATTCATTATTTCTAGAAAAAAGCAGCAGGATCTACTTCTGATCTTTGTCAAAAATATTAATTACCATGTTTATTGAGGTTATAGAAGTCTTAGGTAATCTGCTGCAACCTGATTACATCTCAGACCAAAGTAGATAAATTGCCTTGGTGACAGTCCCTGTATTTACCTAATACTGGTACTGCCGTAAGAAACGCAGGGGCTAACTGGGTGAGAGTTACCTATTTAATTCACTAATATTCCAGGAAGATTGACCCAGTACCTCCAGAATAGAATTTATTATAAACTACTTAGGCTGAAAGACCACATATTTCATTTTCTTTCCTAACACAGTCATCTATATGGTAACTCACTACTATGTGTGAACAATATGGTGGCAGTCCACTTGGCTCCCAGTGGATTTTACGGTAGGGAGTCATGTAAGCCTCTGGCTTTGTACCTCATGCACTGAAAAGCTGAAGGGATGTGAAAATGAATCCTAGAGTCTGCAATGAAGGGTTTCATTCTCATGTGTTTCTAGATGAGAAGGGTATTGATAACTTCAGACCCTTAATTGATTATTCTATTCTCAAGCTATATTCCTGCAGTTTCAAGTTAAAAGTTCTATTTCTTTGTTTTTTAAAGAGTAACTTACTAAATATTTTCTAACCCAGTGTCTTCTGTGTTCCTGACTTTGTTTAGGCACTAGTGGTTACTAAATATTTTCTAACCCAGTGTCTTCTGTGTTCATGACTTTGTTTAGGCACTAGTGGTTAGGAATGCACATTCTGAAATTCAACTGGCCTTGGACAAATTTAAAATTCTTTGCTATAATTTCTTCCTGGTACTATCCATGTAAATACTAACAGAATCTATGTAAAAATCTTAGAACTGTGCCCAGCAAAATAAGTGGTCAGTAAATATTTGCTACTCATATTATTATCACCACCACCCTTGCCAGAGCTGTGTGTGTGTGTGTGTGTGTGTGTGTGTGTGTGTGAGTGTGAGAAGAGCAATGGTGGTTCCTTGAGGGGAAGGTTTTATGTTAAATATCATTAGATAATTGAAACAAGTATTAAACAAATAAAACTTTTTGGCATTTCTATAAATATCAGTCTTTGTGGCAGGCATCGGAAATTCAAATATGGACTCATAGTCTAATGGGGAAAACTGATGTATTAATGGTCAAAGTATAGTAAAAAAAAAGGACTAAATAATAGAGTCTGAACCAAGGCTGATGGGAATTCAGAAGAACTTTGCAGAGAATACTTCAAAAAAGGTATTATAGTATCCCTGAATTGGATCTACAGAGAGTAGGATTTCTCCAGATGGTGGAGAATGGGAATGCCATCCAGCAAAGGGAAAAGCTCACCTGGAAAGCAGTGTGGCTGGAGGGGAAGAGAGGTGTGTGAGGGAGGGAGGGGCAGGAGCCAAGGCCCTGTCAGGTTGAAAAGGGCCTTCTCTACTATGCGAAGAAGACATGTGAAATAAATACATTGAACCCATTAAAAGCATCTAACAAGGAGAATGTTATAATCATTTTTATGTTTTATTAAAATAATTTTGGAAGCAGCAATATGACGTCATACAAAGGGAGCTGTCTGGAGAGTGGTCCGAGGTTGACATGATAGAAATTTGAACACAAACAATGGAGTGGAGATGAGGGAACAAATTAGTTTTTAAAGAGATCAGCTCTAGTTGGAGCATAGTAAGCATGGCTAGACAAGGATAAGGAGGCCTCTGGGCCCCAGTTTGGGTGACCAGATGGGTGATGATGGTTTTTTCTTCACTCTTCCTCATGTATTTCAAATATAAATATGTGAGAGATGGGAATTTTTTTCTTATGAGGAAAGAAAAAGATACAGCAATTATGTTAGGAATGATTAATAGCTCTTAATCACAATAAATTATTTCTTTGTATTCTCACCTAAGAAACTTGGCAAACTATATAAAAGTGGATGGATACCTCTGTGTTTATATTTAATTCTGGTTTCCTATGCAACCTAACCTTTTTTTCATGGGGGAGGCAGGTGGGTATTGCAAATCTTAGTAGAGACTGGGAAATAGGAAATGAACTGAAAATTTAAAACAATTTAAAATCTTATGTCACAGATTAATCAAAATATATTGACTCAGGTGAGAGGGACTTCACATATTATACCAGGTTTCTAAAAGAGCCATGTGTTGAGAAGAGTCATGTATTTAGAAATGTAGTTACTTTGTCCAGAACATTCATTTATGTGACCGAGATCTAAAATGCTTCTTAAAGAGTATAATATGAACATAGTGTGTGTATGTGTGTATATATAGAGAGAGACAGAGTATAAAAATAGGTAGTAACCAGACATCTACAGAGAGAAAGAATATATATTTCATGTAATCCACCTTGGTCAGCTTCATTCCAAGATGATTAAAGAATTCTTAGTAACACTTGCTTGTTTAGTAACCACATATGAGTCTTTACTCCAGAGGGGAATTTGGTTATGAAAACAGCATGAATCAGATGATCTCACCCTGAATACTACATAATATCTTCCAGATCCAAATTATCTCCAAATCAACTCAGACCATGTTTGAAATACCAGATGTTTCCTACCCTTCTTTCCTTTTTCTTTAAAGTATCTGACATTCAATACCCTTCTCTGGGGCACAAGGGTCACCTGAAATGTTGCCAACCTATCTGGTTGCCTGAAATTATGAATATGGAGAAATTGATCCCATTCCCATTTCTTACTCTAAAATAAGCAGGGGATGAGCAGTGTTTGGAGGCACAGATCATAGGACTATAAGTTCAATATCTGGAACTTAACCTACAGTTAAGGATATTTAAAAAGTCTTATTTGTCTATGACTAGTGAAATCAGAATAAATATTATAGAGTTATTTCTATTTTTTTTCAAAGGGCCTTGATAGGATTTCCTAAAGCCTGACTCTAGGTTTCCCAAATATAGTCAATCCAAAGGATCTGCTTTCTTGGACACTGAAGAAGAGAAATTAATCTGTCATATCCTTGTATTGACGCTGGCCAGAATGTGTTACTAAAATTACATGAAGTAAGTAGACAGCTTTGGGACCTGTGCACTTATTATAAAAACGTGTTTTTCAGCACCAAGTGCTTGACTCTGTAGGGAATACTGTATCACAGTTGCTGTTGAAGTAATTACATGAAGCAGAACTGTGTCTCTCTCTGAAAACTTGTTTCTTATGTATACTGTATAAATTGCTCTTGCAAACTGGACCCCAAATGATTCTAAATCTAAGAGCCAATTATATATTAGCTTTCCTAAATAATTATTTTCTATTTAGTATTTAAATGTTGAGCAGATGACCATGCCAAATAACAAACTTAAGTTAATCTGAAACATAATTTGCAGTCAAAATTTTAGAACTGAAGGTTATCTTAGAGTTGATGTAGTTCAGTTCCTTCATTATCTAGATGAGGCCCAGAGAAGAAAAATGAGTTCTGGAATCATTGGACTTGGCAGTGACACTTGGGACCAGTTTTCCTGACTCCCCTCCGGTGCTCTTTCAACATTTTTTATGGTTCTCTGTTTAGTCACGTAATTCTCTATCATTTCCTTAATACCTGGCATAGGTAATTCTTATGACATATATTACATGTGAGCACACTTATCTTGGTGTTGATATTAGTTCAAGGATCTACTTCACTTTCTAAACAGCTAGACTGCCCTCGCTGAGGAGCTAGCTAACACTTTTGTGACTCCCTTTCCCCTCCCCATACCCTCCCACATAGCCCTGCACACACCCTGGGTATCCTTAAGTAAATAAATAACACCTTCTCTGTTCTTACCCTTTGCCAAGAATTCTTGAATCCAGACACCTGGGCAGAGACTAACCCATAAAATCTGTGTGTCTAAGAGCAACACCATGGCTCTTGAGGGAAGCAGGATCCTAACCAGATGGTGCCGTGTGTGCTGAGGGTAAAGAAAGGGAAGGTGATAGAGTGAGAGGAGTTCTGAGTCCTGGACTTCGGGGAATCCTGGACACAAAGTGGCGGAGGGGGAGAGACTGGCTGAGCCTTTGGGGCAGATGGGGCTCCAGACCCTTGAACTGAGACTAGGAAGAGTTGAGAATCCCAGCTCCTGTGACCTCTGCCCCCCAAAGTCTGGGAATAGCCTTTGAGAGACTGCCTCGGGCAGCTCTGACTCTGAAACTCATTTTACTACAGAATAGAATTAGTTTGTTTTCCTTCATATAATACATTTGACTTGTGGAGGGAAGGACAGTGGATACCAAGGTGCCTGAATTGGGTGCGAGCAGAAGCAGAAGAGATTTGCTTTGTACCAACAGAGCTTTGTCTACTCCTGTGCAATTTTATCATATTAACTGCATTTAACAGGATTAGAGAACACATTACTCTTAGATTGTGATTCAGTCTGAAACTAGGGAAAACACTAGTGTGTCAACCACATCTCTTAGTAGTTTGAGTGGCATTGTGCTTTTTTATCCTAACAGAACTTGATAAAAGGGTAAAAATATGGAAGAAGTTCCCACCCAGTAAGTGGCATAAGTTAGAGATCATCAATGCTTGGCTGCCAAGGAAGTTTAAGTTTTATAGGTACACCCTTATAGCTATAAAAAATAATTACTCTTAATGAAATTCCCCTAGGAAAATAAGTTCATTGCCAGTCAACCATGCTCTCTAATTAGTTTTAGCTGCTAACAATGGTTTTGAAAACTAGGTGTCTCATTTGCATATCTATCTATATTGAGGTATAGTTGACATAACAATATTTTCAGGTGTACAACATAGTGATTCGACATTCATATACATTACAAAATGCTCACCATGATAAGTGTGATTACCCTCTACCACCATACCAAGTTACTACAATATTACTGATTATATTCCCCATGCTGTATGCCTATGACTTATTTATTTTGTAACTGGGAGTTTGTATCTCTTGATCCCCTTCATTTATTTCACCTCTCCCTCCACCCCCAGCCCTTCTGGCAACTTACAGATTGTTCCCTTTATTTATGAGTCTGTTTCTGGGTTTTTGTTAGTTTGTTCATTTGTATGTTTATTTTTAATTAGAGCAGCTTTTGGTGGGTTATAGCAGGAGAGAGTGTATCATATTGCCCTGACCTCATTCTACTCCCTTTCATTTCCTTGTTCTCTCACTGTGATATTCTCAGAGTCCCCTCACTCTTTATGTCTGAGCATTTGAGAAGATGAGAGTGTGTGTGTTTGGAAGGGTGGGGAGGGACATTTTCTTCAGTGGTCACACTCCATGCAGCAAGGAGCCTGCACGGAGAGTAAGCTGGTCTTCTAAGGCTGGCCAGTGGGGGTGGAGAGCACTGGAGCAAAGCTTTCTGAGCTTTCCAGGGCAGGCTGCAGGCATTTTCTCGAATGACTGCTTTCTGGGAGTTGGGTCTCCTGGTCTCCCTGAGGACCCCTCTGGAGTTTGGCTCGCAGAGCCTGAGAGGGGGTCTTGCTCCCACATCCCTTCCCCCCCATTGCCTCCCTGGCTTTTCTCTAGCACTTCTCCTCAGCAGTGTCACCCTCTGTCTGGGAATGCCTTTCCCTCTGTTACGCCTGGTGGCCTAAGACGTCGTGCCAAACACTTGTTTCTTCCGTGGGGATAGGAAAAGAAAAGGGGAAAACCCACTGGGCCTGCCACAACGCTGGCGCTCTGGCCTTTCAAATGCTCTAGGATGTCCTCAGCTCTACCCGTCCCCCTTCCACCACAGGCCCACGCATATGGTGCCCCTGCTGTGAATGTACTTCCTTCTCCACTGTGCTGAGTGAGATGCTGCCCCTCCTCTCAGCTCTAGTCACCCATCACTCTGTCAGAAGTGCTTACCCACCCTTCCTGACAGGTTCGGATTTTCTCTTTGTAAACTGTAGAAGTCATCTACGTTTAGGGGTGCTGCAGGAGGCTTTGGGACTTAGTCCTTTTTTTGAAGCATAAATGAGCCAGATAATGCCTGGGAGACAAAGGGCTCCCGTCGGACACTTTGCAGAGGAGGTCTGCCCCAGCAGCACCGTGGAGCTGAGCCAGGTACCTGGTTCTAGCTTAGCTTGCTGCTGGCCAGCTGGGTGACCAGAGCAGATCATCTCTCCTCTGGACCTTAGTTCCTGATCCCTTACGCCAGGCCTGCCTAGTATGAAGACTTGTGGTGCACTTTACAAGAGTAGATGTTCTGGAACACCACCAGTTCTAATAGTTATAGTAAATAAACTTAACCGTTTTAAGAAGGTAAATAGCAGGTGAGAAGTAAACAACTCGTCGCTTCCCGAGGCTGACACTGTGAATCAGCAGTGAGCTACGCTGCGGCCTTCAGATAAAATCTCTGCCGATGCATTGACGCTCTAGCTATACAAGCTGAGTTTCCGAATTTCACTCAGAAATAAGAGAATGAGATAGTATTGTTCCAATATGTTTGCAGTGTTTTATTAGGGCCAGTGTTGCTCAGACCAGGAGATTCAAATTAGAAGGCAGGTAAGAATTTGTTTAGTGGCCATTAATTTAGAGGCGGATGCATTCTTAGTTGCAGATATTATCTAAGCCAGTAAATCTTTGTTTCAGGGTTTTACGTGCACTTAATACACACGTAAATTTGTATGTGTGTGTGCCTGTTCTCTGTCATGAGATAAAATATTTTCTTACTGTGAATTGTATACAAGAGAGTTTAGAAGCATTTGATTTAAGCTAAGCTATATGATTACATCTTAAAAATGTAATCTTAATTTTCATTTGAGATCAGAGTTTAGCAAGAGATGCATGGAACACAGTATGAAGCAAATCTGTATACCAGGCGGATTCAGGATTGTTAATTCTCCTGTAATGGAAATCTAGAAATGGCTTGAAAAAGGATACACCTTTTTAGATTCCCTGTTCATTTCACTCTGGATATCGTAATGGAGAAAACTCTTTAATTACACTCCTTACAAAAGACCAGAAAACTCAAATAAACAGTCCCTTTCTATCTTTTGTTTAACCCATTTTATTTCCATACTGTGAACTGTGATCATCAGTGACAAGAGAACAGTTTGATTCCTTTAAAACAAGTGTCATCTAGTGTTAAAGTATGCAATTCAGGGAATTCTAATTCTTTTGAAAATTTGTAATGGAGACACAACAAAGGTGATGCAACTTCAGTTAATGCTGGGCAGATTTTTTTTATTGCCTTGACAGTGTACTTGGGTTGGTATGATTTAGTAATAATGTGAATTATCCTAAGCAGTCTGGTAGACCAGAGGGTTTTGAATATGGCCTTAGTTACGGTAAGAGGATATGGTAATTTTCTTCAGAAAACAAGGAAGGGCTTCATTTAACTTCAGGACATGGTCAGGCTGATCTTTCAAGGAACAGGTTGCAGTGTGGTTTTGATTGCATAGTGACAAACACAACTTGGTAAAGTTACAAAAGGTGCCAGTGAAGAAAAACTATTACTTGTCTGGCTTGAACTCTTACTCCAGGCACTGGGCAGTAATGAATTTGTCAGCAGTCACTGATGTGATGTTTAAGTACAGAATAATCTGGTCACTGGTGATTTGCTGATAAACTGATAAAAAGCCGGTTGATCTTTTTTTACTCCAATATCAATAGTTGAATGAAAGAGCTTACAATGCTTTCTTGTGACCTTCCCTCAACTGCTTATTGTATCTCAGTAAGTTCCCAAGCATTACTGTTTAATATGATAAAGAAAAAAATGCTTTGCTGTAATAAGGGCTATAGTCCTTCCTCTTTGTCCCCACCACAGCATTAAGACACAGGCCTCGGAGTCAGACAGACCAGGACTCAACCTCTTCTCTACTGTTTATTAACACTTTGATCTTAAGTTCTGTAACCTCTCTGAATTTTTGTTGTCATCTCTAAAATGGAAAAGAATATTGCCTACTTTATAAGCATTTTATAAGATTCTGTAAGATTTTGGTGAGATAAGGACTTACCTCTATTTCTGGTATTTAATATATCTTTGCTGCTATTATATTTATCAAAAAATTAATATTATTTTAATCATAATTACTAAAATCCTTCATATATTCCTTGTTTACTGTAAAATACGTGATTTGAAGCCCAGCTTGGTTTTCAAGCTATGGCTCTTTGACTGCTCCCTGTACCTATTGTATACAAGGCCTGCAGTGGCCAAAGAGATAAATTCATGACTTCTTGTGACTTGCACTATTTGTAGTCTTCTATGTAGTGTTCTAGTGCTTTTCTTTTCATAAAAAAAAGCAATAAGAATACAAAGTATGTTGTATATGTACTTGGGGTTGGTTTATACATAACTGGGTGCAATCATTGACTAAACAATGTGATACACATAAAAGATTTGAAAGTTATATAAAAAGGAATGCTAAGTGGAATTAAAAGTGCAATTTACTGACATATTTAGATTTTTAAAAGATGTAATAATAGATTCATGTTATTTTTTCTTCAACAGATGGGCTTAGGTCATGAGCAAGGATTTGGAGCCCCATGTTTAAAATGCAAAGAAAAATGTGAAGGGTTTGAACTACACTTCTGGAGGTAATGGTTTTAAAACTACAACCACATTAGTAATTTTTTCTCTTTGGCCCCACTTCCTCAGACATGGAAATCCAAAGTTCTCCAGCATGGTTGCCAAGTTGTAGATCTATTATATTCTTTTGTAAGAAATAAATACAAAATCTATTCTGTCTTCCTATCATTAAGTTTGAGCTAATTGGACCATAGTAAGTATATTTAGAATTATTTGATTTATTTGCTATCCTTCAGATTTCCTCTGAGTCTAGAGTACTGAATATGTCTCTTTTCTGAGTCTCTTTTCTGAATGGGAAATAAGTCTGTGATAATCTTCCAGGACTGTGTATTAACTTACTATTCTTTTCTTAAAAATTGGTAAGTTTGCATGTGTCATTTATATATTTGGGATAAACAGTAAATATCATGAAATGAGCATTCATGTGCTAGTTATCATCAAATGGATCTGAATCTAAGTCTCTTCAAAATTTTCAGCTAATTTAGTAATTTACTGCTGAAAAACTTGGAAATATTTCAGTTAAAAAAAAATAATGCATTGCCATTGTCTTGGTTTGAATCAAGGAACTACATGTGGAAGCCAAATGTTAGTGGATCAAAAATGTGAATTTTGTATAGATCTCATTTACATGTTTTTTTAAAAGTAGTAATTGTATGCCATATAAATCTAAAATCAGTATTTTAAACCTATTCTGATGAGGAACATGAATGTCGTTCATCAGCGGCTGTCAAGACCCTAACAGTAGTTTATAAGTCTGCTCAAAGTTTGAATCAGCATGTTATTGTTAAAAGAGAAAAACTGAAGTGATCAACTATAGTTATTAGAATGGCAGCTGCCTTGTAAGAGTGAGTCTCACTGAGAGCCACTTCCATACGGTGTATTTCCATAGGAAACTCTAGAATAAAACATTTCATGGGCTGTAGGCACTGTGTACAATGTTAAAAGAGAATGTAGACAGTATTTGGGATATTAGACTCTTTTGAAAGCTAGTTTATTTAGTAAGTTTTAGGAAACAAACACAGTTATTTTAAATAGTGAAGGCAACAGAAGCCTCAGTCCTATGGGAAGTGATGATGCACTTCTTTCTTTGGAAGGAGTCAAAATTTTCCAGGGAGGTTTTAAATTACAAGACTTTAATATCTCTTCCTTGTACTACCTTTCCAAGGGACATAGCAGTCAAGCAGTGTATCTGTCATGTTTTAGAAAGGTAAAGTCACTAGACACAGAAGTTTTCATAGATGACAGTGTTTCAGGTCCTAATGGGTATCCATTTTGTCTGTGCTCACAGTGGGCTTTGTAGGGAGCTACACTGCCCTCTGCTGGGCAATCTTTACAATCTTAAGATAGTATTCTCTTAGTTTGACTATTCAGTTGCCAAAAACCGCTAATGAGATTTTTGGAAGCTCATTCCTAAGTGATAGCATCTTCTCAACTAAGCAGGTTATAGTAATTCTTGTTTGCCCTTTATTATTTTTCTGTTGCA
Source organism: Manis pentadactyla (assembly GCF_030020395.1). NCBI lineage: Eukaryota > Metazoa > Chordata > Mammalia > Pholidota > Manidae > Manis > Manis pentadactyla. The sequence goes on from NC_080025.1 coordinate 116,280,446, forward strand.
GATCACTATAATCTGATATTTTCAGATAAAAATGTCAGACAATAGCAGATCTCTGTGGCATGAAAACCACTTTTTTATTTTATCCACACAGAGTCATTTACCTACCCGGGTATAGTCTGAGAATCTTCTAAGAGCCACAGAACACTAGGGCTTTGCCACTGCCTCCAATCTAATTTGGGTTTATACAGCCCATCCAGATGGTATTACTTAGTAGTTCTGTCTTCTGGGCGTGAGTCCAGATACATTTCAGATACATTTCTCTCTCAGCATTATTGATTATTCCCTGACTTCTTCACCACACTAGAAAGTTTGAGGGCAGATGCCTTGAACCTCCTGATAAGCCACTTTCAGTATAGTCTTTGAAGTTAAATATCCTAGGCAGTCTGTCTTGAGTATAACAAAGATTCTAGGTCTGGCCTAGGGCCACAGGACTGCTGTGGGATTGAAGTGGACCTGAGGTCTCAGGAGCCAGCCCACTTGGCCTCCTCCTAAGTGACTGTTAAGGAGCCTCCATGGTGACCCTTGACTTCTAGAACCCTCAGGGCATCGTGGGGCACTTTGTGGAAATCAGAGCTAAATTATTCTCCACATCTTACCAGTGTGGCCCTTCCATGCAGCCACAACAATGGTCTTTTAAAAGACCATTGTTAAGTACTTCCCAGTAGCTTAAGAACCTTCAGTGATTTCCTACAGGACTTGATCCTTTAGGCAAGTCTTTGGCCTTTGACGTTAAATCCCCACATCTGGCTCTGCTTGCTTTTCCAGCCTCCTCTCCCATTTCCCCTCCAAGCACCCTTTACTGAAACTGCTTGGATACGTGCTGTGTCTTGTTGCATGTTTTCCTTTGCCTGGAAGGACATCTCACCACCAGGAAACAAAAAGTCCTTCCTATTCTTCAGTTTGAAGTTCAAGTACTAACCTCTGAGAAGTCTCCCTTGCTCCCTGTATTAATCTGCGCAGGCTTCCATAGCAAAATACCATAGACTGAGTAGCCTAAACAATGGAAATGTATTGTGTTACAGTTCTGAAATCTGGAAGCCCAAAAAGTCCACAATCAGGGTACCAGCATGGTTGGTTCTGGTGAGGAACCTCCTCCTGGCTGGCAGACAGCCACCTTCTCCCTGTGTCCTCACATGTCCTCTTTCTGTGTGTGCACATGGAGAAAGGGCCCTCTCTCTTCCTCATCTTATAAAGCCACCCACAAATCCTATCAGAGTAGGTCTCCACCTTTGTGACCTCATTTAACTTTACCTCCTAAGAGCTCTTTCTCCAAAGAGAGTCACACTAGGGATTGGGGCTTCAGCATATGAAGTTGGGGGCATGATTCAGTCCATAGCACCCTTTTCACCTGCTTCCACACTCTCCCAACTAAGGAATCATTCTCCCCCTTAGTACTTAGTACATTTGCAGGAAGCCAGGAAATACTCAGACATCACTAGTGATCACTCAGCTCTCCTGTGGTGCCTTCAGTTGCTGGGGACAAGTAGCCCACTGCTGCCATCCTTAGGGGCCAGCCTCCGGGTCAGCACAGGGCTCTGCGCAGGAGGGTGCAGAATGGGTTGGGAAAATGAGTGGAAAGAGACCCAACAGGCATGACTTACCTGTTCAAGGTGTGTCGCAACAGTAGTCAAAGGCTACAAATGAATTCTTAGACTTAGGGAAATTTAGAGTGAAAATCATAACTCAGCCAGCCAAACCTCATTTTACAGATGAAAGAACTAAAACCCAAGGGAGTTCAGTTCACTTGTCTGAGCCTATTAGTTAATAAGAAATATAATTTATGAACGTTTCCTGTGCATTGCATACCAGTAAGCACTTGTAATGATTTTCTATTGCTGCATAAAAATTACTACAGATTTAGGTTGAAACAATACCTATTTAGTAACTCAACATCCATTTATGCTTTAGGTCAGAAGTCTGGGCTGGCTTAGCTGGATTCTCTGCTTAAGGTCTCAAAAGGCTAAAATCAGGGGTTGGCCAAGTTGGGCTCTAATCTGGAAACTCTGGGAAGAGAATCTGCTTTCCAGGTTCATTCCTGACGCTGGTCGGATTCATTTCCTTGCGGTTGTAGGCCTTAGGTCCCTTTTTCCTTGCCGGCTGTCAGTCAGGGGCTGCTTTCAGTTTCTAGAAGCCACTCATATTCCTTAGCACATGGCCACTTCTATCTTTAAAACCAACAACAGTTCTTAGAATCCTTTCTGCACCTCAGATGTCTCCAACTTCTTTTGCTCCAAGCCAGAGAAAGGTCACTGCCATCAGGGCTCATGTGCTTAGATTAGGCCCACTGGGGTAACCTCCCTTTTGCCATATAAAGTAACATAATCCTGGGAGTAACACCAGGGGGCACAGGTAATAGGGACCACCTTAAAATCCTGCTTATCCCAGCACTTTATGTATCTAACTGTACCTAATCCTTGTAATACCCTTTGAGATAAGTGGTAGTATTCCCATTTTACATATGAGAAGTCAAAAACTTAGGAAAGTTGAACAGCTTACTAAAGGCATGGCTTATAGACAGCAGAGCTGGAATTTGGGCCCAAAGCTTGTCAAAACCTTCCTTATCACCACCTTTTCTACATGGCAGGACATGGAACCCATGTCCACACTTTAAAGACCAGTGAACGTAGGGCTGTACCAGGCTTCTTCCCTACAGTGGGGGGCTTCTGTGGCACTGATGTCTTTGTAGACAGTGGCACAGCCCTGAGCTCTCTCTTTCTCCAAGGTAATAATAATTACAAGACTGGAGGAAAAGCTTGAGGATTCCTGATACTTACCAAATAAGAACTACTGTCTTCTGGGCACACTTTCAAGTAATATTTAGAGAGAACGAATATGAAATGTAAGACACAAACCCAACATTTCAAGGAGTTCATAGCCAATTATTTCATATTGAAAACATAGTAATATCATTGGAACTATAGGTCATTTCTCATACAAGTAATATTCTTTGTCTTACTTTTGATAAATTCTTCCAATAAAACAGTTGCATTTTTCAAGAAAAGTATAATGTGAATACAACATATATCTACTCAGAGAGTTCCTGGTTGGTGAAGAGCCGGCCGAAAACTAAAAATTCCCCACCATAAATGGATTAATAGTTGTGTTGAATTCTATAACAGAGGCCCACACTTAAGTCCATATATGTATATCTCTGTTATAAAAGGGCAGCTTCCAACTCTTTTAAAATATGGTTTGTAGCAGTGTCATGACCACACCTTTAAATCACCATGAATGCTGGCAGCATGACAAAGCACTCCAGTTGCTACTACTTGTCTTGGAAAAATAGTAATTTTTACAAATAGGGATATTAAAATAATTTCTCTTTTGTGGGGATGAGAGATAGTTAGTTGATTACTTTTGGGTTAAAGCTATAAATCTATGTATTTTTCTGAGGCTAAGCCTTTGGTAAATTTTCGTATTCTCTCTTTTGGGTTTAACACAAGAACTCTGAAGTTGTAAAGTTTTAATACACAGTTCTGATTTATCATAGATACTAATCTGGCATGTGTATGTGTTACCAGTGGTAAACTTCTTTGTACAAATAACTTTTTAGTACAAACATTCCCCTTTTCCCCCAACACCTTGGAGCTTCCCAGTCTACCTTCGCATCTTTTTTAAAGGGTCATAAAAAAGACTGTTTTAAACTAACTTAATTCTGAATCTCCTCCTCGATCCCGACCCCCCTCCAACCTCACATAGCTTTTATTAACATCCTATGGGGAGTTTGGGGAGAATTGCTTTCTAGGACAGTTTAGAAGATTTAGAGATTTGGCAGTTGTGCTAAGTATGGGAACTGAATTATATAGACCAGACAAACTGCTCTCAAACTGGCTAGCTCAAATAAATCAAGGAAACACAAACTCTTTAAGTCTGTATATATATATCATCAATTTGTGAATCATCTGAGAAAATATACTATACAAACCTTATAGTCATAGCCCCTAGTACATGGATACTGTGCTCACCCAATACCATTTTTGTTGTATTTTAGTTAGCATGAAGCCAATTTTTAAAAGTTCTTCTTAAGAATGGAATCTGAGTTATTTTAGGCTGAAATTAAATACATGCTAAATGTCCTACTCATTCTAATGCCTTGTCTTGGATAACAAGATAGTATTCTTTTCCTCCCCAATTGCTTAACAGAATTTTTCTCTTAATAAATTTATTGGATATCTCCTAAATGACTTTTAAAGCTCTTAGAAGATATTTCTAAAAAAAAAAATTCCCATTTCAAATATGGGAGATTCAAATATAAAACACTGTAGATTGAAACCCCAAGAAAAAGATTTAAAACAATTTTTAAAAACTAGAGAAGTGGTAAATAGCAGATTTCCACAATGGATAGCTCTTGGCACCTCACCCACATTTTACGGGTTTGAAGCTGTCCCTTCTTATTGTAGAAATGGAGCTCTATCTAGTGTAAGGGACTGGGAAGGGATGTGGTCATTCCGGCTGCTTCAGCAAAGACAACTCTAACTAAAAGAACCAACCCATCGCACCCTCTGTGATTCACATTTCTGCCAAATCCTCTGTTAACTGCAGGTCACCCCATTGGAGTGAGGATGCAAATGAGGCTTGTATTTGTGATTTTTAAAACAATCCTAAATCAATCATAGGTTTTCCCAACTTAGAAAATGAATAATCGGTATAGTCTGACTTCTTTAGCTGCTTTTTGCCTCATCACTGCTGGTGTTAGTGTATTTTTTAGCCAGATTTTACTTGCTTAGTAAAGGTTTGTTGGGCGGGTGAAGGGGTGGATAGAGAAAATAAATTTTCTCAGAAAGTCAATCTTCTAAGAGTAGTCAAGATAAATAATAAAAAATATAGAGATAGTTTTTATATCATTGACTAATATACCTTTTTATATATAATACTTTCCTAGTAAATACAATTTATTTAACCATGCTATAGCTTGTCATAGTTCATGCTTTAGAAACCATCAGATTCCATTTATTACCCTTTTACTATTTGTCTTTCAAATTCTAAAATCTAACTCATGTTTTGTGGTGTACATGTAGTACTGCTATAGAGCTGGATAATAACATTTCCAAAGGAAACTCAGTATTTTATCATATATCCTCATAACATTATTACTGCCTTCTTTAGTCAGTCACTTTGCTAATTATTAGGACGCATGCCATAGTTCACAGCCACATAGGGTCTATTCATCATATATTAAGGACTAAATTCCCACCCCCACCTCTTTCCCCTTAGGAAGGTATGATTTTAAACTTGATCCCAAAGCAGTGTGATAGTTTTATGAATAATTATATTGTTTTTGTTAACTAAAGAACAAGAGTGAAGAACATACTGTAGTAGAATAATATGCTCTTTCCCACTAGATGGGAGTACAAGATAACCAGATGTAAGAGTCCTTTATAGCTGAACTGGAATATGCAAACTTGTAAGCAAATTCTTACCAAATAAAGATTCCTGCCCAGTGTGTGCACAAGGAAAGTTGCCTGCCTCCCCCACCCGTGGTATCTCTGACTCTCTGTCTCGCTCAATCCCATCGTGAGACTGTATGTCGGATCTAATATTTTCAGCTTGCATATCTGGCCTTAAGAAAACAGAACACAAAAATCTATAGTTATTTAATTATTGTTATTTGGCAAAGAGATTCATTTAAGAGTTTTTAGCTGTTTTTTTCCCCTAATTTTCTGATATAAAGAAATCCAATAATTTATATTATTTTAAATCCAGAAAATATATTTAGCTTATTTATATTAATTTTTAATCCAGAAAACTTATTAAATTTATGTTGCTAATATATTTTTATATGATTAATCATAACATCTATGATTAACAACAGTTTAGTTTCTTCCTTTCTGATCAAACATTATAATGTCTACTTCTTTGATTTTTTCCTATAGCTCTGATTAGTATGCACACAGTACAATATTAAAGAAGTTATATTTCTGATGGCAAATTTGCTTCCTGGCTTCAGATCCTAAAATGAATGCACTGGGTGTGATGTATGCTGAGTGTTTGTGGGTTTATTCCAAAAAACCCTATCTAAAATCTTGTCTAGTTCCCTTCTATAGCTAAAATTATTAAAGAAAATGTAATCAGAAGAGATGTTAAAATGTATTGAATGCTTTTTTCTGCATCTAACAAGAAGCAAACATTCACTTTATTAGTTTCTGTTATTTTCTTTGTTTTCCTTCCTTGTACTTTAGTAGGCTTATTCTGCATTTTTCCTAATTTCCTGAGTTAACACTTAGCTTATTAATTTTTCTTCAAATTTGAGCACTTAAGCTATAAATTTCCTCCTAAGTATCCCTTTAGTTGTGTTCTACAAGTTTTGAGAAGTAATGGTTTTGTTTTCTTTTTTCCCTAAGATGTTTTTGTTTTAAATTTTACTTTGATTGTTTCTTTCAGCATTGAATTGTTTAGCAGTCTGTTTTAAAAAAGTACTTTCTAGTTACCTTTTTTCTGTTGATTTCTAACATAATTGTATTCTTCTGATAATGTGGTTGATGGTTGGTCCTTGGGCATTTCTTGAGACGGGCTCTGTGGCATGGTTATGTGTTCAGTTTTTCAAAATGTTTCAAGAGCTCATAAAAAGAATGTGTGTTCTCCAGTCACTGGATATGATATTTTTTATGTATCTGTTAGAGCAAGCTTGCTGTGTTATTCAAGTCTTCATATCTAATTTTTTAGTGTCACTATAATGATGGGTTTGCCCATTTATTTCTCATGGTTCTGTTACTTTTGCTTATATAATTTGAAGTTAGTAGGCTGTATTGTTTATAATTGTTATGTCATAGAGGTGTTTTTAAACTTTTGTCACTGTGTAGTGACTGACTCATTAATACTGATTAAAGGAAAGAGCATTGAAATCCAAATAATATGATCTTAATTTAGGGATCTAACTTATTTTTTTCTGGTATTTGCCTGGTTTATCTTTTTGTATTCTTATACTTTCATCCTTTCTGTGTCTTAAATTTTAAGTGTCCCTTAAAAATATCATACAGTTTGATTTTGTTGAATTATTGAGTCAGAAAGCCTTTGTCTTTTAACTAGAGAATCTAGTCTCTATTGTGACTATTATTTGGATTATACCAACCATCTTACTTTGTGTTTTTTTACATGTCCTAATTTCCTAAGTTTCTTTTTTCTCCTTTCTTATTATCTGCTGTTTAACTAATTGCACTTTTATGTTTTTATTCCATTTTCTATTAGTTTAGAAATCATATGCCATGTTTTTCTTTAGCTATCTAGATATTTTAACATGCATACTTAACAACATCTAATGTTAATCTGTATCTTCTTGAACAGTGGAAAGCAATTAAAGTTTTTTTTTGAACTCTCAGATTGTTCTCTGATATATATGCTATTGTTGCCCTGAATTTTAGTTCTACCTTATGTTTTTAACACCACAAAGTCTCTCTACTTCTCTGTTTTCCTTTGTTACCTTTTCTCTTTTGCTCAGTCTGCCAGACTCCTTTTCCCTCTTCTCTGGCCCCAGGAGGTGAAAGTGATCTGTTCAAACGCATATGTGTCATTCCCTGACTCCCAAATTTGTATTTTCTTCCAGGCTACAGTTTCTAACACTAGATCTGTGTATCTCCTACAGTGTACTTGATGTCCTTACCCTGTCTCCCAGGCATTTTAAACTTAATAGCTTAGTTTTGGAGACCTGTCATCAACCCCCGCCCCATTCCTCAGATCTGTTGTACTTTTGCATTTACTATCTCAGTAAATTACATTCCTTCTACCAACTCACCCCAGAAACCTGAGTTCATTTTTTACAAACTGGGCCTTCCCCTCACCATCATCACTACATCCAGATAAACCATGAAGTTTCATGAGTTTTACATTCAAGGAGATCTTAAATCTGTTCCCTTCTTTTTTATCTCTACTGTCAAATGCTCCAGTCCAAGCTGTAACACGTCTCACCTGGACCACAACAACCACCATCCAAGGTGTATATTTCACCCATGACGTGGCAATAGAACCCATTACTCAGAGCCATATGCCATTGAAAACAGGGAGCTTTCTACCCCAGTCCATTCTCTACATGACAGGCATTACAATTTTTGACAGTGATACATACAATCATATTATTTCATTACTTAAAAGCCTTTAGTGCCTCCTGATTGCTCTTATAATGAAAGCCAAGTTCCTAATATGTCCTACAAGTTCCCTACATGATCTCATACCTGTCGACCTCTCCAACTTGGTCAACTGTCCTTTTATTGACCTCACTGGTCATACCTGCTTTCTCTGATCATGCGACCTGAGGGCACAATCTCTTTCCTCATTCAGGATCACCACAAATCCTCTTTCTGCCCACAATATATGGAAGCTTTTCTTTGCCTTTCTTTATCTGTTTTCAAATACACACATACCACACACACACTCACAACGCAGACAATTCACACCTGTTTTATGCATCTTAACCGAAATGTCACTTTCTTATGGAATAATGTTCTTAATGGAGTCCTCTCTTCACCAGTTCCAAGTCAAAATTATATCCTCTCAAAGTACCTTCTACTTGTTCTACTATTACAAATGCAGTTATGTATGTGTATTTGTGTGTGTTTAATGTTTGCCCACCAGATGGTAAATTCTAGAATGTCAGATTGGGCCTGGTTTTTTCACCCTTATGTCTTAGTATCAAGTACATTGCTTGGCACATAGGCACTCATATTGGGAAATGGGGGTGGGGTCCTTCAACTGTAAGAAGAGCTGAGACTTTCATTTGTCCATCTTTATACATAAGGGAACACATGGTAAGTCACTAAATATTTGGAGAAATAGAAGGGGGAGGGAAGGGAGAGAAAGGAAAAATTGGAAAAGGGAAAGGAAAAGAAATGGGGAAAGCTAAACCTAAATCTAGGATTATAGTCCTTGATCAGAAAAGTTATATCAACCTCCCTCTCTCTTACTTTTAAAAGAAACCTCGAGTAATGAAATGTTATCATGTTATAGAATATGAAATCTCTTGCTATGATAGTTTTTAGTGATATTGCTTTTATCTGAGAGAATGAGGAATACCAAATGGGGTTATTCTCAGACATGCCCCTTTCAGCTTCACTTTTTAATCAAAACCTAACTTTCAGAGTCTTAGAAAGCAAATGTACTTTTTTATGTTTTCTTGCTTAAGCTTATTGATAGCTACTTGGAATCCTTCCCCTCCCAAAAGCCTTGACTTTGCATATCATTATGTAGAATATGTGTAAAAGTATTTTATGAACTATAAATGTATGAGCATAATTATTAGATATAATTAATCATTGCCTACTCATCTCTAAAATTATAGAAAAATATGTCGTAACTGCAAGTGTGGCCAAGAAGAACATGATGTCCTCTTGAGCAATGAAGAGGATCGAAAAGTGGGGAAACTTTTTGAAGACACCAAGTATACCACCCTGATTGCAAAGCTAAAATCAGATGGAATTCCCATGTATAAACGCAATGTTATGATACTGACCAACCCAGTTGCAGCCAAGAAGAATATCTCCATCAATACAGTTACCTATGAATGGGCTCCTCCTGTCCAGAATCAGGCCTTGGTAAATAATAAGGGGAAGGGCTGTCCCTTTATTAAAGTTCCTGAACTCCATATTTAGGAGAGTTCATTCAGTGACCTAGTCAGCATGAAGTCTGTTATTTTTCTGGGATTCCCATGACTTTGACTTCAACTCTTATTAGTCTTTTGAAAAAGTAAGATTAGATACCTCATAGAATTTTTCTGTGTTACTACTAGAAATGTTAAGCTTTTTGAGGGAATGGTCTGACATTTTAGTAATTAGATGAAAGACTTTTCATATAAATCTAGTAACATAACTTTTGAGAAGATTTCTCTTAAGATGATAATGTGTGAAGAATAGACTTTCATTTTTTAGAACTCAAAAAACGTTCAACACTATTTCCTTTACTATGTAAAGCAGAAAAAAATGCAATTTTGTGTCAATCTCCTTCCCCTATTATTACAACTAGATGAGACATTTAGAAGTCTCTTAAGGAGGTTAGTTAAGTCATTTAAATGAATCGTATGATGATACCATTCTTTATATGATGAAAGTGTTGCTGATCTACAGGCCCTTCTAAACATCTAAATATGCTTCCTAAAAAATCTGCATTCTTTTGCAATCATATTTTGTATATTTAGCAAAAGTAAACATTAGCAGCCCAAATCTTTTAACAAACTGGAAAAAGAAGTTTTAATTTCATGGAGAAAAATGTGTTCATTTTTACTGAAGTAGAACTGTGTAGTCCACTTTTTTTTTAATGTGTTAACATCTCAAGGTATTACTATAATGAAGATTGTTACTAATGGATAAAACCGACTTCTTTCTTACATAACTTGCTTCTGATGTGTGTTAAAAATACTGCCTGTCTGATGGTCAAGGCATCTCTCCGTTAACACTGGTCTGTGTCCTTACGGCTCAGGCCAGGCAATACATGCAGATGCTGCCCAAGGAGAAGCAACCCGTAGCAGGCTCGGAGGGGGCTCAGTACCGGAAGAAGCAGCTGGCAAAGCAGCTCCCTGCACATGACCAGGATCCTGCAAAGTGCCATGAATTATCTCCCAAAGAGGTGAAGGAGATGGAGCAGTTTGTGAAGAAATATAAGAGTGAGGCTCTGGGAGTTGGAGATGTCAAACTTCCCCATGAGGTGGATGCCCACGATCCCAATAGAGTGTACATGCCTAGCGGGGACAGAAGTACCACGGCAGCTGAGGGGGCCATCGAGGAGAAAGCCACTGAGAACAAAAGGCCTCAGTATGTAAGTAGAGTGGTCGCACTGCTGGCCCATTTGGTATATTGTACAGATTCTTGCCCTTTCTTTGAACCTTTTTCAGAGCCATCCTGTTTCCAGAAGAGTATGGATAAGGGAAGTAAGTTGAATTAAAATTCACTTCAGGCCTATTTCAGAGAATCATCTAGTTTGAAACCTCTGTCTAAAGCCAAGTTTTCTAATTATCTGTTGCCAAGGATAATTGTGGGTTTTATGTATATATAGTAATTAGCGTGGGTGCCATGTTGGGATACAACATACTAATCTAGAATCTATTTCCAAACATAATTTTGGTGTTAATTGTTTATCTCTTCCCATTTATTAGAATTATATATGCTTAGGCTAATTCAGTTCTGCTTGTAAGAACATGCCTAAAATTCAAACTTAAGTTTATGTGGATATATATGGTCAATTGTATTTCTAAAAATCTCTCCTAGAGAGGGAAATTTAAGTCTTTTTTTATGCCTTGAAAGTAGAAGGAAATTGTGACATAGATGAACAAACAAAAAGAATTAAACTTAGTGTGGTGCATTTCTCACAGGTCCAGTTAGCACGTCAACCGATAAGGCTTAGTCCTGTTTAAAAAAAAGAAAAAAGTACTAATAAGCTCTAAGGCAATCATTTTTGAGGAATCACTTAAAATTGAGGTGAACATTCCTATTAGCCATTTTCCATCTGTGACTTTAATTCAGGCAACAATGCTCTTTCACACATAGGTTCAAGAATTAGGTTTGAAGAGCCTGGAGAAAGCCAGGCGATCCCATTTCACAAAAGTACACTATGGTCTACATGGACAAATTACTAATTTCAATAGAAATTATTTCTCTTGAAAGCTGTTTCTCTGAATTCTTGGTAAAACTGATGAGAAATGCTGGTCTTATGGTGACTAGAGTATTTTGGGTGGTTGCCCTTTCAGTCCTGCTATTGCTGCAAACTGAGCATGAAGGAAGGTGACCCAGCCATCTACGCCGAAAGGGCCGGCTACAGTAAACTGTGGCACCCCGCGTGTTTTGTCTGCAGTACCTGCCATGAACTCCTGGTCGACATGATTTATTTCTGGAAGAATGGGAAGCTGTACTGTGGCAGACATTACTGTGACAGTGAGAAACCCCGGTGTGCTGGCTGTGACGAGGTATGTTGTCCGGGGCCGCCTGCAAGCGTACTCCAGGATGGTTCCTGTACCGACCTAACCTGGCCACCCTTGGCAAGGGGCAACATGAGTTAACCAAGCATCAGTTGCTTTATTTACTTCCAAAGAGGTTGAATGAAAAAAACTTTTAATATCAGCCATTCTGAATATCTATGTTAATTGCATTGACTAATGAAAAACTGTCCAGAAACATGAAAAATTGATGTGGACTACATTAAATAATTACCTAAGTTCAAGTTTCAGGTTATTTTCAGACCTGAAACCCAAGAAAGTAGGTTGATATTATTTATGGACTAAGTTCTAAAGATTTCAGCTTTGCTATTTGTAGCAAAAAAGAAAATACATGATTTATCTTATTTTTATCCTCTTCCCAGCTGATATTTAGCAATGAGTATACACAGGCAGAAAACCAGAATTGGCATCTGAAACACTTCTGCTGCTTTGACTGTGACAGCATCCTCGCTGGGGAAATATATGTGATGGTCAGTGACAAGCCCGTGTGCCGGCCCTGCTATGTGAAGAACCACGCTGTGGTAAGGAGCACTCCGCAGGGCGGCTGCCTCAGCCTCAGCCTGCCTTGGGACTTGGCTTTATGCCTTTATTTAAGCCTCTTAACAGATGAGAAGCAGAAAATACATGATTTCCTACCATAGGGTGTTAAAATCTATAATTAGAAAACAATACACGCACTGATTATGAGCCTCCTCGAGTTTCTTTTTGTGCGCTTTACACTGTAGATCATAAGTGCTACTCGGTGATCAAATCTCCACTAAAAACAAAGTTCCTTAATTGTAATGATACTGACTGATTCTCATCATACAGATCAGATTCCATTTAAATTAAGGTCTTCAGGGGCTGTTCATATTCTTTAGCTCTGTTGGACTGTTTATGGTTTCTGTTCATGTTTATGATTACTGTTCTGTTCATGGACCACCCACTGGGGCTGTTTTTGTTACCTGAAGATTGTACAGTGCCTATTTCTTAAACCCTCTTTGAATTAATTTGTATCACAAAATTTGACCTGCATATTTAGATTTATTTGCATGAGCCATACATTCAAGCATTTAATATGAGAGTATATTGTTTTTCTTAGATTACCCTGCTTACACAGAGTTGCTTTTGCATGATGGCCAAGAGATAAATAATTTAGATAAAGCATAAAGTTGACCATATATACTAAAGCTTATAATTTAGGGGGTATTAAAAAGATATATATTTATTTCTTTATATGTAGAAAAACACATACTAAAGATCCCCCTGAGCTGTCAGGTAAAGGAGACAGCTAACTAAGAAATAAAATGACATATTTATATGGTTTTAGGAGTGTAATATCATAGAAATAAGGTAACAAGTTTTGATATCAGTGCCAATTTGCAATCCTTATTATTGCCCCCAGATGTAATAATTTCCTATCAACTCTGCTTCATAAATATATATCAGATCCTCACAGTAATAACTACTCCAGACCTTAATTTTTGTCATTTGGATTATTGTAGTGACTTCAAACTTGGTCTCCCTACTTCCATTCTTCATCTTGTTCAAAGCCACCTTCCATGATGATGGAAGGTAGTCTTTCTACGATGCAAATCTGATCACTAAGCCTTTTTGTCCTGTACAGCTGCTTCTACTAGTTATCCAACCCAAATTGTGCATTTCCATAAGTTACCTGTATTTTCTAGCTTATACACTTTGTCTTCTGCTCACACTGATTCCTTTGTGGGCTATACCCTCCTAGTCCCTGTTTTCCGTAACTGTGCTTGCGCATTCCTGCAGACTCAGGCTTATCCTCCAGACCACAGCTGAACTTGCTAAGAGCACCTTTCCTGATTCCCTACCCTAAGCTCCACCCCTTTCTCTCTGGCCACGCTGAGTGGCTTTTTGTGTTCCCATGGGCTTACCTGTGTGTGCACCTGCTGGCACTCATCTGTCTCCTCCATGGGGCTGTAAGCAGCTAGGTTGGAGGACAGAGGTTGCCTTTTTATTTTGTGTACCTCAATGTCTGCCCTTAGGAAACGTGTGAGTGACAGACTTGTGTTCTAATATTTCTCATTTGCTTTGGGGTCAACATGTACCTTCCTTATACTTGGGGAAAAGATGGAGCAGAGAATCACCATGTGGCTTGATACATAATTATAAAAAAATACTAAAAGCCATTTTTCCGAATATTGTTACAACAGTTTCTTAACAGAGGAGGATTATTATCATGTATCTTTTATTGTAGGGTATATGACCTTAGTCTCAAGGACTAACATGTAAACTGCATGAGAGCAGGCATTTTTTTGTCTGCTTTGTTTTCTGTTTTATTTCCAACACTAGAGCAACACAGTACACACTCAATAAATATTTACCAAATAAAGCTTTAAGAAAGATGAAGATGTTTTATTTAGCTGTTAAAAGATTCTCTCCATTACATTGTAATTAATCAATGGAGAGAAATAACCACAGATGTGATTTTAAAAAGAGAGTCTTTAAATTACTTAGCTTTATAACATGGCACGATTTCTTGTAGGTAGGTTTTACTTTCTCACAAGATACATTATTGCCCTTTGCCTCCTATTAAATGAACATATCTATCCATTGCCTGAGGAAGTTTACTCGGTGGCAAAGAGAGCTCCTCATGGAATGTGCTAAATGATACACAGTTTTGAAGATTATCTAGTTTAGGGCATTTGGCTATTTAGATTTTTTTTATTTTCAAGAAAAAAAAAGGAGAATACAAATTATCTTTAGTTCCTGAAGCCAAGAACTCAATTCACAACAGGGCATTTCTGAGGAAAAAAATTAACCTGGAAGGAGGATAATGGGAAATATACTTAGTTTGTCTATGCATGGTTTCTGGAATTCTGTTCTCAAATGGGCACCCCCAGAATTCTTATCTCCAGATTTCACAGGACCCTCCTACTAGAGAGCTCATGGCAACAAGTGGCCATTAGCCCTTTGATATTGTGAATACAAATAAAAGAAGTAGGAGGGATTGAAGGAAATAAGAACTCATTGAAATATTGGAGGTTTGAGAATATAAGAAAATCAAGTGCCTGGCAGGAAGTGGTGAAATGCATCACCTCCCTGATGGGTTCTCTAATCTCCAGAGTGTTGGCGAGGCCTGGGAAGCTTTCAGATTTATGAAAAAGTAGGGATCAATAGATTTTACCTGGGATTATATGTCAGGCTTTTGGATGAATGGCAATCAAATTTTAATAAAGCTCAGTTGTATAAGACCACAAACCCTAAATTTCTACACAATTCAGTGTGTTCATTAGTTACTTTTGTACCTAAACAATTTTACAATAATTTAACAGTAGTTATTTCTTTTTTAAATCGCAAATGAAAATGTGAGCTTTAAGAGATTGTAAAAAGACCCACAAATATCAGAGGGCTGAGATAAGGCAGATCATGGTCTAAAAGCAAGGGAATAAAAATTAAGTATGAAATGTTTCTACATTAATATTGAAAAATTTATTGAGAAGTTAATTTATAGAAAAGTACAAAGGATAACATTCTAAATTAGTTACAAAGCTATAAACATGAGTATTTATGAAAGCA
This sequence comes from Manis pentadactyla, assembly GCF_030020395.1. Taxonomy (NCBI): domain Eukaryota; kingdom Metazoa; phylum Chordata; class Mammalia; order Pholidota; family Manidae; genus Manis; species Manis pentadactyla. The sequence goes on from NC_080025.1 coordinate 116,295,888, forward strand.
ATTGCTTGCATGGAGAGCTATGTGTTTTAAGTGTATATGTAATGAAAACACTCATTTTTGTGGTATTCAGGAATAGTGTATTGATCAGGCACAGATCTCACTTGATTCTCAGGGAAGACTGGGTAGATATAACATGTGAATTAAGCAGTTACAACCTCTGTAATTAGAGCCGTGCAGCTCTAAAAAACTATGGAAAGTATTTTGCAGTCTGAAGTGGATGTGTGTAATAAGGCCTCGCTTCATACCCTAAGCCAATTTCCCCACTGAGTAGCAGCCACATTTTGAGGTCTTTTCAAGTAAGGACGCTCAGGCTAAATGATCCTTCCCAACCCTCATTTCCCAGTAATTCCTGACACTCCCACTGGGAGGCCAAGGGTGCTGAAGATCAGTCACTTTCATGTAATGCTGGACAATCTTGTTGGTGTCTTCACTTATAAAATATTTAAAACATCAGATAGGCACATTCATTCAGAACATGTTATGAACAAGAAGGCATGTAGACTATCTATGTTTTGAAGGTCTAAACTGGGTAGTTTTGTTTTCTGCTATAAAACTGAGAGTTGCTCATTTTCCTGATATATGTGTTCAGGTAAAGAAGAAATTATGTGTATGGGTGTGGATGCTATATATTTATTTGTACAGAACATATGTATATACTGAATGGTATAGAGAATGTAAGTATTAATAATGTACAATATTAGATTATATGAAAATTATGACTTGTGACAGAACAGAAGCCATTAACTACAAATTAATTATTCTCACTGTCAGTATTTATAATTGAATCCTTAATTACTCTGAACATGATTTTCATTTACTGCTGTCTAGAAATTAGTGGCAATAATAATCTCATGTGTCATAGGTAAAAGACTGGTAAAATTGCCACTCAAAAGCTTTATAATAAATGAGGAAAATCTCTTTTAAGTCTAATTTTGTAGAGCAATTAAAAAAAATGCTTTTTAGGTGTACAACGAAATTGAGAAGATACAGAACATTCCCACATACTCTTACCTCCACACATGCATAGCCTCCCCGATTATTAACTTCACTTACCAGAATGATACATTTTTTTCTTTAACAAGGATGAATCTACATTGACATATTAATCACCAATGTCCATAGTTGATCTTAAGGTTCACTCTTCATGTTGTGCATTCTTTGGGTTTAGATAAATGTATAGAATGGACAAATGACATGGACCTATCATTATAATGTAACAGAATATTTTCACTGCCCTAAAAGTTCTTTGCTCTGCCTGTTCATCTCTCCCATCTCCCCCTCTCATCCCTGGCAGCCATTGATCTTTTTCTCTATATAGTTTTACCTTTCTAGAATGTCATGTAGTTGGTTATACAGTAGGTAGGTTTTTCCAATTGGCTTCTTTCATTTAATAATATGCATTTTAGTTCTCCATGTTTTTTCATGGCTTGATAACTCCTTCCTTTTTAGAGCTGAATACCACTCCATTGTCCAAATGTACCATGCTTATTTGTCTGTTTGCCTACTCATGGACATCTTGGCTGCCCCCAAATTTTGGCAGTTATGAATAAAGCTTCTGTAAGCATCCATGTACAGGTTTTTGTGTGAACACAAGTTTTCAGCTTTTTTAGGTAAACACCAAGGAGCACAGTTGTTGGATTATATGATAAAAGTATGTTTAGTTGTATTAGACACCACTAATGTACCATTTTGCATTCCCACTAGCAGTGATTGGGAGCTCCTCTTGTTCTACATCCTCAGCAACATTTGGTGTTGAAAGAAAAATCATAAAAGGTTGTATAATTACTAAATGTGCAGTCTAATAGAATACGCTGGAATACTGCTTTGGAACTCACCATCAAGACTTTGTCTTAAACAACATGGAGACACCTTAAAAGCATCAGATCACCTGCTATTTCTCATTAACAGTTGTTAGCTAAAAAGGTTAACTAGAAGGTGACTCTCAGTTGTGTATTTTTGAGATTGTCATTCTCAGTTTAATTGACCACATAGAGGAATGTGTTGAGTTTGCTCTAACATGAAAGTGGCACCATCAGTTTGATCTCTCATTCTCTTATTTGTGTAATTAACTTAATAGGTGTGTCAAGGGTGCCACAACGCCATCGATCCTGAAGTGCAGCGGGTGACCTATAACAGTTTCAGCTGGCATGCCTCTCCGGAGTGCTTTCTGTGCTCCTGCTGCAGCAAGTGTCTCATTGGACAGAAGTTCATGCCAGTAGAAGGGATGGTTTTCTGTTCCGTGGAATGTAAGAAGATGATGTCTTAAGAGGAAAGCACTAAGAAATATTGAGCCATAGCTATCCAAAGTGGTCTGCATTTCTACTGTAAAATGTAATCGGGAAAAATAAATGGAAAAAAGGAAATGATAAAGGAAACCAGGAGAATTTGTTCAGTATCTTTCTTTGCTGTTTTTCCTTGTCAATATTTTTCATCTCAACTTATAAAACCTGCTTTAAGCATTTGATTTTAAAAATGGTAATGAATTTACAGCTTTCCAGATGTAAAATCTTTGAGTTGGAAGCTTGGGTTTAATGAATTATCATATCCCTTTCCCCTTGTGCCAAACACAGTATATATGAAACACTTTAAAAGTTAATGTGCTGAATGAAAGAATGAGCATTTCTAGTGCTATATTCTTCTTCCTCTATTGTGTACAATGCAGAGGAAATTAAACTTGCCCTAATGCTAAGGCTCTACATTTATTGCTTCATCTTATTCACTGAACTTTGTAGCAACAGTGAATTCTTTTGACAGAGAAAATAGAAATGCAGCATATTATAGAGAGCTGTTATCATTTTAATGCCTTTGTATTTGTTATTTCCTAATTTAGGCAGAGTTGGCTTTATTGCATTTCTCTTTTTTATTTGCCCTACCTCTCAGTATTCTCTTTGTAAGCTGGTGGCCTTGAATATTTTGTTGCACTTGTGGCATCCACACTTTCTACTTCTATAGATGATTTTCAGCTTAGAAGTAAAAGCCAAGCCATTCATTTATGTTTTCAATCCAAAGAATATGTATGCTTTTTGTACCCAAGAAACCATAACTTGTACTGGTTGCACTTGCCTGTCATGGTTTGAATGATTTTTTTGCATGGTTTTTATTATTTTCTAATGGATATTGTTCTATGATGCTTTTAAACCTTTTCGTGGGCATGTATCTAATGTCGTCTTTGCCTGTATACTTGTATACTTCCATCCTTAGGATTTCTAATTATAAATCTAAACACATTTCTAATTTTTTTCCCTGTATACTTCCATACATAGCTATGCACTATGAAAATTAAATGGAATGAATGATATGTGCATTATTATTCAAAATAAAGTTTCTTTCACTTCAATAATTGTAACTTCATCATATCCTTTTTGAGAGCAATAAAATCCTTCTGCAGTTAGGCATTTGTTACAGCAGGGGGCATTGTCTCCAAGGATAAGAAGAGCTGCTTCTTACAAGACAGGATAGAAACTAGATTTTTTGTTATGGTGAAAGAATGCGTTTTGTGAAATTTTAAAATAAGTGAAGCCATTTAAATAGTTGGTTTTAAAGTCATGCAGGAGTTTTTTCTTTCAGAAAAATGAAAGGTCATTTTAATTAAAGTTTGGGAAAGCTATATTCTCTTGAGGTGAATCTAACAAGTATTGCTCTTACACTCAATAGTAACTCTTCGGTTTTCTAAGAATGTTTTCATGGTAGCCTATTGTGAAAAAGGAAGCAAATGTGGAATAGCAATAGATTCATTCTTAATATTAGCAGGTCGTAAGATTTTTTTTCTCAGTCAAGTATTTGTCACAGTGGGAGTAGCAGTTTTCTCTGATACATACTCAGAATAATTTGGTTTTAATTTTTTTGTTTAAGCTTATGTTTGGCTGGTAGTACTTCTTCAAAATTCCATAAGCCCCACCCCCCATACACATTCAGATAACACATTTTTCCCTCTGTACTATGCTTTCCCCAGCCATAAAAAAGTATCTTTTGGGACTTGAATACATGTCATTTTATCTAAAGAAGTAATCTTATTCTGCATACAATTTTAAATGCTAACATTGCAAATATCCATCTGTTTATAAATACCACTTTATATTTGCTCTTTTTACTTTTATCTCAAGTGAGAAAAGGTATTTTCCACAGCATTTTTTCCAAAAAGTAGAACAATTTCACTTTCCCAGACATGGCCACACAGGAATATTAAAACAATTCCCTGCATACTAACATGGCTACTCTTCACATGTCTGTGTACGTAGCCTCTACTCTTCTGGGCTAAGGTAGAATCGGGTTATTTTGGGAATATGAAGGCCTAAGAAAGTTGACCAAATCCATCATTCACTACCCAAGGTACTTATTGTGTGTATATCAGGCATTTCCTAAAAGAAACTACTTTGGGAAACACACAATCATTAGGTTTGACTCTACCCTGAAGTATTTTTAGTTTGACCTTGTAATAGAAGAGAGTGAGTGCCATTTTAAATTGTTAATCGGGTAAGAAAAAAAGGGCTTTCAAATACGTCTTCCTGTAAATACTTAACAAGAGAGTTTACCAGATTGTGTAAGACATAATATTGTTCCTCTAGCATTTAGGATATGCTCACCCCATCGCTCTCCACTGTCATATCCTGCATTGTCTTCGATTCTATTTTAAATAATGGTTTACTTGGTTCAGGGGCTAAAGTTAAATCCTTTTCTTGCAATGGAGAAAAAGAAAAGAAGGTGATAAATGTTATTTTCTGGATTCATGCATTTGTTTTTGTGTTTTTTTTGAAAATTAAATAATGAAGAATAACCTTTGTTCTACTTAATTCCTATGGGTCAACAGATGGAAATTTCTATCAACCAAACTCATTTAAGTTCTATTTTTCAGAGATGTAGCTTATCCTTTTGTACTCAGTATAGTAAGCATCTAACAACCACATCGGTGCAGTTGGCAGTAGGGAGACCCTTACCTGGAAGAGACTAGACAGGGAGAATATACCAGAACATCAACCATGGGTAAAGGCATCACAGAGTGTAAGAACATTGCAAATATCCATCTGTTTATAAATACCACTTTATATTTGCTCTTTTTACTTTTATCTCAAGTGAGAAAAGGTATTTTCCACAGCATTTTTTCCAAAAAGTAGAACAATTTCACTTTCCCAGACATGGCCACACAGGAATATTAAAACAATTCCCTGCATACTAACATGGCTAATCTTCTGCAGAAGCCACTATTTCAGATACTAAAAAGTTTAATGAGGACTTCTGAATCTCTCATCCCCTATTCAGCAGTGGGTACCTGAGAAAGGAGGGGTTGGATGAGGAATGAGAAGGAAGAGATTTCTTTCCTGCGACCCAAGAAATTCAAAAGATTTTGACACATTTTCAGTTTTCAACATATATTTAGGCAATAACATTTATTAACCTTACTGGGAGAATCAGACTTACATTAGAATGACTAATCATGAACTCATTCACAGAATCTGCTCATATCCTATTCATCTCTCAGCAGGAAATTTTGCTCACTAACCTTGGATACAGTTACAATTTTAAGAAATTGGTGGATTTGAGTTATCCAATCCCACTAGGAATTACAAGTTGCTCATGAGACTGACTAACCTTCATGTTTGCTTTAGGTTATCTTTTTATTTATTTTGGAAATGAGGAGCTGAGAGTTGTTTCTTCTTTAATCAACTAACTGAAACTTCTGTGACTCTGAAGTCTTCAAGCATAGATTTCCAAATCTGACTTTGAAGCATTAACAGCCCAATTTCACTAAAGGCAAGAGATTCATTATTGACTCATTCTTAAAGAATTTCCAACACGCAATGTTTAAGCTCATCCAACTTCACCATGGTTACCAAAGAGGCACTATAACCCAAGGTCAGTGTTAAGCCTTTGTCTCAAGATGCCCTGGCATATCTAAACTTGTCTTCTAGGTATTGACTAAATTCCTTGGAGAATTTATGACTCCATCAATATCTCCATAAAACAGCACTAGACCACAAATTCTTACTGGATACATGGTGCCCCTTCCTGATCTCTCCTGATTTAAATGCTCCATGACAACTTTGTTGATTGCACTAAATATATATATGAAAATGACTCACTGTCCTGGGGCACATGGGTGTGCTTTGAGCCACAACCTTAAATACATTCTTGCATAATAGAATCTTTTTATATATATTTACTAGCTGTTTAAGTAGCTTTGGCTAATTACAGTGTCTCTACATGGGGAATAACATGTCGTAGCTTCTATTTAATCTGATAATGTATTTTGAAACACTCAAAACAAGATATCATTAACCTTTCATACTGGTTTTGAGTGGCATTTTATTCTGACATTTATGAAAGCTGCTATTGATTTTTCTTCAATGATACTTTTCCTCAGGGTAACTTGACCTTCAGAAATAACAAAAATGACTTGCACAGTTTTCTTTACTAGAGTAGCCATTACTGAATGCAGAGACATTGGAGTTGATGCCCCCATAAATACTGACTGACTGAAAGCATCATGATATAGTTCAAAGGAGGGCTGGGTTTAGGAGTCTAGAGACCTTCTGGTCAAAGCCCATTGATTCTCCTTCCTTACAGGTACAACTGAATAGGTCAGAGGACAGAATGGTTGAATTTGAGGAGTCCAAGAAATTACAGGCCCAAGCTTGGAACGGACATATGAATATGTTGAAGTCACCAAGAATAACAACAGGGAAAGTGGTGGAGAGAAGAGTAAGCCAGAGGCTAGTTATCAAAAGACATGAAAGAGTGTCCTGGAATTTGATAGAAGATAGCAAGTAAGGGTAGCAATGGGTAAAGCCTGAGGCCATGTACTATATACACTTTGAAGAGCTGTGAGTTTTAGGAAACAAGAAGGAATTAATGGAAATAACAGTGGAGGATGAGGAAGACACCTGCCCCACAGGACACTTTGGAATGTCCATAGGAGAGAAAAAATAACTGGCCTCTACTGGAGAACTCTGTGAAAGAAACAGCTTGAGGGATAACTGGGTACCATTTGTGCAAGGAGATGAAGTGGTTGAGAGTATAGGGGAGTCTGCAGATCACAGAAGCTGGATTTCAGAGGGCACAGAGGTAAAGTAAGGGAATGTAGGCAGGGATAGGGCCAGAATAGGAGATTTACAAAGCTGAATGGACATCAAGTTTCCATATGTGGCCAAAAAATCTAGATGTCTGGAATAAATGACTGAAGCATACCAAGATTAGTCCTGAAAGTTTGCTAGAGAAAGATTAGTACTTGATTAGGAATGCTTTGGGCTATAAGTAACTAAAAACATAGATAGCTAAAAGTGGCTTAAAGACAAGACATAGCCTAGCCCAAATTTAGCTTAGAACAAGCTCTTTTTAATCTCTGCTCTGCCATCCTGTATGTGTTACCTTCCATTATCAGGTTGTCTTTTCATTCAAATACCTCTCCCTCATGTAACAGCACCTGAAGTATAAAGCAGAGAAGGGGCAAGAGGGTATTTTACTCTCCTAACAAGGAGAAAAATATTTCCTAGGAGCCCCAAGCAGACTTACCTACCTTCCATTTCATCAGCTAGAAGCATGTCGCATATTTACAGGAAAAGGAAAATATAGCTATGGTTGACTTATCCAATCATAATTCATACCCTTAAGGCTGGGCACAGGCCACCCTACACAAAATCAATTTTTTGGTGTAGGAAGAGGGGAAATGACTATTGAGTTGATAAACAACAGGAACCACCATGTGAACTGTTTCAGAGACTTAGCTGGAAGGTATGGAAAAGCTGAGCAGCTGTGTAGTTCTGACGCTTGGGGTTTCTGTTGGCTTGTGAAATGAGATAGGGTCACTATTTGGGAACATCTTTCTTAGGCAGGATGCCATTTACATGGCCAGAAATGATGTCGAGTCAAAACAAGAGACGCTATGAAGTGCTTGGGGTGACTGGTTACTGGATTTTGCTGGCTTGCTCCCCCCCACCGTCTCATCTTATCTATCTGACCCATTTCCAAATCACAGGTCATTGTTATTTCTTCTCTCAAGCTCTCCTTCTCTCTCTCTCTGTTGCTCTTTCTCTTTCTCCCTCTCAGAACCTGTAATTTATCTCTTGGTGCCCCTACCATGCTGATTTCTCTGGCCATTTGAAACACTTATTTGAATCTGTCTTGAGTGGAGCCTGAGTATTTGCTTTCCTGACAAGTTCCCAGGGTCACGTGATGCTGAGGTCTTGGGTCCACACTTTGAGAAACATTGTTTGGATCCATTCTCTATTCTGCCAGAGTACAATTCAAAAACTGCACTTAAAAATCTAAATTAATAACCTACTTAAAAATCTGAGAATGATCCAGCCTTTTTTCCCAACCCTCCATACACACACATTGTTATCTAGCCATGCCCAAATGCTTGCAGCTGATGGGAATGAGGAGCTTCTTTCATGTCTCCATGACTTTGCAAAGGTACCTCTACCTCTAAAAGCTGATTATGACACTCTTGCAACCCACTGAGTTTGTAACCATCTTCTGCAATCACAAAGGTCTTGGACTATACTATGAGCTGAATTATATCATTGCCCTACTTGAGGAATATACTTGTATTCGTGTTTATTTCCCTGAAACCCAATACAGCACTTAACACATGATTTGTGCCTCCAAAATGGTGAGTAACAAAGTGAATTGAGTGACATCTGAATAAGCCATAAAAACCAGTAAGAGTTTTACTAGTCAAGATGGAATTCATCTGGTCAAATGTCTAAACAATGGACCAGTAGAAGAAACATAGTTCAGTAGCTGTAAGTTAAAAAAAAAAAAAGTTCACCTGAAGTTTTAAAAATGCCAATTCAAAGATCAAAGTACATTGCCTTCAGAAATACATATTAGAATTCTCTCTTCTCCTATTTTCCTCATACCTCTAGCTGCTCTTTCTCTCATAAATCCCACAAACCTCAGTCCTGCCCGACTTAACTTCTCTTGCACTCTGCCATCTCCACCTCTCTCCACTGCTTGCTTCATTCATTCATTCATTCATTCATTCACTTACTCAATCAAATATTTATTGAGCATCTGCTATATGCCTGGAATGTTTGCAGGCACTGAGTACAAAGTAGTGAGCAAAGACATATAAAATTACTGTCTCATGGTGCTTTATGTTCTAGACAGAATTGAAGTAAAGAATTGTAACACATTAAGATGAAATGAAGAGTCAAGAGAATACATAAACAACAAGAAGAGGTTAAAGCCATTAAAAAACATTAAATATTAAGTAGGTATAATGAAGCTCAAATGGTTCAAAGATTCCAAGCATTGCCCTTTATTTTTACATGTGAGAATTGGGATCCTCATTGACCATCTGAGTGGATTGAGGGAAAACTATGAACTTTCTTACAATAATAATTTATACCCCACTGTCTTAAGAAATTACAATTAGACCTAGTGGTAAAGAGATTCAGAACAAACCTCATGAAAACGTGCCACTTTGGCATGTGGATTACCTTGAGCTAAAGTCAACCAAGGTCCAAAAGACTCTGGAAGAGCATTTACCTCCCCATAACTACCTAAAAGAATGTAGATAGAGGGCATTGTCCAGGAGGAGAGCTGTAACCAGAGATAGCTACAAAGAATATGGGATAGGTGCGGCAAGCTGCAGGGAAGCTCAGCAGGGCCTAGAGATCAGATTCCTCTGTGTGTCCTACTGTCTCTGTATGGCATGGCAAATATCTGTTTATCAAATATTTGCTCTTCCCATCTTCTTGTGAACTGTCTTTCCCCACACCACCTATTGAAGTCTCAGACTCCTACCCGCTTCTCCTTAGCTCTGCTTGGCATATAAGCCTCAACTGCTTACGTGGGTTTCATATTCTTATGGGGCTCCCATACATAATTAAATTTGTTTGTCCCCTGTTAATCTGTCTTATATTTACCAGCCAAGAACCTAGAAGGATAGAGGAAAAGTTTTTCCTCCCCAACAGTGCTCCGAGAGCTTCACTTTCCAAAGGAAGGTGTGCATTGCCTCATTTCTGACATTAATAACTATTTCTTTTTTATTTTGACTTTCAGGAAGTTTTGAGCAAAATCTGACTGACCCTCCACTGCCACATCTCTGTTATTTTTCCAGACAGTGTTATTGTCTGAGTTCTTTTGATCAGCTCCAAATTCTTTGTGGAATTAGATAGGGTATCTTTTTGGTTAACATTCTATTTTGCCTTTTCCAAATAACCAAAAGGGTCATTCATTATAAGAGCATAGGCAGGAACTTGTCAGCCTAAAGAAAAAACAGAAACTGGTCTGGCAACCATCAGATCTCTTTCCCATCTTGTGCTCATCCAAGTTTCTCCCTACCTATGTGCTCCATTTTTCTTTTTTTGTGTGTGTGAACTTGTGTGAACACATTCTCTCTGGTCCAAAGTCCACTTGTCAGTGAAAGATGGAAACCCAACCATTTCTGGGTTTACATGTTACAAATCCAGTCACACTAAGAGACTGATGGGCTGCCTCTAGGTTCTGATTCCAAATTCCTCAAAAGGAAAATCTGATTGACCACAGTGGTTTCACACTGGACAAATCAGTTTATGCCCAAGGGGCAGAGTCATGCAAAGTAAGCAAAGCAGTTAAAAATTTCCCCAAATAAAATCTGAGGAAACAAAATGGAAACTGAGAGGGAAACAAAATGGCAGTAAAAGGGTAGTTTAGTGGGTCATCTACAAGATGATTACTATAATTGTAAATAAGCAGATAGAAGGATAGTAGAACAAATTGTGTAGATGATCACAAAACTATTTCCAGTGGAACACTATTTCCCATCATCCATTGCACTTGTGGCTGGAGCTTTGTGACTGGATTTTTGTCCAGAAGGACATAGACCAAAGTAATATGGCCCCCCTCTTGGCTTGGCCATCAAAACTTAAGATTCCTAAAAGATAGTGAAGCTAAGAGACGAAGAAGGTCCTCCTTTCCATGCTGTTGCACAATGGAACATACTATGAGGAAGAAGTAAGAATTTATTGTTTTAAGCCACTGAAATTAGGGTTGTTTGTCATGGGAGTTAGCCTTTCCTAACTAGCACAGGGAATAAATAAAGCAGACCATTTATTCTTTCAACAAACACCCCTTGATAAAGTCATGTGTTATACTGGGATGCTGGGAAACTGTAGGTAAATAGGGTAAGACTTCTCTCAATTCTTCATCTTCTCATAGAGGAGACAGACAGGTAACAGAATACTGAAGTAGTGAAGACGTGTCCCTGAAAGGAGATAATGGAAATGATCCTAATGTGACTGTGATATTGAAATGTCTTCTCTAATAATAGGTTATTTCACCCTGTAAGGTGAATGGATTAATAAATGGAAACATTGCAAAAACAATGTCTAAAATGCCTCACCGCAGTGGGACAAAGGGAATCCTCAGCACTCCAGCTGCTAAGGTGAGAAAATCTTTAGTGCTGCTGAAGATTCAGTAGGAAAGAATTCAGAATACAGGGCCATATTTAATCTCCAAATTCTATGAAAAAAAGTCATTTACTTAAAGACAATGAGAAGGGATTTATTAATCATCCACAAGCTCCCAAGGATGGCAGGTAAAAAACTGTGTACAATATAGGCCTTGTCCTCAAGAAGCTCACAATCTCATATCCCATAAAAATGACAGGTATTTAAACAAACTAGCACCATGCACCATGATATCATGCACTGTGGTAAACAGAATAGTAGAGATAAAATCCAGAGGTTACCCCAAAAGTTGGTTCATACTTACAGTTTAACAAAGAATAATGGCATGTGATGTTATTCATGATCAGTCATTTACCCAATTTCTTACAATTTTTTCTCAAACTTAAAAATACTTCCTTCAGATTGCAATTTATATAATCCAGGGATCATGCCTTCAAAGCATTTAATGTATGTAAGAATGAATCTTAAGGAGTATGTGAGAGTTTTGACAGTCCTGCTTGACAAAGGCATACAGGACACTATTGTTTCTCACATATATTTTGTTCTATTTCCTTCTTCCAAATGAAGTTCTGCTAATGGGCTTGAAATAGGGATTGGGGGAGCAGGGAGGAGAAGCTGGAGGACAGCGTAGTACCTTAGTGACACACAGTATTTTCATTCTGAATTGATTTTCCATACCCCATTCTTATTTTCCACCGAATGATGTTGCACCCAGTATTTTCCAACATCAGGAAATACTCTGTGAAGTTTTGCAAATTCTATGAGGTAAATACAAGGCACTATTGTGAAATCATCCCCACTATTAAATATTTATTAAGGATATCCCTCTGCCCACTCTTATGGCAGCATAAAACAGAGCAAGTAGTGCAGGCCAACCCCCTGACATAAAGGGCTGCATCCCACAGGGAGGGCTCAGTATAACCACTGGAGGCTGAGATTCTTGTTTCTTTACTTATAAAATGAAGATTGGGATTTCCATTACTTGTCTCCAAACAAAAGGTCATTGAGGGACAATCACAGAGCCTTTTTCAGAGTACTTAATATGGATTTTACCAAAGGAAGAGTTAATAGTTTTAGAATGACCTTTCTTATATATGTGTGTGTGTGTTGGGGCAAGGGTTATCACATGAGAGCAAATTTTGGCTGAAACTTTTTCTTTTTTAAACAAGCTTCATTCTGAGTCACACTCTCCCTTTAAAAATTCCTTAACATTCTTTTGAACAATAGAGCTGGTTACTATTCTAAATGCTTTCTACATATACACTCATTTAATCCTCCCTAACCCTTTGAGGTAGGTACTTTTATTATATTATTCTACAGATAAGGAAATTGAGGGCAGTGAGATTATGTAATTTGGCCAAAGTTACCAAACAAGGAAGTGGGAGAACTGGAATTCAGATTCTGATAATCCAGCTCCAAAGTCTGAATCCTTATTTACCTCACCATATTGCCATACTGAGTACATGTCTCTTCCCTGTCATATAAACTATGTCGGGACCACATAGTTTTCTTTTGCTTGTTTGCCTTTCCACAGAGATTTCTTCCATGCACCTTTGCATCTTCCAAAAGCTTTAGCCCATCTTTTAGAGAAAGTTTTCTTATTAAGGAATTGCTCCACATCTCACTGATTCTGGGCCATGCAGCCAGTAGTAGCCCCGTGTCATCCTGTTAAAAGACAAAATCCTTTCTGTTTCTCAACCAAATCCCTCATATTTTGAACTGAAATCAAGCAATCCTCTGCTGAGGTGCCAAGGGAAACATATTCACATTGTGAAGTGTTTCTCACAAATGTTATTGAGATTTTAAAGGGGCAGCTTTCTAAGTATCTGAGGCATTTGCAGACAACCCAGACTCTCCCGCCAGCTTTGCAGCCCAAGCATTGTTTCTGGGTTGTATAATCTTCCTGGAAACCAGCACAGCTGTTGCAATGATCGTTTATCAGTTGCTCAATGATACCAACAAATGTGTTCTAGGATTGAAGCAATAAAAATGGTATTCTAGGTTTTTGATTTTGAAATGTGCATTGTTAATATAATTTTGACATTCTTTAATAGATTTCCTAGTGGAATCAAAAGTTTATGTTTATAAGGCTTATAATCATTCCACAAAGTTCAAGATGTTTGGCAGTGCTTGGGAAACTTAAAAAGAGTAATAAAAGGTTACCATGAGGAATTCAAAGCTGCCTTGTATGGTGATGCTGATTCAAAGCACCACATACTTCAGCACGGCAAGATTAGCTGTGACTTTAGGAATGGATCAGAGTGTAGCTGCAGAAACTGCTAATTATAACACATTGCACATTAACAATGAACAAGGGATTTTGGAAAATTTACAATTAGTGTCTCAACTTTGAAAACACATTAGAGAAATGAGAAAAAGGGGAAGAACTGTGCACTTTTTGGCTTCATTTACTAAGTATTTATTAGCCTTCACGATTGTTCTTCAGCACCAATAGCTCCACCTTGCCCTGCAATTTTAAAATGTATACTTTTGCCAACCTGGAATGCACACTGTGTTCCTGCCCAGCCCAAGCTCACTCTAAATCTGTGCTCTCCGACTCTGCTCTCCCAAGCTCTTGATTTGTTGGCAGCCAGTAAAAGGGGTTTCCTTATGAATCATAGTGCGTGGGAAGGCTGAGTGGTATACCCTACACTTGTGCCATAATCTGTATGGAATGTATTCGAAATGAAAGACAGAAATCCAGAGTTTAGTTCAACATTTGAGCTCAACAAATTCTCAAAAAATCTGGAGTGCAATATGGAAAAAAATCGCAGTGTTTCTCTTACTATGGAAAAGTTTACTTCCATATGATTGACTCCAAAGGGATAGGAACCACATCGCACACATCTCTGATTTCTTGACCCTTTCAGATGAACCAGCTTTCCTATTCAGGTGATCAGTCAGTTCCTGGGTGAGTTGAAGTGGAAAGATGTGTGGTTGAGAATACATGGTTGCCATAGACAAGTTTTCTTCAATTCTACTGAACAAAAGTAAAGTCTGATAGCTCACATTTCAACTGCAAGAAAAAAGTCTAAAGAATATTATGAGAAAGGTGTGTAAAAGTCAGAATAGATATGCAAACAGTTTTCTACCATGTTTTTTCACTTGTTTACAGTTAAGTTGAAGAAAATGGCTTTTATCATCACAAATATGCACTCATCTGGCAAAATGAATTAAGACTAGCTATCAAGTTCTAAATTTCATTTCAAAGAAACTAGATATGCTATACTAACCAAATCTTTGCTTCTTCTTAAATCACATGAAGTACTTAAATATTTTAAATTTAGAAAATCCAGGGGAAGATATTCTGAATGAACTGAAAAACTGGAAAATGTGTGGCTATAAGCTTAGAGCTAAATTTATCAAATTTACATATTCTCCCAAACTACAGAGAATAAAATTATGTTTCAGAAATGTACAATGCACATATACCAAGAAGTTTTCTCTGGTTAAAAGGCAATAAAATGATATATTCTCGATTAATGAATTAAATAAGTGGGAATTAGTCTCACACCTGCTGATTTTGATTAATATTCAAAGTAACTAGTCAAGTTATTTTGCTCATATATCTTGTAACATGTATTTCCAAATAAAGGTGAGTGGTATGGAAAAGGGGAACAAATAATAAATGACCTGTTTTGGGTACTTATACTTTTGGCTTGATGCAAAAGTCCTTTGAGTGTCAATCTGATATGACAACCAGGTACAGCTGATGTCAGTAAATTCACCAGATAACGATTTCATCAGCATGTAGAAAACATCAAGCCTGTTTTTCACTCATTTATTCAATAATCAGTCACTCCGAGTTTACAAAATAGTGCGGTGTTTACAAGGTATACAAGGAGCCCAGGAGCTTCAGAAGCTCACCATGTGGGGAGAGAAGCAGACGTGCAAACAAGTGCTTATCACACAGCACGTGAAGCCCTCAGTAGAGGGGTGCACAGAGGAAGCAGGGCAGAGCAGAGCGGACTGCAGAGAGGAAGGCATTTGAACTGGGTCATTCACAGGAGTGTAAGTGATTAGGAGGAGAGGGGTAGAGGTTGTGGTATTGTTATTTATAATAAGAAGTATGTATTTGGTTTTCATCCAGTTCATGGCACACAGCTCCTAAAACTCTTGGAATTTCTTAAGTGATGAGAGAAATAAGGGGGATTTAGTTATTTGTAACAATCCCCTTTCAACCCCATCTGAGTTTGCCAGAGGAACCGACCACGTGATTAGATGGGTGGAACTTCCAGCCCCACTCACTGATCTCTGGGGAAGGGACAGGGGCAGGAGGTTGAGATCAGTCATGAATGGTCAATGATTTAATCAATCTCACCTAGGTAATGAAGCCTCCATAAAAACCCAGGGAGATGGAACTGAGGGAGTTTTCTGGTTGGTGAACACATGGAGATGGTGGGAGAATGGAGGTCTTGGACAGGGCACGCAAGTTCCTCACTCCTTCCCCAGACCTTGCCCTCTGCATCTCTTCCATCTAGATGTTCCTGAGTTTTAGCCTTTCATAAAAAAACAGTAATCTACTAAATAAACTGTTTTCCTGAGTTCCATGAGCTGCTCCAACAAATTAACTAAACCCGAGGAGGAAGTCTAGGGCACCTCCAATTTATAGCTAGGCTGACAGAAGCACAGTTAACTACCTGGACTTATGATTGGCATCTGAAGTGGAGGGGAGGCAGTCTTGCGAGATGGAGCCCTTAACCTGTGGGTTCTGATGCTATCTTTGGGTACATAGTGTCAGAATTGAGTTAGATTGTAGGACACCCAGCTGGTGTCACAAAATTGTGTGATGTAGAAAAACCACCACACATCTGGTGATCAGAAATGCCAGAGTGAAGTAATACACTGTGACAGTAAGGAAGTACATATCTGTTCACAGAAATGTTCTCTCTGAGTAGTAAAAGAGACACACAGGACAGTGTGTGTTTTTCCATAAGAGAGAAGGAGAAGTAAAGGTCATTCTAGACAGAAGGCATTGTTTGTGCAGTAACAATGTATGTGGGTATGGGGTGTAGTGAAGCAGTAGTTAGTAGTGGTTTTGACTGATGAAAGAGAGGGAATATTGGTGGGGAGAGTGATGGACTTTGGGCTGGAAAAGAAGAGAGGCAAGATGAGTTACACTGTGAGGTTTGCTCAAGAGTATGGACTATACGGCAGTATTTTCTCAAAGGTGATTTAAAAATATTAACTCCATGGACCACTTGTTTCTTGGGTTTTTTAGAGTGAACTATGACCAAAAAAACAAAACAAAAACCCAACATTTCTTGTTCAAGTAAGTTTGAGAAATGCTGGATTTATTTTCTACAGAACTACTCAAGAATCATCAAAATGCTCATCTATATGACTACACAAGATATAGTAATTAATTTAGAATCCCCCACACTTGTTTACCAAACAACCTTTTTTTTGAATGGATTCTTTCGAAGAACAAGTGTTCCACATAAGGTAATTTGGAAATGATGCTATAAGTGATTGAGTGGAACTGAAGGTCTTAATTATTGAAGATCAGAGATTCATGGCCAAATTTATATTTCAGACATGCAACTTTGGCAAGATTAGGGAAGAAGGGTTGGAAGAGAAAGAGGTAGGAGATGAGTTGAGAAGCTAAGGCAACAATCTAAGTCAAGGCCAGGGAAATGAAGGACAAAGTCTGAATTTGGGTGATTTTCAGAATTGACAGAACCAAAGGGCTAGCTGGCCCTGAAGAGTGAAGAAGTGAATGAGAAGGAAAAAGTGAATAATGACTTAATCAAGTTTTCAAAGGTAACATCATCAATAATGAGAGAGACTGACACCATGTGCCTGACATGATGTACTAAGAAGGATACAGCATCTTACATTATATTTCTGACAATAGTGCATAAACTGAAACTAATCTTGAAAAAGCACAGGAAAGACCCAAACTGACACACATGAAATTAACAGACTACACTCTTCCAAAATGCCAATGTCATAATAAACAAAGGCTGAAGAACCATCCAGATAAAGGGAGATTAAAGACATATGAAAACTAAGTGCAAGTGTGAATCTTAATTTCTATCCTAGACAAGGAAAAAATATGCTGTAAAAGATATTAATTGGAATAATTTGAGCAGATCTTATGGATTAGGTAATAGCATTGTGTCGATGTTAATTTTTGTTATTCTGAAAATCTTACTGTAATTATGTAGGAGAACATTCTTATTCTTAGAAAATAACACTGAAATAGGGAGAAAGGAACATACTCTCAAACAGAACAGAAAAAATTATATGAATGTATGTATGCATGTACATGTGGAGAGAGGAAAAGAGAGAAAAAAAATGAGTGACAAAGCAAATATGAGAAAATGTTAAAATTTAAAATCGGTGACCAATCTAGGTAAAAGGCATATGGAAATTCTTAGTGCTGTTTTACAACTTTTTCTGTAAGTTTGAAATTATTTTAAAATAAAAAGTAAAAAAAAAATGACTCAGCAATTCCACTTGCAAAGCCAACAGGTCGGTGCAAAATACACATCCATGATGATTCTGCAGTTTCTAGCTTCAGTAATTGATCAAGCATACAGGCTGGGAAGGAACAGGCTTGAGAGAGGAAGATGCTAAGTTTTGTTTGAGGCACGTTTCTTTAAAAGGCCAGTATCATATCCAGGATGACATGCCTGATAAAATGTGCCTGAAAGAGGAAACCCTGGGGTCTGAGATTTTGGTATCTTTACATGAGATAGTCTCTACCTGCTAATGTTTTTAACTAAATGACAGCTTCTCTCTTCATTCACACAACTTTAGTTGAGCCAGAGCAAATTTACAACCTTAGCTTGGACTTAATCTTATTTTTTTAAATTAAGCTATCATTGATATATAATCTTACAAAGGTTTTGCATGAACAACATTGTGGTTTTAACATTCACCCATATTATCAAGTTCTCACCACCACCCCATTGCAGTCACTGTCCATCAGTGTAGTAAGATGCTATGGAGTCATTACTTGTCTTCTCCATGCTGTACTGCCTTCCTCATGACATACCTATATTGTGTGTGATAATTATAATGCCCCTTAATCCCCTTCTCCCTCCCTCCCCACCCACCTTCCCCAACCCCTTAACCACTTCTTGGAGTCTGTGAGTCTGCTGCTGTTTTATTCCTTCAGTTTTGCTTTGTTGTTATACAGCTTGGACTTAATCTTTAATCTCTAAATATAATATATGAAATTTTACCACCTTTTTGATGAGCTAGACTCTCCCCAAAAGGATACTGACATAAATGACTTATTAACAATTAAGTTTAGAAGAAAAATTCATGTATATTAAATAGCTGATTATCAATGGCAATTAGAAATAAATAGCCACAATCTGGATCCTAGACATTAATGGCAATAAGAGGATTTTGTATATGTTTTCTAAAATTGATGGAAAATAATATCATATTAGTTAAGATTTTAAGATTCCTCAAGAATACCAGTCAGTCCTAAGTTTTAACCTTCCTAAACTTCATGATCTACAGAGCTTATGTTCCATGGTCAAGTTGGATACCAGTTTGGTTAAATTAAACATCCCAATGAAAACAACATTGGCTTTAATAAAGACTTCCCTTTAACCTAAAACTCTAATTTCATTAGAAAATGGAGAACACTATGTTAAAATAGATTAACCAGCTAGGCTAAGAAAATGTCAGGTTTTCCAAACCTCAGGGCAAAAAATGAACAGCCCTAAAATATTTTGCTGAAATAAATATTATATCAATCTTGTGTACATAAGGCAGTTTCAACTTTCCCAATATTGAATGCAAGATACTCTTGCATGACTCTTTTCTGTTGTAAAATGCCAGAGATAGCCTTCCATCATACTGTGACACACTAATATGTAAAATACCTCGTGCACAATTTCTTTCCTTTGCATGGAGCAATTGTTTGAATAACAGCAAAGTAATCCACCAACTCTCTTTTCTGCTTTTAAATGCAAATCAAATCATATCAAATAGAATATCCAGTCTGGCTGCCTGGGTTTGATTCTGACTGCCTCTTATTAACCGTGACCTTAGATATAGTGTGGAATCTTTTTGTGCCTTCTTTTCCCATCTATAAAATGGAGCAGTGACAGACTTAGAGTGTTGGTCTCAGTATTGTCGGTTAGCCAAAGTACAGTGAATCCTACCTGCGTAGATGAATAGGGGTTCCAGCTTCCTCCAGGGTCCATTCCTAGTTTCATCAAGAAGCTACAAAGATGCTTACTTACATCCAAAGGGTGAGTCCTGGTACCTCTTAGCTACTACAACTCAGATAGTATTTCTTAGGACATGAATACTACACCAGCACCATTCATACATTAGCAGTTCTAGAAATGGATGCCCTCTGTGCTGCTGTCTCTTCTATTATCAACCCAGGAAGCTTCTGGAAGGGAGTGTGGCCCCTGCTTGTGTTCTGCCTGCATTTGTTTACCATGCCCTGGCCTAGAAAAAGGGAACCCACTTTCCCTCTTTACCCCTCTGCTCTAAGAACTCTGGAGTCTATAAGCCTATCACTGCAGTTCAAGAACTCCAAAAGCTAACCAAACACTAACTTTAAATTATCAGTCTATTATTGTATTTTGTTTATTAAATTCTTCATTAAATTGTACCCATAGGCCATGTTGGGAAAATATCCTTTTCCCAGTGAAATGTTCAGAGAATTTGGCACAAAGGCTATTAGAAGAGGCAAGGGGAGTATTACTTAAGGAGAAGCACATAGGGGTGCAGACAGAAGGTGGTGCAAAGGAACTTTGAAGAGCAAACTGTGACCTGAAGTGAGTTGCAGAAAATTCCTCAAATTTTTTCTTATCTCTCAAAAAGCAATGTGTCAGAGAGTTAATAAGAATGAATCTCAGACAAACACATGAATTTAGAATAATTCTAAACTCTTATATAGAAGGCAGAGGTTTCTACCAGATCTACTACCACTTCAGGGTCATCTGTACTATGTTCAAGGAATGCTTGAATGAAAATCAAAATAAAAGTTGGAAATATTTTCTGATAGGTCATTTTCCTTGTACCAGTTCACCATGAACCTATATTTTTTCTACCAAAACTATACATAATTTTTTACAGAAGATAATTTCCCACACAAAAAATTGTCACTGACCCTAGTGAGAAGAAACCACTTTGCAACCAGAGGATGAGCTGAATGCTAGCAGCAGCCCGTATGCACTGCCCCCAGGATAAGTGTGTGAAGAGGGGCTCGGTGGGTGTGCTCAGTATCCTGTCTGCCTCTGTCCTGGAGCAGCTTGCAAGGCAGTGGGATACACTAGCATGATGTAACAACATAACACAGAGTGAAAAGGGCATGGTACAAAAGAATGTATATTACATGATTCCATTTATATAAAGTACAATTCATTTCTAATGTTGGAAGGCAGGATAAAGGTGACCCTAGGGAGAATATAGACTAGAAGGGGGTTCTGAATTGCTGATAATGTTTTATTTCTTGATCTGAGGGCTTATTATGGAGGTATGGTCAGTTTGTGAAACTACACAGAAATGATATGTACACTTTTCTATATGTTTTTTTTTCAAACAAACTTAAACATAGCAGAGTAAATTATAAATTAAAAGCCTCTCCTACTTTTCTTTCTGATGGTTTCTTCTAATTTTGTAGGAAATGGTATTTACTGGACTGGAGCACCATTGCTCTAACTCAAATGAAAGCAATAAACCAAGGACTTATATGTTCTTCAGCAAAAAAGTGTCCACTTAAAAAGCAGGTGTTCCAGCAAGATTGTAAATGTGACTGGGAAACTGGGGAAGCAGAGCATGCTTTTTGAATGAAAATGAAAAGTGCTGTGTCTCTGCTGAGTCTGAGTAGATGGGAATACAGATTTTCTGGACTCCGAGACCTCTGCATTTTCAGCTACCTCAAGTGTGGCCAGGGCTGCTGGTGCTCCAGCTCCCAGCCTCCCTCACAGTTAGGGTGATGCTCGCTGGCCACTTATAATCGTGGATTAGGCGTGGCCATGTCACGTGTCACTTTGAGGCCGGCCTGACTCTTTTACTTCTCTCCCTAAAACAGCTTAGGAAACAAGATTTTATGTAACTGAAACAGAACAGGGTGGGAGTAAATTTAAGGAAATCATCACTTAGCATTCACATCAAAATGTAACTAGAAAGAGTAGTACAAACAAAAGAACCCTTATTATATAATTACATGATTTTAAAAATTGTTTTCTGGAGTCATATGCTACTTTCTTCAAACTCCACTTAAGTATTATACAGCCTTGATCTTGCGAATGTTCTTGAGTTTTTTTTTAATGTTGCCAACTAATATAAAATAATATTCATGTGATCTCCCTATGTTCTTTCTGTCTGTTTCTGTCTCTTTCACATGCATACAAACATACTCTTCTTCTATATTCATTGCTAATATCACAAAAAGTCTTATACTACCATGAGGAAATTTGAGCAAAAAGTCAAAATAGAATTTAGAGCTTAATATTACTTTTGGAATGTTAATGGATAACAAACCAGCATCAGTATGCTTTTTTAAATTAAAATTAGCCTTTTATTTGAATGAATTTGGCAGTGGGGATAGAGAAGAAAATGAGAGAAAGAAATGGGAGTGACCTGGACTTAAAAGAAGGCAAAGATTTTTGAAATGCAAAAGTACAAGTGTTTAGTACATATGACAGACGAGCCCATTAAGGAAGTGTTGGGTTTACAGTTCAATATTTATCCCTCAATATTCTTATTTGTTCATATGTTGAATTGCCTTGGCTGTCTCACAAAATTGCATCCCTCTCTTCCAGGCACATGGATAAAGAACACACAGAAAGATTAACTAGGAAACAGCCCAAGATTTTATATTGCTTGTTATAGCAGTGTCCCTTGTAACAATTTTTTATAAATCAATGTAGACCATGGTTTCTTCAGAAGAAAGCAGTCTCCACATTCCAGAAACTCATGAGAGGTCGTTGAAAAGAATAAACACTGCACATATAAACATATTATACATCGTAACAATATCTTGAAGAATCAGTAACAATATGAAGAATCAGTCATTCCCTGGACTGGAACATTAGATTTGCTTTGAAATATAGGTAATGTTGAACTCCCTAGAAAAGAGTAGAAGCAAAACCCAACCAGGACATTCATTCACCTTGGGAGCTCCAGTTAAGAGTAGGTCTGGACCATCAGTTCATGGTCATATTTTTACTCAATGTACTTGGCTCCTCAGTGGGTAGGACTGAGGACTACACATCTAAGCAATTAGCAGATGAAGAAACCAATTTAAGAAGGAAGCAACAATCCTTGAATACTAGGGGCAAATGGAAGACTTGGCTGTGTACAAACAGAATGCCAGCAGTTGGCATGGCATGTGGTGGTGAAAGGTGGACGCTGACAGACTTGGAAAACAGAATCCTGAGCTCTAGCTTGCAATTACTGCAAGTCATTTTTTATGTCTGTTCTTCATTTTTCTCATCTGTAAAATGTGCAGATTTTTATGAGATAAGCTGTGAGACATCCTCTCACCTAATATTCTATTATGAGACTCTGTGATGAAACCTACAAGGCTGAGCCCCAGGTCTGCCTGGTGGGGGAGCCCTGAAGACAAGCAAAGGAGCCAACCCGCCTCCTCAGCCTCTTCGGCCTCATCCATTGCTCTCTGCTGAGACCTATAAAATCAAGAGTCTATTTATGGTATGGAAACATGAACTGTGTCTTTTCTTTTTTATAAGAGTAGTCCAGGTTGTGATATTAGAGGAAGGTGAATAAGAAAGGAGAACAAAAGTGAAGGAAAAAAGGAAGCAATTACACAAATACTTAAGAAAAGGTGCAGATAAAGTTGTCTGAGATATTTTATTCAAGTTTCCCAAAATCACTGTTTTGTACTTTCCAAGTTGTTATTTTAGTTTGTTTTGGTTTTTAGTGTCCTTAGAATTTGTGCTTTAGAAATTTAGAAAGAGTTGTCCAAATGAAAATTAAGATATTGTAGTGAATATCTGCCTCCTTTGAACCTGGCTAGTTTTTCAAAACTTGATTGTACAAATAATATTAAAACCATTCAAAATTAATATGACCAGTTTTTAGTCTACTACATTTGCAAATATATTGTTGCAATGTATAAAACAATGAGCTTTTTAGTCATTTCATAGAAATTTAACCCTAAACACATCTGTAGAAATCAACTAACTCAATCCACTCATCTAGTTGCATAAAAGCTGAAAGACCTTCCTAGATAACACAACTCAATAGCTAGGAACAGAAACCAGGTATTCTAATTTCATTCATGCTACAATTACAGATGCCTAGTATCTGGTTTTGAAATAGGTTTCTATGTGGGCTTTCATTTTGAGAAACAGATTACATGGTTTCGAATAACTTTAATCTTCATTAAATGTTGTTATTGATGAGAGAAGAAATGAATAATCTCACCAAGAAAAAAAAAGATAAATATGTGAGGTGGTGGGATGTGTTAATTAACTAGATAGGAGGAATCCTTCACAATGTATACATATATCAAATCATCACTATGTATACTTCTAGGATCTTATGATTTTATTTGTGAATTAAAGCCGAAAAAAAAGTTGCTATCAAATTTTTCCCAGAAGGACTCATAGATTCTGTATTCCCTGCATCTCCCCATGTTGAAAATTTGCTCATGTCTTTTAAAAATGAGTATCTTTTTGGCAGGGTATAATATTTCTGGTTAAAATCTCTGACCTCAGAACTCTGCAGATATTATCCCTCTGTCTCCTGGCGTTGAATGCTTCTATAGACAAGAGAGAAGCTGTCTTAATTCCTGTTCTCATCAGTGACTT
This sequence comes from Manis pentadactyla, assembly GCF_030020395.1. Classification (NCBI taxonomy): domain Eukaryota; kingdom Metazoa; phylum Chordata; class Mammalia; order Pholidota; family Manidae; genus Manis; species Manis pentadactyla. The sequence continues at coordinate 116,320,039 of NC_080025.1, forward strand.
TGTTTTCCAGGTGTCAAAAGAGTTATTTTCTTCTTTCTTGAAGTTCAGTCATTTCAATAATATATGTCTAAGTACAGATTGTTCTTTACTATGTCAATATGATCTACAGACTGTATTCTTCCTTCATTTCAGAGGAAATTTCCTCTACTGTATTTGTGTCTAACATTCTCTTCCTCTTGTTGGCATTTCTACCTTAGGGGCATCTAGAAAGCTTAAATTGAATTTTATTAGTTCATCCTCTATATCTATCATCATTTCTCTAATTGTTCTAATCCCTGTGGGCACTGTGTTTATCTAAAATTTTCCCACTGTCCCAGAATTTAGATTTCTAATTGTATATATATATATATTTCCCCCTTTTTTAAATACTCATTAGTGTTCTGGTTAACAATTTGCTTACTTAGCTTAGTAATCTCCCTTATGATGTCATTCTATTGTTTTATTTCACAATTATTTTTGAATTAATGATTTTACAAGTTAAAAAAAATAAATTCAAGGCACTCAATTCCATTCTTTGGCATTTTCCTCTAGACTGAGTTCATCATTTTGTCTTTTGTATGCCAAGTTCCTCATCCCTCTATATATCTATGTGACTATTGATAGGTGGATCACATTTCTACATCTTGTTTCTTCTTAACATGACAAGGATATTGTATGGTAAAATCTATTAGATAGCCACCTTCCCAATCAATCCCTTGGTATTACACCTTGAGTCTAACTTTGAGATCGGAATCTCTTTTTCTTATTTCTTGTATACATAGGCTATGTAGGAAAGGAAAGGGAGTGTTCAAATAAAAACCTGTACTTGGTTTCTTTCTGAAATACTTTTAAATATACTGTATGTTCTGAAATACTTTTAAATATACTGTATGTAGCAGAGCCTGCCGCATCCAGCCAGGGATGCATACACTCCTGCGAGCTTGCCCTGCTCCATCCACCTTAGCATGAATCACTGAACCTGAGCAGGCCTTGGGGCCCTTCTTGCCTTTGCTGAGATTAGACAGTGAGAGCTTTTGCACTAAAGTATTTACTGTAGTTTTCCCTTAACTGTCCAAGGATGCCTTCTCAGTCCACTTCTCTCACTGTGAAAGATGGTGGTGAGAAGACACTGTGGATTCATGGTATCAGCAGAGTGTTGCTTCTGCAGGATGGGAGCAGGGATGGAACTCTGTGCCACACCAGACTTCACTCACAATCAACATATATTTGTTGTGCCAATTCTGTCAACAAAGCACCATTTTCAATTTTTAGCAGTGAACAAAACAAAAAGTACTTGTCCTATGAAGATTACCTTCTGGTGGGAAGGAGATTCCAATGAATGAATAACAAAATATTCATAAGTCAGATGGTGTTAAGTATGATGAAGAAAAATGAAGTGAGTAGGCATAATAGTGAGCTTGCTATTTTTGAATAGGGTGGTCTGAAAAGACCTCTGGTAAGGTGACATCTGAGCACAGACCTGAAGAAAGTGGAGTGGGCCATGCAGCTATCCAAGGGAGGAACTCTCCAGCAGAGGAAATACAAATGCAAAGGCCACACACTGGGAAAGTGGTTGGCAGAGTGAGGAGGACAATGTGACTGCAGGTGGTAGATAAGTCAAAAAGGTGGTGGGAACTAGAGAACCCAGGAAGACATTTTTATAACTTGGGTCTTTGAGGTAGATAGGAATCCACTGGAAAGCTGCACACACAGGAGCAATATGATATTTTGAGAGAAGCTTTCTCTCTCTCAGGTTACCACTTTTCAAAGGTATGGAGAGAAGCTGTACCTTTGTTAAGCTGCTGCTGAATTTCAATTCCTTTTTTTATTTAAGTTAAGTGTTGGGAGAAGGGGAGGCCATAAAAATCCACTTGATTCAGCTACCTCTCCCTCTGCCATCCAGTGGAGGAAATTTCATTTCCACTGCGCTCTGGTGGCTTTCAGGAAGGGACTTGCTCACTCGCCCTCCAGGCTGTGTCACAGGAAAGGCTGTGCTCTGAGGCTCTCTGGGAACAGCAGAGCCAGCACATCCACCACCCCAGCCTCAAAAGAACCTCAGTCAGTAGGCAGTGTGCGCCTGCGCGGTAGTGCTTTCTAGTTTCTTTTTTATAAATACATGACTCATAACAGTATTGTTCTTTGTTTAGCTTTCATCTTTCTCAGTTTGAAGTGTCTGTAAAAAAATAGTCATAAATTTAAAAAGTGGATTATGTCCCCAAATTTACTATAAAAAAAAAGATGCTAAATTTATAGGACCGAAATTTAAAGGATTTATAAATAGATGCTAAACTTACTTAATGTTAGTTATATTTGCATTAACAAAAGTCTATCAACCCATTAAAATAACCAATAAATTATCTGTGATATCAAATGTATACACAAGATTTCCTGACTATCTGAAAAAAATGATTTCTGATAAAAATTCATCATACCCTGCTTTTTATTTTAATGGAATACTTCAAATTTAGATGTGTTTAAGAAAAGGTCCAGATCCTCTTTGTACAAAAGTCTAGATCTTGGGCCTGATGTTTACTACTTTGAAATAAATGGAAATAAATATTTGAATAGAAACAAAAGCACTAAATTTATTAAAATCTGGTTCAAGAAGTAACAAAATGTGTAATTTTATGGATTATCTGTAGATGAGGGGGCAAACCAATTACATGTTAAGAGAATAAGAAGAGAACCTTGAACTTATACATTTTTATATAAAACTTTGGCTGTGGCAAAGATAACTGAAAAAACCCTGAACTATTAAGGTTACATGTAAGATATATTGGGTATCAGGTTAATAAGCTCCTCATGTCATATATTGTATATTGCTTTTAGTCATTTTTGTGAAAGGATATTTATCAAATGTGTTCTATATTTTGGTGGGGAAATCCTGGCAACTACACAAAGGTTGTACTGATTTTCACTTTGACCAGCTACATATGAGAACTTTTTAAAATCCATAAATTTGGTTTGGCTGAAGTTAGGGGAGCATTGTTAAATAGTCTAATATTTGCATAACACTTTTTCAGAACCCAATTATTTCAGTGTTTACACAAAGTGTCTTAATTTAAAAGACGGTGTCATTAATATTGAAAACATTTTTATGATGAGCTAATGAAGTCTCCAGAATTAAAATGAATCATACTATGGATGATATACATTTGACATACATTTTTCTGAGGAAGCAAACCAATCCAGGACCTTTGTGCAAATTATAAAACAATAAGAAAGCATTAAAAATTAATACATGTGAAGTAAAAATAGAAAAACAAAGAGCTAGCCAATACTATCTCTATCTTGTTTCAATCCATTTAAATAAAAAATCCAGAAAAAAATGATATCATAGCCACAAGAAACCAGTTGATATTTTTATAACAATATTACTTAAAGTTTCTATCAAGAAGTATTTCAAACATTTTCATGAGTTTAGTGGCATATTTCTGAGGGCCCACTCATTTTCCTCTCCAATTGTAAACTCCCCTATCTCATATACACTTAAGTAGAAAGTAAGTCAAGCAAAATGAAGTTATGAATCTCTGTACCAACTATAGATACACAAGTATGTGCCAGACTTACCAAGTTATGAATAGAAATAGCTAATAAAATAAGTTCCAAATGCGAACATTTCCCTTAAAGTTTCTCCTTTCAGTTCAGTCTTCTTGTGTGAATCAGAATTACCATATAAATGCATGCTTGATTACGTTCTTCCTTAAAGTGCCTGTATATCAAAGTTTATGCATATTTAGAAAACAAAGCAAATTCTTTTGAGAAGTAGTCACTACTGATTAATTAATTAACATGTAGTTTATTTGTATTCTTCTTGTTTAATGATAGAAATACTTGGTATTTTTTATTTGCCTTAGTTACATCTTAAAACCATCGTGTAGATCTTTATATGTAGTGATTTCATTTAATACTATTTTCTGAGTAATTGTAAATTTTTATTTTCTTCAGGGCTCTATGGTTATTGGGAAAAGTACTTTCCAGGGTATGAGTGACTGACCTTTTCTAATATCCCTATATAATGAATATCTTGGTTTATAGCATTGCTGTCAGAGATCATGATGCTTACAATGCCTTATAAATTCTATGATTTGAAAGATGGGATATTATTTATCTGTCTATAGGGTGCAGAGTTTGATTTAGTCTTTTAAACCAACATAACCCTCTTATTCAGATCCCATTATTATTATGTAATACCACTTAAGATCTCTGTTTCAACTGAGGTCCTAAAGGCCAACAATACATTAGGTGCTGAGAGTCCTTGCATTCCAGTCAAGGGACTGGATGACCTAGATGACATGTGCTAAGAGATTATAAAACCAGTTCTTCCAATATTAGCATGTCACAATGGCTTTACTGCAAATTAACAAAGATTAAGCTTTAGGGCCCTCTCACTTACACAGGTCCTTCCCCTCCCCAGATAATGAATAATGCCCATTTAAAAGGTATTTAGTATTAATCACTGCACCAGAAAAATAGAAACACCCTGAAATCTTGTAGCTAATACATAAAAGAAACCTAATAGTGGTTTTCCCAAATTTTGTAAGATCTAAAAATATACCTGGAAGTTCCAATAAAGAGGTAGGAAGGTGGGAAGAACTTCTAAACTAATAATGAAAAACAAACTTTAACTATTGCAGAGTAAAAATTGAAATACTTTCCCAATATATCTATTGCAAATGGCTTTTCTAAATCATTGGCATGTGAAGAGGAGATGGAAGAATATGCAGCCAAAAAGCCTAGGGAAAAGAGGTGTGTTAGGTAATTAATAAAAATGTTATTTTAAAAATTTTGTGAAGTTTAAGGTGCTTGAAAGCTTTTTAAAATTTATAATTAGTTCTGATTTCTTTTCACCTTCTTAGTAAATAGTGGAATTCATTCCTAATTTTGCATTTGTTCTTTTGTATTTTTTTTCTTAATATCCATGCAAAGCTGTATCAGTTTCAGACCCCTCAAAAGGAGAATGGTTCACTGGTGATCATACACCTTCAGTGACTAAAGAATGAAGTGCTGAAGAGTTTAAAAAGAGTTTCATTTGTATACCCTCACCTCAAGACAAATAACCACAAGTTTGATGGATAAAGTAGTTGAAGAAATTGTTAAATCTCTATGTGTCATAACAGTTCTCCCTTCCCCTCCCCACAACTGTGAGGAAAGGTTTTCCTATCATCTCAGTCAGGTAAGAAGGGCTCAGAAAGAATTATCAGAAGATGCTATTTTGTAGATCCTTTGGAGAAAATGGAGCCTGAGGCTTCCTTTGAGATTTCTAATGGCTGAGGTTGTCTTCTTTTGTTAGCAAAGGGAAATCAGAGCGCTGGGCACAAGCTATACCTTCAAGGAATAGGGCAAGCATGCCTGGCAAAAGTCAAGTAGTTGCATGGGAGGGAGCATACTTGGGAAGTTTGAAAAGGCCCCCACTCAAGAGAACTGCCTGGAGATGCAAAGAGAACCCAACAGAGAGGCTGTTGAGGTGGACAGCCCCTCCCTGCCCTGCCCACAACTCATAGGCCTTCTCTGGGGAAAGGGAGAAAGCTTTACCTTAAACAAAATTTGGAGTTCTGGTTATTGACTTGGACTGGGCATTTTAATTATGGAACAGTGACTGTCTTTGTGGCTGAGTGACCCACCTGAGATATCACTCAACAGTGTGGAAAAACTTAATTGAGCTTGAGCTTGAAGGAACTATGGGAAAAGAATAAAGTTGCTTTATATTATACTCTAATAAGCCCAACTTGTTCAAGTAAAGTGTACCCATTTACCTATACCTTCTTAATCTACTAGTGACTTAGACATTTGTGTAAAATCTAGCCTATTTTTTTCTTTAGAGCTGCTTCTTTTTTTTGGTATCATTAATCTACAATTACATGAGCAACATTATGGTTACTAGACTCCCCCGATCATCACGTCCCCCCACCACATATCCCATTACAGTCACCTTCCATCAGTGTAGTAAGATGCTATAGAATCACTACTTGTCTTCTCTGTGTTGTACAGCCTTCCCTGTGCACCCCCGCAACATTATGTCTGCTAATAGTAATGCCCCCTTTTTTCCCCTTATCCTTCCCTTCCCACCCATCCTTCCTAGTCCCCTCCCTTTGGTAACTGTTAGTCCATTCTTGGGTTCTGTGATTCTGCTGCTGTTTTGTTCCTTCCTTTTTCTTTGTTCTTATACTCCACAGGTGAGTGAAATCATTTCGTACCTGTCTTTCTCCGCCTGGCTTATTTCACTGAGCATAATACCCTCTAGCTCCATGCATGTTGTTGCAAATGGTAGGATTTGTTTTCTTCTTATGGCTGAATAATATTCCATTGTGTATATGAACCACATCTTCTTTATCTACTGATGGACACTTAGGTTGGCTTTTGTAAATAGTGGTGTGATAAACATAGGAGTGCATATGTCTTTTTCCAACTGGGCTGCTGCATTCTTAGGGTAAATTTCTAGGAGTGGAATTCCTGGGTCAAATGGTATTTCTATTGTGGGATTTTTGAGGAACCTCCATACAGCTTTCCACAATGGTTGAACTAATTTACATTCCCACCAGCAGTGTAGGAGGGTTCCCCTTTCTCCACAACCTTGCCAACATTTGTTGTTGTTTGTCTTTTGGATGGTGGCCATCCTTACTGGTGTGAGGTGATATCTCATTGTGGTCTTAATTTGCATTTCTCTGATGATGAGCAATGTGGAGCATCTTTTCATGTGTCTGTTGGCCACCTGAATTTCTTCTTTGGAGAACTGTCTGTTCACATCCCCTACCAATTTTTTAATTGGATTATTTGTTTTTGTTTGTTGAGGTGCATGAACTCTTTATATATTTTGGATGTCAACCCCTTATCTGATCTGTCATTTATGAATATATTCTCCCATACTGTAGGATGCCTTTTTGTTCTATTGATGGTGTCCTTTGCTGTACAGAAGCTTTTCAGCTTGATATAGTCCCACCTGTTTATTTTTGCCTTTGTTTCCCTCACCGGGGAGATATGTTCATGAAGAAGTTGTTCATGTTTATGTCCAAGTGATTTTTGCCTATGTTTTTTTCTAAGAGTTTTATGGTTTTGTAATTTACATTCAGGTCTTTGATCCATTTTGAATTTACTTTTCTGTATGGGGTTAGACAATGATCCAGTTTCATTCTCTTACATGTAACTCTCCAGTTTTGCCAACACCAGCTGTTGAAGAGGCTGTCATTTCCCCATTGTATCTCCATGGCTCCTTTATCATATATTAATTGACCATATAATGTTTGGGTTAATATCTGGACTCTCTATTTTGTTCCACTGGTCTGTGAGTCTGTTCTTTTGTCAGTACCAAATTGTCTTGATTACTGTGGCTTTGTAGTAGTGCTTGTAGTTGGTAAGCGAGATTCCCCCCTGCTTTATTCTTCCTTCTCAAGATTGCTGTGACTATTCGGGGTCTTTTGTTGGTCCATATGAATTTTAGAACTCTTTGTTTCAGTTCACTGAAGAATGCTGTTGGTATTTTGATAGGGATGGCATTGAATCTGTAGATTGCTTTAGGCAGGATGGCCATTTTGACAATATTAATTCTTCCTAGCCAAGAGCATGGGATGAGTTTCCATTTAGTAGTGTCCTCTTTAATTTCTCTTAAGAGTGTCTTGTAGTTTTCAGGGTATAGTTCTTTCACTTCCTTTGTTAGGTTTATTCCTAGGTATTTTATTATTTTTGATGCATTTTTGAATGAATTGTTTTCCTGATTTCTCTTTCTGCTAGTTCATCGTTAGTGTATAGGAAAGCAACCAATTTCTGTATATTAATTTTGTATTCTGCAACCTTGCTGAATTCAGATATTAGTTCTAGTAGTTTTGGAGTGGAGTCTTTAGGGATTTTTATGTACAATATCATGTCATCTGCAAAAAGTGACAGTTTCACTTCTTTACCAATCTGGAATCCTTGTATTTCTTTGTTTTGTCTAATTGCTGTGGCTAGGACCTCCAGTACTATGTTGAATAACAGTGGGGAGAGTGGGCATCCCTGTCTTCTTCCCAATCTTAGCTGAAAAGCTTTCAGCTTCTCGTTGTTAAGTATGATATTGGTTGTGGGTTTGTCAGATACGGCCCTTATTATGTTGATGTACTTGCCCTCTATACCCATTTTCTTGAGAGTTTTTATGATGAATGGATGTTGAATTTTTTCAAATGCTTTTTCCACATCTATGGAGATGATCATGTGTTTTTTGTCCTTCTTTTTGTTGATGTCGTAGATGATGTTGATGGATTTTTGAATGTTGTACCATTCTTGCATCCCTGGGATGCATCCCACTTGGTCATGGTGTATGATCCTTTTGATGTATTGTTTAATTCGGTTTGCTAATATTTTGTTGAGTATTTTTGTATCTATGTTCATCAGGGATATTAGTCTGTAATTTTCCTTTTTGGTGGGGTCTTTGCCTGGTTTTGGTATTAGAGCAATGCTGGCTTCATAGAATGAGTTTGGAAATATTCTGTCCTCTTCTATTTTTTGGAAAACTTTAAGAAGAATGGGTATATTATGTCTTCTCTATATGTCTGATAAAATTTAGCAGTGAATCCATCTGGCATGGGGATTTTGTTCTTGGGTAGTTTTTTGATTACCAATTTCAATTTCATTGCTGGTAATTGGTTGTTTAGATTTTCTTTTTCTTCCTTGGTCAGTCTTGGAAGGTTGTATTTTTCCAGGAAGTTGTCCATTTCTTCTAGGTTTTCCAGCTTGTTAGCATATAGATTCTCATAGTATTCTCTAATAATTCTTTGTATTTCTGTGGTATCCATCGTGATTTTTCCTTTCTCATTTCTGATTCTGTTTATGTGTGTAGATTCTCTTTTTCTCTTAAGTTTGGCTAGGAGATTATCTATTTCGTTTATTTTCTCAATGAACCAGCTCTTGGTTTCATTGATTTTTTTCTGTTTTATTCTTCTCAATTTTATTTATTTCTTCTCTGATCTTTATTATATCCCTCCTTCTGTTGACTTGGGGCCTTATTTGTTGTTCTTTTTCCAGTTTCAATAATTGTGATTTTAAACTATTCATTTGGTATTGTTCTTCCTTCTTTAAATAGGCCTGGATTGCTATATACTTTCCTCTTAGAATTGCCATCGCTGTGTCCCACAGAAGTTGGGGCTTTGTGCAGTCATTGTCATTGGTCTGCATATATTGCTTGATCTCTGTTTTAATTTGGTCATTCATCCATTGATAACTTAGGAGCATGTTGTTAAGCCTCCTTGTGTTTGTGAGCCTTTTTGTTTTCTTTGTACAATTTATTTCTAGTTTTATACCTCTGTGGTCTGAGAAGTTGGTTGGTAGAATTTCAATCTTTTTGAATTTACTGAGGCTCTTTTTGTGGCCTAGTATGTGGTCTATTCTGGAGAATGTTCCATGTGCACTTGAGAAGAATGTGTATCCTGCTGCTTTTGGGTGTAGAGTTCTGTAGATGTCTGTTAGGTCCATCTGTTCTAGTGTGTTGTTCAGTGCCTCTGTGTCCTTACTTATTTTCTGTCTGGTGGATCTGTCCATTGGAGTGAGTGGTGTGTTGAAGTCTCCTAGAAAGAAAGCATTGCATTCTATTTCCTCCTTTAATTCTGTTAGTATTTGTTTCACATATGTTGGTTCTCCTGTACTGGGTACATATATATTTATAATGGTTATATCCTCTTGTTGGACTGAGCCCTTTATCATTATGTAATGTCCTTCTTTATCTCTTGTTACTTTCTTTGTTTTGAAGTCTATTTTGTCTAATACAAGCACTGCAACCCTTGCTTTTTTCTCCCTTTTGCTTGTATGAAATATTTTTTTCCATCCTTCACTTTTAGTCTGTGTATGTCTTTGGGTTTGAGGTGAGTCTCTAGTAAGCAGCATATAGATGGGTCTTGCTTTTTTTTTTTTTTTTAGATTCTAAGGTCTGTTTGTTTTTTAAATTTTATTTTGCTATCATTAATCTACAAATACATTAAGGACATTATGTTTACTAGGCTCCCCCCTTTACCAAGTCACCCCCACATCCCCGTTCACAGTCACTGTCCATCAACATAGTAAGATGCTGTAAAATCACTACTTGTCACCAAGTTCACAGTCACTGTCCTTCAACATAGTAAGGTGCTGTAAAATCACTACTTGTATTCTCTGTGTTGCACAACCCTCCCCGTGCCCCCCCCAACACAATACATGCTAATCATAATGCCCCCTTTCTTTTATTCCCACCCTTATCCCTCCCTTCCCACCCATCCTCCCCAGTCCCTTTCCCTTTGGTAACTGTTAGTCCATTCTTGGGTTCTGTGCTTCTGCTGCTGTTTTGTTCCTTCAGATTTCTTTTGTTCTTATACTCCACATATGAGTGAAATCATTTGGTACTTGTCTTTCTCCACCTGGCTTATTTCACTGAGCATAATACCCTCTAGCTCCATCCATGTTGTTGCGAACGGTAGGATTTGTTTTTTTCTTATGGCTGTGTAATATTCCATTGTGTATATGTATCACCTCTTCTTTATCCATTCATCTATCGATGGACATTTAGGTTGCTTCCATATCTTGGCTATTGTAAATAGTGCAGCGATAAACATAGGGGTGCATCTGTCTTTTTCAAACTGGAGTGCCGCATTCTTAAGGTAAATTCCTAGAAGTGGAATTCCTGGGTCAAATGGTATTTCTGTTTTGAGCATTTTGAGGAACCTCCATACTGCTTTCCATAATGGTTGAACTAATTTACATTCCCACCAGCAGTGTAGAAGGGTTCCCCTTTCTTCACAACCTCGCCAACATTTGTTGTTGTTTGTCTTTTGGATGGTAGCTGTCCTTACTGGTGTGAGATGATATCTCATTGTGGTTTTAATTTGCATTTCTCTGATGACAAGCGATGTGGAGCATCTTTTCGTGTGTCTGTTGGCCATCTGAATTTCTTCTTTAGAGAACTGTCTATTCAGCTCCTCTACCCATTTTTTAATTGGATTATTTGCTTTTTGTTTGTTGAGGTGTGTGAGCTCTTTATATATTTTGGATGTCAACCCTTTATCGGATCTGTCATTTTCGAATATATTCTCCCATACTATAGGATACCTTTTTGTTCTATTGATGGTGTCCTTTGCTGTACAGAGGCTTTTCAGCTTGATATAGTCCCATTTGTTCATTTTTGCATTTGTTTCCCTTGCCCGGGGAGATATGTTCAAGCAGAGGTCACTCATGTTTATGTCTAAGAGATTTTTGCCTATGTTTTTTTCTAAGAGTTTTATGGTTTCGTGACTTACATTCAAGTCTTTGATCCATTTCGAATTTACTTTTGTGTATGGGGTTAGACAGTGATCCAGTTTCATTCTCTTACGTGTAGCTGTGCAGTTTTGCCAGCACCATCTGTTGAAGAGACTGTCATTTCCCCTTTATCGAATATTAGTTGACCATATACGTTTGGGTTAATGTTCGGAGTCTCTATTCTGTTCCATTGGTCTGTGGCTCTGTTCTTGTGCCAGTACCAAATTGTCTTGATTACGATTACTGTGGCTTTGTAGTAGAGCTTGAAGTTGGGGAGTGAGATCCCCCCCACGTTATTCTTCCTTCTCAGGATTGCTTTTGCTATTCGGGGTCTTTGGTGTTTCCATGTAAATTTTTGAACTATTTGTTCCAGTTCATTGAAGAAAGCTGTTGGTAATTTGATAGGGATTGCATCGAATCTGTATATTGCTTTGGGCAGGATGGCCATTTTGACGATATTAATTCTTCCTAGCCATGAGCATGGGATGAGTTTCCATCTGTTAGTGTCCCCTTTAATTTCTCTTAAGAGTGTCTTATAGTTTTCAGGATATAGGTCTTTCACTTCCTTGGTTAGGTTTATTCCTAGGTATTTTATTCTTTTTGATGCTATTGTGAATGGAATTGTCTTCCTGATTTCTCTTTCTATTAGTTTATTGTTAGTGTATAGGAAAGTCACAGATTTCTGTGTGTTAATTTTGTATCCTGCAACTTTGCTGAATTCTGATATTAGCTCTACTAGTTTTGGAGTGGAGTCTTTAGTGTTTTTTATGTACAATATCATGTCATCTGCAAATAGTGACAGCTTAACTTCTTCTTTACCAATCTGGAATCCTTGTATTTCTTTGTTTTGTCTAATTGCTGTGGCTATTACCTCCAGTACTATGTTGAATAACAGTGGGGAGACTGGGCATCCCTGTCTTGTTCCCGATCGCAGAGGAAAAGCTTTCAGCTTCTCACTGTCCAGTATGATGTTGGCTGTGGGTTTATCATAGATGGCCTTTATTATGTTGAGGTACTTGCCCACTATTCCCATTTTGTTGAGAGTTTTTATCATGAAAGGATGTAGAATTTTATCGAATGCTTTTTCAGTATCTATGGAGATGATCATGTGGTTTTTTTCTTTCTTTTTTTTGATGTGGTGGATGATGTTGATGGATTTTCGAATGTTGTACCATCCTTGCATTCCTGGGATGAATCCCACTTGGTCATGGTGTATGATCCTTTTGATGTATTTTTGAATTCTGTTTGCTGATATTTTTGAATATTTTTGCATCTACGTTCATCAGGGATATTGGTCTGTAGTTTTCTTTTTTGGTGGGGTCTTTGCCTGGTTTTGGTATTAGGGTGATGTTGGCTTCATAGAATGAGTTTGGGAGTATTCCCTGCTCTTCTATTTTTTGGAAAACTTTATGGAGAAAATGGGTATTATGTCTTCCCTGTATGTCTGATAAAATTCCGAGGTAAATCCATCTGGCCCGGGGGTTTTGTTCTTTGGTAGTTTTTTGATTACTGCTTCAATTTTGTTGCTGGTAATTGGTCTGTTTAGATTTTCTGTTTCTTTCTGGGTCAGTCTTGGAAGGTTGTATTTTTCTAGGAAGTTGTCCATTTCTCCTAGGTTTCCCAGCTTGTTAACATATAGGTTTTCACAGTATTCTCTAATAATTCTTTGTATTTCTGTGGGGTCCGTCATGATTTTTCCTTTCTCATTTCTGATACTGTTGATTTGTGTTGACTCTCTTTTCCTCTTAATAAGTCTGGCTAGAGGCTTATCTATTTTGTTTCTTTTCTCAAAGAACCAGCTCTTGGTTTCATTGATTTTTGCTATTGTTTTATTCTTCTCAATTTTATTTATTTCTTCTCTGATCTTTATTATGTCCCTCCTTCTGCTGACCTTTGGCCTCATTTGTTCTTCTTTTTCCAAATTTGGTAATTCTGACATTAGACCATTTGGTTGGGATTGTTCTTCCTTCTTTAAATATGCCTGGATTGCTATATACTTTCCTCTTAAGACTGCTTTTGCTGTATCCCACAGTAGCTAGGGCTTCGTGTTGTTGTTGTCATTTGTTTCCATATATTGCTGGATCTCCATTTTGATTTGGTCATTGATCCACTGATTATTTAGGAGTGTGTTGTTAAGCCTCCATGTGTTTGTGAGCCTTTTTGCTTTCTTTGTACAGTTTATTTCTAGTTTTATGCCTTTGTGGTCTGAAAAGTTGGTTGGTAGGATTTCAATCTTTTGGAATTTAGTGAGGCTCTTTTTGTGGCATAGTATATGGTCTATTCTGGAGAATGTTCCATGTGCACTTGAGAAGAACGTGTATCCTGTTGCTTTTGGATGTAGAGTTCTGTAGATGTCTATTAGGTCCATCTGTTCTAGTGTGTTGTTCAGTGCCTCTGTGTCCTTACTTATTTTCTGTCTGGTGGATCTGTCCTTTGGAGTGAGTGGTGTGTTGAAGTCTCCCAGAATGAATGCATTGCATTCTATTTCCTCCTTTAGTTCTGTTAGTATTTGTCTCACATATGCTGGTGCTCCTGTGTTGGGTGCATATATATTTAGAATGGTTATATTCTCTTGTTGGACTGAGCCCTTTATCATTATATAATGTCCTTCTTTATCTTTTGTTACTTTCTTTATTTTGAAGTCTATTTTGTCTGATACTAGTATTGCAACACCTGCTTTTTTCTCTCTGTTGTTTGCATGAAATATCTTTTTCCATCCCTTGACTTTAAGTCTGTGCATGTCTTTGGGTTTGAGGTGAGTCTCTTGTAAGCAGCATATGGATGGGTCTTGCTTTTTTATCCATTCTATTACTGTGTGTCTTTTGATTGGTGCATTCAGTCCATTTACATTTGGGGTGATTATTGAAAGATGTGTATTTATTGCCATTGCAGGCTTTGGATTCATGGTTACCAAAGTTTCAAGGGTAGCTTCTTTACTATCTAACTATCTAACTTAACTCTCTTATTAAGCTATTATAAACACAGTCTGATGATTCTTTATTTCTCTCCCTTCTTATTCTTCTTTCTCCTCTCTTTATATGTTAAGTGTTTTATTCTGTACTCTTTTGTGTTTCCTTTGACTGCTTTTGTGGATAGCTGATTTTATTTTTTGCCTTTAGTTAGTATTTGGTTGATTTGCTTTCTTTGCTGTGATTTTATTTTCTCTGGTGACATCTATTTAGTCTTAGGAGTACTTCCATCTGGAGCAGTCCCTCTAGAATACCCTGTAGAGGTGATTTGTGGGAGGCAAATTCCCTCAACTTTTGCTTGTCTGGGGATTATTTAATCCGTCCTTCATATTTCAATGATAATTGTGTGGATACAGTATTCTTGGTTCAAGGCCCTTCTGTTTCATTGCATTGATTATATCATGCCATTCTTTTCTGGACTGTAAGGTTTCTGTTGAGAAGTCTGATGATAGCCTGATGGGTTTTCCTTTATAAGTGATCTTTTTTCTCTCTCTAGCTGCCTTTAATACCCTGTCCTTGTCTTTGATCTTTGCCATTTTAATTATTATATGTCTTGGTGTTGTCCTCCTTGGGTCGCTTGTGTTGGGAGATCTGTTGGCTTCCATGGTCTGAGAGAATATTTCCTCCCCCAGCTTGGGGAATTTTTCAGCAATTATTGCTTCAAAGACACTTTCTATCCTTTTCTCTCTCTCTTCTTCTTCTTCTGGTACCCCTATAATGTGAATATTTTTCCATTTGGATTGCTCACACAGCTCTCTTAATATTCTTTCATTCCTGGAGATCCTTTTATCTCTCTCTGCCTCAGCTTCTCTGTATTCCTG
This sequence comes from Manis pentadactyla, assembly GCF_030020395.1. Taxonomy (NCBI): domain Eukaryota; kingdom Metazoa; phylum Chordata; class Mammalia; order Pholidota; family Manidae; genus Manis; species Manis pentadactyla. The sequence goes on from NC_080025.1 coordinate 116,335,040, forward strand.
TTCTCTGATTTCTATTCCATTAACAGTCTCTTGCACCTCACCCAGTGTGCTCTTAAGTCCTTCCAGAGATTGCTTCATTTCTGTAATCTCCTTCTGGACTTCATCCCTTAGGTCTTGCATATTTCTCTGCATGTACGTCAGCATGGTTATGACCTTTATTTTGAATTCTTTTTCAGGAAGATTGGTCATATCTATCTCCCCAGGCCCTCTCTCTGGCATTGTCTGAGTGATTCTTGACTGGACCAGATTCTTCTGCCTTTTCATGGTGATAGATGTCTTTGTAGGCAGGTAGCACGTGTGTCAACTGGGAGAACAAAGTCCCTTCCTGCTTGCTGGTCACCTTGTCCTTCTCCGCTGCCTGTGTCAGTTACCTGCACACAGGGAGCAGTCTCTGGGATAATCTCCTGAGTTGCCGTTCTTTTCTATTTTTAACAAGCTTTTAGAAAATGCATTTCAAGGCTATGTCACAAAAGTGTATAAAGGTTTATTATCTTTATCAACAAACATGTCAATATAAATAGCATCCACTGCCTTTTTTTTTTTAGCATTTATAGTAAAATTTAGCTTGGAGAGAAGAGGAAGTAGACTGAATAACTTCTAATTTTTGGAATATTTTGAATTCTGTTCTCTTAAAAATGTTATTAGGCATTTTTATAAATGTTCCATGAAATGTGGAAGACGTCTATATGTATTGTTTAAAGAAGACAAATGTTTCTACATAGCTGTATTCATATCAATTTTTCCCAAAAAATTATCTATCAGAAAAGAGAAAGTACCTTCCTTACATTGTAAACTCACAGCAAGTTCCAAGAGGAGTAAAAGAAACAGTGTGAAATATTTATGTCTAGCAATGGAAGCAGTACACCTGTTTCTTTCTCCCGGCCTTGTACACTCATCTATGTCTTCAAAAAGGATAGAGAGGGCAGAGTTGTTCAATGCCGTGATCCCAAGTGCCTTCCCTGTTGCCCGCCCTACAACATCTCAGAACTTTGCTAAGCTCGTATTGTACGAGGAATGTGGCTGGCAAGGCAGTCAAAGATTTTAGGGGGAGGCCAGAAATTATTTCAGATATTCTAGAGAACCAGAAGTACGATACAAAAACTGGCACTCCCAGGTCAGCAGGATTTGTGCAAATTAAAAACATTCACACCCTTTGGACTAGTTTTTCCACTTAAAAATATCTATCCTAGAAAAAACATTTGTACATGTTCATCAAAACATGTGATACTATGCATGTCAAAATTTGTTAAGAGGATAAATCTCATGTTAAGTGTCCTTATAACAACAAACGGCCCCAAAAGGATACGAGGAAACTCTGGGAGGTATTGCGTGTTTCTGGTAACTTGACTGTGGTGATTGGGTCGTAGGTGTTTGCCTATGTTCAAACTCATTGAATTACAGATACCAAATATATGCGGTTATTTGTATATCAATTATACCCCAATAAAGCACTGCTAAAAAAATTTTTTTTTAAAGATTTGGGTTCACTTCACTTTCTTGAGATTTCTAGTACATGAAATTGAATAAATGCCCAAGAAGTTCATAAAAAGAAAAAGACAAAAGGAAAAGGAAGAAGCGTGGACAGGAACTTCCATGGAACATTGTTTTTAGAGCAAATAAATACAGGCAATTATCCAAATGCTAGGTGATCGAGGGTTAACTAAATTCGACACCTCCATATTATAAATAATTATTCAATAATTTTAGGTCAAGTTTATATGCTGACCTGCGAGATCCGTAAGACATTGCAAACTTCTTAAAATGAAGTTGCAAAACAATATATAAAGTTTGATCCCATTTGTCAAAGTGTGTGTGATTTTGCATAAGTGCTCAGAAAGGGCTTTGGAAGGATACACAAACTATTAATAATATACTTTGGAAAGTAAGTGTGACTGAGGAGCAAGTGGTGAAAGGATGTTGAGGATATACTTCTTAACTGATTAAACTTTACAATGAGAATATTCTTTTGTATTCATTGTATAAAAGATTATAATAATCTCCCTGTATGGCCCCGGAAGATGACTGGTTAGCCAGAGACAGGTAAGATTCCTCAAGGGAGGAACAACCTAAGACAGGCACAGTCACAGGGGGGCCATCAGGTGAGAAATTGGGGATCAACAGAAGTGAGGCTTAGAACCTCTCCCCCCCTGTTTTGAGAGAAATCTTCTGCATCCGTGGATGTTTTATTGCCCTTGTATAGCTTGGATTAACACATAGTCTACAGGCACACACCTGATCATCTACATTTTCTCTCTTACAACACTAAACTAAGTTTTCTACCTTTATCTTACATCTACCTACCACTTCAGCATTTTATTTAAAAATAATAATAATAATAATAATAATAAAGGGAGAAATGTGGGAGCCACATATAAATCAAGTATAAAAATCAAACGAATATTCATATTTGACCTGATTGTTTATAGTTCATGATGCATGATCAAAACCGAAAGTTTCTGTGATGACTGCCCTTGCACTGTTCACCAAGTAAGAACTTATTCACTATGTAAGAATTTGTTCACCATGTAAGAACTTGTTCATTATACTTTAGAAGATTGGAGACTGTTGAGAATTAGGCTTGGGGTTGATTAATGATTGTGCATTGAGTCCCCTATACAGAATTTTATTGTTGTTAACAACCATTTGATCAATAAACATAAGATATGCCCTCTCAAAAAAAAAAAACCAAAACGATTATAATAAAAATATGGATATTCTCACTTATACAATTTTAAACTTTGGGTTTTTGTGACCCACAGAGCAAGAAATTGAAATTGAATGTGACATGAATTATAAAGCTTTAAAAGTCTGCATTTCCATTTTACTATATACTAGAAAATTTAGTCTGTTTCATTGTCACTAAAAATTTTATAGTAAAACTTCCTCACCATTAAAAAGGGTGCTACAGGCAAATGAAGAGGTTATCAGGTTGACATCCATAAATCAGCAAGTATTTATTAAATATAAGCTATACTTACAATACTATATTAGACACAGATATGACCAAGCATCTTAGGATTTCAAAATATAAAATGTAGTGACACTGTACCTGGGCTATTCATAGAGATTCTGACAAATTAACCCACACAGCTTCTGGTTACCCAATAGTGCACTTTCAATGTTATTACAATTGATAGTTTATTACTTAGATAATGGTAGTTAACTGTTAACTGTTTTGGTATGCCAGTGTTTGGATTAATAATCAAACCAGAAGCTATTAATAAAAATACCACATTGAGTAAACAATTGTCACTGTATTAAACGTGGGGAATCAGGGGTAAAATACTTGAAGTATCTATAGTCATATTATAAATAAGTGTCATATTTTGGATTTGATTCTGGGTCTAGTGGGTTGTGTATTTCATTTCTTTCCACTATATCAGAATGACTGTTCCCCAACTACTTCGCAATTTACAAAGGCTTGCATGAAAATATATCCCCTACCACACCTTTATTTTTAGTTTTAGAACTGAAATAACAAGTTTCAGAAACTATTCTATTTAATGGTCCAGAACATTGCAATGCTCATAGATGTTATAAATACATTACTATAAAATGAGCTACTACATGTGTTTCAATTCATTTTTAAAACAATTTGAATCAATCTTTCTGGTTTCTTTAAAGTCTTCCAGAAACAGTTCATTCTTTTTTTTTATACTGCTCCAAACTTTTTCTAGTTTAAGGTTTATTTGACAAACATTTTTTAAGAGGCCAATCCTCCTGAATAGCTTAGAAATTTTAGCTTTAGTGTGAATTACTTTAGTCAGATTGTGTCCACCTTAGACTCTAACTGAGATATCCAACAATAGTATTATGGATGGGGAGTAGGGGTGGTGAGTAGAGGAATAAGGGAAAGCAAAAAGAGAAGAAAGGAAATGTTGGAGTATGGACACTGTGGAAGATAGATGACCCACGAGTCCATTATCAGCTGTTTGAGGCTGTGGGATCAGGCATGTCCAGAGTTAAGAAAGATGTGAAGAAACGGCCATGGAGGTGGACTTGATTACAGAAACGATGTTGATAATGCCATTGTTGATAATACTACCAGCAATAATTACTAGCACATCTATTGGGCTTAACCCAGAGCCAGGCATTGATAAGCCCCTTTATATGTTATCTCACTTATATGTTACCTCATTTAATCCTCATAGAAACCTTACAATACAAATAATATTTTTATTCTCATTCTATAGATGAGGAAATGGAGGCTTAGTGACATTGAGCAACTTGCCCAGTTGACATGTTAGTAAATAAAGCCAGTTGGAGTAATTTTTAATATTTCTAGGATCAGATTTTATATACATTGAAGAAATTCTCCAGGCTAATTCTAAGAAGTATGTATTCATTTTAGCACTCAGAAATATAAATAGAAACCTAGTTAGATTTCCTCAGCTTAAATTTTATTTTCTTCTAAGTTCCCCCAAAAGGACTCTGAGTACAAAAGGAACAAATGATCTGTGAAGTCAAGGAAAATCTGACAATTGAAACCATATGATCCCTACTCAGATGCCTTCCTATTGCCTTACATTTCATATGAAAGTCTCTCCACGCCACTTCTCTCTCCCTCTCGTTCCCTCTTCTCTCCCTGGTTTGAACATTAGGATTCCTCCTTATGGCCTTCAAAACAGATCTGCTGCGGCCCTCACTCTTAGTTTTCATGTGGTTTTGGCTCACCATAGCTTTGATTCCAGCCTGGACGCTCCATGACCGTGCTGTGAGCTCTTCACTGTTACCTGACACAGGTGTGTTTCAATATCAAATTTCTAAGACTGCACGCTCCGACTGGTGCAGACAGAAAGAGTTCTCTACTCCCGGCACAATCCATTATTATCATGGTCCTTGCGGGAACGGAGCTCCTTCCTTGGGGGAAGCTGGAATTGGAAATTTTTTTTTCTAAGAAAAGAATATGAATGAGAAAGAAAAAATTGGTGCTTTTAGCATTATGGCTTTGAGGTAGTATGTAGGAAAGCTAAACTTTACTGGAGGGAAAGGTGGGCTTGAGAAAGTAGGAGACAAACCGGGAATAAGCCAGAAAAGCAAGGGGCTTTGGGTGGTGGGGAATGCACTGGAAGGGGAGAGAAAACATCATAAGGTCATTACAGGGGAGAATAAAATTCAAAGGAAGAATACTTGGAGATAAAAGAGAATGATGCTTCTCTTATGCTGGCAGTGGAGCAAGAGTCATACAGAATGAAAATGGACACTCAGGGCCAGGTGGGAAATCTGCACAAACAAAAAATCTAGTCTCACATTTTGGGTGGAACTGAGACTCCTATGGGTTCTTAGAAACTATTGACCCAAATGGAACTTAAGCTAAAATCTTGTCCTTTTTTAAGTCTTCTAGACCAACTCAGAAATGTTCACATGTGCCTTGTGATGCCATCTCATCTTACTTATTATTTTTAGGATATGTCTTCTCCTTTTTCTTTGTTATCTCAGTTCATTGCTAAAACTATCATTTTAAGCCTTCTAGGTATCAAGTAATTTGTCAAGAAAAGAATAGATCTCTGTTTCCACACCACTGTGGGTAACTCAAGAGGAGGGACAATGTTATTTAACTCTGCATCCTTAGCAACCAGCACAGGGTCTGGCTTCTTGCAGTTGCTCAATAAATATTTGCTGAATGATTCAGACCTAGAGCAGACCACCTCGGGAAGCCAGGTGTCATATTAGCAGAAACAGACCAGCTCAAGGGCAGAGGTGACTGGGCGATCAGAGCAGGCAGTGAGAAAGAATTTCAGAAGGATAAAGTTCAACTGCAAGCATGACTTCAGTATTTCTGAACATACAATAGTAAGACCCAGCATAAGGCTAGATAGACTACTATGCTTGGGTTTAACCTTAAGAAAATAATAGAACAAACTTGTTTAGCCCCATACGACCATGGCAGATCAAAATGTAAAAGCCTTCGTGGTGTTTTAACCTTGCTAGGAAAGTCTGGAAATGGGACTGATGATGACACAGTGGACTCTTTTCACATAGGCAGTTGGCTCGCACCCTTACCCAGCACTGGGCATCTAAGAAGCCTCCTTTGATGAGCAATGAACAAGCTGGCACTGTAGGCTTTTTTCTGACACTCTTGCCAAGTAACAAAACAATATACTAAAGAGACTGCACAGGCCAACTAGAGATAAATGATGTTTTTCACCAAGTTAAGTCCAATAAAATATACCATTTTATAGAGCTTTTCCTCCATAGCAAACCACAGCAACCATGAGGTAAATAATGCTCTTTGATCTTTGGAAAAGTCAGAAATAATGGTAAACATAGATTTCTTTTCAAAATCTTTACTAGCTAACTAATTTCACTGAAAATTCATGAAAAAGAAGTGAGCCACACAAGCAAGAGATATTATGGCTGTCATTCAGTCTCACTCCCCACATATATTACATTAACTTAAATTTATCTAATCATCCCCTTAACACCATTTTAAGAACCACCATTTCCCTCCATCTCTATGCTAGCAAGAAAAAAATAATTGCCCTTCACAAAAATACAGGAAATGAGTGCACATTATTTTAAGTTTGATATTCACAAGTATTTAAGCATAAAACTTAATTGAAATAAAAAGATGTCTAACTTTCTGAGTATCCCTTTGGAGATTTTGATTAATGGCTTACTATGAAGGGCACAAGCTTTGGCATCATTTGTGATCTTTCATCACATGGAGTGAGGTGAGATTTCAATTTATGGGAGTGCCAGATTTCATTCTGACAATGAATGTGACTTCTTGGGCACCTCACACTTTTCCTTTAAAAAACCTCTATTTTTCTAAGTTACATATTTGGCTCCCGTGTTACTCTTATCTCTTCTATCTCAAGGTTTGGCTCTACTACAACTATTGCAGCTGGACGAGGGCCTGACCCTGCCTGGCAAGAACCTGTGGAATTTTGAATTCACGCTTCAGAAAAATTTCATTTTCCCCTCATATTAACTGTGATGTTAGATATAAAATATTTCCCAGCTCCAGAGTGGGATGTTTTCTTTGTCCCTACATTCATTCTTCCTACCCCACCATTATGGAATTAAAATTACAAATGCTGGTAAATCCCTCAGTATACATTGGTGTTAACATATGTTAATATATCCTGCCAAACTAATACGGACATGGAGTATCTGCCACATGCTTGGGTGATTTTTAAAATAATAATATAAACAATTCTCGTGGAACCTTTACTATCTATAAAACAATAATTGTTATAAAGGGATACATACAAAGCCACATTTGTGCCCATATAAATTCTCTCATCGGCAGGTCCAACTTCAGAAAGGGATAAAATACAGTTTCCTTTGCTCCTAGCTCCAAACCAGTCTTTTGGTTTATAAGGATCCCAGTTGAGACCATATTCTCAAATCAGAATTAGTCTACTTCATGGGAAAATGAAAGACTCATATTTCTATTTTTTGCCTCAAATGATGCTTTTAATTCACCTAATTACTTGTATGGAGACATTTGAGTGAATCACATGCCTAAATCCTAGCTGCAAAGGAGACTGGGAAATACAGTTATGGCTTCCCCAAATGTAGAAAGGGTATTCAAAAAAATATTGTGGTCAGCACAAATATGAGACATATCTATTAACTATCACTTGCTGCCCAATGTGAACACTTACGCTTTTTCATTATTTAAACTTCCAAACATTATTTTCTCACCCAACATATGTCACTATCTATCATCTGAATAAAGTACTCTCACTGTATGATAAATGAGACAATCCAAATCTCAGAAGTTACTATATCCAACTAGAAGTTAAGATTCCTTGGAAATATTCATTCACCCTTCAGTTCCGTCATGATCCTGTCTTGATATTTGGTAAGCTATGGACTAAATAAATACCACGGTCACCTGCATTCAACCCCTTCCCATATAAAATAGTAGGAAAATAGAAGCAATGGGGGGGAGGTAGAAATAGAGTAGTTGTGATAGGATGAGAGATCTGTTTTGGAAACTCAACTATTTCACACAGGCTTAATTTTTTCTGGATTTCTTTTTGTACATTTCTTCATTCATATTTTGTAGAATTTATTTTGAAAATATAAGCCTGTCTCAATTTTTCTGAATGGAAACAACTGAAGGGGCTTTTAAGTGCTGGAACCAGGGTGGCAAGAAGTTGGGAGGAAATAATGGCAGCAGCATTCAATACACTAGACTCCCAAGAGGGAGAGAATCCTGAGAGAGTTTGAGGTTGCTTACATATCTGGGACACTTTTATGCTCAACTCATGGGAGTAATTGCTTAATTGTGGAAGCCACACCTATAAAAGTAGATTAATTTAACATTTGTCAGAAAAAATTTAGCTATCATTCTGGCACTGAAGGTAAACTCAAAAGTCACTGGGGAGCAATTTGCAGTAAAAAAAGGAAGATGAAGCTTTAGTTGGGTAAGCATGATGCTCAGATTTGATGGAATGTACAGATTTATTGATGTCCAAAAACTGTATTAAAATAAAATATGCATAAAGGAAAGGATATATATATAATAAATGAACAGTTCAGTCGATTTTTGCAAAATGAACACACATTGAAGCCTTGTAGTTCAGTTCAGCCCTTCAGCATTCATTCCCACATATATTCCCTAATTTTTTGCCATGCAAATTAAAAAAATTATTTTGAATTATCTGGTATATAAACCTTCTACTCCTTGCTTTATTTGAAAGTGATTCCGCCTTCTACTGACAGCTGTGAGAGGTGCTATAGGCAGGCATGAGGAAAAGTTTACTTTGTAAGTTTGTAAGTTTACTCTCTTAGGCAAAGTTACAAGTCTCTGAGCAAGCCAGGGAAAGGTTCGTGACAGAGGGAAGAAGGGACCAATTCTGTTTACTTGAAGTTGGATGTAGTAACTCCTGAGTTTCTAGGGAAATTGGAGGTTATAGACTCTCATAATCTGATTCTTCTCATTTACTGCTATTTTAATCCACAGGTTTCCATGTTGCCTGAGAAATACCCTAACTTTTACCTGAGAACAAGACCATAAGTTAAACTGACTGCAATTTGGAGAACCTTAAAATAAAATTTTGAATTATATTTTCAACTATGACTATTCTATTACTGAAAAATTTAAAAGATCATTTCATATTATCAAGGAATTTGTCTACTGTTGATTGCATTGAGATGAGAATTCTGGATGTTGAACATACTGTTTAATTTCTCTAAGTTCTCCAGTATGCTTAGAAACAACCCTTCTATCCCACAATCCTTGCATTCTCATGCATATCCCACTATTCCAGATCAATGCACATTTAGCTCTTACAGCCTCACATCCAGGTAATCATAGGTGAAGAGTTAATTGATCGTCTTGCCATTGCTTGCCGTGGATGGTAGAACCCCATTATCTAGTAACAGCTTTATTCTCAAGGCCGTCAGACAGAAGCAGGTCATACACAAGCTCAAATGTCCATTTCCTTAAGGATCTGCCTGCCTGAAACCTTTTATGATACCACCTATTATTTTAGTTTGGGTAGCAAGTTGTGAGTGATAGAATCAATTTGGACTAGTAAAGGAATATATAAAATGCTATTGGGTCCTCACAGGATTTCTGAGGGTCAGAGGCTCAATGTGAGAAGCCACACAGCCTGGAACAATGTCCAATCATGACACTCTTGCCACATCTTGACTGCAAAATGGCAACCTTCACTAATACTGCAACTTTCCGTGATGATGTTTGGGACTAACTCACCACTGCTGTGCCTAAACTGTCAGATACCACCGCTGCCACGCTCAGCAAGAGAGCACTGCCTGGAGGGACTACTAACTCACGTTCCAGGTCAAAGTCTCATGCAGCTGCGAGGGTGGACATCTTGTCATATAAAAGTGTCTGAGATACAAGAAAGGCTGGGCAAATGGCCTCAGACTCTGACACTTAATGTTTTAGTGAGAATTTCACCAAATATAAGAAGAGTATTTAATCAAGAATTGTTGTACGGTGTTTCAGTCACCTCCTATTCACCCTGTTGGTGAGGGAGGGATTTCTGCCCTATAGTTACAGGATGGCTGAACACATGCTACCCAACACTGGACAGATAAACAGCAGTTTGTGAATCACTTACAGTTACAGCCTGGGGAACAGCACATGCCACACAAGGCCACACAGGGGTTGCATACAGGAACAGAGTAAACAGCCAGGGAGTGCAAGAAGCAAGCTCTGGAGTATCAAGAGGGTAGAGTGGCCCCTAGTTCTAGCAAGAGGATGTGATTGGTTTGCTTGAATAATTCCCTAGGCTGGCGAAGAACTAAAACCCTCTACTCAGGCATAAGCAGGAATGCCATGATAAGGACTGCTAATTTATAAGGTTGACTAAGGAACCTTATCCATGGGAGCAGAGCAGGGAGGGGAACTTGCAGTTAGGCCATTCAAGGTCTTCCCTATTTTACCAGATGTCACACATAATATCTTGAACCTTACTTTTAAGTCTTACATTACAGATGGCCAGCTATATGAAAAATGCCTACCACAATATATTTATTTTTAAAATGGAAAAAATGTTTTCAATAAATTTATCCTACTAAATGTATAATATAAGCTGCCTTTTAATTATATATCATAAACATTGTCACATGTCAAAATAACCTTTAAAATATTATTTTAAGTACATTATACTCTTTAAAGACATTGTCATTCTTTAGGACAGGTGGTGTTGTACAAGAGTTTTTCTCAAACAAATTACTTCTTATCCAGTGTAATTTTTTCTAGTGTTAGGATATAGGTTGTTTCTAACTTTTCACTGTTTTGAATCATGTTATGTTGAGCCTATGGTAATTCTTCCTGGGCTAGATCGTTATTATCTTGAAAAATATTTCCAACTTTATTGAGATATAATTGATACATAACATTGTGTAAGTTTAAGGTGTACAACATGTTGATTTAATACACATACTGCAAAATGCTTATAGTGTTAGCTAACACCTGCATCACATCACATAATTACCATTTCTTTTTTGTGTTGAGAACATTTAAGATATATTCTTAGCAACTTTCAAGTATGTAATATAGTATTATTAACTATAATTACCATGTTGTACATTAGATCCTCAGAACTTATTCATCTTACAACTAGAATTCAGTAGCCTTTGACACCTTCCTATGCTCCCCACTCACCAGTCCCTGGTACACCAATGTCCTCTGTTTCTGTGAGTTTGGCTTTGTGAGATTCCACATATAAGTGATAGCATCCAATATTTGTTATTCTCTGTCTGCATTTCACTTAGCATAATGCCCTCAAGTTTCATGATGTTGTACATGGCAAGCTTTCTTTCTGTGGCTGAATAATATTCTACTGTGTGTGTGTGTGTGTGTGTGTGTGTGTGTGTGTGTGTGTGTGTGTACCACATCTTTTTTATCCACTCATCTGGTAACAGACACTTAGGTTGTTGACATATCTTGCCTATTCTGAATAATGCTTCAATGAACATGGATGTGTAGATATCTCTTCAATATGATGTTTCAATCTCCTTTGGATGTATGCCCAGAAGTATAATTACTGTGTCATATGGTAGTTCAATTTTTAATTTTTTCAGGGCCTTCAATACTATTTTCCACAGTGGCAGTTTGTATTTACATTTTGGGTCAGATCTTTAGAAATGTAGTCAGTGTGTTCAAGGATGAAATATTTTAAGATCCTTAATATATTCACTTAATATTTCAACTCCTTGGAAATGCATTTGTAAAAGTAAGAAGGATTAACTAATACATCAGGCTAAAATTACTAAGACCTTGTTCACCAGCATAATAATGCTTTGAAGACCACTATTTCTAAATAAATGTAGCTCTTCTGTACTTAAATGGATGTCTTTTCTTCAGGTATTAAATGCACCACTCCTGAGACTTCATAAAATTTTTCGCTGCTTTTATGCTTTGTGACTCAGTGTTTTTCAGAACCACAATTATTAAAGGGCTTGAAGAGAAAGGACTATTTAAAAAGGTTAAAGAAATAGATTTATTTTACTAAGAGGAGAAAGAGTGCCAATGTGAGTGTATACATGTATGAGAGGTTATTTTATAGGGAATGAAGACAGCTGTTTTCTTTTTTCACTGTTGTAAAATATTAAGTGATAGACTTTCATTTTAAAGTGTATGTGTTTGACTTAGAGAAAATATTCAGTGAAGAATGTTACCAAGGGAAACTGGAGAATCTCCTTTTTTAGGTATTTTGAAAGAATGCTCAATGATACAGTTTAACTTGGACAGATTCTTGCTTAGTATGCTCTCTCTAAAACATAACCACAGATATCAGCATCATTTATGGTAGAGAATGGAGTAAACTTTCTTTTTAAATTCATTCAGCAAACATTTATAGGGCCTCACATTTCACCAGGTACTAGGGATTCAACTTCCAGTTCAGTCTGTATGCAAACAGACATGCAGATGGACATGTGGACAAAAAACTGAAATGCAGTGTGATAAGTGCTCTGCTAGAGAACGGGAAGAACTGGTCAGTAATCAAAACAGCCTTCCCCCCCCCCACACACTATACATGCTAATCGTAATGCCCCCTTTCTCAAAATAGTCTTTTACTGGGTTCTTTCACTGTGCCAGATGCTCTGTTCACATTACATTATTTACAACCTTATAAAATATATACTATCACTTGTCAGATTTTTTTGATGAAGAGACTAAGATTAGGAGAGATTTAAAAATTTTCCCCAAATCATATAGTCAGCAAATTGCAGTGATTGTTTTCAAACACAAGTTTTTGAAGAACTCAAATTCTTAAACACTGGGCCAGCCAGTCTAAATTTTGTAAGTATAAGGCTACTGGATGAGTGGGAACTGGACAGGTTGAGGAAAGCCTTCTGGAGGAGATGCCATACTACTGAGTATTGAATGATGAGGAGGTGGCTACCTCCGTGGGGTGGTGCTGAGGGATGGGAGGGGAGGTGGAACAGTGAGAGGTGGAGGGATGAGAAGGGTGAGAGAATGGTGGGAGGGGTGAGAGGTGGAGGGATGGGAGGTGGAGAAGACAAATCAGAGAAAGCAGCTGTAGAAGGACTGAATCTCAGTCACTTTTTATTTAAAGACCTTGTCATTCTAAAGTCCTCACTGAGTTCTCTGGCAATGAAAGCAGAGTTTTCAATGAGAGTGCTTAATTTATCATAAGAATGACAGTGGAGTTGTCACTTTCTTTCCTAGTTCAGTAGAAACAGAACTGCATCTGAGATCAGCATTCTGGTTGCTCTGTCTTTGGCCAAGCCATTTTCCAATCCCATTATATGCCACTTCTTTGCCTCCAGTCTGTAGCTTTCATGTAACTACCTTTTAAATTTTTTCTCTTCTTTTCTGAATAGACGCTCTCACTTTCCCATAGAGAACACCCCCTCCTTTTTAAGCACAGCCTCAATACCATCTCATGTGCCCTATTGTGATTGATCCCTATTTAAACACAGCAATCAGTTACCCTTAGTCTGGAATCTAATGTTACTGCATGACTTCACAGTGTCAATGGCCAAGCTTCCCTCTCAAACATTTTCAAAATACTTTTCTCTGGAAGGGAGAAGGAAGGAGCAAAACTCATTATTTCTTTCAGGCTTTTTTGATATTCCAGTTCTTCTCCAGTCAATTAATACTCATCTAAGTGGAGTATACTCCTATTCTCCTTTTATGCTGGGTCTCTTGTATACATCTGCCTTTCTGATGTCATACATCAGTATAAACACAGAAATATGAAGGGATTTGGTTTGTATTTTTTCCTGGTTTTGCTTCTTCTCAGGAAAATAAATTCTATTTCGTTTTTCTAACTGATACTTAGATACCCCTTTTACATCTCACTTAATTTTGTTTCAATAAATCAACTATTAGAGCTTTTCCAAGATCCAAAATCAACTCTTCCCTTTCCTACTTTAATTCAGAAGTAATTGAGAGGGAGTTGAGCCTCTTAGGGGGATTTAAGAAGTTGGCTTTATATTTGTAGCCATAAATGTCTTCCAACATTTAGTGCCTAAATGAGAGACCGGGACCCAGTGAGTCCAAGGCAGAGCTAGGGAATCAGTCTTCCCAGGCCCTCCCCACAGGCCCAGAGGCTGCCCAGACTTGCTTACCCAGCTAGAGAGGGGTGAACCGGGGTGGCCAAAGCCGGAGTGGACATGTTCAAGGCAGTTTCTCCATGTGGAAAACAGGAGGCCAATAAAAAATGAGATTCCTCCATGATGACATATGGAAAGAAAACTAATTTGTGTTTGTCTCCTTTGAAAACATCCTTATTCCCTTCATATTGGCCTGATACATTTTATTTTATATAGAGAATTACAGTAACCACTTAGGTAATATTCTTGAATATAATTACTTAAAACTTTTTCTGCTCACATTTCTCAGATTGAGGCCCTTTCATTCTACCCTTAAAGATATATGACTGTTCTATTATAACTGCTCTCCAGTAAAAATAATTGGTATTTTTACAGTGTGGCCTTTAATAATGCCCATATTTTCACATTTCCTGGGTTGATTTTATCAGTGACTTTACTTCCAAAATAATTTCCTTGCAGGAAAATATCAGAATGTAACTGTTCCCAAATCATATCTGGAGTAAGATCACTTGGGAACATGAGTCAAAAAAGTGTGTAACCAGCACAGCTCTGCTATTGAAATAGATTTCCCCAGCAAGCAAAAGAACATTGCAGATTGTTTAAAGACCTCAAGACATAGGGCATAGATTTTAAGAAGGTGAAACATAGGGCAGGGAGGAGTCCACTAGGACGGCTTGCTACATTGTAGTTTGTACCTCTATCTGGCTTTCTCCCACATAACCCTAACAAGAGAAAAAATGAGAGACAGAGAGAGACAGGAGACACTTCCATGTAACTAGTCTAAAATGATCCTAAAAATCAGATATTTGAACTTCCTCCAACTGGTGTCTTTAAAACATCCATTGATTAACAGGCAAATAGGATGAGTTAATTCATTATAAGAAGTGAATCTTTTGCTTCCGCCAGACTCTTTCAGCTTCATTATCATCAGATCTATCATTTCATTCAAAGTTCTTGGACTCACTGGCTATCACCCCTTTAATTCATCTTTGAAATAGTTTCAAGATCCCCTCTGTGTAGTCCAATTGCCTCACCTAAATTTGCATGAAGCGGATTCATTTATTCCTTAGCAAGTCTATTTGATGTGCTTTTTCCCCAGTGGCATCCATGGTGTAAAGCTGTCTGTTACCAGATCTGATCACAGTAGGATTCAGAATGCTCATTTTGGAAAGACAGCAGTTTTTCATAGAAGGGGGGAAATTCAATAAAATGCACACAGAGAAAGCTTAAGGATTGTTTTTGTAAGATTTGAAATACATTTTGCTTATACTCAAATGGTTTTCTGCACAGGATGAAAAATCCTACCAGCAATCAGCGTATTGTGTGACATTCAAGCCTGCCCAGGGTACGTGGCCAAGCAAGCAGAGCACTCTCTGGTCTACAGATTTGCATTGTTCTGCTAACTTTGCTATGCCAAAAGCACTCAGTTGCTTCCTTTCACTAGCCTTTATGGTCACAAGACAGACAGTTCTTTCTTGATTACTCAAATACATGTCTGATTCAGAAGGGGGAAAAGAGAGTTGCCAGCCGTCAACGCTTAGGAAGGGCAAGGCTGCTTTCACTTTTTAAGCCAACCTGATGAATCACCATATCCATGACTAATTGTAGTGTTAAAATGTGCCCAGTAACATAGCCTACTTTTAGAAAGGAAAATAATAACAGAGACACAAAGACATATGGAAGAAAACTAGATACTTCTAAATGAATAATATAGATGGCCCAATAATCACAATTAGCTTGATAAATATCTCTATATAGTCTTTTAATCAACTCCTAGAAAATATGGAAATGGCACAGCTCTCAGCCTGTCTTTCCTTCTTAGAGTTAACTTCACAGGCTCAAAAAATTTTTCCAAATGTTTTCTATCTCATAAGGTTAAGCATGGGCAGTGACTTCAATAAATTATGATGCTGAATATTTTTGTTTTGTGGAAATGATGAAAACAAACTGACTTTTACATGATGTATATACATACATATAATATAAATATACATATATACATAATATAAACAGATATACAAGTATATGCACACATAGTACATATATATAAATTATATAAGTGTCTAATATATGTACATATATATGTAAATCCAATGTTTTCTTTGAATAGATACCAACAATATGATAGTAAAAAATAGATGCAGTTCTTCTTGTCAACTATATAATCTGTTAAGGAAGAATTTACACATAAACAGAAATTCTAATATAGTAAGAAAAGATCAATATGCACAGGTTGTTAGGAGGGAAGCATAACAGAGAAAGCTTTGGGAAAATGAGAAGTGAGCTGATCTGACAAGACTTGTAGCAGTTAATCTTGTAAAGGTAGAGGAAGGGGTGGGGCAGTGAATGGAGGGATTTCCAGGTAGAGACAGCATAAGTCAAAAAAGGCAACTAGGAAAGAAACAGCATGAAATGTATGGAGAACAAAAATAGTTTGACTCAGGTAGAGTAGGGGAGGCAAACTGAGGGATGTGGGCCAAGTCCAGCCTGCTACCTGTTTTTGTATGGCTTATGATCTAAGAATGTTTTTTGCATTTTTAAATGGTATTTAAAAATCAAGAGTATTATTTAATATATTTTGCATTAAAATTATATGAAAATCAAATTTCAGTGTCCATAAATAAAATTTTATTGGAACACAGACATGCTCATTCATTTAGTATTGTCTACAGCTGCTTGCCTGCTACAATGCAAAGTTGACAAGTTGTGACAGAGGCTAAATGTGGTATTCTTGCTTTGCAGTGCTATATGATACATTACAAATCATAGTGAAGCAGTTAGAACTTGACAGTGTTTTGATTTCCATGCATATCACTATATTGCAAATGTTATTTTATTATAATTATTATTACTAGCACATACCTATCATGTTAAAACAAGAATATAAATGTGGACTTCAAATGCAAGACTATACATTTCAGACACAGTGGAGTGTGAATAATTTTAAGTTAACGAGTTTTTGAGTTAATGGCAAAGCATTGTGTTTGTAATGTAATAACATTGTAGCTGTGCTAATGTAATACAATATATATTAATATTCCCAGATTAAGAACTTGTCACAATATTCTCAACTCACAGGAAAGTAATAGAAAGATTAGGAAACTTAAAATGGGATTTCTCATACAGCAGAATTTCTACATAAAAATTTAAAAAGCAAAAATGAAGTTGCAACCAAATTGAGCTTCTGAGCTCATTTGTTAGCCAAGCAAGGAAAGTCATTTACCAAAGGTGAGTTATTAGAATGCAGCAACTGAAGAAACATGACCATAGAAAATAAACTTGTTTAAAACTATTAGTCTTTCCACAAGAACAGTTGCTTGAAGAGTTGAAGTATTTAGGAGCAACATCAACAGTCAATTGAAAAACAAGGCAAATAATGTCAAATGTTTTTCCTTGGCTTTTGATGGCCTCAGAGTTAATATTGAGTTTAAAGTAACTAAAGAATTAGCTTCTATGGATAGTCTGCTTTGGAACAACTACAGATGAGAGTATTTTCAAAGAGGTTGAGAAAGTACTAATTCAATACAACCTGAAGTGGAATCTGCTAAGATGTAGCAGTAAAACTATGATAGTAGTAAAAATATGTATGAAAGAAAAAGGCTTATTTGGATACATTTATAAAACTTGTGAAACTGTCAAGTGTTTATTCATTTTACTATTCATCAACAAATGCTTTGCATAAAATAGTTGAATGTATCATGTGTGATTGATACAGTAGTATCAGTGGTGAACTGTATTCATTTTCATGGACTTAACCATCATTCCCATGAATTTTTGATAGAAATAGAAGTTGAGTAACCTGAGTTGTCCTAGTCCTACCAGGTTGAAGCCTGATAGATTAGCAACGGTAAAATTTACTGAAATTTCTTGAACTCAGGGCCAAGATTGAAGTTTTTCTGAATGAAAAATAACATACTGAGGCACTATTATTAAACACAAAATAGTTTTGGAAGTAAGCTTTTGCTAAAGACTTGAATAGATTCCCTAATTAATTAAATCTTAAATTACAAGGTAAATTAAGACTTATACATGAAATTTATACTTTAGTAATTTCAATGACAACTAATATTTGAACCATAAGAAATGTCAGTCTTATTTATGTACTTCTATGGTGTGAAAAGTTAAAACAAGAAGGGTGATATCCAGCCCAATACAAATTTACAGTAGATGTGTGTTTGACCCCAAACTACAGATTGTTCCAGAAGCATTTTTCACACCTAAATGCAAATGAGAAGGAAAGTTCCATATTTCAAAAGCTGTTGAACTGTGCAATTGAGTAGCTTCCACCTAACCTTCAATCAGAAATGATTGATCCACAATATAGTATGATAAAAAAAACAAATACAGAAAAGAATCTAAGAGAATTCTATAAATGCTTTCCAAATTATAACTATAATTAAAATTATATACTCATAGATAGGTATCAGCATTTGGCAATGCCTATATGTGTAAAATCACATTTTCAAAGTGAGATACATGAAGTCTCATTAGAGATCAACATTAACAGATGTACACTTGTGATCAGTTCTTATGACAGAGAACACTAACTTTGAACCCCAATTAAATGAAGTGTTATTCAAAGGAAAAATAATTCCAGTGTGTTCTCATTAGTGGACCGAAGTACAAAAAATAATTGGACTCAATTATTCTTATTGTATTTTTAGCTTTGCAAGTAAAAAATTGTGGAAATTTGTTTTTCTCATTACATACTTCCCTATATAATATCCTCAATTTTGCCTCTTGGCTTGAAATGCCTAAAATATTTACCTTACTGCCTTTTTCAGAAAAATTTTGCTGATTCTTAAGTAGAGTATAAAACAATAATCAAAGCATGGCAAACATTTAGATGGAGTAGCATATAAATAATAAATGAGTAAATGCAGGATTCAAATGCATATCTGTCTAAATCCAGAGCCCATGCTTTATATAGTTAACCTTTGTTGTTTCACACACACAAATATATGTGTGTATGTATGTATATATATATATATATATATAGGCAATTATAACAAATAATAAAATTCTTCTCTTTCATACTCAATAACTCTTAGTGGTATTAAGATGTTCAGCATTTCCTTCAATCTCTTTCCTTCCTATGCATAATTACACAGTAACCTACTCCCACACTTCTACAAATTTTCATCTTAATGTATTTTTTATACCTTAGTTTTTAACACTATGCCTTGAACATTTTATATCATTAAATATTATAAGAAGATATTGTATATAATAATACTGATTATTTAGGAAATTTCCACTTTGTCCTATTATAAATAGTATTTTGATTACTTTTCTAGTGAGCAAATATTTTTTTGCATATATAAAAAATGTTTCACTGATACAAAATACTAGAGTAATAATTAATCTAATTATATATATACTTTTAAGTACCTTTTACTAATCACCAAATAGTCCTTTGGAAAATTTGTGTTAGTTTAATATTCCGCTACCAGTATTTAACCACAACCTTGTTGGCAAATGTGTATAAAAGCCTCGTTTAACTTGAGAGGCAAAAAAAATCAGATTTTACTATTTTGATTTTTATTTATTGTATTCTCAGTGATGTTAAGGAAGTTTTTAACCATGCATTTTTCTTTCTAAATTGGCAATGCCACTTACTCATGCAGTTACAGATTTGTAAAGCCATAATTCTTGATGCATGTGTTTAAAATTTTTCAGGAGATGTTTTTAAATTTCCTTTAAGTGTATTTTTGACCCTTAAAATTTTTAAATTTCATATTGTTAACCTTGTTTGTCTTTTCCTTCATGTATTTTCCTTTGTTTTGATGTTATACAAGCATTTCTTTCCCCCAAGACAAAATAAACATTTATTCCTAATTTCTGCAAGCTTCAATTTTTTAATTTAACTGTTTAATTCATTGCAAATTTATTTTGATGGAAGTTATAAAATGCTTGTCATTTTTCCAAATATTAACCAAATATTCTATAATCATTTATTAAATAATATTGTCTTTATTTTCTGATTTGAACTGCTAGCTTTGCTATATACTAAATTTTTTTACCTATTCAGAGTTGTTTGTGGATTGTTTATTCTATAGCTTTAATCTACCCATTTTGGCTTAAGTAATCCACTGAATAACTGTTGAATTTTAGCATATGCAGCAGTCTAGGAAAAATCACAGCCACTATATCATTACCTTAATAAATATAATTTAATATAGAAATTAGGGCTTACACAAATGTGGAAGGTACTGGAGGTGGGAAAGTCTGGAGACTGCAGCCCAAGGGTCAGAGACTCAGTTATGACTTCAACCCAAAATCCTAGCACATAATTGAGAAGCTTGAGCTTACAGAGAAGTCTGAGAGGTCATATCTGACAGTCACAACTATGAAGTGGGAGTTCATGGTAAGAACTCAAAACTATTCAGGGAAGGAACTTCTGGGAAACAATCCCTAGCTTCTGACCTGTGGTGTAGAGGTGACTTAGAAGGGGGTGGTAGCGATGAAACCTTGACAACTGATAATCCAGAACTGCATTTAATTTAATATCCAGTATGGTATTTCCTTTTATCTCTTTTCTTTAAAACTTTCTCTTTTTGTCATTCATTCTTTGTTAAATATTAGCATTAGACTCACTTTGTCAAATTCTCCCTTCCCACTAGAATTTTATTTGAGATTGAGCCTAGATTTGATTAAACCTGAATTAGTTAGGAAACAACTCATACATTTCATTAAATTCAATCTTCCAATTTTTATATTTGTAATAGATACACCATTTTTCAATTATTCTTTTATGAGCTTCAGTAAAGTTCTATAGTTGTTCCCATAAAAACCTTGCATATTTCTTAAAATGTATTTCTGGGTATTTTTTTTATTGTTACTTTAAAATGAATCTAATTTTCCATTACTTTCACTAACTGGAAATTGCTAATATATATTTTTAAAAAGCTATTACGTTTTGTGTATTTATTTTGTCACTAAAAAAATACTGACTTTGTTTTTTTCATAAACATATAATCATTTTTGTACAAGTAATTTTTTTTCTTCCTATTCAGTATTTACACCTTGTTATGGTTTGTTTTATGCGTAAACTTGGCTATCTTAGAGTACTCAGTTATTTAATAAAAAATAAATCTAGGGTTGCTATAAAGGTATTTTATAGATGAAGCTGACACCTGTGATCAGTTAACTTCAAATAAAGGAGAATACACTTGATAAAGTGGATAGCTCACATGCAGTCAATTGAAAGGCCTTAAGAACAAAAATTAAGTTTCTATGGTGAAGAAATTTTGCCTCATGGCTGGAGCATCAACCCCTTTCTGAGTTTACAGACTGCTAGCTTGACCTACAGATTTCAGACTTGCCATCCTCAGCAACTGAATGAGTAATTCCTTAAAATATTCTATGCATTTTATAATAATTCTATATAAAGAATATATTTTATGTATATTACATATATTGAAATATATACATATGTATATATATGTGTGTGTGTGTATATATATATCCTATTGGCTTTATTTTTCTGGAGAACTCAACTGATTACATATCTCATGTTTATTTTTCTGTTTTACTAAATTGGCTAAAATTTTCTGGACAATAATAAGTAAGGGGGGGTGATAAGGAACACCTTGTTTCTCTGCTGGCTTAAGTTTATTCATGTTATATTTTACAAATAAGAAAAATGCAGGCTATAGTTGAACATCCTTTTAAGATTACAATAAAGCATAGAAGACTTTTAAAGGAGGGCACATAGAGAACCTTCACACTTTGAAATGCACCACATTGGCTGCTCTGTGCAGGAGATTAAAATGGAGGCAAAGAGACCACTTAGGAAGCCATTTCAGAATCCTGGGCAAGAGGTCATGAGAGCCTGAATCAGAGAATTAGCCAAATGAGTAGTAGGGGATGAGTTAGGGCCAATATTTAGAAAGAAAGTTCAGAATTTAAGATTGGGTGTGAATAGTCAAGCAGGATATAGATTCCACAATGGCTCAAGTTCTGGTGTAGTTATTTGATTGAGTGATGCATTATTAATTAGGTACAAATTACAAAATATGAGAAAATAATGAGCTCAGTTTGTCTGTGAGACACCCATGTGGGAATATCCAGATAGCTAACCTCGGGAGTCCTCAGGACTCTTTATATGTGTCTATTTCAATGAGTGTGAAAGTTAAACCACAGTGAATGTATAAAGTAAGAACAGTAAGACAAGTTTCAAAGCCTGGTAATTACCAAGGTTTGAGAGGTCCATAAAAAGAGAAATTCATCTATGACACAGAGATCATGAAAAAAGAAAACAGAAAACTTATGGCCTAGGATCATATATTTTAAAAAAGGAATATCTATCTACTATCAGGCAAATTACAGACCCAGAGACAGAAAACTTCAAAGATCTACCTGCTGTAGTTCTTATACTAAATTTCATTGGTTTCCTTTTGATTTCTCATGCTCAGATAAAAGTAACCTGTATTCAATAAATATTTCAGGAACTTCATATTTTGCTTCTATGATGTTATCCACAAGAAATAATGCTGAATGCATACAAAAATATAATTTTAAACATATAGCAGGGATCTTTTCATTAAATAGAAAAATAGAAAAAAATGTCTTAAATGCCTACCAAGGAGAGATTGTTATATATGTTATGGTATATCCATACAATGGACAGTTATGGATCCATAGAAAAACATATTATAGAAAATTATTTAATAGCATAAATATAATTTGTATTTTATTAAGTAAAAATAACAAGTTTAAAACTAGGCTTAAGACACACTTATCTTTTTTTAAATCAAAATTTAAACAAATGTTCTGTGAGTCCTGTATGGGGGCAAATGCAGTCATGTCTCTTTTACTTTTTCAGTTTAATAGCCTGATCTCAACCACTGTAATCAGAAAGAAGTTCAGTATTACACTCTTGAAAAACCACATCCTCTCCCTGCTCTTACATTTTACCCTTCCAATTCCTCCTCCTCACAAAATCTTTCCAAGAACTCTAGATTATTTACTTCTAAAGGAACTTGCTTCTCAATGGCAGTCTGACAGATTACTAAGAAGTACAGTGACTCCACTACTGCCTTAGACTTTTTTCTGCTGTAAAATGTTCCTGATGAAGACTACTTCAGAAAGTTTTGGCAATGCCTGCTCTCCAATGATGCCATGTAAGGTTGTGTACAGAGTATGGGAGAGTAACAAGATCAGTGGTTACCAGGAGCTGGAAGGGGAAGGAATGAATAGATGGAACAGGGTGGATTTTTAGGGCAGTGGAAATACCCTGTATGATATCATAATAATGGGTACACATCATTATATATTTGTACAAACCCATAGAATGTACACCACCACGAGGCAACTGTAATATAAACTATGGATCTTTGGTGATTATGATCTGTCAATGTAGGTTCATTAATTTTAACAAATATATCACTCCAGTGGGGGATGTTGATAATGAGGAAGTCTATGTATATGTGGGAGTAGGGAAAATATTTGGAAAATCTTTGTACTTTCCCTTCAGTTTCACTGTGAACCTAAAGCTGCCTTAAACAAATAAAATCTTAATTAAAAAAATAATATACTATACTAGCACTAATCAAAAGAAGACTGGAGTGATTATAGTACTAATAGTCCAAATAGAATTCAAGGTAAAAATATTATCATTAATAAAGAAACTCATTTTATAATTATAACAAGGTGAATTCATCAAAAGCACATAAAATAAAATGTTATGCACATAATAACAGAGCTTTAAAATATGTAAAGCAAAAATTGATAGAACTGAAAAGAGTGATAGACAAATCCATAATTATAAACAAAGATTGCAACAAAACTCTCTTGATACCAAAAGATCAGAAAATCATAAAATCAGCAAGGATATAAAAAACATGAACAACAGTATTAACTAAGTTGACTTGGTTGATATTTAAATAACACTCCACTCCAAAATAGCAGAAAACACATTCTTTTCAAGTGCACACAGAACATTTATCAAGATACCAATAGACTAGGCATAAATAAGTCTCAATAAACTTTGAAGAAATTTAAGTTATACAAAATATATTCTCTGACTACAAAAAAATTAAATTACAAATCAGTGATGGAAACATGTCTGGAAAATACTCAATTATTTGAAAATTTTAAAACATGTCAACATTAACACAGGAATAGAAAGATTAGAAAGCACTTTGAACTGAGTGGAAATGAAAATACAATATATTAAAATATGTGGGATGAACTAAAACTGTTCTTTATAAGAAAAAACGTTCTTAAGTGAATGAACTAAGCTTCCATCTTAAGAAATTAGCAAAAGAAAGATGAAACTCGAAAGACTTCCTGTTATTCAGCTATTTATTACTTACATGTAGCATTTCTCATTATGATATAATGAATATTAGGGGCCTGTAACCAAGGTAATCAGGAATGATGAGTATGTCTTTCAATCTTATTATTACTACATGCTTCACTCAATCAAACTCATTCATTTATTGGTGCTTCTTATTCATACAAGAATATAAATTTGCAGTTTTCTCTCCTTTATCTCATCTGTTATTCCACAATGGCTTCGTGACCTATACATGTCCTCCTAAAGTCACTAGATTATCATATTATGTTTCTACTAACCCAACTTGGAAATTTTGATTTTTCTATCCTGCTCTCTGAAGGATTTTCCTTCTTGTGGTAATGCTGGCAGACAAAATTAAGAATACCACAAGGAATTTTGGCTTTTTATGGTAAGATGGGAAATCTTTGGAAAGTTTTAGAAAAGAGGTAACATAATATGACTTTCATTTTATGTAGGTCATTCTGGCAACTGTCTACACATAAAATGCAGGAGGGCAAGACAGGTTCAGGGAGGACAAATAAGGTATTTATATAATCCAGGTGAGAGATGATAGTAGCATGGATTCCGGTAGCAGTGGTGGAGATGGTGAGAAAGTTAATTTCAGAAATATGTACAAGGTAGAGCCAAAGAATTTACTGATGAATTGGATTTAGAGCATGAGGGAAAAGGAAATACAAGGATGACTCCAAAGCTTTTTTGTTTTGTTTTTGTCAAAATGAACAGAACAATAGATGCCATTTTCCTGGGATGGAAAAAAAAATCACTAACAGTTATGGAGAGTACTCCACATGCAAGGTGCTATGCTTCAGACTTGATGTTCATTATCTCATTTACTTCTCACAGCAATTGTGTCTGGATGGTTGCCACAATGATCCTGTTTTACAGACCAGGAAGTCAAAACATAAAAGTAGGTAAGTAACTTGCTGAAGGTTACATGGCTGGTGAGTGGTGGAGCTAGAACGTGAGGTCATGCTTTCAACAGTCATAGTACATGGCCTCTTGGGCTAGTATATGGACAAAGGTAGCCCCTCCGATTAGTATATGAACATATGCCTTTGTGTATGAAAAGGGAAGTTAGGTTGAGTGTATTGGGAATCATAGAGCAAGTAATTAATTTACGTTGCACCATGAAAATATGGATTAAGAGATTAAGTGTTTCAATGTAGTAAATTGCCCCCTGTTGAAAGAATTGGGCAAAAATCTGCTATTGAGGAAAAGAAATATACTATTCCTCCAAAACTTAAGTTTGGAGTTAGAATATATCCCCTGTGCATTTGGAAGGAGGAGACCAAAAACTCAGAACTCTAAAAGAACTTTATGAGGCAGACAGGATTCCTCTGGGACTTCATATCAAGCTATTTTCAGTAGGCAGTACAAATATTTTGTTCAAAATGCTAAGAAACACTCTTAAAACATCTCCTAATAGGGTCATAAATGGCCTGTTAAAATGAACAGAAACCAATTTGCTCCTATGCCTATGATATTATTTTACATGAGAAATCAGTATTTACTTCTATTAATTTTGTTCTAACTAAACAAAGCCTACTTTGGCCAATAAGTGTAGATATGAAAAATGACTTTGATAAGGATTAGTCTTTAAACTTGAGGCAAAAATGCTTTTTTTGGTTTTAACTCATTAGGATGGCAATTTATTTCTAAAATTAGCTCTTCCTTTCCTTCTGCGTTATTTAAAAGCGGTTGTTACTTTTTGTACTTCTTTACATTCCTGGTAGCATGTAATTCAGTGCTAACTTAAATATTTGTTGATCAACTGGCCCTTCTTACCTAATTAAAAGAATTCCAACACTTGAAGAGAGAAATAACATAGCACTCTAACCACTTATGGGTGTTCTCCTACACTTTGGGGTACTTAACTATCAAGTCTAAAGTTATAGAGTGAACGTAATATTTTTCTACTGTAGGATGCATGAGATGAGAAAAGCCAACTCTAAAGCAAACTGTAAAGTTCCCTGTGCTCTATTTTCTATGGCTGCCCTTCTCCTGTGGGGCATCCCTCCTCAAACCTTCAGGGGTGTCTAGGGTCTGCTATCACAATTTGTTTACTTAAATAGGCTCTGATATCAGTCATTTTGACCTTAGTGAAAATTAAAACTGCTGTATAGTATATTCTGTCCTTACAGAATTTTTATTTTAAGTCTTTTTTTATAACATGATTTGGAAAGCACTATCCTCCTCCTTTAAAAACATTGAACGTCAGAGATTAAGAAGAGATATCAGTGAAGGTAGAGGACTCACCTTAAGAAACCTATTTATGCAACCCAAATAACACACGTCTATGTGTAGCTAGTCCCAAAATGAACTGTAATAAACCACATGAATTAGTAAATGAATCTGAGGTGCCTGAATAATAGAATCACAGAACTGGTCAGCACCTAAGAATTTACTGTATGTTCTTTGCTCCCACCCAAGGCAGCGATCTTCTCTATAAGAGCACTAACAGATGGTCAACAACTCATACCACTATTTTGGTTTTTCTTGTTAAAACAGCAAAATTTCAGAAATTTCTTGGCAAGCTGCTGTTCAACTCTAGAAGTGCATCTGCTCAGAAAGCCAAAAATAAACGTTTTCTAAAGGAATCAAGTATGCTCCATAAAATCCAGGCCTGTAGTAAGCAAGAATTTCACTGCAAGTTAACTCTATTATGATGGTGGTGAGGTCCTTTGTGCCAGAACAAGAGATATTGAATAATATAGCTGGTGATGGATTGAAACAAGGGCAGAAAGTTGTGAACTGAGAGATGTATGCTCCAAACCTGGACAGCATCGAATTTCAGAAAGTGAAGAAATGATGTTTCATAAGGCAGTTTCATTTCATAATTTTGTTATTGTACTTATTACACAAGAAATATGTCATTAAACTTAAATAGACACAATATTCAATGGAGTAAATTTGGACCAAAAATACCCTTTCACAGACAGAGTCAATGGGGTGGTGAACTTAGTAAACAAATTGGACTGAAAAAAGAGTTTTTGAGCACTGTGTACTAATCTGTGTGCATTTCTGTATGGTATAATACACTTGTAATACTTCTTAAAATGAAACAATGTTATAAACTTTTATTTTATTTCTATACATAGTCATTAAATTTCAAATTTATTCAGTAGATGATATGACTGCACACATATCAAAATTTGACATATAACCTTTCAGTCATTTATACAAAAAGTGATAACCTTGGTAATCTATATATTGTTCTTTCTGCTTTTGGAAGTTTTCCATGACTCATTTAAAGGAGAAAAGATTACATGAATATTCAGTATATATAATAAAGCATTTAAAATAATTTCTACTCTAATATAGAAATAAAACAGAGACATTTTGAAATATAATATTCTGTTTCAGTTTGAGGAGGTTTGAGGAGGGATGCCACACAGGAGAAGGGCAGCCATAGAGAATAGAGGATAGGGAACTTTACAGTTTGCTTTAGAGTTGGCTTTTCTCATCTCATCTCAATCTAGCTAAAAAGCTAGATTCATGAAAATATGTGGGTATATATTACAGGCAGAAATTAATTTCAAAAGATGAGGCAATTTTACTGTGCCATACTCAATACTGGTAGAAATAACATTGATTATTTCATGAATTATACCACTTTAAGGAGATTTCTTCATGATCCTGATTCTAACTCAAAATACCTTCTTCTCATCACTCTTCTTTACTATGCTCCTAACACCCTCTCCCCAACAACAGGCTAAATAAATAAATATAAAGCTCTATTAAGGTTTTTGTACTTCAAATGGTTCTTACAAAATTTTTGGATAGTTTGAGTGCAAGCTGATCAGAAACATGGATTGAATTCCCTCTGAGATTTACAGTCAAGGTGAAAGGACTGGGCAGACTGCAATGGTTTAACAAGAGCAAAGAAGTCAAGAATATGCAGCCTCCCAAGTCTTTAGATTTCTTCCCAATTCACTTATATGTAAAAGGGAAGCACGTGCTGGAAGCCCCAGTTTGGAAAACTGCCTGGTTATCTGCTCTAGTGTCCTCCTGCACTAGCACCCCATCCACCACTCACAATCTTATCATCTCAACCACCATGATTTTGAGTTAAAAGAAGAGCCTAGAGTGAAGTATATGGTCCTTCTACTTCTATCCCATATCTGAGTCTCTGATGGGCTCTGAAAACTCTTGTAGTAAGAAAATAATTTATTACACCCCTTCTTGTAACCTGAAGAAAAAAATTGACAGGCTTTCTATTTTATGATACTCTCAGTTTTCCATCAGAAATGTTCTGAGCTGTGTGCTCCTTATTTTCTGAGGTACAGGCTTACTACACATCAGGCACAGAGAGGTGGGCAGAACAGCCACCCTCCTTCCCCTCATGGAGCTTGTGTGGACATTTCATGGGACTGGCATCTAATCTGCAGGAGGTGTTTCCGTTTCATTTGGGTGAAGTAACATGCCTGTATTCCACAGGATAAAGACACAGTGAAGATCCGAGGGAGGAAACGCTGTTAAAGAGTCAAGGTAGGAAGTAAGGAGGGTATGAACCAGAAAAATGGAAGAAGAAATGGAAAGGGGAATCACACACAAGATAGTTTAGATATTAAAAAAACAGGACCTGGTAGCTGCTTTACTTTGGCAATCAAAGATGAATTTCACTGGGAAAAATAGTTGTGCTGTTACAAAGAAAATATAAGAGGCTTGGGAAAGATGGTAATGAGTTTATATTTGTGTGTTAGTTTTATGTGTTGTGTCACAGATTCCTATAAACTTAGCAGTTCAGAACAGTCTACCTTTATTATCTCACACTTCCTGTGGAACAGCAGTTTGGGCATGGCTTAGCTGGATCCCTGCTCAGGAGCTCACAAGGCTGTAACCAAGCTGTTGACCAGGCTGCGATCTCATCTAGAATCCTGAATGGGGAAGGTCCACGTCTTTTCAGGTTTCTGGCAATGTTCATTTCTTTGTGGCTATGTGCCTGAAGGTTCCAGCCTATGACTGGTTTTTGGCTGGAGTCCATCTACATGTCTCAGAGGTAGTTCCTTGACATGTGGCCTTCACAAAGAGTTTCCAACATGGCCTTTTGCTTCATAAAGGGCAATGGGAGAATCTCTAGCTGAAGTATACAAAGATAGTCTTCTATAACATAATTTAATGAAGGCAGTGACATTCTGTCACCTTTGCCATCCAGTATAACCTATCCAAGGGAGTGAAATCCCATCGCTTTTGCCATATTTTATTGGTTAAAAGCAAGTCACAGGTTCTGCCAACATTCAAAAAGAGAGGATTTTAAAAGAGCAGGACTCATTGGAGGTCACCTTAGGGTGTTCTGCCCCAGGCTGGATGTGTTGTGTTTGAGATGCTAGAGAGAAGCCTTTTAGTGTACAAGTCACCAGCAGCTATAAACTCGACAGTGCAGAACTAGAAAGTTTTGTCCTTAGTGAACTCTTGAAAACAATTTGAATTAAGCTACTTCATCCTCATAATATTTCTTTAGCCAGCTTGTGCTAGATAGAGGAGTAAACCTTACTTTGGCAATAAAAAAATGAAATAGTATTTGTTAGGTGGTAACAAAAATAAAATATAGAAAGATACATATAATGACATCACTCAGATAGGGCTAGAAAGTATAGAGATAGATGTTTATCCTTTAAGGCCAAAGATAAAATTATTTAATTTTCTTATCTGTAAAGCATCATAGCACATAAATTGGCAGACTCTCAGCCAAATATCTCTTGGAAAAGAAGTAATACCTCCCACTACACTTTACCTTTTGAGCCAATTTCCATCTAACACACAAAAGTTAACTCTGGTCAGCTCTCAAAATCTTGACCTTTGAATATCATTTGGAAAATTGAAGGGAGATTTAGAAACAAGGCAATATGCTAAAAATTGATGCTGCATAACCATTTACTCCTTTCGTTTCCATCTTCTATCCCTAGGTGAATAAATAAAATGAGTGTAGATCAACTACATCTTGGATTTATGTGGCCAAATCTACCAACAAATCAGTATCATCACTTGTGCATAAAGCTACAGTTTTACTCTCCCTGTTTTTCACTTATGGTGGCTTTGGCCAATAGCCACTCCATTCCCTAAAGGCCGAAAGTAGAACAAAAGTTCATCTTATTCCACATAGAAAAAAATAAATCCAATAACTCTGTAAAGAAGAATTTCCTTCTGCTCAAATTTTGTATTAGTTACGTTACATAACCATAGACTTTAAAAAGTTACTTCATAGCCATATTTTTTAAATCTAGATAAAAAACCTCAAAAGTCACATCATAACCTGGGGAAATATTTGGGACATATATGACAAAGGATTGTTTTCTTTTATAACTGAGGACCCTTTAAAATCAGTAACATAGGGTTAAAACAATAATAGTAGAAGAATATATAAAAGACATGAAGAAATTCAATGGCTAATATACTTCTGGAAAAAAGTACAAATTTAGAATTAAAGACATGTGAATTAAATCAATGAACTACTTTAAACTATCTAATAAGAAAATTACTCTACCCAGGTGGAAATGCATAAAAATTAGTACTTTTAAGTAACTAGAGATGGCATGAATTGGCACAAGCTTTCTGGAAGACAATTTCAATATAAAAAATATCAAAAAGTCAAAGTGTAATGATTCTTTCAACAGCAATTCCACTTCTAGGAACTACTGTTAACAGGGGGAAATGTGACTTAGCTCCAAGAATTTTTATCATGGTTTGCTTATAATAGGAGAAAATGGGGATAAAAGAATATTCAATAATAAGGGATTAGTAAAATTAATTATTGTATAGTCACACTTTAAAATACTATTAGTCTGCAATAGACATGTTTAACCTATTTTTCCACTCTATGCCCCATTGTTTCCTCCCTGGTAACCATCCAGCCTCACACCACATACAGGCACATTCCACTTTGCACCCACCCCTTTCCCCTGAATCCATAGCATTAGATCAAACTAGCCCAATAAAATGTTCTGTCCTGCAATTAAGAGGCTCTGGTAAATCTGCACTTTACTTAACTGGAAGACCTGTGAACTCAGCTGCAATAGAGGAACTGTTTACACAGAGAAGGAAAGATAGAAAAGAATGAAGCAGGGCAACAAGGGGAAAAACCAAGGAAAGGAACATTGTGGGGTGTGTGCTAGGGCCAAAGTCAAGCATCAAAACCCAGAATTGTAGAAGAAGCTTATTTCTGAAGAACCTGACTTTCTATTTCTTAGCCCGTCCTCTCACCTTTCCCTGGTTTTCATTTAGGTGTTGTACACATTTATCATTTAGCAGTTCCCAAGAAGAACTTCCTAATAACACCCAAATTCTTCCTTTGGACACTGGTCAACCTCCCAAACCCGCCATCAGCACTAGCTGTGCTGGTGAGAGGTAGCCCAGGTGCACGTAACTCACTGTGGAAGCTGAAGCTGCCAGAAGCCAGTTCTCTCACCTCCGGTAAAGGCAGCGGGTGGAGTCCCACCCGAGCTCTCCCTCCAATGCCCCCTGCCCGGCCTTTGAACCTTGAATAGCGGCGCCCTATCCACACCACATGCTCTCTGCATTCGGGACTATGCATCACCCTGTGCTCCTGCTTATTCCCGCATTAGCCCTCAGCTTCCCTCCCACTGGTTTTCTGGGACCCCAATAGCCTTTCAAACTATTCCCTTTGATCAAGATAGCCAGCACATTTTATGGGAATATTTTAAAATATAATAACAGGCACTTTTCTTCTTCACATTTCCATATATACAGTGCTGTCCTCCCTTCAGCTAGTGGAACCTTGGCCATTTTGTTAGGGAGGCCTAGAATTAAAGCAGGAATACAAGATGACAAGGTGTCCATGCTCAGCTTTTTATTTCTAAAGTTAGATTTTTTAATTCCCAGTGAGATTCCTGATACTGAAGCTTTGTTTAAAAGGATAAAGTTTTTCTAAATCCCCTAAAGTCCAATTCTCATATAAGCATATAGACCTGGTAGACTTTGGTCCTTGAGTTTTACTACAACTCTAGAGAGATGGCAAAGAATATGATGCAAGGGATATGCTCAGTACAAAGAAGGAAGGAAGCAGGCACACATCTCAGGATACAATTAAGTTCATGAGGTACCTGGTTCTCTTGTCAGAACTAGAAGAGCCACACTGCCATCCCTGTGCCTCAGCCAAAGGCAGAGAGCAAGTTAATTCCAAATGCCCTCAGGAAACTGAAACAGATTGAGTGGTTGACTCTCTGCTTCTCTGTCAACAGGCCAAAGAGCTCTACAGCAGGAACTGCAGAGGGAGGCATTCAACAACATATCCCAAAGAATGCTCCAGTCTTCCCACAACCGATCAGAGACCCAGAAGCTCCTCTGTGGCCAGTAGATGAATGTATAGATGTCACAAGAATTTTGAAGGGACTCTGGATTGGAATAAGGAGACCACATAGAATAGGCAGCTCACAACTTGAGACAACTGGCAGGAATCAGGACATTACAAGTTAGTATTAGCAAAATGTTTGACAAGTTCGTGTAGAACCAGACACATCTCAGAAGTCACCAGCACAGGGCCCTTGAGGAACAGAGCAATTCCTCTGCAGCAACAGACATCAAGAACATGGAAGACAATGGCCCCTGCCGTGTGAAGATGAGTACAATTTCCACCTGAATATTGGAAGAAGTATGGGGAAGGGAAGCTTTCAAAATAGGGTTCTAACTTGTTGAAAATTAACCTATTTCCTCACAAAAGACTGTTATCTTAACTTGAAAAAGCTGTACCTAAAATTAAATCTTTACCTGGAATTGAATCTTGTGAGCAAGATGAAGTCCTTTAAATAAAATAATGGAAGTTACAAAATATTTTGCACATATAGGTTAGAAAGAATACATTTAATTCCTACTACTGTAATCAAGTAAACTCAGTAAGACAACAGACAATGGACAAATGTGTGTGTGTGTGTGTGTGTGTGTGTGTGTGTGTGTGTGTGTGTGTGTGTGTGTTTAGAGATATTGGAAAGCCAATATTGAAAAAGAGACTAAAGATGCAGTTGGATTTTTTCCTATTTCCAAGGTTACTACTTTTGTACCTACACCCTCAACTTTGTCTCCTTCACCTGCTCTTAGATCTTGTTTCCTCTATAATAATTTACCCTGATATAGGAGAAGAACATAAAATGAATCTAAGTTCATTATTTAAAGAGAGAAAAAAGAAACATGGATGCTAACATAACTCATGTCCTCAAGTATTTCATATCATATGACAAAGAGAAAAGAAAAACTTGAGTAAAGTGTCAGAATGTTTTTAAACTTCATTACATAGTACATTTCATCAAATAAGAAAATGGGAACAAAGAGAGTGCAAGAATAAAAACTGGTAGGTGCCAAGTCACCATGGTTGCTGGGAACAGTGATTTAGGGACACTGGTAGCGACACCACATAACTCTAGGTAATGTGTTGGAGGGAGGGTGCTGCAAGGAAAATGCAGGGTGTGTATAAAAATTATCTGCTGAAGGGATGAAGCTAAGGTGGGTAGAAGTCTTTTGTACAACATCCAGTCCTATGAAATCATACCACAATGGCAATCACCAGTGTTGGGAGACAATTCTCCATTGGTCTCTCAATTTTCCATTTATCTTGTGAGCAGTGGCACTAACTAACCAGCTTTATCTTTTTAAGAAGGTTTGTATAGTAAACAGCTTTGGAAGATAGAGCTAGGTCTCCCTCTGGGTCATAGGGTTCCTTTGCTATTGTCTGTTAAAGACATTGTCTCCTTCTGGAGCAAAAGCCAGGCAGGTTTGTTTACTTCCCAATAAAATATCCAAGTGTGCTAAGCTTGGGGCTTTTCACTTGTGACAGGAAACCACTGCATTTGAAGCATCCACCTGGCCTCTCCTATTAACCCTGTGGGATGTTTATAAAGGCAGGGAGAAAAAAATGTAAACATGAAACTCATGCTGCCTTCTGTGCTGTAATAATATCCTTTATCTCTGAACCAGGCATCTTATGTCCTCTGCCAGCATCCATGAAACTGTGACAGGCTAACTTACTAATGTAAAAGTAAAGCTTCAAAACTTTCATGGTTCCTGATAATATTATGAAAGCCTTGATCTGTGGTGCTTAAAATTCTGCCCAGCAGGAGGGTCCAGCATCATCTGAGTAACACATGCTGCTGAGAAAATATTACCAAAGAAAGAAGAAAATAATAATATGTTTCATTAATTACTCTTAACCTTTTAAAAAAAATGAATAAGAAGGTCTATATTTGTGACTATAAAAAAATTGAATCTCTGAATCAACTTGATAAGTAAACTGTATTGCCTAGAATATCAGCCAAAATTTTAGCTATATTATTTAAATTGTTTGAGATAAATCTGATAAAGAGAGCAGCTTGATGTGGGACCCTGGGCCTAGCTCTAGTCAAAGGATGTGTTTCATGAAATTTTATTAAAAAAGCAAATATACAGCCCACCTCAACAGGATTTCAATGTGATTTTACATGTTAGCTCTATTGAGGCAGATGTGAACAATGCAAATCTACAAGATTTTTTATGATGTTGAGATATGCTATTTAATTGAGACTCATGATTCTAAGAGTTGGTAAGAAGAAGCCATGTTCATGACTGATAAAAATAAATGGCATTCTAACTAGAGGTACAAGAGTAGTACACTAGGAAATAGACATCTTGACATTTTTAGTAGTGTTTAAAAAGAATATAACTAAATATTTTTCTTAACAAATGATTTAAAAGAGCATTGGAGAATGGACAGTATATTAGTTAGGGTGACAGTAACTATTCCTAGAAGTGGAATTTCTGAGTCAAATGGTATTTCTATTTTGAGTTTTTTGAGGAACCTCCATACTGTTTTCAAGGATGGTTGAACTAATTTACATTCCCACCAGCAGTATAGGAGGGTTCCCCTTTCTCCACATCCTTGCCAACATTTATTGTTGTTTGTCTTTTGGATGTTGGCCATCTTAATTGGTGTGAGGTAATATCTCATTGTGGCTTCAATTTGCATTTCTCTGATGATTAGCGATGTGGAGCATCTTTTCATGTGTCTGTTGGCCATCTGAATTTCTTCTTTGGAGAAGTGTCTGTTCAGATCCTCTGCCCATTTTTTAATTGGATTATTTGCTTTTTGTTTGTTGAGGTGCATGAGCTCTTTATATATTTTGGATGTCAATCCCTTATCGGATATGTCATTTATGAATATATTCTCCCATACTGTAGGATGCCTTTTTGTTTTATTGATGGTGTCCTATGCTGTACAGAAGCTTTTTAGTTTGATATAGTCCCACTTGTTATTTTTGCTTTTGTTTCCCTTGCCTGGGGAGATATGTTCATGAAGAAGTTGCTCATGTTTATGTCCAAAAGATTTTTGCCTATGTTTTTTTCTAAGAGTTCTATTGTTTCATGACTTACGTTCAGGTCTTTGATCCATTTGATTTACTTTTGTGTATGGGGTTAGACAATAACCAGTTTCATTCTCTTACATGTAGCTCTCCAGTTTTGCCAACACCAGCTGTTGAAGAGGCTGTCATTTCCCCACTGTATGTTGATGGCTCCTTTATCATGTATTAATTGACCGTATATGCTTGGGTTAATATCTGGACTCCCTATTCTGTTCCACTAGTCTATGGGTCTGTTCTTGTCCAGTACCAAATTATTCTGATTACTGTGGCTTTGTAGTAGAGCTTGAAGTTGGGAAGTGAGATTCCCCCTGCTTTATTATTCCTTCTCAGGATTGATTCGGCTATTTGAGGTCTTTCGTAGTTCCATATGAATTTTAGAAAGATTTGCTCTAGTTTGTTGAAGAATGCTGTTGGTATTTTGATAGGGATTGGATTGAATCTGTAGATTGTTTTAGGCAGGATGGCCATTTTGACAATATCAATTCTTCCTAGCCAAGAGCATGGGATGAATTTCCATTTAGTAGTGTCCTCTTTAATTTCTCTTAAGAGTGTCTTATGGTTTTCAGGGTATAGGTCCTTCATTTCCTTTGTTAGGTTAATTCCTAGTTATTTTAGTCTTTTTGATGCAGTTGTGAATGGAGTTGTTTTCCTGATTTCTCTTTCTGCTAGTTCATCGTTAGTGTATAGGAATGCAACAGATTTCTGTGTATTAATTTTGTATCCTGCAACTTTGCTGAATTCAGATATCAGTTCTAGTAGTTTTCGTGTGGATTCTTTAGGGATTTTTTATGTACAGTATCATGTCATCTGCAAATAGTGACAGTTTGACTTCTTCTTTACCAATCTGGATGCCTTGTATTTCTTTGTTCTGTCTGATTGCTGTGGCTAGGAACTCCAATACTGTGTTGAATAGCAGTGGGGAGAGTGGGCATCCCTGTCATGTTCCTGATCTTAGAGGAAAAGCTTTCAGCTTCTTGCTGTTAAGTATGATGTTGGCTGTAGGTTTGTCATATATGGCCTTTATTATGTTGAGGTACTTGCCCTCTATATCCATTTTCTTGAGAGTTTTTATCATGAATGGATGTTGAATTTTGTCGAATGCTTTTTCAGCATCTATGGAGATGATCATGTGTTTTTTTGTCCTTCTTTTTGTTGATGTGGTGGATGATGTTGATGGATTTTCGAATATTGTACCATCTTTGCATCCCTGAGATGAATTCCACTTGATCATGGTGTATGATCCCCTTGATGTATTTTTGAATTCAGTTTGCTAATATTTTGTTGAGTATTTTTGCATCTATGTTCATCAGGGATATTGGTCTGTAGTTTCCTTTTTTTGTGGTGTCTTTGCCTGGTTTGGTACTAGAGTGATGCTGGCTTCATAGAATGAGTTTGGGAGTGTTCCCTCCTCTTCTGTTTTTTGGAAAACTTTAAGGAGAATGCATATTATGCCTTCTCTAAATGTCTGATAAAATTCAGCGGTGAATCCATCTGGTCCAGGGGTTTTGTTCTTGGGTAGTTTTTTGATTACCAATTCAATTTTGTTGCTGGTAATTGGTCTGTTTAGATTTTCTGTTTCTTCCTTGGTCATTCTTGGAAGTATTTTTCTAGGAAGTTGTCCATTTCTAGGTTATCCAGTTTGTCAGCATATAGATTCTCATAATATTCTCTAATAATTCTTTGTATTTCTGTGATATCCGTCGTGATTTTTCCTTTCTCATTTCTGATTGTGTTTACGTGTATAGATTCTCTTTCTCTTAATAAGTCTGGCTAGGGGTTTATCTATTTTGTTTATTTTCTCAAAGAACCAGCTCTTGGTTTCATTAATTTTTTCTATTGTTTTATTCTTCTCAATTTTATTTATTTCTTCTCCGATGTTTATTATGTCTCACCTTCTGCTGACTTTGGCCTCATTTGTTCTGCTTTTTCCAGCTTCAACAGTTGTGAATTTAGACTATTCCTTTGGGATTGTTCTTCCTTCTTTAAATAGTCATGGATTGCTATATACTTTCCTCTTAGAACTGCCTCTGCTGTGTCCTAAAGACATTGGAGCATTGTGCTGTTGTTTTCATTTGTCTCTGTATATTTCTTGATCTCTGTTTTAATTTGGTCATTGATCCATTGATTATTTAGGAGCATGTTGTTAAGCCTCCTTTTCTTTGTGAGCCTTTTTGTTTTCTTTGTACAATTTATTTCTAGTTTTATACCTTTGTGGTCTGAGAAGTTGGTTGGTAGAATTTCAGTCTTTTTGAATTTACTGAGGCTCTTTTTGTGGCCTAGTATGTGGTCTATTCTGGAAAATGTCCATGTGCACTTGAGAAGTATGTGTATCCTGCTGCTTTTGGGTGTAGAGCTCTGTAGATTTCTGTTAGTTCCATCTGTTATAGTGTGTTGTTCAATGCCTCTGTGTCCTTACTTATTTTCTGTCTGATTGATCTGTCCTTTGGAGTGAGTGGTGTGTTGAAGTCTCCTAGAATGAATGAATTGCATTCTATTTCCTCCTTTAATTCTGTTAGTATTTGTTTTACATATGTAGGTGCTCCTGTGTTGGGTGCATAGATATTTATAATGGTTATATCCTCTTGTTGGCACATAGTCACTTGTAGCTCCCAAGAGGTGTGGAAAAGTTGGTCTTGGCTGGGCAGCGACAAGGCAAAACTAAGAGGGTTAGCATTCATTTTGGTGTTGTTAGCCATCTCTACCATAAACATATACCCAGTCATGGAATTTTTGTCTTTCTAAAAGATAACCCTTGGAGATATAAATTGACACAGAACTTGACTGGAAACATGATGTGAGTTTGGTATGAGTTCGACTGTCTGAAACTTACTTTTCAAAATTATGAAGATATACCAATTCAGGGAAGACAGATCTCTGCCTGAAAGACAGAGAAATTCATACTGACATACTGAATATTCAGAAAGATACTGGGTTATTTTTTTCTTTTGCCTGTCCTTAAATTTATACTCTTCTGGCCTTTAATAAAGGCACATCCAGATTTTTTTTAATGATATCATTAATCTCACTCTAGACTTTTGAAACTAATAGAATCTTGCTATTTTATCATAGCAGCTATTGATTGTCCACTTTTTCAAAATCATTGAAATCTATGGAAAAAATAAGCCTCATTATTTTCACTCATATTTGATAAATGTAAATGCACAAAAGTTACATAACTCTTGATGATTATACATATCTTATCATGCCAAGTAAACACTACTGTTCATTATTTGCTGATCCAAACACATTTGTTTATGTCATTAAGATGAAAATAGTCAGTGAAGGTTTTAAGTTAAAGTACATTTGAATTGTTTATGGCTAGGTACCCATGAAAGAGATACTTTACATTGTCTGCAATGGCGACTGTCAAGATTTAAAAGAGTGTATTTCACTAAAAATTTGACTAAGCACCCCGAATCCAAAGTACCTCCAAGGTTAAATATGTACACTCAAACCAGCAAGCATATCTTTAAAGGTTTCTCTTTGGTAAGGGATTTATGTTTCAGGAGGGTGTGTAGAGGAGGAAGGAAGAGGGACTGCCTCACTAAAAACTGATAACAAGGTTGTTAAAATCTCTCTTATCGATGGTCTGTGTACTTAACTTATTTAGAAATAAAAGAAAAAAAAATTCTGTGAGTCACTGCATTTTGTCCTTTTCTGGCTTGGCAGGTCACCTTGTTCTAGTGGATAGAAACTGAGTCAATGTAGGAAGAGCCAGAATTTGGACAAACCTCATCAAACATTAACATTGATGCCAGGTGAACCAGAAAAAAAAGAGAATGTACTACAAATGGAGTTGCTAAAGAATTTTATGTTCAATTTAAGTCAAAGGTTCTGTGTTGTGAAGGTAGAACTTCAAATCTCTAATAGAATTCTAGAAACAGAATTATTCTCTGAAATTCCTGGTTAACTTTGTGGCCTCATAAAATTTTAACTTCAAAGAAATCAGCACTACAGAAAAGGATTCATCAGTGGTTTGTACATTCCTATCCATGGTTTAATCACCTCCCTCCATACATGCACATATTAAAGAAATTCAAATGGTATGAAAAGATAAGTTACATTCCTATTCTATACTTTTCCTACTCTTCTACCCCTCTACCCTTACCCCCCATTTCTATAAAGATACTGAGCATAGGCATAAAAGGCTAATAAATGTTGGGTGGGTAGATTAATCTTGTATAGCTCTGTTACAGCCAATTTTTAATGTTAAGTCAGAAGGTGCCTCATAGGACATACTGCAGACTGGCACAGAACTTAAATGGAATTACAGACTTTAAGGAACACTT
This sequence comes from Manis pentadactyla, assembly GCF_030020395.1. Lineage (NCBI taxonomy): Eukaryota > Metazoa > Chordata > Mammalia > Pholidota > Manidae > Manis > Manis pentadactyla. The sequence goes on from NC_080025.1 coordinate 116,374,990, forward strand.
CTTGTTTTGACTTCCTCTAACTTACTTCTTTTCACTTTAATGTCCTTCAATAGCTTTTTCTGCAGGACACATTTAAAAATATTGTTCAATTTGAAAAAGAGTTCAGGGTGAGGAAGATTGTAGCTGAGGAATTCACAAGGATTTCCTGTTTTTGGTGGTTCCTTTTTCCTCCTTGGTAGTGTGTTTTTTACATTTTTAAAAAGCTCCCCATGTGCTTTAGTATTATTCAATCATCCCTGCCCCTTAAGAAAGCCCATAAGGTAGAGGAAGGGAGACAATCCAGTGCTGGCTTTCCTCTTCTCAGTGATTTAAGACAAGCTTCTCAACTTCATTTAACTTTATTGATAAAATAGATAAAGTAATGTCTGCCATAAATTGTCACAGAATTCTAGTGATGCTCAAAAAGAAGTATGTTTTATATTTAAGGAGTCAATATGTAATAAAGATCCTGAAGTGTTAGTAAATTTTTTCTGAGCTAGATAAATTCACCAATATTCAAAGAGAAAAAAGAGAGCTCTATACCCCATGGAAAATACGATCCATTGATAATTTATCCACAAAATTATAATATAAAATGGCATCCCATGCCTCAACTTCATTAGGGTGAAACAAATCATGAGGCATAGTAATACTGAAGTGATTTGGGGTCTATTACATTTCTGTGTGATTTTCATATTCCCCACACAAAGTTAGCTAGGCAACTGGGTGGACTGTGCAATGATGATGTGAAAAAACCAGAATGGCTTACTATTTCAAATGAGTATTATTATCATTATTATCATACATTGTTAAAATACACTGAGACATATTAAACATTTTAAGTTATTTGAGCAAAAATAGATTCCAGTTGGGCAGTGCCAAACTGGAAGTGGTTAGGAAAACTCCCTCATTAGAAGCCAGGGAAATGACATATAAAGTTCAGAAGGAAATAAAGAAAGGAAATTATTGATTGACTATAGCTTAAAGATTACAGTTGACTGTTTATGACTGGTGGTCCCTAGCATTTTGATTTCATCACCTTGAGGCATTTATAGGCTAAGATTTTGGTTTGCTTACATAGGCTGCCATGGCATTAAAGCCACTTCAGTCTAATGACCTCTGTTTAATTAACACATACATCCAAAGAACACATTCAAATGGTATTTAAAAATTTTACATTTCCTGTCCTATCCCCTATAACTTATCTCACTTCCAGAGTTTCTGTTTTTAGCTCTGGTAGTTTCTTCTTGGTCTCCATACTGAATGATATGATTAAATTTCCATTTTTTGAGAATGGTGCCTCCTAGAGCTGGGAAGTACACATGTGGATTAATGTAGAGACCCCAATTATATTTACATTTTATTGTTGTATGGCTACAATTAATCTTTAAAGCCATGTCTATAGGTGATTGAAGCTGGAAAGTAATAAGCAACATTCATAATGTCATGGTTTTAGCAATATTATTCAGTATAGAAATGAATATTCTTTTAAAGTCTAAGTTTCTGAAATTTCACTAGGGTAAGTCCAAGTGGGGCTGTTTCTCATTCATCTCATTTAGCACCATTGGGCTTTCTCAAGTTGCAGACTTGTCTTTTCAATTATGGATATTTTCTTCTATAACATCTTTGATATTTTCTCTATTCATTCATGCTAGAACTTAAAGTTGCCCACTATTCTGACTTGATTCTCCATATTTAACTTTTATATCCTTTTTACTCTATATTTTGAGATATTTAATTTACTTTATTTTACCTTCTTCTATTTCTTTTTACTTTTTAAAATTTGGGTAACTATTTTACCATTTCCAAGAACTCTTGCTTGCTCTCTAAGTGCTCACATTTTATAGCAGCTTAAGCTTATTTTATGGTTGCAACATATAATTAGATCTTTCTTAAGATACTAATAATAGTTTCTATGTTTTTTTTACTGTTTCCTTTTTAACCATTTATTCTTGTTGTTTATTTGATTATCTTTTTTGTGTGGTTGATTTTTCTTAATGAGTGTTGGTCATTTACTCATATTGGCCAACAAAAGTCTAACTTGATCAATATATGTAGCTGCTATGGGTTTCTTCTGAAGTTTTGTTTCTTATGATTAGTGAAGAAGTCTTTATTTTGGGAAGAAATGAGGGAGAAAATCATGTACGATGGGTTCTCTAATAGCCTACAGGTTTTGTTCTGAAGTTCGAAAACCTCTGTTAGAAGCTGCAGTACATGGGATGATTGTTAATTTATTTGAAGGTCAGTCCTCTGATTTAGATAGGGGCTGAATGGAAAGAGTTAAAACTTCCATTGCTTCTACATTTTGCAAGACATGCAACTCAGTTAGCTGTTCCAAGAAAAGACCTTCAATTGATTACTCTCTTCCCAGTTCTGGTGAACTGGCTCCTGAGGGTGCATGGAAACTCTACCTGTGGAAAGAAGGGCAATGCCCTGATACTATCTTCTCTATCGCAAGTTGTGGGCTGCCACCAGTCCATTCTGATATGTCTGTCACAAACTATTGAGGTTCTTCAGCCTTCCAGGTATGTGTTCAAACTTCTGTTTTGTGTTTGAACTTCTGTTCAATGCTCTGTTCATGAGCATCCTACTATCCTAAGTGATTTTCTTTTTAGATTATTGGAAAGGGGAAATGGGAGAGGAGAGATAAATATACTTTCTCACATATTCCATTTTCAACTTAATTTTATCCCACTCTCTTTTTTGGTAAAATTAAAAGGAATATATCTTTTATTTTCCAGAGTGGCATAAAAGGATGATCATGGTTTATCAGCCAAATCAAGATACTTTGAGACTGACAGTGGGCTATTAATGAGGATGCTTGGTTAACAGGCATACTCCAGGACTGACCTGGACAAACCAGTATCTATGTTCACCCTACACAGATAAGCCTAACTAGGTGCAAGAACAGTAGCAAAAAGACAATCAAGTAGAGCAGTTTAGAGAAAAGATCAAATAACAATATCCTTTTTGCTTTCTTAGTAGACAGCAGAAACTTTCCTGGGTTATTATGTTTCAGGAGCAATAACAACTTGCTAAATCAGTGGGTTATGATTAGGGCAATGATCCTCAAGTAAGGTTAGTTTGCCCTCCCTTATACTCCTTTGCCACTCTTATCTTACACACATACACACACACACACACACACACACACACACACACATACATTCGGCAATGTTGGAGGACATATTTGGCTATCAACACTAGGAGATTCTGATGGTGCTGGTATCTATGGAGAGAAGCCAGGGATATTGCCAAACAGCCTAGCATGCATAAGATAGCCCCCAAAGTACAAAGAGTTTTCTTCCCAAAATACCAAGAGTGCTCATATGAGAAACCCTGGACTGGGATTAGAAAATCCCCTCAATAAAGATTGCAGAAGATATTAAGTATGTCACTTAGGAGTAACCAGTAATTAACTATATTATTTGTTAGCTTTCTTTTCTCTGACATGGCTTTCTTTGTATATGTTGATACATTGGTTAAGCCTCCGAACTGGAAGCTGATGGCAACTTTCTGGACTGATCAGTGAAGAGATTTTTCCCAGACTTTTAAGTGGGAACTCAATAAAAGCATGAAACCCATTTAAGTTAATGGCAGTCTCTCCTGCTCCAGGCATCCCAACACAAAGGTCATTCATACAAACACTCATTCCATAGTAACTAGTCATTTCAAAGAGTATACTTGCTACTCTAAGTTACATCCTTTGTTTCTATAGAATCATGACTTCTGAGTAAGCTGATATATTAATTTTCACTTTAAATTCAGCCATAAAAACTATAGTAGAAATTTCAGCTATGAAAGTGGAGTGCTATGATTTGTGAGAACTTGGGGATGATGGTTGCTTTTTAACACAGCTGAGTATTAGAATGAAACTTTACCAATTCTTGCAGAGTTCGTTTACCAAGTTATTAATAATTCTCATGACGTTTTAAATTCAGGCCTCTTGATTTTCTCTCAGTATTTTTAATCTTTATGCAAAAGTTGTAAATGTTTGGGAATTAGTTTGTTTTTCATTCTTTGGCTTTTGTGGCAACTATTCACTCTAAACCAATTACATATTGAACAGAGTGAAAACTAATTATAAATAGTAATGATTTCCTTTATCATTTTGGACCATTTGGAAAATTATTAATGTCTTAATCCCTTCAGGTTGCTATACAAAAAAATACCACAGTTGTTTATAAGCAACAGAAACTTATTCCTCACATTTCTGAAGGCTGGAAGTCTAAGATAAGAGTGCCTACATGGCTGGGTTAGGGCCCTGCTTCAGTCACAGACTTCTCATTTTATCCTCACATGGTGGAAAGGGGCGGAATCTCTTGGAAGCCTCTTTTATTAGGCATTAATCCTATTTATGAGGGCTTTGCCTCCTGATTTAAGCACCTCCCAAAGACCCCACCTCCTAATAATATCACCTTGGGAATTAGGGTTTCAAAATATGAATTTTGGGAGGACACAAACCATAGCAATTAAGTACTCAACTGTCCCCACAGGAGTTAAGGAAAGGCAAAGAACATGCATACAAATGGCAAGATAAAAAGGTTGAGGACAGCATATGAGAAAGGAAGTAAGGTAGTAACCAAAAAGTGAGATGGACGGTTCTGAGAGTGCTTATAAGAGAGACATGGTCTTCCATGGCCTCTGTGACTTCTCTGCCAGGCTTAATAGCAGAAAGTATAGGAGAAGGAAGCATATCTTATGTTACTAATTCTTCAAGCAATGAAAATCTTTCCATACCTAAGCTCTGTTTAACAAATCTTGATGGCAATTCTCCTGGGGAAAAGAAAACACACAACTGTATTTCAAATTAAAAACATGTCATAATTTAATCTTCCTTGATAACAACTGTCCATAATTTCCTCCATCTTTTCTACACTATACTATAAGGCAGAGCACACTTCTGCACCTACTTTCCATTTTTATGCTTTTCCCTAACTATCAAGGTGTCGGTTCTCAAATATGTCTGCTGCAGGCAGAATGCCTACCTCTAGTTTGTTTCTAATCTTTTCTGGTCTTGGAAAACAGACAACTGAGCTGCTAAGAGTTATATTTAAGATACATAAGATTCAAGGCAGCAGAATTTAGAACCAGAGCCTAAACTTAGCCTCTGAGCATCCCAACAGCCATTCTGGTGTGCAGCAGCCTCTTCTCTTTTACACCCATGTTTAGGGCTTTGCTGAAGTTGTGCAAACTCTGACTCCTTAACAAATGAGCAAGAAGCTCTCCTCCTCCTCCTCGTCCTTATAGTTCCATTTCTCTAGACAGGGTTCAACTTGGGTTTTGGAATGGAGGGCGGTAAGTCACTGCAACCATTCACTCTCCCAAGGGAAGACTTGCAGTTGGTTCAGCTTCTACCCTGAAAGTCCTTTGTCCAGTCACTTTTCCTGCTTATTTCCCCCTCCTGCACACTGCAGCTGCTCACTCTGAGCATGAAAATGTTCCATGGCTCAACAAGAATAGCTAACAGTTCAGTGGCAGACTTTTCCACCAAATGTGGACATCTTCTCTTGCAGAATGAGAAGAAAATGAATCACTAAAGGTAGCCTGGTAATTTAGAAACCAAAATAGTATTTTAGTTTTTGTTTTAATTAGCTTTGATTGACTGAAAAGCTATAAAAGAGAAGTTCTATCAGTAGGTCAGATTTTTCTGGCTGCTGTGACTTAGACAAGTGTCTTTGCTATTACAATAATTGTTTAAAAGTCATAGTTTAGGACAGAGTTGGAAAAAGAACAAATTACCTATAGAAAGAAAAGTATATGAAAAATAATCCTGGGACCATATGCTAGGATGACAGATTGTGGGATTTCCAAAGTTGTTTGGAGAGAATATTGAATGAGAAAAATGAAAAGTTAACTTGAGAGAATCTCAAACGTGGTCTTCAGCAAACATGTGATACAGCCAACGGTGTATGATATGTATACCATGTGTACCATGAGTTCAATAGTAGTTATTTTGGTTATAGTTCTTCAGTTTTAATTCCTCCAGAAGGATCACTAGGGACTTTAGATACATTTGGAATAGTCGGTCTTTACTGTAATGAAGACCTCATTGACAAAGGCCTATTTGTGTTTCCTTTTTCACCAAAGTATTTAAGCACAAGTCCCATCAACTGTTCCTTCTGGGATCTATCTATCCTCTCTTCTCCATTACACTGCCATTGCCTTAGGGAAGACCCTCGTCATCTCTCTCTTGCAATAGTCTTCAGTTTCTCCATCTGGTCTGTGCTCCACTCATCACTACAATGAGCTAGATAGGCTACAGGAAGATCTGATCATTAAAGTTTTTTAATGTTTCCACATTTCTTCAAGAAAATTCCAAATCCTTTACAAAAATGCAATAGTATTCCTTATTTGGCCTCACCTTCCTCCTTAGTGTCACTTTTTATCTGCCACTCCCCACCCCATGTACCTTACATTCCAGTAACGCGGAACTGTTTGCCACTTCCTCAGTGGCCCATATTCTCCTGGCTTTATGCCCATTGTTTGTCTTCCTCTTTTCTGCACCCCCACATCTTGAAGCAGGCTCTCTTCCACTTGCCCAAAGAGACTTAGAGTTGTCGCATCCAGGATACTTTTCCTTTCATTACACCTTCCCGTCCCAGACTGTCCCCTCCACCCAGGGTGGCTTACATATCTCACTAAGTCTTCCCATAGCACCTCAGATGTAATTCTTACCAGATAGCATGGCTGTCATGCTTACCTCTCCACTCCCTCACCACAAGAAGAAAGTTTTCTGAGGCTCAAGACCATATTTTAATACTTGTATCTTCAGCAGAAGCCTATCATACAGCAGATAATTTTTAAATGTTTGTTGAAGGAAGAAAGGGGGAGAAAGAAGGAGGAAAATAGTGGGAGTTCTTCAAAATTAAACTGGACAACAATAAGAAATTCTGGAAAACAACTGAATACAACTTCCATTATAATACCAAGTAGACCCTGCATTTAAAATACTGCTCAGGGGCATATTGCATGTTGCCTCATTGGAAGTGTGCTCCCTGGGAAACATGTAATGACAAGAATTCATATCTTGAGACAGAAGAATCAAAATCCCTTAAAAGAAAAAGTATGTTGTTCTCCTGAGAGTCTGTGGAACCCATAACAGATCTTACATTAAGTGATTTTGTTCCTGCTTCACAAGCATACCTGATTGCTTCATGGGATAAAGAAAGCATACTTCTCATCAATGGTCAGATTTGGGGGATTTCGATTTTCAATATAGAACTAGCAAAATGTATTGCTGCGTTGTGACAGCTGTACCCAAGAGACTATTTCGATAATGCATAATGGGTTATAGGGTTATAGAAGGAGTTTACAATGAAACCTTTAATGACTTCTTGATGGGCTATTTGATTTGAGATCAAATATGACACATACAAAGACCAAGAATCAGCCTTGCCAAATGAGACAGAGATTGTGGCACTCATAGTAAGTAAGGAAGGATACAGCTTCTTATTTAACTGCTGTGCCCCGTAAAGGAGCACTGCTTTCTTGCCAAGAGGTCACCAGGGTCTGCTGCACCAGAATGCATACTCCACAGTACCTGCCACTCAGTGCAGACACATGAACCCCTGTTTGGCCTGCAAGGGTGGCATCTCTGCTCCTTCTCAGGCAAAGTCAGTATCTTGCTAGAAAAAGGGTAAGCCACTCACATCATCCCCAAAGGAAGCTTAAAAACTAGCATCACAATTCACATTACTGACCTTTGGACTCATGATGGTAAGTCCAAGAAGGGATCATCACATCCAGAGGGTCTGGGGCAAGGTGTGCTGGGATAATGAAATGTCATTCCTTCCCTGGGCTGTACTGTAACACAAGAAGAAATTGAGTCTGGTTATGCTCGTCAAAAATTGTTAAGGTGTCTCCCACAGTATTTTCTCTCTAGACCCTTTGCCAAAGAGGTAAATGTTACCAGGCCTTCCTTAAGAGCATTGCAGGTGACTGGGCAAAATGGCTCCTTCTCAGAGAAGGAAACAGGGGAAGGAAAAGTAAAAGTGAATGAATTATATTCTATACAAAAATCAGTGCCCAGTGTGCTTGTAAGATTAGGGTGACTTGACTTTCAGAGGTTGTTAACAAATGTCCCAAGGTGTTTTCATTGGCGCTTGGCAAGAAAGGCAGCATTATTCCCTCAGGAACCTGTAATTGAGCCTATTTACTTTTAGGCTTGGAATGTCTCTATTGGCTTCACTGACCGTACTAAAGAACTCCAGAAGCTATTCCCAAGGAATTCTCCAACTAGTCAACCACATTTGATGGTTCTAAAACCTAAGACAAGTTGTGAGAGCCACAAGGATACTATAAAGAGTAGGCTGAAAGAATAGCTCTATACAATGTCTGCAAAAAATCAGCTCCTTGCTATTCTGGAGGCAAACTCAATTCAGTCCAAATAATCAAAGGTCGATTTCAGAGTTACCACTGGAAAATAACAACTGTCATCAAGTGGCACTCTGAATCATCAATTCGGAATTTACTATTAAATCTCAAATTTTCCTAGTTATATAGGACTGTTTTCAAATAATGCAGAAACAGGGCTGTATTTTGAAGATGTATTGACAACATGATCAAAAGTCTTTGGAGAAATAACCATTGACTACCACATTTAATGAAATCAGCTACAGGAATGGGGAAAAATAAAAAATGTAAAATCAAAAAGTTTAATATCTCTGTCTAAAGTTACCAATATTACTTGTATTCACCCCACCTAAGACAATATGCATATAATTATAGTTACTGTACTACAAAAGCCAAGCAAGAATTTTAAGCTGTTTAACGGCTCTTGCATGTCCACCATGTTTTCAGTTACAAGGGTAATTGCTTCTTCACCCATAGGAGTAGTGTTTTTCACGGCTTTGACGGAGGCAACACGGAGGACACTGAAATGCTCCTGAAAGGTTCCTGGGTGATTCTGCCTTACAGCCAGGGGTGTAGTTCACTGTGGGAGATGAAGAGCTCTACTAAACAGAGATGTAAGTAAACAACACATAATCTATTCCTGCCCTTCAGGAATTTGCCTTGAGTGAATAATGCAATTCCGCAGGTAGTGGATGTCTTTTGGTACCTACCTTATTTCCCCCTTCCCTGAAACTCCACCTACAGGCTGCCACAGGAATGGGCTCAGGCAGCTATTCGTACTGAAAATCCCCACCCCTGCCACCACACTGATTAAACGATGAGATGACCAAATCTCTGGAAGTCTGTAAGGTCCTAAAAGTCTAATTCCATTAAATGGGGGTATTGAAAGAGACCTGAAGTGATAAAGCAGGGAGATTTGGCATAGGGAAATGGGAAGAACGTGAAAGTAGTTATTCCTGGGAGAGAGTCAGAGGGGTACTGTATGATCCCAAGAACTGGAGAGAGAGCTGCCTAGGCTTCTGACAGATTCCAGTTTATATCCTGGAGGCCCATTTCTGGGACTCTGTAGATTTACAATATATGATTCTTATTTTGAGCTAGTTGGGTGCTCCTTTCTCCTCTTCATATTCTGGGTCCCAGTTTGATATCCAACTGATCTGGGTACCCTTCACACGAAAACAATAAGAATAATAAGTGTTCAGATAAACAGGAAACCAAAGGGTACTGGAGTGGTCTGCGAGGCTATGCTGATCGGGTGGAACCTGAACTGGAACCTGGCAGATGGGGAGGAGAGGAGAACTCACTCCAGGTGAGGAAAAGAGCAGCCACAAAGTCACAGAGGCAGGAATGTACCAAAGGATCCTGGTGCCTACAAGGAAGGATGACACTGGAAAATTACTTTAGCTTGGTAGGGATGAACAGGATGAAAGGTGTGCAATACTAGTTCAGTGATCTTCTACTCAGTTTCTCCTGCAGGTAAAAAGTCCTGATGCCCAGGACTTTTAAATAAATGCTTTCCAAACTATTAAATATATCCCATTCTGCCTCACTACTGTAGGGGAACAAACGAAAAGAAAAGCGCTGATAGAAACAGTTGCCTGCTAGTTTCTGTCAAACACAGTTTATTTTGTACACATTAATGAAAGCTTATGACCTGTTTTGTTCCTTCCACATTTTGGCAGAAGTTGGTTATTTTGAGGATATATTTTACTTCTATTATCAAAGTGATTCTTTTTTAAAAAATCATTTTTAACTTAGTTTACATACTTGACTAGCAAAATGGTCAGAGCCTATGACCCTTAAAGAGTATTTGACTAGCATAACAGTCAGAGCTATTGGTGACAGGAAATTGTATAGCTTAGTGTTAACTATAAAAGTATTTGGATAATATTAGATATTAGATAAATGCTGTGAGTGCTGCTGTGGTATTTACCATCAAAGGAAAATAATGAGAATAGGGTTCAATTCGAGCACTTTCCCACCAGTGATGTAGGCCTGGAGTTAAGGTGTGAAGCCACAGGCATGGCTGGCAATCAGCCAATACACAGCTGAGTACCAGCCCACCTGAGCCATGCCCGCGGTCCCAAGCGTGACTCCCACCAGCTCACTTCCGGTGACCTTCTTGCTGAAGTATCTCCATTCAGTATCTTCTGTATATACTGCACCTGGCCCTTAAGTGAGAAACAGCCCAAGCTGGATGGGCTCTTGGAGGTTAGCCAATATTTTACCAGGAAGGAAACTGAGATGGATAATTGGTGAGATTAAGGGGAAGCTGAATGTGCTTTTGAAAAAAAATAATTTTTTCTTCCATCTAACATCTCCATTGCTTAACTGAAATAACTTTAAAACGTCTCACATTCTTTTTCCTTAGAATGCAGGCAGGAGCAGCCGGTGCAAAACCAGCCTGCCCCATACGTCAAGCAATGTTTGTATATATTTCAGTGTATCCAAGCAAGGCCTTTTTAACTTTCCATCCTACTGACGGAGCTGTACTTTCCTGAATGGCAGCCAGGAAAAAACTTGGAGATTTGGCAGGAAGGCTGTGGGAAGCCTGGTGCAACACCAGGCTGAGATCTGGAGCAGAGGCTTTCTACAAAGGCAGAGGAGTGAAACACCTCCCTTTGTTTAGCTCTACATATGAGTACAAATGGAGCCCCCAGATTGCAATCAGGCCCTATTGTATAAACTTGGGGTTTCCATGCCATACAACATTTTTGGCACTACATACCTTATTATTTTTCAGCTGGAAAACCAATTAGCATTCTTTTTATATCTGGGTGTTAATACTTGGGACTTAGAGCAATTTTTGGCCATCAGCCCACATGGCTGTAGTCTCTTGGGCAATGCCTGACAAATTAAGATAAAACCGTTACTTCATGTTTTCCTACAAAGAGAAAACAAAAACTGCTTCCTGCTCTTATTAATTGGATGAAGTCAATTTCCACATTTAACAAATAAAAAGGTAGGCATAATCAGGGTGTCAACCCAGGGCTCTTATCTCTCCCTATGCTGGTTCCTCTGCAGGAATGTAAGGGAGCAAGAACTGTCAGGTTCTGACTAAGCTTTCCTTCTCTTGGAAAAAATCCTCATGGTCAACAGAGGCCTGTGTCCTCTTGGTGGGTTTCGACCTCCATGAGGTCACCCTTTGGCCTCTGTGGCATTTTTGCTTCACAGGTTTGAGTGAAATGATTTACCTGGGGTAAAGAACTGTTAGGAGATTCCAGCCCTGACAAGTAGATTAGTCATACAGGCAAGAGGGCACTGCCCAGTTTGAAAGAAATAAACAGAGCCAAATATTTCCCTATCTTGAAAGCAGAGCAAAGTAAAGTTCACACTCCAGGAATGTAGTTTATGATTAGAGAAAGCCATAGCTGGGCTGCTGTCTCAGAATCTCTGGGCGTATGGAGAAGAGGAGGAAAGGAGGTAAAAGCTGTGAGAGGTGCCCATCCCATAAAGTATCCCCTTATGATAAACAAGCCCTGCCACAGTGACACAACTTAATGCCACAAGTCATAGGAATGTGGCCCTCCAGCGAGCAGACCACAGCTTGGGAAAATCTCCAGGATGATGCAAAATATTTAGAAGGGAAGTGGTAAAACAAACAGAAAGGAAACACAGCAATGTGACTGCAGTTTGAAGACAAAAATATGTTGAATACAAAAAAATAGTTTGAGTATAGTTACAACAGCTTTTTTGTGTTGTTGGTAATGAATGTACATCTCTGTGCTAGAAATGGCCTCAGGGGTTTACTGCTCCCTTCAAGACTTTCTTTGTAAATAGTGGGTGGTGGCATCCTAAAAAAAAAAAAAAAGTATTTGAAAGCCTTCTTTAAAGAATCTGTACAGAACATTTTCTTTGCAACAAAATCCATTCTGTAGCTATATTATTTAACAAGGGGGTTGTGTTCTGAGCCACACAGAAATTTATTATCCTATTTTTTTCCTATTGCTATGTTTGCTATCAAAAGTAGAAAATGATCATCTGTACTAGTCTAAGGGAGTGACTAAAAAATGCCCAACCTTGCATAGAAAAAAAAAGTATTAGAATTGAGGCTCTAGGCACCAGAAGTCACCCATTCCCCTGAGCACAGAGTAACCTGACATCCCAATTTGCCAGGACACTCTCAGTTTACTCCAGTTGTCCAGGTTCAATTACCAATAGTGTCCCTTTCACTCACTAAAGTGGATTGGATAATAAATAAGTCTGCACAGAGACCAGGAGTTTCTGTCTCTTCCTACATCCTCCAGGACACGTCTGAGGCTTTGCCAAGCTCAGAACCTGAAAGCAATATTTTAAAAGGGAGAGGAAGGAGGAGTTGTGGCCATTTTGCAAATAAGAATCCGCAGCAGTTAGGCTTCTCCTAAAGCAATGCATGGAAGGACCAGGAACAGAATCAACTCCTCTTGTATTCGGGGGAGGAGAGAAACTGTCCATCCATACAGACCCCTGAGGCAGTCTTTAGGAGTACCTGGGCATTTCCCACTAGGTTATATACCAGAGTCTAAACAAGGGTTGCTTTGCCAAACCCTGGACGGTACAGTCATTTCAAAAGCAGACATGCATGCTGCCTCTTCCTGCGCCTTGCAGCCTAGGATGGGCAGACAGTCCCTGACTTATGACAGTTTGATTTAGGATTTTTAACTTTACAATTCTGTGAAAGTGATACACATTCAGTAGGAACTATACTTCAAGTTTTGCATTTTTACCTTTTCCCTGGCCAGCGACATGCTGTATTATTTCTCTGGTGATGCTGGCAGGGGCAGTGAACTGCATTCCCAGTCAGCCATGTGATCACAAGGGTAAACAACTGATAGACGTAAAATCTTCTGCACCCATACAACCACTCTGTTTTTCACTTTCAGTGCAGCATTCACTAAATCAAATGAGATATTCAACAGTTTATTATAAAATAGGCCTTGTGTTAGATGATTTTATCCAATTGTAGGCTAATGTAAGTGTTCTGAGCAAGTTTAAGATAGGCTGGCCTAAAGTATGGTATTCAATAGGCTAGGTGTATTAAATGCCTCTTCAGCTTACAATATTTCCAGATTACAATTGGTTTATCTGGACATAAACCTATAATAAATTGACAAAAATCTGCATTGCTTAGATGTTCCAAATCAGAGAGCGTTCTGTCATTTCATACTGCCATCAGCAACACAGCTTGGTTGAAGCTATCTGGATCAGAATGGAAATGCTTTGATCTCTTCTATATCTGAGTTTAACTGTGGCCTGGGCCCAAAAGGTAGACTAATTTTGGCAACTTCCCCTGTACACTTTCATCTGAAGATAAAAGGAACACTTGAAGCATAAACAGAAGGTGCAATTCCTTAGGCCTGACAGCCACATCAAACAAAGAAGACCATCGATGCTTGTGCTGAATATTAGCTCTAATTTCTTCAGCTCTACTCTGCTCCCTCATTCACTGGCAGCCAGTAGTATCATTTCCTTCCACTGTAAACATATAAAGATAATATAACATTAAGGAACTTAAAAAGGAAAGAACATGTCCATCACAGCGACTTTCATTTTCACATGAAATTTGAAAAACTGAAAATCATGTTTTTGAAGTTACAAAGTTATCACACTGGCCTTGGGCCAGGAGGCCAGTGTTCCCATGTATGCTCTGCAAATATCAGGTGACAGGAGATTTTGCAGCAATTATTCTCCTAACCTCCTGTGTCTCAAGGATATGGGTTTGGAAGGTACTATGACTTCATGGATTAGAAGATCCTAACAGAGAATTGAAGTGACACTGAAAACACTTGTTTTGGGTCATCAGATGGCATCACAGTATTAATTTATCAGCTGAAAAAATGCTTTTTAATTTTTATTCCTTGGAATGAAATTACTTTTTGTTTTGTTACACTGTTGGCTTAAAAGTGAGAAGAGTAGTACTACCCTATCTGGGTTTTTGGTGGTAAAACTGTCCCAGGTTTCTGGATAAAGGGATGTGACTCAAACAGGAGAAATATGAATTCCCATTAAAGTTTCCTGGCCATCTTGGAAATCAGGATTCCACGTAAAGCTTGGGAGTTGCATTAGATCATATCTAAAACCCCTTCCAACATGTAACTTTTGCATAACAAGGCTCTTAACATTCTTTAAGAATTTCCTTTTATGTCCATTTTAACACAACATAGAAAAGGAAAACTGGCAGCAAAGCCCAAGGTCAAGAGAAAATATAAACACAGAGAGGCTTGAACTGTGACAGTGACAGACATGTGATTCTCACCCCTCCCTGAAGCAGCTCTCTATCACGTGAGGAAGAGCTGTGCCCATGACTGGATTTCCCTGAACTCTCCTCTCTTTGATTTTTTGGTTAAACAAAAAAATACATGACTATGTTCTCACAGTAAAAGAGTCAATCTACACAAAAGCAAACGGATTAAAATAATATACAGACACAAAGTTTTTATGCATAGTATGCATAGATGGGTCATATACATTTACATATGATTCTACTATGCTATGGAAACTTCATTTTACTTGGATCTTAAAGAACTTTCTAATTTAATATATACAGATCTGGTTCTTTCTGTATAATAATGGGGAGTTCTGTAATTTATGCAGTTTATTTCTACTATTTGCTATTATAAAAGAGAATATCCTTGTAAATGTGTTATACTGACTATGAGGGTGTAATTCTGGGGGACAGATTCCTAAAAGTATTGCCAGGTCAGAGATTAGACTTACTGTAAATGTTGGTGGATATTATCTAATTAATGTATGCTTTGGTCCTATATATTTCTTCTATGAATGGTCCTTTATATCTTTTGTCCACCTTATACTTGGTTTTTTGTGTTTTACATGGATTAGAGAGGACATCTTCACTGTAAACTATATTCCTATATATTCCTGAGCTTCCATTTTTTAAAATTAATGTGTTTGTCTATTCCTGTGTCAAAATACACTACTTAAGTTAATTATTAGTAGGTCAAACCCCATTATTCTTTTTTAAAAATTTAACTTGATAAGCATTGCTGTTCTTTCTTCCATATGTACTTGAGAACCAGCTTGTCCACATCTTTACAATGTTGAATCTTCCTATTGAGAAATACAGAATAGGACTTCATGGAGATTTAAAAATATTCTTTTCACAAAAGTGTGGCATATTTCCTATTTATTCCTAAGTATAAATGGATTTTGTTGCTAATATGAATGCGATAGATCCCTTTTACCATTGTGTTTTCTAATTGATTATTGCTAATATGAAGAAAGCTATTGATTTTTGTATATTGACTTTTATATCTGATCACCTTACTATACTCTGAAAGTACTCTCTTAAATTCTAATAGTTTTCCTTGTCATTCTCTGACTTTCCCAGTAGAAAACCTTGTATTCTCAAATTAGTTGTAGGGATTTTTAGTGAAACTGCAAACTCAAGGTGAAACCCTAACCATTAAATGAGAGAGTCTTTGGAGATGGGGACTTATGAAGGTAATAGGTGAAATGAGATCATGATAAGATTAGTGGTTTCATAAGAGGAAGAAAGAGCGATCTCTCGCTCTCTCCCAGTATCTGTACCAAGGAAAGACCATGTGTGGACACAGCAAGAAGGAGGCCATCTATCTGCCAGCCAGGAAAAGAGCTCTCATCAGAACCCAACCGTATTGACACCCTGATTGCAGACTTCCAGCCCTCAGACTGTGAGAAAATAAATTTCTGTTGTATAAGTCACTGAGTCTATAGCATTTTTTAATGGCAGCCCAAGCTAACTAAGCTTATGTTAGGCTATGCATAGTGGAGCTATTAATGAGACTCCAGTGAAAAAAATATATAACTCTCATTTGTGAAACTTACAGGTTCAATGCTTTGACATTATGGTTTACTTTGTTTTAGATTTTTTGATATAGGTCCAGTACTATATTCATTTCTAGTAGGTTTATCCTACTTCTCCCACAAAGATACAAAAACATTCTCAAATTTAATAGCTGTTTTCAACTTCTCATGTTTGTCAGTAGGCCACCAGTGAAACTTACAGTCAAGAATATCTAAATTATAAAGGGGAGGCATCCTTAAAACTGCATAAATAAGGACAAGAGGAAATCATTTTCAGCTTCACTGTCACACAGCCCATTTCTATTTTTAGCCAGCCTGAGTCTTCCACAGAAGAACACCCTCTGGGTCAGGGTTTGCTTCCCTGCCATGGAAACACTGCAGCAGATTTCCTCTGTGTAGCCCAGCCCTTCAGCCTGCAAGGCCACGTTTCCTGTGGGAAGGAATTCCTGAGGGCGAAATCCTTGCTAGCTTCCCTTTCCAAAACCGATTGCTTCATACAGGGACATATTTTCTCTGGTTCTGTAGATTCAAAAGAATATAGGAGAATTAAGATAAATAACTTTCAGGTGACCTTGTCCTCCCATTTTCTTCCTTAGAGGTGAGCGTTCATTTCCTTCAACTTAATTTGCATATAGGGGATCCATTTTGGTTTATAGATGCAGATAGGAGAGATGATCAATGATAAGATGTCACTTCACTCACTATCTTTATTTGTCTGTTCATGATGTGTTGGTTTGCTCCCTTAGCATCCTTGACTGACTTCTTTTGGCTTCCTAGAGCTTTGTTTTGATGAGCAGTCTGAGGCTGCCTCTAGCCATGACCAATGAGCACAGTAGGGAAAGTGGAGGGATGCCTGCCAAGCACTTCCCATCTTTGAATATAATTGCTTTGTTTGTTTCTGAGCTTGGTTATATAACCTTAGAAGTTCTACTCATTTGTAGTTATCATACATATAAAAGAAAAAATACTGTTTTTTTTTTTTAACTTGGACCAACAAAGAAATCTAAACAGTTAAGTGCTCTTAAATCTAAGAAGACTTAATGCTAAACACATGGAGTATATTAATTTATATATTAAGTAGAGCTTAAGCCCAAACACTACATCTCATAAGTACACTATTACATAGTTGTGTTTTTCCTCATTATCATTTATACGTATATCATTCATGTATCATTCATATAGTAGCACGGTAGTATTACTAATCACTATGACTTTTGAAATCCAACTTAATATAATATTGGGTGGAATATGATTATCAATAAAGAATGAGCCAGATATTTTCATATAGAAATAGAGTACTTCATTTTCACAGCTCTAACATGCTAAGAGGCTAAGAACTGAGAAATAATAAGAATGTCGCTGCTTTTTAAAGATGAGTTTTCTGTTTTGTGTAGTTAAGTGAATAGTACAATCCAAAAGTTAGACTTTGCAAAATATTTGAGAAACATTCAAGAAAATAGTGATGTGCAGCCCTATAGGCATTGGAGGCTCACAAGTCTGACCTTCAGGGTAGGATTATCTAGAAAGTCTGGCAGTAACTGCAGTTTGTGTAAAAGAAAAAAGTGTACAGCTATGGTTTGGGATATTACATCATAAGAATGTAATGTAAACCACTATTTTTCCATATCCACATATCTCTAATATTTTACTTCTTTTACAGGCAAGAAATCATTCCTCCTAACCACCCACTACTGTGACTCAACTTGTCTATTACATTAGAAATATTCACTTGGAAAATTAACTAACAATCGCCTTACCAATTTACTTCCATAAGCCATTATGACACATCTTGAGCTATCTCCCACAGAAGTTCACACTGAAATTTGGGCTATGAAATAAACATTTATATTGGTAGCATGTTTTTATTAATTTTCCAGCTTTTTAAACCATATTGAACAGCCATCTGAAATGTGGTTCCATGAAATTTAGTGGTACCCCCTTCTAGTGATAATATGCCTATTATTGTTTCTTACTAGATGCTCAACAATAAGATCTTCATCAACAAACTTGGGTAAAAAATGAGTTTTTAGACTGTGTGACTTGCTTGCCATTAGCCAACAACTTGCTTACCATTGGCCACACCTGTAAGGACCTAACCTGTTGACCCTGAGAGAGACTTTTCTGCTCAGATTAACAAATAGATTTTTTTAAATATAAGAAATAATTGTCTCCACAATCTAGTCAAACATTTATAAAAGATTGAAAGTCTTGTCATATCTCATTAGAATGATTATGTTTAGTTATACCTATATTTTTTACTATGTCCCTGAAGTATACCAATATTCAGAAGTATTAAAAATGTGTTGAAGTACAATATCATGAATGTACGTTTTTGCTATTTATTCATTGGAGATAATGTTCTTGGAGTGACTAGAAAGCCAGTGCTTCTTTTAACTTACACTGCATTTGGTTGCTAGAACATTTAACAAAACCATGTAATATGTCTGAAAGATTTTAGACTTAAAGAAATTCCCTGATTCCATTTTGTGACAATTTACATTTTTAAAATTACCACTCCAAAAAAAATGTGCTGTGAAATATATGGTATGTGTAGGAAAGCTACAATAATTCTTTATACATGAGACCCTGAAAATTAGATCAAAATATATCTGAGCAGCTCTTCATCACAGCAGTGTAGCATGCTGGTTAAGTTTATGGTATTTCAACCAGGCTTGAATCTATCATCCCTTTAATAACTTTCTAGTTATGTGACCCAACAAGTTACTTAAACATCACTGCTTTAAGTTTCCACACACATATAATGAGGGTACTAATAGTGCCTACTCAGAAGGTGATGTGATAAATAAATGAGTAAATACATGTAAAGCACTTAAAAGAGTTTCAAGCATACAATACAGGTCATTTAAGTATTAGAAAAAACCCCATGATATCAGAAGTTTTGTATTCTAGGTTTTTATTTAGGAGCATAAATTAACAATAAAGCAATGTGATCTGTTTTGTAAAACTGGAAAAGATATAATCAGGGTGTAGTGCTAACAACTCTCAATCTTTTGATTCACCTGGACTTTGCGTAGTCATGTCTTGCATGACATGTCAAACTGACACAGATTCCAATATCACTTCATCTTTCAGGATTGGTCTCATGAGAGTATACTAAGGGGCACAGGCTGGATGACAAGTGAACAGCTACCAAAGATTATTTTTTTACTATTATAATGGCTTCTCAAATATAGTATAAAATGTATGAGCTTTACTATTTACTATTTTTTTATCGGATAAATGGTTTCTTTATATACACAGTGTATTCTATAATTATCCTCCCACAGTACTGGCAGCAAGCTAGGCATTCACTGTGTAAAAATTGCAAAGAATTGGGATGTTAGCTATATTAAATGGCATTAATTATGAAAGATTAGCTATTGTTACTTTATTAACAATCACATAAAAAATGAGCCTGAGGCAAAATAATCCAGCTTAAAAGCCCAAATATCGCACACACTATTAGACCTATACATAGTCATGGAATACAAAATAAGATAATAAAATAAAATTTAAAGTTGAAAAAGATCTTAGAATCCATATAATCAAACTTCCTAGATTTTACATTTGAGTGATGTGTAACTTCCAGTAGTTAGTTTACAGTAAGTAGGGGAATCAGCTATGAAGTTAAAGAATTTCAACCAGGCCTCTAAACTCTTAGTTTAGTATGTTTTTCTTTTAATCTATTCCAAGCCACTTCCTCGTTGCCTGGTTCAACATTTTTCCCTCTGAACTAACATTGCTTGGTGACTAAATTGTATATATTTCATTTTATAGATGGTAAGTGGAAAATATAAATATTAGGTCACCTTTGATTAAATGCTAAACACCTTTCTTGGCACATTGCCTCTATGTATTTTTCAAATGATTGATTGTACAGATTCTCAATGATTTGTGTTAGCCACGATGCAAAGTGGAAAGGGCCAGCTGCAAAATTAAGGACACTATATTAAAGTTTCCCCCATAATAACTCAGCAGAATGGAAATGAGCATGGAGATATTTTTAAATGTATTTTATCATAGTTTTGCCTGTAACCTTTTCCTTTCTCACCACTGGTTAAAATCACATTGTCATCTTCCTCCCTTGAAAGAGACCCAACAGATTGTATGTTTGCTATTGGTACTTCTTGGGAGTTGAACATTTGAAAATAACCACGTTGAACTTCAGCAGTGTCTAATTCTGAGCTTTAAAAACCACATAACTGCCAGCAAATGGTGTACATTTATGAGGAAGAAAGTGTTTCTTATATTTACCTTACTAATGTGATTTTTATGGATGAGTAAATGTACTCTGTGTTTCATAGTCATTCTGTCCCAGGAACTGCCTTGTGGGGCAAGAATATTTGGTGCTTGATTGAGGATGGCTCCTTGAAGTTAAAACAAACTGCACTGGTACTTTATTAAATCCTGCAAATACCATTATATTCTCCTTCAATGCAGTGACATATCAAAAGCCAGGTTGCTTTTCTTCCACAATTTCTATTGATGCTGAAATGCTTAAAAATGTCTCTCACTGATGACAGCAATACTAATAAGAACAGCGAGTGTTGGCAAGAGTTACAGTATGTTCAATTTATTTAAGGGATCACATTAATATTTCCATTTTGTTTTGAGATCCAATAGCACTGGGATTGAATAGCTCTTTCCAATTTCATTACCTGGTGAACTGCCTTTCCTTCATTTCCTTCTAAAAATCCCTTCTTCCCTGCAGCATTCCCAAACTCCCCCAGGTAATTAGTAGTTCCCTTCTCTCTGAACCAAAAGCACACTGAACACTGCTTTAACAGCATTTGTCACACTGTGTCACTATTACTTATTTCACATCTATCCTCACTGGACTGCAGTAACTGGCTCTTAAGTCATCTTTGTATCTGAAGTTCCCCCTACACAGGGAGACATTAAAATCTGTCTTAAACTCTTTGTCCAGTAGCTTTATTGCATTCCTTCAAATTAATTGAAGAAAAATTAACACAGAAGTCATAATAGTGAATAAAATTAAAAATTAAATAAAGGAGGAGCAGTACCTCTATGACCAAAACATGTAAGCAATAGAAAAACCTGTACCCTCAATTAGGTCCACAGTCCTACGTCTGAAACTCTTGTGGACAGCTGTATTTCAACATGCAAAATTTATAGTGAGTTTTAGAAAACAACAGCCTATAAACAGCACATTATTTAATATTCCCACCATGGTCTGGATCAGCATCCCTAAAAAGACCACATTACTATTTCTGTAGCCTAAGTATGAATTCACCTTCAAGCAGAATAAAGACACAAATGATCTCATCAATTCAGATTAGGTTTTGCTGCCAAATGAGTTTGTCATGAACTTATGAACTTTTTTTTGGTTTTTCAAGGTTTTTTGGATTTTGGAATTATGAATAAGGGATTATGGACATGTATAACAGTATCTATTTGGTGCTTCATCAACTCTGCCTCTTTGCACTACAAACTAGATTTAGAACAATGTATTATTATTTCTTAAAAAGACAGTAACAGAATAAAATACTCTTCATGTCCATCATGTGAATTGTAGCTCATTTCCAAATGTTTATTCCTATAAAAATGTAAATTAATCTGCATTTGTTTATGTTGTGAGTAAATTAGTTGGAAGGATAAAAAATTGGCAAAAAATCAAACTATGGTAGAGCTTAAGTATAATGATCTTATTAAATGAAATGAATAATAAGAAGGCTTTTTCACTGTAATCATTTAGAAAACCTCAATTCATAAGGCAAAAGTAATAACAGGTATTATATATATCATATATTGTGATCTGTTCATTATTTCTCTTTTAGTAATTACACTTACAAGAATTTTTACAGTGTGTTTATGTTTTAAAATGTAGGCTTTATTATTATTCAGGTATGTCGGCCAACAGATTAAGAGGCAATTTCCAGTAACAAGTTAGTTATACTTCAGAGTTCCCAAGAGGAGGAGGCCGGCCACACCAGGTGGGGCCACAGCAGGAGGCAACAGAGTGGGTCAGGCGGAGGGAGCAAAGGAAAGCACAGACAAGAGCCTTTGTTGTGCTTTCCATGGGAAGGAACAGGCAAGGGAGGGTATGCAGGCTTAGAATTCTCTAGTTTGAATAATTTCAGCAGGTCTGGAGCAGAGGGACTGTCCCATTGTCTGGTACCTGGCCCTGAAATGATTAGGGCAGGTTAACAGTGGCCTGGAGTATGTGAACTCACTGAAGGAGGCAGTCAGTATACAGGCTCTGGGCTGGCTGGTTCACATATGAGAGACAGCTCAGGAAGGTGAGTTGTTTGCTATCTCTAGGAATTAGCTAGTCCTGAAGGCACAGTCCCTCCAGGGTCAGCAAGGCCCTAAGACGTCAAAGTACCACATACAGAAACTAGAAAATGTGGTTATTAAAATTTATAAATGCATAAAATTATATAAATGTACTCCAATAATGAAATTTAAGAATTATTTCTTTACTCTCTTTATTGGCTTTGTTTTATTATAGTCTTATTTCCTTGCAAGAACAAATATATTAAGAATATTACTTTTTTAACCTTCATTTTTCATTATTAGTTTAAAAGCTGAATCATGTTCAGAGCATGGTGAGCTTTAGCATATAGTATATCCTCAAGGCATGTTAATCCTCTTCTCCTGCCACAGTTCCTCTCCCTTTCCCTTTTTCCATTCATTTATTAAGTATTGAGAATGCACTGTGTACAATGTTAGACAACAGAAATGCACCTTTTAGTCTTCATGCAGGGGACCATCTAACAGGGGCTGCTTATATTCAGAAATTAGCCACACACAGAATTAACTATTTGACATCCAGAAATACCATAAGAAGATACTGCAAGGAGACATTATGTCCTCATTAGCCTGAATTCAAGGGTACATCATATAAATAATTTTTAATATCATTTAATATCACTGAGTTATTTATTTTTATGCATTTTGCAAAGTTTGGACTTGAAATCTTCTGAGGCTGGCAAGCAATAGAAATTTCTTTAAAAATTTTTATGTAACATTAAAAATACACCATATGAATATATGTGTGAAAAAGAGATAAAGTAGGCTTCTGAATTAAGGGTTTTCATTGTTCCCTTAAAACTGTTCGGTCCTGTCGTATTTTTGGGGTACCAACCGTATGCCCAGAAGTTTTTGCTGGGAAATTCCAAGTGATACAAAACTATAAAATGTGAGTAATTCAGTGATTTTGTAGATAATGATTTCCTGGATAATTTGTTTTTTTCTTACCTTGCATTCAATAAAACAACAATTGGCATTTTGAACAGATTCAACTATTTCTGAATGTGATAATTTCAAAACCAAATACTGAGTGAGATATAAAATTAAGAGCAAAACTGTGCTATCCCTGTCTATCATGAATGTGAAATTAACAATCAGCCTTAGGCACAAAATAGATGTAACAGAGACACCTTTTTGACTCTGTGGTCAGAGAGGTCACAGCTATCTTCAGCCTTGGGCCTGGGGAGGAAGGCTTCCTTTGTCCTCGACTTCAGCCTTCACATTCTCAGTGTGTGATAACCCGGGATGAGGATAGGAAGCAAGTAACAGCACCACCTCCAGTGTCTTCCTCCCTCCCTCATCCTCCCTTTGCCTTGCCTTCCTTCCTTCAGTATAATGTGCTAGCAATGTGTTATCTCTGTTCCAGAATGGTAAAAATAATCGTCTTTGTAAATATCATAAAACCTAGGTCTAGGAGAGAGCTTAAAAGGATATCTCATTCACCCATTTATTTACATATCTGATTTATAAACCTATTGATAGGTGCATGTAGTTAAAAAATGCAACTTAAAAGGTTTTTACAACTAAAACAGTGTTAGGTCCAGATAAATTCGTTCATCACGAATGCCTCCATAGACTTGTCATAAATGCTTTACAAATAAAGACTTTCTATGAAACATTATCCCCACTGCACCAGGGACTGTTTTTCAACCAATCTAACTTCGTTCATCTTTTGCAGATAACCTGTTTACTTTTTAAATAATTCAGTTTCTGAACACACACAGCACTTTGTCCTTTGATGTTGTGCTCACTATGAAATGACTTGTTGCACTCGTGTGCGATGATAACATTTTGTAAAAGTCATTTTTTTGTATTATCAGTGCTTTCTCTGAGATATTTTGGTATATAATATATCTTCCAAAGTTTATCAATAAAGATGTGTCTCCCTGACTAGACTAAGATGGGAGGACAGACCGCAATGTTCTTGGTGTAATTTTCTGATAACGCTTTCTTTCTTACTAAGGAGTTGTATGGGCTTGTTCCTTTGTGCTGTAGCCTACACCCCTTCTAAGGGCTCAGGACAATGAAGGTCCTATCAGCTTTTCAGTTCTGGAAATCATGCTGAACTCTAAATCAGGTTGAAATCTTTCTTTACTTAAGATTTTGGGAGATTAGAGAGAGAATGCTGCTTTAAAATCCAGACTAAACAATGATTTTACCAGTGTCTGGCCCTTGAAATCAATCGTATGGGATTTAAGCTTTCAGGGAATTCCTCTGCCAACCTACCTGAATCAGCCCTGATCTTCACATCAAAGGCAATCTGGGTAGGCTCAGTGTTTCTCAAAGTGTTATCTGTGATCCACCTGCATCAGAACCCCCTGGAGTACTGGTTAGAGATGCTTATTTGGTGGATGTGGTGAAATGAATAGTGTCTCCCCAAATTCATGTCTACCCAGAACCTCAGAATGTGACCTTATCTGGAAATAGGCTCTTTGAAGATGTAATTAACTAAGAGGAGGTCATACTGGATTAGGGTGGGCACTAAATCCAATGACTGGTGTCCTCATAAGAAGAGGAAATGCAGCTACTATCCAAGGAATGCCCAGGATTTCCAGGAGCCTCCAGGAGCAGGCAAGAGGCAAGGAAGTGTTCTTTCCTAGAGCCTTCGGAGGGAGCACGGCTCTGAAGAGCCTTCAGGCCTTCAGGCCATGAGAGAACAAACTGCTGTTGTTCTAAGCTGCCCACTTTGTGGTGCAGTTTGTTGTTGGCAGATTTAGGGAAGTTAAACTGGCCTTACTGAAACTGACTGAATTCTGAGGGTATAGCTCAGAACTCTACATTTTTAAAAAGCATTGAGCTGTTTCTCATGTTCATGTAAGTGCTCACTTAAGTGGGGATCTCGTAACAGCAAGGAAGGCATCTGTGATGGCTAATTTTATGTTCAATGTGACTGGGCCACAGGGTGCTTAGATATTTGGTCAAACATTATTCTGTGTGTTTCATTGAGAATGCTTTTAGAGGAGACCAACATTTAAATTGACAGAGTGACAGGGAGTGTGCCCCCTACTGATGGGGGTGAGCCTCATCCAACCAGCTGATGATCTGAACAGAACAAAAGGCTGACCCTCACCTGAGTAGGACAGACAGCTTCCTGCCTGGCAACCTTTGAAATGGGATACTGGTGTTTATTTTTTTTCCTGGCTTTGGATTTGAACTGAAACATTTACTCTTCCTGTGTCTTCAGATTGCTGACTCACCCTGCAGATACTGGGAATTACCAGCCTCCATAACTGCATGAACCAATTCTTTGTAATCAATGATATATTTTACTTATATAATATTACACACATATATTTATACATATACATATATGCATGCGTGTGTGTGTGTATTCATTCATTTATTTATTTATACATACATATACACACATGCACACACACCTACACCACACACCCTATTGGTTCTGTTTCTCTGGAGAACCTTGACTAAGACAGCATCCTTACATGCCATTTTCTTGGAGTAGATGTTTTCCCATGTTTGGGGTCTAATTCCCACAGATGCTGCTCTTGCCATAATTACTAACAACCAGAAGGCAGCCAGGACCAGTAGTCTCTTTAGGTCCCTCTCCTTTTTGACCTCCTTATTGCGAGTTCCCTCCTGGAAGGACACCTTTGGCTCTGTGACTCTACACCCCCATGCTCATCGCACCTCCATTGTTGCTCTGCGCTCTTGGCATCTCCTCCTTCGCTGCCTGTGCCTCAGTGCTGTGGGCCTTGGTGTCCAGCTGAAGCCCTTACCACACACCTCCAACCAACTCTGCCTATGAAACTTATTCTTGTGCCTTAGCTTTGAATGCCTTTGTATGCTGACGATTTCTGAATCTTTATTTCAAACCCAGATCTCTGTTCTGAGCTTCTGACATGTTGAACTCCCTGTTGGATAACTCACTCTACATGGCAAATCAGCTTTGACCATGTGCATTATTGAACTGGTCATCTTCTCCAAGCCTGCAGATTTTCCTGTGTGAAAGGTACAATGATCTACCCCTTGCCAAACCAGAAATCTGGCAGTTTCCCTAGACTCCTCCATCTCCCTCCTATGCCAGTCTAGCTCATCACTAAAGTTCCTATTGATTCTACCTCTGAAATAGTCCTCAAATCTATCCACATCATTTCTCCCCAGAGCCATTACCCTAATTCAAGTCAGCAGCATCTCTTGCTTGGATTGTTGCTGAGGCTCTTAACTGGTTTTCATTCTTTCTCTTTGTTATGGCCACCTTCTAACCATCCCCTATATAACATGTCACACTTCAATTACTCACCACTGACTCAGGATCAAACCCAGATTCTTTAGAATATCTTCCAAGGCCCTATCTCACATGCTCTGTTTATGTCCCCAGTGATATTTTTCCCCACTCCTCTCTCACACTCTGTGCTCCAGACACCTCTGAGCTTCTTTTCATTTCTCCAGTACTCCATGTTTTCCCTTACCTTTAAGCCTTTATGCTGTTCCTCTGAGCAATTAAGGAGTCCTAATTTGTATGCCACAGAGATTATTCTACTTTCCCAGCCAAAGCAATAAAAATGTAAATATCACACATTATGGCCTTGTCCACCCATCCATCATACAGCTATCATCCTATCTTTATTATTGAAAGTCTATGGGAGTAGAGATCCTTGTATTAGGTAGGGGAGAGGTATCACAGAACTAAAAGATAATCATCTGTACCCTCCAGACGCTCAGACATTTGAGAGCGAATATACAGTGAGCAAGAATATAATATACCAGAAAGCAGTGAGTGGTGAAAACCCAAAAATACTTGCACATAAAATACTTAAACTACTGGAAAATAAAAATAAGTGAAATTTAGAATATTATAATGTACAAGTATGAAGTGCAGAAGGAAAATGTCTGCAAGAATCAACAGAAGGGGCAAGGGATTTGGCTTTAGCCAGATCATGAAGGCACAAAGGGACAGGAATGAGCCCCTGCAATGGGGTGATGGGAAGGAAGAGCTCTAATTAAGAAAATAAAACATCAGAGGACTAAAACTTAGAAATGGGTAATTTACACACAAGATCACACACAAGCTGTAGTGTGGCCAGAGCTGTATAAAATAGTTTTCTATCCCAAATGTTATTTAATTCCATGTATATTAGAAAATTATAAGTAGAATATTAACTTCATAATTGTGCAAATATTATCAAAGGCTACAAGAGGTGTGACCTTATTTGAATTAGAAATAGGCCATACCAGTAGGCTGATTTAAAATAGATCATTAAGTAAATGGTAATAAAGGAAAAATATGGTAAAGTAACAATCATGAAGGCCCTACTCAAATGACTAAAGATGGGTGTTCACTGCACTAAAGCATTAGGCCCTGTCTAAAGGACTATGGATGGATGATAAAATAAGCAAGAAGGAGGGAATTAGAGGAAAGATGCATCTATGTTATTTGGTTTTGATTTTCTTGGTTTCTGAGCAGGAAAAAATAGAATTTGTTTTTATGTGAAATAATTGTTGCAGCCAGATAGAGATAGAGATAGAGATAGAGATAGAGATAGAGATAGAGATAGAGATAGAGATAGAGATAGAGATAGAGATAGAGATAGAGATAGACAGAGATAAAATCATTGATGAGAAACAAGCCCGGTAAAGGAGAGATCCATAAAGTTGATGGAAGCATGAAGTGTGTTCTCCAGATGGACAGAAGGGAGAGAGTTGGATATGGTCAATGAATCACACAATACTTATAAATCAGAGGAGTAGCCAATATTCAGCATTTTGATGCTCTTCCTCAGAGTAGAAAGGAAATTAGGGAGGGGAGATATTAAAGAGAAAGCTATTGTTTCAATGAAATACAAATCTTTAGTCAAGTGTATCCACAACACTCTTCTGTCAAGCCTGGAGAAAAGCTCAGATGGAACTTAGGTAGAGATCAGGGAGATGTAAGTTTAAAGGGAAAATAATCAGAAAAGAAGGAAAGAATTTTAATGCAGGAAGGCATGAAAATAAAAGTGAGATTTCTCATGGGTTAGGAAAAAAATGTGTGAAAGCCTACCTGTTGGTGGGGAAATTATTAATCATAAATGGTTATTTTTGTAATAATCAGTGGGTGCATTTTGATTGATTGGATGAATTGTGAAACAAGGGCAATAAAGTAGATTCATATAATTATACATAACACTTAAAAACACTAAAAATGTAATGTATATACTAAAGAGTATACATGAGTATATAACTGAAAGTCACACAATAACCTTTCCATTCCACTTGTCATGTTAAATTACTTGAGCACTGTCATCCAGTCCTTTGCTAATGTAATAATTAATATTAATATGGGCTGAATAGAGATAGGACACATGAAGCCTGGGAAAGCAAGCAGTCTGCAATGAGAACCGGCCCTTTGCATTATGCAAACTGAGTTTTTACTTTTTTTTGGGGGGGGGGATTAATTACTTTAATCAGATTTCTCATGAATTAAGTATTCATTTTCCCATCAAATTAAATACCTTATCTACAGCATTTTAATGAAATTTCAATATCACCTATGTTATCTGTGTTAAATGCTTGTTAAAGTAGTGTCATTTTAAAGTATAATTACATAATAGCTGATAAGTTAAAACAATACTAGAGAACAATTTCAGTGATTTGCATGGTTAATGATGACCAACTTTTCTTAGAGATTTATAGTACTACTGATGAGTTACTGTGCATTCCAATTAGTTGTGTATATAACAATTGCTTTGTTTTAGCTTATTTTGAGCACTAACTTATTTGAGACCTTGCCCATTGGGCAACTTAGAACTGTTACATTATTGAAGATAACATTTTCTTGTAGTCATGGGACTAGTATAAGATATAACCCTGTACTGTGAAGGACAGCATGATTCTTGTTTTAGGCCCTGTACTGAGTTTTTACTTTTGATTTCTATTTTCTATTATAGCAAAATCTGCAATGCACTTCATTCCCTTCAATGAAATAACAATAAAATTTGTGGGATTTTGAAGTTCATTACTAACATTTTAAAAATGTATCCTAAGCATACTTATAAATAGGTACTTTGAGAAAGCTCAGGGAATATAAACATTTCAGGTTTATTTAATTGGCTTTCAGACTTTCCCTTCTAAATAAGCCAGCATGCAATTAGTCAATGGCAAGTTTTCACAATAGTTTAACTGGCAATGTTAAGGCATCAGCTTACAATTTATCGCACTAAGAGCTACAACTGTCTGCTTTTCTGACTTGCTATTCATCATATGTACCACGGGTTCTTTTAGGTCACACTTCCTTCTGCATTTACTAATTTAATGGGCCCAAGAAAATGAAAGAGAAATGAAGTTTCAAAAATCCCTTCTGAAGGTTCTTTGAGATTCAGAGTTACATTTCATAGAGCCAGAACTCTGAGTAATCTAAAATAAGAGCTGGCAACAGAGGCTTGCCAGCTGTTACAGATTTAACCAGTCCAGCTACATTTTTCCCTCCTCTGGGTTGAATGGTTATAAAGGGACACTCTTACCTTATTTGGATTAAAATTTACACCATTCACACAAGAGGATTTATTTTTAAGGTGGGGCACAGGGAAGGCAGTATAGCACAGAGAAAACAAGTAGTGACTCTATAGCATCTTACTACGCTGATGGACAGTGACTGTAATGGGGTGGAGGGGGGACTTGATAATGGGGGGAATGTAATCACAATGTTGCTCATGTGAAACCTTCATAAGATTGTATGTCAATGATACCTTAATTTTAAAAATAAAATAAATAAATAGATTTTGCATGTTCATTTTCTTTATTCATTACTTATATTGAAACCAAATATCTCTGATATCCTGTCATATTTTGGGATTATGAAATGTTACTACTGTAACACGGGACAAAGGGATAAAGTTTGATCTATTTGCTTTTCAGAATGATGACATAAAATTCAGTCAAACTTTGTGATGAAAAACCTATAAATCAGCAGTTATGGTATATTTCTTGTGAATAAAATGAAAGTTCCTGTGGTCAAGATTCTCACTTGGCCCTGGTTAGCTAGCTCACTACACTGGTGTGGGCAATACGTCATTATTGGCTCTATGTAAAGAGCCCTGCCCAATGCTCTGGGTGACGTGGTGGCATCGCTGCAAGGCCGCAGGAGAGCAGAGCAGAGGCTGGGGTGGTGGCAGTGCCGAGAACAGAGGCCCAGAGGACAGCTGTGCAGGCAGAGAGGCCCAGAGGCAGAGACCGGCTAGCTGCATGCAGACTCACTCTGAGTGAATGGGATTTTAGTGATTGACCTGCCATTGTGGAAATAAAGTTGGGTATAACTCTTTCACCCCAAGAACATTATACTGTCATTTCTTTGGTCACACTGAATCCATAGTGAACTTCCCTGGGGCTGAAAACCATTGGCAAGACATTTGTACTTTTCTGTATTTAGGTAAAGTTTGTTTTGTCCCTTAAAAAATTGTAAAATATTGCAAAGGTGTGTTAGGATCCCCAAGACCACTCCAGGTTTTGAGATTCTCTAAAAGAATTCACAAGATTCAGTGTAGAGTTGTACTCACACCTAATGTAGTATAGTTAAAGCAGCAATGTATTTAAGGATAGCAGCCAGTCAGTCATTTTTTTCTTATTGAAAATATTTCTTATTTGTTTCCTATTTCTCTTTGAGAAAATAATTAGCTCTTGCACACAAGTAAGTGAATTCAGCAGTATTTTCTAACAGAATGCTATGAGGTGATACCTTCCCCCACCACTCACTATAAGATTAGGTCACTTATAATGGAATGTCTCATTGTTTTGGGTATTCATTAACTCAAATTTAAGGACAGAGACTGAAAAATTCTATTTATTCTATTATGTTTAACATTTAATTATCCTAAGCAATGCCAAAAATTAGCAAAATGCTTCTATGAGAATGGCTTGACATTTTCTTATAGGTTACAACATATTTAAACAGTTTTCTTTGTTATCCCAAAGGCAATTTGGGTATCAAGCAAAAGTATTTAGGTTTAATAATATGTTTAAAATAATGAGATATGTAAACTTGAATATATACAAGTAGTCTTAAGGCCTTAGCCAAGATTACTAAAATAGACCAGGGGATTTTTTTTGGTTTTTTGTTGTTGTTCTAGGGCCTTATAAATGAAGAAGTAGCCACAGTCTAAATCTCAAAAGTGTCAGATCAATGTACTAACATTTTCCAAAGCTCTCATCAATATGTGACTTTAGAAATTAATCTAATTGCACCCAACATTCCCCTCCTTATTTTGATAACTTGGAAACTAGACTTGTTATCCCAGGAGACAGCGTATGGACCAAAGGCCCTTTCCTCAGGGCATAAAAATACAGAGGTTTCCTCTTAAAATAAGATGCCACTATATGAAAGAGAAATGGAAAAACCCTGAAAATGAAGTATTTATCAAAAAGAAACTGTTTCAATCCTAAATAATATTATTTTAAACTAGAAGAGACTAAGAAAATGACAATGGGTAAGTTTAAAATCCCCTGTTTACTTCCTGCCCTTCACACTGAATTAGCTAGAGGACATGATATCTCAGTTACAAAAGATTGGAAATTACAATTCTTTTTGTATATCTTTTTGTATATTATTGCATGTATAGTTGACCTTATAGCACCATCATTGAATAAATAAGTCTGTATTATCATACAGAATTATTCATGTAAGAGGTACCTTGGTTATAAATCAACCCTGCACTGTAGAGGCAGTACTCATGTGAGTTTTAATTTAGGGTAATTCATCAAGTTTCTAAATATGTTATGTTTCTCCCAATTGGTAATCAAAGCTTCTTGAAAAGAGAACTGAACACTGAGATCTTCTCCCAAGACCCCTGATGAAGCCTATGAATTAGATCAGCTTTTCTAAAGCATAACCTCCAAATTTGAGATAGTTCATCTAGTCAATTTTCACAATGTGTAGCACTCAACATGTAATTGTATGTGCACAGATTGTTTCTTTGATGTTATGTAGCACAGTTCCTAGCATATAGGAAAAGCTTAATAAATATTTATGGAAGGAAAGTCTTGAACAAATTATAAAATATAACATATGAATATGTAGTATTACATTATGCATGGTAATATATAATGTTTGTTTTCAAACGGTCACACTGATGTATATTCAAATTCAGGCTCTGTTACTGAATATCTTTATGGGTAGGATAATTTTAAATAATAGTATAAAAACCTTTCAATAGCATTTACTATAGGAATGTGTGCCAGGCACTCTCCTAATTACTTTGTATATAATAACATATTAATTCTCAGAGCAGCCCTAAGAGTATGTATTATCATTTTCCCATTCACAATTAAGAAAATCAAGGCATAGACAGGTTAAGCAAATTGTCTAATATCACACCTACTAAGAGGCAGAGGCAGGTTTAGCACCAGTCGACTCCAGAGACTGTGCTTGTGATCACTTTGCTATTTTGCTTCTCTAAGGATATGTTGCTTAGCTTTTCTGAGCCTCTGTTTCTCTGCTGTAGAAATACGGTGATGATACTCACCCTTACATGGTTTTTGAAGAGTAATCTAATTAAACAGAAACAAAGTGCCTTTAATTATTGGTACAAAATAGGGACTCAGTACATGAGATTTCTTTTCCTCCTTTTTGTTGTCTCCTCTACCCAGCAACACCAATTGACAACTCCCAGAGGCTAATTTTCTCTAGGCTAAAAGGCCTGAGTCCTTTAAAAATAAAAATTCCTTATAAGAGGAGTCAAAGGCAAGTTTTTAAAAAGATTAAAATAGCCATTTCAACTTCATATATTGCATAAATGTGTTAAAGGATAAGAATATGAGATCTGAGGTTCTCCACTCCTTGGCATCACCAATCCAACCCTCCTCCCACCCCCACCCCACTGCACAGTGTTACTGTGACCATCGCCCTGACACCACCCGCACACCCTGGCTTGAGGCATGACTGACACAGCTGCAAGCAGACTCAGAGGCAAGTTCTTGGCTTTAGCTCCAAATAAGTTCTTGCAACTCATACCAGGGGTCATTGTTGTGAAAGCGAAGGATTCTAATTCAGAAGATCTGGGTATTTTGAAACTCAAAAGACTAATCTCTAGAGGAGACTAAGTCTAACATAAATCTCACACCATTTTACAAATATTCTGAAAAGAAAAATATATGAAGAGCTACATAACCCTACCCCTGCAAACAAGATAAAGGTAGCCTGGGATTGGAAGGGGTTCTGTGGAGGATGGAAGACAGCTTAGGACTCTCCTAAGACCTGAGAAGGGGCCTGATACCCTGATATACTCTGATACTCAGCCTGATACCCTCAACCTAGGCTGAGTACAACAGGTTGGGGCTGGGGTATAATCTGGGATAATCCAGCCAGACATGTTTGAGGCTATCTGAGGGGAGAGGCAAAACCCAAGGAGATGATGAATGCTGTAGAGATACCATCTGCTCCCATATGCCTGTCGGCCATCAGGTAGAAGGGACCAGTGGCATGGGTCTGGGCAGTGAAGGACTGAGACAGAAATGTACTATCCCCATCTACCTCACTATGGCCCTTGGCAGTTCAGGCAAGCCTCTGACATTTTTCTGAGCTCCCTGAGGGGAAGTTAGAAGGAGCTGAGAGTGAATTGATACCAGATGGGTCTGACATATAGGGAGAAAAATGGCAGAGGGAAGTATGGTAGAAATGGACCTCCATGGAACTGGCGGTAAAGTCCATGGTACTACAACATCTCAGTGGATGCAGTAGAAATACACCTATACCCACAAGCAAACCAGATCACTTCCATCTCAGCCCATACCAGCACATAACAGAGAACACCTGAGGCCCAAATGCAGCCTTCCTATACAGAAGCCTGGATGTCTTATGTGTATTTGAACCACCTCCACCCCCCACCCACCTGACCCCAGAACAGAACACTGAGCTCTTCCTTTGAGCAAATTAAAGACCTGAAATGAAAGAAGTCACCACATGGATTGAATTCACTTGAAGACCTTTACCGAGTTTTTCTACCACCAGGCAGAAAGGAGGCACTGACAGTAGAAATACATTCCATTTATAGAAAAATAAATTTTTGCAGAAGCTAGCTATGACCTGTGAAAATATCATACCCACAACATATGTCTTGGTTTGAAGGTGACTGAGGTGACAAATGTATTACGTGTGCAAAATAGCTGTAATTGATTAGCACACTTGATAACACTGGGAAAGAATCTCTTCTGTTTTCTATTCTCATTCCCTGATATCATTAGCTTATTAATTCTTAGCAATTGTAAACTGCTACCTCAAAGATCACAGATAACTTCCTAACCATCACACCCACTGACCCTGGGCATGTACTTCCGCTCTCTGTATCACTCAGCCCCTTTGGCCAGCTCCTCTCCTGCCCTTTGCAAGTTTTCTATAATGTTCTGCTGACCACCTTTACCCCCTTGACTCTTCCCACAATGGCATCTCATCCTCCCTCCACTTGCTTAGTTGAGCAAGTTCCTCAAGGAGCTGAATTCTGCCAACCATCAGTGAGTTTAGAAGAGTCCCCCAAAGCCCAAAGGTAATTCCAGCTCCAGCCAACACCTCCACTGCAGTCTTATGTGACACTGAGAAGACCCAGCTAAGCCATACCTGGAAGTCTCCTAACCCATGGACACTGTGAGATAATAACCTTGTGCTGCTTTAAACCACTAAGTGTGTGGTGATTTGTTATGCAGCAGTAAAAAAACTAATATGGGGTCTTGTTTTTACATAAATTATGTGCTTTGGTTGAGTCTGTATAAGTGTTTTACTTTTTACTTGACCTTTAATGGGTCTAGGTCACAGTAAATCACCTTTCCTAAATGAAATTTTCGTGTTTTATCATGGCAAAAAGAACAAATATAATGCTTCAACTTCCTGGCAAATTGAGCTATTTGTTTCTTGATGCAATTGCTAAAATCACTTCCCAATCCCAAATATAAACTGACTTAAACGGACCACTGTCAAATTGTCTTCTCTTAAAATTTAATTGTTCATCCTATATTTTGCCTAATAGGGAAGAAAGTGAGACATTCCAAAAGCCTTCCTTTCTTCTCCACCACCCACAATGATTTCAAGTTAAATTTCTGAGAATTAGCACCACCCATTTTACCAAAAACGAAAGCCACCTATGGCTTAGGTCAGATTGCAATCATCCATTCTTCTCCAATATTCTAATCTTGACAAGACTTTTTTTTAATGTGAGTTACAGTGTTTTAATTCTCATGAGACTTTCTTTGGATCAATTTCTCATAACATCCTTAGTAAAAAATTTAGGTAAGTTCTTTCATAGAAACATAAAGTGAGAGACCATGATCACAATCACAGGGACAGAATCATGGACTGGACTCAAAAAACAACCCCATCTTATGGATCCCATCTCTGAAGTATGTGACTGTCCCCGTTGACAGAGGAGTCACTGTTCCCTGTCAGTCAATCTCTCCCAGTTTTAGGATGCAATTATGAAAAAGTTACAATTATTCTTTTAAAAGTTCTTAGTCTTTCTAATTGAGAAGAGTCCCACATTTAGTGATAATTCACTATGATGGCAAAACATAAAACATAGAAACATATTTTCTTATCTATTTCCATAGAAAAGGGGTGAAATGTTCATCCTTTTTGATCACTGCTCCTGTCTCCATTTTCCTACTTGGCGTGATTCTCAGACATTGTGTTGGCCAGTCCCATACCTGCAATAAGGAAAATCTAGGAATACAGTGGGTCAATAAGTAATCTAGTAATATAGGACGCTACTGGTAAAATAGAGGGCTACTTACCCAAGAATCACATCAATGGAAGACACATCTATTTAGGGCAGATGTTAAGTAACATTTCCAGATTCTTTGATGAAAGCACCTACACTGAATGAAAACATGGGCCACTGAAGGGTAATTTCCACATACCCCATAACCTAACTTTTTAAAAGACAGTCCTAAACAAGAGAGGCAAGAGCATTTCTGCCACATTCTCTTGACAATCACTTGAGCAAATAATACTTACTGAACATCTGTTATGTTGTAGGGAGTATACTTGGCATCTTATGGAACATAAGTGCTTAAAAACTACATGGGCTGATGAAGCATGATTACAGAAAATATCTCATGAAGACAAAGCTGATTTATAAACCTAACACAAGACAGCATTATGAAAGAAGTCACTTTGCAGTACATGATTATTTTATTCATTCCACCAATGTTTAGTGGGTGTCCACCATGTCATGTTATCTCCCTCTCTGAGGGAGTTTACATCATGCAAGGCAGCCCCAGTCCTCTAGCTCTCCAGGTAACAGCAGTGTGGTTTCCATCATCTGCATTTAGCACTGCATGTACCTTCCAGGCAACGCATTAGCAATGATTGCATATTATTTTGTATCGCATTCGTTTGAGTATATGTTATCTTTTATCTCTCTATAAGGCTACCCCTATTTTTCTTTTTGGCAGTCTCATTCCTACTATAAGTGGATAGATAGATACTTCTGATTGGCTGGTTTTATTATCATTGACTGAGCTCATATGTCCTTTATGTTCAAATTAAAAGCATAGTCACTATTTGTTGAGTGCCAAGGACTTCACATTCATTATCTCTATTGCTTATAATAACCCTGAAAGGTAAATATTATGATTCCCATGTTACAGATACAAAAATAGAAATCCAGAAAGATAAATGCTTACCCAAGTCTAGGAAGGAGCAATGATATCTGGTTTGGTACCAGATAATCTGAGATATAACCTTGTGAGCTGTATAATCATGAACAAATGATTTATTTTCCGTGTATTTCAATGCCCTCTTATGTAAAAGGGAGGTAAAAGGTATCTATATCACTGGAATATTGTCTGGATAAAAAGAGACAGTAGGCAAGAAATTGTAAATCATTATCCACATTTAAGCATGGCTGCTATAACTTCTAACTAACACATTAGATTTTTAAGCCTATATGCATTATTTCAAGTAACAAGGTTAAAAATATCTCAGTAGCAATAAAACATTGCCCTACTGAAACTTCAATATTTACTTGAATTTAGCTCGACTTGATTCTGTCTCAAAAAATAAAAATGATGCTATCTTATCATAATACTCTATTAGCTGCAAAATTAAAAGAACTGAGATAACCCTGGAAACATACAAAAATAGTTGACACCTAAAACCAGAGTGCTTCTTTGTGTATCTTTTTCTTCTGCCCCAAATATATAATAAAAGTAGGATAGATCCAAAAAAGGATATTAAATTTCAACAAACACAACATTCAGTGCTTAATACATGCCAAACACTGTGCTAGGTCTTAAGGAAACTGAGATAAATAAGGCAGTGACCCTGACCTCAAGTAGTTTCTGGCTAAAAATAGCATGTTATCTGGAAGAATAACTACTCTGCTAGTAAATCTCAATGTACAGAAAGAATAAGAAAATCAGAAAACCGACCTTACATTTTTTTACCAAACAAGATGATTGTATTTTGAATCTACTTTATGAAATGAATCAAAAACTTACAGAGTCTATCTCTCTGGTTGGTTGTACTTTTTGGAAAATAAGCATCAGCATAAAATGATGTCAGCCAACTCATAAATAATAAATGAGAATTGGACTATGAACAGAAAGTAAAACAGGTTAGTGTATATCATTTAGTTTTTGAGATTGATGGCATGGAGTTTATTCAGGCCCTTCTACAAGCCCCGGTTCTATCTGTCTTGGCAAAACCAAAAGAATGGTGATTCTTTTGATTATACATTAAGTTATCTTTAATTACAAGAGATATTAAGAGCTTTAGGTAGAATACTCTTCACCACTCTAAAATAAAAAAGAAGTAGAAAACAATCCAAAAACCTTTCTATATTAAATAACTTTCCAAAATGATGTCACAAAATAACAAGGCAATAGTTAAAGACGTCAAGCGGTCAGTGATATAAGACATTTATATGTATATGCCCATACTTAACACCTGGAGGTACAGGTAGGTCGAGCAAGCTGGGAGTAGAGTGTAAAAGCGCACAATGGTATACTCTACTAAACAAACACATAGATTTGTTAAGAAGAGAGTATTTGCATCATGAGTTGGGACTTCCAAGCTGACATTACTCCTTTAGATGTGTATTTGGGTTTTGGTCAGTTTCCAGATAGGACTACTCCCGATGGTCAACAAGCTGAGTGCTGCACAACTACAGGGGCACCATGTACATACACAGACTGTCAGATATATGTCACCCTCCTGAGCTGCACAACAGAGCGGTCCTATTCTATGTGTAAGGGATTGGGGAAGGATGATGAGGATGGCCAGATGATGTAAATGGGGCGGAAGACCAATAAACACACACAATCCAGCACCCCTGACCTTAGTACCTAATCTGGAATAATGCCAGGCATCTATAGGCACCCTTCATAGAGATTTGAAGGTATCTGTAGACATCCGGTATAGTTTTCAAACATATATTCCCAAATACCACACTACCATTTAGTGTTACATTCCATAGCATTGTATTAGCATCATTATAAACCATTTAAAACTGAAGGATTTGATCCAACATTTTCATTTCTTAGATTCAATGAATTTGAAATTACATGCTCCTGAAGTGCGGAACATATATAGAATATATTCAGCATGCTTTCCAGATGCATACTGAAAATTCTACCCTACATGCTGTTCTACTTATTTTTTGTAATGAATTTTAGAAAGGTTTAAAGACTTTAAAGAAATCTGCCATATTCGTATCATACTACATTTGTTATGTTAGGTCATATATGTGTATTTCTGGAAATTCCTACGGGTAAGAGAGAAACTCCAAAATCATCTTTTAGCTGTTTTAATTTTCCTCTTGGCTTCATCACTGAGTTAATATTCCTTAAAAATAAAATTATTTAAAGTATGGGAGTCTTTTCACTGTATTTTAGGATCATAGGCCACTGGCAACATTGTCGGAGACTGTTGTTACCCACAAACCAATTCACTCCCCAGATCACTGACTCACCAACATGCACACACACATACAAAATCTCCTGTAGGTTCAGTTTTGTCATCTGGAAAATGGGAATAGTGGTTTTGGTTTGACATATTAAAAGCAATTTTAAAAATAACAGAAAATATCATACTTATGTCAAGTTTTGGATGGAGGAGAGACATGATATGTGTTCTGTTGTATCAAGTATTTTTTCAACAAAGAGTTAAGAAGCATCTTTTAGATGTAAGGCCCATTTGAGGGGAACAAGAATGAGATGGAAGGAGAGGAGTACATAAAGGTGAAGCAAAAGGAGACTTTGTGGCATGGCCTTCTTTACTGGAAGATGCTAAACTCATGAATTACGCTAAATAAAGGAATAAAAGTAAATCAAACACAAACTAGAACACACTGCAATATCCAATTTTTGATTAAAAATTAAGTCTATTAATAACTTGTCTTTTTGCTTATCAATGTCATGATGTAATTTTATATTCACTTTGCAAGCAGCAAGATCCAAAGCATTGGCAACATAAACACTCTGAATATTTAAAAGAATCATCTTAATCAGTGTGTTTTAGATTCTTTTGGTTTCTGGCATATAAGGGGCCATGGAAGGAGTATTCCCAGCACCATTTGTGGCCGCCCCCTTTTTCCTCTTCTCCCTAACAATGTTAGTCAGCCTTGCACAGATGGTATAAGTTAAACAGGTCCTTATCACTGCCTGGTGATCACCATTCCAGCCGGGACAATGTGGGTTCATCCAGAAGTACTGCTTCCTCTCTCCTATTGACAGGAAACCCTGCCTGTGACAAGCCGCACGAGCCTTGCTTAGTGCTTGGCAGGGTAGCAGCTGGAGACTTGGGAAGAAAAACAATTTCCAAACGTGGTGTTTGTGCAATAAAGTATCAGGTGGTGGTGAGATGGAAAGGATAATGGTGATTTTTTAAAAATATTTGTATCACCGTCGTTCTTCCCCTTGGCTATATAGAGAATTGTGATAATTACAAAAGAACTTGCAGAAAGTACAAAATAAAATAATTTTCACTCTAAGACAACTGGGAACTTAGAAATTCATCATGTTAAAAGATGTGGTGAGGCTCCATAATAGAATGGTAAATGTATTAAAATGGAGCAGCTCTTCTAAAGAATCTTCTAGAAAAAGGTTTCAAAGCTTTAATTCTTATGCTCAGGTTCCAAAGAGTCTGTTGGATGCCATTCTGAAAATTGTTTTTAAAAATGGGTACCAAACTGCCTTAAAACATTGGCCAGGGGAACACTTAAAATGAAAAACACCAGCAATTGAAGAACTGATTCTCTTGTTTTCATGTATCATTTTTCATCTATATTGCTTAAAAGAAATGCATTGAATATAAGATTTTTACTTAGACATCTGATTACAGACATCAGAGGAAGGAAATGAACATCTTTGATGTGCTAAAATTAAGCAGCTAATGGAAAAACATGGTTGGAAATGCCTATCAGGTAGTTAGGGATTTGGATCTAGAGTTGGAAAGGTCAGGGTTACTGAAATGGGGAAAATGCCAAAGGAGAAAAAAGATAAGAAAATTGAAAACAAAGCCTCAAAAAGAAAAAAAAATGCTTATATTGGAGGACAAAGAAAGAGAGAACAAATATTTACTGAATATATACCTAGATAAAAAGAAAAACCAAAAGAATATAATAAACTCAGAGGCAGAGAAGGGACCACAACTCAGGTGGCCCAGAGGTCAATAGGGAAAAGCACTTGGAGAGAGTCATCAAAACCAGCAAATTGGCAAAGCTTTGACATTTGAAGAAACAATTTCAATAGACTGATGAGAGCAGAAACTAGAGCCAGATTGCAAACTAGACTAAGTGGTAAGGCAATGGGGGAGGCATGAATAGATAAGCCCTTCAAAAAAATAATGGGGAAAAGGAAGACAGCTTTGAGAGGGGAGAAAGCTGGGGGGCAGCATCTTACTCTTGTAAAAGGAAAGCTCAAGTGCTCACGTGGTGGGAATTTGAACAGAGATAGGATGGATGGATGAGGATCCTTTATCCTCCTCAAGGAAACAAAAAAATCTATGAAAACAAATTAAAATACCAAAGAACTGAAAATTAAAATTGAGCTGTTATTTAGCACACTCACGTAGGCCATACCAGTCAGCCTTTAGGAATTCCCTGTCCTTCTGAAAAAGCCGTGGGCTTCTTATTAAGACCACGATTCAGGCAGTTTGCTATTTGTTTGCTTTTCCTTTGGTGAGAGTCTGAACATCCTGTGGTAAACCAGAGACATCCCTGCCCTCTCCTGCCCTCTCTTCCCTCAGGCACCCCACACCCTCACCCCACCTCTCCCTTTTTTCTTCTCAAGCTAAGTTTGTCTTAGAAATTCTAAACCTAGCAAATTAAGATTATTAAAACAAGCTAGGCAAATACCTCTGGCAATCAAGGAAGGATTCATTCTACTAGAAACAGCAGCCAAATTTAAAAAAAAGAGAGAGAGAAAGAAAGAAGGAAAGTTACAGAGGGAGAGAAGATAAAATTTGATTACTGAGAGCCTGCCTGGTGGTCCAGTTTCTTGGGTCAACAAGTTGGCCAAAGCTTGCAGAGCTGGCTGAAGTAGAAAGCAGCAGAGGCAATCAACTGAATCACTGGAGGATAGGAAGCTTTCCAATCTGAGGCCAAAGCCCCAGTTGACCTTAATGCCCCTTACTCAAAAACAGAACCCAAATATGGTGTGAAATGGGACCTGATGAGCATGGGAAATAACACACTCTCTCAGAAATAACACACACGTTAGAATCTCTGTGCTGATGTGTAGTCTCCTCCCAGCTTCAGTACCTTTCCCTGCCATCCCTTCCTGCTGAAATCTTCCTCAACCTTAAAATCCAAACACTACCTCCTCTATCAAATTTCGCTAAATTCACAAACTGGAATCCTTTCCTCAAGGACAGGAACTTACATCTATTTGGTCAACACACGATGTCAGAAACTTTGCTTTGATGCTGAGGATATCTTCTTGTGCACTCCCCCTCCGACCCCGGTCATTCTCTAACTTTTACCTTGCTTTTTATTTTTTAACTGCATAACATTTTTAATTAAGTGATTTTGCATTTATCCATTTATTTGTTTATTGCACTGCCTCCTCCTGCCACAAAACAAGCTCCATAAACACTTGGACTTTATTTCATTCACAACTATATTCCCACAACTTCAAAGAGTGTCCAATACATACAGGCACTAACCATATATTTGTTGAATTAATCGGTAAACCAACCAATCTATCCTCTCATTTAATCCTCACAGCATTTTGTGAAATAGAATCAACTCTCATGTTTTTCCAGATAAAAAATTAATATGAGGAAATCAAGGACAACAGAGAACTAGTAAGTGACATAAATAATCCAGGTCCTAATGGCAAAGTCCCTATTCTCTCCAGTTAGCATCACCTGCAGTCCTTATCACACACTGCCTGTACACTTACTTATGCCCTAACCTCTCCTACTCATAGGACTGTGAGTTCCCTAGGGGCAGGCTTTATTCTTCCTATTTCCTCTTAGACAATCCCACTGACTTGAAGATAGTGATTGTTCAACAAATGTTTATTGAGTTGAAATTGAACTTTCTCATCTCAGCTCTAGGCAGAAACTAGATATGGGACACATTTGTGCTTACAATTTTTCCTCACACAGCGGTATGTGGTTTTTCACAGTGATTTTTCTCTAAGCTAAAGGACTGTAATGTGGAACAAAGAGACAAGGGTATGAACCTACTGACTGGAAAAGAATCTGAGCAGAATAACAGTAGGACATTTCAAGAGGAAGGGACAGTAAGAGCACTAGTGTAGAGGCAGAAAGATGCAGCAGAGACCCTGGGATATCAGAAAACAGACCCATTTGGCTGGGAATATTAATGGCCACTAAGTGGCAATAGATGCCAAATTCTTCTATATTCTCAGAACTCTGGGTTCTCAATAGTGCAGTTTGTGAGCTGTTTCCTGTATGTTTGGGTTCCTATCACTATTGTAACCAATTTCCACAAACAAAATTGCTTAAAACAGCACAAATGTATTATCTTATAGTGCTAGAGGTCAGAAGTCCAAATTGGGTTTTTATAAGGGTTAAAATTAAGGTGCCAACTTGAGCTGTGTTCCTTCTGTAGGTTGTAGGAGAGAATCTTTTTGTTAACTTTTCCAGCCTCTAGAGGCCAGCTCGGTCCTGTAGCCAGTGGCTGCCTTCCATTTTGAAGTCCCCCTTCTATCCTTAAGCAAGCAGTCACATCACTCTAACCTATTCTTCCATACTCACATCTCTTTCTCTGACTTTGACTCTCCCACCTCCCTTTTTTATTTATAAGGCCCCTTGTAATTACATTGCGTCCACCCAGGAAATCCAGGATAATCACCCCATGTCAAGATCTTTAACTTCCATTTGCACTGATTTAAATCACATCTACATCAAAGGCTCTCTCCCTGAGCTCTACCCTCACACCTGCTAGGATGTCTATTATCAAAAAGACGAAAGATAACACGTACCAGAGAGGATGTAGAGAAAGGGAACTCCACTACATTGTTGATGGAAATGTAAACTAGTGCAACCACTATGACAAACAGTATGGAGGTCCTTGGAGAAATTAACAATAGAACTACCATATGATGCAGTAATCCCACTTCTGGGTGTATATCCAAGGAAAACAAAATCACTATAGCAATGAGATATCTGTACTCCCATGTTTATTGGATTCCATCAACATCCATCGTTGGATCAATGATAAAGGAAATGTGGTACATATATACACACAATCAATCTTAAATGGAATATTAATCAGCCTTAAAAAAAGAAGGATATCTTGCCATTTACAGCATGGATAAATCTGAAGTGCACTATATAAAGTGAAAAACCAGACAAAGACAAGCAATGTACGGTATCACCTATATGTGGAATCTAAAAAATAGAAGAAGAAGAAGAAGAAGGGAAATTCAAACTAATAGAAACCCAGTAGAATGGTGTTTGCCAGGGACTGGGGCAGGCCTATGGGATGAATAAATTCTAAGGATTTAATGTAATAGTGACTGTAGTTGATAATCCTGTCTGGTATCATTGACATTTGCTAAGAAAGTAGAGGTTAAATGTTCTCACAAACAAAACTAAACAACCCACATTAAATAGTGAACTGATTGTTGTGTTAACTAACAAAATGGTGAGGATCCTTTCACAATGTATATGTATATCAAGTCATTACATTATATAGTTTAAATATATTACAATT
This sequence comes from Manis pentadactyla, assembly GCF_030020395.1. Taxonomy (NCBI): domain Eukaryota; kingdom Metazoa; phylum Chordata; class Mammalia; order Pholidota; family Manidae; genus Manis; species Manis pentadactyla. Next base: position 116,419,485 of record NC_080025.1, read on the forward strand.
TTATTTGTCAGTTATACCTCAATAAAGCTGATAAAAATGAAATCACTTCTGCAAAGTCTCTTTTGCCATGCAAGATAACATTCACAGATTCTGGGGATTAGGATGTGATCATCTTTGGGGGGGGGTCATTATTCTACCTACCACACCTTACCAGTTCCTACTTGACCAATTATTCATCTTGAACAATACTGCACCTAGTCCTGCAGACTAGCCTCCCATTATTACCCTGTCACCAAAAAGAAAGGAGGACCTGAAAGATACTGTCTTCAAGAATAATGCCACTGCACTTCAAACAAGTAAAATTTAAAAACAATTACAGTGCTATCTTTTCCCTTAGCCCCAATGCATCATTTCTATTATACAAAACAAGACAGACTCTGAAAATTTTGGGACTCAACTATTTGACAAAAGCTACATGGGGACTTCAAGTCTTTATATCAATAGTGCTGTTTGGAAAGGTTTACAAATGTAATTAAAAATATCACATTTCAAAGAAGAGTGAAGTTGGAGGCAACACACTCCCTGATTTCAAACTATATTACAAAGCTATAGTAATGACAACAGTAATATATTGGCATAAAAACAGACACACAGATCAGTGGAACAGAATAGGGTGCCCAGAAATAAACCCACACATGTATGGGTTAATTAATTTGCAACAAAGGAGCCAAGAATATACAATAGGGAAAGGGCAGTCTCTTCATTAAATGGTGTTGGGGAAATTGGACAGCTACATGCAAAAGAAGGAAACTGGACTGCTACCTTACACAAAAATTAACTCTTAAAGACTTGAATCTAAGACCTGAAACCATAAAACTCCTAGAAGAAAGCAAAACAGTGATCTCCTTGACTTGTCTTAGTGATGATTTTTTGGTTTTGATACCAAGAGCAAAGGTAACAAAAATAAAAATAAACAAATGGGGCTATATCAAACTAAAAAACTTCTGCACAACAAAAGAAATGATCAACAAAATGAAAAGACAGCCTACTGAATGGAAGAAAATATTTGCAAATCATATATCCTGATAAGGGATTGATATTCAAAATATATAAATAACTCATACAATTAATTTTTAGAAATCTGATTTAAAAATGGGCAGAGGATCTGAATAGACATTTTTCCAAAGAAGACAGACAGATGACCAAGAGATACATGAAAAGATACTTAACACCTCTAATCATCAGGGAAATGTAAATCAAAACCACAAAGAGATAGGTATCTCCTTAAACCTATTAGAATGGCTATTATCAAAAAGACAAGAAATAAGTGTTGGTGAGGATGTGCCGAAAAGGGAACCCTTAGGCACCATTAATGGGAATGTAATTGGTGTAGCCACTATGGGAAACAGTATTGAGGTACCTCAAAAGATTAGAAAAATAGAACTACCATATGATCCAGCAATTCCACTTCTGGACATCTACCTGGAGAAAACAAAACCAAAATTGAAAAGATACATAAGCACCCCCATGTTCACTGCAGCATTATTTACAATAGCCAAGACCTTGAAACAAGCAAAGTGTCCACTGACCAATGAATGCATAAAGAAAATGCATGTGTGTGTATACACACACACACACACACACACATATATAACATATATACAATGGAATATTATTCATCCATAAAAAAGAATGAAATCTTGCCATTTGTGACAACATGAATGGACCTTGAGGGCATTATGCTAAGATAATTAAGTCAGAGAAAGACAAATACCATACCATCTCACTTATATGTGGAATCTAGAAAAACACAAAATAACAAATAAATACAAAAAACAGATGTAGTAGGAGTAGCAGGATGGATAAAATGGATGAAGGGGGTCAAAGGGTAAAATTTCCCAGTAAGTCATGGGACTATAATATGCAGCATTGTGGCTATGCTTTACTGAATATTTGCTTAGAGAATAAACCTTAAAAGTTCTCATCACAGGAAAAAGATCTGTAACTATGTATAATAGATGTTAACTAGACTTATTGTGGTGATCATTTTGCAATATACACAAATACCGAATATTACCTTGTATACCTGAAACTAATACAAAGTTATATGTCAACCATACCTCAATTTTTTAAAAGTGGAAAGATGGTTTGATGTGGACATTTCCAAATGGAGCAAAAATACATTAAGAAAAAAAGAATGTGAGCATAAAAACAGTTGTGGAAATGTTTGAGCTATAAATGAAAACTAGCAAATAAAATCACATTTCAGACAAACTACTTAGAAATAGATCAAATGACTACTGTAAGGAAAATGCTATACTCCACACAACAAAATTACAGCAGTTATACCACATGATTTCACTTTAATCCTTAGGTGAAATTTTGAACAATACAGAAGTGAAAATAAATTATTTTACACAAAACATAAATTGTGTTTGAGGAGTGACTTTTGCTTCAGAAAATGATTTTAACTGATAAGGAATCTGGAAGTTTTCTCTCATTGAATGGTGATTCTAATTTTCCCCCATCTTTTCAAATTTCTCAGTAGAAAGTGGAAAAACTGATCCACACCATCTGTTTGTCTCATACAGTGGCACATTCCAATCTCGGCAACAGAAGGCTCATGACAACCTGCCAATTAAATTCCTGAGGTAGTCAAGACACAGAACACTTTTGAAAAAGATTAAGATAAGATTTTTCATGGTTAAATGCCTCATATACACCCTCTCTGTCAGACTACCACTGGCTTCAGGAACAGATTTCAGGTAAACCTGGAAAATACCACACAGAGAAAGCTTTCAATGATTTATTCCACAAACCGGCAATTTGCTGGGTTGGAATCCCTGACTCACTCAGCCATGGGATAGAAGTCTAGGTTTCTATTTGCATTCATTTAAAAGGCAATAAGCTGGTGGCAGGTCACATCCAACTCATTACATTCCACAAAGAATGTAGATCCAAGCCTGCCAGAGAACACTGGCCATGTTGAATCTATAGTGATAACTCTTTACATTGAACCCAAATGGGGCCACAAGAACAATATCTATGATCCTTTGAATTCTGCAACCATCTTGAGTGTTGAGAAGCTGCTTTCTAAAATAAGATGTTACTACCTACTGTAGTAACATTTTCTGAGCAGTTACTATGTGCAGGAAGGCTACACTAAGAACTTTAAATATGTCACCATAGTTAATCCTCTCAACTACCCAATAATTACAGCCTACTATCTGACTTGCTTCTCAGATGAAGAAATTAAGGCAGATGGGGTTAAATAATTTGCCAAGTCACATGTCTAGTGCGTCTGGAGCCAGGATGTAAACCCAAATAGATTGTCTTCAAAGTCTATATGCTCAACCACTGGGCTTTCCAACACTTATACCAAGAAGCTACTGTTTCTTTATGAAGGGTATTGAGTGGATTTTCTAGGGGGTGATGAGAATGGGTTTGTACTGAACCAGCCTCCCATAGTCAACCAGTCCTAAGGAAAAGTTTTGCAAGATGGCTGGCTGAATCTGGGTGGAGTTGAGCTGTTGGTTCTAAACTAGAGTAATTTTTTTGGCTCACTTGGGGATGAATCTGAATCTTGGACTTAAAAATCATGATTCTTTAATGAAATAAGCTAGTAAACCATAGACATTGTTAAATATAATTTCACTGATTGTCTGAAGCCATATTCTCCAAAGGAAATGAATAGTTAATTAAAAACAGAAATGTTCTCTTCTTTATGGTATACAAGATGAAACCTCTTAGTTATATTTCCTATTTTTTTTCCTGGAGCTATCAAATTTTCAGCGTTGATAAACAGACTGAGTTCCTAAGATTCACATTATATTGCCTTCAAGTGGCTCTAATTCCTTTGAAATGCTTGATAGTTCCATAGTGTGTTGTGAGATCGGCCCTAAAGATTAGGAGGAGGTTCTCCAAGTTTCCACAAATGTTGAGCTCTCCCAAGCAATATGATCTCCTAGAGAAATCTCATGGACAATTTTCTTAAATCAATGACTTGATTCTCCATACCAAAGTACTTGATTAAAGATAATGATACACTGCTTCCTTAAAATGTGCTGATGACTTCTCATAGATAAGAAAAACAAAAGGACCATTGGATTACTGAATGCTAATACATAACCAAATGTTCTTTTTTCTTAATAAAGAATGGAGCAGTGGCTCACCAATATAAGTATTTCTTTCAAAAAAAACTTTTGCCTGTCATTTTTAAGGTTTACTTCACATTTGGGAAGATGCAAACCAAGGAGTTTACATTGAAGAGTATGGAACTCCTTTCACCCTTTCCAAAAATGTGAGCAATGATATACCTATGGGAATGGACCTCTCAGAAGGACACGGTGGCCACCTGAGGTCTGTGTGTTTCACACTTCCTAAATGTGGAGACTTTCTCTTGCTGGGAATCCAATATCTGGAGAACCTTTGCATTTGGTTTTGTTGAAAGCAGAGCATTTTACATGAAATAGAGACCAAATAAGTCAAAGGTATGATTCTTCTGAAAGACACTATTTTAGGAGCAAGAGAAAAAACAGGAAGAATATTGTTTGTCAAATATAACAGAGGTGTTATTGAATAATATGGTCACACTTATAGGATTAGAGTAGAAGTAAGAAGAACTGAATCCATTTTTTTATTTCTATTTAGTACCATGCCAGTGATCCATAAAATTTAAAAGAGGACTTCTTTTCCTGATCATAAAAGTAATATTTTTTCAGTGTACAAAAATGGAAAATACAGATTGTAGAGAAGTCTATTAAAATCATGCATAATCCCTATCAAAATACCAATAGCATTCTTCAACGAACTAGAGCAAATAGTCCTAAAATGCATATGGAACCACAAAAGACCCCAAATAGCCAAAGCAATCCTGAGAAGGAAGAATAAAGTGGGGGAGATTACGCTCCCCAACTTCAAACTTTACTCCAAAGGCACAGTAATCAAGACAAGTTGGTACTGGCATAAGAACAGACCCATAGACCAATGGAACAGACTAGAGAGTCCAGATACAAACTCAAGCATACATGGTCAATTAATATACGATAAAGGAGCCATGGACATACCTTGGGGAAATGACAGCCTCTTCAACAACTGGTGTTGGCAAAACTGGACAGCTACATAACAGAGAATGAAACTGGATTATTATCTAACCTCATACACAAAAGTAAACTCAAAATGGATCAAAGACCTGAATGTAAGTCATGAAACCATAAAACTCTTAGAAGACAGCATAGGCAAAAATCTTCTGAATATAAACATGAGTAACCTTTTCTTGAATGCATCTCCTCAGGCAAGGGAAACAAAAGCAAAAATGAACAAATGGGACTACATCAAGCTAAAAAGTTCTGTATGGCAAAGGACACCATCAGCAGAACAAAAGGCATCCTACAGTATGGGATTATATATTTATAAACAACATATCTGACAAGGGGTTAACAGCCAACATATATAAAGAACTCACACACCTCAACAACCAAAAATCAAATAACCCAATTAAAAAATGGGTGGAGGATATGAACAGACAATTCTCCAAAGAAGAAATTCAGATGACCAACAGATAACATGAAAAGATGCTCTACATCACTAATTATCAGGGAAATGCAAATTAAAACCACAGTGAGATATCACCTCACACCAGTTAGGATGGCCAACATCCAAAAGTCTAAGAACAACAAATGCTGGCAAGGATGCAGAGAAAGGGGAACTCTCCTACACTGCTGGTGGGAAAACCACTGTGGAAAGCAACATGGAGGTTCCTCAAAAAACTAAAAATAGAAATACCATTTGACCTGGGAATTCCACTCCTAGGAATTTAACAAAGAATACAAGTTCTCAGATTCAAAAAGACATATGCACCCCTATGTTTACTGCAGCACTATTTATAATAGCCAAGATATGGAAGCAACCTAAGTGTCCATCAGTAGATGAATAAAGAAGCTGTGGTACATATACACAATGGAATACTATTCAGCCATAAGAAAGAAACAAATCCTACCATTTGTAACAACATGGATGGAGCTGGAGGGTATTATGCTCAGTGAAATAAGCCAGGCAAAGAAAGACAACTACCAAATGATGTCCCTCATATGTGGAGTATAACAACAAAGCAAAACTGAAAGAGCAAAACAGCAGCAGGCTCACAAACTCCAAGAAGGGACTAGTGGTTACCAAAGGGGAGGGGTGGAAGAGGACAGGTGGGGATGGAGGAAGAAGGGGATTGAAAGGTATTATGATTAGTACACATGGGGGAGGGGGATCATGGAGAAGACAGTGTAGCACAGAGAAGACAAGTAGTGACTATGTGGCATCTTACTACACTGATGGACAGTGACTGCAATGGGGTATCGGGGGGGACTCGATATTATGGGTGAATGTAGTAACCACATTGTTTTTCATGTGAAACCTTCATAAGAGTGTATATCAATAATATCTTAATAAAAATTGTAATAATAAAAAAAAACATGCATAATTCCACCACCAAGAGAATTATAATCATTCATAATTACACAAATATTTCAGGGTATTTGCTTCCCTTTTCTTTTTCTGTGTATTTTCTACACAAATATAATTGCAGTGTATATTTGCTTTGTAACCTTTGTGATGAGATTCTTTTATGTCATTAGTCTATTATGATGTCACTTTATTGGATTAAGTCTTATTGTCATATACCATCATTTACTTCCAGGGGTACTGTGTTGCACAATTCCACAGGGAGTTTGCACTGTATTTTTGCATTTCCATTACATTTTGCAGTGTATTTTGAACTTTAATTTACATTGTATCCTGCATATGAAACACCATTATTTAGTCAAATATTTGTACAATGAAACAATCCAACCATGACATATTCCGTTGCTTAGTTTCTAAGTTGTGTCCAATTTTTTCAATTATAATTATACCATAATAATCATTCTTGCACATATGTAATAGTTTAATATTTAAAAATCTAAATTTCTCCAGAATTTTTATCCTATAATCCACAAGCCTGCTAATAACAGTGCATTTATGTCATTCCTACTTAACATTCCTTAGTTGTTTTCTTTTCCAGTTTGATATCTTGCTAATGATTTTTATTCTTTATTCAATCTCTTGTCTTAAGATACCAATATTTATAATTTTGTTGACTTCTCAGTTATATGTGATGGTCAGGATTTTCTTAGCAACAATTAACAAAGGACACAACTCACAATAACCTCAGCAACAAAAACATTTCTTATTTCACAACATGTGAATTCCTGAGATATGAACATTTCAGCTGGCTCATTTAACAGCTCAGGGATAACATCAAAGACCTAACTTCTTTACCACCTTCCTAATGTTATCTTTGTCCTCAAGTTTGTCTTCTCACCATTGCAAGACGGTTGTAGCAGCTTCCATTACCACATCTTCACATGACATCTAAAGTGAAAATATTCTTTTTGTGCTTTGTGTGTTTCAGCTGATATCCCACCATATCTCATTGGCCAAATTCTGTTACATGCCCAAGCTAAATCAATCGCTTGAAAGAAAAATGGAATTGTCATGATTGCCTTAGCCAGAGACCTGAAAATTTTTTATTAAAGAGCCAGAAAACAAATATTTTGGGCTTTGTGGGACACGCAATCTCTGCCGCAACTATTCAGCCATTGTAGCCAGAAAGAATCCATAGCTGATAACTAAATAACTGGATGTGGTGTGTTTCAATAAACTTTATTTACAAAACAGGTGTGCAACCTGCAGGCAGTTGGTTACCATCCCCTAGCTTAGATTAATCAAAATTCATCCTGATATAGGGAAGGGGTCAGAAGGAATTGATGGCCTGACATTTGAAAACTGGGATTCCAATAACATGGAGGAAAGGTGGTAGAAGGGGGATAAGGGAGAAATCTCTTATTGGCTAGGCAAATAACAAAGACTGACATGGTCATTAAAGAAATAAATTACTGTATCACATTCCTCCTCCAAAAGTGTGCATCATTTTGCTGCTCATTGAAGTACAAGATTAGACATTTTAAAATCCTGTTTGCACTTTGCCTGGATTGTAACCAAGTATCCATTTCTATACTTGTTACAGTCTTCTATACATCTAGCCATTTAGCACTAACCACTTCATTTTTGCTATTGTTGGCCTGAAAACCTTCACTTTATTAACCATCCAAGATCAATTAGCTCATATTTGCCTGCTCTGTTTAGTCTAACAAATGTTTTTAGTGAGCATTGTTCTGTACTTATTTTAATAATTAGGTCATGATTTTAAATTTGTATGAAGGTAGAGGGAATTGGTTTATAGATGAAATTATTCAAAGCATGAATAATATGCTTTGGCCATAATGAAGGCTGCTCCTCCCCATGCAAACAAAGACAAATAACCTGCTTGCTCTTTACTTCCAACTTGTTCCTATGCTCCCATAGCAAGACTAGATACTGTGAAATCAAATAGTTTCTTAGTCATAGATGGCTGTCATCATTTGGGAACTGACACCATCACAGTAAGGCTAAATTCCAAACAGCAGTGACTTGTACAGGCCAGGGGAAGCCTCTGGGTGCCAGACATACTCAGTTTGGTTAGACGAGAAGAATGACCATAGTGGTTTTGATGATGATAACAATGATTGTGAAAAAATGCAAGTGCACAACTCAAAGGTAGAAACTTAATCATCCAAAAGGAAATTTAGTAAAATGAAGCAACTCCTTCGTTGAATAATTTACCAGTTATCCTTGGCATAGTAGAATCTCACTAAATAAGGCTTATTTTTTCAAAGCCACAAAGAAAAATTATGAAAAATAATTCCTTATTGAATAAAATGCTACCATTGACTTTAAGAGAGATTTCTCAATCACTTTGTCTTCCCTTTATAATCAGTCCCATTATCACCCCAACTGAGCAAAAGACTTGAACCTGGATTTTTCCAACCCTAGTTTAGTGCCAATTTTTAGGATATTGTAGGGACTGTGTGCCAAACATCTAGACATGACTAGAGGAATAATAGTACACAGAAAAATGCAAGGTATTTTCAATCTGAAAATGATCTCTTTTCTTATAAATAGAGGTATGTGAGGCGTTATACCCTTAACTCTGGTTCATAAGTTGCTTGTGAAATTGCTGGCTCCTAGTTTTCTCCTACCATACAAGGCTTTTGCTGTCAGCATTCTTTTATTAGTGAAATACAACCCATGAAGAACAATTCCCCTAAAAAAACAACAGCAGATAATATTTAAGATTGCCTGAATCCTAAGCAGTCACAGAGAGGAAGGAAGGCCAACAGCCAAGTTCAAAGACTTTAGGAGGCAATTTCTGAAACCAGATACTGCAAAAGATTCAACACAAGGGAAGTGATAAACTATGAGCAAGCATCCCATAGAAAGACCACAAACTGACATAAAGTTTCAAACTTACTCAGCTACATTTGTAGAAGGCTCTATTTTCTTTCAAGTCCCTGACATGGTACTACATACAATCATGAGCTTTATTTTTTTTCTTTTTAATTGAGGAACAAACTGAAATCGCACTTAGAAAAGCTACATTAACTAAAAATGAAAAGCCAGTATGTCACTGTTTTTTTTTCAAGGGAGCTGTTTTATTTCATGTATATATAGTTTCTTTTTATCTGTATTTCAAATACCAAAAATAGATTGATAAGGTTACTAAAACTAAAGATAAAAGCCTGATTGCTAAATATTTATTTACCCATTGTAGTCCATATTCTTTTGATGGTAAGTTTTTCTTGCAAAGAAAAGAGAAACACGGTAAACAGAACAATAAATTTTGAAGTAATTATGACCATGTAAAGGCAGGAATTTTAAAATGCTTCTTAGAGGTGACTTCTCCTCCAGGATAGAGTCTAAGTGGACTCCAGGTGGCCAACCTACAGGCTACAACCGTACCCAATGAAAGCACTCATTTTGGAGTCAGACAGCTTCTTATATTCTTAGATTATTCACTTTTGTATAGGCTGTGTCATGACTTGGAGATGCTTCTACAAAGAAATCTGCTGTGCATACACCTAGGTCAATAAAAACAAGCTCTGAAAATAAGCCAGCATTCAGCATTTATCTAAGGACTCTAATGAGCCCCATGTTTGTCTCATGATACCTGACTATACATTTTAATAAAACCCAGGATGCAAAAACTAAAATGAACATGTTAAATACAAGTAATCCTACTTGAATGGATGACAGCGTGTTATTCAACACCTGGGATCTGAATGAGTCATGAATACTAACGGTAGGAGCATGCAGACATGCATGAGTACTGGACCAGGAAGGATAAAGCCCTTTTCAGGCAAGTGGAGGTAGGGACACAGCATTTTAGAATGAATACACCCAAGTGCAATCTTTATACTTGACATGATTTTGCCAAGGATCTCTCTTGTTCAAAGAATCATGTGAATATTAATTGGTTTGCAGTAATTAAATATTCAGACTAAAATTTCTTAAACAATAGGAAATTTACTTTCTCACATAAAAGGAAATCGGTAAGTAGACAGTTGAGGAGTTAGCCAGTTCAAGAATTCAGTGATGTTATCAAGGACCCCTTTTCTCTATTTCCATTCTCTCATCAGGGTGCTGCCTGTGTTTCCCCTCATAGTTCCAAAGTGACCTCAGCAGTTCCACAGACTCCTACTGCTTTCACCAGCAGAGTAGGTTTTATTGAATGAATGTTTCTCCATGTGCTGTATGCTCTTAGAACAATTTTCAGACTATTTGTTTTCTTAATTTTACCAGTTAAATTGTTATTTTGCTGGGAGAAAAGTCCATCAAGCTCCTTATTCTGTTATTCTGTAAGTATCACCTTTCAAGAGTTTTTGCAGCTAGGTTTCAAAATGTACACCATTACTTCTGCTTTACTCTGCTGCTGAAATTAGGTCACAAGACTGATAAAAATTTAAGAAGTGGAGAACCAGACTCCACCTCCTATGGGAAACAACGAAGTCACAGTGCAAAGGGTTTGGGTACAAGGAAGTTTTTGGTAGCTGACACCACAGGCAATTCACTACACGAGGGACACCTTTCTGATAGGATCAGATCATGGGCCTAAGTCCTAGCCACAAAAATGCCTGGGACAGCCAGAGTACGACATTTCAGGTTCCCTAGTGGCAAGCTAACTTTGTGTAATTCTGAAGAAGAAAACAGAGGAAATGGCTGTTTGGTAGACAATGCACAACATCTGCCAAATTGTACAATCTCTTACCTTAATTTGAGAAGGCAGTTCTAGTTCTAGTATTTAGTCAAGAAGAGAAGGACTACCAATGTTAAATATAATTAAAATATGAACAAAATATTTATTTAAAAAAACTAGGAATAAATATTCTGAGACTGTGATGTATATTTTGGAAGTTTTGTGATAAAAAGCTAGGTTTTAAGACAAGGAAACTTTCATTTAAAGTACATTAAATTATTGTAAGCTAAGGATAAAAGAACAGTGGTAAATATAGTCCATTTGAATATGATATTTTCAAATCTACCTGGAAACACCAGACTTGCTACATGGTATCAAAAATAACAATTGATATCACTCTATCATTTGTAGGATTTTTAAAATTCCATTCTATGTGCTGTCACTTTGCTAAGTGTGTTCCATATGAAATTTGACTTGGTTTTCATAATTACCCTAGAAAGTGGATTATTATTATTTTTCTCATTTCACAAAAAAAAAGAAATGGAACCTCATGGAAATGATTAACTGGCTTGAGATAACCAGCTAATAAATGACAAAATCGATATTTGAACCTATATCCATCAGATTCCACAGTGTGAAATCTTTCTACCCTGTCATATTTTCATTACAAAACACATGTGGGGTTAGAGGGGAGAAGAAAAACAAGGAAAGCTCTGTAAAGCAAAAATTATGACATTACTGAGATGATAATCATTTTATAAGTTTTGCTCTGTCAGCTTTCAATACCTAAAGGGTCTTCCATAAGTCATAATGACCATGTGAACAACAATAACACTTGTGCCAAAAGCACTGTTTCTAATAAGTGCTTTTCACTCAATACATCAAGATACCTTCTCATTGTATTCAATGTTAAAAATTTCTTCATAAAAGCGCAGTATTCTTCTGTGTATGTATAATTTATTTTAAAGTGTATTCACAATTATAAGCTGAAAAAAAACTATTACATGTTCACCAAAATCTATTTCCTCTATTGCCTAGGAACAGAGCTGGAGTGCATTTCCCAGCCTCCCATACCATTGGACAGCAATAGACAGTGTCCAGACAGTGAAGCATGAGCGGAAGTAACCTATGCCACTTGCAGGCTCAGCATAAAGCATCTTCCATGTGACCTCCATATTCATGTTTCCATGTAGGTCAGTCAAGGGCAAAGGATCTCCTTCAGAGGACTCAAAAGCCTTAGGATACGGTTGAATCACAAGGTAGAAGGGGTTTGAGTGTCTGAATAACAATATGGATGTGTACTTACCAAGGATGTAAATTTTGGAATCTATGTAAGCAAGAAAAATATTTTTCAGTATGTTGCATCATAAAATGTTTTGGCTTCATTGTTATAGTTATATAAAAATAACAATACAGCTATTGTTACTTACTCTAAATAGTACATGACCAGTACTTTGGAGAAAACTTTTATAGCTAAGTCTCTGTGCAAACGTGTAATTACTTACTTAGAGTATTAGAAGTAGAATTCCTCAAAGTGTATGAAAGCTTAAAGTTTATAAAATTTCCTTCCAGAAAGCCTGTATATCATTTAAAACACCTAACACTAAATCAATGAGAATTTCTTCAATAACTTACTTACAATTCAACAATGTTTTCTAACACAAGCAGGTAACTTTTGTAAGTAATTTGCTGGGGTCTCATATCAGCTGTGCTACTAATTATTCATATGTCTTAAACTAAGTTTAAGTAACATACCTATCCTTCAATTTATTTCAAGGATCAAATGTCATGGAATAGCACACATTCAAAATGTTATAATATATAAGACAATACAAATATAGATTAGGTATGAATCTAATTTGAAATATGTGAAATTTATAGTTGTAGTGCCAAATTTTATTCTCCCTTGAAAACATCATTCACTGAAATCTTACCCATATGATCTTTAATTAGATTTTCACTTTGCTAGACTATCATAGTAGGATCAGTTACTTAATACAGATGTTTCCTTCTTGTAGTTTTTATTGGCTGGAAATGAACACAAGCTTTAGCTCAAACAGAGGTGAGAGTGAAATTTAAATGGGGAAGTGGTAGAATATGCACTAGAAGAGAAAAGTAGATAGATATGTCAGCTGTTTGTTTTGTCTTCCTTTGAAAACTGCAGCATTTCTGCTCCTGGTTTGACACTTGGAGGCTAGAAACTTTCCAACTGTGCTGAACAGAACTTGTCTCCCCTTGGGAACAGCAGCAAGCCATGGTAGATCACAGAAACCAATGAAAATACCTTACCCTATTTACAGTGGATCACTTTTCACCATTTGTGACCAATGGAAACTTTGGAGAATTTAATAACCATTGGGAGAGGACAACAGTCATTTAGGGAAACACGCAATAAGTAAGCAAATGATACTTTATACAGAGACACCCTAGATTTGTAAAATGCTTGGAAACTAAAGAAAGCTTTTCCTTGGGCTTTGATCATTTTTTTAGGTTTATAAAGCTTAATTCTGTAGAACTCCCAGATATAGTAAAATAATACAGATATAGTAAACTAAGTCCCATGCCACAATCTTTTTAAAGATCTCTATTATGTTATTTTTTTTCTTTAAGTTCTGTAGTTATATAATTTAGGTATTATCTAGTTTTAAAATGTATGATCTCTTTTCACCATTTATAAGCCAAATGAATTAGTATCTTAAGGCATTGTGAAAGATGTCAAGAGGCCACGGGTGACATCCTCAAGGGGGCCTCCAAAGCCCCTCACAGCTGATAGCAGCTACTGTGCTAGTCAAGGCTTAGAAGGGACGCCTTGAACAGAGGCACAATCAGCCCTTGTTCATCCTGGTTGGAAGGCTTATTCACCATACTGATGGAGTAAGGAGAAGAGAGATAACAAATACCTGTGAAGAAAACTAATTTTACGCTTTCTGAAGTAAGGTCTATTTTATCTTAATCTTTTTTTCCTCCCCAAATCTCACTTAAATGCTGAAGTATAAGACTTAAATGCTCAAGTACAAGACTAAGATACTTCTGACTAGAAAATGAAGATAAGAGAATATGTACAGTTGTATATTTTATTCAAACCCCTTGTACATGACATTATTATTGACAAACTCCTTTTAAAATGAGTCATAATATTTCTCAATAAAACTGATGACCAAAGGGATTACCCAGCTATTTAAGGAGTCCTGTATTTTCTCTGCTAAACTGCCTAATACACCAATCACTGAATTCCTCTATCAGAGACTAGACATTCAAGTGAACAGTCTAAATCTCCCTCCATGAGCGATTTTTCTTGTATACAAGACTCTTAGGGTCATCTTAAAATAAGAATCACAAGTACTCCCCAAAGAACTGCCCCAAGATTATCCTTGCATAGGTTGGGAGGAAATCCCAGAAACTATGTGCCTGAAACAGTACAAAATATATCAGAAATGCTAAGGGTACAGGGTGTGTTCATTTTACTATTTTGGATACAGACAGCACATACCACACAATGTTAAATGAACAATTCAAACTTTCGTCAGGGAAAAAGAGTTATTTTAAAGAATGTAAAGACAAAGTATTTGTTCAGGGGGAATTCCATTGAAGGACCTTTACGAACAAATGATGAGCTTAAATACAAATCCATGGTTAAATACAACAGGGAAAAGTCATGTGGAATTCTAGATTTTATCATTGTAGTATGATTTCCATAAATTAGAACTTTCTAGGTAATGCCAGTGGCACTGCTCCATTCATGTCTGGTAGTTTAAAAACAAAGCATATTTAAAGAAATGTTTGATAAGCATTAAAATTTTGTGGGTGGTAGTAAGCTATGAGTGAAGATTAAGAAAAGGTATAATTTGGCAGGATGGCAACTAAGCAGGAAATAGAAAAAAAGCATGAATGCCATTAAAATGAAGAACCGCTGGAGGTGGTCCATAGAGAGATGTAAAAAGGAATGATGATTGGAAAGTATGAAAAGGAAAATTGAAGAATAAACACAGAAAAGTTTCCTGACAGTCTCTAAAGAGTCAATGGGAAATCTATCAATTAAGTCATACGAAACTGTACTGTTCAGAATATTGACCAAGCTTTGTATTTCTACTTCTCAACTTTGCACTCTGGGAAAATTTGTGTGCTGTCCTCATCAGCAGAGCTCTTCAGGTTTGGGGTTATTTTCTTTATAAACTCCTCCTTCGTCAACAGTCAGTGACATCTAGGAAGAACTGGTAAAGATGAAAGGTAGCCAAAGTGGAACAGAGAAATACCCAACTCTAAATCCCATGTAAATGGAATATTAATCCACTTAATTTTCTCAGAAAAGCATATTGATGGTTAATAAATGATTTGTAAATAATTCCCAAAATACCATTAAGGCTACAATTTCTTTGGCAGAAAGACAATTCATGTATGTAATTGTCTCAAATGTCTAGAATGCATAGATCAGTTAGTTTTATTAATTAGCATCAGAAATCTGATCTCCAGCTCAGATCATAGGAACTCTTAGTTCTTTACAAGTGAGGTAACATTTCCTTTATGATTATTATGCCCAGTGAAATAAGTCAGAGAAAGATGAATACCATATGATTTCACTTACATATGGAATTTAAAAAACAAAACAAACAAAACTGAAAGGCTCATAAACACAGAGAACAGACTGATGGTTACCATAGGAAGAGACGGTAAGGGATAGGTAAAATAGGTGAAGGAAAAAAAATAGTGAGAATGTTTGGTATCTTGATGAGGGTAATGGTTACATGAGTATATATACACATGTCAAAATTCATTAAAGTGTACACTAAGATTTGTGCATTTTGTCATATGTACCCCAATTTCAAAAGTTCATCTTAACTGTGTTTGAGTTAAATGAAGTAAATCAGATGTTCTATATAATAGCATTAGACACCATCTTATTTCAGCACAAATAATATGTCAGGTTACAATTTAATATTTAAACTTATAATATTATTATTACTAATTAAAATGACTTGATACCTAAATAGCTCAGCTTGTCCTATAGTGATCATGGCCCCTGTATAGTTTTTACTGAACAACACCTCAGAAGGCTGTGGTAAATGTTTTCTTACCCTGTTAAGACTAGGTGTGGACATTATGGTAGTCAGATGTCTCCTGTGAGTGCTATCTTCCGCTCAAATTTACTAAGCTTCCTTTGGAGGGTGGAACTAGTAGTCCAGTTATTCTCCATTAATATTTGAAAGGTCTCTTACAGATTTGGGGATTCTACCGGTTAAGCCTTACATGGATTAACTCCATATCCCAAGTGGCTCCAATTTCACTTATATATATGTATGACCAGTTACTTTCATTGCTAATATAATCTGAATGACTAGAAAATAAAATGAGACCAGAAGAATCTTTCACACTTGCTTCTCTCTGTTGTAAGCATCCCCTATTTTCTCACAGAAATTATTATTCTGTATAAATTTCATAACTTATTTTTTGAATCACCCACTATATTTAAGCTACTCTGTAGCTCATGTAAGCCACAACCAGCCTTTTCCTTCACTAATTCTGTCACAGCAAGCTGGGAGGTCCCCTTTCCATTGCTGATATCAAGGTGAGTTTTGTTCTTTCTTGGTGTGATGCTGAACTCCATTCCCACCTTCTCTGCCTTACTCACTGGAAGCAGAAGAAACATAGAAGCGCGTGCACATTTACACACATACATACACACACACACACACACACACACACACACACACACACACACACACACACACACACACTACACACACACAGTTCCTTAGGCAGAGACCCTGAACTATTTGTCTTTCTGACTGATGAGGGAAGAAGGGAGATGCAGAGGAAGGAACAAGCCAAGTTCTAGAATCCTGCTCGAGGCAGATAACTTACGCTTTTGAGGCCAGCCTTTACCCTTATTCCTTCATCACACAGGATGTCAGAGTGATCTCGGTAAGCACCCATGTCTGCCTGCCAAGATGCCCTGGGAAAGGACTCTATCTGCTCATGGAAAGCAGGTTAAGAGGCCCGAAGCAAAATGCCTCACCTTGCTGTGGAATCAGAGTACATAACGTGGAAGCATAGCATAGAATTTGCTTCTCTGGAGGGTATACTAAGGCACATTTATCTACAAGAAAGAGTAAATTTGGTTAACAGGAGCTGAAACAAATAGGAAATTATTTTTAGTAGAAGTTTAAAGGTAAGTGCTGGATGGTATGGGTTCAGTGGTTCAGTGATGTGATGATTGTTGTCTGATCCGTTCACCCTTCCCCTCATGGTCACAAGATAACTGCCACAGCTATAGGGAATATATCCTCACTTGGACAAAAAGAACAGGAGAGCAAGGGGAGATTCCAGCTGATGTCTGCTTATCTGTCATTAGATAGCATGTTACATGACCACCTCAGTTCTAAGGGAGGCTGGGAAAGCAAATATTTCACTGGAAAGGAAGAAACAGTTGAGATTAAGTGCTGGGCAAGGCAACCCATAGTGTCTGCCACAGAAGGGATCCCAGGCTCAAACTCACCCATTTGTTTTTATTTTTCTTGGAAATACCCAGGAAGCATATCACACTTGCTAAGTGACACATAAATTCTAATATCACTTTCCACTTCTAAGTTAGGGAGTTCCTCCTTGCTCCATAGAATTTGCGCATTCTGCTGTCTGGGAGCCTGCAGGTTTATCTTTAGATGGCCCTAGCCACCCTGCTTGGTATGATCCAAATATAGAGCTTATACTCTATAATCAAATTCAAATGCTCAATGGCAGATAAAGAAACTGAATGAAAAAAATAGTAATATACTCTCTCTTAAATCTTCATGCTCATTCTTTCACTGTATTTTGTTCAACACATACAATATGACTATCTTAATCATATCCTAGGCTCAATCCTTTTTATTTTTCAATTTCAGATGTTGCCTGCAAGCCTGAATATCTAGTTAAAAATTCTATTTTGTCCTTGATTTTTCCCTCTTGCCTCAATTCTTCCTCTAAATCTGGCTCTACCCACCCAATCTTTGATTCTTCCCACAGAACCCTTTGCTTTTCTAGTTATTCATCTCTCTCTTAAAGAAAAAGCTTCCTCCCTTGGATGCCGTGTAATCTTTCCCAAGACCACACAATGTGCCTTTTTGTCTGATGATGGTGGACAGATGTGATTTTCCAATGGGGTCTATTTTGCTTGCTTATTTATGAATTCTTCAGACTTCAGTCTTTAGTCTGGAACAAAATAAATCAGGACATTCATTTCTCCTAATTTACACTGAGGTGGGCTTTCATTAATTTGAAATGATTTGCTAATTATACGAAGTCCTGAAACCCTTTACTGAAAATGAGAGAATATACTAGGCAAGGTTACAAAGCACAAGTTTGTCTTTAAAAAGTGGGTTTTCTTTTTAAGCAAGGCAGCAGTACTATTTAACAATAGCTTATTTTTCACAGAACATTTTTCATAAAATTTATGCAAAATGAACACAAGTAAATGTTTCCAATTCATGCATCAAAAATTTTCCTCTTATATTTCTTTTCCTTGAAATGTTATTGCATTAATAACTATTTTATGTTAACAGAGAAAATTAGATGCAAAAGGGAGTTTAGTAGTTACCTAGCATTAAATCTTATTTTACGGATGAGGATGTGGAAGACTAATAAGAAGCTTAATAACCTGCCCAAAGGTTTATGGTTTGTGAGTGGCAAACCAGGACTGTAAACCAGGTTCCTGAACCCATTCTGTGCTATTTCACAATCACTTACCGCTCAAGGACTTGCCCCTATGATAAGCAGCTACAAATATTGTCCCCGGATCTGGTGGGTCATGTGATAAAAGGACCAGACAGAGAAGCAGCTGCTTGGCAGGGCCATATCAGGAACTAAGTATTGGGTGATGGGTAAGAAATGAAAAGAGGGAGTAGAGATGAGCCCAGGAATGTGGACCTGCTAACTTTGGGATGGTGGGACCCTGGGATCTAATTCTCCACATTCACTGAACCAGCCCAGGGCAAGGGTAGCAACAAAAAGGCTGCAGGTCCTAAAGGTAGGAAGGGGTCACTTCCAAAGACAGATCTCTCTTGGGATCAGGAAATTAGGCAAACATTGCCTGGGAGGGGTTAATTGTAGTTAGCATATTGTTTCCCTCATTAATTGGTTTAAAGCATGTTGACCAATTGTCTTGCAGATACTGTTAATTTTAAAACGTGGTGAGGTGGAAGGGGGAAAGGAAAACATTAGTCCCACAGCAACTGCAGCTGAAAAACATTTTAAAGGATTTGTATCAGTAGCATAGCTAACAGCTCTTTTAGACAGATGCTTATTCTGAAAGAAAAATCCTTTTTTGACTTAGTCTACTCCTTAGTGTTTCTACATTCTTACTCATCCACTCAGTCATCAAATTTAGGGACTACCTGCTATATGCCAAACAACTTAATCATTGCCAATATTTGCTATAAAGAGATGGCTTTTTTCATGTAATGAAGACCCAGAAAACATGAAATCTTTCTTTTTAAGTGTTTGTAAATATTCATTTTGCCAGTTTGAAATGTTACTGTGTTTGTGTTCAGAGCAAACAATTTCAATGTTTTATATTAGAAAAGCAATTCCCTTTATTATCTTGAATGATAAATCAAAAACTCTCCTAAAAGAGCTGGCCATGAAAGAATGGAGTGTATTCAGGGTATACCAGTTCAGAGTGTATGCACTTACTTGAAGCATGTATCATGTTACATAAGACCTATTCCCAGTTAAGGACAGCACTTAAATAAATTGCAGAGTTAAAATGGCAGCATTAACCAATACATATTTTTTAAAACTACAGAGCAATTTCCTCACCATCATAGATAAAGATATCTTATGTACACTAATTATATAGAAGGTCTTGGTTTTCTCCTCTATCTCTCCAACCCCAGTACGACTCCTAGTCTTCAATAAAATAGATTAAAGAGAAAGAGACTTTGTTAGCATAATAC
Source organism: Manis pentadactyla (assembly GCF_030020395.1). Classification (NCBI taxonomy): domain Eukaryota; kingdom Metazoa; phylum Chordata; class Mammalia; order Pholidota; family Manidae; genus Manis; species Manis pentadactyla. Next base: position 116,439,453 of record NC_080025.1, read on the forward strand.
ACATACAAAAGAACACATGAACTTTATTAAATATGTGTCTCCATGTGCAATAATTATCCACCTAGTAGCATCAATGCCTGTATTACTCCCCTCTGCTCTCCTCCTACGGCCCTGGCTCCAACTTGGAGAAGTAGAATCATATTCTGCAGAACCTGCACATCCCTGAAGAGATTTTACGACCACATGATCTTCAGCGTGACACATGGACAAGAAACAGATCTTCCTCTTGTAAATATTACTGCCTTGTACCATAACTGGGAACTCTTATTTCATTTCGCTAATAAGTCTATATTCCATCCTACCAAATGATGGGGAATTGAAGTGAAAAAGAAAGCCATGTATTACTATATAGGTCCGTGTGTAATTAGTTTACAGACAAATTAAGTGAACAATAAAATTGTATATGCAATTACAAATGCACTTACCGCATGTTTTGGTTATTGTTTTTCCTTCCAGTGTGCCTTCAGTAAAACTACTAATATGTCTTAAGCCACAAGCTATGTGAGGCCAGAGAAAAGTATATTTTACACAGTCCCCAATGGATACTATTGCCCAATCCATTCCCCTTCCTCTCCACAAACTACTTCTACAGGTTAATACAAAATGATTCCCTGGTTTATCATTGCCAAGGATTCTGGCAGAGTGCCACTAAAAACACCATCATCCCAGGAAGCAAATACCCATTAAAAAAAAAACTTCCTCCAAATCAGATGCTGCTGACAAGCTCATAGAGAAGACATTCATGAAGAAAAAAATTGAAAAGAAAATATTTCACCTAGCACTTGGCACATTTTAAGTACTCATGAAAAGGAAATAATCCATGTGTTTAAGTGAGATGACTAAACTGAGCTATCCACATTTAACTATGACACTGGCAGACCAGAGTAATATCATCAGAGAATATGTTACCAACATAGTTCTCCAGAGGGACAAACCCAGAGAGGGCTTGTGAAAATTTCCAAATGAAAATCTCAAGCCAAACTAATTACATCATTAAAAAATGTAAATATGAAATGAAGGGAGGAAGAATTGAAAAATCTAATCATATATCCTATCATTGGGAAAGATTAGAGTAACTGTCAAAATATATTTCACTTCATATTAGAAGGAAAGATGCTAGGCATTTCCTGTATTTGTTCATCATCAATCCAGTCCAGAGAGGTTAGACATCTTTTGGCAATTTTGCCAGATTAGTCTAACAAATGATTATGAGCATATGTTTGAGTGTCTAAAACCTAAGAACTGATGCTATGCCAAAGAAATCAGGGTGTAGACAATAGAAACATAAGGAATTCAGCCTCACCTTTTAAAGTTTTCATGAGAAACTATTTCATGAAGAAAACACATTATATTAATATAGGAAGTTTATTTTAACTTAAAAGTGAAGCAATGGAAGGTAGCTGAGCAAATGATAAGGGAAAAAACATAAATGCAAAAGGAGTTGCCTATGAATCTGGCTGCTTCATTTTCTATTAGATCCTACTTGGGCTTGCATTGTGTGAGTGTGCAGAATACAAGAATATACAAGAGTTTATCAATTTCTGGATCTTCTGCTTTCTCCACCTACCATGTTTATCCTCAGAATACAACCTTCACCTCCCCCCTGCCAGAAAAGTTCTCTTAAGTTTAAAGTAGCCATTAGTGGCACAGATAATGATGTTTCCAATATCTTTCTCGCTTATTTAATTGCACAGATGTCAGCTAGTCTCTATTATTTCCCACCATGTTTGTGACTTCCCTCCATGTTTATTTCTCTGGCTTTACACTAGTGGTGTGGTATTATCTATCTAAATAAAGGAAATGTGCCAAAATATAATTTTATAGTGGTCTCTGCTAACTTCCTTCTTTGCCCCCTACTATGTCAGGCTACTTAGTTTAGGTTTCCCCACAGTCAATAGAAACATTTTTAAGGATTTTGGATAATAGTTGACATTTTTTGTATGTTATACTGGCACTATGATAAGTGTGTTTTATGCTTTATCTTATTTGGTCCCTAAAACAACTCCGTGTGACATGTGCTACTATTATCCCCATTTTTAAGATGAGGAAACTGAAGCTTGGAGAGATTAATTCACTTGCCAAAGATGAATCATAGAGTTGGGAATCTGATGTCAAAGAGGCTAACTCTAAAGCCCAAATTCTTAACCAGTTCAATATATCTGTGTGGTTTGTTAAGAAAATGCCAAATTCATCCAAATTTCCTTCTGAAAAATGAGAAGAAAGGCAGAAGACACCTTCTCTCATCTTGTTGTCACCCACTCCATAGCCCATGTGGAAAAGATCTTACTTAAATTTTACTTCAAAATGACTAATATATCAGCCCAAGCACTTAAATTTATTATAATACCTGAATCTTTCACGTTTTAAAAAAACTGTTGTCAAAGACTATGTTCTTGTCAAAATGTAATGTCTTTCAACTTCAGTCAAGGAATTGCAAATTGCCAAATTGGGAAAATAATTCATATACTCTCATTCATGGAATTCAATATAGTATTTTTTAAGGACCCATTCATTGAGAAACAGACAGGAATTTTCTTCTTATTTCTTTTTATAATTTTATTGAGGTATATTTGACATACAATAAATTATGCACATTTAAAGTGTACAATTTGAAGAGATCTGCCATATGTAAAAACCTGTGGCACCATTACCCAATCAAAATTATAAATATATCTATACCTCTAAAAGGTTCCTTATGTCCTTTTGTTACCTCTCCCTGTTGGCACATCCCTCACAGGCAACCACTGATCTGCTTCCTATTTCTATATTGGTTTTAATTTCATCATAGAATTTTACATGAATGAAATTATATTGTGTGTCCTCTTTTGTCTGGATTTTTTCACTCAGCATAATTATTTGAGATTCATTCATGTCATAGCATGCATCAATATAGTTCATTTCTATTGGTTGTATAGTATTCCATTGCATGGACATACCACTGTTTATCTATTACTAGCTAATGAACACTTGGGTTGTTTCCAGTTCTTTACTTTCATAAGTATATTTGCTATTAGCATAAGTGTACAAGTTTTTGTATGAACATATGCTTTCATTTCACTTGGGTATACCTACGAGTAGAAAGACTGAATCACATGGTAAAGTTGTTTACCTGTTTAAAAAACTGCCTAATTATTTTCCAAAGTGGTTGTAGCAGTGTACATTTCTACCACAATGTATGAGAATTGGGAAGAAGAATAGCCTTGTTTTTCTCAAATGATGATTATCAAGATGCAAGGAATATAAGTTTTAGAAAATATATTGGAATACAAGATGGAGGACCCCAATTTCTTTCTTAATGATGAACTGTACTAAGATTTACATGTTTATGAATTTTATACTAGTGTTCCACTTCATATTTATCTTCAGAGTCCCATATTCAAATATTTAATTTATAATCTATTCAGTCACCCACACTAAAAATTCCAGAGTCACTCTTGAGTCCACATTCTACATTATATCCCACAATAAATGCCAAGTTCTGCTCTTTTGACATCTTGAAAATACCACCAATCTACCCCCACTTCTCCATCCATAGCTTAGCATCTCATTGTCCCTTGTAAGAGCCTTCTAAATGATTTCCCTGGCTCCAGAATTACACTTCAAATCCAGCCTCTACAGATACAGCTGCAAAAGAATAAAAATTAAAATATGACCATGCTAGTGCACCTAAATCACAAGATAAGGTTAAAGCCACTACCGCACATCTGATCCCCCCCATTTTCCAGGCTTATTGTTAATTACTTCCTGCTTTCCCTTATTCCACCAAACTACTTGTAATGTAGTTACTCATAAACCATGCTTTCTTGATTCCGTACACTAACTCATACAGTCTACTCTCTCTAGAATGGCCTCTTGCCCACTATTCACCTAACTAATTCATCTCTGTTATCATTTCCAACAGGTAGTCTTTTCCATATCCCCAGGTTTTCTTCCTTGGCAGTTCCATATTTCCATGGGCACACTTCTATGACAGTACCAGTGGATTGCTTCTAATTATCTGATCATGATTTTCCCCCCTCAAGAATATGGACTGTTTGGTACAAAGGCATTTTAAAATCATTGTGTCTGTGGTACCTAGAGCCATGCTTGGCACATAGCAGACACTCAATAAATATAGATTGAATGAATAGACATGTCAAGGTCTGAGAAATTTGGGAAAAGAGAACCTATGAAAAAGTTCTAGGATGCTATGATATATTGAATCATAAATACAGTACAGTAGAGCAGAGACCTGCAAATGTCCTATTAGAAGCCTTTTAGAACTCCATGTGGAAGCTCTAACTTTACAGTCTACCTGGATTGCAAAGATTGGCTGCATCCACTTGGTAGATGTGTTTTTTTAGTCATTACCCTTTTGTGTACATGATATAATTTCACTGAATATATTTGCCTTTCAGATAAGTCAGCACACTGTCACCATAAAGTCATTCCATAGCAAACCTCTGTAGTATTCTCCCACAATCTTGTTGGTAGCATCTGGCTTCTCAGGGAATAGAAAGTTGAGACCTCAATAATAGTTTATTAAATACATGTGAATTTCATTAGAAACTCATGTGAAAATATATCAAAGGCTCTTGAAATGAACCTCTTATAATATTGCATAAAGACAAAAAATACCTTTTGAATAAATTAAATAATTTACTTGTTTTGGAGACCCTTGACCAAAACAGGGAAATGACTCTTCATAATGGCTCTCATATTCTGAGGATACATCTGCATATGAAGCAGAGCAAGGATGTGTGACTCAGAAATTCTACTCACTGGAAGTCAAAGGCATTTTTTTTTCTATCTGGGCTTAAAGCCAATGTTACCAGAGCCTTAATGAACCCAACATAGTTGTGAGTCATGTGACTTCAGGAGTATAATAATAAAGTTAAATTTAAAATAGCAAGAAGGAAGGACATAATAAATATCAGAGCAGAAATAGATAAAATAATGAAGAATAAAACAATAGGAAAAATCAAAGAAACTAAGAGTTGCTTCTTTGAGGAAACAAACAAAATAAACAAGCCCCTAGCCAGACTTATCAAGAAAAAAAGAGAGAGTACACACATAAACAAAATCTGAAACAAAGAAGGGATAGTAACAACAGATACCACAGAAATACAAAGAATCAGTAAAGAAGTCTATGAAAAATTATATGCCAATCAAATTGGACAACCTAGAAGAAATGGAAAAACTCCTAGAAAAATACAGCCTTCCAAGACTGACCCAGGAAGAAACAGAAAATCTGAACAGACCAGTTACCAGCAATTAAATTCAGGTGGTAATCAAAAAACTCCTAACAAAACAAATTCCAGAATCAGATAGCTTCACAGCTGAATTCCACCAAACATTTAAAGAGCTAACACCCATCCTTCTTAAAGTATTCCAAAGGCAGAAGATGAGGGAATACTTCCAAACTCATTCTATGAGACCAGCATCACTTTAATACCAAAACCAAAGACACCACAAAAGGAAGAAAATGCTACACTCATAACCATGATGAACATAGATGCAAAAATCCTTAACTAAATATTACCAAACCAAATTCAAAAATACATCAAAAGGATCATCAATCATGAATAAGTGGGATTTATTCCAGGGATTCAAGGATGGTAGAATATTCACAAATCAATCAATGTCATATACCACATTAACAAAAAGAAGGATAAAAACCACATGATCTTCTCAATAGATGCTGAAAAGGCATTTGACAAAATTCAACATCCATTGATGATAAAAACTTTCAACAAAATGGGTGTAGAGGGTACATACATCAACACAGTAAAGGCCACATATGAAAAACCCAGAGCTAACATTATACTCAATGGCAAAAGCTGAACTGTTTTCCTCTAACATCAGGAACAAGAAAAGGATATCCAGTCTTACCACCACTTTTATTCAACATAGTATTGGAGGTCCTAGCCACAGAAATCAGACAAGATAAAGAGTTAAAAGGTATCCAAATTGGTAAGGAGGAAGTTAAACTGTCACTATTTGCTGAAGACATATTATACATAGAAAACCCTAAAGATTCCAACAAAAAACTATTAGAACTGAATTCAGCAAAGTTGTAGGATACAAAATTAATACACAGAAGTCTGTTGCATTCCTATATACTAACAGTGAACTATGAGAAAGAGAAATCAAGAAAACAATTCCATTTATAATTGCATCAAAAAAGAATAAAACACCTAGGAATAAACCTAGCCAAGGAGGTAAAGACCTGTACTCTGAAAAGTATAAGACACTCATGAAAGAAATGTAAAAAGACACAAATAAACGGAAGTCTATCCTGTGCTCATGGATAAGAAGAATTAATATTGTCAAAATGATCATCCTTCTCAAAGCAATTTACAGATTCAGTGCAATCCCTATCAAAAGGCCAACAGCATTTTTCAGTGAACTAGAGCAAATAATACTAAAATTCATATGGAAACACGAAAGACCCCAAATAGCCAAAGCAATCCTGAGAAAGAAGAACAAAGTAGGGGAGATTATGCCTCATGACTTCAAGCTATGCTACAAAGGTACAGTAATCAAAACAGTGTGATTTTGATTGGTACAACAAGTGATCCACAGATCAATGGCACAGAATGGAGAACCCAGATATAAACCCATGCATATATGGTCAATTAATATATGATAAAGGAGCCATGAGTAAACAATGGAGGAAAGACAGCCTCTTCAATAACTGGTGCTGGGAAAACTGTGTAGATACATGCAAGAGAATGAACTGGATTACTGTCTAACTCCATACACAAAAGTAAACTCAAAATGGATTAAAGACTTGAATGTGAGTCATGAAACCATAAAACTCTTAGAAGAAAACATAGGCAAAAAAATATCTTGAACATAAGCATGAGCAATTTTTCCCTGGACACATCTCCTTGGGCAAGGGAAACAAAATAAAAAATGAACAAGTGGGACTACATCAAACTAAAATCTTCTGTACAGCAAAGGACACCATCAGCAGAACAAAAAGGCAACTGACAGTAGGGGAGAATACATGTGTAAATGATTCATCTGATAAGCAGTTAACATCCAAAATATATAAAGAGTTCATACACCTCAACACCAAAAAAACAAACAATCTGATTAAAAAATGAGTGGAGGACCTGAAGAGACATTTCTCAAAGAAGAAATACAGATGGCCACAGGCACATGAAAAGATGTTCCACATGGTTAATCATCAGGAAAATACAAATCAAAACCATGATGAGATATCACTTCACACCAGTTAGAATGGCTACCATCCAAAAGACAAGAAATAATAAATGTTGGCAAGGATGTGGAGAAAAGGGAACCCTCCTAACTGTACAAGGGAATGTAAATTGGTGCAGCTACTATGGAAAGCAATAATGAGGTTCCTCCAAAAACTAAAAGCTGAAATACCATACAACCCAGTAATTCCACTTCTAGGAATTTACTGGAAGAAAACAAAATCCCTGATTTGAAAAGATCTATGCACCCTTATGTTTATTGCCCCATTATTTACAATACCTAAGTTATGGAAGCAACTTAAGAGTCCATCAACAGATGAATGGATAAAATGCAGTGGTATATATATATACAATGGAATATTATTCAGCCATAAAAAAGAAAGAAATCCTGCCATTTGTGACAACATGGATCAACCTAGAGGGTATTATGCTAAGTGAAATAAGCCAGCCAGAGAAAGACAAATACCATATAATTTCACATATTTGGGAATCTAAAGACAAAACAAAACAAAATGAACTAAACAGCAGTAGACTCATAGACACTGAGAAGTTGACTGGTGGTTACCATGGGGAAGGGGTTGGGGTGTGTGGGTAAGAAGGGTAAGGGGGCTAAAGGGGCACAAAAATTCTCCAACATAATATAAGTTGGTCTTGGGTATAGTAGTACAGCATGGAGAATACAGCTAATGATTCTGTAACATCTTCCTATATAGATAGTAACTGCACTTGTTGGGGTGAGGATCTAATAATACAGGTAACTGTTAAGCTACTATGTTGTATATTGAAACCAATATAAGATTGTATATCAATGATACTTCAGTAAAGATTTTAAAAATAAATAATTGAAAATTTAAAATAGCATCCCAGAAGATAGCTGACACTCTATTATGAAGTGCATAAATATAAATGAGGCATACAACTAGAAAAATGACATCACTATGTACATGAAATTGCTACAAACAAGTCTTCAGTTTTCACTAACATTTATCCCCCATCACCCACACACAAAAAAACTAAGTTATATGCCTCCTCAATCTAGCTCAGTGAAAAAAAAGACTGTGATTTTGGTTAAATTCAATTAAATTTAAGAAATAGTTCCTGTACTAATTAAGTATAAGGCAATTAGCTAGGATACAATTAGCCAGAACAATACAGGTTTTGTCCCATGGTGTACAATAGGGTGTGAAGTACTAATTTAGAATAAGGATGAAATGGAAAGTGATGTTAAATAAACATATTCCTTTGATTATATTTTACCTGACATTACTATTGCTACACTATATTTTGTTAGACATTGACTGATACATATTTCAGTTCTTATATTTTTTATTTTTTGAAATCCTGTGTTTATTTCTTGGAACTTTGTGCTCTTGTTTTATTGATATGCTATTTCTTGAATGTCTTTTAAGGACAATAATGATATGTTTTAAGTTTTCTGCTTTCTCTATTAGTTCTATTACCCTTTTGATTTCTCTCAATTATTCAGTAATTCCTAGTGTATTTAGAATCCCTTTTTTGCTTCTCTGTGGTTACAGGCAATTGCAGGATTTTGCAATCAGTCATTATGGATGAAGGGTGGCCTATGCTACCAGGCAAAGCACAGAGTGCTAGCAGCATGTGTTCCAAGTTTGGGGTTTTCCTGTTGCTCCTAGGATCTCTCTGTCTCCCTCTTTCTGTGTCTCTGTCTGTCTGTCTGTCTCTCTCTTCTAGGCCCAACACATATGCTCATTATCTTTCATTGCAGGGAAAAACATTGTTAAAAAATCCACACAGTTCAACAGAAACATGAGAACAGAAAAGAGATAACTGGCTTGGCTATATCAAATACAGTTTTATAAATATGCACCTTAAAGTGCCCAGATATAATCTAATTCTGACAGCATTCCTAACATAAATTTCACAAAACCCTTGCTTTCCAGAGTCGATTATTCTGAATATACATATACCTATATGTATAAGCACAGGCACATGCATAATCTGCCATCTTGCTTTTAGCTGATTATCGTTCTACATATGTGTACACATTTTAGACATGATAGTCCACAAAATTCTCAGTGTGATGAAAATACAATGTTATTTCCTCTAAGAAAATTATCTAGCATAAGCTCCCATATCTGCATGAAATAAAAAAAATCAATTTAGTCAACTTCTGTTTTCTCAGTTCAATCCAGTGATTCCTTTAACAAATCCCAATGTTTGTATTCATTTACATTTAAGGTATATATATGCTTCTCTTTTATTCCTATTCCATACTCCTTAGTTCTTAACAACAGTGATAGTGGATACAGTAAGTCTTTCTCTCAATCTCCCTTTCTCTCTAGCCTATGCTGAAATCCTTTCTAATGATGTATTATTTCTTGACTCATGTGGAATGGAACAATATGGGTGAAGCATACTGTACACTCAGAGGGCAACTGCCAGTGGTCAGTCATCTGGTATTTTAGCATTGCCAATCTTTCTTATCCATTGCTGGTATGGACCACTCACATCTCTGGTTACTGCATTCCCAGTTGCAAGACCTCTTGGCCAACTTGTCTCCCTTCCCAAAAGCGGATACACCATTTCTCTGTGTATGTGCCACTTCTATGAAGCTGCTGCCATCCAAGGTTTTAGATGAGTAGTGAGGCACAAGATTATTTATTCTCTATTCCTACTTAGAGTAAATTATACCATGTCCTCCCCACACTACACACTCATACACACCAAACTCCTAATGAGGGGGAGTGGCAGAGCACGTGGTCCCTAACAATACTTGTAACTTACTTTCCTAAACTTTCTGCTTTCCATGAAGTTCATTTATCTAGTATGAAAGGCAGAAAGACACACCAATCTTCCTTGTTAACAGACCTACATCAAACCTTTTTGGTCTTAAACTGAGGCCTTTTGACTGTAAAAGCTTAAACTATAATTTAGAATATAGAATATAGAATGTAGAAGTTCTTTGTTCTCACCCATGGGATCTTCCTTCCCTGAGCAACAGGTACACCCTCCATCATTGCCCAATAGAAAGAAGGTGGCAGTTCAACAAGGAAAACAAGAAAGTTCACATTAGTTGTATTTGACCTGTTACCCCACCTCAAATTAATACCTTCTGTGCTATATTACTATACATTTCCTGCATCCACAATGAGATTACATGGGATTGTCTCAAATGTGCCTTTAGCCTGAGTCTGAATCAGGATGGAATCATAAACGCTGATCTCCACAGTAGGCTATGGTGTGTCTTTATGTAGGGACAGAAGAGCTACTACTTCAAGTAGGCCAACTGTCAGCTCAAGAGAGGCTCAGATGGTCTGTGATGAAACTGAGTGACAAATGTTAATTTTTTCCCCTATATTTCTTGATAAGACCTTTCCTTTGTCCAGATGTCTTTTTTTAATATGTATTTCCAGATTTATTGAGGAATAATTGGCAAACATAACTGTATATATATTTAATGTGTATAATGTGATGACTTGATGTACACATATATTGTGAAATATCTTCCTGCAGGTCTCAGGAAGAAGTATCTTCATACAGGTCTCAATTTAATTTAACTAAGTTAAATTGAAGTTATTTAAGCAGAAATAAGGTATACTTGAATTTGATCTTTATGAAATTTGCTCTGCTGGCAGGGTATAAGGAGGCTCAGTCAGGGAGGAAGGAGCAAATTAGAAGAAAGCCTCTCAGGGAAGAAATCCTGAAAATGCATGGAGAATTCAAATACAATTTAGAAGTACCACCACTCTATCCCCAAGTACTTGGCCCTCAATAAATAAAGAATGCATTGAATAGATGAACAGATGAATGCATGACTATTGGACTTAGCTTTGAAGTCAGTTTTAAACACAGCATATACAATTTTAATGAAACAGAGAACTGAAATTGCACTGGGCTGATTAGCAGACACTGTGTGATATATCCTTATGAAAGATACTAGATGTAGAGACACATTCATTTAACAACTACAGAGGGCCATAAATTGTTCTAAATTCTTGGATTACAGTAGAAAGCAAAACAGACCCAGTCTCACCCTCATGGCTTTCCCATTGGAGTGAGCATCTGAGCTCCGTAACTGAGTTATGTTCCCTGCCCTTTACTTATTCACAGCCTGGTAGTAGAGTTGAAGTCATACAGGAAAAATTTTAAGACTGCAGGAAACTGAAAAATATAGCAGAGTGGGGGCAAAAAACAGTGGAGGATTTAGGATTAGAGAGAAAGATGTGCTTCCAGAATAAAATGGAATTTGTCAAGCATACTGGTATTAGGCAGAAGGCAAAAAGACCTCTCAATGAAGAGAAAAAGGATTTAATGTGTAGAAGACGGGGTGTGACACAGAAGAAAAGGTGTGACGCAGATTCAGAAAACACAAAGTTCCTCGCCCTGCCTACAGGCAAAGTCAGAGGGACTTTGAGCTCAGAACCTGGAGAGCTCTGTAAGAAATACTAACAAGTTTAGACCTGACATGTTAGAAGCTATGAAATGCATGTGTCAAATAAGTGTTGGACCTACCACGTAGGTTAGGAAATTTGAGAGCCTTGAGTTCTTCCTTATAGACAAGAGTAGGTAAAGAGATGAAAGAAGGTTAATGAGGATGAAATGTATCCCAAAGCAACTTCCCATTACTGATTTCTTTTAACTGATTCAGAACACTAGAAATACCTAAATCATTTCTAAGAGGGTTTTGAAAAATAATGAAAAGTAAAACACTGAACTGCATAATGCCAGAATTTATTGACTTACTTTGATCCTGAAAACATGATGCCTTATTAAAGTCAGTTAACATGTTTATGTTAATTGTTTAAAAGATCAAATAATACCTATGTGTCTATTGCAAGTAATTCTTAGAGTCCTAGGAAATTGCATTAGCTTCAGATACAGATATTTTGGCTGGAACTAAAATATTGAATGTTGTTTATACATGAAATCATGTCATTTCAGAGTTGGAAGATCATAAAGGTCATCTAGTCCGACATCCAGACCAATGCATGAGTCCATACTCTCTACAACATCTAACTTCTTTTAAGAAGCCTTTTTATTTACTAATCCAATGGATAAGTGTAGAGTACCAATGTTGTGAAAGGCACTGCACTAGGTGTTAGAGATAAAGCAGTTAACTATACTGACTCTTTATTCATGAAACTTACATTTAAGAAAGTTGATCAAGAGACTAGCAATTAGTAATTTAGACTATTTCTCTTCCCATCCCCAACCCCCCTCCTCTCAATGCCAAAAAATGCAAACTATTCTACTGGCCAAATATGTCAAAATATGTCCTGGAATGATGTTCATTGCCCTCTGGGAGTTGCATGAATTCTATTCATAGCCTGGTCTACTCTTCAAGCCCTCAACCACTCCCAAATGTTCACCCCTTGTCTCTCTCTGACTCTGCCTTATGATTTATAAAAAACCATTAGACCTACCAGAAACAATAATAATAATTAAGGACTCCCTACTCAAATGCCCAGTTGTTTCAATAATAGTAGCTTTTATGTACATATACCTCCTTCCGTAACAACACCCATTGAAAACACAGTCAGTCTTGCTATACAACTCTTCCTATTCATGAAAGGCCAGGTCCTCTAGCTAGGAGTTTCACTAGTATCTGTCCCACTTACTCCTAGCTTATTTCCTTCCCTTACCACTAGAGCTGTTGAGAGTCTAACATGTTTTATCATAAACCCAAGCTTTTCTGAAATAAATAAACCCATGTTTTACCATAAACCCAAGCTTTTCTGAAATACTAGAGTCAATGACAATGGTCTGTGACTCTGTTATGGATTTTTAGGATTCTTGAAGCATTTTATTTTAGTTCTGACCTGTATTATTCTTAATTCCTCCTATAACTAATAGTGTTACAGCAAAATTCTAGTTTACTTTTGGTAAGCATTTTATATACATCTCTAATCATTTGTATAGAAAATAAACATTAAAAAGACTATGTAAAATAAATGCAGGTTTGTGTAATCACAAATAATGCTATAATATTTTTAGATGCTTGTGACTATTTTGGATATATCTAAATCTGAATTGCCCAATATGGAAGCCACTAACCATACATATGTATACCAGTTTTAATTAATTAAAATTAAATAATTAAAGATTAAGTTACTCAGTCACAATAGATACGTTGTAGGTGCTCAGTAGCCATTAGCCACATGTGGCTAGAGTATTAGGCAATGCATCTAAAGAATGTCTCCATCATTACAAAAAACATCTATTGGACAACATTGATCTAGATGGTTCTCATAATGGCGAAATACATCTATAAGAGAATAATGTGCTAAAGACCAGACTGATGCCCTTCAGGTTATTAAATCCACCTTCCTTGTCTCATGCATAAAATAGAATGGTAAATGCTTCATTTCTTGCTCTTTCTTCTTTATCACACAAATAACAAATACTCACTATTGATATATTTTAAATACAAACAAGTAAAAAGAAAAAGGAATAAATCATAAATCACCCTATATTAGGTGATGTTACCTTGGTGTAGAAATTCATTTCTCAGTAGAGTAATGATTGATTCTTCTACTTTTCTGTTTAAGATACTTTTTCCCTTGACTATTAATCAGTAATAAGTTGATCTGCTGTGAGCCTCACAAAAATCGACAACAGCTTCACATATTAATATGCTCATTCATCAAATAATCCTAAAAAATTTCTTTGAATTGAAAAAAAAAAAAGTGAGTTAGCAGAAACACAGGCACTCTACCCCAGAAGAAAAATGTAACATTTTAATGAAGAGTTGCTAATTTCAACTATTAAGAAACCCAGGGAATCCCATCCTTTTACTAAAGTATTTTAACACTCCCTTTGAAGAGCAGAGTGGGAAAATGTTGAGGAAATGAGGCCTTCCTGCTTCTGCCACATGTGGATAATAATCCAGCTGCATCTCCAAAATAACTATGACTGGAAAGTTCTTTCAAAGAGCTCCTTGCAGCTGAATATCAAAGGAAATTTGCATGCTTCTAAAGCCATTGTTCTTGTGGTTCTTGATGGAATTATGAGGGCTCTCCTGTTTTTGTCTCTAAGTATAAATAAATTGAGTTCAGTGATTTGAACCTACATGATCTCCCTGCAGACTTTCCTTCCTTTATATTATGGTATATATAATAAGGATAAAGGCAAATTAATTACATTTACTTGAGGCTGAAGACCACTGTAAAATCTTTGTTCTGCTTGGATTTCTAATTATAATCATATTTTTAAAGAAATTTCATGAAATTTTCTTATTTCTTATTTCTTATACGTACTATTTTTATCTTTTGAATCTTTTAGAACTTTTTTCTTCTATTCACATCTCAGAGAAAGCATGTCACAAATAATAATGTCATGCTTTCCTTTGCTGGGCAAAATGTATTTTACAGATCTTACTCTTTCATTGCAAATATAGATCTAAGGAGGCTTTAGATGGTCAGTCTAGTCTATTGTGCTTCCAACAAGGGCTAAAGAAGCCTGAGCTGCTGACACCACCAGGTCACATTTTATGGTAACAAGAAGGGGCACACATTTCAAGATAAAAAACAGTAAGAAAGTGGTGCTGTGCTCTGGCTTCAGCACTGTGACCACCATACTTCCTTTCCTGGATGGGTCACTTCCCTAGAAAAGGAAACTTATACCCCATTGTTAAATTGAAGAGTTCAAAACCATTGAAACATTTTTCATATAATGTTAAGGAGTATAAGAAAGGTTAATGGTGGAGGAGCAATCAATGAAAATATAAAATCAGCACATACTAATAAAAAAGATGAAAAGCTCTAAATGGAAGTAAATGTATTTTCCTAAGAAATTCTTCTATGTAGAGTAAGAAGTTTAAAACACAGAAATGTGTATTTGGTATGTGATATTAAAATGTAAATCATCTTTAAACAGAAAATAAAAAACAAATAGTATACTGTTTAAAGGATATAAAATCCTTTGAACACCCATTGAAACCACAGTCAGTCTTGACGGGTGATGGCCCGTAGACCTGGATAGTGATGTGGGTCAGAATTGGAAAGATGTTCTGTGATTTAAAAGCTGGTAATTTGAAAGGAAGTTTGGCATTTGGGAGAGTTGAAAGAGGGAGAGGAGCATAAATATTTTTCCACAAACACTCCTAAATCAGGAATTTATGTGACTAAGGCATGATACATAACTGAAGTTCTGATGAGTATAAAGAGATGACTAATATCTGTGTAATTCTTTTGTGCAGTATTTCTGTTCATAAAAGTAAAACAGAGTTTTCTTCACGTTTTAATATTTGGAAAATTTCCTACATAAAAAATACAATTCTTCTACCTTCCTTTTTCTTCCACAGTGAAATACTGGCTGCCCTCCTCACCTATTACATGACCATGAGCAAGTTACCTAGCCTCTCTATCTTGGCTTCACCACTTGTAAAATGGAGAGACTAACAGCACCTCTGACATAAAGTTGTTACATGATCAAATGAGATGATGCACATAAGGTGCTGAGCACAGTACTTAGAATATAGTTAAGTCTTCAATAAATGGAGTCATAAAAACTATCACTGTCTTTAATATTACAGAACTATTTCACAAGAACAAAACAGTGATCTACATAGTTTGTCAAACCATGAAGGGAAAAAATAGCTAATGTGACAAAAGAGAGTAAACATCAGTGTTCATCAGGCTCTAGTTGGTGATGGATTCAATACCTGTGGATTTCAGATGACAAACTGAACAAATCCAATTCCCTATAATTATACTTGTCTGCTTTACAGAGCAGCACTCTCTTGAACAGCGTTATCCAGCAGAACTTTCTCTGAGGATGGAAATACTCTATTCTGTGTCTAATACAGTTGCCTCTAGCCACATGTAGCTATTGAGTAATTGGTATGTGGGTAGTATAAGTGAGGAACTGAACTTTTATTTTACTTAGAAATATAAGTAGCCACATGTGGTATGGCTACCATTTTGGAGAGCACACCTATAGAGAGATACAAATAAGTAGAATATGACATCATATATTTAAAACAAACTTCTCTCATCGCTCTACATTATTTTAAAAATAAATATTTTTTTTAAAGGTGAATTCAAGTACTTTCTATCAGCCTTAATATAGTACAATACCCAGCTTAGATATATGTAAATGTTATCATTTAGCTAATCCTAAACCTTGGCATGGCTAAACTTCATAGATCTAAAGCAACAGCCTGACCCTGTGGGATTCACTCAATACTTGAAAAAGGGATAAACTGAACACAGAATTTACTATGTATTTGTTGAGATACAATGCTAATTGCAGGAGCCAATAAATGGTAGCTCTATGTATGGTAGTATAAATTGAGGACTCCATTTCTGGTAATTCCTGAGGAGCTCCTACTTCGTCAGTCCTCTCGCAGATTGATACACACACACTCTATAGGTAAAATACTAAAAACAGCTATCTACAAATACTGCGAAACAAACCAAAGCAGGCAGAATCTGGATGTGGGGGAGACTACACAAAGGTCAGCACTGGGTGAGTTTCCCATTTTGTTATAGCTTTTTCTCTAAGGATAGGGCCCAGTTGACTCAGTGCTGGGTGTCCAGAATTCTGATAGAACTCAATGGTTTTCCTATTGTAAAGAATGAGACAACAGGATTCAGGTGACCACAGAAGCTGCAAAGTAAGTGGCAAATCTTGAAAAGGAGAGAACAAGAGAGAGAAGCTCCAAATCCTATACATAAACTACCCAAATTTCTGGCTGAACCCTGCATTATACACATAAGACATATTAGAAGCAGCCCACTTAGGGCCAAAAGAACTAAATAGGTACTTTAACTGCTAACCGTTAAAGGGAGACAGAGCTGGGAGTGTGAGTCTGGCCAAGTTTATTGCCCGCTAAAACCAAAAAATGAACACTCTTCTGAGGAATATAAGGGGATCCTAGAGTCTCTAGAACATATCATTTGTGAAGTCCAGATGCAATCCAAATCCTAGATATATATATATATAAAGAAACAGAATGGTATGGCCCATATACACAAGAAAAAGGCAATCAATGGAAATAGATACTGAGATGACCCTAACTTTTGGAAGTAGCAGACAAGTATTTTAAAGAAGGTATTGTATCTATGCTCAATAAAAGACAATATGCTCATAATAAAAGAACAAATATAATAAATCTCAACAAATAACCATAAAAAAACACCAAATGGAAATTCCAGTTGAAAAGTATATGTCTAAATTTTATTGGACCAGCTTATAAGAAGATTAGTGATGATGGATTAACTTTAAGATTTATTTAATTTTTTAAATTATACTTATCAGTGAACTCAATATAAAATAATAGAAATTATCTACTAAAGAAAAAGAGAAAAACATGTTTTAAAAATTTAACAGAGCCTTAAGGATTGGTGGGAGAATTAGTAAAATATTCCTTTGTATGTGTGCATATGTACACCAAATATTTATAATCCCAGAAGTAAGAGGAGAGGGATAATGGAGTAGAAAAAATAGTTAAAGAAATAGTAGCTGAAAATTTGCCACATTTGGTCAAAGATATAAAGAAAAAAAAGATTCCAGTAACTCAGCAAATATCAAGCAGGATATACACACACACAAAATGAGAAAAAGCTAACAGTATAGTAAGATAGAGTTCATAGTACATACATTATACCAGATACATTCACACATCACATATACATAAATGTCATTCAGAGATGTATATATTCTCTCACCTTGTATGTATTGTCACATGCATTTTATTGTCCTTGGTCTGTCTTCAAAACCAAACTGTGTGTTTCCTAAGACAAGGGATTTCACTTGTCTCTCTATTCTAGCTCTGGGAACATAGTACAGGAAAAACATTCATGAATTGGTGAATAAATAAAGTGTCCAGACTTAAGTCACAAAGAAAGCCAGTGGTAGAGCCAGAATTAAATGGAGACTTTAGTTTACTTCTCCCTCCCATGATTCATCTTCTTTCCTTTGCTAGTTAGGGACACACAAACTTCCCTCTTAGAAATTTAAGGATTTGTTTGCTGTACCAAATAAAAGTTAAACTGGTTTTATGAAACTAATCTCCATGTTAAGCTACTGAAGTCACCTTGATGGAAACAGGGCTTTAGATATAAATAAGCTATATACAAATTTGACCTCTTAAATGGGGGAAATATTGAACTTAATCTTTCCATCTGCACACTGTACAAGCAATTCCCAAAATATGAATCATGTGCATAAACGGAAACAGGAAAAGTTGCTAATAATGAAAAGCTATCTTCAGAATGTATTTGAGGTCCTTAAAAACTTAAAGAGAAATTCATATGTAGATATTTCTGTGTGCTCAGATAAGATGAATACTTTTGAATAATTAACAAGTAAAGTTAGTAAGAAATAAAAATAACATTTAAGTGTACTTATTTAGTGTGGGCATTTTGCTATGTTTTACATGTATTGTTTTATTTTATTCTCTTGGTAGCTGCCTAAGGTAAATAATATTATTGTTTCCATTTTACAAGCTTTGAGAAACTAAGTCAAGTGTCCAAGGTCACCCAGTCAGTATAAGGATGAGCCAGGCCAGGCACCCACTGTGGGGCTTCCAGGCCAAGCCCCTTCACCATAAAGCCATACTTCCTCTCTTTTTTTGAAATCGGCTTTCAAAGGCCACCTTTAGTCCAGGACAGAGCAGTCTGTCCTGCTGACACATCAAGATATGCTCTAAGCCTCACAAAGTGGTAATGAAAATATCCAAAAAGACTGTACTCTTAGGGGTCAGTAGGAAAAAAGGGAGCATAAATTTGACACTTTTAAAATATGAATCAGGCAGATATTACCTTTATTGTAGGCAACTGTTTCAGGCTACATGAATATTGTGAGACAAAATTCTTGGGAATTGAAGTGTATATATTATAGTTACATTGATCTCTTGGTTTTTAATTTATTAACATATTTATTTAGAATCACAATTGTTTTCATAATATAGCAATAACAAAGTTGTCACTCTGAATAAACAGGAATATATGTTTATGTTGTACAGTAACTTGTTCCAGGATTTATTAAAACTATAAACCAGGCTTTACAGAAAGCAAAGGAAAGAGGAAAACATGTTACTATCTTACCCTGCAGTGCAGATGAAGATATCAAAATGGGCAACTGCCTGCCAGGCATATTATAAACTAATTGGAAGCAACTAAATAAGGAATCAAGGTATCACGCCAATACTTTAAAAGAAAACATGTAGTTTTCAATATTTTTAAAGGATGTCAGGGTAAAAAGACAATTAAAATTGAGTCTGTTTTTATGTTTCTCTAAATTTTCCAAAGCATGTGTTTGCCTTTCTAATTTGCTATCTCACAGTGTTTTAGATTAGGATGTTGTCCTTCCTAAATTCAAAGCAATAATGAATTGTTAACTGCAGAAGTAAAAAGATAATATGTGTAAAATGTAGTTACAATAGTGCATTGCAGGAAATATTAAAGTCTACCTAGATTATTGCTGGTACAAACTTCTTTTTTTGTATATGTATCAGGTTAAAAAGTTAAAAGGGAGCTTTTGGAGCAAGATGGTGGACCTAGCATATTTGTTTATTGTCTTTCCTTCTCTAGATCTTTAAAAGTAAAAAATTAAAGAATGCATAAAACTATAAGAACATGAAAATAAATAGAACCAGAGATGAAATGTCAGGATATAAGGGCTTTCAATGAATTTTCAGGAGATAAAAAGTAGAAGAAACGGGACAGCTAATGAAGTTGGCCAGAAATACAAGGCACAGTCCAGAATATGGTGATTTTCAATTTTATAATCAACCTACATATATATCAGAAAAGTGTTAATTATGGGTGCAGAACACAATGTAAAGGTTTTTAAACTTGACATATCTAAGTGAAGGTATAAACAGTGTAATTTGGGAGATGAAAACAAGAAGAGAGCTTAAATTTGAATCATGGGTAGGAACACTAGTGTCCCTTTATGAAGTGAGGAGTCCAGAGATTCTGTCTGTAATCAGTAGATAACACAAATAACCAATAAAAGTCATAAAATAGGGCCATGACAAGCTGGAAAGTGGTGGTGGTGTCAGCAAGGATGTAAAGGAGATAACCTAGCTAAATGTGCATCCATCATAAAGTCAATAAACAATGTGTGGAAAATTAAGAAATAGTGCCATATTATATGTGATATGTAGATACATGAAGTTAACTAGCAAAGACATTTAAGATGGGAACACTTAAAAAAGAAAAAATATCTATTGCCTCTGGGAAACAAAATTACATGTACGAAAAGATGGGGCATGGAGCTAGTGACTTTAATTATAAGCTCTTCTATATGTTATTTTAAAACATGGGCAAGTTTATAAGAATTTTAAATGTATGTTTAAAAAAGTAAAAGGTTTTGAATATCTCCTTATGTTCAGTTTAAGTCTAATAAGTAAGGTGGGAAAGTAAGACAAATGCACCAAAAATTCAGAGCTTTCAAATGCTGCATTAGAGAATGGAGAAGTTCCTGTTTAGGACTAGCTATGATGACATAGTGATATATGTTTGTATTCTGGCCAATAATGCCTGACAGTTTGTCGACCATTATCCTGTTAAAAGGTTTGGGTGGAAGAATGGATTAATTGTGTTTTTCATAAAATATTTGTTGACAAGACAAGAGAGAAGCTCCACTGGCAATTCCAGTTCACAATCTTTCCCTTCTTTGGGCAGTATGGATGATAGCAATGGGCTACCATGTGGCCTCTAAAAATCCCTTCCTTCAATCTTGCAGGTACAAATCTACAGCATAAAAATGCTCTGGATAATTCTGTGATTGTATAATTATTAATATTCTTGAACATGTCAGAATTGTAGCAGCAAAAGTAACTTGCTTTTCCAGAACACAGCAGCTTCATGATATAATATCTACTAATTTAAAATAAAATGGTTTTATAAGTCCAAAAAGTTACAAAAGTTCCAATGATTCATGGAGCAAATATGGTCAGTTGTTGTCAATTTGAATTAATTGGGAAAACGCACACAGCAGAACAAATCTCTGTATTGTTCAGTTTTGCCCCAAAAAGAAATGATAACCCCTAGGGCAACAGAAGTGTCAACCACCTGTCAGTACCCTGAGTAGCACTTTGGGCCTCCGAGAGCTCATTTTATCCCATGTTAGGAAGGTATTTTTATTATAGAAGAACAAAATGTAAATCTTCTCAGGTAAAAGAATAAATGATGTAATTTATAAGGCGCAGTTTTCTTAAATGCAGTCCTGTGATTCCTGAAGCATTGACTTTTGTGAATGGCTGCTGCTTGCTTGTCGGTGACACATACAAAATGAGGCCCATGTGACTGAGTTAACCAATTAATGTAATTCTTAGCTATAGATTAATTTATGAGCTAATACAATGTAGCAGTGGAGGTATAGGTCTATTCATCTTTCTATAGGAATAATTTAGAGTAATCCTCACTCTCCTTGTGTTCTTCTGGTGAACATTATCTCTGCAAAGCTGAGTGGTCCAGAAAGCCTGCGTACTCTCCTGCCAAGAGCCCCTAAATAGACTGTCTTCTTCCAGATAAGCTTAGCCTGCTATATTCCTGTTGGACTTCTTTTTGGTAACTTCAGTTTTTACTAATGCTAAGCTATTAAAAGCTAATACCCAATTAAAAATAACTTAAATTCATCTATTACTTTGGAGCTTATTTCATTTAGTGTTTCATGCAAAACCTGAGGCATAATTTCCAAAGAGATCTGCACACAAGCTTCACCAAATGTACAGAGATTCCCATCACCACATCTTGCTCTTCAGTTCTGCCTTCCTGCTTGTCTCCATGCCCCTAGATAAAGCCTATCAATTCTTCCACTGTGCAGCAGACACATCTACTCCCCCTTGTTCAAGAGAGTCATGTCCTTTCAGCCCTCTCTCCTACACCAATTTTTCCCTCTTTCCATCAGCATACACATGTGCTGCTACCTTTCCCACTTTAAAAATCATTGTTTTTTATCTCCCTTCTTTAACTGCCACTCCACTGTATTATATTTTCACAAAAGAGTCGCCGAAACCTACCATCTGCAATTCCTTTCCTCCATTTCTCCATTAAATCCATTCTCTTCAGATATTCATAAGACTTCCAAAACATGGAGGACTCCATGAGCTCTGCCTTGCCAATGCAATGGTCAATTATCAGTTCTCATCTTACTGGATATCTCAGAGGCATCTGTCACAGTCCATCACTCTCTATTCTTGATACCCTTCCTTCCCTTGAATTCCAAGCTACCCAGTCTCCTCCCACCTCACTGTATGGTCCTTGTCAGTCTCCTTTGCTATTTTGTCTTGCTCTCTCAGATCTATCAACATTGGAGCACCCGAAGATTCAGTCCCTTCTTCCTCTTCTCTCTGTGTTCAATCCCTATTGATTTCACAATCTCCTGGATTTAATTAAATACTACCCACATGGCCAATCACTCTGTAATTCATATGACTAGCACAAACCTCTCACCTAAATGTCTGCTCATATATCAAAGTCTATATTTCCCATGCCTTGCAGTTAGGTGACTAGCTTTGGTCAATGGGTTGTAAGAGAAGGTGATTGGTATCACATCTGGGCAGATATGTTAGAAGCTAACCATTAACTCTCTAGTTCTTTTCCCCTGTTCTATGATCCCGGAAACCATATGTTTCCAGGGCAGTGTTTCCATCAGCTTTGTTCCCTGAATGCATGTGTGAATCAAAGCCCTCACTGACCATGTTTTATGTATAACATGAATGAGAAGCAACCTCGGATGTGTTAAGCCACTGACATTTTGAGACTTAGTTTTAACTACAGCATAATTCAGGTGATCCTAAATTAGACATCTCAATCTCAACATGACCAAAACTGAACTTTTTAGGTTCCTCCTCAAAACTAACTCCACCTGAAGGTTCCTTAAGTGAGGTGATGTCAATTCCAACCTTCCTGTTGCTCAGGTCAAATTATTTAGGCAATACTGACACCTCATTCCCTCTCACATCTCACATTCTACATCCAACTTATTAGGAGATGCTGTTGGCACTGCCTTCAAAATGTACCTAAAATTCAAGCATTTCAATCTTCCTCCAGTCCTAGTAACCCAGTCTGTTGGCCAACATCCTCTCTTAGATCACTCCAGAAGCCTTGACATGGTCTCCTTTCTTCCACTCTTGCCCTCTATAATATACCCTCAAGACAGTAGTCTGAATGCTCCTTTCACAACCCAGTTCAAATCTATCACTTCTCATAGACCCTCCCAAATCTTCTCATGTTCAGCTAGAATCAAAGCAAAGTCCTTGCCAAGGCTTACAAAGCTTCACATGATCCCATGTACTCCAGTCCACCTTACCTCTCCGATTTCCATTATTTTCCTCTTCACCCCATTCTAGTCACACTGGCCTCCTTGCTGTTCTGCCAGCTCACCAAACATGCCTATGGCCTTTGTCCTAGCAAATCCCTCAACCTGGAATATTCCCTTATATCTTTGGAGTCTTTTCTCCAATGCCACCTTCTCAATGAAACCTATCCTGACAAGTTAATTTTATTTTTTTCACTTTTTTAAATTGAAACAGAGTTGATGTACAGTATTATATTGGTTCCAGGTACATAACACAGTGATTTGACAATTGTATACATTACTAAATGCTCACCATGATAAGTGTAGTGGCTGTCTGTCAAGAGACAAAGATTATACAATATTATTGACTCTGTTTCCTGTGCTGACAACTCTGTTTTAAATGGCAATGAACCTACCCCTCCCACCAGGAACTTTCTGCCTTTACCCTGCTCTGGTTTTTCCACATCACTTCCTTTCTTCTAACTTGCTCTATGGTTGGCTTATTTATTTATTGTGGTTATTGTGCATCTCCTTACTCATTGCCTAGAATAGTGTACACCCCACAACAGGAGCTACATAGTCACTGGATTAACTAAGGTGGATGAGGCAGACATATTTTCACATTTCACAGGTAAAAATACACTTAGAGACAATGTAGAGACTTGCCCCAAATCATTCAGTTAAAAAAGTGTATCTTAAAACAAAAAAGATATAAAAGTACAATTTCCCAAGTATCATAGAGATAAGTGTCTGTGTTCTCCAAATTTATTAGATAGTTTAATTCTTGTAGTTTCATCCTGATATTGGGTTGAACCTATCTAATTTGCTTACTTAAATTCTGGATTAATATGCCACAATTACATATGCTAGTTCCATTTCACTGGCTTTAACAATTGAGTTTATCAGAGACTATTTTGATGTAGAAAGATTAAGATTTTGAGATAAATCTATAAGAGTGATATGACTTAAATAAATTTTCATATTTTTCTTTTGTACCATGACACAAATTGCTTACTTTCAGGAAAGCTACAATTGGTTCATGATCTAACTTTCTATTCATCAAAGTTTCCACAGGGATGGAAATAATAAACAAGTTGGTATTAGTCATTAGTGATTTGTACTCATAAACCACATGTGAAGTCCACACATCTGTTAAGATTCTGCTTTTATGATAGCCTTTCTTACATGAAAGATTAAAGTAAAAAGCAAATGAAATTTTAAATATGGTGGCCATATGCAAAATTTATTTTAAATTGCTCATTAAAATTTTTCTCCACTCATATGAAAAAACTTGATTTAATTTACTTCATACAGTTATTGTTAGACAAAATGAAAAATGAGGAAAAACAAACTATTTTCTCTCATCAGTATTAAGCCAGTAATAGCAAACAATAAAAAAAAATAGCACATCAAAATAAAAGACCTAAAATCTAAGGGGATAGAAAAACCAAAAGATACATTGGTTTTGTTGGCAAGACAACATTATCCTGTAACACCTCAGCAAAAAATTACTTAAATATAAACAAGTATCAAGTCTAACTAATACATACCTAAGAAGCTGTTTTTTATATTCCTGCATTTGCATTTCTAATAATGGCACATACTCAATCCATGAAACTCTGGGTTTGGGGACCAGGGAGGAACAGAGAAGCCTTCCAGTGTTTATAAAGCTAGGTTTCTATGATGTCCATGTTTGTAATTCTTCTATGCCTATACTTCTATACTTTAGTCTTGGCATAACTTGATTCACATTTCCTAAATCATATCTTTGAGCCAGACTCTGCACAAGATATCATTGTGTCCTTGCCTCAAAAATATCAATGTTTTGTGGAAACATATATAGAAAACAAATTTTTTAAAGCAAGTGAGCTTAAAGGGGCTTTCAGAGCACAAAAGAAGATTGGATTATTTCTGACTTTAGAACCAGGGTAAGGAATTAGAATTGGAGAAACATTTGAGCTAAAATAATTGTTTAATTTCAATCACTGACATCTCATCAAATGCAGTCTAATTTTCTGTATGAATATAATTAAGATCAGTTTTCCATTAGTGTCATGGAACTTTTTACCTCACACAAACTAAAATGGATTTAGAGCCAAATAAATGTGAATAAGTTAACAGTTTTTTAATTGAGTATATAATTACTGGCCTACACAAGATTGGGAATAAGATAGTTCCTACCATTTTAGCTGTGCTGAACCAAGTGTAAAATTCTTAACTGTGCCAAAGTTGGGGAAATATTGACTAGAATTACTGTACAGAAGTTGTTAATAGTTTTTCACTTTGCTAAGATGTGTGGAATTCATTTTCAGCTCAAAACCATTTTGGACATTTCTTTAATAGGGACCAGATCTTGAAGAATTTGGGTATTATATTAAAAAGTTCATGTTTTATTCTAAAGGCCAGAGTACAGGGACAGTAAATAATTTTAAGTTCTAGAAAAGAAAATCCACTTTTCAGAAAGAACAAACTAGTGGCAGTGTAAAGAACAGGTTGGCAATGGCAAAGGAACCAGGTAGAGGATGATTTCAGGAGAGAAATAGCGAGCATCTGAAGGCAATGATGGACAGGATACAAAACAAAAGGTGGATTTGAGGGATTCTTAAGATACAGAATTGGCAAGATTTGGATATGGATCAAAAATAGAGAATGACAGAGAGGGAAAAACACATTTTTCTAATATGGGTAATAAAAATATATGATGTTGCCAGTAACAGAAACTATTGGAGAAGATGGTTGGGTCTGAGAAAAGGGAGGGAGACATTTAAATTAAGGTATTTGTGTAATAATCCAAGTGAAAATACCTCACATCAGATATGAAAGTTATCGTGTATAATATATCTGAAGAAATCCCAGATCAAAGGTACAGGGAATGATAAAGGCTAAGATATGTAAAGTGAAGATCTTAGATTTTAATGTAAATTTTGAGCAAATATATTGATGAAGATTGTGGATTTTCTGCAACTGGTATTAAGGAAACAAAATCAATAGGGAAGCAATATCCCAACATTAAACATGTGTGGGGATTGGTTAGAGGCTGGCACATAGAATCCAGAGTTGAAGCTATAAATTGATAAACAGCAAATTGAAGAATCTGGTACAGATCAGCATTTGAATTAGGCAAAATAAGATAGAGAAGCCACAGTAAACTATGATAGCTCAATCTCAAAATTAACAGAATAACTGAACAGCATCCCTCATCAATAGAGGAGCACAAATTTTCAGCAAATGTGAACTGCAGCAAAATACATGAAGATAATACATTATAACCAAGTAGGGTTTATCCCAAGCATGCAAAGTTGACTCAAAATTCAGAAATTAATGGAAAATAACCACACTAACAGAATTCAGAAAAAAACACACACATACATTTATTTCAAGAGATGAAGAAAAAACATTTGACAAAAATTAAACACAATTCCTGGTAAAAACATTCATCAAACTAAGAATTCAAACTAAGAATAAAAGGGAACTTCCTCAATTTAATAAAGAGCATCTAAGGAAAACCCACAGCTAACATTATAGCTAATAGGGAGATAAAAAGGCAAAATGACCAATCTCACCACCCCTATTAATATAGTACTAGAAGTACTGTAAGACAAGAAAAACAAATAAAAGATGTAGAGACTGAAAGGAAGGACCAGAAATGTTGCTATTTGCAGATGCCTTGATTATGTAAAATATCCTAAAGGAATCAACAAAATGACTACTAGAAGTTATGGTAAACTTATAAAAATTTCAGAATCCAAGGTTAATTAACAAAAATAAGTTATATTTCTATATACTGAAAACAAATAATTAGAAAAATGAAACTTTAAAAATTACCATGTAAAATCAATCAAAAACATAAAACACAAGAATAAATTTAGCACAATGCTGGATCTTTGAAACTGAAAAACACTGCTGAGAAAATTTAAAGACCTAAATAAATGGAGAGATAGATCAAGTGTCTTGATTGCGAGACTCCATATTATTAAGATGCCCTTTCTCCATAAATTGATCTATCAGTTCGAGATAATTGCATTCAACAATTCCAAAGGCTTTTTTATAGAAACTGACAAGCTGATTCTAACACACACACGTTAGACTCTAACATACAAATACTTGAACATATATATAAACACAGAATGTGGGATACCCAAACAATTTTGAAAAAGAACAAAGTTTCAGGGCTTACATAACCGGATTCAATATCTAAAGCTATGTTTCTTGAGAGTAAAGTATGAGGATATACTACATATAATAGCACCTTCATGTTGTCATGGATATTTCAAATACTTTGAATAGCTTTTGAAAAGCAATTCACTCAAATACTACTTGTTAGATGTACCTCCTTTCCCACACTCTTCAACTGCCAGCAACTGGTACTTCTCTCAGCCTGTCTCCTCTCTCCCCAATCACCTGTCCACCCTCTCTCTCCATTCGTTTCTTCTACCACTCACTCCATACCTCACTTTTTTTTTTCTGATAATTTTCTCTACTTCTAAGCCTTCCTCATGTGGAAGCATTTTACTCCCTTTCATCTTCAATCTGAACATTGAGTATATCACCCTGTACTGAGTACTGCACGTTATCTGGATCTTTCACTGACCTATACCTCTGGATTTGGAATGTTTTTCCTACTTATTAAGAAGCCATACAGAATGCTGGAGCTATCATTTCCTGCCCCCCTTCAGTAAGTAATATAATACAAAAGAAATTTTAAAATGTGCTGTGTTCTTCCACAGAAGATGAGATATGCCCATGTAAGTAAAAGAATTCTAAATTAATTTGTGTACAAAAGACATCTAAAGGGAAATAAATGTCCCAATTAGGGTCTTGATTTCCATTTACTGTGAAAAAGAGCAATTTGTTAATTAAGACCTTATGTTTTACTGGACAATTTTTTAATGGAGGTATTAACTGAGGATGAGTCTTTGATAAATCAATTGTACAATTCAAACATGGCTATTCAATTTAAGTACCTTTTTCTTACAATAACAGAGCAATGCCTATAATCAGGCCTCATAGACCTCAGGTCAAACAAACAATTCCAGTTTATTACAGAAGTGCTCATAGACACTAAATAATGCATTTTCTAACAGCATTATTTTATGTATAGTTTATAACATAACTGCTTATAAAAACTAAAACAAATAAACATAATACATTATGATATCAATACTCAGGATAGAGGAAACACTAACTATGGGTTATAAATATTTTTGTGGAGTAGATGAATTCTATGAGAGTACTCAAAGGGAATTGTATTAGTCTGGTAGGATTGCCATAGCAAAATATCAAAGACTGGATGGCTTAAACTGAAATTTATTTTCTCACGGTTCTGGAGGCTAGAAATCCAAGATCAAGGTCCTGGCAGGGCTGGTTTCTCCTGAGGCCCCTCTCTGGCTCACAGATGGCCTCCTTCCTAGTTACATGATGTGCTCCATGCAGCACACACTCCTGGCATCTCTTCCTCTTAGAAGGACACCAGTCCTATGGGATTAGGGTCACACACTTACAACTTCACTTAACCTTAATCCCATCTCCAAATACAATCACATGGAGGGATAGGACTTCAAAATAAATATTTTTGAGGAGCACAATCAGTCCATAACATGAATAGTGGACATAAAGATTGAGGTAAAAATGATATAGGTGAATGTATTTTATTAAGTATATTATTTATTTTTCATAAGAAACAGAAGCACATTGTGATATTCTAACATCATGGCAACTTTCCCTCACCAACTGTACTGCCTGAAAATCAAAAGGATTTTCCAAAGGAGGGAGTAATATGAGTAAAGGCACAGAGACGGAGCCAGGGAAAAATAAGCATGATAAAGGCAAGCAGCCCCATTTAGAAAGATACAGCGGCAGAATGGACAAAAACAGAATAATAAGTGGGAAAAAAGGGATTCTGTTTTAAAATTCAGTATCAATTAAAAGCAGAAATTTCAGCTTAGAACTCAAGACTTGGCCTCTTATTAGTTTTATGATGTTGGGCAGTAATTTCATCCTCCCTGGCCTCAGACATTGGGAAAAGTAATTTCTAGGTGTTTACTGTACTAAGATTTTACTTAATTATCCCACTACATCTATTCTTACATTCATATATTATTTTTAATTCACAGAATAATTGTTTTAATATAAATGATTGCAATAGACACTTAGTCTATCACAGACTACAAAAGACCAGAACTGTTTCTAAGATGGACAAAAATGACAATGCCAAATTAATAGAAGGATGCTTCCACTTCAGACAGAAACAAGTACTAACAGAATATACAAAATCAAGAATACAAATTAGTGTATTACTTTCTTGCCATAGTTCCACATTTTTCCATCCTGTTTCTTGCAATAAATCTTAAGGCAGGCCTGAACAAATCTACCACAGACTCTATAAAATGTGTCCACTCTTCAGCCACATAGAAGTAAATTAATTTCCTTTTTATCATTTTATCATTTTATCAGTTTACCATTTTTAATCAACTTTATTGAGGTATAATTTACACATGTAAAATATGCCCATTTTAAGTGCACATTTCCATGAGTTTTGACAAATATATGTATTATATAACCACTGCAGTCAAGATATAGTATATTTTCATTGACTCTGAAAAATACCTTTTGTCCTTTCTAAGTTAATGAATCCTCCTCTCCTGCACCTTCTTCCCAGATTACCATTGATCTTTATTTTGTTACTCTAAATTAGTGTTGCCTTTTCTATAGTTTCATATAAATGGAGTCATACAGTATATACTGTTTTGGAATCTGGTTCCTTTTATTCAGCATAATAGTTTTTTATTTCATCTATATTGTTGCAACACCAGTACTTTGTTCCTTTTTACTGATGAAAACATTCCATGTTATAAATATATGATCATTTGTTTATACATCATCTTTTGATGGACACTTGGGTTATTTTTATTTTCTGGCTATTATGAGTAAAGTTGCTATGAACGTTCATGTACAAGTCTGTGAGCTTAACTTTTCATTTCTCTTGGGTAAAAACCTAGAAATGGAATTTTTAAATCACATTGTAGGTATAATTTTAACTTTATAGGAAACTGTCAAAGTGTTTTCCAAATTGATTGTACCATTTATATTGCCAAAATCAATGTATGGTAGTTACAATTGTTCTATCTACATCTTGGCCAGCACTTAGTATGGTCAGTCTTTTAAAATTAAACAATCTAGTAGATGTGTGGTATTTCATGGTGGTTTTAATTTGCATTTCCCTAATAGCTAATGGTGTTGGTCATATTCTCATGTATTTGTCACTTGTATATCTTCTTTCTCTGTTTCCTCTTCTCTTTGTACTGTTTTACATTTTACCTCTACATATGTTACAAACTCTCAAGATACACTGCATTATTTTTAAGGGGAAAAGTATTTATATTTAACCACGTATTTAGCATTATCAGTGCTCTTCATTCCTTTGTATTGATCCATATTTCCATCTGGTATCATTTCATCTCCACCTCAAGAACTTCCTTCAACTTCTCTTGTAGTTGAGAGTTCCTGAAAACAAATTTTTTCAAAATTTTTTCTGGAAAATGTCTTCATTTGGTTTTATTTGGGGAGTAATGCTGCTGTTTATTGACTTTTAAACTGAAAGCTTCTTTTTCTTTCAGCACTTTAAAAATGTCATTCCACTGTCCTGGATTGCATTATGAGATGAGAAATCTGTTCTAATTTTTATCTTTGTGTCTTTGTATATAATGTATCTTTTGTCTGTAGTTCCCTTTAAATATTCCTTTTCAGTGGTTTTCAGAAAATTGATTATGGTGTACCTTTTTGTATCTGTGTTAGTGTGTGTGTGTGTTCATCCTACTTGGATCCATTGTGCTTTTGGAACCTGAGGATTTATCATTTTCATCAAATTTGGAAAATTTGGGGCCATTTCTTTTTTTCCTATATAGTATTTTTTATTCCTATAAATTTCATTTGATCCTTTTTATTAATTTATATTTCTTTCCTTACCATGTTCATATTTTTAACATCTTTGTTAATTCTAACAACACTGTCATTTCTGTGCTTTTTCTGTTGACTAATTTGTTTCCTGGTTATGGGTCACAATTGTTCTTCTTGTCTTATTTTTTATTGGATACTGGATGTTGTGAATGTTATGTTCTTAAGTGTTTGGATGTCGTTTTCTTCCTTTACATAATTAAATGCAGATCAGTTTCATCATTTTGAAGACTACTCATATATTTTGCTGGGGTGGTTGTGGTTCTACGACCACCTGGCCTTTACTCCGCTGTTTGTTCACTCCTGCTTCTAAGTCAGGACTCCTGGGGTCTCCGTCAGATTTCTCTGACGACCATCCAGGACACTCAATTCTGGATGATTGGAGCTCAAATGTCTTCCTGCCCTTTGTGAGCTATGGGAATATTTCCATTTACAGTTCCATGGTCACTTTCTCTCCATCTTTGTGAAGCTTTATTTCACACATGGGCAGCCTAGAACTTGAAGACTAGAGATTTATGGAGCTCCTTTCTTATGGAGTACCTCCTTTTCCCAAACCCCACCCTGTAACTTCCAGCTGCCTCAGTCTCCCCAGACTCAGATCTCCATCTTCTCAATTCAGCAAGGCTTCCAGGACCTGTTGGGGCTCCTCTTTATGTGCCCAGAGTTGAAAACTGACTCGAGGCAGAAAGCCAAGAAGATGGTAGACTTCATAATTACTTCCTTTCTCACATGGCTCACAGTCTTATGCTGCTTGTTCTCCGACCACTAAAAACAGTTGTTTCATTATTTTGCTCAGTTGTCTAATTATTTACTACTGGAGGTTAGAGCTGGTCTTTGACATTTTGTTTTCTAACATAGCCCTGGTATAGGATTTATTCCTGGGTGGAACTATATTCCTGAGTATAGAATCAGATGAGGTGGAGTTTGTATGATGACTTCAGAAATTGCTACCTAAAGCAGTGTGTTGTAATTATAACCCAAGTGTTTCAACAGAGACACTTATTGTCATGTTATAACTGGTTGTGGAAAGCTCTGTGACTAACTAAGCTCTAAAATCCCACACATCCTAGACAACAAATATGACCACTTTAATTAATTTAAAACATTTTACAATAAACTTATTATGCCAAAGAAATTCATATTTTTAGGTTATAAACACATACATGTAAAGTTATTATTATAGTATAAATGAATTATCACTTTTTTCACAAGTGTTTATTTATACGTACCTACATACCCAAACTGTGATGGTTCCATTAAGAATGCTAACCTATTCAAAGTGTTCTCTGATTATTTCTAATACTCTCAAGTGGATACCACCAATATTTTCATTTGAAAAATCTTCATTAGCTAAAGCCATCTAGTGGCATCCAACATCCTCTCTCCCCACCATTTCATTGAGCCTTACTGAGGAACCTTACAATTTCCCCCACTGATGATGCCCACCAACCCAAAACCTGTGCCAAGTGCACGGAATCCTGAAGCTCTCAAAGCCATTAAACTGTGGGACTCCAGGGCAGGACTGGATCCATAGAGTCAAGGAGAATGGGTCCCAAGGCAGCCAATATATCCAGAATTTTACAAGTCTTTCAAGAAAACAATTCTTTCAGCTTCTAGCTCTTCCCTTCTAACCCCAAGAGGCCAATTCTGGCACAAAGAGCCAAGCTGGGAACGTACACCATGCCATGCCTTCCATCCTGCTGCTTGCCCCGTTTCCTATGACCACTTCCTTCAACAAAATTCAGTGCTTGGTGGCAAAACAGAAGCTCCATGCATACCAGATCATAGACACACTGGTGTGTGTGTGTGTGTGTGTGTGTGTGTGTGTAATGGGGTCAGGAAGAGGGCTGCGGATGTTTCATATTTCAGAAATACCTCCATCCCAATCCAGGCAGTGAAAAATACCCTTTTATAAGGCATTGATTCAGAGGTCATCAAAATGGTGCCTATATATTTTACATTTCAAATCATATGTATTTTGTCTTTTAAATCCTTTAACATTGTCAAAATCCCAATGACTCTAAAATATACTAAAACTATTACCATTTTAAGACACTGAGAGTAAATAATTTAGATGCTCAATAAAATGTCATTTTAATATAAGTGGTTATAATGGGTTACAAAATGTGCAAGTTGGACAACAAAAATGTAGAAAATATGTCAGAGAAAATAACTTTGGGAGAACCATATAATAAATTATTTAATGCCAATAATTAAAGTAGATAAATACCAAAATCTACTGTGCTGTGTAAAATATGAGGAAGAACATCTCACATCTATTTTGCAAAGCATTTATATTGTTTACAGAAAATTTGTAATCATAAAAATATTTTTACTAAACTTTCTCTTATTAGCATTAGCCACGATTTAGTAGGCAGTAATTCAAAAAAATCTGTAGTCATTTATTCACCCACAGATTTAAGTAAATCAAGAAAATGGAAATTTATGATATTTCCTCTTAAATGGAAGTTGACTACATTTACACTAAAAAATAAAATAAATTCAATTGACAAGATAAAGTTATGGTAAGAAAGGTCATCGCACAATTACTCTAAGATGACTAAAGAACAGGAAGGACAAGAACACAAGTAGGAAATGCCCTGCTCCAGGTCATGATTACATGAATTTGCCTTGTAAAATCATTTACCACAACCCTAAAGTAGTAAATGTCACGATCAAAGAAAGGTACATGTTCAAACTTGCATTTGCAAATTGTTTCAAAATAATCTTTTAGCGAACAAATAAAGTCATCATATTATCACTGACCCTATTTCAATGCTATCTATAGAAATCTATTTCCTTACTTGTTTTTTCTTTTAAAATTATCTATTTATAAATGTACAAATGCTAGAATAGTGTTAAAAGTTTCACAGAATTACATGACTTCTGACTCAAGTTAAATATAGTTTTGTATTAGATAAATTTGATGCTTTGAAATAAACTTCAAAGTAATATAGACATAGGAACTGTTTCTATTATCTGAAATAAAACCTATTTTTTAAGTTAAAATTCAATAAAATTAGTTAACCAATATTCATAAATGTATTTGTGTGTGTATATGTATATACACACATATAGATACATATATATATAAACATATATAATTTTTTATCTATGCTGCTAATATTTGGAAAGATGGAAAAGAAGAAACCATAATGAGAAAGAAAATATTGCTATTGAGTAGTAGAGTCCACAGTGAAGAAAACAAAATAGTTCATTTCCTTTTCTGTCAATCCCCTTATCAGTTCATACTATGTCTTCCTTAAAAGTTCTTGTTGCCCATGTAACTTCCTAGATTGTATCTTTCAAACAAAAATATGTGAATATGTTGTGGTAAGGACAGTAGCTTTAGGACTCCAGAGCCCTTGTCTTAGTCGGCTTGGGTTGGCACAACAAAACACCACAGACTGGGCACCTTTAACAACAGGCATTTATTTTCTCACGGTTTTGGAGGCTGGGAAGTCCAACAGCAGGGTTCCATCATGGTCAGGTTCCTGGTGAGGGCCCTCTTCCTGGCTTGCAGACAATTGCCTTCTCACTGTGTCCTCACATGGCAGAGGTTTCTGTTCCTGGTGTCTTCTCTTCTTGTCAGAGCACTAAACCCATCATGGGTGCCACCCTCATGACCTCATCTAAACCCAATTACTTCCAAAGCCCCATCTCCTAATTCCACTACCTTGGAGGCTAAGTGTTCAACATGAATTTAGCAGAGAGAAGGAACACAAACATTCAGTTCATAACACTTCTCAATTCCTTTAGAAACCTAGGGACAATTTAGCTGTAAGGCACAATTTTCTCTTACACTGACAACCTCTTACAGCACTAGTGTATTGTTCTTCTTACCATGCCAGATACTCTCCAAGTGTTTTCAGACCACTCTCCACCCTTCCCTACCCTGCTCTGTACCCCAGAGGGCTGGCCTTATGGACTGCATCTAGGGCACCCCTGCCCTCTGCCTCCTAGCTGGATTTGGCCATTTGGAAGCACCTGCAGAAGCTCAAAGGATTGCAGGAAAATGAATATGGGTTTTGTTTCCCCAAACCCACCAAAAGCTGTATGCATTTTCCAAAGACCACACAGTCAGATGGTTTCTGGCTTCTGGTCACCAACCCTTTTCTCCCTGCCCCCACTGTTGTTGGTAGTTCCCCTTTCCCATCTCACACACCTGGAAACAGTCTCTCGTTGGATTCTCCTGAATGATCCCACCCATTTCCTTCCAGGATCCTGTCTGCACACAGATTCGGTCTCCATTCTCAATCTTACTGAAGATCTTTTCCCATTAGCTTAATTTGTCATGACCCTGGACCTCAGAGGGAGCAGGGTAAGTGCCAAACCACAAGAAACATCAAGGGCAGGGAAACCCCATTCTGCCACATGGAGGAGTGAGCTATATGAGTGATAAATCCAAGTTACACTATAAACAGAGACCTATATATGGATGGGCATTGTCAAGAGTTAAAAATTGACCATATTTGGCTTGAAAAAATGAAAATCCTACTCTCAGTTAAAGCTTTGCTATTCAGCTGCCAAATCAAACATTGCAATATACTTACCAACTTGCAACAGTCTTATAATGTTTAAATGTAACCAGTTTTCTGAAATTTTATGAGCTATAATTTAGTCATAACTAGATCTAAACTTCTACCTTGAAAATATTTTTAAGTGCTTTTAATATATTGACAAAAAAAAAAAGAAAACCCCCAAAATGATGAAAATGGCTCTGAGGGGAATTATAAGAGCCTTCTTAGAAAGTCTTGAAAAGCTGGTTTGGTTCACATCTCACTGCAAGCACTGAGGAACATCTTCTGGGATGGCTTCCAGAAGCAGAATGTACTCAGAGACTGGGCAGCTGCTGTTCATTTGCCTCCCACCCTCCCCCAACACCAGATTTTTCAGATAAAATCAGGATCAAAATTAACATTATGGACATCAGAGGGGAAAGTAAGTTATAAAAATAAAGCTTGTGCAATGGGAAAGTACCCTACCCTACTGATCCATAGCACTATTCTTTACTTCATTTTTTTTCTCAATACCCCTGAAAAAGTTTGGAATATAATTTGTAACCCTTCACAAATTTCTAAGTTGACATATAGACTGTCTTCTTTACCACAGTTTAAATAGCTTCAAAAAATGTAATTTCCAGAATATTATAAATACTAACATTACTGTTTTTAATGTGGCCAATGTAATAGAAATATTATGTCAGTTTGATGCCATCATCATCTATTTTGCTAAATAGGAACAAATACATGATAAGCTTTTCTTTAACCGTTGAAAATTTGGCTTGGACCCTTATGTTCTTGAAACAATTATTTCATGTGACTTCCACTACAGTATCTATAGAATATTACCTTTTGAAGTAATTTTTTGATGCTTGAAAGTATTTTTGATCACTTAATATACTTATTTGCAACAATAATATGTCTGTAAGTTGAAATTTTTATTGCCTGTGATCTTTTTTGATATATTTTTATTGAAGAATAGTTGATGTACAATATTATATTGGTTTCAAGTACACAACATAGTAATTTGATAGTTACATACATTATTAAATGCTCACCCCAACTAGTGTAGTTACTGTCTGTCAACATAGAAAGATGTTATAAAACTATTGACTATATTCTCTGTGCTGTACTTTCATCCCCATGACTTAATTTATGTTATGATTGAGATTTTGTACCTCTTTATCCCCTTTACCTATTTCACTCACTCTCCCCACCCCCTCCCTCATGGAAACCCAGTCACTTGTCAGTGTCTGTGAGTCTACTGTTGCCTTGGTTGTTTTGTTTTTAGATTCTAAATATAAGTTAAATCTTATGGCATTTGTCATTCTCCGACTAGCTTATTTCACCTAGCAAAATACTCTCTAGGTCCATCCATGTTGTCACAAATGGCAGAATTTCTTTCTTTTTTATTATTGCCTATGAGCTTCAACATCCAAGAATTATAGGCTTCCTTCTGGAGTGTAATATTGTTACAGTTATTAATAGTACATAATAATAAATAAAGATAATTACTGTTAAAAGTATTAGTAGTACATAATTGA
Organism: Manis pentadactyla; assembly: GCF_030020395.1. Classification (NCBI taxonomy): domain Eukaryota; kingdom Metazoa; phylum Chordata; class Mammalia; order Pholidota; family Manidae; genus Manis; species Manis pentadactyla. The sequence continues at coordinate 116,476,890 of NC_080025.1, forward strand.
TCAGACAATACAAGTATTTCACAAATTTTGGTGACTAATTACTAAACATAAAAAGAAAAATGTATTAGAAATGTTTATCTGAATGAGATGGATTAGGGGTAGTGCAAATGGCTCCTTGATTGAAGAAGACTTTGTCGACACTAGTATTTTGAATTTATCCTTTCCTACTCTGTCTTTCCTGGAGGCTTTTACAGCACTGAGCACAGCAGCACTGAGTTCAGAATGGATGAGAGTTCTACACCTCTTCAGTACAAAATAGAAAAAGAGCAATTTTGAATCAGGAGGTAGAAAGGAAAGTGACAGATGAGTTATCAAGCAAATTGATTTTGGTAGAGTACATAACAGCAGTCAAACAAATGAAAACTGATTCCCTTAAAATTACTTTTGCTCACATAACATTTAGTAAGCCTCTGAATATCTCCCCATAGAATTTATAGTTGTGACCCTATTTGTTTTATTGATAGTCTTGGAAAACTCCCCATGTTAAGCTATGTATTTTAAAAAATTAATTTGATAAAATTCCAATTATCCAATACTTGGAAGTTTTTTCATGGTGTGTATTGGTTCAGTTATTTTCTTTTTAGCTTTAACTTAATTTAAAACAGCCTAGCAAAAATTAACAATTAACTGAATTAGAAAATAAACAAATTCTACTGAACCCAAATAACATGCTTAACTTTGTATTAGGTCCTGAAAGGGTTTCAAAATAAAGAAGAAGCATAGATCTTGTCCCCTGAGAGTTACAGTCTTTCTAGAGAAAATGATACATTTTTCCCAGAAAAGATGTAGCAAATAAGGCTCTACACTATATTTTGATACAATATGTAAATACAATACAATTTAGTGTAATATAATAAATAGACTATAACTTAATTGCCACATGGCAAATCCAGGGGAAAATATAACCATGGAATATGAATTACATGAAATGGACTAAGTACTTCCACAGTAGAGAAAATATTTCCAGATAAAATTATTCAAATTTGCATTTTAGAAGTCTGATACTATTTCTGAAGTACAAATATATTAACATTCTGGAAAAAGTGAATTCTATAATTAGGTATCAGAAAAATGCAAATCAATGAGTGCTACAGTCTGAATGTTTGTGTTTCTCCACCCAAAAATAAAATCATATGTTGAAATCCTAATGCCCAATGTGATGATATTAGAAGGGGTCTTTGGGAGGTGCTTAGGTCATGAGGGTTGTGCCCTCACGAATGGGATTACTGCTCCTATGAAAGAGACCCCACAAAGTTTCCTAGTCCCTTCCACCACATGAGGACATAGCAAAAAATCATATATCTATGAACTAACCCTGAATATTAAAAGAAAAATGTATTAGAAATGTTTATCTGAATAAGACGGATTATGGGTAGTGCAAATGGCTCCTTTATAACATATTGCTCACCAAATCCTGAATCTGCCAGCACTATGATGCTGGACATCCCAGCCTCCAGAATTGTGAGAAATAAATATTTGTTGCTTATAAGCCACCCAAGTCTATACTATTTTGCTATAGCCATCCAAAAGAACAAGGACACTGAGATACCACTTAACATCTACTAGGATGACTATAGTCACAAAGATAAATAATAAAAAGTGTTGATGAGGATGTGGAGAAACTAGAATCCTCATACACTGCTGGTGGGAATGTAAAACGGTGCAAACCACTTCAAGGAGTTTGGCAGCTCCTCGAAGACCAAACATAGAGTTGATCCAACAGTTCAACACCCAGTACAGACATAAATGGAGGAGAATTGAAAAGATGTCTCTATAAAAACTTGTAAATAAATGTTCAAGCAGTATTATTCATTATACTTATAAACTGGAAACAACCCAAATGCTTATCAACTGATGGATAAATAACATTAAAAGTGAATATTATTCATCAATCAAAAGGAATAAAATACTGATTTATGAAGCAACATGGATAACCTTGGAACTATGTTAAGTGAAAGAAGCCAATCATAAAAAAACACATATTGTATGAATTCATTTATATGAAATATAATGAACAGGCAAGAACAGGCAAATCTATAGAGATAAAAAGTAATTTCATGGTTGTCTTGGTCTTGGGGAGGTGGAAGGATTAGGGATGCTATTTTAATGTGTAAAGAGTTTCTTTTGGGGATGGTGAAAATGTTCTAAAATTGATTGTGGTGATGATTGCACAACTCTGAATATGCCAAAAATCACCAAATTATGCACTTTAAATTTGTAAAGTGTATGGTATGTGAATTAAAACTGAATAAAGCTGTTCTTAAAAAAAGAAACCTAAAAGTATGTCAGTATTTTCCTTGTGAATTCCATTTTCCAATTAGACCATCCTCCCAAAGAGAGAAAAGTTACATGCATTCTTTCAACTCTTACAGTTCAGTGTTTTCTGAGGCACTTCAGAGCTATCTGGGCCAAACCTGAAGCCATGTGGGTGGCCTCATCCCTTGCAGGGTCAGCCCACCCCCTTGGAGAGGCACAAACCACTCCAACTGACTTGGAACATTGTCCACCTGTTTCCCCCTCCTTTCCCTTGTTGTTGAAGAGCTAACAATATCCTGATTATTATGTTCCAAATGTTTTAAGGTTAATTCTAGCTTCCCAATGCTATCAACTGAAGAAGGCAATGGAGAATATTCTAAAGAATAGTTGGCCCACAATTTACTTTTCATTTGCCTTTGAAATAATTTATGTGCTTTTTTTCATAGATGAAACTACTAATTTAGTTTTGGATATAATATCAGCCCTCCCAGAGCATAATTCTCTCACTGGATAGAGGGTTTAAGGAAAACTATCTGAGGCATTTCTAGTATTCTGGGAAAAGCAACTGCAGAACTGAACATTTGTTTTAGAATAACCATAAAAGGTGTAATACATTTGCAAATAATGGAAGATTAGTGGTTTTATCCTTTAGCTGCTTCCAAAACTGTGATCAACATCTCACTTGAATCAAAAAAACTAAGCAGAGTGAATCATACAAACAAATACACCTTATGTATTTATTTAAAGGCTCCTTTCAAATCAAGGTGATATTGCAAGACTCAGGACCAGAGTTAATTAATTCCCCATCCATTTACCTAAAAGAAGCAGGAAGAACTTGACATATTGGAAAAGGGCCTGGGTCAAGACTCAAGAGATGGATTTATATCCTGGACCTAACATTCAGTAAATATAGAAACTTTGTCAAATCTATGAACTTTTCTGAGCCAAAGTTTGTCTCTAATATGGGTATAACAATTGCCCTACCTAACTCATGGACAGTTCTGATAACAAATGTAGAACTATTTGGAGAAAAGTAATAAAAGACATACAATATTTAGAATTATGAGTTGAGTAAAAGATATGGACCTTACTCAGAATGAGGTCACCTCCCCTCCATTTGGCTGCCTTTTACCAGCAAGCATTGACCCTCGAAGGAGACTTAAATGTATCTTTTTTTGTAATGGCAGAGTTAAATATTTCCTTAGGCGTTTTGTTTCATTATTTCATTACCATTTTATAATGAAGTACCCAAGGATAAAAGAGAGGGTGAATAACAAAGAAAGCTACACAGCTAGTAATTTTTAGAACAAGAATTAAAACTTAACTCTGAAGTCATGTTTTTCCTACTACATGATACTTTTGGGGAGGAAGTCTTTCCTCAATCTTCTGAACAACTCTGATCCCCTTAAGGCCAAGTTACACTGTCCACCTTCCTTAGCCCTGGAAATGGGGGAAGATGATCTGAAGACTGTTGTCAAGCTCAATGATAATAGGTCCCAATTTTCCCAGAAAGGTCTCTTTCTATGCTGGTTGTCCTGATTAAATTCTCGACAAAGCCGTCCTCTCACTCTCAGAAACATTTTGGTTTGGACTTGAAATGCTAACAATGGCTTTACACCAGGAAGATTAATCTAAATCTTTAAGGAATTAGATCAACTGTCTATCACTAGACATCAAAATCATAGATTTTTAAAATATGCTAAAAATGTATAAACTTTCCAAAAGTTGTATACATAAGCTAAAAGAAAATGTATTATTTTGCTGGAGAAGATATGTCTGGAGAAGATAAAGCCAGATGAGAAATTAGACTGAAGAGACAATAAACATAAGGGAAATAGAGATGTCATGGTATGTAAATGAAGTATTGTGCAACTGAATGCATCAACATACGAAGAAAAAAACAATCCACTCACTCTTAACAAGATATTTTAAAAGACAGTTTGTAAAAGCAAAATGTCTCCTCTAACACTTGCTATTTTCCCCTGCCCACAGTAAATAGACTGAATAAGAATGCATTTTCCATTCCCCAAAAGGACATTTTAGCTGGATTGATTATGTTGGCCATTCTGTGTTCCTTTGAGTGTATGTTTTCCAGTGATCTACCCCTTGGAAAGAATATCGATCTCAAACCAGTACTTGATTTTGCTTTTCATCTACCCATCTATTTAAAAACAACAGCAAGGATGTGTCAACCTTAATAATTTCTTATATTGTTGAACCATCTAAATTCATGGTAAGGATGTAGAGTAACTGGAAGTCTCATTCACTGCTGGTGGGAGTGTAAATTAGTAGAATTATTTTATAAAATGGAAGTATCTACTATATTTGAACACATATTTACCCTTTAACTCTGTGAATCATCTCTCAAAATAAACCTAACAGAAATGTGCTTATGTCTTCACCAAAAAATATATTCAGAAACGTTCATAGCAGTATTATTCACAGCAGCTCCTAACAGGAAACAACCCAACATACCCATCAACTTTAGAATGGATAAATTGTGTCTTAGTCATACAATGAAATGCCAGACAGCAATGAAATCATATGAAATGATATTAAAGAACTACTCCTCTATACAACATGGATGTATCCCACAGTCATATTTAATGAAATGAATTGGACTTTTTATAAAAGAGTATTGAGTGTGATGCCCTTTATGAAAAATTTAAAACAGGCCAGTCCAATGTACCATGTTAAACCTCAAGATCATGGTTACTTCTGGGGAGAGATGAGGGTGTACAGAGAATGGCATGAGACAGACATCTGACATCTGGTAATGTTCTGTTTCTTGATATGGGTAGAGATTATAGGGTGTGTTTTCCTTGTGATAACTTGTTGAGCTGTATACTTATGATTTGGTCACTTTGACATGTATATATATAAACATTTTAACAAGAATATTCATTAAATTGTGCATTCTAAAAGATCCTTTGGCTGTTGTGTGACAGTAATTTCTGGGAGAGAAGCAGAAGCAGATCAAACACGGAGTCTATTGAGATGGTTCAGGTGAGATGTGATCTTAGACCGGGGAAGGGAAATGAAAAAGGAAGGTGAAAGCACTGGTTTTGTAGACAGAACTAACAGGCTTGATGCATAGGAAGCAATGAGGGTAATGGAGGATTGACTCCAAGGACAATTGTGTGATAAGTATGATCAGAGGTTCAGACTTGGTGGTAGAAATGAAGAGCTAGTTGTTTGGACATAGGAATTTTGAGATGTCAAAGTTGCCAGCAGGAGATACAATTTTGAAGCTTAGAAACAGGCTTTACATTGCCATCACACAGATGGGATTTATAGCCATTAATTGGAATGCTTTATAATTCAGTTCTCATCCCTTATTCAAAATATTATCAGTGACTATGGATAAATGTATAAACAAAATTGCAGGTTAACAGTAAAATAACACTCTGAAAACTGTCAAAAATGAGAAAAAAAATCAAAGCATAATAAAATTTAGTAGGAATAATATAATCATCCTCTCAGATTCAAATTATCAATTTGTTCTTACTAGCAGATTGACCTAACCAAATTACAAATGAGTACAGAAGACTTACAGAGTTTTTCATATACAATAGGATTAATTTGAATTGGCACTAGGATAGAGCAGCCAAAGGATCAAATGGTGTGGAGACAATACAAAGAAGGTAATGTAGCATTCTTGCTTTACCCTGTACTGCTCAGACCCCAGACTAAGGGTTATACTTCAAGTGTGATATTTTTTAAATTAAAGTATCATTGATATACAATCTTATGATGGTTTCACATGAACAACATTGTAGTTTTAACATTTACCCACATAATCAAGTCCTCACTCCCTATTGCAGTCACTGTCTATCAGTGTAGGCAGATGCTATAGAGTCATTAATTGTCTTCTCTGTGCTGTACTGTCTTCCCTGTGACCTACCTATATTTTGATTGCTAATTATAGTGCCCCTTAATCCCCTTCTCCCTCCCCACCCATCCTCCCCTTTGGTAGCTGCTAGTCCCTTCTCTTTAAGTGTGATTTTTGATATCTGGAACAGACTTAGAGAAAAAGAAAATTATAAGAAGCACCTAGAAACAGTGACATGTGAAGAACCACTGAAGGAAACGAATCTGTTTGACTTGAATAGGAATTCAGTGAGAGCAGGGGTTAGTGTTTAAAAAATACTTTCAACACTTCAAGGGCTGACATTTCATACTTTTTAAAAACTGTAGAAGGTAGATGATTGATAAATAGATAAATGACAGGGAGAATTTCAGATAGATAGATGATTTTGGCACAAATGCTGAAGAATTTTATAACAACCATATTTGGGTTGCTTTATAAATTCCCCATTGCTAAATATTCAAACAGAGCCTGTAAGGCCACCAAGGAAGATTCAGTGATGGGTGATAATTGGTCTAGAACCTCCAAAGTTCTTCCCATCCCTGAGATATTGTCAATGAGCAAGACTGTGACTGGGAAAAATAATATTTTGGAAAGGAAGAGAGCAAGAAAGCAAGAAAGAGGAAAGAAAGAAGAGGAGGAAAAGGGAAATAGTTCTATCAAGGAAACACTTTCTCTGGCAGGAAAAAAGCAAACAAACAAGAAAACACTGAAGAAACTTAAAGGAAAATAAGATTCCATGGCAGGAGTGTGGGCTTCTAAACATGTAGGGTTTAACATCCTAAAATATCTCCCTACACCTAAAAGAAACTTACCTGCATTTTATTCTGTTTCTAAAGGACAGTCCAACTCTGATAGATAATTGGCATCCTAAAATTATAAATTTAAGCTTAACAGTCATTCACCACCTCTCTCTTCTTCTATTATGCTTTTTTTCTTTTTTAGTGAAAAAGGCTCGCAATACATACATGGTAAAATTGAATAGGCTCTTCCAAAGTGATAAAATAAGAACTCTATTTTTTGGCCCAAACATTTAGCTATTTATGTTCCACTACTTCAGAAAATGCTTTCATACTAAGAGTCTTCAGAATCAAGTAATTTGAGTAGCATGCCCTTTACAGCAACATTCTGCAAAGTCTACTATTTCCAAATAAAGCAGCATGCAGTTTTTCAGGACCAGAATGTTTTACTATCTAAGTTTATTTTCCGTGACTTGTTTATCCAAGAGCATCCAACAACCACAATAATTTTTAGAAAGGAAAAAAGCATATTTGTTAGTAAAATGTATAATTAATGTGAATGTATATAGGTTGATAATAAGTGACAAGCAGAATTTTATATTCATTCACTTAAGGGGAAAATAGTCATTCTATTTGGTAAATAATTGTTATCATTTCCTAAAAGTAAGATGGTGACATAAATACAGATGTTATAGGAAACAGCATATTTTAATGTGAAGTTTGTTGTTTCCCTTGAGGTCAGCATGAGAATGTTCTGAATGCTGTAAAGGATTCCTTTTTTTCTTAATGCAAACATCTAAAATTACTTTTGAAATCAAACTTTTACTCATATCCCAATTGCTTAACTAGAGAAGAATTACCTTATTCAGACACACAAGAATGTCAATAGTCCCATTTATGATGTATTTAAATTTAATATTCTTTAATAGCTGTAATATCTACCTTTAGGTTCAGTCCTCTTACTGTTCTAAACAATGAACCTAGAAGTTAATAAGCAGTTTGGCACTGTTATTAATAATAAGAAGTTAATAACAGTTGGCAAACAGGGCCTAACTGGGCTTCAGTTACTCAGAAAGAGTGGATAAAGACACCTAAACTGTCTAATTTATTTTATGTCTTTCAGTAGTGTAGAAATATGCTTTACAGGTTCGTGTAACCATGAAACAGAAACAAAAGTCCTTTCAGTAAACTTTCTGGAAACCAAATTCTTCCCAGATATTTATTGATAGGAAAACACAATCTAAAAATTCTCTGCCCAGCCCCTGGGTGCCGTCCCAGTATTCCATCTGCTCCATGCAGGTGGGTTCCCGTTGCTCTTAACTCCAAGATAACTCCCTCAAGCATTGAAGGTCACCTAGCAGACACCAAAATAGTCATTTACAAAAACCAAGTGGAAAGCATTCTGTGTTTTTATCTTTATTCTTCTATTGGAAATATGCAGTAAGATAAAAGTTTATAAGAACAAAACAAAACTTCCCATCCTTTTTTCTCTTGGCTAATACAAATTAGCGATGTTATCTTTTTTAATTGGCATTTACTCTAAATGAACTTAGAACAACATTTGTGAAAAGAAGAACTACCAGAGAAAAAAGGCTTCAGATTGAGCTATACTAATTTTTTTGTCCAAATTACACTTCAAGTCAAAAAAAACAAACTCTAGATCTGTTGTTTAAGTAACTAGTAATCTTGTTGTGCACAATTCAGTTGGTATTTGGAAAACACGTAACTGTAGCTTTGCAGAAATACGTTCCCATTCTAATGCAGAAGAAGTTGTACTTAAGAGTTTAACCTGAAAGTTAGTACTCATCAAAATTTAGTTAGTGCCTATTTCATGTTCTGGAAAGATAAAATATCAAAGTCCTATGGAGATGTCTTATTTATATATACAGTATTGCAAAAATCAATGGGATACTCAAAAGAACAAACAGGAATGTCCTTTACTTATGAAAAGCAGGATAAAATAAATCTTAAATTAATTGTTATATATTGTTTTGAATGAGAATGGAATGACCTATCCTAGCAGTTCTAATCATAAATATAGACTTTTCAAGAGTATACCACCTTCTCTGTCTATTTCTAATAGCCAAGTTTTCCCAAACAAAAGTTAATTCTGGAAATTCTTGTGTATAAAAAGGGATTTTTAGCCAGGGGAGGAGCTATTTGAAATTGCCAAAAGATTAAGTTGGCATCACTTACAAACAAGCTACTGTGCCTTAATATTAAACTAAAAATTTCCTGGTTCACTGGTACAAGGCTAATTTTATCCAGAATGTGTACAAAAAGACAACTGATAGGTAAGGGGAAAAACAGAACAAGATTTCATGAAATGCCATGTAAGTATCTGGTACCACTCCACAAAAGTTGATTACTGAATAACTTTAACAGAGACATTTTTTAAATCTGATCCTTTAAACTTTTTTGTGGGAGGCTCTCCGGGGCACTGGGGAGGGGATAACTGAAGGGTGGAGATGGAGTGGGGAGAAGATGAAAAGATACACTGATGAAGGAGGAGTAGGAGATGGGGAGTCATACCAGAAACTTTTTTGTGGGAGGCTCTCCGGGGCACTGGGGAGGGGATAACTGAAGGGTGGAGATGGAGTGGGGAGAAGATGAAAAGATACACTGATGAAGGAGGAGTAGGAGATGGGGAGTCATACCAGGAAGGTTTTATGCAGAGCCTACCATCCACAGAGTGAATGGCTCTTCCAGGACACCAGGTCTTCCCACATTTCTCAGGTTTGTCCCTGCTGACAGTAAGCAAGCCTGGGAAGGGATGCTTAAAGGACTTCGTAAGCAACTACCCGGTTCTTCTACTAAATCCATGGACTTCTCAGTTAAGGTCACCTAAAACTTGTAAAAGCTATTGAATTGCTGAAGAGTATCAAAATTGATTAAATTTTGCAGCCCTAAGATGGAACCAGAAGTCCTAAATCTCCATTTTTCCACTTGTATTTATTCAAACAGTCCTCCCTTTGTGAGGAAATTGTAGGGGGCTGCATGGTAGACAAGCCCTGGCAGTTGCTTCTTGTTGGTCTCCATTTGATAGCTGTATCCCTCAAATATTACCTGCATTGTATTGAAATTTTGCAATTAATTAATGATAATGGGTTCTTCTGAAAATATTGAAGGCCAAACAAATATCTTCAAGTTTAATTTTAAAAATTCCTGGAGTTTCTGACAAATTGGTATTACAATTCTGAGATTTATCTTAAGCATGGGTTTGTAATGGACAACTAGAGATTACATTTCTCTGTTCACATGAACGTTTCAACAATGTCTTATCCAATGGGTCTTAGCCCAGGAAAGGAGGGAAAAGGTGATTTGGGCCCACAGGGGGATTTGGCAATGGCTGGAAACATTTTTGGTTATCAACACTGGGGAGTGCTATTGTGGATGGATAGAGGCCAGGGATGTAAACAGCCTCTCACAGCAAAGAATGATCTGGCCCAAAATGTCAATAGTTTTTAGGTTGAGAAATCCTGGTCTAATCCAAATGCTCTAAATATTATTAAACAATAATGGTGAAATCAAGAAGTCATTATTTTTAATAACCAATTTGCACAAAGGCAGTTTAAAAAAAAGACCCTGCCTAAAGTTGTATATAAATTCTTACAGGGAAAAAATTAACACATTTGTGATGTGAAAAAAAAACTGAAAGGAAAAGATTATATATTTTTATTCATAAAAGCATTCACATACAGTTTTCAATAAACCAGGAAAAAAAAACTTTTTAGACTGCTGATAAAAGTGAGAAACAAAATAGTTACAAATTATCCTACTCACAAATCCTAATCTATTATCAAGTTTGCTATTTTTGAAATATATTAATATAGCATTTGAAAATCAGCCCTTTTGTCAGAAACTATGATAATAGTCAGAAGATGAATGTACCAGTATAGATTTATTACAAAACTTTTGAGTTCCCTTGGCTATAGGGCAATTTAAAAAAAATTTTTTAAGCTATTATTGGAGAGCAAACCTGTGGTCTGGGAGATACTTGACTGTGCTCAGCCATTTAATTCCAACCCACCTCCTCTCTTCTCCCTTTCCTGATAAGAATAGGATATCATTTGCTGCGGTAATCACTCTGGTTTAAATTCCTTAAGAACTAACAGTAGCTAAGATTTCTAAGCATTTACTAAAAGAATAAGCAAAATCATTTTTATTGTTCCTCTCAAAAATCTTATGTAGTAAAATAGTGAAATGGACAGGATTCAAAATTCTCATCAAAATAAGAACCACACACATAGACTCAACCAATGGAGTTGGGAGCTGGTGTTCAGTAACAATTTGTCACTGAATGAACAAATGAATCCTCCTTTCTAAAGCTCTATGCTAGATACAACAAACCTAGATAGGTTTCTTTTAACTTAGGTTTTAGAGGCACTTTTTTAAACTACCTATCACTTTATATATGAACCTATAACCTAAGTTGTCCCATGTTAATTTCTCCTTCTTTTTGGCCTGCTAGCACCCTGCCTGAAAAATGAGTCAACTGCTTGTGATAACTATTGCAAATCTCTTACTAATCCTTAAGAATGATAAAGAGGAAAGCTCTAATACCAGATTTTTAGCCACTGCTTAAACCTACTCTAGCAACGTAGGAATGGCTATTCTTCAAAGGAAGCATCTTGAAATCTGGGACTACAATTTTAAAGAAAATTCATTTTTTACAAAATGTTATTTTGCTGTAAACTCACTTATTTTCCATTTCCTGGTAAAATTTCCTTAAGGATCAATGTCTCCTATTCACACTGATACACAGCTGTTGGGCAACAACTCTAGCAGAGTCCCAACGCTCAAAGTCAGTCTGCTTGGTGAATGCAGGAGATAGAGAAGTGCAGAAAAAAACAGTAAGCAGAATGTCTAAGTCATCACTTCAGAATTAACTGAACATAAATAAAATTGGGGAAGAAAAGTAAGAAAGGGGGCAGTGGGCATGCAGGACCACCCCTGGGAGGGGAAAGGCACTATGCACTTGCGGTTGAACCTCCTAACACTCTACCATACTACAGCACTGCCATCCATGTGCAACAGTAGCAGGTGAACTTAGTATTTAATTATTTGAAATAATGCTGAGTTTTGGCTCCAAAATATTTTTCCAATTCAGATCCTGATTCTTTAAAAACTTTTTATTTTTTTCTAAAGTAGTCCTTTTCTTTCAGAAGAAGCAATTGTTCAAATCCAGTTCACATAAGGGAATTTGATATGGGCAGTGAGTTCCAAATGCACTGTATTCAGCAGTACTTGCTGTGTTTCTACTATGTCTTAGGCTCTGAGCAAGCTGCAGGCTCCCCCTCAAGTCTAGGACCCATTATTTTGCTTCTAGCAAATTTTCACTGTCTTTACTCCCCAAACACACTTAAGTCAACCAGATCTTAAACCCTTTAAGAACATGCAAACTCCTCCATTCTGAAAGCTTTTGAGTGAGTAGTCAGCAGGCTGGTTTATCTATTGCAGTGTGACTTTATGCTAAGGTTTGTTACATGGTCCCTGCAAGGTAGTTGCAGATGTGAACACACCTTAGAGGTACCTGAAATTCTGAAATAACGTTTGATTGAAGGGAAAATTAAGAGTTTTAATTTAGAAGGAAAAAGAAAACAGACTTCTTCTCTGGGTCTGAAGGCGGAGGGAGCTAAGTAACCCAGTTGCATATACTCAGCACGCCTCCAGCAGGCTCACACATTCTGTAGCGCTGGGATAGCTGAAGAGCTGTGCTTGCTAGGTTCCCCAGCACTCCTGATCTCACACTGCCACAGCAACACGTTGATTGGAAGCTCAATGTGTGTGATAGGGACCATGTAAGAGTGTTACGTGAATTAACTCATTTAATTCTCACACGACAACTCTGAAGCTGGTACCATCGCTCCCATTTTACAAGAGGGCAGCTGAGGTTCGAGCACACACGGTACCTGGTAGAGCCAGGTGATGACAGAACTTCTGATTCTGTGGCGCCTTCCTAACCACCTAGCTGCCTCCCTCCACTAAGTCCATCGATCCTGGACAACCTGCCAGTTCTTAAGCATCGCAGTTCAAGACGTCCAGTGACGTGACTCCAGAGGTCCTCCTGCCCCTCTGCCGGGTGAATGCGGGGCCTCGTTCCCGCGGCACGCTTGGTCCACCCGGGAGGGGCCGGGATGTGCCTGGCTCGGGACGACTTCCTGCGCGCCCGGCCCGGGAGCAGGATGGTACCCGCCTGGGAGGAGAGGCGGGAGCCCCTCCGCCGGCTGCGTCCGGCCCCCGCCCTCCAGGCCTGGCCGCGGGGCGGGGCTCGGTCGGGTCGCGGCGGCGCGCAGGAGCCGGCAGCTCGGAGAGACGGCCGCCCCGGCAGCGTGGGGCGAGGCGAGGCAGGGCGGGGCCGGCGCGACGGGAAGGGGAGGCCGCGCGGGCCCCGCGCCGCGCCGCGCCAGCCGGGCTGCAGCCGCCGCTCACCGAGCGCCGCCATGGGACTGGAGACCGAGAAGGCAGACGTCCAGCTCTTCATGGACGACGACTCCTACAGCCGCCACAGCGGCGTCGACTACGGCGACCCCGAGAAGTTCGCGGACTCGGGCTCGGATCGGGATCCCCACCGGCTCAACTCGCATCTCAAGGTGAAGCTTGGGGCGGGCCCAAGCCCAAGCCATGGCCAGGGGGTGCCAGTCGCCTTCTCCCATCCAGGACCCGAACCCTCCCTTCGCCACTGGGTCACCCCGCGGGGTCCGAGATCCGGAATCCACCCGCCGCGGAGCCACCGGCGTAGCCAGGGATTCCTAGCCAAACCCTGACCCCAAAGGAAGGTGGGGCACCCCAGCCGTCTTCCCTTCTCTCTTCCCCCGCCCCGAGCGCGCCGGGTTACCGGGGCAGCTGGCTCGGGGACAGCTCGGATCCCAGGCTCATAATTAGACAGGGATGTAGGACCTGGTTAAGCAGTACTATGGACAGCTCGGGATCCCACGCCTTGTCCCCCGCAGGTGGGCTTCGAGGATGTGATCGCAGAGCCCGTGTCCTCGCACTCCTTTGACAAAGTGTGGATTTGCAGCCATGCCCTCTTTGAAATCAGCAAATACGTGATCTACAAGTTCCTGACAGTGTTCCTGGCCATCCCTCTGGCCTTCGCTGCGGGGATTCTCTTTGCCACCCTCAGCTGTCTGCATATCTGGTGAGAGGGGGCACACCGGGGCGGACCGGCTTTCTGAAACGTAGGAATGTTCTTTGCCACCTGTCTTCTGCCCTCCCTTTTTCCTAGGCCAGCTTATAGAAGGAGGTATGCACATACTTGCTGAAGCATTAGCTAGTATGGGAGGCCCTGAAGAGCAGTGTGCTTTCTTAAGAATCATAGGTTGAGAGAGGAGTTTACATAAAAGAAGTAATGTTCCTCTGTCCTGAGGTGTGATTTTCCTTCATGCTAAGTAAGGCCCAGCTGACTTGTGGAGGTGGAGACCTGGAGGCCACACTTCCTGCCACAGGCTGTTCTCTCATAGGGCCTTGTTAGGACTTGTGCCTGTGGTTCTGGGCCAGGCTTATAATTAGACAGGGATGTAGTTAAGCAGTACTATGGAGGTGCTGCTCCAATCCTGCCACCTACAGAAGGCAAGGTTGGGATCAGAGATGTGAGCTGTGTGTAGTTAAAGTGAGGGGCCCCAGCACAAATGAATGAAAAAATTCAAGCTGCAGGATGATGGAATGAGAATGCCTCCAAAGTACTGTTTCCACCTATGAGGCACCATTGGGAATGGCATCAAGTTAAAGGGAAAGTAAATATGGAAGGAAACCTACTGGACACTGATAGGATGTTTTGAGTAACCGTACTCAAACTCAAAATGTATTATCAAACCTCAGAGGGCATGTTTAAGCATTAAAAAAATTTTTAAGGAAAATGGCATGTTTTACCAAGAAGTTTTGTTGCTGTTTTAAAAGATACCCACTTTATTCTGAGATCATTCAGATCATCCCCAGTATCACAAGTTGTCAAGCTTGTGCTTTAGGGCAGTCCTGGTGAAACGTATAACCCTAGATGCCTCTGTGTTGTAATCACTTTGTATGGTATTGCCACACCCTAAAACATGCTGTGTCCATCGTTAGAAGTAAGGAAATTATTCTCCACTCCCCTCTACCTTGTGAATCAATTTATTTCATCAGTTAGCTAGCCTATTAGTTCAACCAAGAAAATTTATTGAGTGCTTAGTTGATGCTGGGCACTGGGCCCAGGATGAATAAGATGTAGGATCTGTCTTCAGGTTACAGCACATCAGGGCAGTTGGCTAGGTATAGAAATAGATGCCGAGGGAAACTCAGTTAAATCTCTCAAGGAGGGAAGAGCCACAGGGAAGACTTTGTAGAGAGAGAAGTGTCTAAATAGGCTCTTAAAGAATAAAAATTCACTAAATAACTAAAGAACAAACCAAGAACACCAATGTAATTTGATCACTAAAAATTGTGAACAACTAAACTATGTTGGAAGTGCCTAAAGACTGCCAAAAAAATGAAAATCTTTGCCTTTATATATATAGGAATAGACCCACAAAGGCCAGTTAGCTCATATTCTGACATTACCACATGAATTTTTTTAAAAGAGACCTAAGCACATAAGATTTTTTATTCCTAATCAACTAAAACTAATTATCTAACCTCTGTGTCAGTTTCACTTTCAAAAAAATGAAAAACCTGAGTGACCACATAGCATATTATGAAATGTTGGCTATGAAGCTATTTAGAAATACAGAGTGCCATATTTATAGTCAACAAAGCTAGGCTTTCCTCAAGTGCTTGTGGAAGAATTGAAAACAAAAAGGTTTTCATTTACTAAATAGTGGAAATTATATAAGTAAAACCAATGATGTTCTTTCCACCTGGCTCTCCTGAGAACAGAAGGGATTTTTTGTGTAATGCTGCCAATGGTGGATCACCAAGCCACTGCTTTCTCAGCCACATAAAAGGTATGATTTAACTTCAGCATGTTTCCAAATTACATTCATGTGGGACATTAATATTTAACCATTATACATTTGTCAAATGGCAGCTGTGATTACAAGTAGAGGAGTAACTTCAAACAAAATGCTTAACTTAGTTTATACCTTGATGAAATAGATTTATTATTAATGGATTACATTCCTACTACATGATAAGACTGGATCAAGGAGAACCTTTATAGAGGAGCAAACCTATTTGAGTAATAAGCCTCTTCCTTCTGTTCTTTCTTTGTTCTTTTTGTTAGAGGGGTTGTTTATTGTTTTATCAAGTAGTTGGTGACCAAAACTCTGAAAATATGCAGTGATAGATATTCGAACCACATCATATCATCACAAGAGATCTGAATTTAGATTCCTTAAACAAACAAATAAGAACACAACCACCCAGAATTCAGTCTGGTGATGTTGGATCCTATGCTAGAAGTACAGGTCATTAGAGATCAGTGAATATGCTTGATTCCATACCACTGATAGCCTCTGCTGGCAACCATAAGGGGATCATACCAAAGAAAGGTGCCTGAGCTCCCTTATCACTAATTTTTGCTGGGATGCAATTCAAATAGATGGTCTTACTGATGGAAATGCAGTAGTAGAAACCTCATTTCTAGAAGATGCTTTTAATATAGTAAATTGCTATGATAGTACAATCTGTATGACACTATAGTTAATACAAAGTTAAAATCTCTGCCCTAAGGGCTCAGTTTTCCAGTAGAGGAATATATAAGTCCATGAGTTATAATATTTATTTAAGAAGTGTTTGGTTGGTCACATTGAGCCTCAATTAAGTTTTGGGTCACTTCAAACTACCTAGGGTTTCAGAAGGGAAACTATTCAGGATGTTGAGAATCCAATTTGTTTGATATCAGAGGATCACTAGGATCCAAAGTGCAAGAACAACTTAAAATTAAAATGACTTCACCATATTCTAGGAACTTAAGTCCTCAAATAATGTGGGCACCTATGCTTTGCCAAACTGGAAAGATCCACTTGTGTCCTGTGCTAATTCCCTTTAAGGACATAGAGATCTAAGAAGTTATGGAGATAGAACATTTCTTATCCTAAGTAAGAGTAGAAGGTGTATTATATTCTGATTGAATTAGATTTGGTTAGGAAGCTTTCTGATCTAAACTTTAGTCGTGTAGTACATCAATTTGAGATGATTTTGTTATAAGTGTTTTCATTATATATTCTGACTTCAAAATAGTTCTTTTTATTATTCACTGTGATGGCTCATGTAAACATTTCAAGGACACATAGCGTTATACTGATAGCCAATTTGCAAAATTTCCTGGTGTTACTTTAATTTGTAGTGATATGCCCGAGTCCACACATCAAGTGAGAAACATAATAGGATAAGAAGTCTAAAGTTGCCATAATTTGGGTTTCTATTCAACTGTTTAGCTGTGAAACACCCAGTAATTAATTTTCTTAAAAAATTTAGGTCTTCAGCACTTGAAACAAAACACAAGATAAGTATAATCTGTGTAGCCAATATGAATAATTCAGTATCCTAAAAATGTCTCAGTCAATCAGTTAACTGATTTTCCTTTCACTTTGGGCTAAGTGAACAACAAAGCTTTATTTAAGTGACATTTTAATAAAGAAAACCAAGTAAATCAATTTTACTTCATTGGGGTCCACCCAGGTAATAATAAAATTTCCATTAAGGCTATCAGCAATGCCTGAGAATTCACAAATACTATTGTGCTCAAAGAGCACTACTACAACAGAGAACATTACTCAAAGGATTGCACAGAAAATTAATCCTCCATATGAGAAGATGCAGTTACCTTAAGGAAAGGCATATGGAAAAAATAATTTCAAGATAGTCTCATGTTTCTTGTCTAAGGGTTCTGATATAATTGCCAGGCTTTTTAAACTATACCACATAGCCCTTTTCACTGTATATAATTACTGTGAAAAATTAATAATATAAAGTATAACAGAATGCTAAGTTCACTTCAGCTCAAACATTCACTAAAGGTCAAGGATATCCTCACTTAAAAGAGCTTCCATTGTAGTAGGAAACACACAAATATAAGCATCTCTTCATGACACCTTTTGGCAAATTTGAGAATAAGAAGTTTGTTTCAATAATTCAAGAAGCATGAACACTGTGTATCCAACCCTGTCTGACCCAAGGGGGAGGGAAATGGATTGAGGCAACAAGAAAGACTCAGGAAGCAGAACCTCAGGTAAATATGAAAAATTAGGCAGGTTAATGTTTAACAGCAGAGATCAGGTAGATAAATTTGCTGTTTATTTTTCATTTTACTATTTCAGATAGCATGCCACCAATAGAATATTAGTGTTTATTATCTACATGCCTACTTATTTTTTTAAGCTACATATCTTCTTTATATCTTACCACTATGTGGGTCTCGATTTATTTTTTCAAAGTTCAACCAAATTTAGGTGAATTAGACCATTATTATATCTTTTCATGCACATGCAAAAGTCAGTGGCCTTATTTAGTAACACCAATAATCCTTACACAACTCTCTTCCTCAATTCCAGGATTTTAATGCCTTTTGTAAAGACCTGCCTAATGGTCCTGCCTTCAGTGCAGACAATATGGAAGAGCATGACAGATGTTGTCATTGCCCCGTTGTGTATGAGCATTGGACGCAGCTTCTCTTCTATCAGCTTGCAACTGAACCACGACTGAACACTTGGACCCCAAGTCTGGAGATTTGGATACTTTAATATTTCTTTGTTGTTATAAGGTAAAAGTACTACTGTTCTGTTCGTTTCCCAACTGTTCTAATTAAGAAAACTATTAAACTATTTAGAAATGCTTATTGGCAAATCTTTTTAAATAATGCTTTTCTGATTAATAGTCAGGGATTTCATGTCTGACTTTATAACCAGAATTACACAGTAGGTTGGCAACACTTAATTTTAAAGGCAGACAGTTTTGCTTTAGTACAAAACTATATATTTTATAACAATGAATTTATAATAATCAATGGACATTTCTTCCAAATGCTACAATAGTTTTGTGCACAAATGTTCATAAAAGTATGTGATTTCTTCTTGTTTTACTCTGGAAATAATACTTTTAAAACTACCTTTGCAGATAAAGTCATGGGACTACTTAGAGATAAGGTATACAGAGATCCTAAAAATTACAGTAATAAGCATACAGTGGTAATAGGGGCTATCACATATAATAATACAAATAAATGTGAAAATAGATTCATGAAAACCTGTTCCTTTAAATAAGGTATTGTTAACCTATGGGCCTATTTAATAAGATATTTCATTTTCCTGTATATTTTGTACTTAATGTAAATGTTGCTCTAATCAGATTGCATTCAATCATTTTTATTATATTTGTTATTTTGTTGAACTAATATGTAGAATGAGTAGAGGTATCTCCTATGAAGAACTTCATTGGTGAGACTGCACTGTCTTGATCTTGTAAACATATATATCTTCTTTGGGATTAGAATGTAAAAGAGTATTATACAGGCTTTTCTTTCTAACTTTTCTAAACAATATCCTGAAATGTTTTATGACTGATGCTTATCTGGCTGTGACCTTAGAATATCCAAATCTAATTGGTTTTTCCTCTGGGAGATGTTTTTTCTCGTGTAGTTAGAAATTAAACCTGTATTCTGCATTCCTATTAATATTTCATTTTACCTTTGCATAATTGGTGCTATTTAATAACATTTTATAACAAAAGCTGTTTCTGACATTTATGTGTCATTTCAACTACAATGATTCATAGAGAGAGAGACTTACAGGAGAGTTGTAAATTTGCTGAGTCCATGCAACTGAGCTATATATATAAATTGAAAACTAACAAATACAAACTTTCAAGATGTTGTCTAATATGGGTTTTGTTACAAAGTAAGGTATTCTTATCATTTTTGAGTGTCAGAGTCCTATTTCAGTGTTATGTCACTGTTGTTTTAAAAATCTCATTATTCCAAAATGATAGACATATACAAAAGTTGTCTATAATGTAAGTGGTTACAATTTACACATCTTAAAAGTATATAAATACTCAAATTTCAGAAATACTATCAGAACCTGAATTCACATTCCTTTAAATAATCTTCTTAGATAACAAATCTTCATTGAATGAAGATTAATTTTACTTTTCCAAATTACTACAACTGATATATACAAAGGATGATTAAACTGGAATACTACTGGGGAATTGAAGCAAATTAATGAATGATGATTATGTCATGAAGCTCATATCCTACAGAAGAGAATTTTTTTAAGTGCCTTATGCCATTGTAGCATCCTTTAAAGACTCTCAGGATCGTTACCTTACAACAGTACCACTCATTTGACTGTGTAGGTTGTATCATGTTAGTTTAAAAGGTCAATCAGTCTCCTGACTTTATAGTAATACCTTACATTTTAAGTGTTTTTAAAAAATACTTGAATATGTTGATTGGCCCAAAGAATTTGATTAACGAAGTATCTAAATAAACCACGAGCTTCTATCTTTTCAAATAACTGTTAGCAACTTTTAAGCCAAAATATATATACATAGTGATATAATGAAATTTATTAACTTCTAACAAGTGATGCATATAATTTCCTTATTTCTGGACAGCACTGATTACTTTTAAAATGAACTTTTATTGAGATTTGCCATTAACTTTTATTTCAAAGATTTAAGTTTAATACCAAGTGGACCCAGGTTTCATGTACAAGCATGCTGCTTCTTTTACTTGGGGAATAGGAGACAGGCAGGTGATGAGGAGACTATCCCAATATCCATAATAAACTTTCTAAAAATCTGTAACATGTGTTCATTGCTTTTATTACATTACATATCAAACTGATCAATGAAGAATCTTTTTTTAAAACTACTTTCCCTTCCTAAAGACTCATAATAGACAAAAATACATGAGTTATTGCTTATTCAGAAATGTATTTGTGAAGAATTGTGAGATCGGTTATTGACTGTTTCACTTTCCCAGTATGTCAAGAGGTTCTCTACAAATTTTCCTATCATTTGGTGAATAGTATGGAATAGCTTGTTCACAAACCCACCATACTTCATCTTCATGAAATGAAGTCTCTTGCTAGTCCTAAATAAACTGATATTTCTGTTTTCAATTTTTTAATAAGAAAGTAAAACAATATAAATCACATGTACTTGGATACTGTACCATGAGGCCAGACTAGAGTCCAAAATTATTTTTGGAAAGTGAGTATGTGAAGAGTAGTTGCTGATATTGGCATATATTTTCTTGTCAGTTAATCTAGAAAAATGTCAACCTCTAATACTAAAGCAGGTGTTTCGCTTTTTAAGATGTTCTTTATAGTTTCAAAGAACTGAAAGTTCCTTTTTCCAATAGTCATCCACAGCCCATTAATTTATTTATATGCCTCTCTTGGGAAGCTGTCGAGTGTGGTAAAAAGAGCCCTGCCCTCCAGGTCAGGCATCTGGATTCCAGTCTCAACACCAGCATTACTGAGGGGTGTCAACTCCTGCAAGTGGTTTAATGTCAGCATCTCCATTTTTCCTATCTTTAATGAGACTGAACTAAAGAATCTCTCAGGAGCTTCTCATCTCATTGTTTTCTGTGACTTCAGAATGAAGATGTGGCTATCTATACACAAACCATTCTAACTGTTCAGACCAGGAATTTTTTTAAATCATGAATTTACTATCAGAGAGCTAAATGTGCTATAAATAAAATAGTTAATGTGTTCCTTTTTCACCCTTCAGTTGATTGTGAGACTGTATATGTGGCTTTGATTCTTCATGACAGGGATTCTTAGACTTTTAACAATTCAGAGTCTTTATTATTGTGCTATTTTCTCCAAAATTAACATGTTACTCTATATTTTAAATTAATTAAAATTTATCTTATTTGGAGATTTTTCTAGCAAATCACTACTAAACGACCATAATCAAGGCCAACTTCATCTTTTGCCTCATTAGTTGCCACAGCCTCCTAACTGGCCTTAGTATCAGCCTTCAGTATGATCTTCTCCAGTCCATCTTCCCCTTTGAAAAACAGAAGTGATCCCCTCAAGATTCCCATGTCACTCCCCTGAGTAAAACTATTAATTATATGTGATTTCCCTCACAATAAAATCCAAACTCTTGAGTCATGTATACAAGGCCTTCACTGTCAACCAGATGTCACCTTAGTAGCTCTCTTCTGCAGCCCTCACTGAAGCATCCCTGCTGCTCTGCTGTCCCAGGCTCTCTCCTGTTCCCATGCCAGCATTACTCTTCTCCTCTTGGCCTGTCGAGCCTCTCCTGTTTCTAAAACTCTTTTCCACATAAGTGCCTCTTCTGTGTCTTCCTATTAAATCCTGTGCAAACCCCTATTATCACTAATAGGGTAAAACTAATAACCCTGTTAACTAACCCTTCTAGACTGCTAGCTAGGTCCCTGAGAACCAAAAAAAAAAACACATGAGTTCATTTTTGTTTCCTGGGATTCTGAAATGGTGTCCAGCACTTAGTGAGCTCAGGCAATATTTTCCAAATGAATGACTATGTGAATAAATAATTGTAGAAAACTAGAGATGACTGCAGAGCTGGGGTAGGAATCTCATTTCAATTTCATAATTTTCATCATTTGCAAGAAGAATTTGAAAGGTACCTATTCTGTAAGATTTTCCTTCTCGCCATTTTCTCACTCAAGAATTAAGTTGGGAAAACTAAAGGGTATGTGCTGCATATTAGGTTATTTCATCCTTTGGAGTAATGCTTGTTTTTATTCTCAATTCTCTTATCTGAAACTTATTTTTACATCTTCAGGGATAGGAAAGGCTAGCACTTAGATATTTGTTTGCAAACACCTTCTGACATTTTAGAATGTTGGTTTTTCTTTTACTATCCTATTTCCCATTTTGAAATGTATGATACTAAGAGATTGTTTTTATAGAATTTTACATTTTAGAAAACAGTCCTATACATGGTCACCTTTGAATCCCAGTGGAGAAATCATATAAAAAATGGCTCAGTTTCTTTAGCTTGCAACTTTGCCTCTTTAGAATGTTACTTAATATAACAAGAACTTAAAGAATTTTTACTAGGTTACCCATTACTTTAAGAAACAACAAAAAAAGTAGGTAGTGCTGCAGTGAAAAATTAAAACTACTAATACAGTTTATCTTAAATCAGGATTTGGTATATTTCCTTCCTTCAAAGTACATATATGTGGAGGGAGGACAATGGAAGGGACTGAAGGAGGAGGGGGCAGATGATAGGATACACTAGCTATTTCAGTTATACTTTTTAGGAATAAAAATAATTTGGGCTTCCATAATTTAATCCCAATTTCCTCTCCCTGCCCACCCCAAATAGCAAAATGAGCAAAAGAAGGCACCCTTTGTTGTATTTTTAAATCATTTTTGTACCCACTTCTCTGCTTCTTTTTTCAAACCAAATCTGAACTGCCACCATTGGAACCTTATACCTTGATGCTTGTTTAACTAAGATACCCTTGGGTGGGACACCATTTCAATCTATTAGTAGTCATCCATTCCTTCGGTGTGAATGGATGATCTGAGGAGGAGATAACTGAAAATTACAGAAGGGACTCAAGCATGAAGGCCTTGATCTGAGCAACACATGAAAGCACCATACACTGAATAAAAAACATGCCACCAAAGAGAAAATCAGGACAGAAAAGGGAAAACAGGAGGCTCCAACGACACAATCTTCACCCATCACAATTTTGCTTTTAGACACACTTGCCCCAAATCCCTAGTGAAGGGGGCAATGGAAATTGAACAGGGGTAGAGGGAGTTCAAGTTAGATAAAGACTTTTCCTTTTTCCATAAAGGAGAATTGTTTATATCTCATTGAATGAAAAGGGCCCTGGGAGGGAGTATGAGGGCTCTGCTAGACCCAGGTGCCCTCGAGACAACGCAGAAGAGCAAAAGCTAACATGAAAACTGAACTACAATTTGCGTCCATCTGTCTCTCTTATACCTCACCTCTCTGTGCTGTTGACTGTTGCAATATATCTGTGGCAAAGAAAGGAGACCATGCAGCAGTCAGGGAAATCAGAGGACACCACTTCAACAATTATCCAAAAATAGGACAGACACCTCTCTGCCTGTACTTGAACGTGTTAGGTCACTCAGCTAGGCTACATGGCTGGAGAAGTCATTTTGCCATTATAGGAAAAGGTAGGGGTGGGGAATGATGAGACAGAGGAAGAGACATGACTCAGAGTGGGAAACAGCACGTAACCAAGGGCAAATATTTCTCCCAGACCTAAACGGATCAGGAAGAGTTCAGAGCAAAAGGTCATCTTTGGAGCATTCTTTTCTTTCCCTGCCTCTGGGTAGCTTGTCATCGAGCACCTGCCAGTAACAAAAGGGGAGGGAAGGGCAAGTAAGCAGGACCTGCTTCTCTCACAGAATGGCACACCAATTCCAGCCAAATGCTGGTTTAGCTAACAGGGACAGGGAAACAAGTAGTCATTTGGAAAGTTGTAGGATAAAGACAGTATTTCCCTGTGAGGCAAGTGGCAGGATTAACATGTTTTTTGTTGCTGTTGTTGTTGTTGTTGTTGTTTTTACTGAGGGGGAAACTGGTTGAAATCCTTCATGTATTAATTTTATCAGTAAGAGAATTCTGATCTCTAGTACAAACAGTAACATGTATAATTGTTCAGCATTTATTACCTGCTGGGAATTCATTTACTCTGCACAGTAACCCCATGATGTGGTTCTATTATCATCCCCATTCTTCAGATGAGGAAACAAATGCCCTGCAATTGAGGAATTTTCCCAAGATCACACTGGGAGCCAGGATTTGAGCCAAGGGAATCTGACACCAGAATCCAGGCTCTTAATCAGTATGGAAATGATATGCTATTTCTAGCATGTGTGCAAGGCTCTTCTAACAACCTGTTCTCCCTTCCAGCCAAAATCCTCTGGCTGGTTTATCATTCAGTCTTGTCACCTTTCCTGCTCTGAGAAGCACCTCTTTCCCCCTTTCTCCCATCAACAGAGTCAGGTCCAAGTCCTCAGTGATGAGAGCTCCCCCAAGCTGATATGTGAGGGCTCCCTGCACCCTCCTCACTCTGCCCCCTTCTAATCCCTGAGCTCTTGCCGAGCACTATACCCTGCTTTCCTGGACACACCCTTTCCTTCCTTTTATGATCTGTGCTCTAGGTATATACTCCAGCTTAGGTCAGAAAAATATTTTTCAAATACCACTATTCCTATCTTTTGTAAATTTCATAAAATTTCATAAATTTCATTCTCTTTAACAAAGACTTCCTTAATATGTATCAAAAGCACAAGGGTGATATTTTTCATTAACACTAGATACCTGGACACATAAAATATTAATAATTACAGTGATATTTTATAAATATAAATATAATAATTTATATTTAGACTAAGCATATATTTTTATAGGCAGAAGCCATATTTTGTATCTTTCTCCATTTGGTTGGAAATTTCTTTCCAGTGTGCTCATCTTTTAATAAGCTATCCCTTCTCATTGGCAGTTATTTTATTTTGGAAAATCCAGGGAAAACCACATGCAGTATAAATTTATTTTTCTTCTATAGTATAACTTGCTTATGATAAATTTTTAAAAGCAGAGAAACTGAATTGAAATATACAATCACATTAATGGCTTGGTTGTATCTTGTCATACTGCTTTTCAGTAGGTTTATATAATTTATAATTGCAATAACTGTATGTGTAACCATTTCTCTACACATTAGCAGTATTTGTATGTATAGGTGTGTACATTTGCATATATAGATATATATAATGCATATATATGTGTAATTTTTACTAAGGTATTAGGTAGTATTATAGAACATTACAGTATTTCATTTTGTGCTTATAAAAATTTAGCAAAGATTTTTCTATAGTGATGAAAAGTACTGTGACTCCCATGTTCATTTCCCCATAATTTTTAATTCACATATAATATAGTACTGCTGTCTGTGCCTGGCAATAATGGGGCCCCTGGACCCCTATCATAGAGCATGGACATTATATTTCCCAGTATTGGCAATGGCTAGCACAGATCCGTCCACTTTTCTCCGCTTTCCTTCCTCTCTCTCTTCCTCCCCACTCTCACCCAGTCCAATGAATTGAACAAAGCCCCTCAAAGGTGGCTTTGAGGGGTGAAAATTTACAATGTTTTGTTATGAAACAAAGAAATACTAAGTGGACCATACAATTTGATCTCAATATCTTTAGAACTTTGTCTCCAATGATCTAAGTTTAATATTCTTTCTGACTGAAACTTTGTAAACTGCAATGCATGGAAATGAAGAAATCATCATAATGAGACTAGAACATGTACAAAGAAGCATAAGATGCAACGAACCCTTCCTCTCCAGTGTAGATATGACCTTGCTAAGGTAGTCACAGGAACAGCACACATTACTTGGACTCTGTGTGCAGGGCCCATGAAATTGACTGAATATGCTAGATATTCTGTGGAAATTTTCATCTTGTTTATATTCTCTAACCCTAAATAATGTGTGGGAGGGGCATGATCAGTGGAAATAAAACAACAAAAAATCATCTATCGTGTAGAAGAGACAAATGAGCAGTCAACTGAATTATTTATAGACACTTTATTTAGGTAAGAAGAGGCTATGATGATTAGAGTTTTGAAATAGACACCTGAAAAAGAGCCAGAGTTGTTGGTATTATTGGTCCAAAGGTGATTGAAGGGCTACATGAAACATGAAAAATATTGTACAAAGAACAATTTCGCTAAAACTTTCTTTTTCTAAGAGAGAGAAAGCCTAAGTGGAATTCTCCTAAAGTGATAATTTCATTAGAGCAGGCATACACAGTAAGAACTGTGATCATAAATATATTCAAAAAGGGGAAATGGGCAAAAAAAGAAGACTGTAAAATATTTTTCCTGAAAGAGCTTTAGGAATGATGAACATTAATCTATCTGGGACCTTCCAGATGCAGGCAAGCTCTAGGCTGCATGATGAACTAGAGATTCATTTAAAGATTTCCGTGATTTTATGATTCTTAAGAGTAGAAGAAATATTTGCAATTGGGAAAGAAAATTCTCCCAGCCTTATAATCTGCAGTGAAGTCTGCCTGGCATGAAATGTTTCATGGTGAGGATGGGTTTGGGCTACTTTAATGCAGTCCCAAAGAAACTGCTCTGTCTTCTAATAAATTTAACAGACCAGTGGTGCCTCAACTCTTGCCACAGGCCAGTACCTTTTGGGTGTGGTTAATGGGAGAGTTTAGTACAGTTCAGGCCCTTTTTTAGAAAAATAAAAAAGACCTTGGCTGCTGCCAGTTTGTAATTCTTGATCTCACATTCCAAGAAGCCTTCGGTTTATTGAAATGGAAAGAACTGCCAGTTCCCTGCAAGCAACTTGGCCACTTAGCCCATAGGGTTCCCCCTTAAATGATGCTTTCTTCAATTTGCTTACAAATATTTCTTTAATAGTATGTTACTTCCTCTTGTGGAGTTGGGATTCCCTGTAAGTCATCCGGGCTTCCGTTCCACTGCTCTTCCCATGATGTAAAAGCTTTTTTATGGATGTATTTGTGGGCGTTTCCTTTATTCATGGTTCTTACACAGGAGAGTGGTATTTGCTGGCATAACTTATGCCTTTTAAAACCCCTTTATAGAATACGCATTTTCAAGTTTCCCTTAGATCACTGATTTTCAAAATTTAACGTTCATAAGAACAACCTGGGAATTTTGTTAAAATGCACATTTGGATTCTGTAAATCTGGTATTGGGTCTGAGATTCTGATTTCTAATGAGCTCCCAGGTGACACTGGCACTGACACTGCAGGTCCCTGAACCACATTTGAAGTAGCAAAGGTCCTAGAAATTAACTCAAGATACAGAGAGAGATTAGGTTGAAATAGCTGCAGACAGAGAAAAGAAGTAACTAACAGAGAGGTAGTTTTTGGCCCTATGCTAAGATCTACCTTCTGTCCTCTAACAATAATCCCCACACCTGCTTTAAAACATATTCACATTCTTTCTGAGGTAAGCTGAATTAATTGAAAATAAAGCCAGCAGTGTAGAATTAAGTACATCTTCCAGTCTGTACAAAAGCTTATATTGAAATCACAGGTTTTCTTTGAACTTAGTGGAAAAAAAACTCATTATATGATTATGAGAAAGTAAAGTTCTCTATAAAACAAAACCACTTAATAAATGGTCAATAAGAACTTATATATATATTTTTAAGGAGTGAAATACTTCATGACTAAGTATCATTGCCTTGAAAGGAGTGGTCGTAGAGATAAATATGTTCAGGTAAAAGCAACTGCAACTCCTGGTAAATAGTTTATTTACTAGGGAAAGAGCCAAAAGGAAAGACAGTTTCCTCTGTTAAATAATAGAGCTCTGACTTAAAGCCAGATGGGTTGGTTACAAAACAAAGGGCTTTTGTAGACGACTCCTCCCAAATATTTACATTAACTTAAGAAAAATATGGAAGTTTACATCTCCTTGCAATTTCTGGTAGTACTCAGGAGCTAATATTATTTTATTATTTATTGTTTCATTATAGTTAAAACAGAATTTTTAAATTGTGTAAAATAAAATGTGATGTTCTAATATGCTGTTTAATATGTCTACTATGCTGTATTCTCTATATGTATACTATAAAATGGTAAATATCTCAGGTATATATTACATTGTATCATATCATATTATATTATATTTTGTTGTCCTGTAAGGTTTTCTGAGAGTTAGTTATACTTTGGATAAGATTTATGGCATTTCCATATTTCTAAAGCATGATCATAATTTTGTTTCACTTGAATAGGAGGAAATGTAGTCATTGTCCACATATCTAAATAGTCTACTTCTCCCAACTAGATGTAATGTGGTACTGTTTTACCACTTGACCCCAATTTTCCTGAAAATTGCTATGCTGATAAATATTTTCAGTCTTGGATTAGATAGGACTGTAATTATTACTTTTATTATTGATATAAGTCTACCTAGGTAAAGAAATGAACCAAATATTTATTTACCTCTCATTTCATGGTTTCTGAAAGTATTTTACTCCTTGCTTATATTAGTATTTGGCTCTAAGTTTAGACTAAGACTTTCTCTACTTAAAGATTTCTGGAACAGTTATTTTGATAGGACTACTATCATCCAGTTATTAAAATAATCAAAGTAGACAGATCATCCAATTTCACGGCACTTTGATTTATTTTGTCACCATGATGAGATGATGAAAGGAACCTGGAATTCTGCATGGACCTGAGGCACAAATTAAAAAGAACTCATGTTTTCATATTTATCATTTAGCATTTTCTCAATATTTAGATTTAAACTGAAAAAATAGGATTGCTTTTATGATTTTTCCTTTAATGTCATTTGTAAAAGAGGGTATCTCAATCTCAAAGAAAATGTTTTCCAGATAAAAGAAAAAGCAAGGTTGAAAGTTTTGAAAAACTACTTTCAGAGACAAACTTCTGCTACATCTTCCAAAAAAGTCACAAGTTTCATCAGATTTAGTTCTAATTCCAGAATGGTAATAATAGCAATGACAATGATAAGATAATGGCCTAAATTTTTGAAACTGGGATAAATTGTCAACTTCCTTAAAAATCACATTCTGCTTTAAGGCAAGAGAATGTATCTCATGACCTGCCTGGGTCCCTCTCCCTGAGGTGTTCTGTTAAGCATCACATATGATAATCTTCATATAGAAGTTTGCATTTAATTTAAGATTAAGGGATCATTTTTGTTACCAACTGTTCAATGGAAAGATTTTTAATACCCTATATAAAGTTTTCTGAGAATGAAACAAAAAGTAGCAAAATGGTGTATCTCAGAAATTAGATTAAAACACAGAAAACTGAAAGCTAAAAACCAGTCCCTAATGACCAACACATTTGACATAGGTTTGGGCTCTTCACATCTTCCTGCATTCACACTTTGCCTCATCATTGATGGAATTTACTTCTTCAATCCTTGTTTTGGGATTGGGTCACATGACTCACCCTGGCCAACAGAATAGGGAAGAAGTAACAGTGTGCTATTTCCAAGTCTAGACTTGGGAGCTTTGCATATTTTTTCTTGTCCTCTTGTGCATCTGCTACTTCTTGTATCAAGTGAAGTACCTGCCCCAACTAGCTTGCTGGCCTAAGGAGGATGAGAGACCTATGGAGCAGAACCAGCTTAGACCTGCAAAGAGAAGCAGAGCTGCCGCAGCCATCCCAACCTAGATCAGCCAAGCCCCAGCACACCCAACTACAGATCCGTGAGAATAAATGGTCATTCTTGAGCCACTGAGCTTTGTAGTAGTTTATTTCACCAAATTATTGTAGTAGTGATTGATACACCCTAAAATTCAGTTTTAAAATATGTGTTGAATATATGATGACAAAAAAAAAGTGTTGATTCACATCATCTTTCGCTGGTGATCAGCTGCTGTGCTATCACTCAGACTTAAAGCCCATCTGCACTGACTGAGCACTTAACAACTACACCTTTACCAGTCTGAGTTTAGGCACTGAAAAGAGCTGTACTTTCTATGCACAATTTGCTACTCAAAAGTTTTCCCAAGAATTAACCTTATTTCAATAAGATTAAATAACCAGTAAGATTTATTTGGTCTTGAATAACATAATTTGATAAGAAAATTATAAAACAAACTGACAGTGATAGCTAAAGGCCAGACATATTATTCCACTGTCAATATTTTGTGGATAAAAGCCTTAATACAAGGCTATCAATGAAATATAAGTATTGGCAGAAGTTCTAAAATCACATATTTGGAATTTGAGTTTGAGGGTTTGTTATAATTCAGAAAAAAAACAGATCTTAAGAGATGTTACTGGCAAAATCTTGGCAGGATTTGCTTGAAGGGAAGAAGAAAAATTGTGATGATACCACTTTTGAAGTGTTTACTCACGTTCTTTGCTAGGTGCCCCTGGAGCCTTCCTCCCCCACCCACAACCCCCATGCCTAGGGTAGGATTATTACAGCACAGAAGCAGAGATAAGGCTCTTCTTGATTCCAAAAGCCTTTGTCTTGGGAGAATTCAAGGCATAAAAAATTGTTGGGTGATTATACAAGCAAAGCTTCCTGCTCTAAGGAGAGGAAATTGGGAAAATAAGCAAACTAATTTTTGATACATATGTCCCTAGCACAGACCCACATAAGTTAGGAAGATGTAATAGCAGAGATACTTATGCCTCCTGCTTCTGGGTAGAGCCTGTGGAGATCAGCAACCCTGTATAGTTTCTCTGCACCATGGCACAGCATTTATTCTGTTCTCCAAACCATGCTCACCATGGGATGCTCCATGATGCTGCATCCGGCTTGCCCATCCAGATTTGGTCTTGAATAACATGCACAGAGCCCCCAAAAAAGGACAGAAGTAGCAAAGCGTGTCTCTAGCCCTAAGGGTCATACTGAATGCATGTGAAGGACAGAGGAGAAATACTGAATGGACCGATGACTGAGGACAGACAGGATGATGTACCTATCAGCAGACTCAAGATGCACGGCTAAGGAAGAGACTCTCCTTCCCAGGTCCACCTGAGATTCCTTGGCAATTCATAGGCTCCTGGAATTTAGACACAATCCCAACAAAATGGAAGAAACTAGGAATTGACTGAACTGGAGATTCTGCCACCTGAAGGAATGGGGGTTTGTAAAAGAAATTAAGTTTAGTTACAGAAAACAAAGTTATATCTCACAATAGACTTTAGTAGTATCTACAACATGGTCCATTTTAAAAAATCTGGAGCCAATAAAATGATTTTATTTGATCAAGCTTAATGGTAAGTGTTCATTATACTATTTGCTGTATCTTGGGTGACTGACCTATTTTACAGTAAAAACACTTTAAAGTAAAATGCATTTATTCCAGTGCTGAATCCATGGGTAGAAATTTGTCCCCTTAACTCTAGCATCTATTATGATGTTAAGAAGTATCCTTAGTGCTAGATAAGCAACATGTCATTAAATGTTCACAACACCCCTACTGGGTAGATGTCAATATGTTTTCCATTTTACAAATAAAGAAAATGAAGCTCATTTAAAGAAACAGTATGAAAAAAATACTATCTCAGCCATCTTGGTCAGAAAGATTCTTAAAATGTGAAAATGGTTTTTTATTTTTTTAGGAAAATAAATAGAAAAAACTCATTTAAAATACTCAAAATAGAAAGGCCCAAACCAAGGAAGATTCCAGTGGGTCTTCATGCCAGGACTAGGGACAGATTATCTAGAAAGCTGTTTCTTTCCATACATAAAATGGAAGATAAGGAAGAAAGTTTGGCAGGCATAGGGAGAAGGCCTGAATGGAATTCAGTGAGTGGAAAGGTGGGTAAAGTATTGATGGTGGAAAATAGGGTAAATATTTAGCTCAACACACAGATTGTAAAAATACTGACATTTATGTACTCACATGTAAACAGTCACCCTCTGAAATGTATCCCCTTCCCTCCTGTCCTTCTTCTAAAGGCACCGAACCTTCCAATGAGACAGCAACTAGCCAGCAGAACTCTCAAGGCACAGTTACAGAACTGTGACCCAGATCTGGAATGACTGCTGGATGGCTCTGCTGTACTGGTCATTACTTTTTTTTTTTTTTATATCATACCTAGTGATAACACCTAGTATAATCTAGGCTATCATCCCTTTTCTGAACTCATCAACAAGGATGCATTTGGGCAGTCTCAAGCTTCTGAGTGTTGGGAAATGTTGGAAAGATGCCTGCTTCTTAAAACAATTGATAACATTGTAAGTGGTCAAACCTTAGACTCCTGATCCTATAGTGGGGTTAGATGCAGCCAGTGCAGCGTATGAAGAGTACCTAGGAGGTGGGGACTAGAAGAGGAAGTCATGCAGGAGGAAGGGCACCTAGAAAGATGAGAGAACATGAAAGGCCACTGACTTCACACTTTTGCCATGAGCAGGCCTTCACTAGACTACTCAAGAATCCCATGTACCGTAAGTTGCTAACAGGTGCTCTAGTTGTTTATCAGCTTCAAAATATTTCACTGAACCAAAAAACTGCTTAGGAACAAATCATTTTCATGTATTTAGACTTCAGTTTCCTCATCTTGAGATGGCAGGTTTAGATGATATGTGCCCCCTTTTAGCTCTATATTTTTAGTAACATATAATGCATGAGCTGACTTTCAAGGCTGTTCCTTAAAAAAAAAATAGAGGGCAAATAAGTTGCCATTTATCCATTTTGTAGTAAAAGATTTGGAGAAAGTTATTCACTTGTCTCCAAGCCTAAAGTTATCTGTGTATCAAAGAAAAATATTTTGTTTTTTTACATCATCTATCCATTTCAAATCTTGTACCTATGCTAATAATGTTCTTCTTCATCTTTTCTCTATTTCTCATACAGTTGGAGACAATTCTGCCATTCATTTATTGAATAAGATTTGTTTCTTTTTGTTGCCAGCTTCTTGTTGAGACAGGTTAATGAAGAGTTTGTGGTTTTTCCTGTCATAGGAATTCATTTGGCATTGACAATGCTTCACTGATCATCATGATTCTGTGTGCTGCTGTTGATTGGCTCCAACGAGGATTTCTCCAGCATGGCTGCTTTCCTTCCTTTGAGCACTAGTTAAGCATTCACTCAAAGGCCTCCCCGGAAAATCCATTCCTCGCTGGAATGCACGACACCCTTTCTCCCTGTTCCTGTTGACTTTTTTTTTCACAGTCAAGATTACTCATCACAGCTTAAGACTGAATAACAATAGATGGGAAACAGTTTCCACATTTTTCCATAGAACATAACCCCAACTGCTTTGCAGCCAATATTTATGAGGGAAGAGGTAGAGGAACAGCAATCTTTCAGCATTCATTAGACTTAAACTGAGGACTAATATAACACATTGAACTTGACACCACCCTTTTCCAGCATATCATGTTTGTTAACAACCAATCTGTTCAAAGAATTTAGAAATTAAATTTAGCAGAAATAAAATTAAGAAGACACAACTTTTGTATGATCTTTAGTATTCCAGTGATGACTAGCCTGCATAATTAAAGTCATGACAACATTTGTAACATTTTCTCTGCTATATAGTGGAAACTGATCTTTTTTTCAAAAACTGTATTGCCCTTTTGCTATCAATAATAGCCTGTCCTTTATAGTTTTATAGTTCTCTTTTATATTTTCATGTCTTGTCTTCAACTAAGGATTCCATCATTTCACTTTCTCCTCCTCTTTTGTGTGCCTGTCCCCATATACAAACTGCCGGTATTTTTAATGTAACCTGTACCCCTTCAGGTATATTCCCAGCTTCTTTATTTCATGCCATAATCTGGATTTTGATTACATGTGGAACTGTAGGTGAAATGTCCTTTCCATTTTTGGAGAGTGAATTTCTTGATATTATATCCCAAATGTAAAATGACAGTTTTTGTTTAATTCCATCTGTGCTGCTTTATAATAAAGAAAAGAAAAAAAGCCCCCAATTCAGAAACAGATAAAATATTTTAATCGTTAACAATTTTTTAAATTCTAATTATTAGTAGAAAAGCCAAGTCTCCAACAACTCACAGCCAAGCACATTTAAAAAATAAATAAATCCTCTCTGGTAAACTTGAAACTCCAATTAAATATTTCGACCATTGTAAGTATTTCATGTATTTTGTAAATATGGCATAACCTACTGGCATGAATTTCCTTTGCTCCAGAAAAAAATCAGTAAAGTTTAACATTTTCATTTCTTATTTCCAAGCACTTAGGAGAGATTTCAGAAGCCGTAGGAAAACGTTAAATTCTTGCATCCCGACTTCTCCAAGTTTCCATCCGCACCGACTAGACGTAAACAAGTGTCACCAAAAGCACACCACACACCCGCACCCACACAAATTCTTCCCTTGTGTTTAGATATGAAATTCACCTAAAGGTTCCGGGCCATTTTTCATCCCTTCCTCTGTGAAACAGGGAGGTAGTTGTGTCTTAGTGATGGAACGCGGGCGATGAGAAGAAACAGCTTAGAAGAGAGCAGAATCCTTCCTGAAGCTCGGGTGCCCATACTGGGCATCTTTGCAGGCGCGTCGGGTCCCTCCACTTCCCACCCCTGCTGGGATGATACACTGCAAAAACATTCGCTCTCCCCAGGCCGCCTCTCTGTTGTTCACAGCTGGGAAAATGTTGCCCCAGGTTTAAAATATCTGCCCAGGCAGCCTAGCGCTGGTGAAACATTTTCTCCTTGCTCTTTGCTCCCTGCGGGCGCTCCCCGCCCTCTACTGCCAAAACCTTGGGGATGTGCCTAGACCCGGCGCAGCGCACGTCCCGGCCAACGGCGAGCAGAACAAACCCTTGGCGGGCAGCCAGGAGACTCCCTCCCAGCCACCGCCCCCTCCACCCCCCGCGCCAGCGCCTTTCCCCCTCCATACAATACAAGATCTTCCTTCCTCAGTTCCCTTAAATCACAGCCCAGGGAAATCTCAGAGCCTTCATCCAGCCACGGGCCAGCATGTCTGGGGGCAAATACGTAGACTCCGAGGTAGGCTTGAGTGGGTGCGCGCCGGGCTCCGGGGCGCGCAGGGAGCGCCTGTTTCTGTTATCTCCCACTCCAAATATTCCGACTGCTTTCTTTGCCCCAGCCTTCTCTCGACTTTGGAGCACTCCTCTCGCGCTGGCACCGCTGAGGAATGGGCCTGGGCGGGGAGGTGAAGGAGAGGCAGGAATGTTTAATGTTTTCCTATTGGGAAGGGGGCCAGGAAGGCCCTAAGCTACCGGGACACGGAAAAGGGGGTCAGGGTCCTGAGGCTGGCTCTGCCTGTCGGACCGAGGCAGTATTTCTGGATGGGTCCTGGATGCTGTTTTATTATTGCCGGGCCCCCGCGGTCCAGCCCCTGCCTGCAAGGAGGCTGCGAGCTGGATCGCAGGGTGGGAGGTCCTTCACCCGCCGTCCGAGGGACGGTTCCCGAGACCCCGCGAGGCTCCTGGACCTCCAGGTCAAGGCGACAGAGCGTCGTGTTTGCACTTTCCAAAGCTCTTGGGCCACCTCAAGAACTCTTCCTGCATTTCGGCGCCTAGCAGGGGTGTTCGGAGAGGGACGGACCTCTCCTCCTCCCAAATACCATCACCCCTTCCAACCACCCTCCTGCGCTCGGGCTCCGCCCGAGTGTGGAGACCTGGTTTTCCCTAACGCAATCGCCATTCAGCCGCCGGCCGGCAGCCCGGTAGTGACCTGAGGGTGGGTCTAGGGAGTGTGCAGGTGAGATGTCATGACACATGGCTCGATCTTGGAATGGGGGCATCCGGGGCTGTGACCCCACGGGGGTGGGAGAAGCTGTGGAGGGACAGAGTGCAGAGGGAGGATGTGGGACGCGGACAGGTGCGAGGGAGTCGCGTCCAGGAAGCAAAGAAAATGGGGACATTCCGTGGGTGGGTGGGTGAGGATTTTAAGGATGAAGCTGGGAGGGATATGGGCAGAGGGGGAATGGGGAAAGAGGACGGGAAAATGCCGCAGGTGAAGCACTCCGAGGGTGGCTGAGAAAGGGGCTGGGGGGAAGTCGGAGATCGGTCTCCTCTCCGGCGGGGGTCTCCGCAGGGTACCCCGGGCCGGGCGTGAGCGGGCGGGGGGGCTGGGCGGACTGCGCCGTGGGGTTTGCCCTGACCCCTGGCGGCGGGCAGAGGAGGCAGGAGCTCCCTGCCTGGTACCGAGGGGTGTGGTGTCCTCTCCTCGATCCTTTTAAAAAGCTTGTGGCGCCCAGGAGTTTACTGTGCGCCGAGCCACCGCTGCCGAAGCGTTTAGTTCGATTTCGAGTCTGAAGGTGTGCCCCGCTGCCGGGCTGACTTTGATAGCTTGTTTTTCTTTTTGAATTTTTCTTCCCACCACCGTGCCATCCGCCGCCCTCCTGGCTGTCCGGCCCTCCACAGGGACATCTCTACACTGTTCCCACTCGGGAACAGGGCAACATCTACAAGCCCAACAACAAGGCCATGGCAGAAGAGGTGAACGAGAAGCAAGTGTACGACGCGCACACCAAAGAGATTAACCTGGTCAACCGCGACCCCAAACATCTCAACGACGATGTGGTCAAGGTAAGGTGAGGCGGCCGGCGAGGGGACGCTGTCGGGGCCGGCACAGCTCTCTTCTGGCAAGCAGCCTATGCATCCGTCTTTACCTTTGCCACACGCCACCGTTTTCTGGGCTTGAAGTGTGGGAGCTCCCGCCGTAGTCGGAAATGTCACATCTCCCCTCCCCCTTCCTCCTGTCCATTAGTTCAGCTGGAATTTAGCTAACTAGACTTTTGTAGGAGTTAATGTAACTGCTCTTTTCTCCTGGCAAATGAACCTCCGGATTTTAGCAACAGACAGACCCCCCCCCACTCCTTGGAGAGGTGAGACTGTTGTGCTGCAGGCCACCCTCTCTCTATTCTCAGGCAGAAAGTCTAGTGAAGGCTGGTGTCACATAGCACACAGAATTGGCTGTAAGATCACCGTGTAAGGTCTTGCACCAAAGGTGAAGGCCAGAATACAGAGCAGGCAGGCTCCCACAGCTAAAATCAAGATAACCTGAAGTGGTTTTCTTAAAAATAATAGAGTGGGTGGAAATGCCTCTTACTAAAGACAAAGAATACCAGTAATATGCATATTATATACTATACAATATATATGAAGATTATTCTAAGTGAAAAAACATGGCTCTTGGTGTGCACAGCTAAGCAAATTTACACAACCAAAAATAATGTGAGCCTCTTGGTTTCTCCCACAGACACCTCTAGTAGGTGTGGAAAGTTGCTTCTTTAGTGACTACCTGGGTCAGCCTTCCCTGAGCTAATGGAACATTCAGGTTGGAGTTCTTTTTTATACTTTCAGGATGTGCTTGGTGAGATTAAAAATACATTGATTGAATGGGTTACTGACCAAATTTAGATTTTAACCTGGTGACCAGTTTTTTATTATGTTATTCAACTTTGACCCTTTTAGCAAATCAAGTCAGAGGAATTTATTGTCTCAACCCATCTGGATTGGGAAATCATGGGCCTGAGCCATCCTTGGCAAAGGCTTTCTGTGAGGGGCTGAGAAGGCCAAGGCGAGTCCTGGCCTAGAAGATCAGAGTGTGAAGACCCAGTTCTGCACAACTCCTGAGCAGCCAATGAGGTGGACGAGCAGTTTCCACCCCTGGCCTCCTTTCAGTGGGTGGGAGTAGCTATATAGTTCAGAGACTGTTCACATTTATGAATAATATATTTCAAAAGGGGGAACAATTTAATCTGTAACTGGAAGGAAAATGTAACCATCAGAATTGACTCTCTTGGCTTGCTGGTGAGGAAAAAGGAAAATTGGAGCATTTAGCAGATTTTTCTACTAGTCAGATTATGGAATATTTCAGAGCAATAGAAATAAAGAAGTAGTTTATAAACTAGAAATTAGAATTGCTAAAAACTATTTACTAAAAATGTTACCTTAAGGTGGGGAGGGCATTTGTGCTTTTTTCTCTTCTTGCATAGCTTTGAATACAGAGTGATGTCAGAAAAAGAGGCAGATTTCAGAAAGGACTGGCTTCACTGGAGCCTCCCTGTTGCCCCACCGCAGTGTGAGCGGGGTTTCTGCAGCAAGTAGACCTCCCGGGATGAGTCAGCTGTGGATGTGGGTCCCACACATAGCATGACTAAGTTGAGAAAGAAAGGCCCCACTGGGAAAAGAGACTTCAACACAGATGGAAAAAAGGCATAACAGGCTGAGAGGAAATAGCAGTTTACAGAATAGCATTTCAAAGAGCAAGTGTGGGGATCCTCATATTAAAGAAATTAAAAGGAAGAGTTAGAGCAAGCTCCTGCTGGCCTAGAAAAAGCAAACTCCACCCACTTGCTCTTATAAGCAAAACAACACAGCCAGACAGAAAAATCCACCTTGAGAAAAATTTGAAGGGCCCACTTCCTCAGATACCTGGCCTAAAGAGAACTTCAGAGAATGCCCTCCAGAGAGACACCCAGGCTACAAGTGTAAATTCTGTCCAAAAAGTCCCATCTGGCAGGAAAGGGGGCCTACCAGCTTATGAGGACTCCTATTTTATAAAATTCTGGGGTTCCAAGGACAAACACAATGAAAGAGGAATGATACTCTCCATGTTACTATGACAGCAAAGAATAAATTTCCCTACATTTTATGTTTGATGACATAGACTTATTTAAATAATGCAGAAACTGTTAATGCATGGTAGCTTCAAACTTCACATGACAATAAGGAAATATGGGTTAACTGAATCTACTATTTAAGGTACCAAATCAGGTAAGGAAAGTTCTGTTCTAAAGGCAAGCAGTTCTGTAAAAGTTGCTCTGTCTAATTCTGTAGTCACTAGCCACTGTGGCTATTTCAATTTAAATTTCAAATAATTAACATTAAATACAATTTAAAATTCAGCTGCTCAGTCACACTAGCCACATTTTGAGTCCTCAATACATGAGGCTAGTAGTTACTGTATTGGACACCATAGATACAGAATGTCCCCAACATCATAGAAATCGCTATTGGACAGCGGCAGACTAAAGTGTTCCCTGAATTTTAAAAAGGTTTCAATACCAAGTTTAGAAAAATAGCTCTAGATGGAGAAGAAATGAAACTATGATGTACAGTGTAGGGAGCAACATTATCTTTTCAGTTCCATAAAACAGCTATTCAGGAAGGGAAAGAACACTCAGAAGCTGGGTGTACCATAAATTTATATTTCAAAGAAGGTGGAGTATTATCACCTATTCCACTAGTGATAATGACATGAATTAATCTATATAATCTAGTTCCAATAAAATAAGTTTCCTATCTTATTTCTTTATCTTATAATATGGCACAGTTTGCAGTGCCATATTATATCTGTATTGACATTTATCCAAAAATACGTTATGAATGCATTTTAAAATTTTCTCTAATTAAAGTGATCACAACCTCAGACCCTCCATTCTTCTGAGGTTTCTATGTCTTCTTATGTTCACATTTTCATTCACATGTTTATTATGTACTTACTTGGAATTTCTAAATAAATAAAATGACTTCAAATTTATGATTCTGATATCACATTAATCATCAATTAATCCATTTATAATCTCTTATCATATGCTAGACTAGACATTTTGCTACAAAGGGTAATTCCTAAAATAAGTCCAGCAGTCATGAAGATTAGAATTAGTGAGACAAGATACATACAGATGAAAAGTTTGAAAAAAATACACACATACAATATCACAAGTGTTAGTCACTGTCTAGTGGTCCAGTGGTAACTAATGGGTCCTTTTCGGCTTTGACTACCAGGAAACATACAGCTAAATTTTAAGTTTCATTAACTCATATTAATTATTCCTTCCCACATATTGCTTTATATTTTCAGTTTCTTTTTTAACTAATATACTGTTTTGTATGGTCTCCATTGTAAGCCTTTTTATCATCATTTTGGAAACAGATAAAATATATGCTATAATAAATCAAAAGTATTTGATTTGGTAGTGAATGTTGCATAATAAAAAGGTTTTTAAGAAGTAAATGTTATTAATTATCTTGATTTTGGTAATCATACAATGTAGATGTATATTATCATGACATTGTATACCTTAAATATATACAGTTATATTTGTTAATTATTCTTCAATAAAGTTTTTTAAAAAGTGAATGATATTGATAGTGTTAGGGAGACCCTACCATGGACAAGGCAGCAGGGTGAGAAGGAAGATGCATTATAGATAGGTTAATGGAGGGCATGAAAGGGAGTGCAATCTGAGCTGTATCATAAAGGACAGATGGAATGCAAACGGCTGAGAGCAGTACAGAAGGGCACACTCAATGAACCAGGGCTGGAAATGGGAATGTCCCACACATGGCATCAGCTGGAAGGCTTTGTAGCCCATTTTGACTAGAATTAAAGAGTTCATGTGGCAGAGTGGTAGGTCATAAAGATGAAAAGACTGACCATATTCAGACTGCTGTATCCCCTACCAGTACTCATAAGTCTGGACTTTATTATGTCAGCAACAAGAAGGCAGGAAGACTTCAAGCATGAGTATGACATGATGAAGGTGGGCTTTCTAGAAGATAACTGGATGTAATGAAAGGTAGTCAGTCTGGATGAGCATAGAAGAGTTACAGTGTACTTGGGTAAAGGTCCAGACATGACATGAGAAGGGCAGTGTTTAGTGGCATTGGGTTAAAACCATATAAGCATCTCAAATGACAGAATTTTAGCATTGGAAGGTAATACAAGGGTTACCTTTTTAACATTAAAATAAATTTAAGAACTAATTTTTCAACTTAAGTTTAAAATTGTATCCATGTTTTCATATGGTTACTATCCAAAACAGATATTTTGAAACATGTTATAAGGTAAGAATAGATAAAATGATATGAACTTCACGGACTATTGTTAAGAGGAGATAAATGGATTGAAATGATTCTGAGATTAGCTCTGAGACAATCAGGACATTCTGAGAGGAGACCTTTGTTGGCAAATAAATGTAAGCATTTGTAACTTTTTATTCTAAAACTTGAATGTAATGATTCTTAAATATGCACAGACACAAAATTTTCTTTAACAGTAGGAAACAGACATGCACATGGTATCAGATCAGTTTTGGTTTCAAATAATGGACTAATGCCTCTGCGATCCCTTTCAACTAGAAAGCATTTATAATGGTAATTTTTATTTTATGCTTGATATACAGAGAATCAAAGCATAAGGTTTAAAACATCAGATTGTCTCAAAGCACTCACTCCATGTTAATATTCTCTTCTGCTGGAATTGGTACCAGTTTTGCTTATTTGTTTGTTTAGGAGATAGCTTCACAAGGTAGTGACTGAAACTCTGCCACATACGAGGTCATGCATGGAATTCAGGATCCCCAGCTCATAAAAGAGCACTGTGGTCACCTTTGGTGGGAAATTATTCTCACATCACTGAGCAAAGGATGATACTAAAATGGGGGGTATTATTCATTCCTAAGCATCTGAGACACTTTCAAGGTCAGCCAACATTGATATACATTTTATATGATTATTGGAGGAAAATTTTTTTCTTCTCCCTCTCCTCTAATTACAGTCAAAAAACATTGAAGAATTAGCTCAAGTTTGCTCCTAACTGAATAAAATTTCATATTGTTTGTCAAAATTTAAGACAAAATACACCAAGTACTTTGGATTATGAAAACATTTATGATGTAGCTTATTCTTCCAATTAACAGCGCTGTTAGCTACATTTTAAAGGAGCTTAAAGAACAGCTGCAATAGTAGGCAGCATCTGGAAAATCCAGTCATTTCAAAAACCACCTGCTTATGCATCCTGCCCACTCAAGTCCATAAAAGAATAGACACTTTTATATTCTGAATGAAACTGCTTTTCAGTTTTCCCCACTTTCAACATTAGTTCTCTATGATAGAATTCCCAGAGAGAGCTAGTCCCTAGGGGCTGTATACACCAACCTGTGGGGTTCTGGGCCCTTTCATGATGCTCCTGGCTGGATTTGCAGTGGGGAAAGGTCAGGGATGCTGATTTCATACAAAGATCATTTATGCCAACAAGGAAACATGCGTTTTTTCTTCTTCCAGGCTCTGGACCTTATAAATATAAATATATATATATATATATATATATATATATATATATATATATATATACACACATATATATATACACACACACACACACACATATATCTATTTATATTTATACTTATGTTTATATTTATATTTATATAATCTTATTTACTGTACTCTAAGGCCCTGGAGAAAAAGATTTGCATACTTTACTTCTTTTAAAAGAAGGTCTTAAAAAAGAAACTCTCAGCCCCTAGAAATATGCCTAACACATATGTGTTCAGAGGTACCCTGATAGATAGGGTAAAAAAATATATTTTCTAATCCAATCAAGTTAAGACATCCAATCAAGAAAAGAAAATACATTTTTGTGACTTTTGTAACTTTCTTCTTAAAACTTGAATGTAATGATTCTTAAATACACACAGACACAAAATTATCTTTCTTTAACAGTAAAGAAAAGGCATATACATAATAATCAGACCAGTTTTGATTTCAGCATAATGGATTAATGCTCTCATGATCTTTCAGCTAGAAAATGTGTAGTCCCTTTAGTGTGGGACTAGAAACGAAAATGGGTTGAAGGATGAAAAGGCAATAGATTTCCCTTTCTCCATAGTACCTGAAAGTTCGGTATATGAACAGGGAGCAAACTTGTTTTGCTAATAAAAGCTAATAAATACAGCTCTACAAATATTTTGAGAAAGCTATTTTGTTTCTATGCTTCAATTTCTGTTACTGTAAAGAGGAGTCATTCTCATGTAATGGCATTCCCCTCAAAAGTCATTCACCTCTCACTAAACAATTATTATGAGTCTATTATTATGTGTAGGTGGCTACAATGTAGAACAAGATAGATATGAGTGCTGCTCACATCGAGTCTGTAGCTATCTCATTGCCTCTCCTCATGCAGTTTCCTTTGTAAACTTGCTGGAATTCCTTTACCAAATTCTACTGTCTGCAAAACCTTATAAACTTCAGGGCTTAGTTCAAAAATGGAGTCATCTATAATGCTTCGAATTTTTCCTGGGCCAGTAAACAAGGCAGGGGCAAAATAAGGAACATATATTTTTGAACAAGTTGCCCCTGTTTTTGTCCTACAAAAAGGGAATTAAATTATAGAAAATATTTTAGTTGTTCTGTCATATCTCTCTTCCCATATTGACTTTCAACTTCTAATCTTCCTATTGAAATTTGAAATTTAAAGCGTTTAAACTTTTATAGCCTCTTTACAAACTCAAGAGGGCTCTCAAATTTGGCTGGGCATTAAAATCACCAGAGGAATTTTTGAAAATACAGATGTCTGAGCCTAGCAAAGATCTTTTAAATTAGAACAAGGTTGGCACCTAAGGATCTCTATTTTTCAAAGCTCCTATATTTTACATTGTGAAGTTATGTTTAGAAATTACTGTACACAAGGTTGGCTTAAGGATATATACCCTTAAAGACCTATACGTGTATGGTTCTACCCTAAAAGACAGATGACTGTACAGTAACACTACAGTTCTAGATGTTCTCCCTACCAGAAGAATGCTTGAGGGTTGAGCCAGTTTAAACTCCACCAGAGTTTTGAAACACCATGGAGGGCTCACAAATCAACT
The DNA here is from genome assembly GCF_030020395.1 of Manis pentadactyla. NCBI lineage: Eukaryota > Metazoa > Chordata > Mammalia > Pholidota > Manidae > Manis > Manis pentadactyla. Next base: position 116,520,756 of record NC_080025.1, read on the forward strand.
TTGCTTAAAAGTCCTCCATCCCTTGAGGCCACCTGGGCTTATAGCCAACCACAAGTTTACAGCCTCAGAATGACCAAGGAGTGGGGTAGCCATATGCTTTAGGTTGTCCCATACAGTCCAGTAAATACTGGTCAGCACTGAGTAACTATTACTAGTGCCCCTTTCATGCCTACACGTGTCCCACTTTGGAAGAAAAATATGGTCACAAATGGATTGGCAATGGCCTGTAACTGAGCTCTAAACCTGGAATACATTGGAGGTCCCTATGCACACTATTTTCTAGCAGAACAGGCAAAATTTCCACATGGTAAACATGTCATGCCTTTCTTTCCTCTCCAGTTTCCAGTGTTATCCCTCTCCTGCCCTTCATCACAGCCATCAAGCTGTACTATAACTTGAAGGAGGAGCTCTTAAACACCAATCTACACTCAAACCTTTGTTTCTTCCCCTGCAACAGAGGGTTAATGCAACTGACGTCTTTCCATCACATAGTCTGTCACCTATTCATTCAAAGATTAAATGTTTAAAATAGTTTGAACTATTTTTCAGTCAGTCCAGGAAACATAAAATGACATTCTTTCATATGAACCATTGTTTAGGGTGGGGGAAGTGTTTTTAATTTTGTCTTAAAGGAAATCTGCATGATCCATGTACTGCAAACTACCAAGGGAATTAATTGGTAGAACAGATTTACACCTGCACAGAATACATATTTCCTGCCTCTCACAGAAACTATGTTGATGTTTCAGATATAAAATACATTTTGTTTTCTTTATTGAACCTTGAGATGTCTCTCGTTAGTCATTATTTCATAGCATGGCAGGGGAATACATATTCCTTAACCCATAACCAAGCTTCCCCTTAGCCATTGTTAGCTGTTTAGGTAATTAAGAGCCAGGCATTTTAATTTTAAGGAGGCTTGAATTCATTATAATGGTGAGTCTATGTACCTAATATTCCATTTCATAGCAATTTAAAAGTGGAATTTTTTAAAGCCACATTCAATGTATAAATCTTCTCTGAGCCCAGCAAGGACATTACAATATAAACAGACATTGATAGAATCTATGTAAGAAGATAAATTGTGTCTAGAGATTGCACTGGGTCATCCGATGTTTGCTGCAGGTAGCAAACATAATTATATTTTCTCATTTACAATGAATAACTGGAAAAGATGCTGATTTCTGGACCTAAGTAGTGAGAATGTAGGTGATTGGGAGGAAAAGCAACAAAGATAAAGAACCACAAGGCCCTTGCCTGTCTTGCTCCCTGCTCTGTGCTGGACTCAGCTTTGCATGTGACAGCTCCAGGATCCCCACATGCATTTCTGTACATGAAGCTGCCATGTCTGATGACACAATCAGGCTCAGGCATTGACTTAGCACCGAATCACTGCTCCTGCCCCCAGGGGGTTTAGAGTTTAGCAGGGAAGAATACATAAAATGAATCTGAGTGAGGCTGTATAACTAAGGGAGAGGCTGCAGCAGGGCACAAAGCAAGGAGTTCTCACCAGCCTCCAAAGACAAGCACATGTTCACCGGGCGCTGGAGACAGGAAAGTGTGCTTGGTATCTTCTGGGCAGCAGCAGGGCAGCCAGAGCAAGGGACCCAAGCAGGAACGAGATCAGCAGGGCCTCTGTGCCCAGCCAAGGTGTTTGGACCTCTGTAGGCCTCGGCAACCCACAGAGGCATTAGTAGGCCAGGAAGTGACCTGACGAGATATGGCGTTGACTACAGAAAGGACTGCTGTCAGTGCCATGGAGCCAACCACAGGGAGTCAGGTGGGCAGCAGGAGTGAACCAGGACATAGACGCTCCCTACAGCACCACCTACAGGCGGCTCAGGGGCATAGATTATGCGCAATCCTCCAATGGCCCTTTGAGGTGGTGCTATTATTCTTCTCACCATCACATCTGTTTTGCAGATAAGATACTCAGGCTTAGCTTCTTATGCAGAATTACATAGGTGAGAAGTGGTAGAGTCAGAGTCTGAACCCAAACAGCGAGACCCCAGAGCCTGGGTTCTTACAGTGGATGGGCAGCATTTGGCAAGAGGGGTTCTGGAGGTCCTGTGTTGAGCATGACAAGCCTGCAGTTCTAAGGTCAGACTTTAGACTTGGCAGGTGGGTTCGGCAGGAGGAGGAAGGTCTAATGTAAGAACTAAAGACAGAAGTGGGGTACAAAGTGGGGGTGTGGTCTCACTGACTGGAAGTGGAACATGTGCCCAGAACCAGACAAGCTACAATGCTGGCTTATGTTGAATCACCTGAGTCTTTAAAGCACCCAGTCTGCCACAGTGCCTGGGTGCGGCTGATCCTGAATGAGCAGAGAGGAGTAGGTGTGAGAGAACGAAGCAGGTCCTGACAGGCACTTTGCATGTAAGAGCTCCGTTTAAGATTCTCAATTTGCCCATTCAATTTCTATAGACATTCATGCCATTACAACAATATGTTGTAAAAACAGGAAACAATTGAGAAAAACCTTAGTTTTCTGCTAGTGGGAGAAATGCCTATTTAATCCTGAAATTCGTTTCTCTGAGACTTCCTCCCTAGTAATTACATATTCATTCTCAAAAACAAATGCCAGAAGTAAGGAACAATTTAATAGTGCATTTTACAAGCCACCATTAATCTCTCAGAAGAACAATTAAAATGTTCTGTCAATCATGGCTCACTGTTTGCCTTTTCTATACCATTAGCAGTAATAATATGTGGCTGGAAATGGGTATATCAAACTATACCATTCCAAGGAAAAGGAATTGCAATCAGTTAGACTTCATCAGCAGCTATTTTGGTTAGGTCAACAGATCTCTCTTCCTCGCATGAATTCTAAGCATCAGGCTTTTTAGTAGGGAGAGAAGATGTCTTTCTAAAATAGTTAATAACCCCCAATTCACCAAACTATTTTGGGTAAAACCCTCTATTACTTTAGTCAGAGGTAAGAATGATAATCACTCTCAGATAACGTACTCCCCAGAAAGGCCATTCAGCAAGTATTTAGGAAGCACCTGGGAAATGTTAGGAAGCACAGGCACCGAGGATGTCCCCAGTCCCACAGCACCACGGCCTGCCTGATGGGACTTCGGCCATCTGCCAGGGGTCCTCTCAGATATTTCGTCTCCACCAGCCATCCCTCACCATCCTCATTGGAATTGGTCAGCTCTTCTCTTTGCTCCCCCGACATTTTGTTTTATTTCTATTTTAGCCTATATCAAAGCCTTCTGAGTATTCCACTCTTTATCCCCATGCCCCTCTCCTGCCTCCCCGCCCCCTTCATGCCTGAGTCCTTCAGAGCAGCACAGTGCCCCTGGAGGCCCCAGTACTGTAGCTGCCCAGTACCTATGCCAGGGCCCCACACCGAATCTACCGTCATAAAATGGATGCTGGATTGAGTCTGCTGAAAAGAATCTTCAGTTCTTCTTTAAGTAACGGAATGTCTCCCAGGAACAAAAAGATAGTAGGATTACATTATTGAGAGTCTTCTTTTGCCCCTGTTCTCCATAGCAGCCATACTTAAAACTTTGTAAGAAAAATTATATTCAAGTAACTAATAAATCCAAAGCTACTCATTCTCTTTACTAAAGAGAAAATATGTTCTAATACATGTATATACTTATTAAGAATTTTACTTTTATCTCCAGTTTGAGGAGGACACAGTCAGATCTCTCTTGGGCCTCCCAGTAAGCAGGCTGAGGCACCTCGACAGTCTCTGAGGCCTGGAGGCCAAGGCTAATCTAAGCATCTGGCAGGCAGGACAGGCAAATTCCCAGAATGCCAAGAGATGCCATCGCCGTTGCTTGGCATTGACCCCTGGAGTCAGAAGTGAGAAGGGTGCGAGTTGGGTCTCAGGCCTCATGAGAACTCCCCCACCAACAGACAGGTGGAAGAGCTCCCTGCCAAACCCTATCTGCCCCTGGAAAATGGCACACAAACATCAGAGGAATGACTGAGTCAGGAGACAGCTCTGAAGAAAAATCCAAAACCTTTCGCACATGAAGGAAACAGCAGCTTTGAGAAACCCAAGCCTCTTCCTTCTCCTTCGCTTTACTAATTCTAGATGTGAAGTACACAGAGCGCTGAAATTTTACCAGCTGGGAGGCAGTGACCATTAATCCACTATTCCACCAGCATAGAAGTTTGTACCTTAGAAGTGGTCTCTCACAGATCTCAGATCGCGTCTCAAAGAAAAAAAAAGTAGGCAAAACACTTAAATGTCTCTAGAAGGGATTATACATCATTCAGTTCATTATTGATGGCTGTGCCAAGTGAAATGAATATATGCTCTTTTTCCAGATGTGCCTCTTTCTCTTGTCTCCTGTTATAGGAGATGGATTTACAGTAATATGTACAAAAGTAAGATGTTAGTTGGACTCCAAATAGTTTCCCTGTTGAAAAGCCAAGTTAGGAGACCAGAATCATTATTCAATTAAGAATAGGTGGGACTAGGAAGTAGCTAGACATCAAAAAGTGGTTATGAAATGTGTAATGTGAATTTCATACAGCCAGGACCACAGTCTTAGCATGCTTACTATTTTATTGATGACTGAAGTGAACAAGTTAAGAGTACTCATAACTTACAAATGATGTCAATTACAATGGCCTTGTTAACATGTATGCTAAAAATAACATCAAAGTGATTTTGACAAATCACAAATAGCCCATAAAAATAAGATAAAGACCAATACAAAGTGACATAATGTTAAATAACTGGAAATAAAATATATAGAAATTAAGTGGGAAACAGATTGTTCCTGAACATTAAACATTTCAATAATTTAATGGTATTTTAAAAGAAGCATAATGAATAGAATCAAAAGGACAATGCAATCAGAAATGTCACATACAAGAGTTTCCATTTGCTGTTTGTTGGACTTATTAAGAATGAGTTCCTATTTTGATCTTATGAAGGAGGCAGAGATGCTGTGAAGACCCTAGTGAAGAGCAAAAGGAAGGAGATAAGGGATGAAGAGAACCCTCCCAGTATGGCTGGGGAGAGACTGTTTTGTTTAGATGATTTGTTAAAAGAGGCAGAAGGAAACATGGACGACAATGGCCTTCAGTTACTGCCAGGTTATTATGAGACTTACAAGAAAAATACTTTTCAGACACAATCTCCATTCAGGATGAGGAAAAAGGAGGAAGGGGTGTACACTTAGTTTTTTAAAAAGTGTTAGGTTACATGGGAAAATAAAGTCCAAGTAATAAGAGTGGCTAATTCTAAGAATATGTCACAGGAGGTTGTTTTGTAATAGTTGGGTGTTAAATTCCTTACTTGTCTATGTAACTTCTCAAATCCTTCTACCTCTACAGTCACAATTTGTTGTATAACATTGACATACAGTCTCAATACTTAAGCATAGTCACATGTATGAACATTTTCCTGTATTCCAGCAGGATACCTGGTCTGTCTGGGGGGAAAGTGGAGTTAATAAGGCATTGTTTTAAATAGTGGTTGAGAATGCAAGTGGTAAACATCTGAAAGTAGGACACTGCAAAATGCATGCATTGTATGTACCAAAAGGTCAGTATGAAACATTATGACAAGCCTGACCATCCACTCCCTCCTACACATTGCATATTCACACAGTTTTGCAGCTTGCATAAACCCCTATTGTGATTTAAACTCATGAGAGAGTATGGCTTCTAAAAGGGTAGCTGTTTTGACATTAGGCTAGTGGTTCTTTACCCTAGCTGCAAATCATCTGGGGACCTTTAAAAATACTATTGTGCACACCTATTCCCTAGAAATTTTGATTGAATTAGTCTATGATGGGATTCAGGCCCATGCATTCTTTTTTGTTTTTAAAGATCTCCAGGTGATGATAATATATAGCCAGAACTGAGTCTGGTTTAGACTCTCAGTTAGAATTTCTCAATAACATGTGCCATGATAAAACTTCATGGACCATAACGGTCACAGTGGGAAAATTATTACTTCTCTACATCCTCATTTTGGGGAGTCTGTAGCATTTTTAACAGAATATGATATTTGTCACTCAAATTCCTGTAACGCTATAGAACTCTACTATGGCAATTGCTTAAGATAGACTTCGTATGTGGGATAAATTAAGTGTTACTTATATAATCCAGTGCTGTTGTTTTCCCTTCCCTTTGCTTGTTATTTCTATTCTCCACAAAATGAAGAACAGCTGGTTAAAGTGTCAAACTATCATCCCCATCCCCCTTTTCCCACCTGGGTTCATGGCTCAGGCATACTAGTAATGGAGCTGACAACATGTACTAGATTTTCTCCTAATGGTGCAGAGGCCACAGGGAGCTTCAGTGGACCTAGGTGTCCTTCATTTCTCCATTGCCTAGCATAGAGAAATGCCAGACATTGAGAAATGCTTTACTGTTGCCAATAACTCCTCAGAGCAGATAGGAAAACTGAGTCTCGGAAGAAATCTGAATTCCAGCTCTCTCTTGGACACTGACACCAAGCTTGGGCCTTGGAAAAGTCACTTGGACCCTCTGGACATCCGTTTCTTCATCTATAGCAGTCAAAAAGTCAAACTAGGTGACCTCTGAGTCACTTTCATTTTTAAAATTATGTAATTCCACTTGACCAGTATTCATAAAAGAGTGGAAGCCTGTAAATGTGCATAAAAATACATGCAGAGAGAACAGTGGATGATCCCTCATCGGTACTATTTTGAATACCTTATCCCTAGATTTTCCACCAATAACTCTCACTCTTAATAAGACTTTGGGATTCAATTAAATCACCTTTGGATACTGAGCTATCAACAGTATGCCAAATACAAGTATAACACAAATAAATATTTGGTACAGAAGAGATCAAGAGCTGGAGATCATCTCCCCCTCTCTTCTGGACTCAGAACTCTGCCGTCTTCCCTTTTATTGCCCTTGACTCCAAATTGGCTATTTGTGTTCAGTTCTAAAGTTAGTTCTAAACCTTCAGTCATTTTTTTTGTAACCAGCCAATTCCTCTTAGTACACATAACAGAGAGTGCATAATTACTTGCAACTTTAGTTAGAACAATAGTCCTAAAAAGGGCTAGCTAAATAGAAAACGTTTAGAATTTCTTAGTGCTAACAGTTGTCAAATTCATCTAGTTCATGGGACCACATTTCTGCAGTTCTTTTAACAGCCCATCTGTGAGCAATAGGATCAGATGACTAAGAGCTACAGGCAGAAGCACTACTACTTTGAGTCAGATTTTCCCAGCTATAAAGAGTTTGTTCCTCTCTTACCCATACAAACCCTACAAGGTTTAGCATTTAGGACTCTATATAATTTTAATCCCATTACTTAGCACCCCAGCTATATGAATCTAAAAAGTTGCTTGAATTCCAGACTACCTGGACAGTCTTAGGAAACTCGTCAACTCCCTAAGCAAAGCTATGCCTAAATGTGTAGGTCTGAACCCAAATATCATAAGCAGACTGTTTTCCCTGACATTAGTCACCTTTTGATCACTCTTTTACTGAAATTACTATGACTGGGTTAGAACAAATGAATGTAATCAATAAATGCAATTATTGACCCTTGAGCCAGATAATATCACTTTCAGAATTTTCTTTCCCAAAGAAGATTTGATCAGGTTGGTGCTCTTATAAACAGGAGAAAGAGAGAACTACAACTTAGCAAGCAGCAGCATTCACTAATTCAGTCATTTATTCAACAAATACTAACTTAGTACCAACTAGGTTCCAGGGAATTTACAGTCTAGTAGCAGAAATAATTATACACACACACACATGCACACACACAATCAAACCATTAAGTAAGTGTGGGATAGGCTAGATAAAAAACATCCAGGTGAGAAAAGGGATGGAGACAAGAAAGAAGTCTTTGAAGAAAGAACATTTAAGTGACATTACAAATAACTCAGAGTTAGTCTGGTAAAGAGTGATAGTATTACAAGCAAAACCAACAGCAGGTGGGAAGGTCCCAAATCAAGAAAGGGCTGGGTCATTATCCTGGGAGAAATTATTCAAAATTTCACTCTAAAGTCAAGATGTTAATGATTTGGGAAGGGGCAAGAAAGTGACTTCCTCTATTACCTTAAAAGTAAGGGAGTGCACCAGGGAGGGACATGGTCTCTCCTGTTAATGATTCCTGAGCTACCTCGTGCACCAGGGGCTGTTTTATTTGCACTGTCCTCTTCTCAAAGACCCACAGTCAGCTTATTGACCCTAGTCCAGAGTCCTGGCTGTGTTTCCTGGTTTCCCTTATTCCATCCTAAAAAAAGTAGGTGCTTCCTAAATATTGCATGAATGAACTCACAAGGCTATAGTACTGTAACCTGAAGTGCAGGAAACATGCAAGCACTGTAGGCTGTAATATGTCTAAAGCTTAGGTCCTGTCTCATCATATCACATTCTGATTTTCTAGAGCAGCAGTTTTCAATCAGGAATAATTTTGCCCCCCACACAAGGGGACATTTGGCAATATCTGGAGACATTTTTAATTGTCACATTTAGGGGGCGCTACTGTCATCTAGTAGGTAGAAGACAGGGATGTTGATAATCACCCTGTAGTGCACAGGTCACACCCCCAACCTCATCCCAACAACAAAGAATTATCTGGCCCAAAATGCCAGCAGGGCCAAAATGGAGAAACCCCGTAGTAGAGGTTGGGGGGCTATGTTTTAGAAGCCACATAGTGGTCTATGATTATCCCTGCTTAGTCCTTACAAGAACCCTAGTGTAGATCCTTTTCCTCAGGTGCCAAGCAATGTTCAAACCTGCAGATATTTATTGCATTCATTTTCTATTTGTTTAATAAACAGACTGCAAGCACTGGAGGGAAAATATTCCAGCAGTGAGGTAAGATGAAAGCTATTAGTAACCCTAGTTTGACTTAACTGAATGGTAGGAAACAACCTCGGCCATCAGGAAGTGAATTGTAGAAACTGAAAAGAAGTTAAAAGTGTTTAAAAAGCTCTGGTTCAAACAAATGTCTATGCAGGCCAATGGGTAGCCTGAAAATGATGAAGATATTTCCGTTTCTTGTGTCTTTGACAGAATGGAAAGAGACTTTATTTTCTTTAGTGCAGTAATCTTTCATATGTGTCCCATGACACACCCAAAGTTTAAAGAATAACAAATTCCCAAGTATAAACACAGAATTTCATGAGTGGGTGAGGTCTCTGGATGAATCCTTATAATTGTGTGTTTGGATAAAATAAGATTTCCATGCATTAAACAATGCAGGACTTTTCTATTTGGGAAGAGAACTTTCAACACTTTGAAGGACTGTAGTTTGTTCTCCTGAAGGATGGCAAACATAAGCAGCTCCAAGATATCCCTCTTCCCTGTTCAACTTCAGTGCTTTAGCTTCAAGATTCCAATTGTGTCAGCCCTTGTGCGGCCTATTTTTATCCTGTTCACTGTTCCATATCACTCGTTTGGTGGCACTCAACATCAACGAGTGCCACCAAATCAATACCAGAGGCTTAGATTAAAAAAAGGAGTCAAAAGATATGCAGCCTGCTTTTGTCCCCAGCCATCTGCAGCTAAGTGCTTTTCATGATCATGAAAATGTGAGGGTTTGTGGACAGGTTCAAGATGGTTCAAGGTTCCTGAAGAAAGCTCATGGCCAGTTAGTTGGTCTTAGGTGCACCAAAATGTGGTTCTTAAGTTCCCACTAGGAACCCCAGAAGAAAGGGTGGGTAGCCTACTCAAAGGGGTATGAAAACACTCTGGAACCCCAAAATCATCTCATCACTGATAGATTTTAGCCATTTCAAAGGGATATATATTTGTTTCCTAGGGCTGCCTTTAAAAAGTATCAGAAATTGGATGCCTTAAAGCAACATAAATTTAGTCTCATGGTTCTGGAGGCTAAATGTCCAAAAGCAAGATGGCAGCAGGTCCACACTCCCTGTGAGACCTGTAAGGGAATCCTTCCTTGTCTCTTTCTAGCTTCTGGTGGGTTTGCTGGACATCTTTGGCACTCCTTGGCTTGCAGCTGCGCAACTCCAGTCAATCACATGGCCTTCTCCCTGTGTGCCTTCATCATTACCACCTTCTTATAAGGATGCCAGTCATGTAAGACGAGGGGGCTACCCTACTCCAGTATGACCTCATCCTAACTATATCTGCAAGACACCATTCTCCAAACAAGGCCACATTCTGAGTTATTGGGTATTAGGATTTCCACATGTCTTTTTGATGGGAAACAATTCAATGCATAACAGGATTTAAACTAGGAATATGTATCTTTGTTATCAAAACAGGGAAATTTAAATTTTCAAGGTATAATACAAACCCTATCATAATTCACACTCCCTCATAAGAAGAGCATAAGATGGAGAAACCTGGCACTTCTCTTCAAACTAAAGGAAAGGAACAATACAGCAAAAAGAAATTAAAGCAAAGAGAGTCCTGTCTACTTGGTATTAGTTCTGATACATCCAGGCACAGCTGGGGCATCTTCTGCCTGAGGGCATGTTTGGTCTCTGTGTGCCTCATGTTTATAATGAACTCCAGAAGGCTGATGTACTTGTTAGAGATGAGCTAATCCTTATTATTTGCTTAATCGAAGAATGCAAAATAAGCACTTACCTGCATGAAACAATTTCAGGAATGCCAAGAGGCTCTCCTTTTCTGAAATATCTCCTCCATCCTCCCAACACAGTTACTGAAATCCTCGACACTTCCACTTCTCCTGGTCAGGGTTGCCTGGGCCAGAAGCTCCTGATGTAGCCCTGATCATTGCACCAGCCCTGGTGAATGTCCCAAACATTTTGCCTAAGTTAAATCATTTGATACACAGAAAAATCCTATGAAGTGGGCACTATTATACCCACAAGTTACCGATGAAAAACTAAGACACAGAGAGATTTTAGTAGCTTGTGTGAGAATACACAACAAAGATTCAAACCCAGCCATGTGTTACCCATCTTTTCATAAGTAGGGAGCAACATGGTAACTGACCTACTATCATGCCCACTCAAATCTGAGTATCAAGAGTTTTCAGATCCTATCACTTAGCAAATAACGAAGCTTAAGGCAGCTCTTGTTTCTCAGTGTCCTCCCTAGACCATGCGCATCAAAATGTGAGGAAGAGGTACATTTACCTGGACCCTACCCTCAGACCACCAATTCAGAATCTGCATTTTAACAAATATCTCCAGAAAACTTTGAGTGTACTAATGTTTGAGAACTCCTGGCCCTACAAGAATGGAATAAGGTAAAGGTACAATGTTATGGGAAGCCAGAAAAAGCCAGAGAGAGAGATGACAAGGCAATAGGGATCCTGACAACCAATGGTCAGTCAGATGACCCAGGAGTCCTGTCCAGAGAGGAACTCAGGTGCTGGGGAGTGGGGGTAATACTGAGCATGGAGGTTTGATAGCAGAAGGAGGCCACCCACATCCTCTGGCTTGGACCAATGTTGTGGTAGAAATGATTATTTGCCCTCAAGGAGGTACTAATTTGGATGGGAAGCATGGGTGCAGGTGAGGGAAAGCAACCAGAACGTGTGAATTCAGAAATCCTACATGACTATGTTTGAATGAGAAGGATTGCATAAACAGAATGAGGACTTTGATGTGGGGTTCAAGAGAGTGCTGTGATGGAAAGAAAACTAAATAAGGATCCAGGAGACATAAGTCCTGGGTTTGGTCCAGTCAGTGATTACAATCTCCCTGAGGTTCAGTCTCCTAGTCTGTAAAATGGGGGAAATAACACCTGCTTTGCATGTCCACACATAAGGAATGTGATTCAAGCCCACTGAGACATATAATACTCCATAGTATGTTATTGCTATTCCAGGGCCTCTGTAAAAGTCTCCCACCTCAGAATATACCTGTCAGACTGATGCCTAAAGTCTATTAATGACACATAAAAGACAATTGGCTGTGATGCTCTGCTTTGCTCTATGCATCCCTCTACACTGCTGCCAAGAAAAAAAAAACACAGTCACCTAAATTCATTCTAAAGTACAAATTACTTTTTGGCCCCTTCCCTGCACTGGGGACACACACACACACACACACACACACACACACACACACACACACACACACAGAAACATGAGGAAGAGAAAAAATTCACTCTCCTCACCCTGTCCCTTCCCCATTGCTATGCTCTGCTGTTACCCCACAGGGCTGGGCCCAGCTGCTGTTTCTGCTTGTACCCCTGCTTCCTTTAGAAGGCCCCTCCCCATCATACTCCAGTGTGTGCCCCCTGCTTTGGGGCCCAGGTCTACACAATTGTAGTTATTCGGATCACTGGGGAAACCCAACCGAGTAAAAACATGCTTTCATCAGTATTTTCTTTATCATTTTTCCTCAGATGTGAAAATGTCTGGATTTGAATTGTCCCCCTCCTCTGTGGTCTTTCCATGCTGCCCAGGCCACCTAAATGATAACCAGCCCTCCACTTCATTTTGATCAGAATGGGCATGGTATTACAGAGCTATGGTGATATTTTAGAACATCACTTTGAATAAAATGGAATACCAAAAAAAGTAGATAAATAAAAGTACTCTTGTGATACAAGACTAAGAATTCATGGGTGATAATCCAGTGGTTACTGAAATAGCTGCTTTAAAATACTGTAGTTATTGAGATGTTTATTTGCTAATTAATGTGTACATAGATAAGTGCAGCTGCACAGATGCCTTAAATCCTGGTTTGGTCCTGTCATATATGAGTTAAGTGACCTTTCCTTAGTGGGAAAATACAAGACTATTTTCCAGTCTTATTATTAAGATAACCAAGAACTTTACAAGTTTGTGAAGAGAGGCAGGTTAGTGAAATAGAATACTATAAATATAAAATATTGTGACTCTGAGGCCTCTGTAATGTCTGGAAAGAAACACAAGGGAGTTTAGTCCAAAGGGAGGGACTCGAGGGTCCCAGCTGGAGGCCCAGGAACTGTAGATCTCCTCTGCACCCCTCCCCCTGTACCCCAACCCTCTTCTCTCACCCACAGAGGTAGCTAACTAGCCACCTTTTACTCTCTTCCAACTCGAAACCCTGATTAAAAATGTAGCCCCCTCCTTTCCTCCGCAATCCTGTGCTCTTCAAGGTGAAGTTGCCCAGTGCCTGCTACCCCAAGATGGCCCCAAACCACATCAATGTTCCCACCCCGAGTTTACATTTTTCCTACAGCTGTGTGTGGATCCTCTGGAAATCCAAGCAATCACAGGCATTAACACAATCCAGGCCTCCTGTTTTCAGTCAGGGCTGCAAGAACACTGTAGCCTTTTCCCCCATTAGTGCCAGTTTGGCCCAGTAAACACATGGGTATTTGCCCTTGCCCCTGAGAAAACGCATGGGCATTACAGCAAAGTTCCTGTGTTCTGGTAACATTTAATTGTGCTGGTTCTCAACCCTCTTTACACCCACCCACTCACACACATTTATCCGATTGACTTCAAAGGCCTCTCAACATGTTGGAAATATGTGTGAGAAGAGTGAAGGGAGTTTTAAGTTAGTTTAAACCCTCTTTCTGTATGACTGGGTTTGGTACATACATTGGGATTTTAGAAGTGCACATTTGATTTTTCAAACATGTACATTTGTTTATGCTGGGTTTAGAATCACGAAAATCAGAATTTCTATTGCCAGTTTGTACATTTTTCATAATAAATAATAGTCATTCATCCTTGTCTAATAATACATATTTATAGTTTAAATTAGGGCAAGCTTTTAAAAAAGAATTTCCATTTCATTATTCACCAACTTCCAGATGCCATCCAGCACATGAGGAGCTCTCAGAAACAAACAGGAAGAAAACTAGGGCTTTGAGGCATTGGCGGGGGGAAGAGCAGCATGGACAAAAAAGGAGCTGTCACTAAATCCAAAGAGCACAGTATACTCCAGTTTAGACTTCTGCATGAAAAAAAAAGAAGAAGTCTTGTCAAAAATATAGCCCCCAGGCCCTACCCCAGAGAGTCTGATATGAGCCTGAGCACCTACATTTTAACAAACAACCTTTCCCCAGTTGGTTCCCCTGCCACACTGCCCCTGCTGATAACCCCTGGGAACTGAACAGCCCTGTGCTAGTACATTCAAAGTATTATAGTCAAGAGTCTAGAATTGGTAATGGGTCCTCTAGATGAGCTGGCTTTTAGTCTTTAGTGCATATCTGGTTAAACCCAAGACACATCAGGTTTATGAAAGACAGCACTATCAATAAACTTTCCTAATACCCCATTTGATGTGAATTGTAGAGAGTTGAAAACTTCCCTTCTCAAATTTCTGGACTTGGCCCCAGGACCAAATTCCAGGACATTTATATACATTCATTATATACATTTTTATATAAGCATGAAAATTTAATTATCTAATAGAAAAGAACAATAAAATAAAAAATAAGAAATGATAATCAAAATAAAGGTGGTTTGTCTTGGAATTGTATTAGCTGTCAATGGCTGCATAACAAATTACCCTAAAGTTTAGTGGCTTAAAACAACAATCATTTATCATCTTACAGTGTGTCAGGAACGCAGTGTGACTTAGCATAACGGTTCTGGTTCAGAGCCTCACACAGGTTGCAATCCAGGTGTCAGGGCTGGGGTCATCTCAAGGCCAGGCTGGCTGAGGACCCATTTCCAGGTTCACTCACATGGCCAACGGCAGGATTCACTTCTGCCCAGGCTGTTGGGCTGAGGACCTCAGTTTCTCAATGGTTGTTGGCCAAAGTCCTCCCTCAGTTCCTTCCACATAGACCTCTCTCCCCATAGGGCAACTTACAACATGGCAGCTGTCTTCTAGCAGAGCAAGCAAGAAAAGAAGCAAGACAGATTCGATAGTCTTCTGAAACCTAATCTTAGAAATGACACGCCGTCTGTCTTGCCATGTTTTATTATTTACATGCAAATTGCTAAATTCATCCCACATGCAAGAGGAGAGTATTACATAGGACGTGAATATCAGGAGGTGGAGATGGGGAATCATTGGGACCCTAAGATATTAGATGCTGTCTACTTTATGTTAATTTGTTTATTTCATAGTTAAGTTATTTATGTTTTGCTAAAACTAAATGTTGATGTAAAGCAAACATTTTCTGAAACAGTTTAGGCAGCATCTTATGGGACTAGAGTCGAGTAGTGCTGGAAATAGACACTGAGGTTAGAAATAGGACTTGGGCTTCTAAAGGAGATGTGCACCTACCATGCCAACCAGCAGGAAAGAGTGTTAATTACTATATCACTGACGTTACAATGACAAATCTAAACCAGCCATGACTTATCTCTGAGATCAAAGGATTATTTTTATTACCTGAATAAATTAGGATTCAGTAGGCAGGGATGTAGGACTATGGATGTCAGGCAGACAACACACAAGTCTTCTGCAAACATCTTTTGCATTATTATTGTGTTCTGTATATCCTATATACATAGATCTATATATCTAGTCTAAAAAGGAAATTTTCCTATAGAAACAATATACAAGCATCACTGCTCATGAAATCCTAATGTACTTAAAGCTTCTTGAAGCTTTATTTATTCCCTTATTCAGAAATAACATGTCCAGATTTTGAGGCAAAAAATGGCCCCATTTTAAAAAATCCTGTGTACATATGTTCTATAAATATTGCCATCAGATATATTTAACAAGATGAAATCTTCTGAGATTTACTATATTAGCCAAGTATCATGAAAACACAAGACAAATTGCTTTTCTTGTTTTTTTTAACTTTTATTCACTTTGGATTCTTTTTTTTAACACTGATTCACTTTGGATTCTTGATTTTTGTTAACTTATATTTCTCAAACTGTAGCATCATAAGTCAATATTTCACCAAAGAATTTAATGTCATTTATAAAAATCTAGTAATATAAACTGTTGGTCCCTCATAAAGCATCCATTAAGACACAGAAATATCACTATAGCACATTTATGCCTTTGATCTTGAGGTCTGTATAATGATTCTTGCCAGAAGGGTAACTTGTTCTACAGATTATAGAACAAAAAATCAGTTCCTAGAGGAGCAGCTCAACCTCATCTTTCTTATCTAAGAAAATAAATGGCACCTGCACCTCTTGTTTTCTTTTTAAAGCAAATCTCTAATTCCTGTTCTTCTCCAAGTCAAACTGAGCAGATAAAGTTCTGCTCTAGACAAGCAAGACCTGTCCTCCTATAAAGGATAAGAGGAGTGAGTCCCTTAGAAAACAGGACTCTAGAGTGAAAGTCTCAATGACAGATAATGATGCATGTGAACTATGAAGACACTGGGGATTGTCAGAGAGAAACACCATCATTCATTCAACAATGGACCAGAGGGACTCTTGAGGGCAAGACAGTGTTTAAGTTCAGATGCAAGCCTAGTTGTCTTTTGCATTTTCTATAGAAAGTAGCAGCCAGACAGACTGAGGATGTATGATAATAGGAGACAATAGTAGAAGAGCCCAAGAGAGTTCCTAAGCCTGAATTCCAATCCTGTGTCTGCCATTAAGTGTGAATATGTCCTTGATCCAGTCATCTACTGGCTTTGGCCATCATTTTCTCTATCTCAGAAGAATATCTCAGATATTCTTAAGGTCCCAAGTGAATCAGTGAAAAGCTAAAAGTCCCTTTAAGGATCCCTTCAGCTTGAAATATCTATGAATCTGCTGAAGTGTTTTAATTAATGGGGAATTCTGAACTGCCTTTAAATGGAATTACTGATAAAATGGCAGAACTTTGTTGGATTCAATGCACAATGAATGCATGTCAAAATGTACAATGAGGGTATTTTTAAAAATATTCCCTCCAGTTTTCTTCACCCTAGATATACAGAAATGTCCATGTTCTTGTTATGAAAAAGGACATATCTCCTAATCTCACATAATGACCTTTCAAGTCAATGCTGTAGAAGGCAATGAGACTTATGGGAGACCTAGAGATATGAATGGGGTAGGTAGAGAAGGGATATGGACAAAGAGAGATTAAATTCCCAGGGAAATAGTGTGGAGCACAGGGCTGGACTTAGGCCTGGGAATCAGGAAGTTAGAGTTCTAATTTCAGCTTTTCTACTGATTCACTTGGGACCTTAAGAATATCTGACCCATTTTGATCATTCTGTGCCTCAGTTTCCTTATCTGCTAATTAGAATGAGAGTTCTTGGCTGGGTGCCCAAGACTGTAAGAACATACTGTGCCGGGCAGTGAAAATACAATCAGTACCAAAAATGTAAAACATCCTAGTTACTATATGTTCTAAGTTAAAATGGAAACGTTAACAAGAGTAATCCCTTTAATAATAAAAGTGTTTTGGAAGTATATCTATCTTTAAGCAATTAGGGGTATCATAAGAGCTTGTAATCCCAGGGATACATAAGCAAAAAGATCTCTGACTTGAGTAGGACAAATTCCAGTTCCAGCTTTGCCACGTAGTATTTGCATGACCTTAAGTAATTACTTAACCTCCCAGAGTACCCTCATCTGTAAAATGGGAATGATGGCATGCATATCGGAGGGTTGTGGTGAAAATCACTATAGATGGAAGCTAGTTCTTTTGAGTCACTGGTGGAATTTGCATTCAGAGCCACTGTGTGCTTTGCAACTGACAGTTTCTCTTATTAATATTATCTATTAAAAAGCTTAGTCACCCAGAACAAGTCACCTTGTAGCATTTTTAATGCTATTTAATGAGCATTTACTATATTACAATGTCCTAGCCCCATGCTAAACACTTTACATAAATTATCTCATGTACTCTTCACTAAACCTATTACTATTACTGTCTCAAAAATGGAGGTAGATTCCTGAATTCAGAAGTTCAGTGCAATTCCAAACAAAACTCTTAATGTGATTTTTTTCTTATAATATAAAAAGATGATTATAATGATCATCTACCTACATTTTTAAGAAGAGAAATTAGGAGACACGTAGCTTCTATGTTAACACATATTTTGTATCCACGGTAATGAAAACATTTTCTTTTTGCCACAAAAACAGAGTAGCGGGTCAGTACAGTGGAGTGTGTGACTCCCAGACAGACCCAGTTATACGGAAGAACATGGAGAAGTTGTTAAAGAAATGGTGCTGAAGCAGTTGTTCGCTTTTTAAGAAAAAGATCGATTTTAATCCTCACCTCATGTTTCATACCAAAATAAATCCCTGGAGCTTTAAGCAGCTCTAAATGTACGGAGTAAAACCTTAAGAAAGATAAACAAAAAACTACAAGTAAATAAGAGTGGACATTTATAAACTTTTTCTATTAGGAACAGTGTGTAAGCTTAAAACAATGGAAATTTCAAAGGAAAATATAATACTCAACCACATAAAATTCAAAATGTCTCAGTATAAAAGAGGCTACTTAAATACAACTTGAATGAAATTAACAAATAGTTACTTAAAATATAACAGAGAAAGGGTAACATCCTCAATCTATGACAAGCATATATAATTAATTAGAAAAACACTAAAATTCTGTAGATGGCAGAAAAGTCAGAAAAAAGGAAATACAAAGGCTAATAAACATTTTTAAATGTTAAAAAAAAAAAAATGGAGGTAGAGAGAAACTTAGCTCTGTTTCTGGCTCCTTTATGCTTCCTTAACATTCCTTGCTTTCTCTTTCTCAGTTGCATCTAATTGGCTGTACTTTTAGTATTTTAGTCACCTTAAATTTTCAGGATGAAAGCAACTAACTGAATATATAGATATAAAATATTATTTTTGACATGTTTTTGACAAAAACATATTTTTGACATGTCCACCCCTGGAGACCTGCTCTAAATTTCCTCAGATATTTGAGGATAAATCATGCTCACTGACAGGTTCTGTAAAGCAGTGAAATAGTAGCCACCGTGCAATGTTCTAAGCCATTTAAAAGAAAGCTTAGGAGTTTCCAATGTTTGTTAAAAAAAGCACTTATATTTATGCTTAGAAAAATAAAGTTATTATCATGAAAGCTTACATATTCATGTGTTCATAGATCTTCACTAAGGACCAATTGTGTATATGATATACATGGCCTCATTGCAACATTGCCCTCAGTGACCACACTGTGGGATTCTTACAGCTACCAGAGGGTTAAATTCAGCAAACTCTTCTTTGTTAATGTGCCTTTCAATTGTGACATACTATAAGCACCTTGGAGAAAATTTGTAAACTATTGAAAAAAGTGTTGTGGTACTGAAGAAAGAGCTGGTTTCTTTCAGATTAGATTTGAACCTCAAATCCACCTCTTATTTATCTGGGCAATTTATTAACATATTTCTGAATCCCATATTTTCTATAAAATAGGAATAGTATTAAGAGTTGCTGTGAATTAAATGAGAACAGTGTCAAATCATAATAGCCAGTCAACAGATGCTAGTAACTATCCCTTCTCTTGGAAAAGAATCTCAAGGCAGATGTGATTAAAGTCGGCTCTATAAATGGGCAGGAATCCTCTGCTCCAGTTAAGTGCTTCCTACCCTCCTTTGGTAATAGACTCCTTTTATTTTCTAATAAAAGTGATGGACCCTCTCCAATTGTACACTCAAAACATATGTACCCATTTCATGGCACTCATGGACCAATGTTGCCCCATTCTATGACCCATATTAAATACATCTACTCTAGTATATTAATTTTCATTTCACCAAATCCACTTATAAAATAAGGTCATCTTTTAAAAATAAAATTATTTGTGTATCTTGCAATTGAATGAAGGAAAACAGCAGGATTTTATTTTTAACAGCTTTGGGAAAATGCAGTGTCAGAACAAAACCCCATAGTGGATAATTAAGTAAATTGCACAGAAACATCATCAAAGAGTTGATCTGACTTGCCAAATATTTTGTACAACCTTTTAGAACACACAAGTAAATGTTTACCTCCAAGTCTAGATCTAAATGGCAAAGAAAAATTAGAATGACAATAAATCTATTTAACTTCATTGACATAATTGTGGACATGCCATTTTTACATATTGTATTATTAGGAAATTGCACAATAGATCAAGAAACAGAATGTTCTAGAAAATAAACTATTGGTAAGTATCATCTACTTTACCCAAAAGTTTTACTGTGTTGAATCAAAGGTGTCTCCTTGATACTGAGAGGCTCCATGGAGTCACCCAAGTCCTCAATCCCTAATCCTGAGTTTGGCTGTATTGCTGCTGGCAGTCATCAGGTTGTTTGGATTTCAAACTGCATTACATCCCTTCTTATAGCTACCTATGCCAAGCAGTTGAGCAGGCTGTTTCTTACTCTTACATTGGTAATTTTCTTTAATCCTATGCTTCAGTTTAGTCTATATAAATCCTTCTAGAGGGATAAAACCTCCTAAGAATTCATTGTTTAGGGAGAGAATGCTATTGGGCAAAGGGCCAAGTTTGCATTCTGGTCCCACCATTGCTCTGTGCTTGACATTAGCAAGACACCTTCACTCTCTGAACCTCTGTATCTTCTCTTATAAAAATGGCATTCTATTTCAGCTTTGGTTCTGCAATCTCAAGCTTGAGTTACAGCAACAGTCTCTCTGCCATGAATCTCTTTCCACCACACACTGCTGTCAAATTCATCTTGACAAATGACTGTTGTGATTTGGCTTCATTCCCCAACTCCAACATCTTCAAATAATATCAAGTCTGACCCCAACCTGTCTTTCCAGCTGTGGTCACTCAGATCTATCTACTTGTGACACTGCATCCCCCTTCCTTGTTTCTGGGGTCTTGCTCACACCATTTCCAAAGTCCCTTCTTCCTTCCTCTCCAAATCATACCCCGTTTTCCAAGCCCTGCCAAAATCCCCACCGCCCCATGAAGACTTCTTGAGTCCTCACAGCTCACAGCAACCTAATTTCCTTAAGAAATTCTACCAATTAAGTGTTCAAAGAGTCAATAATCAATTATAAGCTAACTACCTCTTAACACTGTGTATGTAGCTGTCTTGGAGTGCAATTAACTTGGGTCGTGTCACATTTTATTGAGTGCTTTATATACTTATCCATGTTGCCTGGTTTTAGTTAAAGGCAGGAATTTTATCATATCTATTTGGTTTCCCCTAGAGCAGTGGTTCTCAACCTTTCACAGAATAAAGAAACACCTGGGGAACACATTAAACGTTCTCCTGGATTTCAACCCCAGAGGTGCAATAAGGTCCAGGTGGGTCCCAAATAATATCTGTGTTTCCAACAGGTGATTCCATTTCCAACAAATGCTGCTGGTGCTGCTGGGTATTGTCAAGCATCTCACACAGAACTTATACATAAAAGATAATATATATTTAAGGATACTCAGTAATAGGTCCTTTTTCTCTTTTCTTCTATTGTTAAGTTCATGTTCTGTCCTGCTTTCCTTTTAGATTGATTTTGAAGATGTGATTGCAGAACCAGAAGGGACACACAGTTTTGACGGCATTTGGAAGGCCAGCTTCACCACCTTCACTGTGACGAAATACTGGTTTTACCGCTTGCTGTCTGCCCTCTTTGGCATCCCAATGGCACTCATCTGGGGCATTTACTTTGCCATTCTCTCTTTCCTGCACATCTGGGCAGTTGTACCGTGCATTAAGAGCTTCCTGATAGAGATTCAGTGCATCAGCCGTGTCTATTCCATCTACGTCCACACCTTCTGTGACCCACTCTTTGAGGCTGTTGGCAAAATATTCAGCAATATCCGCATCAACATGCAGAAAGAAATATAAATGACATTTAAGGGATAGAAGTATACCTGATTCTTTTTTTTTCCCTTTTAATTTTCTTGGTGCCAATTTCAAGTTTCCTGTTGCTAGTACAGCAACACTATATGAATGAATTTTCTTGGCTCAGAACAAAGAAATCACTCCCTCAGTTTTCATAACCATTATTTGTCTCTTCTGAGCTATTTCGTCTATTTTTTTCCAGTGGTCTGAATTTTTAAACACATTTAAAAGTTTTCTCTACATTTTTATTTGCATGTGGATTATTATTTTGTTGGCTGAGATATGAATCTATTCTTGAAAGTTAATTTGAGGGAAATATGAAGAACTGAGGAGGAAAAAAATACCAACAACCTCAACTGCCTATTCTAAAACATTGATCATTTTATGATAAGGGAAGAATTCCAGGCTATGGCCATTGAGTGTACAGGTATGTGGGCAAGTTTTAAGCAAACTCTTCCCCCACCATGTGAAGTCTTAGTGGACTGCTACCATTCACTTTAATGATCCAGTGGGATCTGGTGATCTTTATCAAGTTAGAAAACATAGTCTGCATTCTTATTATCTGACTAATGCCTTACTCTTCTTGAAATTTTAACCTGTGATAGTTTCTATGCCTGAATATTTGTTACATAGATAATGAGACCTAAGTGCCTTTCTGTCATTGACATTTTCCTTTTCAAATAGGGTCCAACTTATCAGTAGGTCAGCAGCCTCCCGGAAGACCAAACTTAGAAAAACTGTTACCTAGTTCTCCATGCTTGTTTCTGACTCCGAGATACCGAGTCAGGTGAAGTTCATGTTTGCATTTGATCACACAGCATCTTTATCCATATTGAATATGGTCCATATCAGCCCCATGAAACTAATTAAGGTGGACAAATGGGGCTGAGCCCTCTCTAGGCTGGCGGGAGTGGAGGCCAACTTTCTCTGCCTCTCATCAGCTGAATGAGGTCAGCTTGTCTATTCAGCTTCATTTATTTTCAAGAATAATCACGCTTTCCTGACTCCAAACTAATCCATCACTGGGGTGATTTAGTGGCTGAACATTGTGTTCCCTTTTCAGCTGATCAGTGGGCCTCTGGGGAGGGGCTCATAAAATGGAGGCCATTGTGTGAGACTGTCAGAGTTGTTGCAAATGTGACCCTTTCAAAGTACAGCACTTGCAACTGTCTGTTATGCTGTGACACACGGCCCCTCCCCCTGTCAGGAGCTTTGGACCTATTCCAGGCATCACTTGACTCAAAAAGAAGATGGGGGAGGAGGCAGTAATAAAAGATTGAGGTAATTTTGCTGGAATAAATTCAAATTCTTCTGAACTCAAACTGAGGAATTTTACCTGTAAAACTGAGTCATAGACAAAGCTGCCTGGTACATCCCAAAGCTTTTTGTTTCTTCTACTGATATTAAGATTCTGTCCTCTGGGACTTTATTTTTAACCTTCAGTTATGCTTTTGTTTTCATTTTCATACACCTATTTGAATTCTGCTTGACTTTTTTTTTTTTGCCTCTTTCAGTTTTCCTGACACTTTAATTATCAACCTGTTACCTACTTTGATTTTTTGCATTTAAAACAGACACTGGCATGGACATAGTTTTACTTTTAAACTGTGTACATAACTGAAAATGTACTATACTGCATACTTTTTAAGTGTAAAGATATTTTTATCTTTATCTTTATATGAGGAGAATCACTTGGGAAATTCTTTTGTGATTCAATCTGTAAACTGTGTATCACGAGACATGTCTGTTCTAGATCCTCATGCAAATCAATTGCTGGTCCAAAAGATTATGGAAATTTTACATGCTTACTGATATATTTTACACTTTTTTATCCTGCATGTCCTGTAAAGGTTATTATAAGCCTGCACAATAAACATGTTTAACAGTTCAACAGTCAGGTTTCTTATTTTCCCTCAAAACAGAAGTACATGTGTCAGTAACTGTGTATGTGTGTCTGTGGTGACCATGCATATAGTATGTGTACATATTTTTGTGATCAGTAAGCGGTGATGGTCTTCCATTTTTCAATTATTGCAAATTCATTTAAGGTAGGCTTTCTTCTGAGGCCATCACCATCCATACATTACTTCAGTTAAATGTTAAAACTTAAAAAAGATCTGTTCAGTAGTTTATGCTTTATTACATGTCATCAAATTTGAGCCCCCAACAACTTTGCATGATGGATATTAAGTATTCTCATTTGGTAAATGACACTTCCGGAGGGTGATGCCTTGAAAAATGCCATGCCTTAACAGAGATATTTTTAAGAGGCATATTTCAGTCACAATTTATTTTTCGCCTTGGCTAAGTTTATATTCAGGGCTTCTGTATTAGGGTTCTCCAGATAAACGGAACTAGTAAGAAGCACACACACACACACACACACACACACACACACGTGTACAGGTATGTCGGCAAATTTTAAGCAAACTCTTCCCCACCATTTGAAGTTGTTAGTAGACTGCTGCCATTCACTTTAATGATCTAATGATCACTTTAAAGATCTAGTGATCTTTATCAAGTTAGAAAACATAATCTGTACTCTTATGATCTGACAAATACCCTACCCTTCTTGAATTTTTTTTTAAAAAGAGTATTATGCTGAATGGAATATTCTGACACTTGATTATTTTTCACTTAACATTTTAAGATTCATCCATATTATTGAACATAGTTCTATATTTTCATTTTCACTGCTATATATTAGTTCAGTGTGTAAATTTACCCTGTTTATATAGTTGTCTCTTGATGGACCCTTGGGAAGTCAATGATACTTCTATAATCATATTTGCACATTTTTCCTGAGGGGCTCAAGGGCATAAATTCCTCTAGGGGTTATCATTAAGACTGAATTGTTCAATCCTGACATATGACACATCCACAACTTTTCTAGATAATGACAAATGACTTCTCAAAGTAATGATAGCATTTTACAATCCCACCAGCATTTGGAACTGAACACTTATTAAATTCTGCTTATCAAATAGACATAAAATAGTATCTTATTTTAAGCTTGATTATAACTCTAATTAAAAATGAGGTTGAGCAACTCTTCATATGTTTATTGGTCAGGTGGGTTTCCTCTTCTGTAAAATGACTTCCCATGTCATTTAACAACTTTTTCTTAGGATGGTTTCTCTTTTCTCATTGATTCATAGAATTCTGTCAGCTCCATCTCCACTATGTATCTTGCTTTTGAATTCTTGCCTCATCTACACTGTCACTACCTCACTGTGAGCAACCATCATTTAAATCCTGGACCATCCTAGCTAGTCCTGTTTCCACTCTTGCAGCCCCTAAGCCCCAAATCTAACGCATTTAGCCAATTTGCTATGCAGCAACAAAAATTGTCATACACATATGTACACACACACACACATATAAACAGCTTAAACCCTCCAGTGCCTTTTCATTGTATTCAATATAGAATCCAAGCCCTTTACCAAGACCTACAAAATCTTACATGACCCAGTCCCTAGTTATCTTTCCCTCTTATCTCATACCATCACCTCCTCAGTATCTGCTCCAGACACACTGATCTTGCAGTCCCAAGAACATGTTAAGCCCTATATGATCACAGGACTTTGTTCAGCTGTTTCCTCTGACCAGAATGCTCTTACATCTTCCTCTCTATTTTGCTACCTCCTTCTCATCCTTTAGGTCTCAGCCTGAAGTATCCTCTCAGAAAGAGGTCTTCCATGTCTTGTCTACGTGAAGCAAGTCCTCCCTTCTTAATCTCTATCTTGCCTATTTCCTCACAGCACAAACATATTGAGTAATTATTTTATTTGTCAGTTTACAATGTTCTATCTTTATTCCCCTTAGGATGTAAACTCCATGAAGCAAAGATTCACCATAATGGAAACTCAATTAATATTTGTTGGGTAGCTAGATGGATGAATGGATAGTCAGTCCATCCTGGAGACTCTGAAGGCCTGAGGTGCCAAATTTCTGCCTTACCAGTAATAGTGGCATGAAGAAAGTCACCTAACATATTCAGAAATAGATTATAGCATTATCAACATACTTGCCACTTGTTTTTCTTGTTCCACTTACTTTATTTCTCTGTGATTTTGTTCCCCCAGCAAAACTTTATTGTACCCATTTCAACATTTTGATATGTCAAAACAAGAGTTTCCCCAATGAAAACTTTAGCGAGGATTACCATGGATATTTGATATACATACTTTTCTTACTTGACTAATAGCAAACACATGTTGATACAGTTATTAAGGAAAAAAGATGATTTTTCCAGCAGCTGTTGACTACATCAATTCCACTATGTGATGAGTCACTCAAAATTCCACAGAGCTAGAAAGTTACAAGCAAGAAAGAGGGAATTTTTTCTTTTCTTTCTTTCTTTTTTTTTGTGATGAAAGAAGAGTGGGAAGAGTTAGACATGGGAAAGGCAAATAAAATCAACCAGAATCAGGGCCTTGATGCTACAGAAAGTTGAATAATTTCCTGTACACCTAACTAGTACTTTAACAGAACACCTGAAAAACGTGGAAACTGGCATAAAAGGCAGGGTATTTGCAACAGAGAGAAGGCAGTCTTAAAAAAAAAAAGACAACAACTGCCAGTCTGAGCTATTCTATGAATGGGCAACAAAGAAACCTACTCCTCTCCCTTGTTTTTATTAATATGATGCCAACTACTAATGAGATAATAACTGTCCCAGGAATTAGTCAAAGTTCTTTTTGAGAAGATATTTCTTAAATCCTTGATCGCATTGCACAACCTCTTGGAGAAGATAAGATTTAGTTACCTGCCAACTCTAAACAAAAAGTTCTAACAACTGTATTGTATAAGTAAGTGCTCTGGGAAATGCATAGTGCCATGTTCACACTGATGGCTGTAATTTGGCTTGACAGTGACTTTGTGCTTTCACAGTCACAGCTTTTGGTTCTTTGCTTCATTATTTTTCATATCCGCCTCAAAATAAAAGTAGCTTCCATTTATTGAACACATGCCATATGCCTAGCAATGTGTTAAGCACTTAATAACTATGACTCCTACAACAGCTATATGGCTTCCGTGTTATTATCTAGATCAAATGGATATCATTCTCTATTTTTGAGAACAGAAAATAGAAGCCCAGTGTAACTTACTCAAGGTTACCAGTGAGCTTAACACCCATGACTATCAGCTTCAAATCTCTTCTTTATGGAAAAAACTCACTACGTTCTTGGAAGAAATCACAAAAATGGCATATCATTTGGCAGTATTACAATAGCGTTGCATGCAATCAAAGGGTAAAAAGAATGGTAAATGTTTAAAAGCCAGGCAGATAATCTGTTCCCTAGTCCAAGTTTCTGTTCACACAGTAGTTTTTTCCTTCAACAAGCATTTATGGAGCAACTATTTGGTGCAGTAGGGGATAGAAAGATAAGACAAAAATAGGTAAGATAAAGGCCTTTGTCTTCAAGGAGGATCAGTGATGCAACTCCAAGATGGAATTAATATTTTGCTGTTTTTCTGCTAAGAATATTGCTTTTTGTAAAATAAAAGTTATTGACAATAAATTTCATGGTTTAATACAGCAGCTTTAAAACTGTGCTCTATAGAATCTTGAAGTATTGACTGAGTCTCCTGAAATGACAAGAGGTGGGTTTGGGATAGAGATGAGAGGATTAACATCTATCATTTTTTCCCTCAGACAAGCTCCATGTCAATTTCTTTTCATATTAATTTTTGGCATAATATTTTGTTTGACTAAATAGTTCCATCCCTAAGAAAATTTTAAAACCATTGGTTGACTTGGTGAAATAAGTACATATTTCATATCAACTTAGATCTTAAATGAAATGTTGGAGCTTGCTTTTATGATTATCACCCAAATATGTTTGAATAGTACTTATTGAAAACACAGGCTCAAGTGAGGAGGTGACCAAACTCAGAAAATATCTATCAAAGTCATGAGTAAATACCAATTAAAATATATGATAGCCTTGCAAATTCTCACACTCCAGTTCTAACAGAAATGAGTAATGATTTGAGTGAGCTGAATAGGAAAAAAGTAGTAGTGCCATTTATATTCCTGAGGAGGAAATAAATATAACAGTGAGGTTTTTGGCATTAGGACAAATATTTGGGATGATGTCAAATATTGTTTAGGCAATTTACAAATAAAATATCAGCCTTCAGTACCCAAATTGGACTAAAACAACTTCTTTAGATCTTATTCCATCTTCAACTGTAAACAACAATGAATGCAAATAATAAGCCACCCTATAGCAGAGAAAACTTTGAACTTAGCAGGAATCAAATCTTCACCAACCTCAGAACCAGTTGTGACCCTGGATAACTCATGTAACTGACTAAGTTCTTTTGAACTTAACTGTATTGCCTCCTACCTCTTTAGGTTGTGGTGTGAATGTGAATGTGAAAATACCTAAAACAGAGCAGAGCTGTACCTCATGGAATTAGAAAGTTTCAGGCAGCTCCTCACTCCATCACCTTATCTCATTCGTTTTAGTGTCACAGGGTCACCTACCTGCTTTTCTTAACATGTCCATGCCATTCTGTTGCCCATCTTCATAGACCATATTTCTTCTTGTGCTTATCAACATGGACTGAGTCAAAACGCCCAAAATCTACCTGGCCTTTGACTTCAAGGATCCATCATTGTCTGACTTGCATTTCTGTATCTCTCTACTCACAGACTCAAGGGGGCAACTGATTGGCTCAGACTAGCTTATAGATTGGCTCCTCCCACATTTGTTGTCTGTCCTGGTCTAACTATGGCAGCTATAGGAGCAAAGTCATCTGAAGGGTTTGAAAGATCACTCATTCAAGGGGTTGAAGAAGGAAGCAGAAGTTAATTAGAAATAGGGATGTGATCAGCAAACTGGCAACATATCTATTACAATATAAACATCCATAAAACTCTAATCTTCCAAACTCTTCCACATCTGTGTCCTCCTGTATTCTCATGCGGTAGGAAGAGAGGTGTGCTCATAACCCCATTTTATATAGGAAACAATAAAAGACCAAGGACAAAATGACTTACCTACGGTTACTTAATGAGTGACTGGTGTAGCAAGAAATAAATCCAGATTATCTGAGAACTTAGGCTGCCTGGTCTCTCTTTAAACAATCAAGAGTGAGGCAATTTCAAAGCATATAGCAAGTACAGTAAATGCTATATCAATATCAATTATAAAGGCAGAAATATAAGCACAGAAGATGTAATTACCCAAGATCACTAAAGTAAGAGAATAAACTTGCTTGAAATAAACTTTTGTCTCCACAACATTATGCTTTCACTCCTGGGGAATGTCTTCTCTGCAGAGTAACATTAATGACAGTTAGGAAAGAACCTGAGGGTTAAATCCTTGGTACCAGCCCTAGATGATGATGGAGAAGTTTCCCTGCCAGAATTCAGCCAATGAATAGATGTCTTCTTCATACAAGTCTTGGAGAATACAGTTAATATTCAGCCACTACCCATACTAAACAAAGAGTTATCTTACTGTAAAGGACATAACTATTTCATTATTTACACAATTTAAATGAGACATAATAAAGGAAGAAGAAACACAGAATAGCTGCTGCCTGAAGTTTCAATAAAAGATTATCACTGGCCACTCTCAGAACTGTGGGACGATTATTAAATACAAATGTCTCCTGCACCTGACCCAAGGTGATAGATAGGGAGGGGACAGGAGAGACATTCTCTCAGCTTGAAGCAACAGAGTGCAAAATGAAGCAACACTGGCATGAAGTCTAATCTCCTGCCAAGCAAATTTGGGAGTTGTCATAGTTCCCACCCTATAGTCCAGGCTCTTCTGTAAAATAGAGCAAAGGGAGCTCAGTGCTTTGAGAACATCAATGCAAAATTATAATTGCTTATTACATAATACAGCTATTAAAGTATTTCCTGTGTTGTTCCAGAAATAAGGCATCTGTATATGGGTAGAGAAGACTGAAGAAAATGGGCATAATTGTGTTTTCCTCTTATAACTTTCCCAGGCAGAGAAAGTTGCTCTGCCTTGAGGCATTTTACTCATATCTTCGTTGAACTGAAAGCTCTGACATAGAGACCAAATTTTGGCCATCATTTTGTGCACAGAGTTTAGCATAGTGACTGGCACAATAAATATCTGCTAAACTGAACTGATAATTCTATTGTAGAATTTACCACAATTATTCTAAGTACTGCTATAGGCATATGATAATTATGAGTTCTTAAAATGGAGAGACCAAGTCTGATCCCTTTACATCTTTGCAAATACTGTCTAGTAGAACTTTCTGCAATCATGGAAATGATATTTTTTATATTATAATAAATGGAAAACTCTCAAAAGAGCTTTCCATTTATTATAATAGTAGCCACCAGCCACATGTGCCTATTTGAGCATTTGAAATGTGGCTAGTATGACTAGGGAAAGAATTTTTAAATTGCATTTAATCTCATTTAATTTAAATCTAAATCACCACTTGTGGTTCATGACTACTGTGTTGGACAGAGCAGCACTAGAGTCTAGGATGATGTCCAGCAACTAATATGCATCAGCCACACCTCCAAGACAGAGATTTCATATTGTGTTTCTAAAGGCCCCTTAAACAGTGATTATATGGGATCCTCTTGAAAAGAACAGAATGGAAGGAGCAAAACTAGGAGGCAATTTGGGGTGTGTCATCCGAGACTGGCAGACAGCAAAGGTGTATGGGCTCCACAAGCACTGGCAGCCTCTGCCCTGATCCTACCAGTGGCCCAGATGTGACAGGACCTTAGAAGGGAATGGCCTTAGAAACCTAGGGTAGGTGTCACTGAGCTCTGAGCCTTGGCAATGACTCCAGTGCTCCAGGGAAACCCCCATCCTTGAGGAATAGTGCATCTCTGAACACTGATTACATCAACTGTGATCTCTGGGGACAAAACACAAGAGACCCTGGGGCACTCACATGCACCAAGAAAGAACCCATCATGACAGAGCTTGACTTTTCCACTAGTCAGGCCAAATGGGGTCCTAGAACATACTAAATTTATTCAGAGAAAGGAAAGAAATGCATTTTTCATACCCTGTGTTTTGAAGAAAAATCATACTGCTGCCCACTTTATGATTGCCTCAAAGCAAGGCTGCCTTCCACTCTACATTTTTCACAGAGGCTGTAGTGAGGTAGGTTTCTGACTTACCCTTTGTCACAGACCCCATCTCCATAGACCATGAGGGCTGAGGTAGAGATAGGTCCAGTTACACTCACTAGGTTATGTTCAAAACACAGTGCTTTTCTCCAAGCCGCAATTTTCTTACATCAGGTGAGTATACCTAAGGAACTGACTTAAGGAAATTTGTTTGCTCATGAGTTTCAGGTTATACTGGTAGGGACTGGTCATCACTAGTAGCTGTGAACAGGTGAGCATTATAATTCTTCTTCCAACAATCTCATTACCAAATAGTGTGTTATACTGAAAGCAAACTTCATACCAAAGAAGCCATATGTTCAACTACTCATTACAAGCAGCCCAGAAACAACTAGATAACCTGAGACAATAAGCACAATGAAGTTCCAAGAAAAACCATACATAAAAGAGTCACTCGAGGCAGATGCACCAGTCTCCTGGTCAAGAATTCCGCTAAACTTCTGGTCGGAAGTCAGGCCACAGGATCCTCTGTTGAGCTGTTGAAAGAAGCCTGGATGGAGCCCTGGTTCAAGAAGGAAGAGCCCTGTGAAGGGGGCAGGCAGCAGGTATTTTGCTAGATTCTTACTCCCTGTTGTTCATAGAAAGGCAGCAGTGCCGGTACTGTATTTCCAGCTAATCCACTTAACTTCATCACCACTCATTTCATGAATAAAAAATTATTCTAGCATGCCTTATGCTAACTAACAAACTGTCTTGTGCTCATTATAGATAAAGTTATAATAGGATTGCTTGCTATAATCTTTTGAATACCAGTCATGGAGTATGAATCCCTTAGCCCAGTATGTCAAAAATTAACTATCCACCCCTAAGGTGTTCTGTAAAAATACACACACACATACACATGCACACAAACACTTATATACCTGTGTTAGCTAAAGAATTGTAAAGTAATTTATAGAGAAAATAACAGCACTGCCCTCCCTTCAGAAGAGTTCCACCCATGAATGGCTGAGAGGTCTGAATTCTTGCTTCTTCCCAGCTGTGAGACCTAACCTCGGAGTTCAGTGTTTCCCTTCATTGTCTTTCCCCTAAACAAATAAGCCTAAGGTGAGCCCACAGAGCTGGTTATAGATGATCACATGTGTGTGAGATAATAGTGAGCACACAGTTTGTATATGCCGTGCTCCTGATTTTTCCAGCCACCAAGACGATGGCGCCATTTTTAAAAGCAAGTGCAAATCGAGGAGCTTCCCAATTTCCAGTTATCTATTTGCCCCATTTTATCCCACAGTGTTTCTTCTCACTGGACTAGGGACACCTAGAAAAATTCCCACATGGGGCCTGATCATACTAATACATGCAATGTATTGACTTTTTTTCTTTCCCCTAAGAACAGAAGATGTTAACAAAGTATGGTTTCTAATAACAAAGGTCACTGTGTAGCTATCTTGAGGGACAATAAATAATAGTTTGAAAATCCCCTCTTGAACTTTCTTCCCTTATGACTCCTGTTTGCCAGTCTCTGTTTTGAAACGTATGTCTCCTTCAGCTATTGTTTCTCAAATGTGAGTGCTGACCTATTAAAGAATTATGAAATTGATTTAGTGGCTTTCATTATTTAATGAAAATAGAATAGAATGGGATGAGATGGGATAGAAATATCAGAGTAGATCACAGATAGCAAAGGTAATAGGATGAGTTTAATAAGACTTGTTTCACTTTTGAGTGTGTGTGTAATAAGTTACAATATAAAGCACATTTCATACTGAGAACAATACCAAAAAACTGTAAGCCCCTACCATAATTTATGTGGAGATAAATTTTCTTTGGGTCTCAAAATAAAAAGAAAATTCTAATGGGAATTGTCACGTGTCACCAAGATTAGTTAAGGAGGGAAGTTGGGAGTAAATTCCATCATGATCCCAAAATATCTGCCTGAGGAAACACTCTTTTTAAAGTATCAGACTAATCCCCTCACTCAGCCCAAGCTATTTTCTGGAAAAGTAGGCTCTTAGTTTGCATTCTCTCAGAAGCAGACCCTGAGACAAAGAGTCACGTGTAAATTGTTTATTTGAGAAGAGCAGGGAACATCATTTGGGAACTAGGAAAGTGATACAGGGAAGGGAAGCAGCTGTAAGGGTCAGCCACTATGATCGGTTTATGTGCGTGGGAAAACTCAGGGATGTAGTGCACAAAACACGCTTCAGAATTATTCCACCCAGGGGACAAGACAGCAGGCATTTAAATCCAGTTCCCAAGGTGGCTGAAGCCTGCTGCTAAGGCTGGGGTGGAGGTGGCAGGCGTTAATTCTAGCCCGCCCTGCTCCTAGGCAGAGTGAGGCAAGGAAATTTCCACTTCTCTTTCCCGCAGAAAGCTCTTGGACTCTAAATGCAGATACTAAAAGGTCCAAGGGTTATGGGCAGAGTGCTACCGACAACATCGGCTAAGGCTGCCTGATCCCGTAATGACTCACTTGAAAGGCCATGGCATCCTCTCCATCCTTGTCCACTATGCTCACCTTGGGGACAAGCCTAGTCCTGAGCTGAGTACCCTGGTGTAACTGAGGGTAGAAAGCAATATGAACAATGTCACATATTATTTAGGCCCTAGTGCTTAGTAGCAAATGAAAGGTGAGTAAAACCTTTTTAAAATTTCTACTACTTGTGATGAGAGAACAAAGCCTGCATAGACCTAAAAAGAAAACACTAATTTTGGCAAATTTAAAGTAATTTATGCTAGTTGCCCTGGCCCTGAACCATTAGCCATACACTTCAACTTTGCTTGCCATAAATCTTTCCCTCCAAGATTTAGTACATAGGCTGAAATTCTGGACCATGAGCTCCTGCATGAGTTTCTCAAGTAGCGTACTCTTCTCACCTTAGTGTTCGCAGCCAGCAGAAGGAATGATAGTGTCCAGTTGCAATCTTCTGCCTTTTAGGCTCTCTCTCCCACTTTTGCCCCCAGGAAAAACTGAGTTGTATCAGTCCTTTTTCCTAGACCTCTGACACCATGAAAGAAAGGGGGATTTGCTACAGTCTCATGGTCACTCAGATTCACTGAACTGAGATGCACAGATCCAAAGCATCTCCATATCCTGTGCTGGGAAATGCCCCACCTGAGGGCAGTATTACTCAAAGGCATGCAGCAATTTCAGAGAGCTATCAGAGGGACTGTATTCCACACTTTCTCATCCGTCATGCACCTGCAGGTTTACGTAGGGGTTCCTGGCTCTATCAAGTTGCCTGGCCAGGAAAATGAATGGAATCACCAAGATGGCTTTAGATCTGTAGTGAAATAGTCCTTGGAGATGCAATTACAATGTCTACTAGATTCAAGGAAAGAGAAAAAGATATGTAACTGCATTCCTCAACTCCAACCAATTGAAGAAATTCAAGACTTTCAACCTATTCAGCTCCAGGGTTCATTCCACTGAGTCCGGCAGACCTCTAGAGACCCCTTTCCACCACATGGTATGGTCTAGAATTTGACTTTCTACATCATGCCCAGAACATCTGTCCCAGACCCTAAGCACCTACCCAGAGCCCAGGCTACAACTTTTCCTAATATGCTGTATTGACCAAGGAATCATAACTGAGTCTCCACCTTGGATTTCCTGGAGATCACTCTGGCTTCGCCAGGGATTGAAACCTGTTTGGGCACAGATCCTCGACTCTGATCTTGTGACCAACAACCCTGCCTGTTTCTTCTAAGCCTTCTCTTCTCATCTCATCCCCAGAGAACTGAACCCTATCCTCTAGGTCTCTGCCTCTGGCCTCTTCAAACTAAAGAGACACTCTTAAAAGCATGTACATCTCATCATCTGATTTCAAGACTCCCCATTGCTTGATGGCCAGCACCTGTGCCAGACCTACCAGGTCCCTGGCATCAACACGAGCCACTCTGGAAAGCGCGACTTCAGCCACTGTGGCAGAGACTGGCTCCTTTGTGTGCAAAACTCTTTACTTTTCCTCCTCGGCACACATTTCCCAGCCTTTCTTGCACAGCCATGTGACTCATATCTGGCACTGGAACTCAGGCAGAAAGTATGTGCTCTTTTTCCAGGCCTGAACCATAAAAACCTCCCACGTGTTCCTCCATTTGTTCACGGATGTCCAGACCAAGGGCATCTACGAAAACCATGTGTGGAAATGGCAGACTGTCTTTCAGCTTGGCTTCTCCAGGCACTGTAGAAGAAAACGCCATCCTCTGCCCCACCCCATTCTCCAGCACTAATCGACTTTTATAGGAGAAAAAGCTGAGCTACTAAGATTTCAGGATTTATCTGTTATAGCAGCTGCACTTACATTTACAGTACGGCTGCCCACGACAGAGGCTAGGCTCTCAGCCAGCTTGGTCACCCCTGCTGGCTACAGCCTGCTCAACATTCCCTCCCAGTTGCGGAGGTCCCAGCTTTCTCTACTTCAAAAGGAGACAGTTTAAGACATAAAGGGTGTGTAGATGGGTGGGAGTCAATGTCAAGGAGATGTTTCTCAAGGGAAAAACATTGGCTTTTCCATGTTTTGTAATCAAAACTTTCCACAGTCACCCAGTGAGTCAGAGGCAAAGCAAGGATGCATGTTCTCCCTCTGCTGGGGTATCTCTACTTCTGCAGGATGGGATCTAGGCTTTGTACTTTGGGACATGGGGGATCAGGAGAAGGCTCCTGAAGTCAGGTGCTACTTCTGACACAGACCATTGAAAAGACTCAAAGCCTGCCAGCCTCAGACAAGGAAGGAAGCTTAAAATCAGCCAGACAATCCTTTTCTGTTTATACATTATATTGTTTAACTCCCTCTCCTAAGTGACTATCCCATCAATATTTGGGATGTCATTAGAAATACACAGCCCCATTGTTTAATCTGTAACCTACATTGCCTGACTAATTTGTATAAAGAAGCAAATTGAAAAGTTCCACCCTATGGCGTCACCACACTCTGCAGCTAAGTTCTGCCACCCAAATGCATAGCAAATTAGTTTAAGAACTGGGAAGAAAACATGCTCTAACAGGGCATCCTGAGGTTCCCAAGTCTGTGCCTGGTCACCACAAACAGCTTGTTTCCTCCAGGAAAGAGTTCATGCAGCTCCCGCAGTTTCGTGTGTCCTCAGGGAATTTAGGAACGCTTCATCAGCCCTACCCTGAGGAGAAAGATTCCTCAGAGCTGTGCAAAAGGCACAGGGCAAAGAAAGGGGGAGGAGGCCCATGACATGCAGCAGGGCTCCTTCTACAAGAAATGGCTGGGCCTAGGAGTGCCTTGCTGGACCTATATTTAGTTTGCCCAGTGACATCTTTGCAGCTCAGCGCCATCTCTCACGCTAGCAAAGGTCTGTGAGACTGAACATTTTTCTCATTGTAGCAAGGCTCTGACTCACTAGTTTAAAAAAAAAATGAGAACAATAAAACCCAAGGGGAAAAGAGAGTTCCAAAAAATAATAATAATAATAATAATAGTCGAGCATTCCTGTAGACTAAATTAAAAAATGACAGTCCTGGAAACTTTTCCAGGAGGCCTCCCATAAGCACTTTTTCTACCAGAGCACAAAATCCAAATTACACCTAACACTAGTTTATAATTTCCAATGAGTTCTGAAAGACATAAGCCTATTCTTATAATGGGTGTTTGCACATTTTTCTTTTTTGAACTTATTTTTATAATGAGAGCTGCTAACGAAAAACTGTTAGCACTGATTACAGACCAACGTTGTGTCTCACTGCCAATAGATTTTGAGGGGCTGACTCCAAACAGCAGAAGTATCACATTCAAGCCAAGTAGTATCCTGTTTTGGTTTGGTCTTGACCCCCAAAAGAGGTTAGAAACAAGTTGAGTATTTTTCAACCAATTCTCTTTTAAATCTATGAATAACTTATTGCAAGGGCGGCAAATTTTTCTGGGCCAGATAGTAAATATTTTTAGACTTTGCAGGACATATGGTCTTTGTCACAACCAGTCAACTTTGCCATTCCACACATTGGCTGTGTTCCAATAAAACTCTATTTTGGAAAAGAATAGGCAGCAGGCTGAACTTGGCCTGTTGCCATAATTTGCTGACCCCTGACTTAGTGGTCAGAGCCAGTGTTGATGAGGCCAGGCTCACAAATACTCCCAGGGCTTCACCCTGTCCTATGGCCAGAAAAGCCTCTTCATCCCCACCCCAGCAGACTGTTTCAAAAATCCTCTTCTGGTCAAGGAAGACCAAGCAAGAGAGAATGAATCTATTCCTATGTTTATATTAGTACCACAGGATTATCAATTCAAACTTTGTAGGACACAGAAAGTTAATGAAAATCTAAAAATGCAAATTCTTTTAACCTGAAGGGAGAGTGAAGTGTCTGGGAACTCCTGCATCCACTAACAGGAATTGGACTCTTAGCCAATTTATAGGATGTTGAGTCTTTATAAGACCTGGCTTTCATAATTATAGATGGACCATGGTGTGGGGCCATTATATAAGATTTGCTTTCCAGGAAGTACTCATACCCAAAGCTGTGTGAGCAGTGTCTGTGGAGCTGGGGACCTGGGTGACTCAATTGGTTCTTACCTTAGTATCAATATTAATTGATGGCTAAGTGGTCGACCCAAAGTGTGGATATTTCTGCTTTCATTGTACCTGTTTGAGGTTCTTTAGGAAAAGTACAAAAGAAATTATCCATTTGATAATGGTATGGAGGCATTTTTTTTAAACTGAAGTATATATAGTTGATGTACTACACAGTTGATATATTGCCTTCCAGTATGCAACATAGTGACTTGACAGTTATATACATTATGAAATGCTTACCATGATAAGTGAAAACTGTCTTTATACAAAGATATTATAATATTATTGACCACATTCCCTATGCTGTACTTTTCATCCCCATGACTTATTTATTTTATGACTGGAAGTTTGTACCTCTTTATTCCCTTCACCTATTTCACCCATAACCCCAAGACCCATGCCTATGGAAAGCACCAGTCTATTCTCTGTGTTCATGAATCTATTTCTGTTTTGTTTGTTTGTTTTCTCATTTGTTTTGTTTTTCAGAATCCACATATAAGTGGAATCATTTTGTCTTTCTGACTTATTTCACTTAGCATAATACCTTCTTGGTTCATCCATGTCATCGCAAATGGCAAGATGTTTCATTCTTTTTAAATGACTGAGTAATAGTCAATTATATATATATACTACGTCTTCTTTGTCCATCTGTGGGTGTACACTTAGGTTGCTTCCATATCTTGGCTATTGTAAATAACACTTTGATAAATATAGGAGTGCGTATATCTTTTCAAATCAGTGATTTTGTTTTCTTCAGGTAAATCGCCAGATGTGGAATTACTGCATTGTATGGTACTTCTATTTTTAACTTCTGAAGAGCCTCCACACTCCAGTGTCCACCAATTTACATTCCCACCAACAGTGCAAGAGGGTTCTCTTTTCTCCTCATCCTTACCAACATTTGATATCTCTCATTTTTTGACAGTAGCCATTGTGAGTGGCATCAGTTGATATCTCACTGTGGTTTTGATTTGCATTTCCCTGATGATTACTGATGTTGAGCATCTTTTCATGAGTCTGTTGGCCATCTGCATGCCTTCTTTGGAAAAATATTTATTCAGGCCCTCTGCCCACATTTAAATCAGATTATTTGTTTGTTTGGCATTGAGTTGTGTGAGTTCTTTATATGTTTTGGATATTAGTCCCTTATTGGACAAATCATTTGCAAATATATTCTACCATTCAGTAGGTTGCCTTTTCATTTTGTTGATGGTTAACTTTGCTGTGCAGAGCTTTTAAATTTGATATAGTCTAATTGGTTATTTTTGCTTTTACCTCCCTTGCCTGGGAATAACATCCAGAAAAAAATTAATGATACTTGTTTTTAAGAGTTTGCTACCTAAGTTTTCTCCTAGGATTTTTATGGTTACAGGTCTTATATTTAGGTCTTTAACCCATTTTGAGTTTATTTTTGTATATGGTATGAGACGGTAATCCAGTTTCCTTCTTGTGCATGTAGCTGTCCAGTTTTCCCAGCACCACTTATTGAAGAAATTGTCATTTCCTTGTTGTCTCCTTTGTCCTATGTTAACTGACCATGTAAGCATGGCTTTATTTCTGAACTCTCATTTCTGTTCCATTGACCTGTATCTGTTTTTGTGCCAATACCATACTGTTTTGATTACTGTAGATTTGAAGTATAGTTTGAAATCAGGGAGCATAATAACTCTAGCTTTGTTCTTCTTTCTCAAAATTGCCTTGGCTATTCAAGGTCTTTTGTAGTTCCATACAAACTTAAGTGTTATTTGCTCTAGTTCTGTGAAAAATGCCATTGGTATTTAGATAGGGATTGCATTGAATTTATATATTGCTTTGGGGAATATGGCCATTTTACCAGTATTAATTCTTCCTATCCATGACCACGAAATACCCTTGCATTTATTTGGATCATTTTCAATTTATTTCACCAATGTCTTATAGTTTTCAGTGTACAGGTTTTTCATCTCCTTAGTTAAACTTATCACTAGGTATTTTTTTTATTGGTAAGCAGGCTTTGAAATAACTCACTTAGACATGTATAGCTAAAACATTTTTCCCAAGAAAAAGGTAAACTCTTACCATCCCAAGTAAAATCTCAAAATCTAGGTCCTGGTCCTCTCTTTTCATAGGGCAAAAAAGCAGGAAGTTAGATGAGAAAGGAAGAATATCTTTTTTTTAAGTTAGAATAATTATTATAAGACAAAGATGCTGGAAAAGACCAGGGCCTAATTTTGATCTAGCTGTGAAGAGTGGATAAAGAGTTAGGGATACCCAGGCTCGTGCGTAAGCAGGACATGACATCAGGAAGAATGTCAAAGGGCAATAAGGAGGCCGGCAGCACTTGTCCTGACCACCATGTCCAAACCTGTCTGATACACTTATTGTAAGTAGCCAATAGAAGGAAGCAATAGCATGTGGCTGTGTCCATGGCAATCACCTAAGAATCATTCTCATTGCTCCTTCCATCCTCTCTCTCAGTCCAGCTTCCCAAGGTCTGGCCCTCTTCTGAATCTTCACCTTCACGGAAGATAGAATTGAGTAGCTATGAGAAAACTGGGCTTTAATGCCATAGTTCTAACCTCTGGGTGCACATTAAAACCATCTGGGGAATTTGTAAAACTCCCAATTCTGAACCCAGATCCCAAACCAATTAAATGAGGATTTTTAAGTGTTAAACCAGGTATTAGTCCACACAAATGGCTTAAAATCAGATGGCCTGAGTTCAAAGTCTGGCAAAACCAATTACCTATTCTCTCTAAATCTGTTTCCCCATCTGTAAAACGGTGATAACCAAAGTGTCTAATTTATAAGATTGTAAGGATTAAATGAGTTGATTCACTTTGTAATCTCAGCACAGTTTTTAAACATTAACTCTTAACATCAAGTTTCTTCTTTGAGGCAAGTAGTGATTCTACAACATTTTGCTATGCTGATGGACAGTGACTGTAAAGGGGTTTATAGGGGAGAGCCTAGTAAACATAATATTCGTCATGTAAGTGTAGATTAGTGATAGAAAAGAAAAAAAAAAAAAGGGCAGTTTCTGTGTTTTAACCTCCAACGAGTTCTACACAAGGGTATAAAGGGCATATAAAAGTGTAGGCAAAGGGTCTGTTTGTGTTTATACAGAGGATCAAAGCCTAATTGGATTACCCCGAAAATGAACTAAGATATGATATGAAAAAGAACTTCCAACATCTGCACTCTCTGGAAGACTCATGCCAGAAGATGATCATCAAAAAACCCCAACAAAGATCTACGCACTGCTACAGCTGTAGATGCACTCATCCCACCAGTTCCTGGACTTGCCATGGGAATGAGGAAGGAGATATCTAAGCTGGCCTGTGCATACAGTAAAACAACAAAATTGGACTGGATCTATACTGTTGGAACTCAACCAAGAATTTGGAGAAGTGCAAATTGTAGCGCTCCAAAGTCTTACAACTACAAACTATTTACTGTTAAAAGAACATATGGCATGTGAACAATCCCCAGGAATGGGTTGTTTTAATTTGTCTGATTTCTCTAAGACTGTTCAAGTTCAGTTGGACAATATCCACCATATCATAGATTTCACAAATCATTCACAAATGCCTAAGGTGCCTAACTGGTTTTCTTGGTTTCACTGCAGATGGCTGGTAATTACAGATATGCTTTGGTTATGTAACTATACTCCTATTATGTTAATGTGTGTGTGCAATTTAAGTAGTAGCTTAAAACCTGTACATGCTGAAGTTACTCTACAAGAAGATATATCAAAGAAATAATCAATCTTCCCATGTTTTCTTCCGCCTGCTACTTCTATAGCTTTTCTTCTTCCTTCCTAATTACAACCCTTAAATAGAATTCGTGCCTCATATCAAATTTACCGAGTATCATAATTCTTCCAAGTGGTAAAGATACCTCAAGACAAATGCTGGGCATAGAAGCCACAGGGCATAAATATGCAAAGAAGTAAAAAGCTAACTTTTTCAAACAATAAGGCTTCTCTCTCACTCACCAACTTCACATTTCCCTGTATGGCCCCGGAAGATGACTGGTTAGCCAGAGACGGGTAAGATTCCTCAAGGGAGGAACAACGTAAGACAGGCACAGTCGCAGGAGGGCCTTCAAGTGAGAAATTGGGGATCAACAGAGGTGAGGCTTAGAACCTCACCCCCCCGTTGTGAGAGAAATGTTCTGCATACGTGGATGTTTTATTGCCCTGGTCTAGCTTGGATTAACACATAGTCTACAGGCACACACCTGATCATCTACATGTGCTCTCTTACAACACTAAACTATGTTTTCTACCTTTATCTTGTATCTACCTACCACTTCAGCATTTTATTAAAAATAATAATAATAAAGAGAGAAAAGTGGTATCCACATATAAATCAAGTATAAAAACCAAATGAGTGTTCATATTTGAACTGACTGTTTAGAGTTCATAATGCATGAGCAAAACCGAAAGTTTCTGTGATGACTGCCCTTGTACTGTTCACTATGTAACTTATTCATTATGTAAGAATTTGTTCTACATGTAAAAACTTGTTTGTTATGCCTCAGAAGATTGGAGACTGACAAAAATTAGGCTTGGGGTGGATTAATGATTGTGCATTGAGCATTGACTCCCCTATACAGAATTTTATTGTCGTTAACAACCATTTGATCAATAAATATGAGAGATGCCCTCACAAAAAAAAAAAAAAAAAAAAGGACAGACTTCCAATGGTAAAATAAATTAGTAACCGGGATGTAATGTATAGCATAAGGAATATAGTCAAGATATTGTAACAGCCTGGTAGGGTGATAGCTGGAACCTAGAATTATGTATATAAATGTTCTACCACTGTGTTGTACACTTGAAACTCATGTAATGTAATACTGTGTGTCAACTACCCTTCAATAAAAAATAATTATTTAAAAAAAAAAAAAAAAAAAAAAGAAGTTTCTTCTTTGCTTCCAGTTTGGAACTTCAGTGCCTTCTTACTACGTAGCTTTTCCTCATCCTCTGTGCCTTCCAAGTTGCTTTAGGCAGTGTTCTGGGCACTGCCTCTAACTCCAGGCCATGTAGTTGGCACCCTGCCTAGGCTCACCCCGTGTAGGCTCACCCCTGCCTCCAGCTAGGGCCATGACACAGGCATTGAAAGGTCTAACATTGAAGAACATACAAAAAGAGGATATATACAGGTAGGATGGCCAACCATCCCAGTTTGCTCAGGACTGAGGAGTTTCCCAGGATACAGGAATTCCAGTGCTAAAACTGGGACAGTCCTGGGGATCCTGGGATAGTTGGTTACCCTAGATAGAGCATTTTTTAATTCAGGCAGGAGTTATCTTTAAGGGAGTCAACTGACAGGAAGTTAGGGTCTCAGAGTTAGACTACCCCCTGGACATGGATGAGTTTGAGAAGAGAACCCACTACTAGAGCAAGGCAAGACCCCAGTCCAAGAAACATCAGGCCAGTGCCTTTTAAGAGATAGAAGAGACCAGCCATCAAAAGAAAAGAAATCCTCCCATTTGCAACAATATGGGTGGATCTACAGGGTATTATGCTCAGTGACATAAGCCAGGTGGAAAGAGACAAATACCAAATGATTTCACTTACTTTTAGAGTATAAAACAAAGCAAAGCCGAAGGAACAAAATAACAGTAGACTCACTGACACAGAGAAACTAGGAGTTAAGGGGAGGGGCTGAAGAGGTGGGGAGGGAGGGAGAAGAGGATTAAGGAGCACAATAATTTGCAATCACAATATAGGTTGGTCATGGGGACGGTAGTACAGCACGGAGAATACAGTTAATGATTCTGTAACATCTTATTACCTTGATGGACAGTGACTGCACTGGAGGGGGTGAGGACTCAATAACATGGGTGAAGGTCGAACCACTGTGTTGTGTATCTGAAACCACCATAAGATTGCCTACCACTGATACTTTAATTTAAAAAAAAAAGAAACCAGTTAACAAAATCAGAATTCAAAAAGGCAATATTACAAAGCCAAGGCCCAATTAGCCTGTACATGATATGAGTTTTGAGCTAAAAATGCTTAAATCTCTAAGATTTGAACAAGACTAAACTATCCGTGGAAATCTTAGCCCCAAGGAAAAGAAAAATGCAGATGCTGGCTGAAGCACTCTAACGTGCATCATCTACTCACAACAGCTTCCTTTTTTTCTAACATTTCAAAAATACTGGTAAAATACACGTAATATAAAAATGACCTTCTTTACCAGTTTTAAGTGTTCTCTGTAGCATGAAGTACCTTCACACTGCTGTGCAACCAATATCCAGAACCTTTGGTCTTGTAACACTTAAACTCCATACCCACTGAACAAATTCCCCATCTCCCCATCTCCCCAGCCCACAGCCCCTGGCAACTACCATTCTACTTTCTGTTTCTATGATTTTGACTACTCTAGATACCTTATATAAATAAAATAATACAGAATTTGTCTTCTTGTGACTGGTTTATTTCACTTAGTATAATGTCCTCAAGGTTCATCCATGTTGTAGCATGTATTAAAATGTTCTCCCTTTTTAAGGCTGAATAATATTCTATTGTTTGTTTATACCACATGTTTATCCATTCATGCATCAATAAACATTTGGATTACTTCTACCTTTTGGA
The DNA here is from genome assembly GCF_030020395.1 of Manis pentadactyla. NCBI lineage: Eukaryota > Metazoa > Chordata > Mammalia > Pholidota > Manidae > Manis > Manis pentadactyla. The sequence continues at coordinate 116,564,507 of NC_080025.1, forward strand.
TATGATTAATGCTGCCATGAACATAGATATACAAATATCTCTTCAAAACCCTGCTTTTAATTATTTTGGATAAATACTCAGAAGTGGAATTGCCTTGATCTCTTCTTAAGCTCTCACTCTGTCCTTCACACCTCCTTATAGGGTTCACAAAGATTCTGTGCCTTTTCTCAGGGTGGCAAGAGCCTGCTACCCTTCCCACGGAAGAGCCCTCCCCTGATACCACTACAATGGCTATAGGTGTTGCCTCTTTTATACCTTCAAACTCTTGGGCTTGGCATATTAATTTCTCTCTGCATGATCATCCATTCATTCATTTATTGAAGAAATATATATTATGAGTCTGAGGCATGAAGACTGAGAAGATATTGGTCTAGTGAAAAGTAGAGGGAAGGACGAGCCTTCAAGGTCAAGCAAATGGCATATGTGAAGAATTATCCACAGTTTACCTCCTCTCACCTTCCCTGATTTTTTACTACATGTTCTCCTACATCAGTCCGCACATCTTTTGACCTTAGTCAGTGACCTCAACCTGTTACCCAGAAAAGGGCTCTCCTTGGCTCTTCTCTGACCAGGACAGCCTCCCCACCAATAGTGTCCATCTCACCTCCTCCACTAGCCTCACATTTGCTTATTCCTGACAACTGACAATGGGTGCTCTATGAATGCATTGACTCCTGGAAACAGTGATTCTTCCTCTTTGCTCTCCTGTGGACTGGGATAGGTTCTTTATCATGCCTCAGTCTTTTTAGTTAGACAAGAACTACTGCCAGTGCAAAGGTCCCCTTGGAAACTCTTGCCCCTTATGGGGAAAAAAAATCCCATGATCATTTCATTTCCTCTCTCTCTTTTTCTCCCAAAATTTCCCCTTTAATAAGTCAGATAGGCAGCCTGTATAACAGATACTTTGCAGTATGTACCATTAAAAACAATTCCTACAATCACCCATAAGTTTTGTCTTTCAATGACAGAGGAAACTTTCTACAAGAACAAAGCACCAGCTGGTATGTTGCTGGTCACATTTATAGGGCAGCATCTTGGCTTAGAATCACATCCTCTAGTCTTCTCCTCTCTAACAGATCAAGAAAACTTATAGAAATTGGTTTATTACCTTTATCATTCCAGTGTTCATGGATATTTTTAACTATTGATTTTTTTATTGTGCCAAAATATTCTTCAAGCAAAATGAAACAGTAAAGCAGATATATTTTCTATTTATGGTTCTTTAAGGCTAAAAATGAAGAAGGAAGTAGTTTAAAGTTGACTTTCAACTTGCTGTGTAAAACTTCATCAAAGTTTCCAAAATGCAAATAAAATTTCAAATGGCTGCAATTAGAATTTAAGACAATGATCTGTTCACATAAAAAGATGCTCAGCATCACTAATCATCAGGGAAATGCAAATCAAAACCACAATGAGTTATCACATCACATCAGTCAGAATGGCTAGTATCAACAAGGTAAGAAATAATGTGTTGGCAAGGGTGTGGAGGACAGGGAACCCTCATGCATTGTTGGTGGGAATGTAAATTGGTGCAGACACTATGGAAAGCAGTATGGAGGTTTTCCAAAAAACTAAATATAGCAATATCATACTAACCAGTAATTACACTTCTGGAAATTTACCTGAAGAAAACAAAATCACTAACTAGAAAAGATATATGCACTCCTATTTTTACCACAGCATTATCTACTATATCCAAGATATGGGAGCAACCTAAGTGTCCATCCAGAGATGGACAAAGATGTAGTACATATATACAACTGAATATTACTCAGTTACATAAAAGGAATTAAATATTGCCATTTGGGACAACATTGGTGGACCTGGAGGGTATTATGCTAATTGAAATGAGACAGAGAAAGACAAATACCATTGATTTCACTTTTACATATGGAATCATATAAAATAAACAAAAGAGATATAGAACTCACATAAACACAGAGAAAGACAGGTGGTTGCCATAGGAAAGGGTATGGGGAATGAGTAAAAAAGGTGAAGGGTATAAATAAGTACAAACATCCAATTATAAAATATTTTAGTTACAGGGATGTAAGTATAATGTAGGAAATATAATAAATAATATACTAATAACTTTATATGTTGATGGCAACTACACTTAACATAGTGAACATTTCAGAAAGAATATAATTGTTGAATCATTATGTTGCATGCCTGAAACTAATATTGTATACAGCTATATTTCAGGTTAAAAAAATGTTTTTTAAATAGATTTACTTTCTCTGGGGAAAAAAGTCTGTTAATTCTAGTGCATAGACCGCCATCTACTGGACACTTGCGATATAAAACTAGTTAAGCTGCTCTAGGACTAAGGGCATAACTGGAGCAGGAATTAAAAGAAAATACATTACAAATGTTATTAATTTTTTTATAAAGATAAGTACTTGTTGGATGCTTGGAATAAATAAGTAGAATATTAAGTCATATCAATATTCTACTTGGAAATACTCATTAAGGAGTTTTCATTTCTACCAGCAGAATAATGTTTGTTGCCACTCTGGTAAATATAGAACCATTGCATTCAGTCTAATAAAATGACTTTCAAGTTATGTTTCCTTAATATGGCCAGAGAGCATAGTGAACTCATATCATGCTTCATGTGGTAGAGTAAAAGTAGATATGTGGAACTTCCCTTTTTTTTCCAAAACATCTTAGAATAAGACATTCTGTCTAATCACACATTCTAAAAATATACATTATAAGTGTGTGTACAATTATGTACACTTATAGAAGCTTACATATTTTTAAAGAGTTGAGCTCAATCACATTCATAATGCTGAACTTTTCATAAACAAAGTTTAATCTTCATTTCAGAAGTCAGTTCAGGGTTTTGTAGTACCTTTGCGATCATTACTGTGAACATTATTTTTGTACAATATTGTGAAATATACACAGTTGCAATTTGACTCAAACTTTTTTACTCTGTATAGATAAGTGCTATCCTTTGATTGCATGGCAGAAAAATACATGAGTTTTGCATTTTAAAACATACAAAGTAACTAGTTCTGCATATTTGACACACTTAGGGGAGTGTCAAGGGTGGGGCTTTTTTTGTGCAGTAATTTTGTTATAAAGCAGACATTTGGAGTAGGGCAGGCTTAAGCGTTGAAAACATAAAATTCATTACAGACATTACAACCAATCTTTTTATGTCACCTGTCATTTTTCTATTTAATATGGGTTAGATCTTGCCCTGCATATGTACCTTTTTAGAGATCTTTTCAACAACACTGTAGTAAATTGCTCCCAGTCACCTTAAATCTTAAAAAGTATGTGCATGAATGTATTTATGTATGTGTGTGAATATGTATGTATAGTGTGTGTGTGTTGTTATTGAAGGAGTCAATTATCTGGCAATAGCAGTTAAATTAAAGTGTCCTTTCTGATGCCAATAATATAAATCAAGACTTTACATGACAATGAAAAGAGTTAGTGGGTTTAATTTTAACCACAAGAGCACAAAGGAAGGTATACTTAATGATAAATAATCTGGAGTGAATAAAAATGAAACGAGGTTTCTATTAAAAAATCCTTGAGTGTTTTCAGGGTAGAATTTAAGAAAGTCTAGATTTTTAAAAAGCTAAAATTTAAGTTAAATAAAATTAAAAGAAAATGTCTAAGTACTTATCTCCATAACAAATAGAAAATAATATATTTTAGTATTTCATGAGACTTCTAGTTGTTTTTTTTTAATCTGAACTCTCAAATGTACAGAATAAGCTTAGAAAAATAACTGTAGGGGTTAGGTTTTGAAATTCACCCTTAGTAAGCATTACAGTGTTCTCAATGTTTCTTCATGTCTTAATCCTTGTTTTAGAACCAAGAAAAAAATATCTTTGCTTTACCTTAATTCAACTGAACCAGACCTACTCAGCCAAAACTTGAGAGAAAACACACCTATGGAACAAATTGTAAAGCACTTGTATGGTGAATTCCAGCAAAAAAAAAAAAAAAATGGAACTGATGAATGTGGAATAATAAGAGTAATATACAGCCAATCAGCATAAAAAGCAAAAGTATACTGGTAAATACAACCCCCAAATTCATCAATAAATGCCCATGTTCCCATACTCTGTAAATGTTTACTGTCCAAGATGGTAGCCACTACACACATGTGGCTATTTAAATTTAAACTAATCTTACACTATGTAAAATTAAAATTTAGTTCATTAGTCTCACTAGCTACATACATTTCAAGTGCCGCAGTTATTGAACAGTGCATATATAAACATTGCCATCATCATAGAAGCTCTATTAGACAATTCTACATAAATCATTAAAATCCTATTTTAGTTCTGTTATAACATTAGATTTTTTAAATAAAAGAATACCCATACTCTTCCAATTAACAACCGTTTTATTTGCTAGTTTGAGTGACCATATTGAAAACATCAAAATAAAATTGGCATATATATTCATTGCTTTACAAAGATATTTCATGGGTTGCTAGAGTTAGAAAGGACCTAGAGATAAGTAAGAAATGCCATCACCCTTATTTACCAATGAGGGCTCTCAGAGAGATTCAAAGAGGAAAACACCTCACACAAGGTCACTGGAGCTATTTGACTCCACGACTAGAAATCAGCCTCTGACACCAAGTGCTGTTTTGCAGTCTGCATACCAAAGAGTAAGCTATTGCTACCCCAGGACTATATTGTAACCAGTATGAATCTTACAAGGTTACAAGAAACTACACAGAATAAAAACATGGAGGTTCTCTTAATACACTTCGTGAAACATTTAGCAGTACTCAAAATTAACACTAGGTGTCAGATCACTAGATTTGAAAAGTTAAACCTGATGAACTCAGAGTTTTTATGTATTTGATCAAATATTGTCTCTCTTCCTAAATTCATTATAAAATTATATTGCATGGTAAAGGAGTTTTGCTTGGCTTGGCTGTCTCTGTAGATTGGAGCAATATAATCAGTCAGTCCCTACTTCTGATTTGTGATACAAGATAAAAGTAATACTTATTCTTCATAAGTCTAAACTGATTTTTGTTAATTATTTGGGGGCTTTTTTTTATTGTTCTGCTCTGCATTTGAGAAAAAAACAAAATAATCAATGCTTAACTGTAAAGAGACTCAAAGTGGCATTATACCACTTTAAGATGATATAAGATACTCATCTTAGGATGTGTGCTTAATGTTTGAAAAGTGACACAGTTCCAATGCAAATATAAAAGTCTTTCCTTTAGATAATCTAAAGAAAAAGACACAAATGTAAGTCCAAAAATAGAGATTTTATCCCATCTAGCCGAAGACAACATAACAGGAAGACTAGGGAAACAAGAAACATTGCAACAAAGAAAGGAGAGAGCTCATGGCAGTGCACATTAGGAGATGGGTTCTAACATGAGGGGCAAGTGGCAGAAAAGACTGAATCCAAAGCCAGCTCAGGTTCTGAAGGGCAGAGTGAAGAGGCGCTTGGCAAGAGAAGGTAACAGGAAGGAGTGTGGGTAGAGATAAGGTCTACAATCTAGCTAGCCATGAGTCTGCTTCTCCCTCTGAAGATGAGAACTTGATATAAAGGAAATCAGAGGACAAAGTCAAGGAAAGAGGCAATAGAATTAGAAGACCTTCAAAGAAAAATTAACCCATTGTTAAGTCTGGGGAATATGGGAAGAGTGAGACTAAAGAAATCAGAGTTCAGAGCATAAGAGAAATTAAAATGAAAATATTCAAACCAAAATACGTGCATATGCTCTCACTTTAGTGTTTGAGAAGAAAGGGAATTCCACAACCAGTGACAAAGTCAACTTGACTTGATAAATTTTGCAGCAGATCATGCCACTCATGCCCCTATTCTCTGACAGCGGCCTTCCTGGAAACAGTGCAGGCGCCTCAAGCATATCACACAAGCTGCTTGGGCTTGGGCTTATGTCCCAGTTGCCTGACAGCCTACGTGATCTCCTGAGCCATTGCAGGTATTGCAGGAAACAGGTCATGCAGTTCAAAAGAGCAAGTGAACAAAGCTTGCCTTGCGGGTTATCTTTTAATGCCCTCACCTCTTTTAGGAGCCCATCTAAAGTCTGTTGATCATTTCAATGGGCCTTACCATAGCTACTACTATCCACACATGACCACATCCCACCAAATCTTATTCCCTCTTGGTTTCAAGTTTCTAGACTAACAAAGAAAAAACAAGGTAATATGCTAAAGCAAAGGTTTGGGGTGCCCTTACAACATGTGAACTTCTGACTACACATAAGGCTGGCCCTGTATCACAAGAGAAAACTCACAATCACATAAAGAACATTTACAAATCGAGGAAATTCAGTTTCCTATGTACAGTTCTTGTATTTATAGGAATCAGATTTCCAATGTTCTCAAACTGATCCCTTTGGCATTGCATTTTAAAAACAATCTCATAAAACTCAGGGAAACCCTGCTGTTTTATGTCTGTGTTCCTAGATTTAGGAAAAGGAAAATAATGTTTAAAAGAATACAGTCATAGCATGAGCAGAATATATTATTTTTCCAGAAGTTTTTAAATTCCATGGAGTGACAGGGTGCCACAGAGGTGCCTTAAGGCCTTTTAGGGGGAAGAATGTGCACTGGCAAGGGGGGAAGTTAAGTAGGTATGGCTTAGGGCCCCATTCCCCCAGTTTCATTCTTCTTTTGTCTGTTTTATATGCTATAGTTCATATACTGGTAAGTGTTTAACAACTGGCTCTCCAGAGAGTACAAAAAGCCCTCACTTGTCATGTTTCCCAATTTCTGTGGTGTTAGTGCTCCACTATAACTAATTTCAAGCTGCCAACATAAGCCTCTGAGTGTAAAATAAGAAGGAGGTGCACATAGTCAGCTCACACAAGTTGGTGCGAGCTGGTTTTCTCCAGCATGCTTTTCACAGCTCATCAATGGATGGGCAAAAACTGGAACTCAGGACCACTACAGTAAAATACAATCCCATTACATCTTCCAAACTACCAAAAATCTTGAGCTAAATTACCCACATAATGTTTAAATCTCATGTGCAAAAATCTGAGTTTGGATCTTCTTTATCAAGATGATTCCAAGGTTTCACAAGTAACAAATAAATGTTCAATTAGATGTGGAATCACATACTCAGGATTTCCAATTTCAGTAGGAGCTTAGAGTTTATGAGTCCAACCATGATTCTTATGCCTAAATCCCTACTGTTTTGATCTTTTACTTTATGAGTAAATACTTACAATGACAAAAAATTTATTACCTCTCAGATTACTCATTACATCTCAGTTAAGAAACACCCTTTCTTAGAGTAAACCAAGAATCTATCACCTTGATGCTCTATTTTTGATCATCAACCACATGGGGCCAAACGGAAAAAGTCAAATATACTTCCACCTTCACATGCTCATGGTGGGAACACGGACATTTCATGGCTTCCCTCCCAGCCGAAGCTCTCCTAGTGTCCTTGACTGTTGTCATGACATGATCTCAAGCCCTGTCAGTACCTAGTCACTCTCAGCTGAGCTTGCTTCAACTGGCTTCTCTCTCTGCTTCTCCAGGCTTGTGGTAAGTGTCACAAGCACCATAATCAGGACCAGTCCCTCCTGTTTACTTACTTTCTACATGGCTGCCACATTATTATACTTTCCACACAAAAGACTTCCTCACACATGCCATTGCCAAGACATATCTACCTCAAACAACCCCCTTTCAACAGGTTCTTGAACCCAAGCACAGAATTTTACATTTATCACCATCTCCTTTAATCTTGTGATATTTGATTCATCAATTCCTCCTGTCAGTACCCATTTGGTTCCTGATTCTTTCAGCCAAGGCATCCCTATTTATTTTCCTGAGATCCAGGCAAAGGACAAAATCATGTGGTACTGTCTGAAATTTCTCTTCTAGGTGCTATCACTCTATTAATCAACATCATTTGGGTATCATTATTCCAAATCCCCTTTGGAGAATTAAAAATTACAGATGGATTTAGTCTTTGCTGTGGGCTCCCAAATGACCGGCAGCTGATCATTATTACGAGCACATAAGGGAGCCAGAACCCACACAGGGGACTGAACTCAAAGCATGTGCCCCCTTGTATCAGTGCGACACTCTTCCTTCATTCATAGTGTCAGAAAAAGAAAGGACAGGGGAGAGAAGACAGGTTTTCTGCTGCCTAATCTCCGTCTAAGTGTGTGTGTGTGTTTCTTATTTCTGGTACATGAACTCTGTAATTTTAAGAAAAGCCTAGATAAGTCCCAGATAAATGAAATCATCCATTCACAATGCAGAGCAGTTTCTATCATGCCAATAACATTCTAGCACCTTTTATGAACCACAACTTTTCATTTGAATATTTAGAAGACTCTTCTTTGAAATCAACACCAAACAGAATAACTGTTAGGGTAAGTCAGCAATTTGCACTGTCTCAGGGGAGTCGCATGTGACCAGCAGCTAGAATGAAGGCAGCAGTTTGAATTCCCATTAGTATCAAGTACATGCTACACAGTAGATCTGATCCGTTGGTAGAGTACCTATAGAAAGCTCTAAAACTACTCAAGGGTTTCAGCTAGAGAGTTCAAAAGTCTGAGTGGATTTTCTACCACTTGGTAGCACTGATTCTACAGCGTAGTTGCCCTCAGTTCAAGAAAACTCTTGCGTTTGGGGGTTGGGGCCAGGTAAACTCTGAGACTAGTCTGAGGCGTTGGGTTCAAGTGCCTTGTTCATAGCAGTCCTTCAGATCCTACACACCCAATAAATACAGGCTGTGGCTTATGATGAGAAACTCGGTACTCTTTACAGGATACCTAATTGTTCTACTGTCCCTAATAGTAATAATACTTTGCCATCTAAGTGAAAAGAAAAGTTAAAAACTCAAGCTTAACCCTGTGACCTATCTAGCTCTCTAAAGTGGAAGTTGAATGATGAGCATAAAGGCAAAGTAATCCTCAGATGGACACATTTCAAAAGTTACAGGAGGTAATGTTGTTCCTGGATAAAGGAAGGAAGTGAGTATAGCCCCTTGGGGGCTCAGTCAGGGAGATTTGGGGAAATTCAGTCTAGGAAACATGGGTAGTCCCAGAGGAATGCTTGTCAAGGCCAGTGCCAATCTGGAGAGGTAAAGAGGAACACATTTGAAATTCCCCTGGAAGTTGAAACTATAAAATAGCCACAGATTTTTGTTGAGTGTGTAGTAAAGGGGAGATAAGGAAAAGTTTAGAAAAGGATGGAAGTATCATTTTATTCAGTTTTCATATTTTCACTAAACTCATGAAGTAATTATTTTTTAACCATTTTACTAATGATAAAACTTAAGTCTCAGAAAGGTTGAGAGACTGGCTCAAGATCACAACTAGCAAATAAAGAGTCAGAATTCAAAAATTGAGGTATTTTCCATCCCCCAAATCCATGCTTTCCCCAAACAAGAAAGAAGAGAGATATGAGGAAAGGAGAATGGGAAGGACACTAAATGTTAGTTGAGTTCTTAACATAGACCAAGTACTATATTAGGCACTTTACATGTATATTTATTATGTAGTCTTTACAACAACAGATATGGTTGGTATTTTTGTTCTGCTTTACATCTGTACCTGGTTTCTTCTGTAAGTCTGAGGGTCCCACAGCACAATAACCCCCACCTGTCACTGTTCACTCAGCCCCAGAATTTCCTCCCTGATCTGCTCATGATTGTTGGCCAGTATCTAAAATATTTAAAACCCAGACCTATGGATGTCTCTAGTGCTACAACTCAGGAGAGCCATCTTAAGGCTAGGAAATATCATAATTGACACCAAAAGCACATTGCTCCTGGTGCTGCGTCGAAGATTGTAGGCCATGAACAACTGGAGCAGAAAGCCCAAAGGGCTTCTCCCGCACCACTACAGGGTATTGTTCCTGTTTCATCTAAGGCTGTATTTCTGCCACCACCATGCTGCACATCCCTGAGCTCAATCAAGCAAGAGCGGAGATATCTCCCTCCTCTCTCCTAGTGCAAAAGTTCAGACAAGGTTCAGGCTAACCTTACAGCCCTTTCAAGTGGTTCACATAGAAATCTTACTAAAGCAAAAGCAAGCTCCTCTTCATTTCCCCCAACCAGGAATCATGACCAGCCCAGTGGTCCTCTCTGTCTATCTCATCATTATTTTAGGAGTTGTATCATCTATCCTTGTCCTTGGGCCTTGTTCAAGGCAAGCCTGGTCCATTCTGATAGGTTTGCTGACTTGAATCATAGAAAGAATGAAATTGACTCACTCCCCTCCCAGAAGTCTTTTGGGCTCATTATACAAAATTAAAATTACCTACTCTATTCCCAAAGAGTTAATTGCTCATCTCACAGGTGAAGGAAAAAAAGCTTGCTTCCCTTATTTGTCTCCCTATACAGATGAAGAAACTGAAGCTCAGAGAAGTTTTAACAAAGAAAGAAGAGGAGAAAGGAGAAAACATACTTAAAGTTCTGTCAGTTATTGAGTGAGAAAGCAGAGATTCAAAACCATGTCTGATTCCATGATGCCATGTGCCTCAAAGAAAGCAATTCTCTGAGGTTTTAAATGTGGAACATCCATTCTCAGGGTGCTTCCCCTGGGAACCCAGCCTCCATGATGTGAGCAGCCCTAGCTGCATGGAGAGGCCACAGGTGGGTGTTGGGAGTTCACAGTCCCAGCTGAGTCCAGCCTCAGTCATCCCAGCCTGAGTGCCAGGCATGGTCCCTGCACAGGATTCCAGTCATCCTCAGCTGTGCGCATCTTCCCAGCTGAGGTCCCAGACACCATCCCTGCTTGTGCCCTGAATTCCTGACCACAGAACCAGTGAGCACAGAACGAGTGAGATGGCTGCTACTTCACCCCCACACCCTGAAGGGTGGTGTGACTTGTTACGCAGCAACAGATAACTGGAGAAATTCTTCAGGAGGGCTAGGAGATCAAAGACCTAAAAAGCAAGGTTTTTGGTTACCTTATACAAACAGCATCAAAATGCTGGAAAGTGCATTCTGTCATATAAGTCATCCAAGTGTGGGGCTTTCCCATAATTTTTGGCTGAGAGACTCAAAATACACATTACTAGGTTATTGTTAACTGAGTATTGTTCATGGCTGGGCTGGGAAAACCTTTACTGGCAACAGTGGAACATTTGGATATGGAATTCTCTGCCATGGAAAATATACAAAAAATTCTTTAATGAAAAACACTGATCATCTGGGAAAAGCTTTATCAGTATCTTACTGAGGCTTTCCATCTTCTTAGGGGTGAAAAGTTTTCTCTTAGGTCTCAGTTACATCCAGAACTTTCAATAAGTAGTCCCTTATGCAGAAAACAGAAAACAGCACAGAAAAGAAACAGTGCAAATTGTGGAAAGGAGTAGATCAATCTATGACATGTAAGATAGTGACCCATATACATGAGATTGACGTTCACATTTGTTTCAACATAGTATGTCACACATATATGTTATGTGTGTGTGCCTGAATTTATGATTATGAAGCAAAATAAACAAAATGGCCTTCTACTATTAAATCTCTTGGTTTTGTAGAACTAAAACATATGGATAATATTTTTGGTAGCCCTATTTTCATTTTCTCTATCACAGTAGCAAGCAGTTTAAATCAAGCAGCACATAGAACCTTGTACATTTATAGACTTGTAACCATATATATTCATTTATAGACTAGTTTAATTCATTGACTCTGCTATAACAATACCATAGACTGGGTAGCTTATAACAACAAAAACTTATTTATCACTGTTCTGAGGCTGGAAAGTCCAAAATCAAGGTGACAGCAGATGTGGTATCCAGTGAAAGCCCACTTCCTGGTTCACAGATGGCCATCTTTTCATTGTGTCCTCACACAGAGGAACGAGTAAGGGTGTTCTCTGGGTTGTCTTTTATAAGGGCACTAATATTCTTGAGGGTTCCACTCTAATAATCTAATCAAGATTGCCTGAAGGCCTCACCTCTAAATACCTTCACATTGAGGAATAGATTTCATCATAGAAATTTGGGGGACACACAAAAATTTCAGTCTATAGCATAGACTGTTTTCCATAGCCAAACACTTATTCATGTATTCATTTATTGACAAGATATATGTTGAACACCAATTATGTGTCAGGCATGGTTCTAGGTATGGAGATAAAAATGGTGGATCCCTCACCTCATTAAGCTTATGTTCTAAGGGACAGAGTTAAGTGATAAACAAGTGAATAACAGAATCTCTGGCCTCTGAGGATTCAAGTTAAAAATAGGTTAGACCTAAAGAATGCTGACACATGGGCTCACACACCAGTGATGAACACATTTGCCCCTCAGCTGTCTAGACTACCTTTCTTCTCCTGAGCAGCTTGGTCTCCCTTTAAGTGCAACCCCTTCATGAAGTTCCTGCCAACCTCTTTTCATGGAAACCAAGAGGCGAGAGAGCCTCCTCTTCTTCACCATGCTGCAGTTGGGGACGTGGTAATATGACTAAGATGTAGCAAATCAGGACTTTGATTCTTGATTGACAGACTCCTCGAAGGTCTCAATTCCTCACAGGTCTCAATAGTGGCAGGCTAACCAGGGAAGGACTACAAAGAGGATCTTGCCATGTGTGATGGTTAATTTTATATGTCAACTTGGCTAGCTTATGGTAGCCAGATATTGGGTCAAACATTATTCTAGATGTTTCTGGGAAGGTTTTTTTGATGAGATTAATATTTAAATGAGTAGAGTTTGAGTAAAGCAGATTATCCTCCATAATGTGGGTGTACCTCATCTAATCAGTAGAAGACCTTAATAGAAAGAAAAACCTTCTCAGGGCCTGACGTCTCCCAGAGAAAGAGGGAATTATGCCAGCAGACTGCCTTTAGACTCAAACTGCAACGTCAGCTCTTCCCTAGGTCTCCAGTCTGCCAGACCACCCTGATTTGAACTTGCAGCCTCCACAATCATGTAAATCGATCTCTTAAAGCAAATCTTTCTACAGACACACAGATGATGTATAGATAGATAGATAGATAGATAGATAGATAGATAGATAGATAGATAGATAGATAGATAGATAGATAGATAGTAGATAGATAGATCTCCATCTCTCTCTCCCCTCCTCCATCCCTCCCTCTCTCTCTCTCTCTGTCTCTCTCTCTCCCCTACTGGTTTGTTTCTCTAGAGAACCCTGACTAATACTCCATGGTTTCTTCAACCTAGACTTTCAAAGTCCCATGTTTCTTCCTCTTCCAAGCCTGCATTGACATGCCCACCTCTCAAATTTTGATAACATGATAGTCCTAATTAAAGAAAAAAACTGATGAGCAATCACACAGACTGGTATCATAAAAATATAAATTGTATTTTACAAAATCCACCCATTTCAACTTATACACCAGTCCAGTGAACTTCCTTCCGCTCATGATGGACAGAGCAGCCTGCAGCCATGCACCTTGGCTGACACAGGAAAACTGTAGCTTTTGTAACTTGTGGTCTCTCCAATATTTTTTGCTTAATATCTTTTGCCTTTTCTTCCCTGAAGCTTTTCCCAGTCTCTTCATGCCTCCAGTAAATCACATACCTACTCAGAACATTTTTGGTATGCTTTCATTAATTCTGGTTAGATTTATGTGTTATGATTAAAGCTTCCCCGTCTCCCCAGCTAAGTCCTTCACAGCAGAGATTATGCTTTACTCTCCCTCATGCCACCCACAGTGACCCTTTGGGGCCCTACCTGTGATGGCTGCTCAGTGATGGTTTCTTGAGGGGTAGAAGTGCAATGCCTTATGCAAGACCACCTTCCAGTTTGAGAATTATATTACCTGTGGTAGTAGTGACTAATTGATTTATAGAGCATCTTTCTCCCAATGAATTCTAAACATTTGAACACATTATTTCATACATGCAAGGTAATTTTTGTCTATTTACAAGTAGAAATCCCACAAAGACTAAACATTACAGTGACTTTTCCATGGTCAGAGTCAGTCCAAGAAAAGGGAACACACTTGTCTTTATTTTTAGTAAGTTGTGTTCTTCTGATACTAGTCTGTGTGGTTGACTTACAGCTTTTTTCTTTAATTGGGACATGCGGGTTTTTTTGTCAATATGTGGGATGAAGATTGAAAAAGAGGCTGGAATGTCCGCCCCTGTATCCCTGACTGATGAGAGGAGAAAGAGGCGAGTGGGGGGGAGTGCAAAACATAGGCCGGGCATTCGAAGCTATCCAAATCTGTTCAGGCCAGGAGACAGACATCACCACAGCAGCCAGAAGGAGACTAGGTGCATCCTCTCTCTCACTTCAACTCCATGTATTGCTATGCATTAAGGAAATCAGGCAAAGGACTGAGGCAAGTGGTAAAGGTTTATGAGCTGACCATAGACAGCTAAGATGTGATATTTATTCAGCACATCAATAATTATGACCTCTTTTTCAATTCCTCTTAAGCAAAATGGTAGTTTTAAAGCATTCCTAATCAGGCAAAAATGTTTCCAAGGCAGCTCCCATTTTTAATATTTTCCATGAGGCTGAAGTTTAGTAATCACAGAACAAGAGGTTGCAGATATGAATATGTTTCTTACTTGAATTTGTATTTTTTTAAGTTTTAGAAGCTGGTAAAGGGAAGTAGCAACCAAACAGGAAACAGAGCTAAGAGACTATAATTTAAATTTTAAGTATAAATTGCTACCTGCTATTGACTCACAATTTAAATTTTAATTAACAATTTATTAATTATACAAATTATTAATTATATGGCAAAAAGATAAAAGGATCAAGTTGATGAAAATTGCTAGGGCAGAAGCTAAGTAATAATGGCATGATGCTCTTATGAAGACACAAAAAAGGAAAACTCAGCACCCATTGTTTTTAAACTCTCTTCATTGAATTTATTAGAGACCATTAACTGTCAAGCTCAGTTGCAAAAGGCAATGAGACAATAAAGGTAAAATTCAAGGCAGCTGAAAGGGAACTTGGCTTCAAGTGTAACTTTTCCATTAAATTACTATCATCACAAACTCATCTTCACCACAGTTCAAGTTACTGGCTTTTACTATGAGAGTAATGGGCAATGCAGGAAAATTCTTGTTCCACCACAAAGCTCAAAACATGGTGATTATGCTATTTGAATGCCTCATGCACATGAAGAGCAGGAATAAAACCCCATTATGAACAGCTATCTGCATGTGGTGCCTAATAAGTGCTACACAATGTTGAGTTTCTGTTGCTGCTTAGAACAGGGCAAAAATGAGGCCCTCAAATGAAATCCAGCTCTTAAAAGTGCCACTTCCAATTCTTATTTAGGAAATAGAATTTGTACCTGGAATTCAGGTATGTAAGAGCCGCTGGGATCTTGCACAAGTCACTTCACGTGAGATTCACTTGTTCTCACATGCCAAATGAAGATGGTGGTGAGGACAACAATAACAAAAAAATAGTAACAATAGCCAACACTTACATAACCATCTCTGTCTGTCAGGCACAGTTATGAGCAATTCACATGTATAACTCATCAATGCTCAGAACAAACCTAGAGGCAGGAACTAGTATCAACTGCCCTCCCACTTATGGTCTTAGGTCTCAGGCCAACTTAACCTCCAATCTTATAAATACATGGAGCTAATCTCAAGTGGTCGCAGCTAAGAGAATAGGTCTTAAAATATAAGATAGAAAACAGCAGCAGAACTCTAACAGCAGAATGTACATACAATAAAAAATATGTAATTTGGTCTTTTCCCCTGGTTTCTGGTACAGAGTTCCTAAAAAACCCTTGGAATTTCCTTAGGTACTTGGTGATAAGTACCTCTTGTTACTCACAGCCAGCTCCTTTCTACCATACCTGAGTAGATAATTAGGTGATGACTCACAGTGGGGCCCTTAGATAGCTTCAGGGTCAGAGCTTCACCAGAATTCCAAGTACTTGATTAGAGGGTTGGCATTTCAGCCCCACCCCTCACCCTCTGGGGAAGGGACTGGGGGCTGAAGTTCAGGCACCAGTGGCCAGTGATTTAATCGGTCATGTTTACACAATGAAACTGGTAAAAACTCTTGAACAATAAGATCTGGGGAACTTCCTGACTGTTGAACACATAGAGGTGCTGGGAGGGTGAGGCACCCAGAACAGGTGTGGAAGCTCCATACCACCTACCCTGATAACTCGCCCTGTGCATCTCCTCCATTTGGCTATTTCTGAGCTGTATCTTTGACAATAAAACTGTAATTTTAAGAATAGCACTTTCCTGAGCTCCATGAGTAGTTCTATTAAATTGCTGAACCTGAGGAGGAATCACGGGAACTTTTGGATTTACAGTTGACCAGATAGAAGTGTGGGTAGCCTGGGGACCCCATTTGCAGCTGGTGCCTGAAGTGAAGGCAGTCTCATGACACCGAGCCCTTGCCTTGTGTGGTCACCACTAACTCCACGTGATGAGCGCCAGAATTGACTTGAATTCTAGGATATCCAGTTGGTGTCAGAGAAGTGGAAAATTGATTGTTGGAGAAAAACAAAGAATATCCCCCATGGATAACTAATTGGCTAACTCAAGTTCAGGGTCAGAGATGGATTACTCTAAATTGGAGTGGTAAAATTTGCTCTGTTACTTATGAAATAACCTGTATTTCTAGCAGTTAGAAAAAAAAATCACAGAAATTTCTAATTTATGACATACTATAGGACTTTCCCCAATCTTCTTTGTCAAGGTCATCTAACCCTACTTTGAATGAGAGGATACATCACTAATTATAAAGGCCATATTTGAAATTTTGATGAGGATCCTCCATCTTTTGAAAAGTTTATTTAAAGACTCTTTCCTTGGGAGAAAAAAAAGTATATATATATATATATATATATATATATATATATATATATATATGTATGCATGCATGTATATATGTATATTTGGGTGGTGAGAGTAACAAAGATTTCATGTAACCATAAAAATCTACTATAATATGTATTTTAAAGGTGTTCTGTTTACCAACTTATTTAGCTTATTACCAACTGCAGTATTTAGCACTCTAAATGTTTAGTGAAAGATAAAATACCCTTGGCCTTAAGTCAATACTTCTGTTGCTAAAATATTTTGACCAAAGTGGAAAATAAATGTAGGAATGAAGACAAAAAGAAAATGACAGAGCAAAGGTGGGAGAGAGGCAGGGAAAGACAGGGAAAGACAGGGAGGAGAAAATCTGCCTCCCCGAAAAAGAAGGCTTCCTCACTGATCTGTAGTCAGTCTTTTTGTCAGGTATTAATGTGATCTAAGGAAACATCAACCTCTGTTTTGATCTGTTGCTACTGTAGCACCCTGAATTTTTAGGTATTTGCTTGCATTTCAAAACAAAACAATGCTTTGAAGGATGATTGGCCTCCCCTGATCAAAGCAAATTTCATTAGCAGAAATCGCTTGACTTATAGCTGACCTATAAGACAGAACTGGGAAAAAATGTTTAATGTCTGTATAAAAATACCTGCCAAAGGGCTTTCTATAATGTTTATTTTGCTTCAAAAGATAAAAGGAACACTGGGTAGCTCAATAATTCCCTATCTGATTGAAAAACCTGGTACCCAAAAACCATTCAGAAAATTTTCATATAGACTAAAATTAAAACCTTTGAAATGCTACCACAAAAACTGTTAAATTTTACTTGTTAGAACTGAAAATTGTTTAGAAAAACAAGCAGACTACATAGTTAATTCTTCAAAAGCTCACAATTGATAAGATTTTAAATACAGCCAATTCTTGTGATTTAGCAATTGACAATCCAAATCATAGATTTTTTTTAAAGGACCTTGTTTTTCTGAAATATTCTTTCCTTGGCTGTACTTTGGGTATTTTCCTGCATTTAGTCTCAACCACTGAGTTTGGGTGAATAGTGCAAGAAAAAGTTCAGTTCAAATTTCTTACTCAGTCTTTATTTAAATACTTGGTTACTTGATTGGAAAAGTCCAAACCATGACTAACATGGGTTTCCAGATTCTCTGTCTTTATTTTATGTTATTTTGCTACTCTTCTGTTACTGTTTGTTAAGAAAAAAAAAATGTTAGAGTTATTTGTAATGACTCTACAATGGAAAATCTTAAATATTTTCCTACTGAGGCAAAATGCAAGTGGCTTTCAAGTAACTTTATAAAATAGTCAATCAGGATAAATTAAAAAGAAACAAATTCATCAATACAAATGCTGTTTTGCCTAAAATATTCTAGCACTTGCATTTTTCTGTAATTTTATCTTAGTTCTGTACTTTATTTTACCTATTAAAATACAAAGTCTGCTATAAAAATGTTTAGGGTTTGTCTCATTTTATCAACTTTTGCTATATGAACTGTAAATTATCAGTAATAGGAAAGTCAATGACATTTGCATTCAAGTCACTTAACATAATTGTATAAAGAACAAATTTGAGAATTCATAACTGGATAAATTCACTTAAAGATTTCCCACTGCTCCAATAATTAAATTTAACTCAAATTGTAGACCATTAAGAACTCTGAGACCAAAGAAGAAGAAATTCTACCTGTGGACTTTAGCATCAGCTCCTGCCTGAGAATTTCCAGCCAGCCTGCCTACTGATTTGGGACTTTCCCAGCCAGCTCCACAATGCATTAGGTCAATCCCTTTTGAAAAACTAGGATATGTATCTCCTATTGGTTCTATTTCTCTGGTTGAACCCTGACTGACACACTCCCCAACACTTGCCATCTGCCTCCCCACCCCTTCCCATCTAACACATCCCTTTTTCTCTCTGAAAACATTTCCCTTACATCCCACCTTCCAGTCTTCCCTGGCACCAAAAAGGTTAGTATATCATTAAAAAAATCCATTCCTAATAAACTATAAAGCACAACACATTTTAATCTTTCCTACCTGGACTTCCCCCTACTCAACATTTTATTATAGAAAATTTTAAACTACAGAAATTTGAAAATTTCTATACAACCTAGATTCTATTATTAACATATTATTACATCCTTTATTATCTGTCCATCCATGTATCCATCTACTCATCTATCAATGCATCTTATTTTTTTATACATTTCAAAATAAGTTGCCAACATTAATACGCTTCTTCCTGTTTCAACATGCACTTCTCTAGAATTTAATATTTGTTCATAGCTTTTTTTTAAAGAAAATTTCATATAACAAAATGCCCAAATCTCAAGTGTACCATTCAATGAGGGGTTTTTTTGTTGTTGTTTCTTTTTTTTTTTTCTTTTTTGAGAGGGCATCTCTCATATTTATTGATCAAATGGTTGTTAACAACAATAAAATTCTGTATAGGGGACTCAATGCTCAATGCACAATCATTAATCCACCCCAAACCTAATCCTCGTCAGTCTCCAATCTTCTGAAGCATAACGAACAAGTTCTTACATGGTGAACAAATTCTTACATAGTGAATAAGTTCTTACATGGTGAACAGTATAAGGGCAGTCATCACAGAAACTTTCGGTTTTGATCACGCATTATGAACTATAAACCATCAGGTCGAATATGAATATTCGTTTGATTTTTATACTTGATTTATATGTGAATCCCACATTTCTCCCTTATTATTATTATTATTTTTAATAAAATGCTGAAGTGGTAGGTAGATGCAAGATAAAGGTAGAAGACATAGTTTAGTGTTGTAAGAGAGCAAATGTAGATGATCAGGTGTGTGCCTGTATGTTGTTGTTTCTTAAGACTTTATTTTTTTAGAGTAGTTTTAGGTTCAGTGCAAAATGGAGAGGAAGATACAGGTATATTCCCACATAATCTCATATACACACGCATAAATAGCCTCCCCCATTACCAATTTCCCCCACTGGAATGGTATATTTGCTACAACTGAGGAATGTATATTGATGCATAATCACCCAAAGTAAACAGTTTACATTAATGTTCACTCTTGGAGTTGTACATTCTGTGGGTTTAGACAAATGTACAACAACATATATCCATCATTATGGTATCACACAGAGTATTTTCACTGCCCTAAAAATCCTCTGTGCTCTGCCTATTGATCCTTATCTCCTACCCAGCCCCTGGAAAACACTGATCTTTTCATTGTCTCCATAATTCTGCCTTCCATTCCATGAGTTTTGACAAATGCACCCAACTGTATGGCCCAAATTTATCAATAGGACATTTACATTACCCTAGAGTTCCCCTATATTCCTTCCTCATCTCACCTCACCAGAAGCATCCACTGATGTGATTTGTTTCCCTCCATAGGTTAGTATTGCCTGTTCAAGAAATTTTTAAGTATGAAATCATAAACTCTTTTGTGTCTGGCTTCTTTCATGCAGTATAACGTTTCTGAGATTCATCCATGTTGCTGGGTGTTATCACTTGTTTGTTCTGTTTTGCTGTTGGGAAGAATTTCATTGCATGAATAGACCACAATCTGTTTTTACATTCTCCTGTTGATGGATAATCTGGGCTGTTTTTGCTATTATACATAAAGCTTCTATGGGCATTCTTGTGTTAAAAATAAATAAATAGAAATCCAAGACTAGATTGCAAGTTCTGTTCCTCACATACGCAAATATTTATTGGACAACTATGTGAAAAGCACTGTCTAGGTACTGAATTCAAGGAGCTTGAAATCCAATAGCAGAACAAATCAAGACAGTAACATTTAAATTATTACTGTCAAAAGTAGAAGTGCTTTTGAGTGTACCTGGAGGGCCTTCAGGAAAGAAGAGTATCAATGTATAAGTCAACAAAAGTGTGTATGGACTGTATTTCAGAGACTTTTTAACAGTGGAACAGGAGGGAAAGGTCCTCTGTTGAGCAAATAATGAAAGGTTAAATCACTGAAGGATTTTGAACAGGGAAGTGATGATCATAGCTGTATATTTTAGCTAGATTATTCCAGAAGTTGTGATGGATTGAAGAGAGGATAGCCTGTAATTAAGATACCAGTTAGATAACTCTGTAACATCTTTCTATGTTGACAGTTAACTTGACAGTTGACAGTAGTTAGAGTGAGCATTTAATAATGTATGTAACTGTTGAATCTATGTTGTATACTTGAAACCAATATAATATTGTATATCAACTATATTTCAATTTAAAAAATCAAAAAAGAAAAGATACCAATTAGAAAGCCAATATACCTGGATCAGGTAGCAAAGAACCTGTCCACAGATAGGGGCAGTAAGAATGAAAGGAAATAATAGATATGTTACAAATGAATCTATAGAATTTGATCACCAACTACTTTTTTTAATGCATCCTTTAATTAAATAGTAATTCAATACATACACATATGCATAAATAATTGAAAGAGAAGTCTCACAAAAAAGCCCCCCTTACTATATGTGATACAACCTAATATTTTCTATTTTTATCCTCTTATTTAAAACCTGAAAGAAAACCACTAAAATGATTTCATAATCTGTTGGGTCATGACCTGTGGTTTCAAAAAAAATACTAGACTGGATAATGGTAATAAAAATGATGACTTAGATTCAAACCTGGGCAATCGGGAGAATGGTGGTTTCATGCATTAAAAACTTTTTAAGAAGTCTCAACTTGTTGGGCAATTAATGTATGACAACTTAATTTTTTCCAGAAACTGGCTTCAGTTATGCTTTGTCACTCACCTAATCCCCACCTGATTTCTTAACTTTTCATTTATTTTTTTAATGCACTTCAGCATTAGATAAAGCATACTACTTGTTTCATTACATACTCTCATTACTCATGGTCCTCTTTTATTTATTATCTATTAATAATGTAATCAACACCCATGAAACCACCACCCAACTGGAAAATTAGAACAGTAACAAAAGTTTATATCTACCTATGCTCACCTCCCCATTGTATCTCTTGCATCCTCTTACCTTTTATGACTATAATCCCAAATCATGTTTATCATTCCCCTGCTTTTTAAAAAGAAACTTACTACAATTGCTGGTTTAGAACAAAGTAATCAGTTCTATATAATTTTCCAGGGCTGCCTTTTATTTTTAATTCAACATGTATTATTACTATTCATCTCCATTTTTGGATATAACTGTAATTAATTCCTTTTTGCTTCTGTATAATATTCCATTGTATGAACAACTGTCATTTAATTATCTTCTTTACTTTTTTTTTTTACATTGGACATTTTGGCTATTCACAGAGTTTTGTTCATTTGTTTTTGCTAGTACTAATGGTATTGCTACAAACATCTTTGTACAAGTGATGTGGTGCATATATTCATGAGTTTATATTGGTTCCCTACCGAGGAGTAGAATTACTGGGTCATAGGGCATGCACATCTTCAATATCAAGATAATTCCAAAAACAGTTTATCAATTCGTCTCCCTCTAGCAAGATGTTGGAGATATTGTTGCTTCATATTCTCCCCAACATTTGGTATTGGACTTTTTCCCAACACTTTTTATTCTACTTTTTAAATTCAGTCCTGTTAATTTAGAAACCTCAGTATCACATGGATTTACAGCTCTCTTCTGAATGTCCCTTTCCCACCATGCCATTACAGACCTACAGCTTCAGCAGCTTGGGGTGGAGACTGTGGCATCACCTCTTTCACACACATCTCCCACCCCCATTGTCTGCACTTCCCCTCTGGTCTTAGTCAGGAAGAAGAAACAGAGGAGGCAGAAGTACCCTTACTTGATGGCTCTAGACCAGAGTCTGCAATTTTCCAATGTGCTAGGAGCAGGATGGAGAAAGAGGTTGGAAAGAGATGGAGGCAGGTGCAACAGTGAGGAGCTGGAGAGGGCTGGGCACACAGTGGATTCAACTGAAACTATCCGTCAAGCTCTGAGGGAAAGTTTCTGACTCCTACAATAGTATGCTCTCTGCCTTTTGGATGCAAATTACTTAGAATCTTCTGCTGTTCCAGCTTTGGGCCTCAATCACAGTTTTGAAATAAAGTCCCATTAAGCACCTAATACCACCTGCTACAGAGAAGCAGCAGCAGTTGAAGAGAGAGAAGATTCGCCTTCAGAACATTTTGAGTTTAAGTTGTTAGTGAGACATCCAGGTAGGGTTTCCTAGTAAGCATATACATTTTATGTCAAGTAAGGAATCACTAAAGATGGCCAAAGTACTTTCACAAAGGAAAACAGAGTTCTGGACCTCAGGAGAATGATGGGGGCTAGGGATGAGAACTTGGAAATTAGCCACATTGGTAAAGTCATTAAAGGGTAGATATTATTATAATCCATTTTACTAATTTCAAAAATTGGTAAAAAAAATTTTTTTTTATTTCCAAGCTGAAGCTCAGTTGCTATAAATAACTTACCCAAGATCTCATAGCTAGACAGAAGTAAAGAGGAGATCTTGGCGTCTGAAATTTTGTGACTGCAAAATCTATGCTCCATTGACCACACAGCAGTACCGCATGAGGGACAGCATGAAGACAGAAAGGAAGGGTGCACCTAAGACAAACATTATTTCCTTTGGAAATCATGGAAACAAGATTGCACATGAGAGTTCTATAAATTTAATTAATTATTCTTTATACAATCTACTTTTAATAATTCAGAGGATAAAAGGATTCCCTTATATCTGTTAAGACATGACTGTATCCCTAAGAAAAACCACTCATAAGGAACAATGAGGGTGTGGGGATACGTACAAAGTGTGAGGGGAGCATAAGGTGGGACATGGTATAGTAAGAATCAGCTAATGAAGCAGAGATGAAAGAGAGGCACAGAGACAAATAGTGACAGTGCTCATCCACATTCCAAGGACTACCCATAGAGAGAAGGAACACTGGCCCATGAACTCATCCTTTCCAAATCCAGACCAAGAATATACATTCTCATCATTAAGACCTCATTTTCCTGCCCCAGGCTCGCTATGCAACCTGCTGATGGAAACTTGGCTTCCTCACAGTTTGCCTTAAAGACAGAACACACTGACCCGAAGATGGGACCTTATCAAGTTACTAAGCATCATTCTGGTGAAATTTTCCATGATGGTAAAGTTTGCTAAGTCAGTTTGGGAAGCTGGTATCAGACTTCTTACGCCACAAGTCTCTGGGCAATGGTCATTCAACCATGGTCAGGATTTGGTAAGCCTCTATAACCAGTACCTTCCATCCCACCACCCATCTCAGCTTGGACTTCTGCGTCAAGTACAGAATTACCAAAGATGGCCAAATTGATTTACAAAGGAAAAATAAGGGAGGAGCCAAGATCGGCATGACACGGGATGGAGAATATAATGGTTAAATGAGCGGCAGGTGGGTGTCCACTGTGACAAATGTTACCAAGGCACAGGACCGGAGCAAGGAGAAGAGACTTTAACCATTTTCTATATGTAAGTACATTGTGATGACTAAAAGATATATATAAAAAGCTAATGGATAGCAATGGAAGAGCTCTTTCGGCATGAGGATGTTAAAGTGGCTTATTTAAATGTAGCAGGTAACATAGAAAAATATTACTTAAAATCTTTGAAAAAAAAAGTAAAACGGAGTAAAATTAAGTGCTTTGACTTTTTTAAAGTATAGGTTATTAATTCATTCAGTTATAAATGGCCTGTACTTGCAGGTTTAAGAATTTCAATGTGAAACCAGTTCTACAAAAGGAAAAGAAACTGAGATGTTCTTCTGAATATTTGTCTATGTATAGACCTGTAATGTTAAGACATGATACACTGTTAAAACTGCACACATTGATCACAAATGTGAATGGCTGGGGGAAAAATAATTTTATTTTCAAATTACTGATTTTAAGTCACAAAACACAGCTTTCTCCTAAATAACTTTTTTTTTTAAATAAAAAGCTGCCTTCTCCCTTTCAGCTTCAAATTTTTCAATGTAATAGCATCTCAAATGCAACTAAAAACATATCCAGAAGACCCTTGATAAATGATAATGGGACAGATGTTATCATCCCTTCTGTATCCAGTACTGAGCTCATGTTCAAATTATACATTAGGTTTGAATGGGAGAGTTAAATTTTCAGCCCTGGTTTCCCTTCCCACTGTACTTGTGTGATTCTCTCAGATAATCCTTAGAGTGGAGACATGAATATGAAAAAGGTCACAGAAAAACAAGAAAAGGTCTCAACTAAATAAGAAAATTGCAGAAAGCCATACTTCATTTGCCTAAACATGTGGTTTAGACTATCACATTATCCAGGTTTCAATGGCAAAACTGTGCCTCCTTCCCTGCCAGGTAGGAATAACTAAATTGGGAACGGCTATGCTCCCTCCCCCAGCTGAGGTTGCAGGTACTCACTAAGAGCAAGCAGGGAGTAGAATAGCAGGAGAGAATCCTTTGTGAGCCCAGTGTTTCTTTTGTGACCAGACAGATTGTTTGTTAGGAGTCTCCTCTATCATCCCAGGGTAGACTAAGGGAAAAAAGTGTATTTAAATGATAAAGGTAGCATCAAGATTTGAGCTTACTAGTAATCAGAAAGAACTCAATTCTAGACCCAGTATGGAGTCCCATAGACAGTTCATTTAAGGGAAATACATGTGTATATCGAAAAGGAATCTCTGTGATGTCTTGTTCCCTGGAGTCTGAGACCTACACAACAGACAAGTCAAATGGCTGGCAACCCTGTAGTGTTTCTTTCATTTGATTTGATTGATGTACTCTCAATATTGACTTCTGAGCTTTATCTTGACTTTCTTTTATTGGCATGGCCTTACCAAGGAGCTGGTTGTCTAGGTGATGAACACTACCCACTATAATAAAAGAAAATACTTCTGAAATAAACAGTAATTAATACACTTGCTTTGTAAGTTTAGCCTTTTCCCTGATGAGAGAATAGGGGTACAGGTACCTTCCTCATCAAGAGTCAAAATGAGATTTGGAGTTAATTCACCCATGTGCTTATTCAACTGTGATGGGCTGTAATTTGTCCACGTTATGAAAATACTTTTAGTAAGCTCAATTTTAAAAAAGGAAAAGAAAAGAATACTACATCATCTCTTGCCAAGTGGTATATGAGGTGTGTAACCCATTTCTTCACAATTCTTTTCATAACTTAGCAAATTCACATTCCAAGAATTTCCAGGGAGTATAGATGTAGTTAGGTTTAGATGATTATGCCTTTTTCAGTTTCAACACAGGTTTCAGTCTTGCCCCAACCTGAGACCTGATATACTAGTCCCTGATTATCAACAGTTCCATCAAGTTGACATAAAGGGTTTCTCTCAGTTATAGCTCAGTGATTCAGTGACAAGCAGCAGCTTGAGAGAGAGGTAGGAATGCACAGCAATTCCATTGCTAATCTTTTTATATTTCTACAGAACATAACAAAATGAAGAAAAACAAAAATCATCTATAAAAGAGTGAAAGTGTTAGTAGGAAAAAAGTGGCTCATTAGGCTAGCACAGTGAGTTTTTATGTTTGGGTAAATAGTATTTGAAGACCTGGGAATAAATGAAAAGGAATTGTTCTGAATGCTCATGCTATTATCCAACTAGAAGAACATACACACATGTAACCCCTCCATGCACACACACACATTCAGGCACTCACACATTCACACCTATGGCCATGCCAAAGAACTTAGCAAATGGGTGTGCTGTGTCCAAGAAAGGAAAGGGTGGGAACAGCAGGAGCAGGTTAGTTGGCAGAGTGACATAACAAAAGACAAATAAACACACCATGTAGTATGTGTGCTTGGCTCAAGTCTGGATAATCAGTACTGCTATTTACAGCAGACTTCTTGTACCAGCACTTTAAAAGTAAATGACAACTAGATTGAAATTGTTTAATCAGAATGCAAAATTGAACCACAGTAGGTTCCAAAGCTGATTAACTAGCTCACTTTTTTTCCTCCTGCTAATTGCTAAGTACATTTGCTGGTTCCTGGCATTGATTTGCTGGATTCTAATTCAGGGTATGAGTTTAAAATATTAATCCACAAACTTCTCATTTTCTTTATTGGTCAATATAACTCATGATAAATTGTACTCCATAAATTCTTTATCTTAATGCTTCCACTTTGATTTTTTTCTGATTCTTCCATTTATTTCATACATTTGTCCCCATCTCTTCCCACCCCCAGACTACATTTTTATTCTTTCTGCTGCAAAAATCCTTAGACAAGAGCAACATCAGTCAGAAAAATGAGAATAGAAGTAACAGAGATTAATAGATACCACTTAAAGCCTAAGGGCTCAGTACAATATGTGTTCTGTGCTGAAGAATGTAAGCATATTAGAAACCTAGAGAGACGGTGCCCAAAGGTAGACGGGGACTGATTCCTTCCTTTCTCTGAATATTTCCAAATGTCTTCTTTAGGAAGCACTAGGTCTTATATTAATCAATACGTTTTCCTTTGGAGTTTGTGACTAATCTAATTCTACAAAATTTCTAATTTGCCTGTTTGTTATGGAAAATAATATTGGTGCTACAAAGAGAGCATTTGACCCCAGATATCATAAAATGCCTGATCCTGAAGTCTGTTCTTTATAGACAAAAATGAACTAAACTCTGCACTGTAGGAAGACTTCAGTGATGATTCTTCCAGAAGATAATATCATAAAAATTTATATATTCCACAAGCCCTTTTGAGAAGAGTTATTGTTCCTCAAAGGATCTACCATTTTAATTGCAATTCCATGTATACTATATCAGAAAAAAATAAAACTCACCTTTGCCAAAGAAAATGCAAAATTATTATTACAGGAAGTTGTACTTCCTTATTTCTAAAGCAAATATTTCCCAGAGAATATGAACCAGCTAAAACAAAAATTTCTTAGAAAAGTTCGTCAACATTTTTAAAGATATATTTGATGCTAATATAACACAGATTTTTTAATGCTACCATTTTATTTACAACAATTTCTCTAATTATTCATACCACTTAAACTTCAGAGAAATATACTCAGAGAAGTTTTGAGAAATAAAGAGCAAAGGGAACAATATTTTTAAGGACCTCCTGTACACAAAGTGTTTTACACATACATTTCACTGGGTCATCAGAAAAACCCTATAGGATCCATAAGATTATCTGACAAGCAAAAAACTGAGACTCAGAGAGTAAGCTGTCCCAGATCACACAGACACTAAGTTGTATGTTCAGTAAGTTGCATATAAACCCAGAAATATCTGCCTTAAACATCCATTGTAACCTTTCTACCACAATACATCATTCCCTAAAGTTGTCTTTCTTCCTTTTCTCTTTTTTCCAAAAGCATATTTCTTGAATCACTATGACTAGAGAACTATTCAGGAATAGATCACTTACCTTAGTAAAGGTATGCTTATGTATAAATAAACTATTTTTGAAGCAAGCAAAAAGTATTTTTTCTATTATAAATTCATTGGCAGATAATTTTAATAATGCTTTGTTTAAATTATTAAATTCTCTTATATTTAAGGTACATGTCCTAATTTGAACTTCAGTATAATAAGTTCAAGCAGGCCACAAATAATTACAAACAATTCACACATAAACATAAATGACATCAGTGACCAGCCACATGTAGGCAGTATTATTCAAGGTGTTTTCCCAATAGCAATGATGGATTTGCACTGATTCATTCTTTCTCCTGTCTTTTGCTGGTTCCCTTGGGACCATGTGTATGTATTTGCCTTTGCTAGAAAGTCTGTTTAAGATTGAGAGCATGAAAATAGTGCAAACTGAACTGACCCACAAGGGAAATAAACCTATGACCTTGGCCTCATTAGTATCATGTGCAACTTAACTGAGTTCACCAGCTGTATTTTCTTAAGTCCAACACATATTTATTTGGTAAATATGAGAGTCTGAACTTCTTCAAGCCCCTCGGGGACCATTAAGTGGACTTCAACATTCATTCATTCAGCAGATAACTAATTGAATAGTTAGACTGGGCAAGCCTTGTCCTTAGAATCTGAGACCTATCAAGTCAGGGCAAGATGTGGCTCCTGATCACTCAGAATAAGAAGTTAGTTGATAAAGAAGAGGAGACATATGCACAAGTAGACTCTTATGTAACATTTAAGAGCCTGGCCCTGGAGACAGAAAATCCTGACCTTGAAACCTGGCTCTGCCACTTACTGGCTGTAGGACATCTGTCATACAAACTTCTCCAAGTCTCCACTTCCTTACTGTGGTAAAACAGTAAAACTGAAAGAATACTGTCACAGTGGTCCTGAAAACTAGATGAGAGTCCATTCTTAAAGCCCTCTGCACAGTTGACAGCATATATTAAACACCAAGTAGGTTGTAACTACTATGTTAAATATGAGAACCAAAATTTTATAATCTCCTAAGACGAGTCATTTTGTCAGGAACTAAAGCTCCTCCCATTCCAAACTACCTAAATTTTTCTTCTCCATTTCTACTAATGGTGTCACCATTCCCCAAAACAATCTCTGCAAACCCCAGTGTCTTTCCCTGCTGAACTAGATTCCAGCATCTCAACACTACTACTTGTCATTTCTTCTGCAGAATCCTTTAGTTTCCATCTGAGCTCCTCCCCCATTAAAGCTCTTGGTTCCTGGGCTGGGCTAGTCCCCAGCTGAGCTCAGTAGCCCTCTGATCTGGTATATTTCTTTCCAGTTTATCATTCATCCAATCAGTCCTCCAGGCATCTGTCTCAATGTGGGGAAGTTGGAGTTCCTATGGCCAGGATCCTCACTGAACTTAAACCACCTGATGATGTAACTGGCCTGTTGCTAGACTACTGCTTCCACACCCGTAGGTAATAAACTATTATTGCACTATACAGAGAGTTCGGCCCAGTGCTCTAGGCAGAGGCAGAGATGCTAATGCTCGACCTACTGCAGGGAGAACAAGCCGGTTAATAAATCCTTTCACCCCAAGAACGTTCTACTGTCATTTCTTTGGTCACACTGCATCCATAGCGAACTTGCCCAGGGCTGAAACCCACTGACAAGACACCCACCAATCTTACTAAGCACAGTGCTAAACCAAGCCCTGACTTAACATTCATTGGCCTACCGAGTATGCACTAAATGGTCAACATACATGTAAATATTCCTCTCTTTTTACCTCCATTTCCTGTAGTACATTCAACATCTGTCACTAGATAATTATCACACAGAGGTCAAACTTCACAATCTTCCTACCTGTCCTGCACCTCAGTGTCCCTGCTTGTTCCATTCTCTACCTCCTGAAACTCTGCCTATCCTGCAAAGCCCAACTTAAATACATTTCCCTTCAAATCAAGCCTATTATGACACTCTCAGCATGAGACAAGTTCTCCCTCCCTTGTGTTCCAATTACACTTCATTTGTAGTTCCATATAATGTTCACTGCAGTATACCTGGTATTGGAGTTATTTGTATATGCTTTTCCTCCATTTCCAAAATAATTCCTTGAAAATTGTCATAGCATCTTCTATATCTCTCCATCTAACAAAATTCTAGAGCAATGGCTTGTTGAACCTGAATGGTCCAGTCCCCTTATTCCTTTATCCACTTTTAACACTTAGACTAAGGTTCTACACAAGATTTCCAACTCCTAAATCCTACTGACACACTTCAGTTCTTATTTTTACTTGGCCTGTCTGCAGCAATTGGTGCTAGACCATTCTTTTCTTTCTTTAAAGCTCTCTTCTGATGGTTTCCATAACACCACTCCCTCCTAGTTTTGCCTCCGATAAACTTACTTCTTCTCAGTCTCTTTCATAGAGGTCTCTCCTTACCTATTCTTAGAATATTGGCATTCAGTTATCACTCATGTTCCCTTTTCATTCTACATGTAATCCTACTGACTGACTGACAGAATTTACCTGGATCCATCAAAGTCTTCCCCCAACCTCCTATTCCTACCTTATTGAAAAGCATCAACATAAAACTCAATCACTCAAGCTAAAAACCTACAAATTATCTCAGTGTTTCCCCAACCTGATACCAGCTAACAACTTATGCCTCTGAGCTCCAAAACCACCCTTCATTGCCCTACTTATGATACTGAAGATGGACCCTGTAAACGTTTCTTCTTTAATAGCTGGCCCAAAGTTAAGCTTTGGGAATGGAAGAAGCTGCAGAGACACTGCAGAAAGAAGGGGCTTCTCTTCCTGGTTGCAGTTTTCTTTTGTCTCTTCTTGCTCCTGTGTTGCTTGTCCAGTGTGAAAGATACTGTGGTGCTCCCTCTCAGAGTTTCAGCAGCCTCCCTATGGACCATGATTTCCACTGGTGCCACAACCAGCTTCCCAGCAAGGTCAGCCATGAAGCTGCCTCCCTGAAAAGTTCAGCAACACCCCTCCAGGCAGCTTCCCCACAAATTCCACCAGCACCTGAGACCAGTTTTATGTCAAATTTTACCAACACCCTGGCAGATGGTTTTCTGCTTGCCAGCCACAGGCTGCTACAAGTCAGCAGACCTCACCAACCAGTGGGCTACAGAAACCCTCTCCACTGAGATAAGAATCTTGACCTTGGGGATGGTGGAGAAACAAAATTTCCAAATTTGTTCCTTCTTTGAATGCTCTGCCTTATCCCCAGGGGCAGTGGCTGCTCCTTATATCTGTTATTCCTGTATCCTTTAGAGTTCTCCTTACCCCTTAATAGTTGCCTGTCATTAGTTAATAATTCCTTGTATTAAACTTCCCTTATTCAAATCCCTGGGTGATTCTCTCTCCTGAATATACCCCTCCCCTTCTCAATTCCATCTCCTGAAGATGATCTATCAACTTCTCTCCATCCCAGAGTCCCTGCCTGAGTTTAGATTCTTGCCATTCTTAGTTTGGCTTTCAGTATAAGCCTCCTAAGCAATTTCCTTCTTCCAGTTTAGCTATTATCTAGTACTTCTCCCTCAACACCAGAGAAAAAAAATCCTATAATGTACAATGGGTGTGAATTTGGATCCACCAAATCAAGTGTGGATGAAATGTCAAATTATTTTTCCTAAAACCTAATTAGATCAAACTATGAAAAGAAAATCTAATTCTTAGTTATTATTGAGTTTCTTCTAATCTACCTAACTCTATCCCTCCAAGACTCTGTGGGGATCACAAGAATCTCATGTAGATTAAAATACAATCCCTTGATAGTGAGTGGGACAGCTAGTTCTCCCAAAGCACAGGCATCTTGACTGAAGATGGATGACCCACTACCATGAGCTCAGCTTTCTAAGGAATTCATCCTTTTCCCCTCCTAAATTGTGCCAGCTTCCTGGGGCTCTATAAAAGCATCGAGCACAGGTCTGCATAGACCCTGAAGAATTTCATCTCTTCCCAGGTTGAAGGACCTCTTGCTTCTCTCCTCTCCCTTCCCTAAACAAGGTGAAGTTTCTCCCAGTAAAATGATTTCTTCTGGCAACTCCACTTTTAGACACTAAGACCCAGAACTCCCACAGGCCAAGAAACACAAAATCCTGGTCCCTTTCTAGAAATGGAAAAGGAGATAGAAATACATGGAGAACAAAGCAGAAATTAGCATCTCACACAGGGTCAGAATCTTTTTAGTTTAGAAAAAAAATCTTCAATCTTTTATGTTGCTGGCCAAGACATCTTGAATATATGCTGTATCCTCTTAAGCTCTTTCTTTCACCTTTTCCACAAATCCTTTAAAACTTACAATAAAAGGTTTAGGTTTCGAGACACAATTTCTCACTTTTGGTGCTTTATTTCTTACTACAACTCTATGACAATGAGTATAGGGATAGCAGTCTGAATTTGGCAGGTTGAGGCAGGCAAACAGTAGAGAAAAGGGGGAAATGCAGGGAGAAAATAAGGGATCTGCTAATCTCTCCCCAAAGGACATTCAATAAGCCATCCTTCCACAAATACAAATTTAACTTGTCCCTCCCCTGCTTGTTATCTTTCCTTATTTCTCAATTATCCCTAAACAAAATTCCCTCTCCCTGCATTTGGGCAACATGCTTCCCAATATGGCTCTTGATGACTTCTCCAGGATCACTCCCCCTCTAAAGACATTACTCCAGACATACCTAAACACTGGTTGTTCCCCACTGGCACTTTCCTCCCTCTTCCCTTGTATTTTTTACTAAGTCTTCCATCTATAGAAACACCTAGATTTGTATTTCAAATCTGTTCAGGTGACAACTCCACCAAAAAAAAACTGTAGCTATGCCCCACACTACATTAGCTGCTCCTTGGTGTTCCTGCATACCCTGTGCATTCTGCAGCCATAGCACCTGCATTGTGTTTTATTATAATCTGGGTTTTACATTTGTTAGCTTTTTTTCCTGCTTCTCCATTTAGATTGTGTTACTCCAGCAGCAGCCACACTATCTTTCATCTTTATATCCCAGACCTAAGAACAAAGATTGTTCTTGAATTTTCCTTCTTTGTTCAAATCATTTAACTAATTCCTTACAGGTGCTACAAATTAATCTAATGACAGGAGCTCCTTGAAAGATACATTGTTCCCTTATGTGTCAGAATATTCTTTCTAAGAACTGAACTCATCTTTAATTTGAGCTATAAAGAAGGGCCATTTAATTACTTCATCTTTTATATGCTACTTATAACATCTGCTGTGATGTAGTCTTTGTAACCTCCTAAATATGGAAAAACATGGAACTTCTCATTCTCCACATTTTTGGAAATCAGGTGTATGTTTTGGAATATGATACTTGAAAGGGGGTATGTCTTTCTGATGACCAGTAGGTGAAACTGCTGATGATTTGCATATGTAGGCTTCCAGAATTTGAATTATTGAGTTTTCAGAAGGAAGAGTTATTTTTTCCCTTAAAAATAAGGTGTTAATATTTTTATGTTGTGTATTTTGGCAGTCTCAAGAAATGCCATCTGGATTAACAAAATGAGGTATATTCTTAAGGGCTGAAAAATAGCTCACAATTTATAAAATGTTAGTGCAGAAATGCAGTTACTTTGAAAAATAACAACAACTAAGGCTACTAAGTTAATTCAGCATGTGGCAAAAATATGGTAAACGATTCAATATAATTTGTTCAATTCTTGTTTATCCAAAAGTGAGGTTATCCAAGGGTATCTCATTTTACATACAGCCCAACCTTCTTTTGTGATTATGTAAACTGATTTACATTTTTGTAAAGTACCAGTTCTGCCTGGTTCAAAACTTGGCCCTGCCACTTGCAGCTGTGAAACCTTGACAAGTGATTTAAGAACTCTGTGGCTCAGTTTTCTTGTCAGTAAAATGGAAAGAATAATAGTCTCCACCTCCAATGGTTATAGCGATAACTTAATAAATAATTTCATTCAAAAAATATTTATTGATTGCCTTCTGGGGACCAGGTGCTGTGCTAGGCACTTGGGATAAACAGTGAATAAAAACAGGCAAAAATGTCTGTCCTCACAGAGCTTATCTTGTAATTAAAACGCTTAGAACAGTGCCTTGCACTTGAAGGAAGAAAGAATTATCACTATTATTAATACTGCAACCAGAAAGTAAGTACGTGCTGACAGGGAAGTACTCCCAGTCCTGAAGCAATGCCCAGCATCTCATGTCACTTCTCTGCAGCCCACCACACCCAAGGTGGCTTGGGGAAAGGTTGCAGATCACAACCGAGCTAAGCCCTGACCTGGTTGGGAGAGTGGGGAGGAAGTGTAGGAAGAGAGTTCCATCAAGATACTTAATATTAGCCCTAGCAAATGGGCCTTGGGATATACTTTTCCCCTTCACAAAAGCCTAGGAAAGAAAGGATGGAAACATAAAAACCTCAGCTCAGGGCTCAGAGACTGAACCAATCCTGAGAGAGTCTACTTTTGCCAAAAGCACTTGCAGAGACACTGTAAAGAGGTTTCAACATGTGATATATGAACCTGAAAGGCGGTGTCAGGAGGGGTGTGGAAGCTTTGGGAATAAACAGATCCACCCTAATGCTCCATTTCCTCCAGAGCTTTGTACCCATTTGAATATCACATAAAGTACTTTTTCACAGAGAATGAATGATAGATACAGGCAACCTGCAATTTGCATGCTACTCTCTTAGCTTGATTCTGCCTTTGCCATTATTTTATCTTTCCTTTCACAGCTTTTACCTGTCTCTTCCTCCTCCCCAATGCTTGCTTTACTGCCTCTCACCTACACATGTAATTATTCAATAGATCATGATTTTGGAGAAGCTTGCTGAAATGATTTTGCAAGAATCTTCTAAACCGTTTTGAAGACAGGCATAAATAAGAGGAGCATAAGCAATGGTGAGCTTTTCAGCTTGAACTGTACTGCATCGGCAAGATTCAGACATGATTTGGTGAGCTCTCAGTTCCACCCACACACTACCATGGAGGTGTTCTTTCTGCCTCCAGGCTCCTTTGTAAGAGGACAGATGGACAAGACCACTAACTAGTCACTGTGCCCACACAATCCATCCAGACCTTGGTTGACCATTTAAAGAGGTGGGAATCTCCCATATGAGACCAGGTATCCCTCAAAAATGTAATTCAACCAGCCCCTCCTCCTCAATTTTCCAGAGGGATCTGAATGCCTCTGCGCCCCATATTCCTGAAAATCTTAGTCACCTTCCAAGATAGATGCCCCTCCTACCATTTCTCTGCCCCAGCACACTTATCCCCAAAACATTCTTCACTCCCTCTCCACTGACCCAACTTTACACTGCTCTTCTCCCTCCCATGCCTTCCTTGTGTGTGCCTACAATTCCTATCAATGGTTAAAAACTTCAAAAGCCTCCTCACTAAGCATTCCTTCCACCTCCTGGCCTGCCCAGAGAACAGTGTTTTTTCTATGCCCTTTCAAGCTCAGTTGGGAGGTAGGGTCAGTTTCCTCAGGAGACCTTCTCTCTCCTTTGAGACTCATGAATTTTGCTACCTCTTCTGGTTCCTTTCATCTACCAGCTTCCAGTCACTTCCCCCTTTCCACCAAAGTCTTGGGCACTCTGTCTCCATTCACACTGAGAATCATAATTCTGGGAAAAATCAATGCTCTTAAAAGCTAGCTAGCCAATGCTTCAGCCACCCAACACTTGAATCTGATCACCAGCCAGAGCAGATTCATCTTTTTAAACTATAAATGTGGTTGTATTATAACCTGTACCTCCCCAGTCACAGTGCTTAAGACTATAAACTCCATGAGGGCAGGGATTTTTGTCTGACTAACTTGCTGCTATATTCCTAACCTCTACCATAGTGCCTGGTATAGAGAAAATTTCAAATAAATACTTGTTAAATGAACAAACAATGGCCTATGTCTGCCTCAAAGGATAAAATGGATTCCCAGAGGCAACAGTTTGAGAAATTCATGATAGCCATGAAACTTGAGCTAATTTGCATTCAGTTATGTGAAAGAAATGGGTGCCAAGCCAACCATGTATTAGCTGTCCTTGCAGCAGTTAATAACTAGTGGTTGAAAAGGGCCAGAGGACATTTTGCTGGTCTAATGAGCATAAAGGGGGTTTCCAATAATGCTTTCCTGATGGTGTTTATGGCTATTTGTTACCTTTTTTAATCTTCATGTAAATTTTCCTGATTGGTAAAGAAATGACTTTTTTGTGGACTAAGACAAGACTGATCTTGTTGGAAATGACCATACTAGAGACTGCACTGGCTACATGCTAGCTATGCCCTGGACTCAAACCCAATGACACCTTACCTGTAAGACAAGTAGGAAAGCTAACTACTTAGCAAAGTAAATTAATTTAGCACATATTTTTGGGGTTTGAACTGCTGAGTTGTTCTAATACCACAAAGGGAAAAAAAGGCAGTAATAATGAGGCCACCAAACTATACTTCTTGAATTATTTGACCTTGTAACTTAATTTTTGAAATAGTTTTATTAATTAGAATACATATTTTTAATTGTGATTTTTTAAAATTATAATTACAGTCCAAGGCATTGATGAAAGGTCATGTGAACCCATGGTTACAGAAGAAAACTGAGATCCAGGGTTCCTGGGATTCCAGTGCCAACTTCAAAGTTGTAGGCAAATATTTGGAAAAGTTTCTCATACAGGAAAAGCATGAGCCTCCCTATCAACCTTTCTCTGCAGCCTTCAGGAACACCACAGAGATCCTCTAAAATTAATATTTACCTACGATGTAATAAATACACAGTAACACTTAAGCTACCCACTTGGATCAAGAAATAGGTATTCTAATCAAGTAGCTTTTTGGAAGTAACCTATTTTTATTATACAATCAACCAAGGCAAGAATATCTCTACAAAGGATTTGTACAACAGTGATCAGAACAATTCTGTTAAATGCTTGGCATGATATTAGTGCATGCCCCAGTTAGGTATCTTGAAAAACACAGAATTTGACAACTATAGACCTTCAGTCTTATAAACAGACTTTTAAATGTCAGAGTAAAAATAATCTCAAATTTTTATAAAAATGCATAGGTATTTCAAGCCAAATAAAATCAAATTATTGCAAAAGCTACCATTTATTGAACACTTATTAGGTGTCAGGCTATGTGCTCAGCTCTTTACAATGCATAATCCCTAATGTAGAAAGCTTTAGAAGTCCATGAAAAATGACAGGCATTTAAAAGAGAAAATTTGATTACAAAATAGAAGCATGGAATGCTAGCTCTGAAAAACAGCAGATGTCTGGGAGGTATTATTAAGGGAAAAGACTTTAGAGACACAATCATAAAAATGTAAATGTAGGACTTAAATCAATTCTTCCTTTCAGATTAAAACTACCATCTCTCTAGGTCGAGAGCACAGAACTCTTGAGGAGCTCTTGGGAAATGTCAGGACAGGTTTATCGACTTCATCCTCAGACTCTCCTTTAAGAGATTTCTCTGTGTTTTTGGTAGAGTTCCCGGTGTGTGCTTTTAGAGTAGTCGATAAATCTGGAGGGACTGAAGTATTATTGTATTGTTATTATTATTATCAAATAGGTGCTAAGAAAGTAAAATAATAAAAAGCAAAAATGAAACATAAATCACAAGTGAGTTTTGAAGATCCAAGCAGGAAAATAAATACAACTTTAAAAAAACACTTATTTAATAAAAAAACGTTAAAACTCAAATGTGAAGTAATTCCATTATTAGGCACGAACCAAATCAGTATACAACCAACTACACAAAATCAACAATGAAATAACTATAGTGACATTTAAAAAGGACAAACAAAAAGAATTTACTTTCATCACAATGAAGACCAATCTACATTTAAATGCATCAAAGTGTGATGTGAAAAGTGGAAACAAAACACATTTCACTGTTTGGAATACTGTAAGGAAATATGAGTAATTAAGGAAAAATTAAAGCACAGCATTCCTACTAATTACACAGCTAGCTGAAATGATAAAATATGAACAGTGATTAGGAAAAAAAATCACAGCTACAAAAGAGATTACCTGAAGTCATATGCTGAAAAGAGTTTAATTTCCATTGTAAATTAGTTCAGGTGGGAGGTGGAGCCAAGATGGCGGTGCGTGTAGAGCAGCGGAAATCTCCTCCCAAAACCACATATATCTTTGAAAATATAACAAAGACAACTCTACCTAGAATAAAGACCTGAGGACACAGGACAACATCCAGACCACATCCACACCTGCAAGAACCCAGTGCCTCTTAAAGGGGGTAAGATACAAGCCCCAGCCCGGCGGGACCCGAGCGCCCCTCCCCCCAGCTCCCGGCGGGAGAAGAATAGGCAGAGCAGGAGGGAGACGGAGCCCAGGACTGCAGAACACCCAGCCCCAGCCATCTACACCAGAGCGCAGACACAGTGCATGCGCAGGGCCCTGGATACTAGGGAAATAGGGCATCAAGAACATAGAGAGGGTAGCGGAGGCCTAGCGCCGGAGGACATAAGAAAAGCGAGCAGCCATTTTTTTTTTCTCTTTTGTTTTGGTGAGTGCATTTTGGAAGTCTTAAAGGGATAGGGACCCCAATACTAGGGAAACAGGGCAGCAAGACCAGTGAGCAGATGCCTGAGGCTGGTGCCAGAGAATAAAAAAAAACGAGCAGCCATTTTTCATTTATTTATTTATTTTTTTTTAACGTAAAAAAAACTTTTTTTTTTTTTTTTGTGGTCATTGTTTTGTTTTGGTGGGTGCTTTTTGGAAGTCTTAAAGGGGCAGGGCGGGACACTTAACCCAGAGGTAGGGAATCCGGGGATCTCTGGGTACCCTAATCCCCTGGGCTGCAGGGAGCACGGAGGCCCCTTACGGAGATAAATAGCCTCCCTGCTCCCTATCCAACTCAACTCCACCACTTTGGAGCAGCAGCCGGAGCCAGGCCATGCCCACAGCAACAGCTGAGATAAACTCCATAGCAGCCGGGCAGGAAGCAGAAGCCCTGTCTGCACCCAGCTACCCAGCACAAGCCACTAGAGGTCGCTGTTCTCCAAGGAGAGGAGGGCCACAAACCAACAAGAAGGGAAGTTCTTCCAGCCGTCACTCGTCCTAGCACTGCAAATTATTCCTATCACCATGAAAAGGCAAAACTACAAGCAGACAAAGATCACAGAGACAACACCAGAGAAGGAGACAGACCTAACCAGTCTTCCTGACAAAGAACTCAAAATAAAAATCATAAACATGCTGACAGAGATGCAGAGAAATACGCAAGAGATATGGGATGAAGTCCGGAGGGAGATCACAGATGCCAGAAAGGAGATCACAGAAATGAAACAAACTCTGGAAGGGTTTATAAGCAGAATGGATAGGATGCAAGAGGCCATTGATGGGATTGAAACCAGGGAACAGGAACGCATAGAAGCTGACAGAGAGAGAGATAAAAGGATCTACACGAATGAAACAATATTAAGAGAACTGTGGGACCAATCCAAAAGGAACAATATCCGCATTACAGGGGGACCAGAAGAAGAAGAACAGAGAGGAAAAGGGATGGAAAGTATCCTGGAAGAAATAATTGCTGAAAACTTCCCCAAACTGGGGAGGAAATAATTGAACAGACCACGGAAATACACAGAACCCCCAACAGAAAGGATCCAAGGAAGACAACAACAAGACACATAATAATTAAAATGGCAAAGATCAAGGACAAGGAAAGAGTTTTAAAGGCAGCTAGAGAGAAAAAGGTCACCTATAAAGGAAAACCCATCAGGGTAATGTCAGAATTCTCAACAGAAACCCTACAGGCCAGAAGAGAATGGCATGATATACTTAATGCAATGTAACAGAAGGGCCTTGAACCAAGGATACTGTATCCAGCACGACTATCATTTAAATATGATGGTGGGATTAAACAGTTCCCAGACAAACAAAAGCTGAGGGAATTTGCTTCACACAAACCACCTCTACAGGACATCTTACACAGACTGCTCTAGATGGGAGCACTCCTAGAAAGAGCATAGAACAAAACACCCAACATATGAAGAATGGAGGAGGAGGAATAAGAAGGGAGAGAAGAAAAGAATCTCCAGACAGTGTATATAACAGCTCAATAAGCGAGCTAACTTAGGGAGTAAGTTACTAAAGAGGCTAACCTTGAACCTTTGGTAACCACAAATTTAAAGCCTGCAATGGCAATAAGTACATATCTTTCAATAGCCACCCTAAATGTTAATTGACTGAATGCACCAATCAAAAGACACAGAGTAATAGAATGGATAAAAAAGCAAGACCCATCTATATGCTGCTTACAAGAAACTTACCTCAAACCCAAAGACATGTACAGACTAAAAGTTAAGGGATGGAAAAGCATATTTCAGGCAAACAACAGCGAGAAGAAAGCAGGGGTTGCAGTACTAATATCAGACAAAATAGACTTCAAAACAAAGAAAGTAACAAGAGATAAAGAAGGACACTACATAATGATAAAGGGCTCAGTCCAACAAGAGGATATAACCATTCTAAATATATATGCACCCAACACAGGAGCACAAGCATATGTGAAACAAATACTAACAGAACTAAAGGGGGAAATAGACTGCAATGCATTCATCCTAAGAGACTTCAACACACCACTCACACCAAAGGATAGATCCACCAGGCAGAAAATAAGTAAGGACATGGAAGCACTGAACAACACAGTAGAGCAGATGGACCTAATAGACATCAATAGAACTCTACATCCAAAAGCAACACGATACACATTCTTCTCAAGTGCACATGGAACATTCTCCAGAATAGACCACATACTAGGCCACAAAAAGAGCCTCAGAAAATTCCAAAAGATTGAAATCCTACCAACCAACTTTTCAGACTACAAAGGCATAAAACTAGAAATAAACTGTACAAAGAAAGCAAAAAGGCTCACAAACACATGGAGGCTTAACAACACGCTCCTAAATAATCAATGGATCAATGACCAAATCAAGATGGAGATCCAGCAATATATGGAAACAAATGACAACAACAACACTAAGCCGCAACTTCTGTGGGACACAGCAAAAGCAGTCTTAAGAGGAAAGTATATAGCAATCCAAGCATATTTAAAAAAGGAAGAGCAATCCCAAATGAATGGTCTAATGTCACAATTATCAAAATTGGAAAAAGAAGAACAGATGAGGCCTAAGGTCAGCAGAAGGAGGGACATAATAAAGATCAGAGAAGAAATAAATAAAATTGAGAAGAATAAAACAATAGCAAAAATCAATGAAACCAAGAGCTGGTTCTTTGAGAAAATAAACAAAATAGATAAGCCCCTAGCCAGACTTATTAAGAAGAAAAGAGAGTCAACACAAATCAACAGTATCAGAAACGAGAAAGGAAAAATCATGACGGACCCCACAAAAATACAAAGAATTATTAGAGAATACTATGAAAACCTATATGCTAACAAGCTGGGAAACCTAGGAGAAATGGACAACTTCCTACAAAAATACAACCTTCCAAGACTGACCCAGAAAGAAACAGAAAATCTAAACAGACCAATTACCAGCAACGAAATTGAAGCGGTAATCAAAAAACTACCCAAGAACAAAACCCCCGGGCCAGATGGATTTACCTCGGAATTTTATCAGACATTCAGGGAAGACATAATACCCATTCTCCTTAAGTTTTCCAAAAAATAGAGGAGGAGGGGATACTCCCCAAACTCATTCTATGAAGCTAACATCACCCTAATACCAAAACCAGGCAAAGACCTCACCAAAAAAGAAAACTACAGACCAATATCCCTGATGAACGTAGATGCAAAAATACTCAACAAAATATTAGCAAACCGAATTCAAAAATACATCAAAAAGATCGTACACCATGACCAAGTGGGATTCATCCCAGGGATGCAAGGATGGCACAACATTCAAAAGTCCATCAACATCATCCACCACATCAACAAAAAGAAAGACAAAAACCACATGATCATCTCCATAGATGCTGAAAAAGCATTTGACAAAGTTCAACATCCATTCGTGATAAAAACTCTCAGCAAAATGGGAATAGAGGGCAAGTACCTCAACATAATAAATGCCATCTATGATAAACCCACAGCCAACATTGTATTGAACAGTGAGAAGCTGAAAGCTTTTCCTCTGAGATTGGGAACTAGACAGGGATGCCCACTCTCCCCACTGTTATTTAACATAGTACTGGAGGTCCTAGCCACGGCAATCAGACAAAACAAAAAAATACAAGGAATCCATATTGGTAAAGAAGAAGTTAAACTGTCACTATTTGCAGATGACATGATACTGTACATAAAAAACCCTAAAGACTCCACCCCAAAACTACTAGAACTGATATCGGAATACAGCAAAGTTGCAGGATACAAAATCAACACACAGAAATCTCTGGCTTTCCTATACACTAACAATAAACTAATAGAAAGAGAAATCAGGAAAACAACTCCATTCACAATTGCATCAAAAAAAATAAAATACCTAGGAATAAACCTAACCAAAGAAGTGAAAGACTTATACTCTGAAAACTACAAGTCACTCTTAAGAGAAATTAAAGGGGACACTAACAGATGGAAACTCATCCCATGCTCATGGCTAGGAAGAATTAATATCGTCAAAATGGCCATCCTGCCCAAAGCAATATACAGATTTGATGCAATCCCTATGAAACTACCAGCAACATTCTTCAATGAACTGGAACAAATAATTCAAAAATTCATATGGAAACACCAAAGACCCTGAATAGCCAAAGCAATCCTGAGAAAGAAGAATAAAGTAGGGGGGATCTCACTCCCCAACTTCAAGCTCTACTATAAAGCCATAGTAATCAAGACAATTTGGTACTGGCACAAGAACAGAGCCACAGACCAATGGAACAGACTAGACAATCCAGACACTAATCCAGACATATATGGTCAATTAATATTTGATAAAGGAGCCATGGACATACATTGGCGAAATGACGGTCTCTTCAACAGATGGTG
This sequence comes from Manis pentadactyla, assembly GCF_030020395.1. NCBI lineage: Eukaryota > Metazoa > Chordata > Mammalia > Pholidota > Manidae > Manis > Manis pentadactyla. The sequence continues at coordinate 116,607,490 of NC_080025.1, forward strand.
CTGGCAAAACTGGACAGCTACGTGTAGGAGAATGAAATTGGACCATTGTCTAACCCCATATACAAAAGTAAACTCAAAATGGATCAAAGACCTGAATGTAAGTCATGAAACCATTAAACTCTTGTAAGAAAACATAGGCAAAAACCTCTTAGACATAAACATGAGTGACCTCTTCTTGAACATATCTCCCCGGGCAAGGAAAACAACAACAAAAATGAGTAAGTGGGACTATATTAAGCTGAAAAGCTTCTGTACAGCAAAAGACACCGTCAATAGAACAAAAAGGAACCCTACAGTATGGGAGAATATATGTGAAAATGACACATCCGATAAAGGCTTGACGTCCAGAATATATAAAGAGCTCACACGCCTCAACAAACAAAAAACAAATAACCCAATTAAAAAATGGGCAGAGGAACTGAACAGACAGTTCTCCAAAAAAGAAATACAGATGGCCAACAGACACATGAAAAGATGCTCCACATCGCTAATTATCAGAGAAATGCAAATTAAAACTACAATGAGGTATCACCTCACACCAGTAAGGATGGCTGCCATCCAAAAGACAAACAACAACAAATGTTGGCGAGGCTGTGGAGAAAGGGGAACCCTCCTACACTGCTGGTGGTAATGTAAATTAGTTCAACCATTGTGGAAAGCAGTATGGAGGTACATCAAAATGCTCAAAACAGACTTACCATTGGACCCAGGAATTGCACTCCTAGGAATTTACCCTAAGAATGCACCAATCAAGTTTGAGAAAGACCAATGCACCCCTATGTTTATCGCAGCACTATTTACAATAGCCAAGAATTGGAATCAACCTAAATGTCCATCGATAGATGAATGGATAAAGAATATGTGGTACATATACACAATGGAATACTACTCAGCCATAAGAAAAGGGCAAATCCAATCATTTGCAGCAACATGGATGGAGCTGGAGGGTATTATGCTTAGTGAAACAAGCCAAGCGGGGAAAGAGAAATACCAAATGATTTCACTCATCTGTGGAATATAAGTACAAAGGAAAAACTGAAGGAACAAAACAGCAGCAGAATCACAGAACTCAAGAATGGACTAACAGGTACCAAAGGGAAAGGGACTGGGGAGGATGGGTGGGTAGGGAGGGATAAGGGGGGGGAAGAAGAAGGGGGGTATTAAGATTAGCATGCATGGGGGGGTGGGAGAAAGGGGGGTGCTGTACAACACAGAGAAGGCAAGTAGTGATTCTACAACATTTTGCTATGCTAATGGACAGTGACTGTAAAGGGGTTTATAGGGGGGACCTGGTATAGGGGAGAGACTAGTAAACATAATATTCGCCATGTAAGTGTAGATTAATGATACCAAAAAAAAAAAGAAAAGAAAAGGCAGTTCCTGTGTGGTGACCTCCAATGAGTTCTACATAAGAGTATAAAGGGCATATAAAAGTGTAGGCAAAGGGCCTGTTTGTGTTTATACAGAGGATCAAAGCCTAATTTGGCTACCCCAAAAATCAACTAAGATACGATATGAAAAAGAACTTCCAACATCAGCACTCTCTGGAAGACTCATGCCAGAAGATGATCATCAAAAAACCCCAACAAAGATCCACGCACTGCTACAGCTGTAGATGCACTCATCCCACCAGTTCCTGGACTTGCCATGGGAATGAGGAAGGAGATATCTAAGCTGGCCTGTACATACAGTAAAACAACAAATTTGACTGGATCTATACTGTTGGAACTCAACCAAGAATTTGGAGAAGTGCAAATTGTAGCGCTCCAAAGTCTTACAACTACAGACTATTTACTGTTAAAAGAACATATGGGATGTGAACAGTCCCCAGGAATGGGTTGTTTTAATTTGTCTGATTTCTCTCAGACTGTTCAAGTTCAGTTGGACAATATCCACCATATCATAGATAAGTTTTCACAAATGCCTAAGGTGCCTGACTGGTTTTCTTGGTTTCACTGGAGATGGATGGTAATTACAGGTATGCTTTGGTTATGTAACTATACTCCTATTATGTTAATGTGTGTGCGCAATTTAAGTAGTAGCTTAAAACCTATACATGCTGAAGTTACTCTACAAGAAGATATGTCAAAGAAATAATCAATCTTCCCATGTTTTCTTCTGCCTGCTACTTCTATAGCTTTTCTTCTTCCTTCCTAATTACAACCCTTAAATAGAATTCGTGCCTCATATCAAATTTACCGAGTTTCATAATTCTTCCAAGTGGTAAAGATACCTCAAGACAAATGCTGGGCATAGAAGCCACAGGGCATAAATATGCAAAGAAGTAAAAAGCTAACCTTTTCAATCAATAAGGCTTCCCTCTCACTTACCAACTTCACATTTCCCTGTATGGCCCTGGAAGATGACTGGTTAGCCAGAGACGGGTAAGATTCCTCAAGGGAGGAACAACGTAAGACAGGCACAGTCGCAGGAGGGCCTTCAAGTGAGAAATTGGGGATCAACATAGGTAGGCTTAGAACCTCACCCCCCTGTTCTGAGAGAAATCTTCTGCATACGTGGATGTTTTATTGCCCTTGTCTAGCTTGGATTAACACATAGGCTACAGGCACACACCTGATCATCTACATTTGCTCTCTTACAACACTAAACTATGTTTTCTACCTTTATCTTGTATCTACCTACCACTTCAGCATTTTATTAAAAATAATAATAATAAAGAGAGAAATGTGGTATCTACATATAAATCAAGTATAAAAATCAAATGAATATTCATATTTGAACTGACTGTTTATAGTTCATAATGCATGAGCAAAACCGAAAGTTTCTGTGATGACTGCCCTTGTACTGTTCACCATGTAACTTAGTCACTATGTAAGAATTTGTTCTCCATCTAAGAACTTGTTCGTTATGCTTCAGAAGATTGGAGACTGACGAAAATTAGGCTTGGGGTGGATTAATGATTGTGCATTGAGCATTGACTCCCTTATACAGAATTTTATTGTTGTTAACAACCATTTGATCAATAAATATGAGAGATGCCCTCAAAAAAAAAAAAAGAGAGAGAGAAATGTGGTATCCACATATAAATCAAGTATAAAAATCAAATGAATATTCATATTTGAACTGATTGTTTATAGTTCATAATGCATGAGCAAAACTGAAAGTTTCTGTGATGACTGCCCTTGTACTGTTCACCATGTAACTTATTCACTATGTAAGAATTTGTTCTCCATCTAAGAACTTGTTCGTTATGCTTCAGAAGATTGGAGACTGACGAAAATTAGGCTTGGGGTGGATTAATGATTGTGCATTGAGCATTGACTCCCCTATACACAATTTTATTTTTGTTAACAACCATTTGATCAATAAATATGTGAGATGCTCTCTCAAAAAAAAAAAACGTACACACTTCCAATTGTAAAATAAATAAGTAACCGGGATGTAATGTATAGCATAAGGAATATAGTCAAAATATTCTAACAACTTTTTATGGTGATAGCTGGTAGCTAGAATTATCATGTATGTAAATGTTGAATCACTGTGTTGTACACCTGAAACTAATGTAATTCTGTGTGTCAACTACCCTTCAATAAAAAATAGTTATCTACAAAAAAAAAAAAAATTAGTTCAGGTGCTCTTTAAACTATTTCTACTTAAGTGATATGAACCATGCCTGACTGGGCATTTGGAGTTTATTTCTAACTACATTTAGCTGGGCACACATTAAATTCCTTAGCACAACAATGTGAGCAGCAGCTCAATGAAATAGTCCAGTTTACATTTTCCAGAAGAAAGCTTTGATAAGAATAGTAAAAAGCACACGGAGATTCATGATAACTCTTTGGCATTGATTTTTCTCTAAAATTGCTCTGAAAACAAAGACTATCCTTTCTCAATGGTAGAAAAAGGAGGAGAGTTATTTTCTGAGGAGTTTGCGTCTTTGTCATGTGTAGAACAGAGATGTCTCTTAGCATAGCAATTGAGAGCTTCATACCTTAGGGCAGGGGTCAGCAAACCTTTCCTGGAAAGGGCCAAGGACTTAATATTTTAGCTTTTGTGAGACAAGAAGCAAAATCAAGGATAGCATGTTGATAGTTATGTGATAAGAGAGAAAACATATTTCCACACAATTTGTATTAGCAAAAATTATAATGATAATAATTACAGTGATAATTGAGTGATTAGGGAAAAAAATTACGAATTTTTGTAATATGTCTACTAATGAGAAGAGTGAGATTCTCCTTTAGAGGAATAATTCATTTAATTAGGGGATAAGAGAGTTCCCTAACATCAAATTGATGGCAAATACTCTTCTGTAAAAACCATTATTAGCTCAAAGTCCATACAAAATCAGATGATCAGATTTTGCCTGCAAGCCAAAGCTGACTGAGAGACTTCCCACTGGTGCCAGGAAGACTAAAGCTAGACTGCCCAGGCCTGCACTCCTGGATCAGGCTTGTGGCCTAAACAAGGGGCTCTGAAAATGAACCTAAGGGACTGGGAGTGGGGGGAGCAGAGGAAGCAAGGGAAGATGGGGATTTTCCCTCAGTCCCATAAAGAATCACAATGCCCTAAAGAAAGACGAGAACCAGTACCAATGGCAATGAAGCCAGCAAGAAAGAGGGGTACTGCAATCTATCCCCATGGACAAGATTTATGGCTCTTTTTTTGATCATTAGCTGTGACCCCAGCTATCTAGCCAGTTCAGCTGCTTTAACAGCCTGATTCCAGAGGAGGGCATAGCATCCTTCATCACTAGTGGGGATGCCTGAAACTCACCCAAACATAATAAAGCCAGAGAGCTTCTAGTGGTTATCTCAGGAGGATTTTCTTGCCCTCCCCCCACTATCTAAGTCTCTCTGTCTCTCTCTCCCTCCCTCCCTCTCTCCCTCTCCTCTCTCTGCAAGATGGAATCTCAAGGTAGAATTAACTACCTTGTGCTGAACACCAACATCGACAGGAGGGCCTCCACAGTAGAAGAAAAGAGAAGGATTTTATGTCCTTACTAATCTTTCTCCCCCAATGAAGAGAAGAAACAACTCCTCATATCTTCTTATTTATATACATAACAGCATAAATCTCAATTTTGTTTCTGGGAAGCATGAATTTATAATATTTTAATTGTGATTACAGTTCACCTTGGTCTTTAACTCTTAAAATCTTTTGGATAATAATGATGAAGATTTTAAATAGAGTTCAGTAGGGCTTAGTTTATGGAGAATAAACTTTATATTAATTGACTTCAGCAATGCTTTGCATCTCAATTTCATATTTTCCAGAGGAATAACTGGAAATAATCATGAAGAATTTCCAGGAATGACTTCCTCTAATTATCTTCTCCAATAAATGTGAGGAAGTTGCCATTCTGCAACAACACAGTCACCCGTCAATATGATGACACTGTCAGGGAACAGGAGGGGGAAAGAAAGAGACTGAGAGAGAGAGAGAGTGAAAAAATAAGTTAAAAGAGAAAGACTGCAGAGGAGAGGAGAAAGGAATAGACTCCGCAGTCTGCCTCCAATATTCTGAGAACAAGGCAGAGGAAGGTCATATAGCAGAAGCACATTATAGAAGTTCAAACCTCAGATCTTCCTATTTATTAGCTGGGTGACATTGGATGTTATTTGAGTCCCCTAAACCTCAGTCTCTTTATCTGTAAAGTGGAAATAACAGTTCCTGCTTCATATGGTTATAATGATGATTAGAAGACCTAATAGATAGAAAGCACTTTCCAGAATGTCTAGCAGTAGTACTCGGTAAACATTAAGTGCTATTAATATAGTAAATAAATGAATCAGTTCATCTCTACTCATTACTTAATGGATATCCATTATATCAGATGAAATCTATAAAATGGGTTCTTCCTTAAAGGGATTTACTCTTTTTATAACTACTTGGAGTTGATTTTTCCATCCATCCTTTATACAAAGCTTATTATCCTGTTCCCTCATAAGGTCCTCTTTTACCCAGTTCCTCATTTACAGCCTCCCCATTCCCACCTTTCCTAGAATCGGAGCTGGCTCTGCCACAAAGAAGGCAGTGCTCACTGCCTGCTCCTCTCCAGCCCTTGAATCAGCATGGACATTTTCATGGGCTCTTCCAAGATACAGAATCCAGTCAGCCAAGCGGAGCCACCAGCCTGGCCACTTGGCCCTTGTGACAGCCCTTCCCCTTGGGTCATTCAGTAGTCACAACACTTGTACGTGTAGGGAGAGAGGAGCTCTTGAGCTGGGCTCATCAGCAAGGATCTTCCTTCCCCTACAGTCATTTCAGAGACCCATGTTAAAAAATTTCTCATCTGGTAAAGAAAAAATTGCCTCATACATGGAGAACTTTGCTACCTAAGCAGTTTCCTCTGGCTGAAGATCCAAAAGAGACTATAAGCCTATTGACAGTAACTTCTCATAGAACTGTAACATTGTAGAACAGAACATGGTGCAGTTCCCTCATTTCAAAGAGGAGGAAACAGGGGCCCAGAGGCTGGTGGCTTGTCTGAGGTCACAGTGCAGCTGGGAAAGACCTGATTCCTGGTCCAGTATCTTTCCATTAGATCCTACTATTCTCTTCCTGCTTGACCCAGGGGTGAAAAGAGTGTGTTGGATTATGTCACACACGCCCTTTTAAATAATACAATCTAAGCTACTAATATATTATAGGAATTGTTCACGAAAAGAGGAAACCTCCTCCTCTGAGATCTGCATACATTGAAATATGCAAATGACTTATATTAAACTTGATCAATTAAAAATTGAATATATACCTCTAGGAGCACATTTGAATTATGATGGGAGCAATTCTCACCAAAAAAAATCTGACTTTTATCTATAGAACTTACTTTTAGGACCCTGAATAGGGACATGGAAAAATCTAAGATATTGTCAACTCTTATCCATCTGGTGTGTGTGTGTGTGTGTGTGTGTGTGTGTGTGTGTGCAGGTGTGTGTTTATCCTGACAGTATATGACAGGTCAAAATTTTCAACTGGTGAAGTTTCCTGAAAACAAGGAAAGGGCTGGCCCTGTTGTGAGTTTGCCCTAATGACTGCCCCTTCCTTTCCATCTGCTGTTGGTCAAGCTGCAGCTCCAGCTGAGACGAAATCCAGTGCCATGGGCTCTGCAATTGATGTTGTTTAGGCTGAGCACAGATTATCAGGACACTGAGTCTATCTAGACTTTGGTTAAATATAAAGGTTATAACATAAAGGAAGAATACATCATGTCAGGTCTGGTCAGATCCATTTCAACTCTAACCTGCTCAGCCTACACATTCTAAACTATAAACTGTAAACCTTAGTTGACAGATTAGTCTTCAACTTCACTACTGAGTGGGTTACAGAAGAGAGTCTGTCTGAAACTTTGGGTAGGAAGTCTTTAATTCAGTTTCCACATATATGCAAACATTGGATGCAGCTTAAAATAAAGAAACATAAAAGAAGGCTATAAAGGTTACAAAGAAGGGGGAGAAAAGGAAAAAGACACAGATAATTTTATCAGAAACTTAGGATGAGGCAGTTGCCTTAACTGAACACAAAATTTATCATAGGCTTCCTGAGCACAAATAATGTTATCAAAACTGAGCTCCTTATTTCTATATATTTGCGTCCACATAATAACACTCTGGTTATCTCATTGAATTCTCAGTGGTTCAAATACTTTGAACCAAAGGGAATCATATATGTAAAGGGCTTTCTGAGTTGCCTGGTTCTAAGCCAAAACTGTCTAAACAAATATAATGAAATTACATTACAGACTAATTGAAGATTCAGTTACTTATTCAAAACCTTTGGGGCCAGAATTCAAATTTATCAGGGTTTGAAAATGTAATAAATTACATGGAGCATGGGTTATGTATCATTTCCAAAGTTTGGGGAAATGCCCTATAATCAAACACATGACTATTTCAAAAGTGAAATGCATGAGGAGTCACATTCACTGGTAAATATGAAGTCTATAAACAACCTCACATCAGTCAGTTCACATCAGGTTTTGCCACCAATGGAGTTTTCTTCTAGTTTTCAGAGCTTCTTGGATTTGGGAACAGTGGATAAGTGATTTTTTCACATATACACATGCATGCACACACACTCAGAAATACCCCATATGCATACATGTGAAAGCTTTGCCTTTTTTCTTAGTATGTGTTTGACCTAGAGCAAATTATATCATTCTGGGCTATTTTTGCAGCCATAAAAAATTGGAGTAAATGAGGAATTAACAAAAGATAAACTGTGACTAAAAGTTGTAAACACTCTTTGAAGTACTTTTTTATTTTAGTATGTTGGTGAATCAGCATAGCCAGGAGATTAGGCGATCTGAGTGCCATCACAGCTCTGCTGTTGACTTTCACTGTGACCCCAGGAAAGTCAGTTCATTTTCCTGGTCCTCAGATTTCTCCCCTGTCAAATGAGGTGATTGGAAATGATCTCTAAGGACCTTTCCAGTTCCACAATCTATGCTTCTAAAGCTTTTAATTTTGCTCATGTAAACACACTTAATTTTTAAAATTAATACCCAATAATAATATGTTTTAAATCGTCTCTTGCTCACTAGTCTATTTTTACATGATTGTATATGCTAATCATCCTTTAGTCCTTGAATTACAAGAGTTTTGAGCCAATTATTTCTCTTACAGTTTCTAAGTATGTTGTTTTATATGCAAGTAATATGGAACAACTAAGCATGATAGTAAAAGCAGAATGTTCCAAATCCCTTCAGTGAGACTTTGCAAACCTCTTTGTATTATTTTACATGCTTTGATGTCCTTAAAATAAGAACAGAAAGTGCCACAAGATTATTTTCCAACTCTGGAAATATTTGTGAGTAATTATGCCAAAGTATTAGTCAGAAATGCTAATTGAAAACTCCAGATGGCAGTATCACAGTTACCTTGCTTTGCTAATTTTCCTCTTTGAAATCTTGTCCTCCTAAGAAAACACACTGGAAAGAAATCTCTTTGAAACATTATCTTAGGCATGGAAATTAGCTTCTTAAGGGTTTTAAAGAGCATACGCACACTTATGGCTTCTCTATCATGTCTTCTTTGTAGTCACTGTTTTCATTTATAAAAAGAAAATTTTGTAGTAGCCCAATAATAGGAAACAGTATAATTGAGTTTTATAAAAAATATTTACTAGTTTTGAATCTTACTAAACTTTTGGCAGTCAAGGGACAATCATTGTGTTATCCAATGTCTTTCTGGAGACAATCCAAGTTCAAAGTTTCCAGTGACCTTGAATGGGACTTTGTACTCATGTTAGCTGCTTGGTTATAAGAATAAAATAAGAATCTAGGTCAGTATTCCTTGTGCTGACAGGATAACACTTTTCAAATTGTTGTCATATGTATTTCTCCATAACTTATATTCTTGCACATATAAAAGCAGAATGCTCCAATACATCACATGTGTATTTTTCTTATCTGCAAAATATCTAATATTGTATGTATGTCTGTGTGTATGTGCATGTGTACATACACACACACAGTAACCTCTCCACCTTCTATCTTTAAAACTGGTGACTCATATTACTATAATTACTTATTGTATTGATTAAAATGCTGAAGAGCTTAAATATTTATTTAATAGTTTAGGGATAGGTCCTCCATATCCTCACTTAACTTCCACTTCTAATATGTATGCTTCCTATGCTACTCTTGTCTCAGTAGGTTCAGATGGAAGTTGGAAAGTATAAAGATTAGAATGTCTTATCTTTTTACCCCTTTTAACTCTTGTCCTAAGCTCTGCCATACACTTTTATTGTGTCTTGAACAGTGACTTGAATATATTAGTGTATTTTTGTATATATTTTTTACTATAGAAACACAATTTGATTCATAGTACATCTAAATGCGTATTATTGTAGGAATCTACTTGTAGTTTTTCTTGTTTTCTTCCTCTTAGTTAAGGAACATGTTCCTTAATATATGTAAGAAATATTTTTATTGTCCTTTTTAGGTTCTTGCACATTGCAACTTACCTCCTGATTCAGCTTTTTTAAACTTTTTAACAACAGCCATCACTATCTACTCATTGTTCCACTTTTTTAAAGCAATAATCTCACTTCATTAATTTCTTTTAAAGTTTAGTGAGCTAAGTTTCTGTATAACTTCTCTTCCTTTTCTTCTAAGAGTATGGCCTTGAAAATATAAACAAAATTATATACACTTATGATGACTATAAAACATATGAAGAAACATTTTGATAAGTTCAGAGGCTTAAATGGGAAGATAAAATGAACACAGCCTTTTCCTCCCAGCTCCACTCCTGACCATAACATAGCATTTATACAGGCTTCACCTCTATCACCACCTCTGCCTACCTCCCAATGCTTGTTGATAATGCCTACAGTCTACTGCCAATGCAGGGTAAAGGAGAGGCAGGGAACAACTGTTACAGGGAGGTGGAAACAAGGCTAAAACACCAGAGATAGATGAGAGAAGTTTGGGTGGTGAGTTAGTGGGTTCATTGCACTCTTGATACTGACTCAAAAGTACTGTTTGAAACGAATATAAGATTGTGTATCAACTATATTTCAATTTTTTTAAAGCCAAAAAAATAAAAATAACAAGTACTGTATGGACTTTCAAACAGACCAAAAAACAAAATTTTCAGCATCTGTGTTCTCTATCCAACAACAGCCATCCCCTGTTCTCCAAACTTAAACACACAATTTCTTTATATAAATTTTCCTATAAAAAAGAACAAAATAAGCAACTATGAATACAGTCCAACCCAGACTGTTTTTACAAATTAGTCTAATAGATCTGATCATGCTTAACTGTGATTATAGATTTTGGTGGAAGAAATGGTATATTGCTAATAATTTACAGTCTCTCCATTGTATACTCATAATAATAATATATGATAATAGCTAACACCTATGATATACTTCTACGTGTCATATATTTTCATATATTTAAACACTTTACACAAGTTAAATTAAGTTAATAGCCACAAGAATCCTACTAGCATCCCTGTTTTACAGACAAGGAAATAGACACTGAATGGTTAAATAACTTATCCTAGGTCACCTGGCTCATAAGTGGCAGCCTCCAGGTCACACAAGAAATTTTCACTAACTTGAGAAACTTGACTTAGTGAAAACAGATAATGGTGCAAATGAAAAACTAAATAACAATATATTTCATCAAATGAAAATTGCCTTTATATCCCATATTTAATTAGTTCTGTTGTAACTTCTGGTAGGAGGGGGTTAGATTGATCAAACAAAAGAAATTTCAACAACATAGTAAATAAACAGTCATGGAGCAACAATTTTTTGCCAAGAATTAGCCTATGGAGTGAAATGCTTTTATTATTTCCTTAAACTTAGTATATTAGTTGAATATTCCCATGTTCCAGCAAAAATATATATATACATGTGAGCATTATATATAAAATTGAAGCTGTACTAAGTTTTCTAATACTGAAAATATTTATTGGATTCCCACATTAGTCCTCAGATGCCCCTTGTCAGCAGTATACTAAATTTACAGCCCCTCATGACTTTATATTGAGAATTTAAACTACATGTGTTATTTAGCTCTAATCTTACTACCACCTCAGATGCTATGTTTGTAAACTTATACCTCCTGGTTCATTTTATACGATGCCATTAAGTGGATAGCTGTAAGCAGTTGTGACACAGTAATATATTTTAGCATGGTAGTTTGACTTAAGGCTATTGATATGTTTGTTCAAAGGACTGAAGACTGAGCATTATACAAGACATTTAAAGGAGCTACCATAAAATCAAAATGCAAAAAAGTACAGTGGTCTATATGCCCATCATAAATGCTCTGTCTTACTGTATATTTTGAAGAGAACTTACAGAAGATTTCATGGTATTAATTCTCTCTAAACAGTTATGCAAAATAACTGTACTAAGCCTCAGGTAAATATTATAAGCACAATATTATAGTTTAAACACTTAAATAGACACACTGGAATGAAAAGTTTAACTCAAAAAAATTTTAAAGAAACTGTTTAGAATTATTTCAACGGAGTTAGGAAAATAATAATGTAAATACAAACAGAGGACGAAAATGAATTCCACAAAACACTGAAGGACTCCTACAGGCATTACACTTACCATCCAAAAACATTCATTTTGGCATCAGATAATTTGGAGAGATACAAAGTTTCTTTGCTATAACTCAGTTTTCTTTTCTGTAGCTCATTTTGAAAGTTTTCACATGTTGATTGCTTTATGGATCTCCAAGAAGGGAAGGGAATATGACATATAGCATTTCCTAAAATATTTGACTATAAAACCCCTTTCTCACAGAATATCTTAGAGGACTCGAGTTACACAGAAATCATTTGGGGATTTTTGATGCAGAAACAAAGAACTCTTGCCACAAATATACTTGTTGGCCTCTAATGGAAAGATATGCCTGAGTCTGGACTTTCCCCTCTTACAAGATTTCCACTTGACTCTTAGCACCTTTAAGGTAGAGGCAGTGTCATCCAGCATTGACTCCCCAGCCTAGTACATTGCTGGATACATATTAAGGACTCAGTTAATATTTCCTAAACATTTGTATTAAATATATTGTCATTATGCTGCTGTCCCATTATCCTTTTCCTTTTTTTCTCCCATGCAGCTCCCTGAAGTGGATTCATTGATTGACTGTTTAAGTCCAGGCCTTTCTAATTCCTGAGTTAGTGTTTCCAGAGCCAAGACATGATTAGAGGTCCAAACATAGCTTCCAAGTACCCACAATCTCCTTAATAGACAACCTGGGTGCCAGAACCAGAGTTTTGTGTGCACAAGGACCTTAGTTATACCCTCTAAGCCCCTTCCAGATTTTCATAGCCCAGAGATCTGGTTCTCTTCCTTAGAATTTTTTCTCTTGATTTCTTATGCATAAAATATTGCAAATATACAGAAAATTGAAGTAAATGCTATTTTTTAAACATACCCAAGAAAAAAGCATTACAGATACACTGGAAGTCCCATTTGTATCCCTTCTAACCCTGTTCCTATTTTTACATTCTGACAGGTAACCACTCTTCCAACAAAGTCAAGGTGAAACCACAATTTAATATCTTTACTATATATTATGCAACCATAGCAACACAGTGTGTTAATATACATAAATGATACCACTTGTATGTACAACTCAACTTGCTTTTTTTATTCAACATTATGCTTTCAAGATTTATTCATGTAATACATGTAAATCTTGTCCATTCATTTTAACTTCTATATAGAATTCCACTATATGCATTTGCCATAACTTTTTACCCATTCTCCTATCTGTGAGCATTAGGTTTTGTTGTATTGCATTTCTTAAGTCATCCCTTTTCCCCAGGCTGAGCATCCACCCCCAGCTGCTCTAAGTGTTGGCTACTCATGGCTCACAGTTGGATCCTATTTATCCTATTGGATATGCCTCTTGGCTAAGAGGAGCTACCTTGCTCTGGAGGTGACACCACTCCATCCCAGGGATGACAGATATGGGATACAGAATGATCCCCTGACTTCAAAGGAGGTACTCCTCGATGTGATTTAAGTCCTAGAGCCCTTCATGAATCTGACCAAACTGGACTTCCTTACCTGAGACCAACATCTTCACCTGGCACTTCTCCATCCGGCCCCTGCCTCCCTCTTTCCCTCACAGGCTTCTCCTGAAGAGCATGCCACAATAAATGGTATACACCTTCATCACTGTCTCATCAGACTCTGCACCTGAGGAACCCAACCTAAGATAAGATACCTACCATAGACCCTATTACAAAATACTGTGACCAGTCTCACATGTCTCCATGTGCATATTTGCCAGGGACTTGCTTGGATATACACCGAAATTGCCTCCCAGTAGGATAGGCTTATCTACAACTCAGTTAGATGTGGCCAAGTTGCTTTAGAAAGTAATATCAATTTACACAACTACTCCTACATATGAGAGTTCCCATTTTCCCACAGTATTTTCAGCACTTGCTGTTGTCTGGTATTTTAAATTTTGCTACCAAGTTAGGAGTGAAATGATTCATCTATCCCACTTCTTCATGTGGGTTATTTCCTTTTTATTTTGTTATTTAACATACTTTAATACAGCACTCACCATGAGCCTTATAGACGTTTGAAGCACTTTAATAATACTCATTCATTTAATTCTCATAAGAAGCCCATAAGGTAGGTACCACTATGATTATTTCCATTTTACAGATGAGGAAACTGAATAACAGGGGTCACAGGGAGGTAAGTAACTTGCTCAGAATTGCACAGATAGAAACTAGAAAAACCTGAAATTGAGCTAAGGCAGTCCATATGCTTAATCACTATACTATTATTACCTATCAACTACATCCTTTGGTAGTTTTCAGTATAGTATTGATCTCTGTCCAGTAAGTTTCTTGAACTTTGATTCTTTTTAAAAATCTACCTGTTAAAAATAAATAAATAAAAATAAAACCCAATATAGCAACTGTGGTCTCCTGAATAAAACCCACTCCCCAAGACATCCACATCCAAATATCCAGAACCTGTGAATGTTCCCTTATATGACAAAAGGGACTTTACAGATTTGAATAAATTAAGGTTCTTGAGATGGGAAGATCATCCTGAATTATCCAGATAGGCCCAACATGCAATCTCAAGTGTCCTTATAAGAAGAAGGTAGAAAGAGATTTGACTACAGAAATAGGAGATGTGACAACAGAAGCAAAAGATTAGCACACCCGAGGAAAAGGGTCCTGAGCCAAGGGATACAGGTAGACCCCAGAAGCTAGAAAGTCAAGGAACATTCCCCTGGCACCTCCAGAAAAAACAGCCCTGCCAACCCTTTGATTTTAGCCTGGATGACTCATTTTGGACCTCTAGAACAGTAGGGGAATATATTTGTGTTGTTTAAGCCACGGAGTTTGTGTTAATTTGTCACATCAGCAATAAAAAAATAATGCAATAGTCTACCTCAAGCTCAACAATTTAAAAAATAATGATTTATTCTTATAGATATGTGGTTCAGCTTAACTCAACTCCTCAGTTTGGAGTGGCTCTGTTCATGTCTCTCATCCTCCTCCTGGAATTAGAGGGGTAGCCCAGGTATGATCTTCCCCAAGGTGATGGGGGTCAGTCCAACAGAAACACAACTGAGGCCTAGGTTGGAAATTGGACACTCTCCTTTTCCTCTCATTCTATTGGCCACAGCAAGTCACATGGCTGGGCCCAGCATCAAGCAGCATAGAAATAAACTCCACCCTTTTTTACTTCAACATTTAAAAATGAGTTCCACTGCTTCCTGGATCTACTTTTTCAGTGAGAAAATCACTTTCAGTCTAATTGTCATTTCTTTTAGGTTTTCTTCCATTTTTCTGATAGCCTTTAAGACTTTTTTTTATTTTTGAGGCACTTAGATTTGAATTTGCTTCCATTTATCTTACTCAGATGTTGGTATATTCTGTCAAACTGAGGACTCTTGTCTTGTTTTGTCTAGAAAATGTGCAGCTATACAACCTCTTTCTTATTATCCCATTTTTATGCTTCCGAAATTCCTGTGCTGGGCCTTATCTAGCCTTTATTGCTCGTCATCATTTTCTTATCTCTTTATATGTCTGCACTATATTCTGATTAAATTTTTTTTTTCCAGAATAGCTCCCAATTCACTAATCCTCTCTTTGGCTGGCCCTAATCTGCTACTTAACATTTGTTGAGTCTTCATTTCACTTACTACATGTGCTTTATTATAACTCTACCCTTTCTTTTTCCATACTACTTTGCTTATATTTTTATTGTGGTTTTTCTTTCTTTTTATCTTTTTCAGCTTTTTTAATGTGCCTATTATGTTTCAGATCGTTTTATAATCTCCAATTATCAGAGTGAAAATTATCAGGGTTATTGCAGCTGTTTTCTCTTCATCATAGAGTTTTGTTTTCTAATTACTATTTTTTTTAATTCCCATGTGCTCCATTTTGTGAGACAATCCTTTCAGAGTTGTTTCACTCCTGTTTCTTCCAGAATCCTGGGAGGTTCAGATGAGTTCTAGGGCCAATATTGGTGTTAGTTTCTCAATTTGGGAGTCCTGAGCCCCAGGAGTGACATAAATTCAGGATTCACACCTGTTTGTGCTGACTTAAGTTTCCAGTTCCTTGCAGATTTCTTTACCCAACCCACTCCAGGCCTGCCCAGAGGGGAGAGTTTCTGCAGTCCCGTTTTACACAAGGGGCAGCCTTCAAGACCCTCACTGAGGGGGAGACTGTCCCAGTGTCGGTCTCATATGAGTCTGGGGCTTCATCTCCTATCTCTGAACTGGACTCCAGTCCCAACTCTCAAATCTCTCAGCCTGATTGGAAAACTTCTGTGAGCCTCCATGACTTCATACTCTCCTTGTAAATGTGACTTTATATTCTGTCCTCATTTCTGGTAACAGGGATTTTTACTTTCTTTCTTTCAAGCTTGTTTATTTGCTTTTTTTAAATGTATATACTTCACAGTATTTCCACATCTAGGAGGAAGAAAAGACTTTCACTGTCATCTCCTTTCACCATGTTGATAAGAAGTCTCTGCCTTGATTTTCTACTGTATAGTTATATCAGTTATATTCACTTTCTCAGTCCTGCTTTAGCACTAGGACCCTATTCAAAATCTAGCTCATACCTGTGAGTGGTCCTGTCTCTTAGCTTTCTTTTCCAGGACTGACTCCTCACAAGCACCAATATTCAAAAGTCTCCCACAAACCATCAACTACTGTCCATCTGGTTAGACTTCCTAGTTGTAGCCATCCTACCATATCTGAACTCCTGTTTCCAAAGTCAAGCCAGAGGTTGTGACAGTGCTTGGACGATGCTAAGCAGACTGTCTTCACTCAAGGCCTGTCCCTATATCCAAGTTACTTCCTCCTACCCATTTCCCCACTGTAAGCTATACCCTACTGAGTGAATCACTGCCAGTACATGGACGGAGCCTCAACAGTCTACTCCTGCACTCACCAAAAGCCCACCAAGAATACAGTTAAGTCCTATTTTAACAACATCTAACTACCTAGAGCCTCCGATTAAAAATTTCCAATCTCAAACCATTGCTAGAAATTTATTTTGAGGAGAAAGCAAAAGGAGCACATCTTGAAAAGGGGAGTTCATATCAAGATTTCTTCAAGTAATACATTCCCTGGTTATGTGCTGACACTATACACATTCATCCCAATCTCTGGCTGTACAATAATTACTGACACTCAGAAAGATCAGTATCAGACACTGGAAATTCACTGTGGCCAAAAAAAGATTAATACACTTTTTGTACTTCCCAGGACACTAAAGATTGTGAATACATTTCCTAAAAAATTTTTGGTAAGAATTGGAAGCAAAGCATTTAATCTTAAATTAAAAACAAAAAGGTAAACAAAACATCATATTACCCAAATGTTCCCATCAATTGAGGCATTTCTGTACAATATTTCTATTAAGGTAAAGTATCATTTAATGAAATTTTTTAGTTTCCTAAAATTGTATCAGTTAGATGTTTTAAAATTAGATTACAGATTTAATTCAGATTGTAAAAATTTGCAGAAAGTACTGTCTTTTGACATGGCAAAAAAAAATCAACAATGACATTTGAAGTTGACTTTTTAAGAATATTGTGACCTGTATCAGGATAGGTACTTTGAAAAAATTTGGGGAGTTCTAAAAAAAGAAAAAAGAATGTACATAAACTCTAACAATATTCTTCTTGAATGTTAACCTCTTTTGAAGTGGACAACTTATCTACAGAATAATTAACACAAATGAAAAACCTATCCCTAAGCTTTTTCCCCTAGAATCCTTAGAAATGTTTGCTTACTCATGTGTTTTCCAAGTCATGTCAGCTGTGTCCCTTTCGGATTTTTTAAAAAATAAACTCCCTAAATAACTTTCTAATAAAGAAACTCCTTATGTATGCTATGCCATGTTTTCTATTTGATTATTTTTAAAGAGTTATCCCACAAAATGTTTAACAACATGAAATGTTTAACAACATTTTGTTGGGGGGGGGGACATGACTAGAACTAAAGGATTTCCAGTAGTGAATACTAACTATTCTATATTTCTTACAGCTGATCTGTGTAATTAAAAGTACTTCTATATACAGTTTAAGATGGCCAAAGATGTGATTTAATACAAAATAAAACTAAACCATGAAATTGGCTCTATGCTAAAAATGGGTCTATGTTACTCCTAAAGATATGGAAGAAAGAATAATATAGGTAATTAATGAAGCATCTGTTATAATATTCCTAACTTCATTAAAATTCAGCTTCCTAAGTATTTGAATGTCCAATTTCTCTGGATTAGAAAGCATCTAACATAACTTATTCTTACTGTAAAATAGATCTAATGATATTTGCAGAGCATTGACATTTATGGACCAAAAAGAATGCTACAAAGGTATCTAATTATGCTTTGCTTTTAACTAGGATATTTCTAATACCAACATAGGACTGGATTAGCTTAGAAAGCCCCAGAAGTTGGTTAGTCTTTCCTTCTAGGTCAGTTTATTACAGTAGCTTCCATTAATGATAGTGCTTATTTGTGACTAAATTTCCAGGAGTTCAAGTTGCTTGCTGCAATGGTAGAGTCCCTCAGACTTCAGGCTTCTGATAGCCAAGACTTCATGATTCTTCCCTTAAACTGAGCATATATAGTTCTCATCCTTTCTCCTACTCTAGTGAGTGTCCCCACCATATAAAAAGATGTTTCTTTAGCTAGACCTTGTACTTTGCAATGTGACTTTGTTAAAACCAAATTTGTTTTTGAGGGGCTTTCCCCTTTTTTCTTGCCTAAATACAATCAAACTTTGAATAGACAGTACTAAATAATTTTAAACAATTTCACTGATATTGCCTCATTTTAATTTTTCAATGTTTTCTGAACTTCCAAAGCAAGTACATATTAGAGTAGTGATAAAACAGTGAATTTCTTAGAAAGAAAATGCCATAAAGATTTTCTTGCCATTCAAGGGTAGACAGCCTAAGCATTCGAAGCACATTTGATAAAGTGACACAGCTCAGGCTTTAGAGCCTGACGGACCTGGCATCAAATGAATACTTACTAACTTTACAAGTTGCTTAACTCTTAGAGCTTCACTTTCCTCATCTATCATACAGGGTCAATAATTAGCAACTTTTACGATTAAAGGAGACAAGAATGTACAAAAAAAGATAAATTCTCTTTCTTGGAATCTAAGGATGTCCATGCTTTATGTGTCAGACAAGAAATAATTGATATACTATAGATAATCAGTCTATCTTCTAAAACAATAGCATGTTTGACATTCACTGTGGCAGTTACTTCCTAGCAATAGGAGCTGCCAGGAGCAGAAGGGAGACAACTTATAACATAAACTAAGGAGAAACCAGATCTTTATCAGTCTTACCTTAAATTAGCTCATGTTAATTAACTAAGCATTGAGCAATTGCTCAGGTCCATGTTTTGCCCCCAAAGAGGTGTCTGCACCTCAAAGAACAAGCTGGGAAAAAAAAGCCAAGGGCTCCAAAAAAAGAAGGAAGAAAGGCTTAGGAGAACCATGGTCTGTGCTGACTCCACAGCGCCCTCTCTTTGACAGGAATGTACTCTAAGTCATTGAGATTTTTCCAGAAGATAAAGTTCTTTTTCTTTAAAAGTCTTTTTACTTGGCATACGGAATTGCTGTCCTTCATTATTCTTCAAACCTCTAACCCTGGGACACTAATTCCCTGGAAATCTAGAGAGACCCAGAAAGCATATATAAAAGGCTTATTGTCTAAAAGGAATCTTGTCTTCAATTTCCAAGTGTCCTAGCCAAATGCTTTTACTGCTACCCTGACCTTGACCAGGTGTATCAGCCTGTGGCTTTGTGCTCATGAATTCTAATCCCGACCTGCTTTCTGGACCCTGATGACTGGTCTCATGTCAGAGCATCTGTTAGGTTCTCGCCCAAGTCTCTGTGATATCTTAATCCTGATTATTCCCATAAACTTCATTCACAGTCTTGCTTTAACTAACCCACTCCAAGTTTCCAACCCTGTCATTCCAATCTGCTGATGGATTCCAGTCCATCCCAGCTCCAATGTGATAACTTGTCCCCAACAAAAACAGCAATAAAAATTGCTGCCCCAGAGCTAATTGCCTTCTTAGAATTCCTACTGAGAATTTTAGATAGTTCGGCAGTACTTTTCAAATACCCATCATCAATAAATGTTGTTAGAAAACTGAATTATATAAATTGCCCAAAAAATTCTAGCTCTAGAACCTTGCAAGCTCTGTAAGATTATCTTTCATGAAATCCTGTGGATTAGTGATTCTCAGAGAATTGTGTGCAGTCCACTAGTGGGTGGGCAATAAGCATTCTCCTCATGGGCCAAAAAAGGACAAAAATCCTTCCTTGGTCTCTTTCAGTGCAATTATGTGTTTCCATATATTCTCATTTGTACCTATTACCAAGGGCCAGTTTTGAAAACCTACTATCTTGGCCATATTCTCCAGAAAGTAGACAAAGAAACTAAAGTATGTACAGCTGCTTTATTACCGAGTGCAATCCAGCAAAGCAGGAGACTTAAAGCAAGAAAGTTAGTGAAATCAGCTTTCCATATGTATTACTGGTCCCATAATAGGTCATAATTGATATTCATTATCTTACCTTTCCCTTTCCACCATCCATTCAGGATTCCTCATTCTTGGCCAGCACTTTGGATGGCCTGGTATTCTTGCCTAGTGAACTAACCACAGGGTGTTTGCACCTCCTCACTTCTAGGTCATACATATGTGGACACCAACCAGATCCTATAGTGTCTTCTTCCTCACCATCAACAAGGAAGCCCCAGAGCAGAAGGTGCTTTAACAGAGACCTTATTCCACTCCAGGTGACACTACAGTGACTATCTTGGTAAGGGTTTCAATTGATTTCAAGAGAGTACAAATCAATAAAACCTCTCCTTATGCCTGCCCATCAATTGAAATCAATTGAAACCCTTATTAAGATAGTCACTGTAGTGTCAACTGGAGTGGAACAAGGTCTCTGTTAAAGCAGCCAAATCCATATCCTTTACTTAGAATATATATTCATTTATTGATACTACTCTACTCTTTGGGTGTAGACCTTAAAATTAGGTAGCATGGGCAGGCATACAGAGAGGTGCGATAGATTTGCACTCTCTTGAAATCAATTGAAACCCTTACCAAGATAGTCACTGTAGTGTCAACTGGAGTGGAACAAGAGACCAAAAACTTTTGGAGACAAGTGAACATCTAAAGGGTCTAAAGTGGTATCACTGCTGTGCCTAGCAAGTGAGTTAGTAAGCATTAAATTTTTTAATTTTTCATTCTTACTCTAAAGGTAGCATATTCACTGAGTGATTTTTCTCTTGGAAAATGGGAATAAGTAGGGTAGGTGGACCTAGGGCCTTCTGCCTTGTCTAAGTAGTGAGGGAAGGGAGGAAATGTCAAAACTACTACATATTATTACCTTAGATGACCTCTAAGCTACTTATTTACTTCACTTATTAACAATTAACTTATTTTCATCAACTCTTTTTGAAAAGGACGTGAAATGGCTTATAACATTTTAAACCAATAGAACAGATATATAAAAAGGCCTGAGCAATGAGGGAAATACAAATATACTAATTGTGTGTTTAACATAATTGCAATGATAGAGCTGCAAATTTGGCTCACAGTTGTAAGGTTCAGAAAATGTAAGTTATGCAGCTCTCATTATCAGAAAGGAGGAAGCACACTTTAGGAGAAGCAAAGTTTTTTCTGGCACTGAAATCTAAAAGAACTTTCTGATATGGAGCTTTATAAAGGGGAAATACAGTGATGTAATGGACATTGTCCTCAACAACATTTTTACAGCAAATGCATAGGTTGATTTCACTTTATAATGAGGTGGGGAAATTATTATTTCAACAACTGGTACTGTAATTCCTTTGAGGGAGAAAACAACTATTGCTGGGAATAATACTTGGGGTATACACAGAACCTCGGAGGGTCTGGTATGTGCTTTGAAGGCTTGAGAGAAACAGGAAAATAGTTCCATCTAACAGAGCAAAAGGAATTTGAAGGTCTATGGGGCAATTTGGAAAGGAGCAGGTGAAGAGCTGAGGTCAGAGGGGAAATGAGGGAGAGCAAAAACCACCAAAAAGAACCAAGGCTCTGTGGACGAGTGACCCCTCACCAGCTACCAACACCCCCAGTCTTCAGTAAAGCTTGCTAACCTCTTAATTGCTTTGGGTACTTCAACATGTGTATTGAGAAAGCAAAAAGTGCTAAGTTTTGGTCAAGATGGCAGTGAGGAAAGATGGTGACAGAATGTGGGGAACCCAGAAGCCAATAAAAAGAGAAAAATCAAAAGACTGTAAGCCATCTGGCATTACTGGGAACTGGAAAGCAAAAACAATGCTGTTTGATGGCATGTCCACAGGTTGTCACCGTCAGATGACCAAGTATTCACTTTAACATCCTCATAAAAGCCAAAAACCTAACAGCACCACATGATAGACCATCCCTCCTGTGAAAGCATGTGACATACTTACCAAGAAAAAGGCAGGTAATTGTCACCCAGCACCCATTTCCCCCTTCTTTTAAGTTAAAGAACCTCCCCCTTTTAGATGGATACATGGGCCCCCACCTACAGTCATTTCCTAACAGACCATTCAGCTGGTTGTGGCTCATTAACAAATAGCCAATGAGTTGTAATCAGAAAGGATGTGGACAATTTCTGGGTCAGATTCTATGGGAGGCTACTTGCCCAGTGCTTCCAACTTCTCCCATTCCTGAAGCGCTAAATGTGGACATGGGGGTAGTGAGCCAGGTTTGACCATGTGAATAAGGACAACACTCTAGTCTAAGAGATGGCCTAGCAATGATATAGAAGGAAACTGGATTTCCTGGTGAACTAGAACTGCCTACCCTCCTTCCCCTGACCACCTACTAACAATATTTTACATGAGAGAAAAATGAACTCTATCGTGCTTAAGCTACTGCTACTTGGTCTCTGTTAAAGCAGCCAAATCCATATCCTTTACTTAGAATATATATTCATTTATTGATACTACTCTACTCTTTGGGTGCAGACCTTAAAATTAGGTAGTATAAAATACCTTCCAAACTTAGCCAAAATTGTACCTCATCAGTTATAACAATGGTCCCATCAAGGATATACTGCAAACACATCACTGGGTTTATTTTTGCTATGACCAAGAGTAGTATTGTCTGTTAGATGAAATGTTTTGCTGAGCAGACCATGTTGCTCACTACAGAGCAGGTTTCAATATGCTGCAAATAAGAGGTAAGAAGCATGTCATGATGTCATGCTAGCACAGAGAGCCCACACTTACTGAACATGTCAAAACCTTCCCTCATGAATATTGGAGAGGAGGCAGGCAGGGTAGTAATAGCTCTATTCATACAGAAACACAGTGAACAGAGAGAATCTATGGATGCTTTTACAGAGCCTGCGATATATTGTAATCTTTAGCAATGATCATGTTATAATTATTGCTGAGTTTTTTGAGCAATAATTCCATTAGAAACTGGATCTGATTTTATGCAACAGAATCCTAACTGCTGTGGTTTAACCACATGAAGGATATTTATATCATGTTTCAAGAAATCTAGAGTAGATGGCCCAAGACTGCTACAGTGATTCCACAGGGCCATCAAGGACCCGGCCTTCCAGCTTTCCTCTCACTGATCCTTAACATGCTACCTCTTCTTTGTGATCACTGTTGTTGAATCACCAGGCTGTTACAACAGAGACATCACATCCACAATGGGTAAAGTATGAAGTCAGGACGATGGTTAAAGTATGAAGAACAAAAGAAAAAGCTGAGTTTTTTCTCTTAAAATGTTCCTACAATTAGTACCTAATGACTTCTGATTATAGTAAATCAGAACTGTGTCCCATAGCAATGCTTAGATGCAAGGGGATCCAGGGAAGTGTGAACTACCCTGGCACTTTGCTGACATGAATGAATGAAGAGACCTGTTAGTAAGGAAGGAGAGAGTGAAACTGGGTAGGCCACCATCCATGCCTGTCACATACTGCCACTAAAAATTCTGCTACTCAACCAGATCTCATGAACTCAAAAAGATTAGAGCTACTGGAATACAAGATTCCCAACATTTCTGAAACATTCATCAATCCATTTTATTACTTCTTTCAAGGGTATTTTGTAACTTTTTCATAGGAAGAATGACTACTACTGCTCATTATCCTGACTATTTTTTTTCTGGTATTGTGTCTTCATTGTTAGTTGGAAAATGTTTAATACTGGAGAGGATGAAAGATGATCACAACTCTTTTGACATTCATGAGGTCCAATTTGTGAGGTTTCTGCCCATTTCCTGAATATGAGTGGGCTCTGTGACTGCCTAACCAATCGAACATGGCAGACATGGTTTTGGGGCCCAGGCCTTCAGAGACTAAAATCTTCCTCTTCCTGTCTTTTCCATTACGTGCTCTTGGAAATTGTCGCCATGTTGAAAATTCAAGCAGGACTGAGGAGAGGCCAACAGGGAAATTAATGAACCAAGACCACTAACTTACAGCTCAGAGCTGGCACCAACTTTCCAGACTCTTTAGTGAACTATTCTAGAAGTAGATCCTCCAGCTTCAGTTGAGTTGTCTTAACTGATGCTTTATGAAACAGAAATAAGCTGTCCTTTCTAAACACAAATTTCAGATTCATGAACAAAATAATTGTTATGTCTTTAAACTTACTGAAGTTTGGGGTAGTTTTTTACATAGCAATAGACTACTTTCAGTGAAGGAAATTAATGCTGCCTTCATGAAATGTAAATACAATAGTTCCCCTTATCTGTGGTCTCACTACCATGGTTTCAGTTAACCCACAATCAACTGTGATGTGCTCTGGAAGCAACTGACCCTCCTACCATACTGTCAGGAAGTCAGTAGTAGCCTAATAGCTACATCACAATGCCCATGTCATTCACCTCACTTCATCTCATCACACAGGCATTTGACCATCTCCCATCATCACAAGAAGAAGGGTGAGTACAGTAAATTGTGAGTGAAGAGATCATACTCACATAACTTTTATTACCGTGTACTGTTATAATTGTTATTAATTATTATTGTTATTAATCTGTCACTATGCTTAATTTATAAATTAAACTTGTCATAGGTATGTATAATATAGGGAAAAACATAGTATATATAGGGTTTGGTACTATCCATGGTTGCAGACATTCCCTGGGGGTCTTGGAATATATACTCTGCAGCTAAGGGGGAACATTTTATAGATGAATTTCCATGAGTAAAAAATTATGAATATTATAAATATCATCATGAACATACACTTATCTTTACTTAGTATAATAAGCCAGACATGTATTTATTAATAATACTTGGCTTTGTAATTTATCTTGCAATATGCACAGAGCCATTGACACAAATATTTGGTCAAAAGATTAAGGATGTATTCCCCATTTACAGGAAAGCAAAAAGTATTTAACAAGCAAATGAAAATAATACCTGTAAAGCATCTGATATAGCGTCATCTCTCTGAATAACATTGTAAACTCTAAAAGAATTATAACAATATACAGCTAGCTCTGTTGGGTTTTATCATTTAGCAGAATCAGTTACTGCCACTAAGCCACTCAGCTGATAAGTACCAGAATGAGATAGAGTAGAACAGAGTGCAATGGTCAGTCAGGATGGTTTATCTCTCTAATATATCAGAATTGTGTAATTTAAGTTTATATATTTTTTCTGTTTTACTGCTTTTATAATATTTAGAACTTTAAGAGGATGAAGTCATTTCAAAATAGAACTCTCTAGACTGTTCATAGCTGCAACTAAAGAATTTTTTCCTATCCGTTTTAGGATGAGGAGTCACAATTGAAAATTAAAATTTTCAATGTACTCAGCACATACATAAAAATTACAGTTGATTTTTCAATGAGACTTGATCCATGAGTGGGCCATTTGGTGTAAGATCTGAGAACTGAATCACTTTTTTCCCTCTTAAGTTAGGGCATAGTCAGTGATTCATAACCAAGACTCAAACTACTTGTTCCTTAAACATGTTCATGGGCACACTATAAGGCTGTTACGGCAGTTCTGTTCTGTGAGTTGTTCTGTGAGGCATTCACTGGGGGTTAAGGGACCCAAACTCCTCATCTTGCTGCTCCTCCGTCTTTAAGTTGTTTTCTTCACCCACCTGTCCAAGGTGGCTTGTCACCACATCTACATTCCAAACAGTGCAATGAAAGCAGGGAGAAAGAAGAGCATGCTCTCCCTTTAAGGATGAAAACTAGAAGTTTCACAGATAAATTCTGCTCACATCCTCTTGGCTGGAACTTAGTAACCATGAGTCACATCCAGCTCTAAGAAAGGTGGACAATATAGAGACTTTATTCAGGATGTACCCGGCAAAATGTTAGGTATTCTATTGCTATGAGAGAGAAATAGAGATTACATGTTAGAGAACAAATTAGAATGCCTACCACAGGTACACTCACTTGGGAGCAAGACTGACTCTTTCAGCTAATATTTTATCTTTTATGAGACCTTTGTTTTGAATGTTATGCCTGAATGAACACTAGACAAATGCTTTACCTAAACCTCTTAGATGAAAATTTCATAAAGAATTCTTCATCATGAAAAGAGATGATGCATCTTTAAGTCATCTTTATGCACCAGCCATAAAATACCATAATAAATTAAAGAGATCAGAAGTCACTGGTTCAGACATGGCTAATAGATATTTCAGGGCACTTTTATCTTTGCTAAGCAACAATTTCTAGAGTGCTCTACATGTTTGCTTTTTATACAGTTTTAACTCATGTAATATCTTTTAGCAGACTATCTCAAGAAGCTTTTATAAACATTAATTAACTGAAACTAACAACACTCTTGAGAACCGAGTATTAATACATGCATTTACATGGCAGGAATCCAGATGAACTTTACAATCAAGTAATATGGGGCTTATTCAGCTTCAGCTGTGTAAGGACATCAACCAGGCAGTATGGAAATTCAATGCTAATCTGAAAATAGGATATTTAGCTACTTTTAGACTAGCAAATGAATATTAATCTATATTCAATACAAGCAAAGCCATATTACTAAAACAAACATGAAAGAAAACCCTTTATTTTAAAATGCTACTTCAATTTAAATGTGACTAATGTGCAATCTTCTATCTATAATATAAATATAAAAAGAGAATTGGAAAGATTCTCATCAGATAAACTTTCAGTACCAAGCTTGATGTAATTTATTTCTAGATAAGCTTGAAAAAACAGCTGCTAAAAAAAGTAATTCATGTGTCAGATATCTGTGAATGAAATAATCAAATTATATTAAGAATGTATATTATGTATACTTTCTGAACCTATCTTAGAGCTGCTGTATTGAATAAATAATGAAAATGATGATGAAACACATGATTACTGTGAATGCACTATCCAAAGAGCTAACTTTTTGGTATCACTGAAACATCTTGACATATTTAAAATCCCAAGGTTTTTTTCCACTGTTGCTTTGGAGAATTCCTAATTCTGGAATTTACTGTATACATTTCATATGTCTGAAGGAATTTTTCCAAATGCACAAGGAGGTATAACCATGGTCCCTTATAGCAGCAGATAAACTCATTACAGTCACTAAATAAAAGTTTTAACATTACACTTATTTCTGGTAATCTGATCTTTGAAAAAAAAAGAGGCCTAAGCCTCAGTTTATTAGAAACTAAAATACAGAAATAAAGGCAACAATTATTTTTATAGGACTGGACAAGTGTCCAATGCAAGATTTACTGATGACAAACAGCAAGGACTAATGAAATATGAACCAGTGACTTTTAGCTCAGACTTTCATCAGTAATCTTCCCAAAAATCTCCTTAAATAGATTTTTTTTTAATCCTTCAAATAAGGACAATCTAAAGCTTAGATATAGGACAATACCCTGAAAGATCTTTTGAAGCTGCTCATTTTCCAAATCACAAGAAACTTAAAATAAATGTTTGGAAAACTTCTCCTAGGACATTTATCCTGGTCAGTCTAATAAAGAGGGGGAAGGAGGCTTCTATTCCACCTGGCTCACCCTTTCTTGTGGACTGACATGCTCAAAACATTAGAGTTTTAAGCCAGCTAACTAATGAAAGCCATTCAAAGCTAATAGTTTAACCTTATGGGTTATTTTGTTTGGTTGTGGGGATGTATGTGTGTCGGGGGTACTTTTCCAAAGGAATGTCACATTTAACTTTAATGATTTATCCAAGGAAAAGAATCCTGGTCTTCAAAACCTGATAAATATGGAAAGTTTCTGCTAATAATAAAGGTGGAGTAGAAAAGATAGCAATAAAGAATGGGAAATAGCTTTATCCTGGAATATAACTGTTTTTAAGAAGGACACATATACATGTTTTCCTATTTACATTAGAAAGGTTTTGTGGGGTTTTGTTTCTTTTTTTAAAAGGAATGTGGAATTTTGCCTGCAGATGTGTTACGTGAAATTCATTTTAACAACAGTTACTGAGTATCTCCTACAGAACAGAGAATGAGACATGCAGATAAGCAAGACATGGCTTCTGCCTTCAACAAGCTTACAAAGTAGAAAGAAGATAGGGAGGTATATTTCCAAAGAGAATAAAATAAGTATCATTAGAAAGGTACAAATAACATGTTATGAACTTTAAAGGAGAAACACATTGAGTTTCTTGGGAGAATGAGGAAAGGCTGCGTGAGCAAGTTAGTATTTAATACGGGCCTCAATGCATGGGTGGTGTTTTGGCAATTAGAGTCTGGTGACATGAGGGATGGAGTTTGGTAGTGGTGGAAGGATTCCAGGTAACAGAAACAGAAGACATAGGACAGATAAAAGTCTAAAATATACTGAATACTATAAAGTAGAATATAGAGAGTCAATTAACAGAATATGAATTCAAAAAGATAGGTCAGGGTAAATACTGTTCTCTATTTCAGCTTACAATATATGCATTAAAAGTTTTAGGTTTAAACTCCTAAGATTGGATTTATTTTAAGAACTTCTTCCACACACTCTTTATTACTAAGACTATTCATTTAATGTTGGTAATAATGAGCTATGCCATATAATTATACATTAAATGTTCCAAATGTTTTATTGTGTACTTGAAGTGATCATAGCTATATTAAAACCTTAATTATATTCATCAAATGAGGACCACATTGGCTGCATAGCATCTGTGATCCTTTTCGCTTTGAATATAATAAACACAGAACTTCAGGATCTATGAATGGACCTTAAGGTATGGGTCTTTTCTAAACAACCCTTCTCCTAGAGATGCTGAATGAGCACCAGTATTAACTAATTTAAGTTTCTCTTCTTCTCCATGTCTCAGGCCCTCTCCTAATAGAAGTACCCACTAGTATTGAGATAACACAATGCAAGACCAGCTTTTAGAACCAAATGTGATATGAAAGATTATACACTCAACTGCTTGTTTTACATCCAGGAAATAAAAATCCATAGGTTAGTGACTTAACCAAAGTTACCCAATAAGTTACCTTAGCACATTTTCAGAGCTACCGATGAAAAAAATAATATTCGGAGCCAGGGACAAAAATTACTGAATTTGCCAAAAACATTTTTCTTTCTACTTCTATTGTCAAAGATCATTTACTAAATTAAAACCTCCTGACTTATTTAAAATGATTAGGACAAATATATTTGAGAATGTTACCCTCACTTATCTTTGTCCATACTCAAAGATGTGAAGATGCCTAGCATGGTACCTAGTTCATATATATATGTATATATTTCATATACATATGAACAAAATTAGAAGTTAAGTCCTGCAGGTTTAACATCTCAGTTCAGGAGTCCCAAAAGAGAGATCAGAGAAAATGAATGGGGGAAGAGGAGAATTTAAAATAGTATCAAATTCTTCAAGAACAAGAGTGAGGCTAGAAGATACTGGATATTTGTCTTTCATAAACTATCTAGAATTCTATATTCCCATAAACTAGCAATTAAGTAATAAGAATAAAATAAAAACTCATTTAAATTAACGAGGTCTCAAAAAATTCTCATGATATTCACCCTTCTTTAAGAAGCTACAGGAGGAAGTGCTCCACCAAAAATGAAAGGGTAAACCAAGAAAGAGGAAAAAGAGGATCAGGGAAACAGGTGAGAGGTGATGGAAATGCCAATCATTCTGCTTTGACCTCTTGGTTTATTCCTCAGAAATGTCCTTGCCTCATCCCTGACACAACATGCTACTTCTTAATTTTCACCTTTGTCTTCCCCCACTCAATCTTAATTCAGATACTCTGGTTATGTTACTATGACCATCACAGGTAAGTGAGTAAACTTTTCATTTGTGCTGTCCTGGCCTATCGAACCTTATGATGTGCCCAGTCTCCTGGGGGTAGACTTTTTGTTAGGAGTTACTTTAGCCCAGTGACCAAGGTCTGGACCAGGTCCATGGGACTGACTCATATGACCATAAAAGACTTTGCAGCAACTGTGCAATAGCACCCCTCCAGAAAGATAATGTTGTCCTTCAAAAACCAAGGCCTGTTACATGTTTTAGCATATTGCTAAAATTAAGGATTCCCCTTAAGTAAGGTTTCATTTTAATTCTTTTCATTATAATGAGAAGGTAATTTCAGGACCCCAGGTGCCAAACACAAGCTAATGTGTGGTCTTGTCTGCCTGAGCAGTCCAGAACCCTGGCAGGCATGGCTCATTTGGTCTTAGAGTAGCAAGAGGGCTCCTCTCCACTCTACAGCCAAGAGCCATGGGCATGATAAGCAAGCACTTCCAAGGGGACAGGTGCACTGAGTGCTGGGTTACATCCAGGCACAACTCTCTTCCCCCCAGGCACATGAGATGCATTTAGTGGTACCTTCTAATCACATGCTTTACCTCGGTTTGTGACAGGTTTAATGAACACATCCAATGTCAACTTTTTGCCTTATTCAAGGCACTATGGATAGCTTTCAAATGTCTAATAGAAAATAGTAAGCATATTATCTGTACAAAGAGAAAATCATCCCAAGAATTTTACACATATTTCATGACTTTCCCTTTGTGTAGTATATATAATATGTTCTTTGGGGAGGAAACACCAATCTCACTGTGACTTCCTTAAGAATCTTAGACTTTGTCACAGTTTGCTAAACTCATTTGTTTCCCAGAAGAAGGGAAAGATTCTTAATTATGTGGCATGGGTTAAGGATCATCAGGCACATAAAATGGGTTGCATGTGAGGGTTCTACCCCCAGAGTACCATCTCCAACACCTTCTATGTCTGCAGAGTGGTCTGCAGAGGACATAGCCCAATTTCCAGACTTGCTCATGAATCTGTAAAACTTTGTAAATACATAGGTATCAAGGATTGTAGGCAAATGGACTGAAAGGGTATTATTTCTGGTGCCTTGTCTAATCAAGGAAAAGCAAAGTTGGGTTACACTGCATTTGCAGCAAGGCAGCCCCTTCTGAATATCCACCACTCTAAGACCTCCTACTTCCCACAGCCCCCAGTGACAGCTTTTCTCATTTTCTTTGCCTTAATGCTTTCTAATCCACACAGAACACAGAAAAAAAAAACCCACACATGCACAAACTAATATATCATTGGGTTATGCTGTCAACAAAAAAGGCTAGTTGTAATACAGTGTGAAAGATACTAAATTAGGAATATGAAGTGTCACTGAAAAACAGATGAAGCAACCTGTCAGCCTGCCCATGATGTGGAACCAGGGTGGCATGGGAGAGGGCCAGTCATGGAGACCTTCCAATATTAGGTCAGGACCTTGAGGGATGAGTCAGAATTAGCCATGCAAATGTAAGGAGAAAGGCCATTCCCACCAAAGGTGTAAATGATGCCTTACCAGCAAGGTTGCCAACACTGCCTCCTTCATTACCCTCTTCTTGGAATAGGAGATACCCATGTTCTCCTTTGCTGGCTTTGGAAGAAAGGCAAAATGCAGAACAAAAAACAGGAAAGTAATCCCCAGCGCACATACTATTCCAGGCTGTCTCATTTCCCAGTACTGAAAATAAAATACCTCTTTGTTACCATTCTTGGAGTTAAACTCTACTCAATTCCCAGAGCAGGGGTGGCCCAAGAAGAGCAACCCAAACTAAACTTAGAGTCCTGGACAGCACCGCCCATTTGCTTCTGTTCTTGACCTCCTTGTAACTGGATCCTCACTGAGCCAATAGCACCAGGAACCTCTGTTCCACATCTGCTGTTTCAAGAAGGGCCTAGAACCCCGCACACTTCATCCCAGGGATGGCTTCACTGGTCAACATGAGGAAAGCCTCTTTTCCTGCCACAATCTGCCCTGGTCCTCCCTCCCCATCTCCAAGGCATCTGAGATCTCTCGTGCCTAAGTCTCTTTGGCTTAGATTGTTCCAGGGTGCTAGATTATACTAAAATGTTCACATACAAATAGTAATCATGATGATTTCTTTCACTAGCATAAAAAAAAATGTTGAATTTTCTTGAATCCCTCTTAGCTTTCTAGACAATTCCTCATGCTTAGACACATTAAGATCATCATTCTGCACTAGTGATCAGTATGAAGAAGTCAGGAGAAAACCAAACTCTCAAAATCAAAACAATTTCAAGCAATAATTTAGAGTATAAAATGCAGTGTTTTTAAGGAGTACTGTTTGAAAATACACTTTGGTTGTAGCTTCAAAAAGATTCAATCAGGGAAGAACAACCAAAGAATCACAGAACCACTGTGAGTGATAAGAAAGAAGGGGTTTATGATAGGAATTAGTACTTACACAATTGTGGGAAGAGCTTGGGAGATAAAGATCCAAAAAATGTAGTTGAAGGAATGAGAAAAGTCACAGATGAGTCAGAACTTGCAGGGAGCTCTGGAAGCCAGCACATCCTGCTGCTGAGGCAGGAATGAGTCTATGAACGGTTACTGATTCTTCCTCGTTGATTCTCCATAGTTGTCAGCAAAGCATCAGTGGAAGTCTGGGGTCACTTTGGGTGGGCAAGGCCAGCATCAGGAAGGAGGGAAAAGCAAGAACAAACTGGCACCTAGCAGCAGCCCTGGGTCCAGTGATAACCTTCACAATATAACAGCTGCTTCTCTTCTGCCTCGCAGAACTCACATAGCTTTTCTGGGCCAGCTCCAGTCTGGAATTATATGGAGAAGGAGAGTCTGAAAAACGCAGTTCTCAACATAACAAAGTAGACAATAGGGCATCTGGACATTGGTATTTTGACTTAACTCCCAGACCATCAACAACTCATTACACAAGGACATCTATATAGTCCAGCTCAAACTCAACAGGTCCAAATGCATCATTGTGTCCCACACTTCCATGATGCAATTAAAAATACATAAAACAAATAAAAAATAATCTGAGTATTACTCAACTTCTCTTCCAAGCGGTCCTACATATCCACACCCTTGGCACTTACCGAACTTTCCTCCCCACCCTGCATCCCAGCAGACCCTATCCTACACCAAGTTTACAGCACTGTTCCCCAGAATTAGAGACATAGCCTTCCCTCTTGCCAGCCTGCCTCACCTTCTCCAAACTTACCCTGCTCCAAACCTTGTATTAAACCAGAGTGATCATTGTAAAATATGAAATTCTAATTTTTTTACTTAAAAAATAGCTTAGTGACTCCTTATCATCTACCATACAGATTTTCTTTCTTGGTATGATATACAAGACTCCTCATATACTGATCCTAACCTATTATTTTAGCCTCCTTTTCTGGCCCATCTGCAAACACACTGTGCCCCCAACTATTCTGAATTACTTGCAGATCTTGAATATGTAATTATTTAAAGCCTGTGTGCCTGCTCCTCTGTCAAGAATTCATTTCCTCACCTCCATCCCTGCGAACACAATCACCTGGGAAACTGCTCATCTTTTTAGATGTGCCTCAGATGTAGCATCTCCTGTAGTGTCTTCCGTGTTTTCTTACCTCCTGATCTTTAAAGGTAGTCTGTGACACTCTCCTAACAGTGTATAGCACTTGCCATGTTGTACTGGGGCTGCTGATTTACACGCTGGTTTTCCATACTGGACTATGAGCATCTCATTCATCTTTACAGCCCCAGCACTAACACTTCCCTGGCACATGGTAACAACTCAATAAACATTTGGTTAGGAAATTAATTGATGGATTATAAGACATGGCATGTTTAAATATTTTATTCCCTATATAGAACTGCTTCCATACAAATTGATTCCCATAAAATATAGGTTTATATGTACAAAAAAAAACCTGATTAATTTGGAAGTAATCTGATAAGTGTAGATGGCCAAATATTGAAATTCAGTCTAAATCTTGAAACGGCACTAAATCATATGACCTCATTGACCAGATTAATAAGATCTCAATTTCTAAATCTCAATTTCACTGGTGCTGTTTAAACACATTCTTGACCTGCCATCAGAATATAGAACAACAAAGGAAACATCTGTTTTTTCTTAACTTTGGGGTGACAAATCCATTTGTTAACAGTAGCAATGGGAGAGCCAACACTACCCGATAACAGCTCTAACATGGCGAGCTTGGGCCAAAACAGATGGCCCAGACACTTCAGGAAATCTTTAGAAAGATCTCTTTTCTAATTCAGGTCACACACTCCTTGAAACATAAGCATAATGTTTGCAGATGATTTTATTGACTCTGACAGTTCTGTCTAGAGGTTAGTTTGCAACTGCCTCTTGGGGGTAGTTTGGTTGGATTTTTTACTTACTTACTTAACACAGTAAGTAAAGGCAGAAGTTACAGCAGACCAAGAAACTGGAAGTCTAAAGCAGTTTGCATCACTGCTTACTTTCTGAACATGACCCTTGAGTGGTCACAGTATGTCTTCACTCTTAATTTTTTAATTCTCAGCAAATCAAGGTTAACCCAGAGTTATTGTGACTTCTTCTATGTACAACATTAATAATAATTATGTTTAGACTCTGAGGTTGTTAAACAAAAGGTGGAAATCTGGCCAATGCAAAAGTGTTGGAATCATCTTACTTATATTTCAGAACACATTAGTTATAGTAATAGTTACAGTTATTCTAAAAAAACCTTTTAAACATTCTACCATATTCCCATGCCACTAAGACCTATGTTCCCTCTTAAACTGTTAAATTTTGTAGCCATTTCTAAATTGCCTAATTTACTTTTGGACACACCAAATATACTATCTCTAAATTGATTATTAGAATAGTAAAAAAAATGTATCGTATTTGGATGAGGCAGTAGTTAATAAGAACCACACGCTGGAGAACTTTCTTTCTAATATAATGTTCTTTTATATACAATATAATTAGCAAATTGGTATATTTGCTCCAAATGGACTGGTTTCAATAAAACTTTGGTTCTTAATTTTTAAAATAATTTTCATCAGACTTTATAACTATTTTTATAGCTGAAGAAACTGATCCACCAGGGTTAAGTGCCAAAGCAGTCAGGTTAGTGGTAAGAACTAGAATTGCGATAATTACACAAACACAAATTCTCACATACACATTTTTAAAGGTCTAGCCATAAAGAAATGCTGATCAGTAAAGGAAACATTCCTTTTTTTTTGGTGCATTATTTCTCAACACAGGCTAATCCATTTCTATTAGTGCCAAACAGTTTAAATTAACAGATTAAGTGGATAAGCTACTTGGGAAATAATGCTATACTATGCTGTACAGAAATGAAATATTTTTTTCCCATTTTCTTTTCCAAAGTGTTTTTATCAATTTACCACCAGGTAAAAGACATCAAAGAAAGGAAAAGAAAGAAAGAAAAAACAAAGAAAAGAAAAGAAAATTAACAGCTTCAGGAAAGTAGGTATTGATAGACAAAAGAATTATGCAGGCAGCTTTCTGGGACTTTCTGCAAATCAGTAGCTTTATTTCTCATCTTCTGAGAGGATAGACTTTCCAAAAGACCCTCTCTTAGGACTCCTGACTCTCTGTCATCTGGTTCTTCCCTTTCTGTATCACATTCCCTAAATTCCCAAAGGACTACTCAGGGATTGTGAAAACAAAGACATTGGGGAAAGAGCATTTCAGTTCCTTTTCAAAACTGCGAGGTCTTGGTCCTGCGCACCTACAGCCCAACACCTAGGCCACCCTGATTGCCCAGGACCCTTTCTCCAACCTCTTCAGTGTTTTACAGATGGACAATGTCGGTGGTGCCTTTATTACAGCTGGCAACATCCAGTCCCCAAGGGTTGGCCAGGCCTAAAGTTTTGGCTGACTTTGTGTACAGAGAAGAATGGAAAATGGGAGAAAGCTTTCAGTTCTGCTGTTCAATGTTAAATGACTGCTTCATTCACCATAGGACCAGAGAGAGTTTGTAATAGTTACAATGGGAAGAGTAGGAGTTCTGGAAAGTGAGAGACTTAAGCCAGTTGCATGATCTTGGATAAGTTACACGATCTCTCTGAGCTTCATTTCTTTGTACATAACCTGAAAAGAATGGTAACTTCTCCTGCAGTTTTGTTATGAGGACATCAGTAGAACTCAGGTGCATGAGTGATACATGGTAGTAATACATTTAATAAATGAGAGCTAAATACATTATACCTTTGACTGATTTTAGGAGAAAGACAATAAGCTGGATGTGAAAATGAAGCAAATCACTAATAAAATTGCAGCACCCTGATGGACATGATAATTTATTTTTATTTTTTCTGCGTTTCCTAGGCCTTCTGATTAAAATCCTATACTTGAAGCTTCAAGAGCCTAGCCATCATACATTTGTCCTCAATACTGACTATACTTAGTTATAATTTTAAATAAGTTAATATTCCATGTTTTATTTTTTAGAGAGCCCAGCCACAAACAAATGACCAATACAAATCAACATAAAAGCAGTTTATATTGAAAGTACTCCATTCTAACTCTTTGTAGCTGGCATCTCAATTCTTTAAGGTGAGGTTTCCCAAAGTGTGTTATCTATTAAACTAATTTTACAGAATATTGCTATTGAAAATGTTAAGAGGAAAAAATAACCACATTTTTGTTTTTGTTTTGTTGCCTTTCCACATGAATGTCATAATATTCAATATTCTAATGTGCATGATATATCTCTAAAAAAACATAAGAGGAGTACTATATCCCCAAATTGTATTTGCCCACAGAAATGATTTAAGGAATCATCACCTGAATTCTTGTCATTTTGTGGAGATATTTTCCATAATAGAGGAGACAGGGCCAGGGAAGGGGGTAGAGCAGAAAGAGAGAATACAATAAATATTTTAAGACAAGAGTCACAATTCCTAATACCTGCAGAAGAAAATGACATCAAGATCAGACGTAGGCTGGACACATTACAAGATATGATAGGATGATGGCAAATTGCAGAACATATGATCTGTATACCACAATTCAAACTTTCAAAAAACATCCTGTGGGCCCATGCACATCTACAGGCCCTACCCCTCACAGGTGGACAGCATGAAGCCCCTGTTCTAAAAAGACTGCTTTCATTTTTGTTTCAAAAGCAGTACCATTCAAGGAACTTCGAGTACCTTCAAAGGTCCAAATTTTAATGTGTTGAAGGGAGAACAGAAATGATATGGCCTACTTAGAACAGGACACTGCTATTCCTCTCTCTCTTGCTCATTGTTACCATTAGGACTATCACTGGGTTAAGACATGGGATTCTGTTTACACTTCAGCTCTCTGTATTCTCAAGTATGTGGATATGGACAGCTCATGTGCCTTTCAAGCACTTATATTTTACCAGACAATGTTCCATGTGCTTCACTTACAGCTCCTCACAAAAACCCTATTAGTATCTCCATTATACAGATAAGGCACAGAGAAATTAAACCACTGGCCTAGAGTTATATAACACGCAAGCAGCAAAACTGGGATTGATATCCAGGTTGCTTGGTTCTAATTAACTCTTATGCTAAACTCCATTTTGAGGATGTAGTGCTCCCCATTTGAGGTATATCAATTTTGAATGCTTCTGGCCAAAAGTGACAAAAACCCCAGCTAACTGGGTCTAAAACAAGTTTTTTTCACAAAACAAGAAATCTGGAAGTAGGTATCTACTAGTATTGGCTTGTAGCTCAGCAATGTCGGAGTCAATTTTTCTCCTCATGGTCACAAGATGGCTAGCTCTCTGCTAGGTGTTATATATGAAATCAAGAAAGCAAGAAGTACGAAGGGGTGGCAACAGCTTATTAGGCCCCTTTAATTAGGAAACTAAACTCCTTTCCAGAAGTCCCTCAACCTCATTGTCAGAATAACATCACATGGCCATGTCTGGCTGCAAAGGAGTCTGGAAAGCAAGTGTTTCTCCTTTCCAGCCCCAAGAGTGGAGCCAGGCAAGAGAGTGTCTGCTTGGGAACAGGTGCTGGCTTAGCCAGCCAACAATATTGGGCACAGGGGTTTGGTTTGGTTAGGAAAATACCAACAGAACTTCATCACACAGTGTGTCACTCATGCCACAGACCCAGGGAAAGTTAAACAGCAACAATTAGTTAGCCAGAAAACCAAAATTGAATTGTAGAACTCCTATTGCCTTTCTAACTGTCTGCTTCTATTCATTTCCAAATACATAAAATTACTTCTAACCCTTTTCCTGAGCAAACCTATCTAAGTACCATGTAAAAACTATTTTATTTTCACACATTCAGATATTGTCATGTAACCCAGTTATGCTATTCTTAGTTTATTTTTATAAAATATTACCTTCTTATTCATGGTTAATAAATCAAAATGACAATTTTTAATAGTTTCAAAATTGGATTGAAATTTGTCAGCAACTGGAAATTAGGAAACTTAGCTGTTGAATATATACTACTATATATGTGTTATAGTATAATAGGTTATTTGTATTTATAATATTTTTATTTTCCAGTTTGCATTGGCTTCTCTAGGTTTTTCTACCACTTTAATTGTAATTTTTTTCTTTTATATTTTTATCATGGCCCACAAATTCAGAAAACCTGTTAAGGCAACGACATAATGCAATCTAAAAATTCAGTTAACATATTGCTATGGAAACCAGGAAATAAAAACAGCACTCTAATCATTCCTTTGGACAACTATGGCTAACTGTGTGTGTTGGTGGGGGCGGGGCAAGCATGCAAATTTTTAGTTTATTCACCTTTTATTGAAGTTTGTGCTGAACCCAGAATCTATAATTGATCTGTCCTCAAGCCCAGTGCCCTCCAACCAGTAAATTAGCATTTTAATATGAACCATGGTCATTGTTAAATTGTGCCATGTAATACCGGGAAATTTTCAGTAGGAGGACGTGGTTGATTTAGCCTTGCCAGGCTGGCCTCTTGGCAGGGTGTCAAGAACACCTGACTGGGATTTGAGAGCTGGGTTGTAACCTCCCCTCTTTTACTAACCAGCTGTGTGATCCTCTTAGGAACTCAGGCACTCAGTTTCCTCATCTGCAAAATAATTCAGGGCAGCACTGTAGTATTATGTAACAGGAAGTTTCCTATTCCATAAAATTGGGGAATCCTGAGGTAATGACTTTTGAGGACTTAAATTGCTCTGTGTTGTTCCTGATAAAGTGCCGGACACATAGTAACTATTCTCAATATATTTTTCGGTTTTTTTCTTTCTGTAATAAATAATTCCTGAACCTGCATAGTAAATGTTTTGTCAAATGACTGTCAATAACGAAGAGATGCCATTATCTGACGAGCTCTTATGAGTCAGAAAGGAGAACGCTAAGTCCCAACAAGCAATGTCATTCCTTCGATTCTGTTGCCTTTGAGTGTTTCTTTTCTGTTGAAAGTTAATGTTAATTTTCATATCCAGACGCGTGAGATATAAAAAGTTATCCTAACACAATGAATCCTCATACAATTCACCAAGCCCTCAAACCTTTTTCTAAATCTTAAGACTTCAACATTTTAAGAATTAAACTTTTGTTCTGTTTTACTTGTTCATTGCTGTTTGCCTAATTATTTAATCAGCCTGTTTCCTGCTATGAAAAAAAAGAAAACACCAACGCTAAACGTTAAAGAAACAGAAGTTTCCTCAGGGTTAAACTCCTGTGTTGTTCTTCCTTCCAGAAATCCGAGTTAGTATAGTAGGGGATAATCGTTGCACAATGAAATCATTGGGACAGTTCGTTCATCCCCTCCTACCTCCGTGGCTGACAATGAATGCCTTGTTTCTGTGGTGCCCAAATCTCTCTCCACCCGGTCAGCGCCCCGCTGCTAACGTAGACGTGGGAGAGGCTGGGAGCGGAGCCTCGCGCGTTTCCCGCCCGCAGCGCGCGGAGGTGCGCGGCGTGTGCGCTTTGCGCGCCCGTGACGCTCGCCGCGCGAGCACCACGAGGGGGAGACTCGGTCCCGCTTATCTCTCGCCGTGCTCACTGCAATCTGCCCCAGCTGGGGGAGGACAGAGTGCGCAGCCCCGGCGAGGAAACTTCTCCTCCACCTAGAAAGTTTCACCTTGTCCTGGGCGGGGGAGGGGCGGGAGGAAACGCGACCCCCGCGGGGCCAGGCGCGGCGCGCGGGCGGCAGGAAGGGCGGGGGCCGATTTCCCCCTCTGGGTGGTGCCGGTCCGCACCTCAGCGGTCCCGGACCGGCCGACCGGGCAGACGGACAGCGCGCCAGACAGACGCACACGTGCTGGGGCGGGCGCGCGAGCACCTCGGTCTGGTCGCCTGTCCGCGCCTCCCGCCTAGACGCGCCCGGGCCGCCGCGGGCCGTGCACGCCGATGCCCGGCTGAGTCACGGGCCGGGTAGCGCGCGGGTGGGAAGGGGCGGAGGGAGCGCAGCCGGCGGGCGGACGGGGCGCTGGGCTCGGCCCCGCCGCAGGTGATTCGGAGGATTTCGCAGCTCGCCGCGCCCCGAGCGCTTTGTGTCCAGATGCGGAACCCAGCGGAGGGCACGAGCCAGATGCGGGACGACAGCTGACTTGCTGCGAGGAGGCAGGGAGGCGCGGAGTGCGCGGGTGGTCCCTGCACGACTGACTTCTCTTGCTGCCGGTTCCTGGACACCGCAAGGTAAAAACTACAGCCCTCCTGCGGATCCTGCACCCCACCCCTCTCCCCAGCGCTTCTGCTCTCTTTGTTCCCCTAAGAGACCTGACTGCTGTTCCAGAGGGCTAGACCAGGGAGGTAGGCGAGAGTGTAGAAGCTTCAGAAACTGGAGGGATGTGGCCAAAGGGGGAGGTCGAAACTAAAATGGGGCTTTTCGTTTTAGGGGTTGCTCCTGACGGCCACCTGTATGACTCAGGACAGGGGCGCTAGGGAGAGGGGTAATGTCTGACTGTTACGGCCGGGCAAGTTTCGAGGCTGTGTCCTGACTCAGCCCTTACAAAAGGGATTCGGCCACTCTGTCCCAGGGTGATGTAGCCAGCCCGCAAGGTTCGAGCCGAGGCGGTTTCCTTGTTCCCAGCCCTGCTTTATCTGCGTTACGTGAGGGTGCTTCCAAGGGGCAGGTGTTACCGTGGACGTCTGAATTCTTCATTTCTGGCAAATACACAGGGCTTGTGATCCATCATTTTCAATCGTACCTTATCTCTTTAGGGGGTCTCTGTGGAGGACATTTATCTTACTAGGTGAAATAGATTGTAACCAGAGGTCAGGCAGTCTGGCTAGTACTGGTACTGAACCAGTACTTGAAGCACCAACTATTGCCAATGCGGAATTTACTCCGATGTGTGGTTTCCCATTTCCTACCTTTAATGTTTTAAAAGAGCCATTTACTAATTCGGCAGTAGGAGTTTCAGTGGCTCATGCATGAATAGTTGCCCAGTGTATTTTACCCTATCATACTTTTATGTTCAAATGAGTTCTGGGGCAGAAGGAAATACTGTCAGCTCCCTGGCAAAATAATCAGGATACTAAAATTGCCAAGTTAAGATTGCCTATGAATGTGAGAGGACTGTAAAAACTGACGTTGAAGGGAATATAGACTATCTGGACCCTCTCCTGAATTTTAAAACACTGTTCACATTTTGTAGAGCTGGGTGGAGGTTTATTCAGTTGTTGCCATCAGCCAGACACATGCACATTGCTATGCAAATGGATCCAGAAAAACATTATTTTTCTTTATAACTAAACTCTTATAGCTGACTAATGCATTTTTTCTGCATGAAGATGATCTGAAAATGATGTACATCGTGTTTCTCTGTGCTACTGAGATATAAATTGTGCTCTTATGTAAACTGTAAGTGGTGCTTGGATTATTTACAGGTACATGGCTTTTCTTTCTAGCTCCAAGCTTATCGGGCTTTGTTTTAACATGTAAACTTCCATACTAGAACAGAAGTGAGGTGCTTTGGCTTCATAGACTGCAAGTCTGTGGTATATTCAGTGTTCATTAGTTTTGAACTGCTGAACAATACCAGTAAAATTTATATTATAAGAATTTTTTTGAGTACCAAAAATTTTTGTCTGATAACCCATAAATATACTGGTGTTTTAAAAATTCTGTTCAGGTTTCAAATTTAACTGTGCATAAGCCTGTAGTTATTAACCTAACCTAAATATATTTTTATTTTTAACATGATGGAATTTATGGCATATGGAAGATGATCTGCTAACTACTGCTTTTTCAAAGATTGCTTTGTTCTTAATATATCACAATAGGGGTTTACATTAGATGTACCTTCTGTGCCTTCAGGATTAGTGGATGAGGTTTATCTGAATGATAAAGACATACAAGCTTAACCACAGCCAGTCAATATGAAAGCTCATAATTAATTTTTGTGACTTTTAAGCCTACCATTAAAGGAATATGACACTTTCCTAAGCAGAAGAAATACCCTTCATTTTATAAATTCCTTTTAATACTATATAAGCATATGTACCACTATAATCTTGAAATTTTAAAAACTTGTCCTTTACAGTATCTTACTACACTGATGGACAGTGACTGTGAAGGGGTATGTGAGGGGGACTTGGTGAAGGGGGGAGCCTAGTAAACATAATGTTCTTCATGT
This sequence comes from Manis pentadactyla, assembly GCF_030020395.1. Classification (NCBI taxonomy): domain Eukaryota; kingdom Metazoa; phylum Chordata; class Mammalia; order Pholidota; family Manidae; genus Manis; species Manis pentadactyla. The sequence continues at coordinate 116,650,283 of NC_080025.1, forward strand.
AATTGTAGACAAATGATACAAAAAAAAAAATTCAGAAAGTAAAAAAAAAAAAAAAACTTAATGAGGGTTGGATAAGAAATACATTTCAAAAACCAGTTTCCTCTGCTGTTGGTAAAAAAAAAAAAAAAAATAGTCCACAATAGCATTTGTCTCATTTTCCTCATACAGATCTGTATAATAGCTTCAAAAAACTTTTTCTCATATGTGGTCATCTTAAAACAAAGTGAGTAACTCAAGCAGGCTAACGTCCTCCCAGAACCCAAGCCTTTCTCTTAAGTGGCTGCCCCAGGGCTCATGATACATCCGCAGCTCCCTACACATTCAGGGCACCTGCCTCCTCCTCGTCCCTGTCCCTTGGTTTGGTCACAGCTGCTTCCAAGCCCTTCTGTGTCCCCATTTCTCCATTCTAACCTCATGGTTTCTTCCTCGCTGTCATTAGGCTCACTTGGAACTACCTATGCTTTCTTTTCCCCCTCATTCCTAATATTTCCCTTGGACTGCTGTTTTTGTTCATGGGATAGTGAATTTCCCAATTGTGCCACCTTAAGGGAAGAAAATATGCGGAAACTCAAGAGCCAGGGAATTAACCTCCTTTACCTCCTTGGTGTATGTTGAAACTGGCTGTCTTTTACACTGAGCCCTCAGGGAAGAGTTTCTTCATGGGCTTTGCTCAGTACAACATAAAGTCACCTCTTAGTAATAAATAATAGACATAGTGACTAATGTCAATTCAGGATCACTGTGATTCCCTGTTTTTAACAGACACTGAGCTGCAGGCAGGCCCACATTTGCCTCACCAAAAATAGCTAAGAACTGTACATTGAGTATCATATGTGTTCGGCACTAGAGGAACATTTTTAAAGATGAAGAAATGAAATATCTGCTCTTGAAAGGTTTACAATCTAGATATTCATATAAATAGCACATACATAAATTGGAACCAACATCCATAATTATTGAGGGTATACCACACTAGAATGACATTAGAAATCATCTCATTTGCTATTAAATAATAGAAATGTTTTAAAAATCAAAAGATTGGAATTTAAAAGCCCTCCTAAGTTCTTCATATTTGAATATATCATCTTTCTGATACTACAACAACCTTATAAAATAGAGAAGGACCATATCAATATCTTAACCTCCCCAGGTTGTGGACAAAGAAACTGTGTGTTTAAGTCTAGTCCCCATGCTATCTCAGAAGCATCTCACAGCCTCTGCCCAGCCATCAACAAGGTTAAGTATTTGAAGTATTTTTCACTGAGGTATAGGTTAGTATTATTAGGTTAGTGATAAATGATGAATGTAACATTTCTAGTCTCCAGAGTTTTTCTCACCTTCTCATTCTCTAGTTCTCTTTCTCTTTTTGTGGTAAAGCAGACCAAGAAAGGTCTCCATTTATATGTGTGAGGCATTCTGCTCCTGTTATCAGATTAAGAGCTGTGAGTAATTTCACAATCTAGCCTTCTATCGGAAAGCCTATTCTCAGATATCTCTTCAGCTGTCTTTAACAGTTTAGTATATTCCCCTTGGGATTTTCTTCAATAAAAACATCCAGTAAAATCTGACTACTTTGCTTTTCAAGGAACAAAATGAAGAATGTGTTTTTATAAGCTATAAAATATAATTGAGAGAAAAATCACTTCTGTGGCATTTGTAGCAGAAGGTGTGAGCACAGAGAAATTTTTTTAAAAAGGGAACTGGCTAATCACATACCCAGATATACTGTGATTGTGTAAATTTGTGCAAGTCTGTTTATGCAGGGTACTCCTATCACTTTTAATTTCTAGAATAAATTATGTAGCTTTTAGGCACATGAATTTATATGAGCCTATGGGCTATATAAATTATATAATGATCCACAGAATTTGAAATGTATTTCTTCTAACCTAACAAAGGGAATATGGAATATGGTTAGAGCAATTATGAAATGTAGTCAGAGAACCACAGGTTCTGGAAAAAAATAAGTTCTTGTACTCTTAAGCTTGTGATTGAGGATTTAGTCATGAAGGATAATTTATTGAGCACCTATAAGACATAATTCTAGAGAGGCAGTGCAGCAGATAATAAAACACAAAAATCTGACTTCGTGATGCTCTGTTCTATACTGAGAACGGCAAACCACAAATAAAATACATAAATAAAATTGTTGTGTGTGAGGTGGTGTAAGAACTGCAAGGAAGCATAAAGTGATGAAGGGGGATGGAGACTATCAAGGATAAGAGGAACAGGGCGGTGACTGAAATATTCAGTCATAGAGTCAGAGAAGGCCTCACTTCAAAAGTGGTCTTTGAGCTAGAACCTGAAGGAAGTGGGAGAATGAGCCATGTGAATATCTGGAGCAGAGCTTCTACTTGGCACTACTGAGGAGCTCCGTTCTCATTTTGTTTTCTCTGGAATTATGCAATACACAGTCTGCACAGCTGTACATGGAGTCCCTGATTATTTATGGGAAGTACCTGGACAGTGCCTGCCATAGTTCATTACAGTCTCAAAGATGAAAATGAAAGAGTGGCCCACATCCCTTGGTTTATGCTGTATAGAAGAAGAGAACCCATGGTATTCTTCTGCATTCACCTGTTCCTGTCCCACATACCACCCTTGAGCAGAGACAGTGCTCCGTTCAGAAAAACGTTCCTTCTTTTCTACACTGTCAGCCTTGCCCAGTGGGGTTTGTTGAGATCCCGTTTTGTTGAGACAAAGCCTTTGTCTCAGATCCTTTCCATGGCATAAATCTGGAGACAGCAAAGGAGACAACTGCTGGTGGTGGGCAGCCTCTGTGCACTTTGTCTTCTCTCCCTCTCCTCCTTTTCCCTTTCCAATGTTAAAACACTGTTGGATTTTCATCTGCTCTCTTCTACCCTATCTATATCCTGTGTCATGATTTTAAAAAGGTAACTAACCCACATGAGAACATCTAACCTATTTCACTAGGGACTGATGACCTGCTTAGAAAAGTCCTACCAAAAAGGGGGCAGCCAGCACTTGGCAGCATCAGTGTTGCAATGAGGCCCAGGTGTGGCATTGGCCACCATGGTGGTGTCTTTTGTATTTTCAGGAGAAGTGAGAAATCTCTTAATTTTAAAATGTTGACTTAGCATCTTTAAGACACTGTACAAGGTAGAGATAAGAATTCTATGGGCCGAATTTGGCTCCTAATGGACCTATTTACAATCCCTAGACACACTATACCTGCCAAGGAGTTCCCTGTGTCTCCTTCAGGTGCTGTTGAATTCAGCAGCATGCGTGGCCAGAGAGCCCCAGGGCCACTGCAACAAAGTATTTTTTCTCCCACAGGAAAAATAACTTAAAAATTTAAGAAAGAAAAATATATTTTATAATTCATCACCTATTAACACGAACTACTTCCTAAACTCATTAGTCCACCTACTTTCTATCAAGCTATGTATATTTCTAAACTAAAAGGTAATCTGGTAATTTCATTCTTAAACTGAAGCAAACATTTTCTGAAACCTAAATTCGTCATAACTTTATATACAGATTTCATTTCCAAGTTCTCTTTCAGGATAAACTCCCACTTTGGAATACTGGCACTCTGTTTTGTTTTGTGGTTTTAGATCTGCCAGAACTTTACCAGTTGTTATTCTTCTACCATTGAAATTCAAAACGTGCACAGTGTTGGTTTTGAGTGCCCTTTAAAAGACATCAGATCAGTGTTGCAATCTCTTTTTCCAAAGGAATGAAAGCTCACAGGTTGTGCGCTAACTTGTTTCCTTTAATCCTAAAAATTCGGTGAAATGCCCAGGCTAGTGGCCTTCCAGAAGGCCATTGTGTTAGAACGGAAGATTATGTACTGTATTTCTTCCTACAATTTTAAATGCAAATATAATAATATATCATGAAACAGTACACATATTAATATCAGTGGACTTTTCCTGTTTTGAAATGATCTTATGTTCCCTGATGGTTGGAAATCTGAGGCAAGACATAGAATCTCAGGTCCACTTTTGAAGTCGTATTTTTAAGAATTGACTTGGAGGAATTAAAAAGCACTCCAGATTTTCCATTAGACCACAGGATGTTTCTGATTTTTAATATATTTTTTTAAACATCAAGAAAGGCATTCAAAGCTGGAAACCTCTGAAATAATGTTGTCTTCACAAGGCAGAGAAAGAAAGAAATGGAGTAAATTTGTTTAGCAGAACATAGGTTGTCTCCTTTGAGGCCTAGTATGTGGGAAAGGAAAATTCAGCCAAGTTTTGGGTCCATAAGACAACTCAAGCTATCTTTAAAAATAAGTTTTGGATTTGCTTGAGACTAATGTGTGTTTAGACCAACATTTCAGCTCTTAAAATTTAAACCAAGGGATTTTTTAAAGGAAATTTAATCCATGTGTTTTGATTCACTAAATCCTAAATCATTACCCATAAACTGTATGTCTCTCTCAGTTCTTTGATGTGTAAGAAATCTTTGAAACCATGTAAGGCTCTTTTAGTTTTAGAAAAATAGGAAGTTGGTTTTTGCTAAAGGTCAATAAATAGCATCTTAAAAGATCTGAGTTAGGTCTAAAATCCTGTAACCATGACAGAATGAGTGTTTGAGCACTAATGCATTTTTCTGAAGCAATGTGAAAAATATAAATATTTTTAGAGACCTTGCATACCAGTAGTTTTCACTTGTAATCCTTACTAGCCACAGGGAAATCATTTTGGCACCATTCCTCTTTCTATCATAATATAAAATCCAAATATTTATCATTTGATCCTGGCACACAGTAGGTACTCAGTAAATATTTTGTTGAATATTAAATGAACGACTTGTCTTCTGCCCAGAAACTTCCAGCTAATGTCAATCTTTCTGTTCAGTATCAGTATCCATCTGTCATATCTTGGAATGAGATCTATTCTGAGTCAGTGACCTCGTTCGACAAATTTTAAAAATAAGCCATCTAACTAAATATATGGTATTTACTGAAATTCATTCTGTACCATGAAGCAACTGCCTTGCAAAGAGTGCTGAAAATAGGAAGGGTTTCTAGGCTGATTTGATTAAATATTCAGTTGTTAACCATATGCTTTCTGAAAAATTGATTTTTTTCCCTTTTACTCTTTCTGCCATCCCTGTTCCCTCCCATCTTGACATGCTTGCTGATTGAAAGCTGTGCACAGAAAAGGGCAGGCCATTTGTATCTGTAAGCAAGTTCGAACAGGCTTAGAAAACGTAATGCTGTAATCATAAGTTGCCATAATATAGGAGGGGAGAGAAGTGTATAAACAATAGGGGTGTTGGATTTTGCTCCAGACTACAAAGATGACACATCTTTAAATTCCATTGTGTGGAGAAAAACACCTTTTTACTGGAGTTAGACTTCCTGTTTGTGAATGTGTATTTTCTGGTAACTAGAGTTCCCATGTGGACTTGTCACAAATATGTAGTTTTAAGTGCAATTGAAATAAATGCACATGATGGCTATGGAGACAGCAACTCCTCTCTGAAAGAAGGAAAGTAGTATTTAGAAGAAGGTATAGTATCAAAAAATGGGCGTTAAGATCTTTCTTGATGCCATGTTGTGAATTTCTAACTACTCATCACATTTTGTCCTCAGAAGACACGTCATGATCAAAAGTGTGTTGTTTCGGGGCAACATACGGGTAACAGAATGTGGCAATTTCTTATATCTTGGTGGGGAGAAAAAGGAAAATTGTGTTATGATGGTCTTGAAATAAAGGTTCTCTTGGGTGACTAACCTGAAGGCTTACTGACATATATCATCATTAAAGCTTATTTTGAAATTTAATTATAGATATCACTGTATAAGGAGTAACATATAGTTTTGACAGGCTTAATTTTTATTTCTGTGGTTGACCAAATCATCAGCAATAATTATATATCAATGTGCACATTCATATTTAGATTATTTTTTAAACTTAATGTTCTCCCTGGGATAAATGAGCAGTCAAAGGCCTCTGAATTTGTACATTTCAGAAACTGTAGTTCAATTTAAGAAATTTTTTGTGATAACTCTCATGCCACAGATATAGCAATGAGATAATGAAGGAGAAGGCCTGGAGGTTTTGATGGAGTATTGGCTCAGCAAGGTCACAATAGGGGCAAGGTGGGTGAATCCTCTGAAGGGCCATAGACCTGGATGCATTACAGGTCAAGGAATGTGTGTCCCAATCGGAATCAGGCTGCCTCCTTCCAAAGAGGAAAAGTGCTGGTCAAAACTGAGTGGAAATCAAGGGGCGCTCCAGAAAATGGTAGGACACGTGATAAGCAATGTCTGAACTTCCTCCCACTCTATCACATGTGCTTTGATCCTAGAAGAAGCTAGATTATCATCTAACTGGTCCAAAATCAAGTCTCTTAGTCTTTTGTACTGTCAGCTACTAGTAAGAATAGCAAGAATATATAACAGAAGAAAAAAATTCTTAATTCTGTCAGAAGCATATTTTAAGCATTCTGTCAGCTACTCACAAACACTCTAAATGAAATTCCATAGTTTCAAAAGAAATTGTAATATTTAAAAAGCCAAGCAAACTTGTAAATGCTTTACACCATTTGATGACTAAAATTTTCTAGCATATCTGCTCATTATAATGCATCAATTACTATTGGGACCAAAAGTTCTGGCCTTCAAAACTATATCCATATCTAGTCTACATTGGGATATCATCTGTTGTAGATGTATACTAGCTTTTCTTGCAGATTTTATCTTGAGCTATTTCTTTGGGCCTTGATTATTCAGAGTTCATGCTGGAGTGTGTGTAGGAATCTCATTTGTCATGTTCTAAACATGAACTCAGATGGTGGTCTAAAATCTGAGAAGCGCTTATATTAGGGCCTGCCTTCTCTTGTCTTTAGGCTTCTCTGACAGTTTTAGGTGAGCAGCCGTCTTCTGACTCTGTCCTCACATTCAGGCAGAATCCCTCCAAATCCTGCCGATGGCTACGCTGCACAACAGGAGCTCAGGGTCTGACCACTGTCTGGTTAAGTCAAAGATGGCAGACAAATAAAATCATTTAGGGCCTCCGTGAACCTTTAGGCTTAAAATATTATTACTGTACCTGTATTTTCAATTGAGTAGAAAATAGGACAATAAATATTTTAAGTTCTATTGAACTGTATAAAGAAGCAGCCAAAGCAAAGTTTGTTGACAGAAAAAAAGCTTCCTCCTAACAGAAATGAATATGTATTTTAGGCTTTTCAAAAATGTACTTTCTGTCATATCAAAATTAAGGAAATTCTAAATTTTCAGTCTAACACATGCTTGAAATGTTCATTGAAATCTGCATGTCAAGATCCAATGATTTCAAGCATTCTTTTGGTCTTCAGAGTTTACAAAAAAAAAGCTGTCCTTTAAATCGCCAGAAAAGTGCAGATAAAACCCCAGTTTCATTAATGGCAGTGAAAGGTGACAGCTCTTAAATCTGTGTCATAGGTTGATTAATTACTTTCCAAATGTTATTAAAGATTCTGAATGAATAACTAGATTGGTATTTAGGATCAAGGCTCCCTCACAATTCCTAAACAGGTTTTAATTTTCAGAATTAGATGATCTTTGTATCTGATTCATTTCTTTAACATTTTTAGACTGTTGGTTTTATTGAAAAGAGAACAGAGTATCTGTTTCAATATGTTTTTCTTTTCCCAGAAATTATTCCTTGCAGATTTCAATAAAACTGGTTTTGAAGTAAAAATAATCCAATGCTGGCATTTCCTCTTAATAAAGGCTCATAGATCTGGTGAATCATATAAACATTACAAGAAGTCCACTACAGAGGTTGTGATTATAGAATCATTTAATTCCCAAGTCTGCCTTGCTGGCTGCTTGGACACTCAGTGCGAATGAGCATTTGTGCATTAGAATGAGTATTACCTCTAGTGAACTTTTATTCTTTATTTGGTCATCTTTTCCCTGTTCTTATTACAGTGATACTAAACTTTCACCATTCTCTCAAGCTCTTGAATCTCTTTGACTCCCCTTATTCTCAGTGCTATAGCTTCCTTTATAATTTAGAGAGCAAACAGAAGCCCATATGTTTTCTGTGTTACCCATTATCACCTCCCTGCTTCTGTCACAAATGATGGAATGGTCTTTTCAACTTATGATCTTGATCCCATTCTTCCTTACATCTTTGAGCACCTTGCTCCATCTATCCTGTGCTCCCAACCAACCTCTCCCATATTTTAAAAATCTCCCTTACCTTTTTTCTTTCAGCCCTTATTCAACTTGCTGTTTCTTCTAGAAAGAAAGAAGACACACATGTCAGACATTCTGATGGGAATCTTTAATACATAATTACCTTAAGTATTTACTCCTATTTCTTAATCCTTTAATTAAAGAATTCTTGAAAATAAAAGTCTAACTTATTTTCTCTATTCCCATTCATTCACTATAAGTCATTAATTAATTCAGTCTTCCCCACTCCTGAGAAAGTGTCCTCACTCTAACCACCAGTAACCTGGTCATCACCAAATCTGAAGGACACCTTTGTATCCCGCCTGACCCCTCTGTGAGATTTGACACTGTACAACTCACTCCTCCTTTCTTGCAATGTCTCCTTTAGCTTCTGAAATACCACTCAAACTTTTCCTTTTACTTTTAAAGTTTAAATTAAAACTTTAATTCTAAAGTTTGGACCCCTTCTTTGTACTTACTGAACATGCTCATCAGTGGTCTCACTAATGTCCTTGACTTCAAATACATGAATGAATTCAAATACACTGTGGTTCATAAATTGCTGTCTCTGACTCCCTCTTTGCTCTAGACCACCACACTGATATTGTTAGCCACCTCAGAGACACTTCCACTTGAATGACCAACAGATGCCTCAGAGTTATTAGCTGAACTATTATTTCTACCCCAAACTTTTCTCTGCCTGTTTCCCTTACCTTTGTTTATAAGCCCAAGAGAGACATTTTCTTAAGCCATCCTTGACTTCTCAGTTTCCCCTTCCATGTTGAGTCATTGTCACATAAATTTGATCTCTTTTAATATTTTTCTGATCTAGTTCTTCCTTTCTATCATATCCTTACTGCCAGAGTCTTTGTTCAGGATCATTCTTTCATGCATTAATTCATTCCATAGCCATTCTTCAACAAATACTGACCAAGTGTCATGTCATGGCATTATGCTAGGGGCTAAAAATGGAGCTTACAGTTCTATTGAGAGATAAAGATAAGTAAATTGCAACACTGTGATTAAAAGCCACGTAAGGAGAAAGCAGGATTGATGTACAAGCATATGGGACAGTTCCTAATCCCTTCCTAGAGAGTGAGAGAGGCATCGGAGAAGGCTTCCTAAAAGAAGTGTTATGTAAGATGAGACTTGATGAGAGAGTACATGTTAACCAGGTGAAGGTAGAGGCAAGAGTCAAGAAGGATCCACATGCGCTGAGATGCAGAGTGGGGAGAGCATATGGCTGCCTTCAGAATGACTGGAAGAGCCGTTGTTAACTGTAGCCTAGATTTCTAGGGGAGCAATGGCAAAGGGTAAGTCTGGAGTTAGGCAGAAGCCAAATCATGCATGGCCTTTAAACTGTGGTAGAGTGTTGAACAGTTTTTAAACAGAGAAGTGACATATCACATTGTCATTTTAGAATGATATCTTGATCCTTGGGGAACAGGTGATCAGGAACAAGAGTGGAAAAGGAAGACTGGGTAAGAAACTGTTGTAGTAATCCAGGCAAGAAGTGACAGTGCCCTGAACTGTGGGTGGCAGTGGGGATGGAAGCAGAGGGACATATTTAAAACACCTGTAGGTGGGAGTCAAGGATGATGTCCTGGAAATATGGGAAATGTTGGGCATTGAGATGGGATATATATAGACTAGGAGAGTAGGTTTTATGGGTGTAAATGGAGGTACCAGAAGGATATCTGACTGTTCCTTCTGAGTCTCCTTGTGTCATTCATCCTCTTCTGCCAAACCTGTTAGCTTTGCTGTGCCCTGGTACACAGTGCTTCTATTTTCTCTAAACCCCTTTCCTTGGTGTTCTCATCCAGCCTCAGGGCTTTTCATGCCATTGATATGCAGGCAACTTCTGGATTTAAATCTCTAGTCCAGACCTTTCTCCTTAACTCTGGGGCTGAAATATCCAACTGCATACTCAGCATCTCCAACTGGATGCCAAAAGAGCATCTCAGACATGAACAAAACTAAACTCCTGATCTTCACACATCCCTTCCAGATTTGCTCCAACAACCAGCTTCTCTGTATCAGTAAAGGGCAAAGCCATTCTCCCTTACAAAAGTAAAAATCCTTGGTCTCTTCTTGGGCCCTTTTTTTCTCACACCTTATCTCCAAATCCTGTTAGCTGTCTTAAAATGTAACCCGAATTCAGCCACCTCTGCTCATTTACTCCTTCCTTGCTGGCTCAGGCCACCACCGTTGCTCACCTGGGCTACTTGAGCAGGATCCCAGCTGAGCTCACTTCTCCATTTTTGCCATATTCTACCCCCTGCCACCAGCTGTCTTTACCTGTACACAGTCAGTGATTCCATTCATATATAATCACAACCTTGCTCAACACCCTGCCATGGCTTCACATTTCACTCCAAAAAAGCCCAAGTCTCACAGTGACAAGGCCTGACACGCTCTGATCCTCTGTCCTTTCTGATCTCATCTGGTCGCCAAGATCCAGGCTTATTGGCCCTTTGCTTTGCCTCAGACACATGAGGCATGATCTCAGTTGGGTCCCTCTTGCCTCTGCACACACGAAAAAGAGACAGAAATATCTTTTCACATCTCAGGTGGCTAAGTTCTCTCTTTCTTCAATTCTTTCCTTAAAAGCCATATTCTCAATTTTTCAAAGCTAAAAACCTCTCCCACCACCTTCCTCCCAGGCACTCCTGATCCCCCAACCCTGCTTTTGTGTGTGTGTGTGCGCACGTGCCTGCCTGTAACTTTCACCAGCTTGTAACATACTACATGTATAGTTTAATGTCTGGATCCACCTGCTAGAAGATAAGCTCCACGAAAACAGGAATGTTTGTTCTGTTTACCGATGCATGCCCAAGCACCTCACACATATTAATGTATTAAAAATATTTGTCACATTCAGTCTTAAGTAGCTGTTGGACATACAAAACTGATGCTCGAGAGACGGATTTCTCGGTTCTCTGGAGATAAAAAGATGAAGATACAGGACAGGAGTCCTCACTCTGTTAATCTTCATCTTCTATTGCCTGGACAGATGCAGTAAACTTTCACCATGTTTTCTGACCTCTAGCTCCTTTCCACTCCAGTGCACTCACCACACTGTCACCAAAATGATCTAATACATAATTATAAGCATGCTGGTTTCCATCTTCTGCTTAAAACCTCCAAGTGACTCTCCATTACAGATAAAGTGCAGACCTCTGTACAGGACGTGTAAGGCTTTTGATGATGTGGCCCCCAGTCTAACCTTCCAACTTCATCCAGGCCTGGCCCAGCCCAGCCCACACAACCTCTGTTCCATTTACAGCTTCCTGAACTGCCCTGCATGTTCTCCCCAAAGTGCCTGTGTGTGTGTGTGTCCTCTCTGTTCAAGGTGTCTGTCTCCTGCCTCCACTGTGCCTGAGCAATGCCAGCTTATCCTGCAAGATCCAGCTAAGTAATGTCTCCACTCTCAAATACTCCAGGCCCCCACCCCTCTGAACTGCAGTTAGCAATTCTTCCCTCTCCTTCCTCCAGTGATGTTCTCCCATCTTCATAGCACTGCCTGGAGCACGATGGGGTGGGAGACTGGGACTGCCAGCCAGTGGGCAGCACCTACAGGATTAAAAAGCTTTCTTTTTTTCAATGTTTTGCCCTCTCTTTTCTAATTCTATTTCTCTGTTTCCTCTCTCCCTCAAACACACATAAACACACAAAAAAACTCTCTGAATTATTTTTCCTAGAATTGATCAATTATATAAATGCAATGCCAAGCACAGTTGTTTTTAAGTTGTCCTAATCTTTTGGTTTTTTGATTTTTCAAGGATCCAGAGTGTTTACTGAGTTTAGAAATTGGATGCTTTACCTATGTACTTATTTTTCAGTACTGTTCTATTTTTACAAGGATAGCTTTGTTTGGCATTCTCTATTCATTTTAAAATATTTAAGATTGTTGTAGAAAGTTTTGTTTGATCCCTTTCTCTGATTACATATTGATCTCAACATAGTGATATTTATATACTTTTAATTTTGGAACCACATTATGTTCACCCAAGGAATCCACATCTGTACAAAAGGTGGCCGGGTTTGGCTCTTCCTTCCAGTCACAGTATTGTCATAATTTCTGAATGGTTTTTTTTTTTCTGCTTTTCCTGAAAATGAAAATGTCACATGCTGACAAAACTCACCTTGACAAAGGTCCCTAATTCATTCTGCTGCCAGAGAGTCTACCTGCTAACTTCAATTTCCAAGAGAAGTTTTCAGACATTAATATAAAAGAGTTCTCAGAAAATAAAAATCAGACATACCCTAAGAACTAAGTAAAAATAATGTTTTGGGAAACACCTCCTCATTTGACCATTGCATATTTCAGGGTCAGGACCTGGCCCTTGGCATCCTCACACTTCTGCCCTTGGTCTCTTTCTCTGGATGCTGACTTCTCTCTTTACATGACAGCTCCCATGACATGAATGGGGTCCACTCACCACCAGCATTCCACCACAGCCATTTGACATCTGCTGTAGGTCGACATCGCCAGAGAAGACTGATCAGTTATATAAACCCAATCCTGAGCACTGCTACCCCCATTTGGAGTTCACTATGTCCTATGCCCAGGACATTTTTAAACACTGAAGGATGATAATATCTGATTCAGTAGTGAGTAATGTATCAGCTTCCTCTCCAATTTGTCTCCCTTCAGTGGTTCACATTCTGACTTCTCAGTCAGGTTTATCCAAATTCTATATTTGAATGCAACTGAGAAGGTTGCTGTGCTTATTTTATTTTAACTTACATGCTTTGAAACATGTTTTTTAAATGTGATTTCTGGATTTGTGGTATTCATTTGTTCCTGGATTAATTGAACAAAATCTGGTAGCACTTCTGCATATAAAATTATATCTATTGATGAGGCTGAAAAATATTGTCAAGTATTATTATAGAATTTCAGCATCTTGGTACTTTCTTAACATTGGAAGTTCCATCTTCACATTTTCAAGGGTAATGGAACATTCTTATCTGACCTACAACTTATTAATGGGACAAAAGCCTCTCCATCAATCAGGACCCTGACAGTTGAATATATTGTCTGAACAAGACATTTTACAATTTGCACAATGATACAACAAATGTCCGTTTATTATTCTTTCCCAGAAGTTGAATACTTTCAGCCATTCTTAAAAGGACAAAGATTTTTACTAACAGATTATGCATGTATGAGGGATAATATTGAGAATATAATAGAATTCTGTTCTTTTTATCTTTATTCTTACCATATCAGAGTTGGACAATGATCTCAATCATATAACTAGAAAATGCACGGTAGTTTTTTTGTTATGCTACAGTTCAATCATTTTCAACTTTTAAAATGTTTATTGGAAGATGGAGGAATACAATATTGGATAAGAATCTGAATAAAAGCATTATTTAGGTCTCTTTCAAAGAAATAACATTGGTATCATAATCAAGAATCAGTGTTTAGAGGAGACCCTATACATTAATTATAATACATGAAAATTATTCTTGTACTATGTTTAGTTTAACTTTTCTCCTATAGCCACCTATATATGAATTTTTAATAAGCTTGTTTATTATATATAAAGTATGCAAATCTATCTAGAAATACTTCCTCTGTTTCAGAAATTTCCTGTCAGTGACAGGCTGCCTTATATTGTATAACTTTTTTCCACAAACACACAAATCATTACTCCCTTTCTCATAGTTATACCTTCACATGATATTTAAAACCACCTGTTTGGAACAGGGTACCCTGATAAATCACTTTGAAAACAGCATGTTTTAAACACACAGCAATAAAACAATGTGTATACAGTTTTGCAACATGGATGTTCTACAAAAACCTTAAAAATACTGTTCCATACCAAGAGATAAATAGGGTTAGCCGAAGTATCTTCAGTCTCAGTTCTCTTAGTAGGACGGGTGCTCGTTCCTAATTTTTCTCACTTCCTTACAGCTGCAGTTGTCACATAAAATACATTCACAGGGTATATTTATACTAAAGTTATTTGCTGTTTATTTAAAATTCAAATTTAACTGGGCATCCTTTATCTTTATTTGCTAAACCTCAGGGTGGGTATGGGTTTGCTCTTTAAAGAGGTTAAATATGGTTCCTTATCTGTTGTTCTTTCCTAGCATGGAAGGCCCCATGGCCTTTGCCTTGGAGGACAACTTAAGAAAGACTTCAAGAACTTGAAACAGATTTAAAGGAAAACTACAAGATGGTCAAAGGGTGGGAAAATAAGAAATAATACTATTTAAACTGTAGACGAGAGCCTAAGGTGATGAAACAGTCACCAAGTACTTGAGTGGACCCACCCAGTGGACTGTGCCAAGTTCCTCATTTTTGATGAGGGCAAGCAAAAACTGGTTAAAACACAACTTAAGATGATAAGTACTGTAGCTACATTTATTGAATGCCAGTGTATGCTGCATAATTAAATGCCATTGTCTCTCATAATCCACCTGTAACCCTCCTGGTCAACCAGTAAGATGTGTATCATTATCCTCATGTTTGAGATGAAGAAACTGACCCTCAAAGTGAGAAGGTATGCAAATGGTAAAGCCCGGGTTCACATCACATCCTAATCTGTATATGACACCAAAGCCCATACACTGTGTCCACTACACCACACTTCTTTTCTAGAAAGTTTCATGTGCTAATCGAAAGAATGTTATCAAAATTAGTCTAGAAATACTAGACATAAGATTAACTCATGGGTATTTTGGATCATTAAATACAGTTATACAAAAGAAAGTTGGATGGGCTGAAAAACCCTAGGGATTTCTTCTGTCCCTTCAACATACCATTGGAAATCCTTGTCAAGGTTGTATCTGGCTACATCAGAAGAAGTTTTTGACATGGTATATTATCGTTCTAAAGCCAGTTTAGGCTTTTTGGTGATTGTGACACCCAATGTTAAATATTGAGACATAAGAATCAAATGTTCAACAAAAAAATGTTTTAAAATTTGCTTTCTCAACAGCCCAAGAGATCCATTTACCTTTCAATTTAGGCTATATATTTAGAATGTTAGCATTTATCTTGCTCTCTTCAAATCTATACTTTTTGAGGGTAGAAACCCTTAGCGTCTAGACAAGGGCATGATATGCAATGCATGCTCGTAAATATGTGATTAATACTGTGTGATACAATATGACTCTTCATAAACAGTGTTTATAAATATATTTTAATGTCACCAGGAATATCCTATTAGAATCTTCTTTCCTTAGCTTTGTTTTTATGGCCTGCTTTTAAAATCAATGGAAATAACATAAATCTAAAGAAAGCAAAGAATTTTCCTTAGGATTTCACTCTGGCAAGTCCTTCTGCCCATTTAGCCATGGCTGTTTTTATGGCTGCAATTTCCTTACTATGAGGCCTCGGCCATTTTCCATCATCATAAATCCCTTTTATACACTTAAAAGCAGGATTGGAATGTTTTCTAGTTTTTATATCTTTACTCTTCACTTAGATACAGTTTTTCTGTCTTGAGATTATGTTATGTAAATATTGTGAATGAATTTGAAATTATATATCAGGAAAAAACTAGTATACCACCCTAGGAATTTTAACTAATAGGTATGTTTCCAAATGCAAAGTGAAATATTTAAAGTAATCAAGTAAGTAAAGAAACCATCTTTGTTCCAATTCCTTGAATATTTTACTTAAAGGTGCTTGTATGCACTTGACTTCGTGTTTGAATGTACAGGTTTTCAGAAGCTTCAGCTAGACATTGTTTGATCAGGACTTTTTCAGGATCAAGGAATAAAAGAATCAGAAGGAAACTGCTGATAAAAAAGAGGGGAAGAACAAATTTTATTGGTTCCCAGTAGCCAAGATATGGCGGATACAGATGCTCAAACAGTGACATCAGGGACCTTCCTCTCTCCATGTCTGGGGTCTCCTGCCCCTTAGGTCAGTTGCATGCTTAGGCAGGCTTTGTCTCCACAGTGGCAAGGACGGTCATCAGGCACTCCAAATTAACATCATCTTTAGTGCTTGTGATCTTTGAACAAGAGAGGGCCTCTCCCGGATCCACATTAAATCCCAAAAAAACCTGTGATTAGCCTTGCTTTGGTCATATGCTCACCCTTGACCAAGCTCTGCATCGAAAGAATAGAGTTCGTGGAAAGGCCAGCCTGGTTTGCAAGCTTGCCTTGTGGTAAGGGAGGTGGGCCATGTGACCAACAGCCCCATCAGATAGGGGGACGGGTTTTCAAGGGTTGCCCGTACTAGCCATGGTTGGGGCCAGATAGGTAAAAACAGATGTTTACTAAAATATGATGCTTTTTGAATAAAAGTCTTTTCCAGGAAGTGTAAATAATTCAAAACAGTTCAAATAAGCATCTTACTCTTTTAAAAAGCATTAGAAATACACTCAAGAACTATATTACATGTTTAGTACATTTTAGATAGTATTTCATCCCCTTTGAATCTCAGTTTTGTCATCTGAAAACACTGGAATAATGCTTACCTTATAATCATGCAGATTAGAAGAGAGAATGTAACTGGCAGTATCATGTGAACTATGAAGCGTTGTCCAAATAGTTGTAAAATATTATGATTTCTAAGACAATCAATTCTTAAATAAAAGTTACCTATGTCAAAGTCTAGAAAGTCTCTCTCTAACAAAATGTATTCCATTACAGTTGTGGTGCTTTTTTCTTGAGGAATCAGTACTTAAAATGCAACACACATATGCTTTTTGACAGGTTTTTGTTGATGATAAGAATAATGATCACAACAGTAGTTGTGCTGATAGGCCCAGGTAGTGAAATAAATTCTTAGAGAATTAAATATTGCTGGACTTCTGGGGATGAAAAGACCAATGTAGGATAGTTTAATGAAAAAACTAGAAGCAGATAGATAGCAGAGTGGAGTAGATGGTCTTCAGGACAGGCTGATCTGTTCGTAGCTAACAGAACAGTCCTCTTTAAAGGAAATGCTCCTAAATACCAATAGTTTAATGGCCAAGATGCCATTGAGATAATCACTCCCAGGAAATGTTTTGCCAGTGAGATTATCTTAACTATCAAATGAAAAGGAATAAATGTTTTACAGATGATTCAGTTTCACCTGCTATGTGGACAACGTTTTAGGAGAATGAATTAGTCTGTTTGGATCATCTTTACATGTCCCTGTTAGTAACGAACTCAAAAAGTTGGTTAAATGCACTATTTCAGAAAGAAAGAAAAAACAGAAACAGTAAAAAGATATTCTATACTGAAAGTCTGATCCAGGCACATCACAGGAGTGAATCTATCAAGACAAAAATATATGAAAAGTGGAAGTATTTCTAGAGTCACTACCAGTATAAATATTAAAATTGCACACACAGCCTCATCTGACAGATGATATAGATGGGGAAGAGAAAGTAATAATATGCCAACTCATTGGCATTGGAATAAAATATAATTGTAGAAAAACAATCTCAGACTTGAAAACTATTAGAGTTGGAAAATTCTTTGGAGTTCATGAGTTCAACCCAGAAGTGCAGTTGTCAATATTTAATAACCATCACTCCAGAGGAGAAAAAAAGCCCTGATTTGTAGTGTTTGCCAATTTCTATAGTGTAAATATTTCCACCATGGCTGATTTCAAGCTACCAAGGTAAGGTCCCTGAACTCAAGTTGGGAAGAGATGCACACAATAAGCTGTCAGGAGCCCATGCTGGAGGGCTCCAGCACAGGGCTAGGTCAACACTATGATTTTACAAATAAGAACAGAGCTGAAGTCAGTGGAGTTTGGTGACTCACTTTGGGTCACAAAACTAATTAGCTACACTGCCACAGCTAACACTCAGGTGTCCCCCAGGCTGCGCCTCAGAATTGTGACTATGGGGAAAGGATCACGATTGATTTGTGAGCCTGCCTGATGGCTCTAGCCTTGTTAAGTTCCTCTTTAGGGGCCCCCATAGATCTTCTTACATTGAGTTTAAACTATGGTGTCTTTGTCTGGTTCTCCTACTAGTCTGAGATCTCACTGACAGTTAGAAAGTATTATATTCATTTTTGTGTCTTCAGTGCTCTGCAGAGTATCTGAAACATAGTAGATGCCCAAAAGTATTCATTGAGGGCATGGATAAACAATAGAGGACATTAGTCAACTATGCACCAGGCACTTTTCTTACCATTTACGGTGCATTAACACATTGAGTCCTCAGAGTAACCATCCCAGGTGAGGTAGGTACTATAATCTCATAGTTCAGATGAGAAAACAGAGGCTCAGAGAAGGTACTTGCCCAAGGTCATACAGACATGAATGGACTCAAACTCTGCAGTCTGTCTCCAGAGCCTGTGCATTTGACTGTGTGATTGACTCAGCTGTCAGTGAGTTAACTAGCAGTGCCATCGGGGTGCACAGCTCAGCAGCGAATACTTCCAAAAGTTCTCCCTCCATTCCTTATGGGTGATGCAAACATTTCCTGGGGAAGATCTAATCTGACTAACACACACTTTTGTTAATGAGGAGAGGACTTAATTGAGATGATCAAGGAAATGGGGTTTAAAGTTTTCTCATCTGAGAATTAAACAGAAACCTGTATTTTAATTAAAATCCTGTTGTTGAGAATGGGTCCTACTTTTGTTTATTGCTTTCATTTTAAAAATTAACCTTCCTTTGATTTCTCAATCTAAAAAATAGCCATTTGCTCTCAAGAGAATGTAAAGAAGGTGTGGGATACTATGTTACTAACTCCAGGGTATTCTGCAAGCTTTTATCTTTAAATAGAAAAAGTATTCTCCTTGCTTACTGGTTTTCTTATAATTTGCCATCTCAGTCAGTGAGATAACAAAAAAACCATGAATACATTTTTAATGTTTTCTTGGATTCTAGTTAATAAGGTTTCGTACCATGAGTGACTTATGCACCAGCCTTAAGATACAAACCTTATTTTTAAAACAACTTAATATAATACCTCAGATTTTTTTTTAAAAGACGATGTAACTTTTAAGGCTTCTTCCAAAAGCCTAGAAGAAAAAGTCATTCACCCTCCACACTGTTAATGGACATCAACTAAGATGTAAATTGGTTGTAATGCTGTTTTTTTTTATCTTTTAGCAGTAATAGTTCATTAATTTTCTTCCTTTATTATTTTTCCTGGAGAAAATATAGTGATGAATTATGTATTAGGCTAATGTTCCCAATTTTAGAAGATACACTGAGACCATATTGAGAAGTGCATTTAATTTTTCCACACAATGTATTCTAAAAGGTTGGATACATATTTGCAGTTTGTTTGCAGTTTGTATTTGTCTTCTAATAGAATGGCTTGACCTAAAGTCTCTATTCTACTCCTTATTCCCCACACCAGCACCAAAAATTTTCTAGTACATTCTAAACAATGAGAATTATATATAGAAATAACAAGTAAAACACCCTACATTTATATTTACATATACTAGATAGCCATCAAAGTGCTTTCACAGATAAGATCTCTTTTTTATATGTGAAACAATCATGTGAGGGTACTGGACCCTGGGACTCCGAGGTGGTTGAGTTGCCTGAAGTCACACAGCTCGAGAAGGAAAGGGCTAGAAGCAGAGCTCTGATGGCCTAACTTCTGCCCCAGTGCATTCTTCCTCCTAGCTCGGGAAGCTGCTTTACTCAGAGTGAAGCAGTTAAGAGCCTGGACAGATTCTTGTCAACCAGACATGCAATTGAATCTGGTTCTGTGACTTTTGGCAAGTTTGCTCATCTAGAAGAGGAAAATAATAATACATCCTCCTTCACAGGGTGTTTATGAAGAGTAAATCAGAGGGTTTAGCACAATGCCTGACATGTGGTAAGCACTCAGTACATGCTATTGTTATTATTATGGCTTATACTGCTTCCAGTTCTTCATCTTAATGAAGCTTTGCTCTGCCCTCTACAACTATAATTTTCTAGCCTTCAGAACCTGTACCCCAATCAGATACCTTCATTTGGACCCTGAAAATCATTGTTTCCTTGATTTTCTGCCTTGGGTTTCATCCATATCTTATGAATGTGAAGAGAAAGTCACAGCATTGTGCCTCACTTAAAGGACCTCAGAGCCACTAAGCAATCCTTCCTTTACTTCTTGCTGACCTGTTTGCATGCCCTCCTGTAGCTCTTCTAAACCCCCTCCTCGGCCCTGAACTCCTCAGCCCCTCCTCTGTGAGCATCACTTTCAGCAGATGGTCACATACCCTAACTTATCCGGAATACTCAGATCATGTGCTCTGAGCTTGTTCAATGTCTCTACTTCATCTGCTTTCTCATCCTTCCTGCTGTCTCAGGAAGAGTGACCTCTCATGTTCCAAGCTTTTGAAAATGCCTCTTCTTGCCCCTTTGGAAAATTCCTATTTCCCTTATTTGCCCTCCCCACTTCTCTAGGCTCAACTACTTGGAGTTCTCCTGACCATGGCATGTGCTCTCTCCTGCTTCTGTATCTTTGCACAAACTACTCTGCCTACTAGAAATTTTCATTCCTATTCTTCCATCAAGATTCAGTTCTATCATCATTTCCAGTCTGGTTGACTGCTCTTCCTATGCATTCCTGTAACTGTCTGTCAACCCTCCAGCAAGTGACTGTGATCTTCCCAGGGAAAGGCTCCAT
Source organism: Manis pentadactyla (assembly GCF_030020395.1). NCBI lineage: Eukaryota > Metazoa > Chordata > Mammalia > Pholidota > Manidae > Manis > Manis pentadactyla. The sequence goes on from NC_080025.1 coordinate 116,670,980, forward strand.
GTCTCTATTCCCAGAACCTACCACAGTGCCTGGTCCTTAGCAGATAACCAATAATGTTAGTAGAAGAAAAAGAGACCTACAAATAAGCACATATCTCTCCTACAATTTAAGAATAAACTCCTCTTGATCCTGATACTGCCTTCTTTTTGTCTTTCCTTTGACAAACATTCTTCATCCTCACCATTCATTCCCTTGCAATTTAGTGTCTGATACCACTATTGAATCTACCAAAGTTACTTTCTTGAAGGTCAACAAAAAGCTTCCATGTGGACATGTCCTCCTTGTTGAGCCCTTCACCTGGCTTCTGTGGAGCAGTGCAACATTGCCACCTCACTGAACTTCCCTCTCTTGACTCCTTCACTGGTTTCTCCAATGTAGGTATTCCCTAAGATTTGGTTTATTTGCCTTCTCTTCCTTCGTTTATCCCTCCCAGGAACTTAACTCATTCTTGGTTTTAACCATAATCTCTCTGCAGATAACATACAGTCTATTTCTAGTCCAAATAGAGTCCCAATTACTCCACCAAGACCAAGTTCTGAATTTTCATTCCTTCTAATGCAGACATGGCAAGTATTGAAAACTCGTGCTTCCACTTACCGATGTCTCACCCACTTACCAATGTCTTCACATGCCACATTCCCAGTAAGAGCAGGCTTCCCCTCAGTATTTGCCTCCACTGCTTAGCACAAGTGCTCTGTCTTCTTGGAATTTTCATTCTTCACTTATTCCAGGCACCTGCTTCCTGGTAAACAATGTAAAACCATTCATTTCCTAATAATACATCAAATTCCACATGTTTTAAACTAACTTATCATATTCCCCAATATTTAGCCTAAATTTTCCCTACTGACTACCCGAGTTTTGTAACTTATACCGCTTTTTCCCAGATGACTGTTAATCATCTTCACCTTCTGCAATTTAGGTGTAAAATCTTATTTATTCAAATAGTCTCTAATTTATTCCTCCTTTATATTCTTGGGGCAGCCATCTTGATTCTGGCTCTTATTACCTCGTTATGGACCATAAAAATAGCCTGGCCCTCCAGATCAATCTTCCTATAGTAAAACCTCCAGCTCAGAATCTTTCGGTGACCTATTACCTCTTAAATAATGCCTGCAATTCCTATCAATTTAGTAGAATAAACTTATCTTTGATTCTGGAGTGAAAAATACTTGGATTCAAGTTCTGGGTACTACATTTACCTGTTCTGTGACTTTGTGCTTACTGCTAAATTTCCATGGACTCATTTATTTAATGCCCACTGGGTTGTAGGCTCTATTTCACTTACTTAGAATAAAGTGATGAGACAAAAAACATTGTCCTTGCTCTCCTGGACCTCACTATATAGTGGACTTGTCCCTATTTCTCATAATCATAATAATCCTAGGTATAAGCCATGCCTCCTCTAAAAATGCTTTTAGCTTTTGATTTGTGCTATGCAGGGTATTATAATGCTGTATCTTATAATTATTTGCATATGTATGTGTTATCTCTCCACCACATTGTAAGTTCACTGAAGGATAAGGGGCCATGTCCCATTTCCCATAAGTACAAACACAGAACCACACACATAGTAGTGCTTAGTGAATTCTGTCGTGATTTTGTAGACCTGTGGTTAGTGTTTGCCATAGTTATAATGCCTAGTATGTTTTTAGAGGCTCTCTTTGTCTTATCACAATTAGCATTTTTTAAAAAGAGAAGAAAATAGCTATTTGGTTTATATTCCTTCTAAGGCCCATCCTTTCCAACCTACCACCCTGCCTAGCTGTATTTTAAGTGGAAATCACAATGTTTATAACTTGTGTACCTTAAGTTTTTAAAAATTGAATAACAAAGCCATTCGTGCTTCCTAGTAGAAATATTATCCATGTGCATACAATAGAATGTTAAAATAATATTCTTTTTGCTAAATAGATTTCCACTTGGTAATGAACAATATGTTGTTTTTTCCCTAAGACATATAATCTAGAACTGTAGTCCTGAAGATTATATTTTATTTTGTACACTTTCAGCTTGCTCTTTTCATGTTCCCAGTGAATTTGTTGATGCAAAACAATAGGTCAGCTATAGCCAAATTATAACCATACCTTTCCTCTGCACACAAAAATCCTATAAACAGCATGTGGTCATATTGCTTCTAGAATTTATGATTGTTTTCTTCCAAAAGGAAACTAAATTTAGCCTACTAATTCTACATGCTCCCAAGGAAACAATGCCTGCTGTGATTTCTAGAATAAATGAATCTGAGCCACAATTCCTTTACTTGACTAATAAAGTTTAAATATCAACTAGTCATTAACCACAGATAATAAACCACATTAAACAACCAACAAGGGGTTAAGAAAGAAATTTGCTGTTTCTGACTTATTGCTGAGTGAATGTAACTTAGTCGCTGCATGGTCCTTAATACAGAACATTGTTTGCATCTCATAATGGTTCTCTAAAATTACTTGTTCATGGCTTGAGTTCTAAAATTAAACTATGTAGAGTCATGTCCAACTGCACAATGCATCTTTATGTGAAACCAGCTCAAGTTTTTGTTTTCACTTGATGTAAAAATTCCTGTTAGGAAGCTGTCTAATAGTTTAACTGGTATAGTTCTTTCAGTTTCTTCTTTGCTTGTAATGACAACTGAACTGCTCTTGCCTTGAACGTGTTTTGGCAGATAAACTTCTCACCATGAAGGCCCCCACTGTGCTTGCACCTGGCATCCTTGTGCTCCTGTTTACCTTGGTGCAGAAGAGCTGTGGGGAGTGCAAAGAGGCACTGGTAAAGTCTGAGATGAATGTGAACATGAAGTATCAGCTTTCCAACTTCACTGCAGAAACTCCCATACAGAATGTCGTTCTACACAAACATCATATTTACCTCGGTGCCATTAACTACATTTATGTTTTAAATGATAAAGACCTTCAGAAGGTTGCTGAGTACAAAACTGGGCCTGTGCTGGAACGCCCAGATTGTTTCCCATGTCAGGACTGCAGCCACAAAGCTAATTTGTCAGATAGCATTTGGAAAGATAATATCAACATGGCTTTGCTTGTTGACACGTACTACGATGACCAACTCATTAGCTGTGGCAGCGTCCAGAGAGGGACCTGCCAGCGACATGTCCTTCCACCTGGCAATACTGCTGACATACAGTCAGAGGTTTATTGCATGTACTCCCTACAGGCAGAAGAAGAGCCCAGCCAGTGTCCTGACTGTGTGGTGAGCGCCCTGGGAACCAAAGTCCTGCTGTCAGAGAAGGATAAGTTCATCATCTTCTTTGTGGGCAACACCATAAATTCTTCTTACCTTCCAGATCATTCATTGCATTCGATATCAGTGAGAAGGCTAAAGGAAACGCAAGATGGTTTTAAGTTTTTGACAGACCAGTCTTATATTGATGTTCTACCTGAGTTCCGAGATTCCTACCCCATTAAGTATGTCTATGCATTTGAAAGCAATCACTTTATTTACTTTCTGACTGTCCAACGGGAAACGCTAGATGCTCAGACTTTCCACACAAGAATAATCAGGTTTTGCTCCGTAGACTCTGGATTGCATTCCTATATGGAAATGCCTCTAGAGTGTATTCTAACAGAAAAGAGAAGAAAGAGATCCACAAGGGAGGAAGTGTTTAATATTCTCCAAGCTGCATATGTCAGTAAGCCTGGGGCCCATCTCGCTAAGCAAATAGGTGCCAACCTGGATGATGACATTCTTTATGGAGTGTTCGCACAAAGCAAGCCAGATTCTGCTGAACCAATGAATCATTCTGCTGTCTGTGCATTCCCTATCAAATATGTCAATGAATTCTTCAACAAGATTGTCAATAAAAACAATGTGAGATGTCTCCAGCATTTTTATGGACCCAACCATGAACACTGCTTTAATAGGGTAAGTCACACCAGTTTCCTACTTACGAATTATGAGGTATAAATCAAAATAAACAACAGTCTAGAAAAGAATATCAAGGGCTTTTTTTTTGGTGCTTGGCAAATTATCTTTATCCAAAATATTTGCAAATTCTTCCCAAGAAAATTTAGAGTTGAATTTTCATTTAAAAGTGAAATCATAGCTTGAAAAAAGTTCATGTAGTAACTAAAAGAAAAAATATTTTTGCAATTTGGGTATGCATGTTTATCAGCATGTCAGATGATGAAACTTATTTCTCATATAAGCTTTAGTAGTTCTAGTCAGAGTTACATAAAGTTTAACACAGCAGCAATTCCTATAAGACCCGATTATTGAGATCCCACTGCAGTCTACAACATTTAGAATAAGACACTCGTTAATTTGTAGGTTTTGAAGGCTCTTTCCTCATGATGTCCCATTCACTTACTAATATACAAATGAATGGTCTTGGCATTAATGAAAAAAACTTAACTAAAAACAAACAAAAAAATCTCTTCAAAAGTGTTGGTAAATGTTTAAATGAGCTATTGTACTTCTCTGAATAATTTAGAGAACTAGAGAGGAAATTATTGCTTGCAAATCTTTCCTTTGGATCTTGACTTCAATCAAGGACTTCCTATTTAAATAGACATTTGTCTACTACCTTCTAGTTTGGTACTTTTTACCTGATTAGTGTTTGATATTTATAAATACAAATATTTTTGATCAGTGATTATTTATACTTACACAAAATGGTACTTTTTTGAAATACCATTCACAAAATGTTGTTAGGGAAATTCTTGTTGTTTCAATTTGGATAATAGTAAAAGCTACCAGCTAAACCCAGAGGAATTACCCTACTAGTTATCAGATCATTTGGTGTCAGAGAATGAAATTGGAAGTTCACTGTCACCTGGGGCTTTCTTGATTTGGGCACAGATTTGAACATATGGACCTGGCTATGCCTCCTGACATAATGACCACTAGGGATCATAATTGGATAAAGAAATAGCATAGCTTTTCTATAGACAATTTGACTTTGGAAATGTACATCTCTTTCTAGCAGTTTTCAGTCTAAGTAATAAAGGTTATAATTCCAAGAAGGAAGAACATTAAACATGATGAAAGAAACTATTTAATTTGCTGAAGTGTACTAGGAATATATGAATTCAGAAACATTAGGTTCACTGTTGTTGAAATATCTGGGCTACTTCTCCAGATGGAAATTCTAAGTAACTCTTTTTATAAAGCTAGAAAAACACTTCTGAGGAAATGAATTCATCTTTTATTGAAATAAAGACATAACTTTCCTCCTTCCCCTTCCAAAGTCAATGAATACACATATTATACATACACATATCTCAGCTAAGACTTATTCATTCCTACATTCATTTAATACACGTTGCACACTCTGTAAGAAGCAGTGGGATTCCCCATAAAGCTGCCCCTTTTTATCACTACAAAATACAAAAGAATGAAAGGAAGCAAAGGACTTTTAGAAAACTAGAATTAGGATATAAAAGTATAATATTAGTAGCATTCTGGAGAAAGCACTTTTCCTGCATCCAGCAAATTGTTTCAGAATCACAAGTTTACTAGGAGTCTATTTGGAATTCCTCCAGGGTCCCTTAGAGCACATTACTTTGCTATTTAAATCTTGTTCTGTTAAAAATTCAAAAAGACTTTACTTTACCCTGGTATATGGATATCTCATTATTTAATTTTGTACATTTCAGGCCCCTGATGTAAAAGTATTAACAGTTCTAGAAATTTTGAAAACACATCTGAACTTATCCTACCCCTTTGACTTTTTTAGCATTACCAGGGGAACAAAAAGCAGGATTACCCAATGAAATTCAGGTCAGTTTTATCGCCCAGAAAAAATGCCCAAAATGCACCAACCACACCTGAAACCATTATCACTCCCATTGCAAAAATTCTTGTGGAAAACAAGGTAGAACTTGCCAACATAGTCTTCTCACAAGGGAAGCCAACCTTTGCACTGGCCAAATTCCATAAAGACAAATACCTTCAGATCTCCTCTATTTATTTGCCTGTTTATCTTCTCTGGTTACTAAAGACCAAAAATCTTCCAAGAATACTACACACATTCTGTGTTTGCATGTACCCAGTCCACAAGAAAGACCTCACATCATCCAGTAATCCACATACAATCACTTCTCAGCTTCCTCTTAAAAATGAAGGCACCAAGAGCATTACTCACAAAAAAACAAATTGATTTACAAGATCAAACCAGTTTGGAAAGACTAAGCAATAAGACGACTCCATTTTATCTTGGCAAGATATCAGGTGACCCTTCTAAAGTTTCTTGAAACTGAGTTTCTATTTTGGCATAAAGTTTGATGAATAGACACATATATTGTCGTTCTGTTATTAGCATTTCTACCCCATCAGATCTGTGTGGCGGGACTGTTGTGTGCTCTGTGGGGAAGGTGCAGAGAGGTGCATCAGTTAACTTCCCGCTGAGGCTTCTGCCCAGTCCTCAGGAACTGAGCATGGCCACAGTGATGGTTTGTTGGCCCGTCTTGAGCTGCCATTTGTATCACGGGATCAGACAAAGGAAGTGCCAGGAAGGGCTCTTTTACATTCTAAGGGTCCAGCAGGTGTATCAGGCCTGACTTGCTTATTTAAGATCTCATATTAGGTTGTTTTTACCCCTCTCACATGTTATGAAACACATCTGTGTAAACTGTTCATCTACATCTTCTCATACTGATGATATCACTAACTCCCTCTGTTGAGTCATCTGGCAGTTCTTCTTCACCTCTGATGTATTTGTGCTTCAGAACTCTTTGATTCCACATATGGTGCTCTTTCTGGAAACTTATCCAAGGCTCAAGTAATACATTCATGTAATATTAGTGTTGGTTATATCAAGAGAAAAAATTCTTAATCTTCACAATGTAACCATTTTCTATGCTGCTTTTGAAAGCAATTCTTAAAGTGATTTCCAACACATGGAATTATGAGATTATACACCCATAAATAATTACTAAGTCTTTAGTCTTAAGTATCTTTACAGCCTTTTTTACCCACTCATTATTTGGCTTCTATAAGCATCCTGAATTAGTATTGATTGAAGTTGTTTTAGGCTAATGCGTATTCCTTAAACAGCACATTATTATTCAAAATTAAGTTATTGAGAAAATGCCCCATAATATGAAGACTTTGTAAACCCCCAAATTTGAGGAGAAAAAAAAACCTCACCCTTCTACTTGGAGATGAGCACTATTAAGAATTCAACTCATTTCAAGCACATTACCTGGAATTCTCATCCCAGTATCATATAAGGGATTTATTAACATGACAGTTATTCCATGAAAATGCCAGATCAGTATACATGACCCAATTTTCTACAAATGAGAATCAATATTGAATAAGGGAATTTTTTAAAATCCCCAGATCAGCAAAGATCCTGTTCACTAAATTACAGTGTGCTTCCAAAAAGAAAGAGAATCATACATTTTGGAAAGACTTTTAATCAAAGTTGAAGTAAAGTTCTTGAAATATCTCTCACCTACCCAGAATATACAATTGTCACATTACACTTTTTTTTTGCAATCCTGTTAACAAAGTTTTGCTCTGTATGTAAGCATTTGCAAGAATAAAAAGCAAACTTCACCAACATCTTGATCATCTTAATGATGAATGATTGATCAGTTGAAGGAGAAAAGCATGAAATTTGGTGCCAGACACACCTGGATGGAAGTTCTGCCTTACTGCATCCCCTTGTATGACTTCTGCCACATTGCTTAACTTTCTAGGACTTCAGTCTCATTTGTAACATGCAGATAACAATACCTACTTCACAGGGTATTTTAGAATTTCGGGATAATATATATTATCCTGGCATAATAAGATAATAAGTTTAGCTCTTTGAGAGGCAGCTTGGCCTAATGGAATAAAACTGAAGTCAGAGATTTGGGTTCAAATCTGTACCACTCCATTTTTTACCTGCCTGGCCATGAAAGCATTATTTAAATTCTATGAACCTACTTCCCTCTATGCAGGACTATTGTGTGGACAAGTGCAATATTGTTTATAAAAGACACTAACTTAGCCCTTGGCACATAATAAATAGCCATATTATTGTAAGGAATACTTGTGTAAAGAAAGGCAGATTCAAAGTATTAGTTTGGTTTCTGGAGGAAGCACATTCTGGCTCTATTGCTCATGAGGGTCTTTCACCCACTTCCTTAACTGTTATCAGTGAACCACCTCCATAACACTTAATTTGTGTAAGTCCTTAAATTTTGATAATTTCAAAGAAAAAAGAAGAGAAAGAGATGGGGAGTGGTGGCAGTGCAGTGATAGAGAGAAAGGCAATTGAATCACAATTGTACCACAGTCAAGCTAGAAGGTATAAGGTGTGCTCCTTTCCCCAACTTTCAGTTCCAACCACCCATGATTAAAAACACTATGTATAATATACTGTGATAATATAATTTAAATTATACTGTGCATTCAAAAATTGGCCAATAATGCAGTTTCAGAAAAAGTCAGCCTCATAGGTTGTTTGTATCAAGCTTCCTTGTTTTTAAATATCATTTATACTCAAATTCAAAGAGGAGCCAACTGCTTCCCAAAATAAAGGAAACTTAAAGTAGTAATTTTCCATCTCCGTTTCAGAGTGCCAAAGTTAAAGGGTCACCACTCAGCCATCAAAGGAAGAAAGCAGAATGATTAGAGTAACTTTGAATGAAAACAAAATCAAAACAAGATGCAAACAAGGAATAATAGGAATAGGCAGAAAAATAAACATACAGTGATGTTTCTTTATTACTATTATAAAGATGATAGATGAGGAAAATTGGGTTACATTTAAGTTGTAATGGAAGAAAATAATTGCAGCTTTCCATCAGAAAACCACAAGGACCATTATTGATCTGTATCCTCAGGGCATGTCCTTATAATATTTAATAAAATAAACAAAGATTCATAACTCTTTATAGGCCATATATCTATAATCTTCCACACCACACCATTTGAACTGGGAAGGCAGAGTTAATGTTACAAACAATATCCATGTAATTATGCTGGTTTGGCATGTCTTATTTAAACAATCTAACACTCTCAAGAGAATGCATTTTGTATTAGGGATGAAAAATGTGAAGTCGGATTTCAGGGTTTTTCTACTTCCTGTGCTCCGAAATGAGAGAATGTTATCCTATATGAAAAATGTTCTTGAGAGCTCTTCATTCTAAACACTAAATGTCTTGGCCACATGCCAAATGTAATAGCTACCAAAGCAGAATCTTCCAAGAAAGAAAATCTTTGAGGTATAAGGATTCAGTATACTTATTTTAAAAGTCTAAGTAAGTACAAATTCATTAATTTTACACTTGATTCCTTTCCTTCTGCAAACTCTTCTTTATTCTCTTCCAGGCTCAGGAAGTCGCTTGATGCTCTCTAACTTCCTTATTTGAATTCTCCATGCTACCCATCCCATTAAAAGTGTCATATTGCATTATTTTATCAAAAGGAAATTAAGAATCATTTTCTTTCCAGAGTTTTATAACACTTTTGAGATCACCCGGCACACCCTGAGAGTATTGAAAATGCATTACAGAGTGAGCCCTTTAAGTCTTGCTTTTTGTCTCTTCCTCCTGTTAACCCTTCTTTAAATCACTTCGTAGCTTAATCATAGGTCCATCCCAGGAAAGAAAGAAAAGGCAAAGGCATGACATTCAAATGAACGCTACAGCAAAGAAACACAGTTAATGCTGAAACAATCACCAAAAATGTAGGTAGACTTTATCTGTGGATCATATTGATTCATGATGTGATTGATAGTATTTCCCATGTATATGGGCAGGTAAGACTTAACTATGCTACATGCATTTTAAATTAATTCTTTGTTCTTCTTAATGTCTTTTGAAGCAGGTGGTATGATCAGTGCTCTATTTAGGTAGTTGGTTTCTACATGGAGATTCATTTGGTAAAATCAGTGCAGCAAACAAAAAAGACCATGCCAAAAAAAAAATTAGTCTTAAAGTTGGTATTTGAAAAGCTGAAGTATTAAAAAAACTTTGAAGACATAGCTCTAATCATTATTTTCATTGCCATACTACCACATGATTAGAGATTTCTGAAAGTATGTGGGATCCTGCATTTTGACAAAAAGCTACCAAACTCTTGAGTAGTAATGGATTTTTTTACCCAGAAAAATATATCAAATTTGGGGTGTTACACCCTTACTTTAGGCTTCTAATTTATCAATGGCCATCCCACCCTGCATTCTTATCTCCTCACTCTAATAAGAAAAATGAGTATCTCTCAGAGTTTGGATAGAAGACCCGCCAGGAATTTCTGCCGTTGCTTATTCATGGACTGGCACAGATACTGAGTCAGTGGGCACACAAAGCCCAAATGACTCAGTGCCCAGATATGTGCTGTAAGCCACATATCCAGCAGCCAGGGAAGGCTGTAAAGGGCTCGTTTATCAAGGAAATGAAACTGAGGTCTCAGCTACTCTTGAAGTCACTAAAACTCCCTTGATTTTTTTTTCTTTTTTTTGGTAACAGTGAATGTGGTAAGTGATTCTAAGATCCTGGATAAGTTCCAGGCTGCTTATTATATATTTTTTCTAACTAAAATGTTCCAGGCAGGTTCATTTGCATATGAATTACTTGCTGAGCAGTGTTGACTTCCCATCCTAAAAGCTCTGGGGAATAGGTTGCTGCACTTTCACCCTAGACCTAGGCTAACATTGGAGCAAATGAAGTGTCTGCCTTCTATACTTCAAAATATTCTCTAGCTTTTCAACAAGAGGACAGAAAAATGTCTTACAAATGCATGCCAATGTAGAATAAATTCTAAACCATTCTTGATGTTAACAAATAGGGGGAAATGGTATATGCATAGTATAACAATAAAACAAAACAAAATAGAAATTGTGAATTCAGACTTAAGTCTGACTTTAGTTGGCCTATTTAGGTAAATCACCAAAATGTTCATCAATCAGAGGACATTAAAATGGAAGGTGATAATTCAAACTGTGCTCTAGGTAAAAGGGGTGAAGTAAGGTCAGTTTTGATTTGTAAAGCATTCTTTTCTAGAGCTGATTTTATGAAAATTAAGTTTACTGAGTTGTCATCTCAAAATATGTGGATCATTCCTGATTTACTAGAATTTGTGTCCATGTACCAGAAAAATCTAAATCTGTATGATACTAAATTTTCTAATGGCATTTAAAATTTTAAATCTGATTAACACCTGCATCTTCTGCCAGTCTAACTAAACTATAGGTGAAGTGGTGCTCAGGAAATGGGAAGAATGCAAAGATTAAATTGGTCTGTTGGCTGAATGAATCAATAGTATTTAGTGCTAATGCACTAAGCAGATTACAAGCACTAATGCAGTGGCAGTCAATAGCAAAAACGAATATCTCTAAAAATTATCTTGACAATAAAATGTGCAATATTTTCCATTTATTTTAAGCTAATTACATTACATACATGTTCTGTCATCTGATTAGTTTAAGTCAAGTGCTAGAAGCCTACCCATTTTATTTAGTGCATGAAATGACCAAAAACTGGTAATCTTCGTTTTCAGCAAGAGAGAGAGGAAAGGATTTATTCATAAAACCAAGATTCAACAAGAAATTTAACAGATATTCATTGAGTGCCTAACCCTGCTGGTCTTACAGGATGAATGAGATGAGCATGGGGTTCTTTTCTCTATAGAGCAAACACTAGGGAAGAAGATTATAATAAACAATCAGTCATACCATTAAATAAATGCATCATGATAATTTATGATATACCATGTGAGGGAAATGGAAATAAACATCTGTGAATGTTTCCTGAGGAGGAATTCCTCCTGAGGAGGAATATGTTACTGGTAGTATAGTCACCAAAGGCCCCCTGAGGTGAAAGTTACCTTTTACATAAAGCTCAAAATTTTAGAAAAAGCATCATGTCTTTAGTACATGGGCAAATACATAGCCAGTATTTAATAAACCAATAATTATTACCTATTCTATAAGCTTTAGGTCTTAACTGCATGCTACTGCTTCATTTAACCAGCTTTTTGAAGTGGGTTCTGGCCATGAGTGCATATTATTTTACACTTACAAAAATATACCACGAGAAGTAGAACTATTCTGGAAAATTTAAGTTTTCTAACAATTTCTGTTTTATATAGACAGATGAACATGGTTGTGCAAGTACCTAAATCAGTTTAAGGTCTTGGAGGGCAGCAATTATCATGATTCCTTGTACCTACAGTTCCTGTCATGTACCTTTGCCGACCACAGACAATAGTGTTGATTTTATTTGTCAACAAATGTTTTCTTCTAAAAGAAATCTACATATTTACACAGTAAACACGGAACATCTAAATTGCTTCAGTGTTTGGATGAAAGTCCTTTGTAAAATCTACCAATGTATTTTTGTGACTGAGTCATAAGAGGTGGTGTCATCTCCACAAACCACAAAGATTTAAAATGCAGGTGCAATAAATATGTGTGAAGAATTGAAAGAAATACTCACCTTTTTCTGTGCTTACTTTGTTTACTTTTGTCTGACCAAGAGAAAAGTGGAGTTTGCCAAGGGAAAAGATGAGGGATAGGAAGCACTCAATCTTCAAGGCTTATTCTTGTGCCTACAAGTCAGAGAGGTCACTGGCTTGCCCCTTCCTGAAGGCTATAATTACAGGCAGAGTCCTACTTATTTTCCAGTAAAGTGACCAGAATCTTGAATATAAGAGATTGTTTATAAGAGTACAGTGTGTATAGGGGGTTATGCAAAATCTCAGGAAAGATAATAGGGAGGTGAAATTGTTTTTCTTTATTATTCACTAATATGAGAAGGTCCAAGACTCTGGAAATGTTCTGAAGTGCAATAACAGAGGTCATATTAGGTGAACCTTGTACTTAAGGAATGGAATTAAATGAATAAAGAAGAGTAACTTAGACTGTACTGATGATTCATTAAATGTAAACTTATTTGTGGTTCCAACATCATGGTAAACAAGAATCAGTAAGTGTATTAATGTATTAGTGAGTGATTAAGAAGTATTTCTAACTTGAAAAACACCAGTTACATTGTTTTTATCTAGAGCTGATAGGGAAAAAAACTGTCAGCGTTTCTTACTCTCAACTCACTTCATTTCATAAGTCATAGAAAAGGTATTGATTCCAAGTAGAGTCGGGTAGACAAAGCACAAGATCAGTTATGTTACTGGCCCAATATTAAGGATATTAGTCGGGTTTTGCAAAATAATGAGTGATATAATATATAAGTGGTAATTTAACAAAAGTAGGTACAAAACTTGTAAGCAACATCGAAAGGTCAAAGTACTAGTTTTTGACCTGTACAAAGAGGACAAACGTATGTGCCTGCTTTAAAAAAATGATAGGGTAAAGTGTTACAATGATTATGATATTTTCTATCTGGATACTTTTTAGGATTAAATGCTTATGAAAACATAAGGAGCAATTTCAGATTTTTCGGCAATCCTGGACACTAATTGCCCACAACATGTCCTGTTCCATTTGTGTTTAGTAGATTCTGCACAGGAAAACATATTCACCTCAGTACTGAAAATTTGAAGTTCACCATTTATCGCACAGTTACAGAGCACAGAAAAATTACACCAAAACTTTACCACACCTAATGAAAGAAAGTTCTTTATTTAAAAAAAAAAACAAACTCCAGATTATTACAGGATCTAGGGTAGCCATGCTGTAAACTACATGACATTGAGTATCTTAGGACCCTGCTGATAAGATAACAATCCAGTTGAATGCAGATGAACTCATAAAAATATAAGGATTATGAAATATTTAGAAAGTAAGCACTTAAATTTCATAGGTAAATATTAATTTAGTATTGGTATGAGCTTTAAATATTAAAGCTTTCCCTGTGTTCTCTGGACCCTTGTAACCGGCTATTATAACTCCCCATTCCTTACTTAATACTTTGTGAGCAGGGGATCACAAACTAGCTAAGAAACAGTCAAATGTCCTATTTTTTGCTGCTGATTTATAATAAAATGTCTTTTTCAGTGAATGGCCAGACAATTATTTTAATAATGATGTTGATTTCATCTTACCTTTCTGTTACTAGCAAGACTTTCATTTTATACTCAACTCTGGGTAAATCACAAGTTAAACTGAACTATTATTTGTTTAATGCTCTGCTTCCTTCTAACCTTATTCTTGTCTATCAATCTCCACTGAGTTCCCCAGTGGTTTAAGGAAACCCTCAGCTAGGATTACATAATAGTTTGCAGAGCCTCTCTCATTCATTAACCCAAGCTGATGTATTCGTTCTGTGTACCATACTTATTTAAGATTTTCTTAAGCACCTTATCTTGTCACTGGTTTGAGTACAACTAACACCACCTATTTAATTAAGAAACCTAGTATTTCCAAAGGATCATTCAGCCCTTTTCAGCCTTCTGCATTAGCACAATCAAACTCAGTTTGCTGCTTCTATTCCTTCTTCAAAATAAAGTCTGGTCTCATTCATAGTAAATATGAAGTTTAAAAATCTTTACTTCTTCCTTTCTACATATATACAAAGCAGAAACAAAAAATTTTATGTTATTGCAGACAGGTTTTGTTTTGTTAATGTGTTGAAAATGATGCCCATAAGATAAAACTAGACTTCTGTGACTGCAACCTCATCCCCAACCAGTCTGTCTCCAGACTGCTGCTGGAGTAAGTAAGTTTTCTCGAGAGCAAACCCATTTGTGTAACTGCGTCCCTTCAAATAATGAGGGCTCCCCAGTGGTATGAGAGTAAACTCCACACTCTTTAGTATGATATTCAAGGAGTTTCTTATCTTGGCTTTGGCTATTTCCTGGTCCTCCCTCATACGCAGTGGTGTGCTGGCAAATGTCTAACTCTGGGGGAAAGAGAGTAGAAGGCCCTGATTTGTAGTGTTTGCCAATTTCCATGTTGTAAATACCCCCACCAAGCCAATCTCAAGGTACCAAGATCAAGTGACTGAACAAGAATTGGGAAGAAATGAGCACAGTTTATTCTGTAAGCTTGTGTGAGATGGCTCAAGTACACAACTGCTACTCTCTGCTTCCCTCAACCTATCGTTCCTTTTTTTTTTCTAACTTTTTTACAAATTTCATTTAGACATAATACAGTGGTATCAGCTATGTTTACCATATTATACATTAGATCCTCAGACCTTATTTATTTATCTTTTCCACTGAAAGGTTGTACCCATCTACCAACCTTTCCCTATTTCCCACATTCTTACAGCCCCTGGCAGCCACTTTCCTACTCTGAGTTTCTGAAAGTCTGACTTTTATTTTAGATTCCACATGTAAGTGATAATGCGCAGTATTTGTCTTTCTCTGTTGGGCTTATTTCACTTGCCATAATGCTCTCCAGTTTCATCCACATTGTCACAAATGACAGGATTTTCTTCTTTTTTAGGGCTGAATAATATATTCCAGTGTGTGTGTGTGTGTGTGTGTGTGTGTGTGTGTACCACATCTTCTTGATCCATTCATACATTTGTGGATCCTTAGGTTATTTTCCTTTGGATATATATCCAGAAGTGGAATTGCTGGATAATATGGTAGTTCTATTTTTAATTTCTTGAAGAACCACATATGGTTGACTGGTTGTACCAGTGTACACTCACTCCAGTAATGTACAAGTATTCTCTTTTTTCCATATCCATTCCAGCATTTGTATTTTTTGTCTTTTTGATAATGGCTATCACAACAGGTATAAGGTGATATCATTGTGGTTTTGATTTGCATTTCCCTCATGGTTAGTGATACTGAATATCTTTTCATGTGCCTGTTGGCCATTTGTATGTCTTCTTTAGAAGAATATCTGTTCAGGTTCTTTGCCCATTTTTTGATTGGGTTTGGTTTGTTTTTGTTTTGCTGCTGAGTTGTATGAGTTCCTTGTATATTTCAGGTACGAATGCCTATCATTCTTGAGTTCCCAGAATCAGTTTGTCTCTCTCACAATCCTGCCTTAACCTGTATTATTTTATCTGCCTCAAATTCTCATTAACACTCATTTTGTCAGGTTAACACTTTGTCCCTATTCCTTACAATTCCACTCAGGAATTTCCTGCCCTAGGCAATCTTCTCTAGCCTTCCTCTAACCTGCCCCGCCCCACCCCACCCCCATTCTGGATAAGCTGCCTTTCCCAAGAACTCCAGCCCCACCCTTTGCTTATTTCTACCAGGTCTCTTACCACATTCTCTGGTAGTATGTTAAATGATTCCCTCATTAGCCCCTTTGAAGATATCGACTATCTCTTTTATCTCTATATTCCCAGTACCTAACAAAATAACTTGAACAAAATATGTTTATCAAATGAGCAAATAGTTATGACACAGCCTCATATTTCAATTAATGTAATAAAATGCTGATTAGTAAAAACAATTTTTAAATAAAACAGTTTTTCATTCTCTCTCCCAAATCTCTAAAAACTGACATAGATTTGGAGAGTTTCCAAGAATTAAATTAACACTGAAGGAATTCTGGAAAGTTTTATCATCCATTATCTATGCCCCTTCCTTACCTGCATACATGCATACATGCATACACACACACGTACACACGTACACACACACACACACACACACACACACACGTTTCTCCATCTAGAATTTGGGATGAAGATGAATCAAAGAACAAAGAATGAGAAAAAGGAGAAGAAAAGATAAAAATAGGGATAGTGAATAGAGAGGAATTCCAGAACTTTGTACTTAATCCAACTTGGGGAAATAAAATTAAAACCATCAAAAGGAGGAAGATACTGTAACTTCTCTAGTCCTTAAGGCTTTCCCAAGCCTTTCAACAGAGCTTCCCCTTTGAGTGACACTGTTCACATGAGGGACTTCAGGCTACACCTTCTGGTGGGCATTGCTCTAGCAGTGGTACCAGTAGAAGTGCTGTCCCATGAAGTTTGCCCTTAGAATCCACAGATTCTCACTCCTGACCACCAGTCTATGACTTCAAGTTGAAAATAATATGTGGGTTAAGGAAAAGAAGTTAAGGACAAAGGTCTTTTTCAGTAGCACCTTCCTGTGGCCACAGGATTAGACTCCACAGCAACAACACTTTATAGGCACCAAACACATGCTTGGTACGGAGAGAAACTTCTCCAAACTTGGCATTGATGTTGATGCAGTAAGATGAGAAGAGAGTTTGGTAAGGCCCCAGTGACCATGGTCAGTGAGGAGGGTAGCCCACAGACTGAGGTATCTAGTCAGGAACAAGGGAAGAAGATAAGTCTCTGCACAATGGTAAGATAGAGAGGTGATGATGTGATTGCAGGCTAGAATGCAGTCATGGGTTTAAAGAAATATGTTAGGGCACAATTGAAGGACTCTGGTTCCATCCATCTTTCATTTCTCCTGGATCTCCTCTAAGACATTCATTAGCCTGTGTCTGCCCAGCATGACATTGTTTGGCACAGAAACAGACTGTGGCTCTTCTACTCTACAGGAGAAATCCCTTCTGTTTTACTGGCTAGGGCAGAGCAACTGATATTCTCCTTTGAGTAGCTCTTAAACTTCTATGAGTAAGTAGATTAAAATTTGTTTTCTGTTAACTAAATAGAGAAAAGCAGAAAACCTCTATTCACTAAGAATTAAAATCTGCCTCACTTGGGACAACTTTCTTTATGAATCACTGTCACTCCTAGCTGTGACTGAAGTGCAATATGAAGTCTGCTAACAGAAACCACATGGACATGGTCTGTTTTAGATCTGATTCACCTTAGGAAATGATGATAAAGAAGCAAAAGTTTTAACACTTAGAATTCCAAAGCCCTGATCATTGTAGAATTCTGAATCTTTTGACTCTTTTTAGGATACCTTGAAACAAGAGTGAATATATATTTATTTCATTTATATATAAATGCATCTGTACACATATGTATATAAATACACATACATATTTACATAAAATACATTCTGTTTCAATTATTTCTCTCTTCCCTCTTCAATAACCCAACTTCTGTTGAGACCTGGCTCAACTTTGACCTCTGCCATGAGACTTCCCAAGCTATTTAAGCCCAGAGGTACCTTATATTTTTCTTAATCTCATAACATTTAGTACCTGTAACCAGTGTCTTCAGAACTTATCAGTCAATGATGTTCTTCATACTTTGTATAATAATAGTTGGCTATTCTGTATATCTACCTCTTGTCTCTTTATGTGCGAGGTGCCTTCAAGGAACACTGAGAGAACAGGGTGGACTATAGGTATAAGCATTTGCCAAGGTTGGCAAACTATGAACTGTTACTATACACCCAGTGAGTTAAGAATGGTTTTTATATTTTTAAAGGGTTAAGAAAACACAAACTAAAATATGCTAGAGTGACTCCTGTGGCACTCAACCATACATATGTATTTGCTAGTATATTTGCTCTCTAGCCCTTTACAAAAAAAAAAAATGGTGGCAACACCTGCTTTAGAGAATAATGGAAAGAAATAGTGGATAGATAACAAGTCCAAACTTACTTACTTACTAGCTATAAATAATTTACCTAGTAGGTAAGTGTTTCTGTTTTACAGATGATGATGTAAAATGGCTTATCAACCTAAATAATTAGAATTTTGGACTTCGTCTTTATAAGCCTTATGAGGAATCACTGGTTCAACCGCTAGTGATAATAGTAATATGTTTTAGAGACATAGGTCTATTTTGTTTGCTGCTGTATTGTTCAAGCACCCAGAGTAGCATTTGTCATGTGGTATAGTTTTGTATCAGTTTCCTAGGGCTGCCATAACGAATTACCACAAACTTGGTAAAACAACAAAATTTATATTAGGTAAATATACAAAATTTACCTAAAACAACAAAAATTTATTTTCACGCAGTTCTGGAAGTCAGAAGTCTAGAATCAAGGTGTTGGCCAAGGTCATGCTCCCTCCGAAGGCTCTGGGAGAGAATCCTTCTTGCCTCTTACAGTTCTTGTGGTCCCAGTCATTCCTGAGGTTGTAACGGTGCATCCCAGCTCTGCCTCCAACTCCACATGGCCATCTTCCCTGTGTGTCTCCATGTATCCTCTCCTCTTCTTGTAAAGCCAACAGTCATTGGCTATAGGACTCACACTAAATTCGGATGATTTCATCTCAAGATCCTTAACTAATTATATATCAAAGTGCCTATTTCCAAATAAGGGCACATTTTGAAGTTCCAGGTGAACATGAATTTGCCGGGGACTTGGGAGAGAACACTATTCAACCTACTACAGATCTCAATAAATAGTTTTGAATGACTAAATGAGTGAAGGGAGTGAACATTTAATATATATTGATGGCACTGGACTCATGTCATTTAAACCTCAGAAAAATTTTATTAGGTATGTGTTTTTTCATTTTACAAGGAAGAACTGAGGCTTGGAAATCTAAACTAAGCATCCTCTCTTAAGTTTGCACAGCTGGTAGGAGTAGGGCCACTCCTGAGTCCATGCTTTTCTTTGCTAGGCTAAGATTGATTACCATGACTGTGACTAAGAAGGCATTTGGGAAACCTTATGCAAAACAGTTATAGAAGTGGACTTGAGGAACAAGATTCTGGAATCAAAGAAATCAGATTATAGAAGGCCAACTTTAATTTCCTTTAATTCAGTAGAATAATATGCAAGAATTGCTAGGTAGATATAAGCAATATAGAAGGGTCAAAGATGGCTGAGACCTCAGATTTAGGGAAAGGTGGCTATTGATACCATATAGAAATAGGAAGCTAGAAAAAGAAGTCCATTCGGAAAGAAGAATGATGAGTTTCAGTGTCATCAATGGCACATTCAGACTTGGCCTGAAGGCAGCTGCAGAGACAAGGCTAGTCCTCAGAAGAGAGAATGCCGCTGGGTGTGTAGTTAAGTCATCACCACGAGGCAGCATCTATCACCTCATGAATCACCAGTGTTGAGCCAGCAGCTAGCTGGCCACATGCCTGGTTTCACTACATTCAAGGCCATCTGAGGCTCTACATGCAGGCAGAGGATGCCCTTTCTTCCTCCCTAGAGACAGATCAACCCTTCTTTAGCTGTTCCCCAGCTTTGCTCCTGGCTAGAACTTCAGTTAAGGTCTCAGGTCACCGTGAACCCCATGGCTGTTGAAGCCATAAGGCAGGATTACTTCATCAAGGGGAGTCCGTGGCAGGACAAGTATTGAAGAAACCCCTTCCTCTTAAACTGTGACTGAGCACAACATCCAGCAGAGTTCTTTGCAGAGCACAAAACAACATAGTCAGATTCTGAGTGTCCAACCACACCACCCTCACAGTCTGGCCTTGCATCAAGGACCCAGAGAGAAGGCCTACTCTATCAGAGGTCTGACTCTTCTGCATTTTTCAGATAATTAGGTTTCAGTGTTGACATCCTAGACATTTGAGTATAGACTGAGAGAAGTTCAAGTATGTCTGAAAGAAACAACCAGACATTGAAGTACAAAGCTCTGTGCCTCTGCCTGCAGTCAGTTCCATACCACCTACCTCCTGGCCCCACTTATAAAGAGAAGAGAGCAAATGAATGAAATTTAGGGAAATAAGTGGAATTTCTGAAATTAAAGCAGTTGAATATCTAACCAACTATATAAAAAGCTGTAGGCTAAGAAGGGCTATTTGGTAATATGTATCCCCCTGAAAACCGTTACTACATGTTCACAGAATTTGTACCAAGTATGATTATAAATAATATTTATATTAAAATGCTTCTGTGAATTTAGTCTTGGGCAAGGAGTGAAGAGAACTGGTATGCATGAACTGGCAAAAATTTTACAAGATACTTTTTCTATAAATTTACCCGCAAGACTGATTTAAGTTATCTATAGATGAGCTAAATCCATCCTATAGATCAATTAAAAGAATCACTATTTTAAATATATCACATCCTTAATTATACTGAATTAAATGTAAATGCACATTTACTGCATGCATCATAATGTTAATTAGGGGAAACATTTTGAATCGAATACATGGAGGTATATAGCACTTCAATTTTCTTTTTATAAAAAAAGTATATGAATCAGGTAAAAAAAAATCTGGCAGGTACTCATGAAAACATAAAGACTAATTAAGGTATTGTTTCAAGGCTTCTTAATTGCAGAGTATTCCCTATTAGCCCAGTGACAGTATATAAGCCTTTGAGTTAAGGAAGCAAGTTTGTAACAAATTAAAAAAATAAATAAAACAGTGTTTACCATTAGTCCTATGAGTTGAAGTCCTATAGTTATTTTAGAAAAGGATAAACTTTGAAAAATTAAATGCTTTTCAAAACTTATAGAATAGGTGTATGTACCCAGAATCTATGTTTTGGAGTAGCCGTGACTATTTACTCATGGCATCCTAAACATCGTGAGTGACTGTTCCAATGGTGGGCTGATGGCAGTTTGAAGATTCCATGCCCAGGGGGTGCTTTAGAAAGCCATCCAGAAACCCACAACGTGGTAGAACTGGAAAAGAACTTTGAGATCAATTCATTCAACTCCTCCTTTACAGACAAGGGGCAAGACCCTGGAGCCGA
Source organism: Manis pentadactyla (assembly GCF_030020395.1). Lineage (NCBI taxonomy): Eukaryota > Metazoa > Chordata > Mammalia > Pholidota > Manidae > Manis > Manis pentadactyla. Next base: position 116,692,349 of record NC_080025.1, read on the forward strand.
CCTGGGTTTAGTCCTGGCTCTGTGCCACTGGTCATGTGACCACTCAGTGCCTCAGTTTCCTCTTAAAAGTATTATAAGGATTCAGCAAATTAATATTTGAAAAGTGCTTAGAACAGTGTCTGACACATTGTAAACACTATGAGCAATGTTTGTTAAGTAAGTAAAATAAAACAGACCCAGAGAGAGAAAGTGATTCGCCTAAGGTCATGTGACTCATCAAATCCTAGCAGGGATAGAAACAGTCCTGTCCTGTAGTGTACTCATTCCTTTTTCTTCCAGGTCCTGGACCATCCCTAGAGTGTGGGTGTATCTCAGAAATACTGTAGGAGCCTTTAAGTAGCATGATGCAGTGTAAGGAATACAAGATTTGAATTTAACAACTAGGATTCGAGCTCTGATTTACACTGAAAACTCTCTGAAGCTCAGTTTCTTCATCTGTAGAAATATGTTGATCATAACAAACCCCCCACACACACTTGTTGAGAGTATCAGATGAGATAATGTACTTTGAAAATCATTACCATTATGGGTAAAATTGTAATATTTTCAGAATCTCTCCCCTGCTTTGGTGCATCTCCATAGCAATAGGTGTTTCCAAGGGGTGGAGAGAATTAGTCCATCTCCATATCTATAGGTAATTGCATACACTGGCCTGTGAGGGTTTATCTGGACTGGAGAGGTTGGGTGGAGCTCTCTGCTGCTGTAGCCTGGTCAAGAGAGAGATGGGATGACTGCTTGTAGGAAATAAACGGGTTTCTTAAACTTTATTTCTCCCTTTGACTGATTTCAGTTTCAGAGGTATTTTGCCCCAGGATTTTCCCCTGGAGTTACAACCACTATGTAGACGTTAAATAACATTATCACTGTGAGCTCCTATAAGTGAGAAAAGCCATAAAAATGTGGCGAACCTGCTTAGGACATCAAGAAATTGGGATGAGCATCTGTAATTCTGGGGGAGTATCCCAGAGCAAAATATCTTAGAAACTGCAATCAGTCACGGGGAAAAATAAAGTGGGAGAAACCCGTTTATTTCTTACAAGCAGTTGTCCCACATTTCTCTTAACACGGCTGCAGAAGAAGGGACTCCACCCAACCTCTCTGGTCTAGATGCGCCTTCACACACCTGTGTAATTACCTATTGATATGGAGATGGCTAATTCTCTCCACGCCTTGGAAACACCTATTGCTATGGAGATGCACTAAAGCCAGGGGAGAGATTCTGGAAATATTGCAATTTTATACACAGCATATTTCTTCAAAGGCTCTCCCCATTTCCTCACTTCCCATTTATTCATTGTTTTTTTTTTTAAATTTACTTCTATTGTAAAATATCTATATATACAAAAGAATCATGTACTGTATATGTGTGTGTGAGAAAAATAAAGCAACAGTGATTTCTCTACCACCGAGGTTAAAAAGAGAATATTTATCACACACAGAAGCCCCTGTATGTTCCACCTGAGTCCTATCCCTCTCCCTCCCAGAAAGTGGGTAAATGATCAGAAATTGTTGGTTTATGTTTCCCTTGCCTATAGTTGCAGTATACATGTATACATGCCTAAACTACATATTGTACTGGGTGAATTTTTTTTCTTATTTTCCTTCCTGACTCAAATATTTCAAGCTTGGTGGCATCTTCCTGTACTCTTAAGTTACCTATGGTATTCTTCATCACTATCTCCGCTCTCCCACCCAATAAAATACATTACTTCTGTTATTCAGAAGGCTTTGTCAGGAGAGATACTTCAGATAAGAGTCAGCTTCAGGTTTACAGAGCAAGGAGTAGGTGTCAGTGACTAGTGGGAGGTGGGGCGTCCACCGCCAAAGCAAATGCGAGAATCCAAGAATGGGAAGTTCAGAGAATTGCACAATCACAAACATGGAAGCCACTCTGAGATTCATGTGGTGTCCTAGATGGTCACTGTGGGTAAAATTGTAATATTTCCAGAATATCTCACCTGGCTTTAGTACATCTGCATATCAATAGATGTTCAGAGGTGGAAGAAGTATGGCTTTAGTGCATTTGCATCATTTGTCAGGGGTGGAGAGAAGTTCATCTCCATATCAATGGGTAATACATGGGCAGCAGAGGGCTTGTCTGTACCTGAGAGAGACGATGGAGGGCCAGTTTTACTTCTGCTGGAGCAGGAAAGAGAGAAGGGTTTGTAAGCAATAAACAGATTTTAAACTTTATTTCTCCCTTTGACTGATTCCGGTTTTTAGAGGTATTTTGCCCTGGGATTTCCTCTCCCTGGACTTACAGTCACCAAACCTGCTTTCCTAACAGGAAAAAAGACTAAAAAATATATATGGAGGCAGGTTTGGATGTCCTATTAAGGAGTTTGGACTTTTCCCGCAGGCCTTGAGAAGCAACTAAGATTTTGAAGAAGATAGTGACAGCTCATAACTTCTCCAAGAGAGATGAGATGGGAGACAGGAAGGCCAGTGAGGAAACACCTAGCCTGGGGCAGGGGTGCAGGTGTGGCTGGAGGGCTGCAGACAGGGTTTAGCAGGATTTAGCAACCGGTTGGATATGGGAAATGCTAGAGAAAGAGGACCTGGTGAGGACCGAGATTTCAGACTTACCTAGATGAAAACATGGTAATGTTCACTAACCAAAACAGTAACAAAGAGGTAAATTTGAACTTAGAACAGCCCAAAATGCTAGTGGCTATCTCTGTGCTGTTATTCAGAAAATAGTGGTTAATTCCAGCCTTTCTCTGAGGAGGTGGGCGAATCTGCATTTCCTACTTGGAAGAGTTTAGGTTTCTTAGATGCTAAATGACAACTTTTCTTGAACGATTCCAATGCTCTGAGAGTTACAACTTCCCTGACTTTCAGTTTCTCATACTTAATCTAAGGAGCTAGAGTAAGAATGTCTCTAAAGGCCCTTCCATGTTTGTGATTGTGCAATTCTCAGAACTTTGCCCAGAATAGTAAACAGTAGCAAAAGGAACTCATGAGCTTGAGAATTGGAGGGAACTAAACTCTAATCCCTGTTCCAGTTCTAAAGCACGTCCCAGTGAACTTGGAGCTGTGGCTGCACCTTTGGCTTCTCTGAGTCTCCTCCTCCTGAAAACTGTATTTGATAAAACTTCACACGGCTGCTTTGAGTCTGTTGTATGTGAAAAGACCCAACTCAGTGCCTGGCACAGGGTAGGTTCAGGGTAAAGATTGATTTCCTCCCTCCCTTCCTTCCTTCCTTCCTTCTTCCTCCCTTTGTTACTAAAGGGAAAGTGTTAGTCCAGCTCCCCAACTGGTGCTGGGGTGAAACCTTATCTGTAGACTCTGTTGTGCCCCAAAGCAGCTATCATTGTGTCAGAGAACTGCTTTCTATGCGCCATGCTCAGTTTTGCCCCAAAGCATAAGACCTGACTGAGAGAAGCAGAGTGGCAAGGAGGCCCAGGCAGCAAGTCTGTAGTTGCTGTTCCAGCTGGACCTATTTCCACCCCAAATGCCACACCCAGGGATGTGTGTAAAGTGGTGGAAAGGAGCCACCCCATCTTCCCTGCACAATTGAGCAACAACATTCACTCATTATATTTAAGGGATATAGTGAATCAGACAAGGTTTAGTCACCTTTGCACAATGCTTTGCCTTTTCAAGGCTGAGAGCTTAAAAAAAGACTCTGATAGTTAAAGTTCTACTGCTGAAGCTCAAAGACAGCATGAGGCTCTGTAAACCTGACCTCCAATCATTGAGTTTATCAGGATTCTCGGGAGGAAGAGACAGGAGTTGTCCCCTCTCCTGCAGTGAATGCTAGAAATGTTACTTTTTCCTGAAAGCTAAAGCTCCCATCCCTGTCCTGCACAACTCAGCTATGGCGAAAATGAAAAAGAAAAAGGTTGGAATCTCCTTGCATATAAAATTTAAATGCCACTTGAACCTGACATGATGTTTGTGTTTAAGTTCCAAATTGCACAATTTTCAAGATCAAAGAGTTCTGTAGATCCTATCCCAACATTGTGTAATGTTGCTATACTTAGGAATTTTGTTTTGGGGAAAATGAGACATAACTTAACCCTATCAGTCCTTGAGGAGATACCATTTAGAGACCTTGCTATTTCCTGAAGGAGAAGCCTCAAAGGTATAAATAAACATAAGTGTGTGTGTGTGTGTACATATATATATAATAAAATAAATATCACACTGTATAGAAATATTAGAGAGCTACATTCATGCCCTACATGTGAGGAAACAGGCAAACAGGCCACATAGAGGCTGAATCTGGTTATATTGCTCTCCCACCATATAAAAGAGCAGCAGGTTCCTGCTCTGATATCCATCTCATCTCTCCTCCACTTACCCAGTGCAGCAAGGTAGACCAAAAAGCAAGGGTAGGCAAATAGACTAATCTCTGGTTACTTTGCAAATGCATTCATTTTTCAGCAAGCTGTTATTGAACACCTACTATGTGCTGGGCATGATACAAGCAGTGGGGATAAAAGATGAATGATACAATTCCTGGCCTCTTGTTGATAGAAGGCTGCTACTAGTTGACAATCTAAGACTTGTCTCTACACAGAGCAAATAATACTTAAATCTCAACAAATCCGTCGTATCACCACCAGGTCAAGTTCAAGGCTTTACAGTTCCCAGAATGCCATTGAAAAAGTAAGAACAAGCAAAAAAAGGAACAGAACAACCATAGAAGAGCAGCCACCTCTATAATGGAATAATTGAGGTGCCCTTCGATTTAAAGCTGGTCTTTTCTCCTCTAAGCAGCTTCCTTAGTTCTGGTTCTCTGCAAAAATGGGTGATTGATCACCATTAGAAATTTAATTACCAATTAATCAGTTACTATTGAATTACTGGTACATCTCAGTTATCTGCTACTTCACAGAGCAATCTATAGTACTTCAGTGAAGAAAAGCGTCCAATTAAATAGTGAAATAGCACTCATTAATATATCAAAGTAAATGTCTAGAATGAGAACATTTCATTAATTACAAGAGTCAGGGCTTAGCATCTCTAAGACTCCATTTGCTAATGTATCACCATTCAAAAAGAAGAACAATTTGTTGCTATATAAAACAGCATTTTAGATGATTTTTAACCGTCGGAGTCAATAGATATAAGAACTTTGCACTCCATTTGACAGATATTTGACCTAAGGAATAAGTTTATTTTACATAAGGATAACTAAATTTTTATTTCAGTTTGTTCTTAAACACCAAGTTGATTTGAAATGTACTATGACAACCCTCTGACTACTATAAATGTAATAGAACAATAATAGAGAATTTGTAGTTGTCATTTTCTGGTACTTGTAGCTACATACAAAGATATATAAAAGTAAACATTTTCTTTCTTCCAAGTTAGACTTCATTTTCCTTAATAAATTCTTCTGCCTCTGTTAAATGCCCCAAATTTACCATTTCTCAGCTACCTTCTCAGGACAGTCAGGAGCCAGACACTATTTGTCTCTTATAAACTCTTAACTATCCCTATTCCTAAAAAAAAAAAAAAGCTTTGGTAATACTGGTTTATAGCTCCACACTCATTCCCTATCTAGTCATAACTGATTCACTTTCTTGTTCATTTGATCAGTTAATATTTATCGAAGATCTACTATGTGTGTTCCAGCTACTAGCAATATAGTGGTGAACAAGCAGGGACCCTGATGGCAGGGACGTCATTCAGATAATCACACAAGCAAATAGTAGTTGAGGCTGTAATGAACACTGTGGCATGTAGGTAAAAGGTATTATGGCCATGCATAATAGAAGCATTTGATCTAGATAATAGGGGTCAGGACAGGCCTCCTGAGGAAATGATGACACAATAAAATCTGAAGGAGGCATAGCAGTTAACAGGGTGAATGGAGGTGGAAGGAGCTCTCCAAGCAGAGAGAAAAGCATGTGCAAAGGCCCTGTAATGGGAAGGCACATGGCACATTTGGAGAACTGAAAGAAGGCCAGCAAACTGGAGCACAGAGTACAAAGCAGAGCTTGGTGTAGGATAAGTCTGGAAAGTCAGTAGGATCCAGATGATTCAGGGCCCAACAGGCCTTGTTAAAATTTTTATTTTTATTCTAAGAGCAATGGGAGACATTAAGTGTTTTAAACAGTGACATGATGAGATTTGTCTTTTAAAAAGAAAATGTGGCTATAATGTAGAGAATGCATCTGGAATAATGAGATCGAATGTGGCAGGTCCAGTTTGGAAGCCATTACAGTAGCCCAGGAAAAGGACAAGGTAGCTTAGATGAAGGTTGAATTGGAGACAGAGAAAACAGGTTGGATCTAGAAGATACTCAGAAAGTGCAGTTGATGACAATTGGTGATGGGCTGGATATGGGGAGGAATCAAGGATGACACTTAGATTCCTAACTTGTACATCTGGAGGAAAAGTAGAGGTATTTGCTGGGGTGCATTGTCCCATAACGTCAGGCATGGGAGAAGATTGTGGTTCCTGCTTTAGCCATATTGAGCCTGAGGTCTTTGAGACATCTGAGTGCATATTTCATAAGCAGTTTGATGTGTGGACAGTCAGCTCAGAGGAGAGGGGTAGCATGGGAGTACTAACCTGTGTGTCAACTAAATAGAAAAAGAGGCTGAGATTGCCTGGAGAGAGGGTGAAGAGTGAGCAGAGGAGCAGCCATAAGATGGAGCCTTAGGAAACCCTGACACTGCTAGTCATGGATGGTCCTGCAAAGGAGACGTAAATGTTGCAGTCTGAGAAGTAGAAGGAAAACCAGGAGAATGTAGTGTCAAGGTGAAGGGAGGGATCTATAGTGCTGAGTCATCTATTATTAAACAACATTTTTAAAAAGCATTCCATTTGAAGTTGAAACCTAAAGGATAAATACCTGATTGAGTGGTAATTGCCTTTTAGTAAGCTGGCTACTGAAGCATTTGATACACCACTTTTACATTTTTTGAGCCTATAAAGATAATGACAAACGTGGTGGTCTGTGGGTGCTAGGTTCTGTTGTAAGGTATTTCTGTAAGCTAGCTCATTGAATCTGTACAACAGCTCCATAAGGTGGACACATTTCTAAAATTCTCTTTATTTTACAGGTGGCAGAACTAAATCAGATAATGTGAATTTCACAAACACAGGAAGATTATAGGGACTGCATAAAGTAAATAAGCATTAGGGACCAGAATTTGATGCAGGTGCTTGAGTCTGGGTCTGTGCTCTGCTGCCTCCCCATAAATTATCTGTCAACGACCACTTCCTACCACCTCACTGGACACAAATGCACACATTTTAAAATATAATGTCCCAGTATGACTCTAACATTTATTATTCTTCCAGTTGAAATTCATCTCATTGGATTTGCCTGCTAGAAGCATTATCTTTATGCCTAGAGCTGAGTTTTGTTTTTTTTTTACTAGCACCAGCTCAGTTCCATTTTTGGAATTTATATACATATTGAACCATGGTGCAAACTGTAATAGTTAAGGTTTGTCCCCAGTTTGGAGTCTATGGCTACACAATAATAGCACTTTGCAGTCCTGGAGCATTTAGGTCACTAGAACCACTTCTATCACTTTGGGGCTGCTTGTTTATTTGGGTGGTTATCCTTGCTATTCCTCCCCAGCTCTGAAGTTTCTTGCTATCTTCTTCACATCTGGACTCATATTAATTCTATGACCATATTTTATTCCAGACACTTTTGAGAAATTCCTCAGGCTGTGAAGTGCGCAGTGATGAGTATCGAACAGAGTTCACCACAGCCTTGCAGCGTGTTGACTTATTCATGGGCCAATTCAACCGAGTCCTCTTAACGTCTATATCCACCTTCATTAAAGGAGAACTCACCATCGCTAATCTTGGGACATCAGAGGGTCGCTTCATGCAGGTACATGCTTTCTGAGAGTGGCTATGTCTGCTTTATTTGTGATTGTGCAATTAATATGTTTCTGTTTTTGCACTAAGATATTTGCAAATATTGTAATGTGAAAATCACAATAGAAGCTAGAGACACAGACTGAGAGCAAAACAATGAAGGCTGGTCCCTTTTTATGAAGTGTACGGCCTATTTTTGTTAAATTCTCAAAGCTTTCGGTTTAAATGTGGTTGCTTTAATTTTCTTGCCCAGAATGGTTCGGGTTTTGTTTTGTTTTTTTCCCATTCATGATTACTGTCACATGATTGGAAAATAAAATGAAACAATTAAAGCACTTCCATGAGATGTTTTCCTATTTCAAGGGAAGCTACGGATCAAAGAAGAGCTATTCTGTGAACTGTGCATCTCCATGAAAAGAAACATTCACATCATTGAGGAATATTGGCAGCAGTTAGGAAAGGACGTTATCATCAAAATCCCATTGTAACTCTAGCTCTTCTGGTTCTGTAAAATGATGGGGTCAAACACAAAAGTTCAAATACTGAAAAAATCCAGATTTTATTAAAAAATGCTTTTAATCGATAGCGACAGTATTTCCGCACAATAAAAGTTCACATTTCAGACTTGCCATTATCATGTTTCCTAGGTACAGGAATCATAGCACTTTGCAGAAATTAAAATGCTCTTGTGTTGGATCTCTTTGGCTGCTTTAATAGTTTTGGTAGGGCTTTCAACCTGATTTCATTAGTAGGTTCTTGATTAATGCAGAATGACCATGGCATCTATAGAAGTGTGACTTTCTACAAATACAAGAAATTTCTTTTAAAGAGAGATGGTTATTTCAAAATCATCTGATATAATTAACATCCTAATCAGGCAATGACTTTTAGTAAACTAGTTGAGGAGAATAATGTTTTCATATGACTTGCTCATCTATACATCTTCTTCCTGTATTCTTTTATAAAATTTATTTTCAAAAATTACCACTGTCAGAATCTAAAGATACAAATCTGTGGTCAGAAATACTGACCATAGACTGTTGGTTACCACAGAGGTGGGGGACGGGTAAAACAGCTAAAGAAGTACAAACTTCAAATTATAAAATAAATTGGTTGTAGGAATGGAAGTATAGCATAGAAAATATAAACAGTAGTGTAATATCTTGGTATAGTACTGGGGTAACTACGCTTAACCATGGTGGGCATTTAATAATACATATAATTGTTGAATCACTATGTTGTACATCTGAAGCAAATACTGTGTATCAGCTATATTTCAATAAAAAAAAAACACTTAAAAAAATTACCACTGTCTTTATAGCAATCTAGATATTGGTTATTGCCATATTGTAAATCATGTTTTTCTTGTATTAGTGGGCATAGCTGAATGTTTTCAAAGTCATAAAAAATGTAAATAAAACCTTCCTAGCTCAAAACGAATTTTACAGAACACTTATAATCTAAGTGTTCCCACAATTAGTCTCACCTCCTCCCATTTCTCCTCCAAAAAAAACTATACCTTTCCTCCCCCTCATCCCTCTTTTCCTGCCCATTGTTCTTATTTACCCACCTCAGACCATTTCTCTCCTTAGCTCCTCAAAGTCTGAAAGGTGGATGCCAGCCAATCCCCTCACACACACATAAACATATACTCTAATGTATCTGAAATGTGGTTATAGCTGTTATTGTACAATGTGTAGTATTAGGTTGTATTTATGCTTTTTTAATTTACGTTGATATCATTCTATAGAATTCCAAAAAATTTGAAGGATTAGAGAAGCTCTATTGAATTCTTTATGTGTTCCCTTTGTCTTTGATTTGCTTCCCTTTATGTCTCCTTTTTTTTCTAAATTGTCAATTACCTTGCCAAACTAGATTCATATTAATAAGCAAGCTTTCTACAGTCACTGGAGATCTGACATTTTTTTTTATATCAAAGTTCCTGGCCTATTTCCAGATTTCTAAGGTTCTAATAAAATCCAACTTTTAGATAGATTGCTTTAATAACTGAGTAATTCTGCTGTATGACAGATTCTACCACCCAAGTAATATGTCAGGCATCAGTCTCATTATAGCAGAAATGCTGCAGCAAATGTTTTATTCTCGTCTTATTTTATTCTTGTAGCATTTTCATAAAAGAAGCTTTATTAACAGCATTACCTATGCATCCAAAACATTAAAGATGAAAATAAGAAAATTAATAAATACTTATTTTAAAAAGTACTGATATCACTGATTTTTTTTTAATGAGGTAGCTCTTAATTCATCAAATATATTTTGAGAACCTACTAATCTTACTAGGCAAGTAAGTGAATCCAAGGAAACAATGACAGAGAACCTGTCTTTAAAGAACTAAAATTTTAGGTGAGATACAAACATGGACCTAACATCAAGACTACACAAGACAAAGACATACAGACAAAGGTTATTGAGACCCACAGAAGGTCTATTTCTCTGACACTTGCCTACAAGAATTCCATTGCATTAAATTTTGTGTAAATAAACCTAAAGCATTTGAAGGCTCAATCAACATCACTGAAATCCAGTTTGTTTACAGCAAATACTATTCAGGGAAGAGTTGGGGCTTCAGCAAAGACATGGAGAACTTCTAGTTTAATTTAGCCAAGCAGTAACTACTACCAAGTTCTATAAATGTTTGCACTAAAGCGCTAAATCTGGCCACGCCTAAATTCTGCAGCTCATGTTTTAATAATACTATGGAGTTTCTGTAACAAAATAGAATGGACGTATTTTTTTTCCCAAAGACAGCTGCCATACATGAAAAGGAACAGAAAAATGATTTTTACTTCCTTCCTACCCTGAAGCCTAAAGGCAGAGTTGCTTTGCAAATGTTTTCTCCCAAGAGTTTGCAGCTGTTTCTGCCTTTCCTATTGTGCTTATGTTCGGCTCTGGCTGGGAATACAAGCTACAGCCCCAGCTGTCGGGTGCAAAGTGAATCAGGTATTTCACAGTGGTTATTTGATTAGAAAGAATTACATTGTTTAGCTAACAATATTATATGTATGGCAGAGAAGACATTTTTAACGTGTTTCTAACATTTAAACATGTGTAACTTATCTCCTACAGGTGCAACTATGTCTAAATATACTGATGTGTACATATATTTGAGTCTCTCTGTAGAGCCATGTCAATATAGATATAGATTTCAAAAACAATTTTTATTTGTGTAATCACTCTCTTGGGATGCTTTGAAGTAAAATAATATGATAAGCAATATCCAAGATAGTTTAAGTAAATAACAAGAACACACCGCGCCCCCTTATAAATTTTGAAGGGGGAAGGGACATAGACCGGAACAGGACTCAGGAGCAGCGCAGTGTGCAGGGCAACGTGGGAGAGGGAAGGGGTACTCGTGATGATCACAGGACTGATCACAGGGATTGCCCATGTCTCCCCTTCTGAGCTTCTCGTCTAATCTACATCCAAAAACAATGCTTGACTTTTTTTTTTTTTAACAGCACTTGTGTAAGGCCTTTAATCTCTAGATGCAAGGCATTGCTATTAAAATATTTGTGCATGACTGTCAGGCCAGGGAGAGTGAGTGGATCAAGGGTGTGGTGGGGGTGGGGAAGCACTTTCAAGATTTGTTTCAAGTTCAGCTCAACAAATACACACTGGGCAGCTACCTAGTCTGCATACAGTGGCCACTGCCTGAACACTGTCACAGCTGTCATTAGGTTCTTTGTCAAAATCCTTGCTCTTCTCCCATCCTCTTCCCCTATCCCAATTCCTTGATGCTGTTACCATCCATCACCCCTTTTCTCTCATACCTCTTATTAACTGAGCTAGTTGGATCTTAAGCAAGAAACTTAGAGGTAGGGATCACCTAAAAAGACATCCTTTGCTTATGATCATTGCTTATGACCATCACTTAAAGGATTATGTTAACATTCAGTGAACTTAATAATTACTGATTTCCACTAAGCAGAATCAATTCATCTATTGACCTCCTGTCTTCAAATTCCTTTGGTTCCTGTGTCACCATCATGGCATGTCAGTGTTCTGTGTTGGAAGCCTGTAGCATACATAACATTTGGGATTGCTGCTGTCTTAGAGTATGTATACACAAGTCATCAATTCATCAGTGCTATCTGGCAGAGACATAGGCAGATGACGCTTGAACCTGAACATTTCTCTTTAGAGATTCCTAACTTACCCATCTCCTTTATAAAATGATCAGATACAAATATCACCTGCCTTTTTTTTTTAATTTGTGCATTGATTTAGTTACATCCCTAAAGAATGGTAGCTTTGGTGTTTTTCCTTGGAAGAAAATATACTCATAGGTTCTGAAAGTTCCTTTGTGTTGGAAGAACCTATTATAACTAGTAATTTTAGAATTATGTCCAGAACTAAAAATTAAATCCAATTCAGGTACTGTCTCCCAAAATGATTTAATGCATGCTCTTGAAATACCTACAACTTAGACACTTACATGAATAGAAATGTAAAATATAAATATTTGAAACCATGGTAAAATGCTATGCTTTTGTTTGTTTTGCTTTTTGGTAGTAGGGAATAACTGGAATTTCTTGTTTGGGTGCTTTTTTGAAAGACTGAAGAGACATTTTAAAACCTGAAGAGTGTGTGTGTGTGTGTGTGTGTGTGTGTGTGTGTATAATAGTAGTTCTTTTTTTAACTTTTATCACTTCTAAAATTCAGGAACAGTATACTCTGTTATAGATTAGCTAATGCTACAATCATTATATTTGGAATACTGATTTGAAAGTGCTGGTTATTTTTAAAGTTTGACAAAATTACTAGCATATTTGGCTTTTGGATGCTTTAAATTTTCTTAGATCTCAATCTGGTATTGACCCATTCCGCTCACTTTTGCTCATCTCAAAAGTTGAAACACACACATCAGTATTGTAACAATAAGGAAAATGTCTTGCTTTTTTTGGGTACCTGGCTTTTGTGGTACCCAATTGGCGTAGAATCACTTGTGCCCATTTCCCAAAAACAGCAGAGAACAGAGTAAAGCTTCATTTTATTCAACTTTTGGAATAAAGTTGAACACAGGCTTCCACCTGCTATTTTTTTCTTACCACTTTTAATCTTGTGCTGTCAGCACCAATCAGCAGTTTCTATTTCTTCTCATGTTTCCTTTTTTTTTTCCATCCCAGAAAACTAGATGTTTACCTTGATTGAAACAAAAAACTCTCCTCTTCCCATCTGATTTCCTTCTAAACAAACACCAATTTCTCTTACATACTGAAGAAGGTAATAAACCTTACGCAGGTGTCTGAGCGAGCTCAGGCTGCTAAAACAAATTACCATACTCAGGGTGGTTTAAGCAGCAAATATTTATTTCTCACAGTTTTGGAGGCTGGGAAACCCGAGCTCACGGTGCCGGCAGATACGGTGTCTCATGAGCACCTGCGTCCTGGTCCACACGTGCTGTTCTTGCTGGTGTTCTCACACAGCAGGAAAACGGCAAGAGAGCCCCTTGGGGTCCCTTTTATGAGGGCATTCATCTCATTCATGAGGGCTGCACCTTCATGACCTGATTACCTCCTAAAGTCCTCACCTCTTAAAACCATCAAAAAGGGGGTTAGGATTTTAACATGCAGATATTGGGGTGACACAAACAGTCCATTTCAGTAGGCAAAAAGCAGGAGGCGTTAGAAGCCATTTCTAGAAAATGCTGATAAAACTCTTGCAGGTGGTCTAAATTTCTAAAACATTTAAAAATCCCATCCTTCACCAAGCCTTAAGTGAGCTTCTTATTTCAGTCTATTCATATATTTAGGCAACAAGTATACCTTTAGGACCTATTAGCTGCCCGACTCCATACCAGGAACTACATGAAAGCAGACCCACTTCCTGGAACCTTAAGGTCACACCCAGTTATAACCCAGCATGTTTAGTAATAGTGTTGACACCTTCATTCACATTTTTTCCTCTCACATTTTTTTCTCATTGAGTCTCAAATTCCAACAATTTGCATCATCTTTCATTAAAATTGAAGCTTTCCTTCTTCCTTAACAGAAATCCTCTATTTTTCTTAACTTTTAAATTAGAAGTCAATCTAGATGATATCAAAGGTTCCACTTGGTTCTCTTTGCCTAGAAATAGAACTGTATATTTTCTGTTCTTATTCAGTCTTCAAACAACAGTAGTACCTGGGGAGTAGGCTGCATCTCCCATTCTAACTGATTCTCCTAGTGAGAATCCACTTTATTCTGTCTGTCCCTCCCCCACCTCCAGCCTCTTGAGGATCCTGATTTACCAAAGTCCAGTGTGACCATGAGGGAAGTTCTTCAGAACCCTGGTTGTGAGGCTGAGCAGATAATGCCCAACTGCTCAGTCCCAGGCAGGAGGAATGGATGGAAGACCATGGACAGAACTAAACTTGTCTTTTACTTAATTAAAAAAAAGTTTGGCAGAGAAATACAAAATTCTAAAACCACAATAAAGTACCATGGTTCACACCCACTGGGATGGCTATAATCAACAAAATGGAAAATAACAAATGTCAGTGAAGATATGGAGAAATTGGAACTCTCATACATGCTAGAGGGAATGTATAATTGTGCAGCCCCTTTGGTAAATGGTCTAGCAGTTTCTCAAAGGTTAAACATATTTACCAGAAGACTCAACAATTCCAGTCCTAGGTATATAACCAAGAGAAAAGATATGTTCTCACAAAAACTGGTGCATGAATGTTCATAGCAGCATTATTCACAACAGCGAAAAAGTAGAAACAACCCAAATGTCCATCAGCTGATAAGGGGATAAATAAAAGATGGTATAGCCATGCAATGGAATATTATTCAAGAGTAAAAAGGATCAAAGTACTGATAAATGTTCCAGCATGGATGAGCCTTGAAAACCTTACGCTAAGTGAAAGAAGCTAGTCACAAAAGACCACATACTATAGGAATCTGTTTATATGAAATGTCCAGAATAGGAAAATCTATAGAGCTATAAAGTAAAATAGTGGTTGCGAGGGTCTGGAGGGTATGAGGGGTGGTGGTATGATGGCTAAGGGATATGGGTTTAGAACATGAAAATGTTCTAAATTTGGTTGTGGTTCTCGTTGCACGGATCTGTGGATATAATTTAAAAATCATTGAATTGTCCACTTAAAAAAAATGAAAAGAAAGCCACATACAAGAATTTCATGTTAAATTGTTCATTCTTAAATTCTTAAACAGTTTAATAAAAAGTGAGACTATGTGGGTGATGAAGGGATCTGGCTTTTATGTATTTGTAGATATATCAAACAAAATTACTTTGGTCAGGTTTATGAATTTTGGGGCCTAGCCACAAAGGTTTTATTTATAATATTTGTCCATATATTTCTTCCTTGTGTCCTCTCCCAGAAAATTTGAGACCATAGATACAACAATCAAGTAAATTCAGATTCTTCCCAACTCCCTAGCCCCAAATATATCAGTCTTGTAGTTTCAGGAGCATATAGAAAAAGGTTTTGAGTCCTAAACACTAAAGATTAGTTGTCACTACAGTAGAGACCCAAAGATAATTCCCAGTCTTCTGTTTCATACTAATTGTCCTAAGATTGCCTGGTGATTTATCATAAGAATTAAATTTAAATGCTAGAGTCCGTTCTGTCCCTAGAAATGTCTCCATGACAACCAGGGGACCTCCTAATTTCTTGCAGACATTGCTACAAGAGTATTCGAGGTTATTCAACTATTTAGAATTCTGGCAATAAGAGAAAGTGAGGAATTAATGATAGAAAAGCATTCTTGGCAGTTTATATCAGTAGGTGTACCTGCAGAGAAAGGGCTAATGATCCCCTAGAAAGGTATTTGCATCCGTGATAATGATCTCAGCTTAAAACTCCAGTCATCTCACTTTTCCACACACTTCCCGTCTTCCCTGGTTCATCCTGTTTTCTATACCATGCCACACTCTTCCTAGCTCATGATCAAAAGTAGAGCTCGCTAGCTGTACCAGTGACATTTCCTCTGTGCCATTAAAAACTGTTCGGTTGTGGAGTCTTTCTCCTTAGGCACACTTAACTTGTACAGCCAAGATTACTGAAACAAGGAGTATTTGGCAAGGCAAATACATTGTGAGATTTGTTTTAATGCTTTGGCTCATGGGTGGCTCTTGTGCTCTTAGAGCTTTTTATTGGTATTTACTCTGGTGCTCTGAGAGTGTAGCAGTTGAGTGTTTAAGAAGAGGTCAAGCAAACGGATTCTGGCATTAGATAAAGCTCCTTGGCAACTTGGCTCTTGTACTTTTTAGCTAAAGTCCTCTTGGTGTATTTTCTTTGTGGAAAATAGTAGTATGTACATCATTGGATTATTGTGAGGAGCAAACAAAATACCTAAAACACAATGTCTGGCTCAGTTGCGATGTAGGACCATATATGCAGTGCTGTCCAGACAAAATGTCTTAACAGGGAATGGACCAGATCAGTCGACCAAGTTCCAGAGGTGCAAAGAGCATCTTTATGAAAAAAGAAAGAAAAGTTGATCCTTTCTGGGAAATGCCTATTTGGGTAGACTTCAGATATTTGATAAAATCAAATCAAAGATGATGACCTAGTAATTAAGAAGGGATTGCTTATTGTAGATATGGGAAGTGACATTAAAGAGAGCAAGAAAATAGAAAAAAGGGTACTAGATGGTAATTGTTACATAACAGGTCTAATTAGAATGGGAAATACAGAGGGATGGACACAAAATTCAGATATCCTTAGGAAGGTTCCGAAGGATAAATCATCTTCAGGGAAGTGGAAAGCACAGACTGAGGCACAGGCAGAGTTGGGTTATTAAAAGGCTATTTTGACTTGAGTGTGACAAATTTTTTTTCAGCTTCGCAGTTGGAAGAGACTGGCAACAATCAGGGAAATACGATAAATTGGGGGGTAGGGGATAGGAAAAACAGGAGGTGGTGAACACCAGAAGTGAGTCCAGGTTAGAAACTGCGTAATTAAAATCTTGATAATTTGAGATAGAGGTTTTAGAAGTCTGATGTCCTGAGACTCTGCCTCTGACCAGCACCTGGAGGCGGGTAAGACTGGTAATCACACTTCTTTTTACTTCCCGTACAAAAGCCACACAAAATTATTTGGCCCTAAAGTGAGGAATAACAGCAGTTTCCATTCTTTCCCATCCTGACCAAATGACCTTTGACCCGTTATTTAACTTCTGTGCAAATACAGTCACCCTGCTTAATGGAGATGTTTTGAAAGTGTTGAGTGTTTCAGGTAGACAAAAAAATGTCATGACGCTCAGCTTTTATGGCTTTGTGTGTGCTTGGTTAGTTTCTCTATCAACAATCTGCTCTCTGGGAACAAATAGGTACTTTAGAATCTTCCCAGATTATTTCAGAGCACTTGACTCCTTAGGCTGAAGAAAAAATTTACTGCTGCCCCAGAACTTTTATATGTTGTGTGTGAGTTTGTTAGAGTACTAAGCAGTTAATTTCTCCTGTAATTTTCATTCCTGTCTTAAAGGTGCCCTGTGATTTCATACTCATGGCAAATACATGTGCTTTCAATGAAACGTAAAAGGGTATTTGGGATGTTGGGCAATTTCCCAGTCAGTTTCAAGCCCAGAGCTGTCCTTATCCATCAGCACCTCATGTAGGAGCAATGTTACAGCCCATTTCAGAATGAGAGTCTCTTGGAGAGCTCCTACCTCTCCTAAAGTCTGAGTATTAGTCTCAGGTAGTCATCCTGGTTTTGTTGGACTTTATCATCACTGGGTTCTAGCAATAGGGCAGATGGAAACTGTATAGCTAAGAAACATCCCAAATTAGAAATACCTGAAAGTAAAAATGACACCCGTCATCAAACCTCATTTCCAAGGCATTGTTAAAACCATCAGACCTTATTATAAAACCAGACCAAGAAGCAGAACTTTATTTATAATCTAAGTTTATAATATACATATGATAGGGCAATGGCTTATAAAAACAATAGCACATCATTTCGGAGTCACTGAGGGCCTATTTTGAACTCAAAAGACCTATAAATATGGCTTAAGATTATCAAA
Source organism: Manis pentadactyla (assembly GCF_030020395.1). Classification (NCBI taxonomy): domain Eukaryota; kingdom Metazoa; phylum Chordata; class Mammalia; order Pholidota; family Manidae; genus Manis; species Manis pentadactyla. The sequence goes on from NC_080025.1 coordinate 116,710,144, forward strand.
GCTGGAACTAGAGCCAGGTCTCCACAGTCCCCATCCACTATCCTTTTCATTATATAAAGGAAAGCTGCTCTGTGGGGAGGGCCATGGAGGAGAGATTAAAAAATAATCCAAAATCCTTGTAGCATAAGTGAGCTCTTCTGTTCTGGGAGAGTTTGGGCTCTTCCAGTACCACCGTGAGGATTTGCCTAAACATGCTGGTTGATTGACTGGCATATCTCCTTCCCTAGAAACCATTAAAAATTCATTGGCAAGAGTCTGTCTTGGGGTTCAGATGAATTGTCTTCAGGGCAGGAGATTAGAAGATGTCATCTTGATTTACAATGAGCTAAACTGTAGGGCCTTTAGGTCAAATACCCATGAGCTCTCCTGATCTGTTATTATTGTTATCATCCACATTTTCCTCTTAATTTAAACTAAGCTGGTTGTACAAAGGGTGTTTCTGTTTCATTTCTCAGGTTGTGGTTTCTCGATCAGGATCATCAACCCCTCACGTGAATTTTCCCCTGGATTCCCACCCTGTGTCTCCAGAAGTTATCGTGGAACACCCATTAAACCAAAATGGCTACACACTCGTTGTCACTGGGAAGAAGGTAAGCCCTGTTCCCACGGCAGACGCTATGGATGTGTTCTTCCTGTGGCTAGTTACAGCCAAGGTCGTGTGATCCTTCTGCATTTCTCTCTTGGTCTTGGCATCACCTCTCCTCTATCAGGTTCTTTCTTGAGTATTCCAGAGATCTGAAATCAAGTTAAATGTTTATTCAGGGACGATAGGACCTAGGGGAGGTCCTTTTCATAACATGTACATACTTCTCCTTTTGTCTTATGTTTTTCAATGAGAAAAACAAACACAGAATGAGAATTACAAGTCCCAAGGGCACAACTCTAGAGCAAGCAGACCTGAAACATACATTGGAATCCCACACCAGCCCATAATCCTTTTTATCTGAGAGAAGGGGGTGCATCTTGATGCCAAAATGGTACGTAAACTTAGTTTCCCTGGGGGATTTTAGTGTGTGTTCCAGCATCTTAAATTATACTATCTTGTTATTTTTAAATCGTCTCATAGCAGAATGTCCCTACTAAATAGAATCTCTGACATTGCATGACAGTGTTTGCATTCACTGGGCAATAATGGTAACTTTTATCATGTACATGCCAGCAATAGAGGGAAGGAAGGAATTTTCTTTAATCACTTAATTATTATAACATGATTTGCACACTTTGGTACTGTTTCTAGTAGACTCTGTAAAATTGTATTTCCATGTATCTTTGGTGTATTTGCTTTTTATTTAACAAAGAAAAAAAACCCTCTGGTAGCTTTTTCCATCACTTTTCTTCCCAGATCACCAAGATCCCGCTGAATGGGTTGGGCTGTGAACACTTCCAGTCCTGCACTCAGTGTCTGTCCGCCCCTCCCTTCGTGCAGTGTGGCTGGTGCCATGATAAATGTGTGCGTTTGGAACAATGCACCAGTGGAACATGGACTCAGGAGATCTGTCTGCCTATAATCTATGAGGTAGGAATCTCTATCAGCTGTTCATGTATGTTTTTTGGTAAATACAAATCCCATTAATAAAAAAAAATCCCAAAATCTAGTTACTCATTCAGCTGTGAGACATCAGCCAAACACCAGCTCCCTCCAGGTTCTTCCTTTAGGGTGGCATCTCGGCACATCCCCAGGTCCTGCGCCAGACACGTTTGCTTCGTACTCACTAAGTCGACGCTCTCCTTGGGCATTTGCTCTCCTTTAGTGTTAGGTGACTAAGAGTGGGGGCAAGAGAACAACGTTGCTACCATTTCCTCACCCTGGAGCCTGTTCCCTCTTGACTCACCCATGTCATGATTCCTTGCCACCTACTTTATCTACCAAGTGCCCAGATGTGAGCCATGCTGGGGAAGAGAGGAAAGAAGGTTTCTTCCTGTCTGGTGCATAGATGGTGGCAGTGTCTCTTCTTACTTCCCAGGGTAATTTGAGAGGCAAGTGATAGCCCACACCCATGGGTGTCTGTGTTCCCTCTCAAGTTCCTGGAAGAACACTAAACGTGCAATGATGACTATACTAACATCTACACTCCACATCATTCCATTCTTTAATTCACTCCAAAAATATGTATTGAGTGCATACCACACAGCATGCATTCTTCTAGACACTGGGGAGATACAGGCCCCAACAAGACAGAAGTGCCTCCTGCTATTAGAGAACTGAGTTTCTAGCAGTGGACGTCTGCCGTGATATTGTGGCCACACTTGCTCTCTGTTGCTTTATTTGCTTAAGCATATATTTGGCACTGTGAAAATCTCCGGGGCAGTTTTTCTACATGTCTTCTTCCAAATACATTTTGCTTGAAAATACTTCCCTAGTGAGGACCCAGTATGTATTTTCTCTGCCTGCATGTAGAACAGTTGGACTTTAGTAAATGGGTCTTGTGAAAGATTCAAGTTAAAGGTCTCGGTCGCCTGGTTCAAGCCCAAGTAAACAGAGTGTACAAGTCAGAACAAGAAGCACCTCCAAGCCAATAGCTGTTTTCATTTAGTTACGGTTTGGAGCAAGATTTGTACTGGGTGACTGGGTTTTAAACCAAATCATTTTCTGTTAGGTGTGACACAATTATTAGGACTTACCTCAATCAGCCAGAGAATAAACTAAAAGATACTAAGAAAAATTTAAATCTATACTGTAGTATTTATGTACCCATTTTTGTTTGTTTAATATACTTTAAAACCACATGCAATTGTATACTTTTTTAAACACACAGCCTTGGCAATTTGAGACACTAGAAATCTGAACTCAACTATTCTGTGAAACAGATACAGGAAAAGTGTGGTGTGTGTGAAAGCAATTAAATCACAGCAATTTAATTTCAAAAATAGCCAAGGTAGTGTTTTAAATAAAGAGCAGATGGAGAACCTATACAAATGGATTATTTAATTTTGACCAATTGTCTTCCTTTTATCAGTCTTGAAAGCTATATAAAATGGTTAAACCAAATATTTTAGAATTTTCTAAAACCATAGAATCTCTCATAATGTTTGAATCTCCCTCCTCTGTCATCTTTCCTCACTCTAGTACTCTGTAGCTGGCGATTTTGAAAGGCTGCATTGCATCACGCTTGAGTTGGTGAGGCCTGAGCCGCATGATTAGAAGGAGAGTAGTGCGACTAAGTCCATAAATCCCTTTTGGTTCATACTTGTTAGGGAGATTGCATGCTGCACTAGACCACAACATTCAGCATTCTTACTGCAAAAAATAAGACAGATTATTCATCTTTTTCTTATCTGTCTTAAACTCTACAGGCACAAAACCTAGCTGATATATAGTTTTACTTTCTAAAAAAAGGAAGGTAACCTGATTTTAAAGGTACATGATGTTCAGTGACTGAAGTTCTTTGCAGTTCCCATATGAGAGATCTTGGGATTGCAAACCCATTATTTTGTTTCAGACATGTTATCTGATCTCATACTTAAAGAGAAATGAGAAATGCTTCAGAAAAGGAAGAGAACTTTTTCAATGTATTCTGAATTTATTAAGATAAAGTTGTCATGTATTATAGGATTGAATTCAATCCCAGTGAGACAGTAAAACAGTTTATTAATTCATCAGAAGATTCAGATAAGAAGCAACAATGATATCTTATGGGGGTGGGAGTCATATAGGCAGTATACTGTCACCAATATACTTGTAATTTTTTCCTACGGAAGAGAGATATTTTAATTTTCCATGTTTTTTTGTTGTTGTTTTCACTTTCTCATGTATTATTTTGATGGGCTTTGAAAACATGATCATTTACATCATTTTCACCCGTGCAAGGACACCAGTTACTTCTGTGGCTATTCCTCCCCTGTCCAGACAGGGGAGAGACCCAGCCTCCGTGGCTCTCTGCAGGACGCTCATTTCCTTCCCAGGAGTTTCTCTGCCCTTCAGAGTGACTCAGAGTTTGCCAGTCCACTGTTAGTTATATCCAAGGGTATATAGTCCAAGACTGCATCCATCCTTTTACCCTGGAAGAGTGAACATTAATCAGCTAAAGGTAAAATGCTCAGATGCCCCCTTCTAGTATCTCAGCCAGGAGATAAAAGCCACGAAGAGCTGGCCTTTCAAATCCTTTCTAGCAGAGATTTATAATATTCATTTCTGTTGCCAACAAACCAATTGAAAAATTCTTAGTTTTTCTCAAATCATCATCCAATCCTTTTTGCCTTATATAGGAAGTGATGATGTATGTAGAGTGACAGACTTCAGTTTTTCTGTAGAAAGAGGTGATCTGGGCAGAATATCAGGCCACCATCAGCCTTGGGCAGCTGTTTTCAACAGGGAAGGCTCTGCATTAAACAAGGGAGCAGCAGCTGTGCGACTGCCTCAGACTGAAGAGAGTCCAGGGGGGTTAGATGTCTTGTTCTCTCCTACTGAATTTCTAACATAATAATTAGATTTTTTTTTCTAGCTGTTCTCATTAGCTAGAAACGGACAAGGTAAGTTTTCATGAAAGACCAACTGTGTAATGGATTTTATGGGTAAAATAACTATCATAAAAGCATTAAGCTAAGACTTTAACAATGGTAAGTTAAGAGTTTGGTTTGCAGTTATTTACTTGGGATGAATGGGAATGTTTACAAATTTGAATTTTGTTAAAAGTCCTTCTAAATTGTAAAAGGATCATTTTTAGACTTTCACTAACTGACCTTTAGCAAATACCTTTACTGGTTTTGAGTTGCCTCTAGAATGGTGCTATATTTTCCCACCATTGTACTTTACAGCACAATTTACAATATGTCCCCCCAAAAGAGCATTTCCTTTCTCAATTGTCACAAAGCTGCTGAGGAGAAGCTTATTTTTAACTTGGAAATTTGTTTTGTTTTAATACTTTTAGCCTAAGAACTGTTGTCTATGGATTTCATAGGAGCCTAATGCTGTCTTATATCACAGTTGCCCAAGTTTTATTAATAAATTCAATTTTTACTTTTTGTACACCAGAAAGTGACCCTGCAATTATAAAATGAACCTATTATTTATTTTACATTGAACACAGGGTGGGGAGGACTCAGTCCAGAAATGAAATGGAAAATAATGCCAAGGGAGATAATTAGAAACATTGCTGCAATACAGATCACATGTGGAGCTCTCTCCCATTTTTTTTATCTATTTCTAATAGAAATAATATACTGTATGTGTTAAATATTACATCACTTTTAAAAGGCTGAGTGTGTCATCTAACCAGCTGGTGTACATCAAATACAGACCATATTTAAGGAGAAATCACAAATCAGTAATGAATGTGAATTAACAAGTCTAAAGAAATAGATTCATTTGTTCATTCCTGGCCCATAGATGATTTATAATAAATAATGAATGAATGAATGGCAAATATGTGTTGAATGCCCTCTATGTATTTGGTATTATGATAGCTGCTAAATGCAACTATGAAAACATTGGATACTGAAAGGTATTTTTACCTTGTGACTTTCTTCTCTGGGTGGGAATCACCATAGCAACAAGGATGTGGCACACACCCAGCTGGAGCACAGAGCAGGGCCTATATTGGCGCCTGGCTTCTAGGGACCATGAAGGTTTTTTTTTTATCACAGTTTGATCTGGAGGCCCCTAGAGGACTTATGAGCATGTGAAAGTGTGGGTCCAAAGAGCGTCTAGAGACAGATTCGCTTTACCAAAGAAAGCTCTTCATTCCCCCTCCCAGGCTGAATCTGCTCTGTCCCATCTCTGGGTTTCCTGAAAACTTATTTCACTAGCATATCATACTGTTTTAATGGTTATTCCAGACTCTCTGAAGTTTGTGATCCTTTTGCCTGTAGTGAAAACTCAATTATTTTAGATAATGAGAGAATGGAAGAATTTCAGACTATTTGAGGATACACATTTTGTTTGTTTTATACACAAATGAAAGATAATAATATTTGGGTATTTTTAAATGTTTTGTGTTGCCCTTACAGGTTTTCCCAACTAGTGCACCCCTGGAAGGAGGAACAACACTAACTATATGTGGCTGGGACTTTGGTTTCAGGAGGAATAATAAATTTGATTTAAAGAAAACCAGAGTTTTCCTTGGAAATGAGAGCTGCACCTTGACCCTCAGTGAGAGCACAACAAATATGTACGGATCTTAAAATACTTTGCTAGGGTGTGGTTGCACAACAGGTTTTGTTTGAATACTTGTAAAAATTGCCCCCAAAGTCCATGTCTTGAATTAATAAAGGTTTGGCCTGTCACATCTGTCTTGCCTGAGGGTTTCAGCCCTCTGAAAGTTCACTATGGATTCAACAAAACCAAGGAATAACAATGGAACGTTCTTGTGATAAAAGGGTTTATACCCGTCTTTATTACCCAGCAGTAGGTCGAGCACTAGAGTCATGTCTGTGTCCAACAGTCTCTAGGTCTGTAATCCTCTTCTGTCTCTGTCCTCTACACTGCCACCGTTCCAGCCTCTACTCTCCTGCAGCCGTGCAGCCCAGAGTACTGGGCAGAGCTCTTTATATAGAGTCAGTAATAACGTATTGCCCACACATGTGTAGTGAGCATGCAGACCAGGGTCAGGTGAGAATCCTGACCACAGAAACTTCCATTTTCCCCACAAAATCCCTTATGGATCTTTTATGTTTTTAATCCTATTTGTTTACCAAGATTAAGGAGGTTGAAAGGTGATATTACCTAGATGAAGAAAAGAAGAATCCAGCATCTGGGAGTTTTTCAACTATTTTTGTGACAGCTCTTCAGGAATTGGCTAGATTTGAAAGAGTAACACTGGTTGGGGTTGCTCCATCTTTAAAGTCTTCAAATATAGGGTCTCCAGTGAGTTTTTCTGTAAAAGTCAATATGGACCTCCTCTCCTAAATTCACTTTCTAAACCTCAAATGTAGTGAAGCAGCCCAATCTTCACTACACAGTAAGATTTTTTTATGAGTTTAAATTTGCATTCAGCTGATATTTATTGGCACTATCATGTAAGGTGTGTCTTTCACTTAGCCATTTCCCAATCCCAGGAGGTAGCAATATCATTCCTATTTCACAAAGGTGGTACCTGAAATTCAGGAAGGTGGAGGATAGCTTAGCAGAGGTAGTACAGAGAATAAGAGCTGAACAGGCCTGCAAACTCAGCCTTCGTGACCCAAGACCTGTGCTTGCACCCTTTATAAAATCTAAATGCCGTAATGAAGAAAGAACACAGAAATTTTTTAGTTATGTAGTAACAACAGCCAGACATTTTAAGCTTTATGGTTGAACCCATTCTACCAAGTGGTTATTTTATACTCATAGAATTCCTTCCATGGTTACACATGGGTCTAAATCTACTCATTTTACTGAGACCAAAACATCAATTAATGTCATACTTGTTTAGTTTAATGGCAAAATAAATTCATTCTGGAAATATCCCTTATAAGTTCTTATAATTGCATTATTAATTGGAGCTTGTAAACTGAAACATAATAATTCATTCTCTAAAAAGTTGCTTAATAAAAACAAATTATGTTTATACTTTTTCAGGACTATAATAAAATTATTAATTCAAAAATAGTTCTATGGAAATCCTATTACAATTTCATACTTTTTAAATAACTTAAATAAACAGGCATAACTACAGAAATGTACCTGTTGACATATATTAACAAAGAGATTTGGCTTATTTATAATTAACCCATTTGTTTCATATGCTGTTGAAATACTACCTCTGTCTTAATTATGCTGAACATTATGCCTATAATTTTATAGGCTTAGGCTTAGATCATCATAAACTTTTCAGTTGAGGTGAGATCTTCATTGATAAGGTTTAACATTTCCTGTTTTGTCTATATAAATAATATAATACAGTCAATATAAAGCTTATCATAATAGTACAGAAATTGAATTATAGAATTTCAGCCCTAATGCTTGAATTATACAATTTCAGCCCTAATGCTTTCCACAAAACTCTGCTTACTATTCAGAGTAGTCAGTTCGCAATTGAGAGTTAATGTCCATGCATAATAAAAGCCAAACCAGAAAATGCCTTTAGATTTGTGACATACTAAACTTTTCTTTTCAGGTTGAAATGTACAGTTGGTCATGCAATGAATGAACATTTCAATATGTCCATAATTATTTCAAATGGTCAAAGGAAAGCACAATATAGTACCTTTTCCTATGTGGTAAGTCTAAACATTACTTTTCTAATAGATTAGGATATTTAATCATTACCTAATCTGTTTACAGTTATAAAATTAATAAGTTACTTTGTTTTGTTTTGTTTTGTTTTTATCTCCCATGCAGAATCCCATAATAACAAATATTTCTCCAAGTTATGGTCCTAAGACTGGTGGCACTTTACTTACATTAACAGGAAGACACCTCAACAGTGGGAATTCTAGACACATTTCAATTGGTGGAAAAACGTGTACTTTAAAAAGGTGCTGTACATTTATTTTTTGTTGAATCAGTCAGGTCAGATTAGTATCTGTACCTAACAAATCAAGAAAAGATTGTTTTGTGTGTGTGTGTGTGTGTGTGTAGGAAAATCAAGATGTATATTATTTACTGTATTGCTGATAAACCTTCCCAAATCCATCACTCCCTTTTGCTGATTTTTATACCATTCCTTTATTGTATATTAATTCCATTTTTAAATTTTATCTTCCCACCCACCTTTACTATTATATCTTAGTATCATGGGTATGCTATGAGCTGTGAGATTCTGGTAATTGACAATAAATTAAATATTTCCATTATGATTTACAGTTAGACTAAATCACTTTTGTGAAGTGAGAAACAGAGGAGACTGAATTTAGAGGGAAGTTATGTTTTAGTCTCTTAGAGTTGGAAAAACTCAGTTTAATCAAGTATCAAAATGTTACAATAAAAATTGGTTAAAATCCCAAACGTTTTGAAGTCAAAAATGACTTATTTTCAACAAAGCTAAGTTTGGGATTCAGTCAAATGTAAACAGCCTACATTAGAATGAGCTTTTTTGCTCTCATCCACATCAGGAAATTCTACTGAGGAGCCATTGAGTGATGTCCTTTTGATTTATGAATAAAATTTTAAAATATGTGTATCTCCAGTAGCTAAGTTCTTTTTTCTTAATTTCTTTTTTTGTTCAGTGTGTCAGATAGTATTCTCAAATGTTATACCCCAGCCCAAACCACTCCAACTGAATTTCCTATTAAATTGAAAATTGACTTAGCCAACCGAGAGATGAACAGCTTCAGTTACCGGGAAGACCCCATTGTCTATGAAATTCATCCAACCAAATCTTTTATTAGGTAAGTAAAAGCTGCTGATGGGTGTAAGGAAATAATGAACAGAAGGGTGACTTGGCTGTTGAATAGTCAAGAGGAATTGTAGCTTTATCTCTGGCTTTGATGCTGTTGCATTTCTTTTGAAGGTTACCTTTCCAATTCAGGGGTGAAAACTGCATTTGGGTTCTGAGTACAGTTTAACTTTATCAGTGCTAGTTCATGCCAAGAAACATTTTATCCTATTATGTTTTAAATGGACTTCAGTAGAATAGCTTAACATGGCACCATAGTATTTATGCACTTATGACATGTCAATTCTGTACTAACCTTAGTGCCTAAAAGTGGAATCATCTTTTCTTCTCTATTCTTCATTGTATTTTTGCCCTGCCTGCTTTAGATACAGCTTTTCCGTATACCAGACTCCTTTGAATTAGTATCTCCTTGGACCCAGTTCAGTCTGCCTTTTTTCTGTTAATTCAATCAGTCTGGCAACAATAGTTAAGTTTGTTTTTCCTTTGCATTTTTTTAAAAGAGAAAAAAAAATTTATTTTTCGTATTTGGTAAATAAAGAGACAAATGCATTTCTTCAACTTATGAAATATGGATGTCAAAGTATTTTCTAGCTAAATAAGTGGTTTCCAAGAAAGAGTTACCATTGACTTTGGCTGTGGCTATAATTTGCAGTCACTACATGTGATTTAATTTAATTTCTCTCTTAAAATACTCGATAAAGGAAGAATCTCTCAACATTGCCTTTTCTGTTTTATTTTGCCAGTGGTGGAAGCACAATAACAGCTATTGGAAAAAACCTGAACTCAGTTAGTGTCCTGAGGATGGTAATAAATGTGCATGAAGCCAGAAGGAACTTTACAGTGGTAAGTCCTTTGAGTGGTTGGTTGTGCTTAAAGCTCTACATCTCTGCCTTGTACCAGCTTTCGGGGTACATAGGACATTCTGGTTTTGCCTGGAATGTTTGCTAGTTCCTTCCTTGCAGCATTCTATTTTTTATTCAACAACTAAAATTATCTTGTCTCAGGATAGCATTGTAAAATATTCATACTTGCACATATACACAAATGTACATATATAATGATCAGATGTAAATGATGAATATCAACTTGAGGCAGTGTTTTTAAAGACAGTTTGTACAAATGGAAACCATGTTATTCCCTGTCTAAGTCAGTTCATGCTGTTACAACACAATACCATAGACTGGGTGGCTTAAACAAGAAACATTTATTTCTCACAGTTCCGAAGGCTGGGAAGTCCAAGATCAAGGTGCCAGCAGAACTGGATGTCTGGTGAGGACAGTGTTCCTTTTTTGTAAAAGGCCACCTTCTCATTGTGTCCTCACCTGGTGGAGAGAGAAAGAGGAAGCAAGCTCTCTTGTGTCTCTTCTCATAAGGGCCTTAACTCCTTCATGAGAACTCCACCCTCATGACCTAATTACCTTCCAAAGGCCCCATCTCCAAATACCATGACATTTGGGATTAGGATTCCAACATGAATCAGGGGGCAGGGGGCAGTAACATTCAGTCCATAACATTCCTCTATCCCCCTTTTTTTAATGCACCATAGAACAGCAACCCTTTTGCTCTAATAAAACCCTTGGGTGAAGCCTCTAATCTTGCAGTAGCATCCTTATCTCTCTAAATGGCAGACACACAGTGTGTTCTTACACCCCTGTCTTTTTACCATTCTTGACTCTTTTGTAAGCATGTTATCAGGTAATGAGAAAGAGCATGAGAAGACTCGTGTTATGACCTAGAGTGTGTATGTTTGGTATTTCTCTACCTTTTATTTGCAAGTTCAATCAAAACTTAACTTTATGCCTCCTTAAAAGTGATTGAGCTGTTTGGTGCTCTAACAGTTTATATAGGTTACATTACAATCTTAGTTTTTAAGTTAGACCTTAGGAAGATTGGAGTTATTTACAAAGATTTCGTATTTTTGTTGATGCTTTTCTCTAATGTAAAATACTATAATCTAGTTGAACTTATGCATTCAACTTAGAATGAAAGTTCTAAGTGCCCCCTCTCAAGCAAGGTCTTGATTGGGTAGGTGATATATTGAATTACAGCACTTTCTTTTAGATTCCCCATCCAATATTTCTTGAAGACTAAGTCCACAGTGTTCTTTAATTACAAAAACCAATTTGGGGCTAAAAATGTCAAGTCAAATCACCAAACAATAAGGTCATGGCAAATGAGATTTTTCTTGACCTTCTCAGTCAGCCACATTGCATCACCTCTAAAGAATATTATTAGATTTTTATCATATTCCTGAGAGACGGTACTCCAGGGAGTCACCGTATGAAGTAGAGAGCTTTGAAACCAATCCCCACACATGGCCGCAAATAAAGTTAGAATACCACTGCTGTTAATTTATAGGGCATCAGTTCTCCACAACCAACATAACAATTTTTCATTAACCAAATAAGAATAACGGTAATACTCTTTGGTGTTGGCATGTGACTTTTTAAAGTAGAAATCTGAGAAGTTACTAGTTTATCTATTTCACACCAAGCTTACATTATTGAAATAATGACTAAATTTCCTTCCTTCTCCCTTATCAGCATTATGATGACATGTAGAACTCCTTTTGGCTTTATTCACTCATTTGTAATCAAACATTTATTAAAAACCTTCTACATGTGAGACATAAAAGTAGTTTATCCCAAGGAAGATTTGAACAATGGTAGAAGATAAAAATCTTATCTCTTTACATTTCTGGAAAATAAACTGTTGTTTTAGCTACAAACACTTCAGTACAATAGAACTATGCATTAGAATTGGACAAGAATGAAAAATTCAGTGGGTCTATTTGACTATTGTTTGTGAAAACTACCTTAAAAAGAGACATGCGTTCCTTTCATGTTCCCTGCTGTTTACAGAATTTGAAGCTGACCATGATGAATTGAATCCATTCATTATTTAACAAATAAAAACATTAGTCTGATTTAGATATATCGATGCAGCCACAATAACTTTTTAAGTTCAACAAACTCAAATCTTTTAAAATAAAAGTGCTAATTACTTTCTTAGCAAAATGCATATTAATTTGTTAATATGTTATGGCCTAGAAGCCAGCAGTTTATTGTATAGTTTTGAAATTTCTTACTGCTGTATTGCTACATAGAGAATTATTGTAATGACAATAAAATTGTTCATTTCCATTTTTCAAGATGATAGGGGTAAATAGCTCTTACGTGCTATTTATAGCATTGTAATATGAATTTGATACAAAACTAAATAATGTTTTATTCGTAATATCTATATACCAGGTTTTTTTATCTACAGACAGCATAAATTTTTTAATGTAGGATAAATTTTTTTTTATTATTTTAAAGAGAAAATATCAAATACCCAATTTTGCTTGTGCTTTTTATGTATATCCTGAGTCCTTTTTCTATTGTGGACGTAAGTAATTGTTTTATCTCCAGCTCTACTTGTCGAAAAAAGGAAATCTAAGGGATGTTGTTGCTTGTTTGTCTTTTCCTTTGGAGAGAAAATGCAGGCACTTAACCTTTAATGTGCCACTTAGTTGCTGGTTTGGTCTGAGCACAACCAAGAGGAATCACATTTTCCAACTTCCATAAATTAGGATTCCAAAGGGGAAGATTTCAAATGAGAGATGAAATAGTAATAGTAGAACCTTTATAAAATAGATAGACTAGGAGAAGATTTACCAACTTAGAATATAGAGTGAGCAAGAAGCCACATAGCATGGGAGTTAAGACAGGAAATTTTGGAGCCTGTAGCCTTAGATTTATGTTACTTACTCTGCTATTCAGAGCTGTATGAACTGGTCTAATGAAAAAAAAAAATAGCTCAGTTTCTTTGATCTGTAAATGTGGGTAGTCATAACAGCTACCTCATAGAATTACTGTGAGAATTAAATAAGACCAACCTTGTAACGTATTTTGCACAGAATGTGGCACTCCGTAATTAATAGCTTAAAGCACACTTATCACCTAGCTATGATGTGAATTATGTGCTTGGCTGTTGATAAAGTGCTTTACCATGGAGTATTCCACATTTCCACATTGTGGTAACATTTTAATCATACTTCTTACATGAATTGCCACGTAAGGGTTTTGCCCTGACTCTCACAGCTTGGTTTAAAGGTAGGATGTGAATCACGGACTGGCTGCACAAAGGCCAGCTCACACTCTGCCATAACTTGCATAAAACGAGGACACCGTCCCTCCAGGTGACTGCCCTCTGAAGGAAAATAAAGTGGTGGAGGGAGAGCCAGCTTCAGATAGATCACCATAGCTTATTCCAGGCAAACAAAGCTGTGTGTTCCTTTTGAAGAAAACTGTGTTGTTCGGATAATTTTGCATCTGTTGTATTTCCAGAAATGTGTTCTTCAACATTAGAAACTTAGATGCAGATTTTTTTCATAAATATTTATTTTCAGTTGAATGTCTGAAGCAGTGAAAGGTGAAAGTTGCTATTGATGTTACCAAGCTCTATGCTGTCTACAGTGTATAATTGTGTCTTACTATAGGCATGTCAACATCGCTCTAATTCAGAGATCATCTGCTGTACAACGCCTTCACTACAACAGCTGGATCTGCAACTCCCCCTGAAAACCAAAGCCTTTTTCATGTTAGATGGGATCCGTTCCAAATACTTTGATCTCATTTATGTACATAATCCTGTATTTAAGCTTTTTGAAAAGCCAGTGATGATCTCAATAGGCAACGAAAATGTACTGGAAATTAAGGTAAGAAATGCCTAAAATGCTCTCTTAAATATCAACTTAAACTTAATTGATTTCATAGCTCTGTGAATAGAATTGTTATACTTGGTCATTATCTTATACTACATCAGCAAATATCTAAGCTCTGAAAAACAAATCTTTTCAGCCTAAGGCTAAAAGTAAGTATAATTGTGGGCTGCTTTTAATAAAGCATTTAGAAACTCTTTCTTGTGTATATATTAAAAAGCATCAAATGTGGGACACAAATCTATTAAATAGGCTGCCGTGATGCATTACCAGGACAATGTTACACATTTCCCTAGACACTTTAATGTGCTCGTTACAGGATAAAAGGTAAGAGTCATGAAAGTCAACATATCAAATATAGTTCTGTACTTCCTTATAAATACTTGGCATTTTGTATCTGGGTGTGGTCATCTCTAAGTTTATTTTATTTATAAATGGAGGTGGATTTCCTCTACCTTAGATTACTTAAATGTAATTTAATTGGAAAATTACACATCATCTTTTCTACCAGCCTGTTGCAAACAAAGAATACTGAAGCCCAGAGGGGCTAAGTGGTTTGACAAGTGATGAAACTGTGGCAGAACAAAGACTAAACTACCGCCCTCTTATGCTGCTTCAGTCATTTTTTTACTTCGAATAGTAATAAAACAGGCAAAATGATCAAAATAATTATCTGGAGTCCCATTCAGTAGAAACAGCAGAACATTCATCCTTCAGCATGTTCTTTTAGTCATTCAAAATTTTTTGCCTGAAAGATAGCAAATATGAACAAAGTAATGGGATAGGCCTTGTTTAGATATAATATAAATTCCTGTAGATCGTCTCCATGTAATAATATATTTCTCCTGAAAATTTTCTGTCTTCTCAACATGATTTTATCTACAGCCAAACCTATGCACATTTTCACACTCACACAAGTTTGCTAACCTCACAATTGTGTTTTGTACAATAATTAAGCAAGCCCAGCATGAAATTAGACGGAAGGCTGCTTCAATGAGCAGCATGTTTACTACAGCGAAGTTCTTTCATCTGCTTCTTTAATTAGTTTTAGAAAGGGAGAAAGAGCTTTTATCGCTTCTTTTTTTCCAATAAAACTAATCTAGTATGACCTTTGCTTTTCAACAATTATTATGTTTGCTATTTGAAAGATTCCATTTGGTTTTTCCTGATGAAGACGAAGGTTTATTTGCAAATATTTTTACACCCAGATAAACTCTACTCTTCTGTTCCTGTATCTCTGATGGAAGGATTAGAGGTAAATGGTTCTTTATCTACCCTTCCAAGCACAGTCTTAAATGCAAGAGCAAACTTCTTTCTCTGTAAATTAAATACCTATTATTCAATGTCCTACAAAATTGTTGGACCAAGAAAAACATGATTTGACATCCTCAGCCTTTCAATGCTATTCCCAATGTAGCTCAAGGGGTCTCTGGAAACAGGCACAAAACACTTTCTTTTTTTGCCTCCACACAAAATGACAGAATGACTCTTTTCTTCAACAAGTGTACTGCACCTGTCACATCAGAGTGGCAATCTGGGCAGTTTAAAGGGATTATTTTGGTATCATGATTCATTGTTCTCCCATACTCGATTTTCTTTCTGTATAAGAGGAAATCTAAGGTGTAAGAGTATTTGTGTGACAGCAATTTAACTACTTATCAATTTCTAAAGCTGATCACATTAAAGCCTCTGTCTCTTTTGCACAGAAGCAGAGGAAAACAAAGCATGAGAAATGAAAAGAGAAGGCCTCTTCTGGACATGCAGTGGACTGTTTTTACCAAAAGAACAGATCCCATTTTATTTCACGTTTGGCTTGTTCAGTTACCATTCAAAACATGCATGTGCACTATGTCTGTATTCCATCAGTGAAAGCGCTAAGGAGAGAATCACATGTGTTGAGTAAGATTCGCTCCTTATTGCTAGGAAGAGTTCATGCTACTCAAGCAGCCAAGCAACAAGAATTCCCTGGCTGAGAAGAGATTGTGAGAGTTTCCAGCCCTAGCTGTAAAAATTGCCTTAGTCAGCATTTGGCCTAATACACAGTGACCATCAGGGTCAGCCAAGTTTGGATCAAGAGGACATAATAGAGACCAAAGACCAGTACCTCCTCAGTATGATCCAGAAACCCCATTATGTGGGGGATAGTTTATGACCAAGGCTTCAAGTCAGCCAGGACCAAATGTGGACAGTGCTCATCAGAAGTAGACATCTCTTTAGGAGTACACAGTAGGACACAATGCCATGTCAGTAGCTCACATTTGAATTTTAGTTAACACAATACTCTGACATATATTATTTCATTTGAGACTCACGTAGACCTGTGAGCTTGAGAGTCAGTGATGATTATCCCCATTTGCAGATAAGCAAACAGAGGTTTAAAAAAACAGGTGATTTATCTTGGGTTACTTAGGGAGCAAACAGTAGAACTAGGGCTCACACTCAGGTTTCTTGATTCCAAATTTGGCCTTCTTCTACTTTGTAAAAGTAAATTACAATGTACTTTTATTTTATTTGTTGTATAGATAGCTATACAATTCTTTAAGTGAAATAGCTTTAAACTCTTTACAAATATCTAAAAATAAATTAAAATTTTAAAAACTCCATATTTTTCCTTAATTTCCTTATTTGATTTTTTTTTGGTACATGCACTTATTTTATGGAAAGTAGAAAAGTATAGTATTTTATATTGGAACATGGGCTGCATGACACCTGGGGTTTGTCTTATTTTGGAGCATATTGATATATATGATAATAGCAGTGCTTCGAAAGTCCAATCTGGAAAAGTAAGCTAAAACACTAAAAACAAAGAGGATGGTAAGGGAAGCAGGGACTCAGGCTGTGTGACTGCAAGCACAAGAACAAAGTTTGGGAGCTCAGGCAGAGAAGAGACCATGCATCAGTGTCTGGGCATCAGAAGGATTTGGAAGGGAGCATAGTTCTGAGCCAACCCAGTCCACCCACTGCCCAGAGCCAGCCAGAGATTATCTTTTTCCCCTTTCTAATTAATTTACCTGCAACTGTAGGCCTAATCCCAGTCACAGCCACCATGAAGTCAGTTCTGTCTTCAGACAGGATTAAAATGAAGGTCTCTTTCTTAGAAGTCATTTGGCCCAGTGCCAACACCTATTCTTATTGTTGGTAGTCATAAACTAGTATTTCTCTGTGCTGTGCACATTAATATCAATCCTGTGAAAAAGAACACAGATAAATAGCACCTGTGGTTTCACAGTGCCCCAGCTTTTCACAAATGACCAGGGAACTTTTTCCCCAAATGCCTAATAGCATCCTACAGAATTAGGTTTTGAAGTCTTCTGTGAAGTCCCTACTGAGGGATTTACATCCTCAGATGAAGTGTAACTCACCCACCATTACCTGCTCACTGATTTTTTTGCCTCCCTGAACTGTTGTTGCCTGTCTAGGTCCTGCTACCAGCTTGCACCTCACTGCTTTAGCTGGCTTTCCCAGACTCAATCTTGTATCCATCTGGATATACGAAAATTTGTAAGACCACCCATCTCCTGTTATAATGCTACTTGTCAAATCCTACCTACTTCCATTGCCATCTGCTCTGTTCTGTAACCAGTTCGGACATGGATCCCAGGTCTGAATCCTAGATAGACACATTATGTCATGCCTGGCCAGAGATGAAGAGGAAAGGGACAAGGAACACCCTGATATGAAAATTGGTAATAATTAGTTTCACTTTAGAAATGTATTCATTTTAGCATTACAGTGAGACAAAGGAACTCTTTTTCATCTTTATATTCTCAATAACTAGAATTGTGTCTAACACACAGTAAATGGGTAAGTAGATTTTTGTATCAAATGGAATTTGATTTGCTTCATGACCTAGTCCTTTCCTTAAACCTTAGTTCTCAATGTGTAAAGCCGGAATAACAATAATATCTACTTAGGAGGTGTCTTTACAGGATAAAATGAGATAATTGTTAACTCTCAGTTACTCTATGTATGTAGGGGATTAAAGACCAGAAAGTTCCTCCTAGGTTGCTTTATTTAAAAGCATATATTACTATTTTAATGACTGAAGAACTGAGCCAAATTTATAAATATGTTCTTCTGTTAAATAGTTAATATTAGATAATAAAAAAGTAAATAATAAAAATTACAAAATTTTTTCCCACAATTCCATAAAGCTGTGTATATTTTAAATGACAAAAAGTAACCTATACCTATTTTTATTTTTTCTGACTCAGGCCCCTCTGGTATATAGTAGTGGACTGTCAATATCACCTTGTGATATCTTGGATTGTGGACTTTTAAAACAATCACACATACAAAACTGATAGTAATTTCTTCCATGTTACTACTTACCATGTGTTTCCTAGTAAGCATAAATGAAAGTTGTTTGGCTGTGTGATATGTGTCCTGTTTCAGAGAAGGCTTTATGCAACATCCAGGGAGACTGAGCCTAAAAGAAAGGAGTGTTGGAAATACAAATGCAGTATGTTCATCCCTTCCCCCAGTCTTCATTATTACCTAAGCAAGCAAGACACATTTTAGTCATACCCTCATAAATCAAGCCTTCCTGCTCTTTAATCTCTTTCTGTGTCATTCCCTGAATTCCCTCCAATATGTGAGTGAGCACCTTAGCCCTCCTCAGACCTAACCAACAAGTTGTCATTTGAAGCCCCAAAGTGACCTATGAGATTTATGTGCTTTTGTGTTGAATTGCCCTGTGTGGCTGACCTGGTTCAGTTGGAGTACACATACTGCCTTTAGAATATCATAAGAATAGGATGTGTCTATATCCATTTTTCTTAACCTCCAGATTCATGTTAGGAAGAAGTATTTTCCTCCAATTCCTGTTCCCAGAATAGTATCTGGCCTACCAATCTATTGAAATGCATTTGAGACAATGTATGTAAAAGTGGTTTGCCAAGCATTAAAGATCACGTAAAACAAAGTAGCAGTACTGTAGTTATTATTGGCTGCTCTTTGTCCGAGAGAAAAAGAGTAATATGTTTTGATCTATCTCTCTCATCAAAGTAATGGCTTTTTAATAAATAACTATGCTTGTTAAGTCTTGTTATGAGAAATTGTACCTACATTTTCTCTTCTTTCCTGAGGGTATTTATTGATCTGTTCAACAAAACATTGATATTTTTCAAATGTCTAATGGTAACTTCAGGTAACTAAATATGTCAAATTGAATAATTTTTTAAATCCTCATGTAACTATGTAATTGTTAAAAGTAATGTAACCATGCTCTCAAATCATAATGAAAATCATACAGCATCTCATAGGAATTTCTTTAAAAATAAGTCCATTTACGTACGTATGGAACTCAACCATGCAAGGATGAAAAGAAACTGTCCAACTCAAACACAAAAGGAATGTTAACATAGATCAGTGAAATCAGAAGCTCTGGAAATGGGACCCAGGCATCTGTATTTTTAAAGCTGTCATTGCAATTGTAAAAGTGAAGCCAAAGTTCAGTATCACTGCATTAGGCAGTGTTAGGCAGTGCAACAAGTGAATCTCTAAATTACTTCCTTTTGGCCAACCATTCAATATTCCTGAAGACATCAATAAGGTAATTATGAATAAGACGTCATTTGATGGAAAGATGTGAAACAAGGATCTATTTCCTGTTCTCTAAAACCCAATCTGATGGAAAAGCTGTATGCTGTGATTCCTCACTAATTAGTGCCCTGAAATGGTCACGTTCTCTTTCAGGTACCCAAATTCCCACAAAAATGAGTATCATAAATCATGTGACTTGGCAAACAACATGGCCTGTGTTTGCAGTATATTTATATTCCTTCACAATTTTTAGCCCTCTTGCAAAACTGTGATGTGTTAATAACCTTTTTGTTGTTGTTGTTCTTCCAGGGAAATGATATTGATCCTGAAGCAGTTAAAGGTGAAGTTTTAAAAGTTGGAAATAAGAGCTGTGAGAATGTGTACTTACATTCAGAAGCTGTTTTATGTACGGTCCCCAATGACCTGCTAAAATTGAACAGTGAGCTAAATATAGAGGTGGGACTCCTACATTCATCTCATGATGTAAATAAAGATGCCAGCATAATTATGTCACTTGCAGGCTTAAAATAAATCATTAAAGCTCATTTATGCGTTGCCTTTGGCTCATCAGCTCAGCCTTGATTCTTAGTTGTTATTTTAGAAATAGTGTACAGTGTAGAAATTTATTGTACTATCTCCTTCCTCAGCTTCAAAAGTCCTGTAAAATCTTTCTACACTGACAGATAGTAATTGCACTAGAAGGGGTGAGGATTTAATAATATGGGCAACTAGGATAGCTGTTGAACCACTTTGTTGTACATTGGAAAAAATAAGAGCAAAAAGAAATGTCCTTCCAAGCCACACTCCCTCTCTGTCATGCTACACTCCTGCCACAATTTGCTATAATCCTCAGGAGGGATAAGGACACATCCAAGAGTGCCCCTTCTCCCACCTGTCATCACCAGGAGGCCAGAGCCAACATTCTGCTGCCCTCCACAGTGATCTCGCTCATAGAATAACTAAAAGAATACGTAAACACTAGACAAAGTAAAATGGGAACTGAACTATTTTATACTAAGTGCTTTCATGTAGACAGCTAAATCAGATAGATAATCTAGAACCAGAGTGATTTTTTTTGCATTCTTTTTTTTTTTAACAGCTTTAGTGAGATAAGCTCACCTACCATACAATTCACACATTTAAAGAGTAAATAGTTTTGGGTATATTATATGATTTTTTTTAATTGTAGTAAAATGTGTATGTAATACAAAATTTGCCATTCTGACCATTTTTCATTGTATAATTCAGTGTCATTAATCACGTTCACAGTGCAACCATCACCATTATTTAATTCTAAAGCTTTTTCAATGCCCCAAACAGAAACTCTGGAATCATTAAGCAGTCATATTATACTTCCCCTTCTTCCTCAGCCCCTGGCAACCTGTAATCTACTTTCTGTCTTTATGAATTTGCCTATTTTAGGTATTTAAAATGAAATCATACAATTTTTATCCTTTTGTTCCTGGATTATTTAACTTAAAATGTCTTGAAGGTTCAAACATGTTATAGTACATGTCAGAATTTCATTACTTTTTAAGGCTGTATAATATTCCATTGTATAGATAAACAACATTTCCTTTTCTAGGAATGACTTATTTTTAAAGGGTCCCTGATGTCTTCTAAAAAGTTAAGAAATGTTACAATAAAAGTACGGAAAAATTATACAATCTAAGAATAAATCATGAGATCAGAGTTTGGAATTCAGAAGGACCATAAATCCTAAAAATCATACCATATTAGAGCAAACAGGAGCTGCAAAGATTTCTTCTGTGTATCAAAACTGAAATAACAATATTCTGAGGTTTTATTATTCTGTTCCATAATAACAATATGATTATTTTCCTCTTATGGGAAGTTTTCTCTGCTCTACCCCAACCTCCAGGACAGAATTAATGTCCTATTGTCTCTATTTCTTATTACTCATTCATACTTAAATGCAGTACATATCACATTGTATTATTTATTTATGTTTGTCTCCCTTTTATACTTCAGTTCCTCAAGATCAGAGACTGTTTTTCATCTTCTTATCCCTAATACCTAGTTACAAGTACAAATGGCTAAGTAACATATAAGTACTTTGGGGATCGGTAGCCCCTTATTATTTGAACACTGAAGCAGAATTGAGGAACTGTCTTATTATTCCAAAGGCAATTATGCCACTTAAAGGACTGTAATAAACAGGTGGTATTTTGGGCCCCAAGAGGCTATGATTCAACATGTATAGGAGATTTTGTATCTGTCAAGGCTAAATTCTGACTTTTTTTTGTCATTTTTAGTGGAAGCAAGCAGTTTCTTCAACTGTCCTTGGAAAAGTCATAGTTCAACCAGATCAAAATTTCACAGGATTGATTATTGGTGTTGTCTCAGTATCAATAATACTTTTATTATTACTCGGGCTTTTCCTGTGGCTAAAAAGGAGAAAGAAAATTAAAGGTGCATTTTTTTATTCTTGTTAATTTAACAAGTTACCATGAGAATACGGTCATTACAGTTCAAAATTGTTGAGAGTCATGTGTGCTGTCTTATATGCAATCCATGAAACTCATGAATTCTGGTCCCTGGGCCAAGGTCTACTGGGGTCTATGGTAGCCAAGTCTAACACACTCTTTCTCTGTTTTAAGATCTAGGCAGTGAATTAGTCCGCTACGATGCAAGAGTACACACTCCTCATTTGGATAGGCTTGTAAGTGCCCGAAGTGTAAGCCCAACTACAGAAATGGTTTCAAATGAATCTGTAGACTACAGAGCTACTTTTCCAGAAGGTAGGTTTCAGTTTATTGTTCTGAGAAATACCTATGCTTATACCTCATTGGGTTGTGGCATTATTGTTTATTTTTGGTTTTGCCTTTACATTTTTACAAAAATATAGGTTTTCCTTTACATAAGTATAGGAAGTGTTTACTTTTTGACCCAAGGAAGTATTTCATTTGACACAGAATTACATGACTCTTATTTTTAGATGAACTCATTTATATATTAGATTTTTAGAGTCTAAGCTTTCTTCTCACAAAAATGTTATTTTTAAGATCATTTGAGGAATGGTAAGGTGTTTATTATCTGACTGCAACACTAAGAAGTTAGGAAGTTCTCTTTAATAACCCAGGAGAATTTAAGATACAAAACTCATATTTATTTAAATATAAAGCTGGCACTGCTACATGTTTTTACCTGTCAATCCTCAAATGTTTAAATTATACCTTTAATACTCCTTTGAAAGATTCTCAATGAACTGCTAGTACCCAGCCTTTTACCCACAGCATTCCAGGACTTGAATATGTTTTGAGCCTTATCCAATAAAAACCTTCACTTGTGCTATTTAAAAAGGAGGGGTTAACATCATCTGTTTTGCAAAACAGTAGGCCTAATAATGTTCAGGTTAACCAGAACATTTCACATTGTTTCGTTGAAAAACTCCTGGTGAAAGCAAAATGTCTTTATTGTATCTGCTCCATTATCTTTAGAAGTTACAGGACGTGAGTCAAGTACAAGCATTTCCCTGGTTGAACATTTACCATTGGACAAATAAAATGAGTCACAGATGGTTGAGGATACTGGAAAACTTAGAAGTTGCTCATGAAAACAAGTAGAAGAGTAATGAGGCACTTAACATTTTAACTTTTTCAACACGTACTGCCTCTTATTTTTGAAGTTCTATAGAAATGCTTCTTGTAATATTGTCTTTGCCCACATGCCTCCATTCACCTTTAAAAATGTATGCCCTTAACAAAGACAAATCAAATCCAGTGTACAGTTTTGAAATTTAGATCTATTTACTTTATATTCACATATAATAGCTCTAATAAGAGATCATTAAAATTCACAAGTAATTTTTTTTTTTAAAGCTTAATCCTTTTTCAACCTCATCACTCACAACACCTCTGTCATCATAGCACAGAAGCTTAAGTTTCAGCCTCTTTTCCTGGGTTGGACCTGATCCTTGGAGACATGGAAAAGTGAAATAGACATATAAGGTCAATTAACAAGAGAGAAATATGAGGAACAGCACAACATATACCTAATGAAGAGGCAACTACAGGGCTTTTCTCTCCGGGTCTACTGGGGACAGCCTTCTCATCAGTCTTTCATGCACACCTAGAAATCTCTGTGGTGTTACAGCCAGAATCACATATTGATGATTTAAATTGGTTCTGCACATGTTTGACCTTAACCCAAAGGTCAGAAGAATTTCCATGGGAGAAGACTTTTTTCTTATGTCTCACCAAGGATTTCCTTCAGTCTCTGCACCCATGAGAATTTAGAACCCTGATCTCCAGGTGCAAAGGTCTGGGAAGTGAAGGTGAAAGAAAGGAGTTTTGAAGAGGCTCATTTGCATTTCCATCCCCTGGGGAAAGTTTGGATACCCTGATCCTTGGGGAATTAAAGGAACAGGCACACAACTCGGCTCCCTTTTCCCCTCATCCATCCAGTGTTTCAGGTACTCCCCTAGTGATCTACATCCTTCCTTTAAGGTTCCATGTGTCTCATTTCTAGCTAGTGATTACTCTAACTATAGGTGGCCCCCAAAGCTTTTCTAGAACCACTGTTGAGATTTACTGCTCTGGTGAACTGATTTGTTATTAACCAAACTAAACTTTCCACTGTTTCTTTTTATGGCCTTCTCACAAATTCTGATTTTCATATTCATTTGCAAACAAGAGATGTTACCTTTTAGTGCCAATGAACTTAGCCCAAAGTTATTTGGGGACTTCCCTAATCTCTAAACAGCAATGCGCTTCATCTCTGCCACCATCACCAATGGAGAATTTACCCCTGGTGAAAAGCCTTCAGTTCTGGAAATTTAGCCATTATGTATTTCTAATCATATATATATATATAATATATACACACATCTAATCTGTACACACAAACACACACATATATACACACACTGTTTCAATATACATATTTTTCCGTGGCCAGGAATCTATACAGGTTTTGAGCAATACTAATTCCATTAATAAGCACTAGTCTCTCAAGAGCAAACTACTTTCACTACTTCCCATACTTAAGAATATAGTATATTAAAAATAATATATCTTTTCACTATATATAAAAAGAGAAGTGCCTAAGGAAATGAAGAGGGTAAACAAGCTTTCAAAGTTAATGCTTAGTCTATTTAAAAGAAAACTTTCCAACTTCTTAAATACACTTGTATAGATAAGCCAATATCTTTTCCCAACTTACCATTTTTATTAAACCAGTTTCTTTGTAAAGGCTCTTCCTAGCCTCATTTAATGATAAAACCACCATTTCTTTAATTTTAAAATTCAAGCTTCACTATTAATTCAGTTTGCTGACCCTGTTGTAGTCCCCACTAGGTGAGATTTCACTATAGTTTTCTAATAACTTTGTTTTATCTTATAGACCAGTTTCCTAACTCATCTCAAAATGGATCATGCAGACAAGCACAATATCCTCTGACGGACCTATCCCCCATCCTAACTAGTGGGGACTCTGATATATCCAGTCCATTACTGCAAAATACTGTCCACATTGACCTCAGTGCTCTAAATCCAGAGCTGGTCCAGGCAGTACAGCACGTAGTGATTGGTCCCAGTAGCCTGATTGTGCATTTCAATGAAGTCATAGGAAGAGGTAAGTATTTCCACTCAGCTTTTTGTTAAATACGGTTTTCCAGTAAGTATTTTATCTTCTGCCTTTGCAGATTAGGAATTTAGACAATGGTAAAAGCAACTGACAGAGCCATGATAACAAGTGTGCTTGGTTTCTGTTCTGCAGAAATACAGCTCTGCAAATCATATCCATGGGAATTTGCCCGCATGCATGGAGGCAATTTGGTAATCTCTCAAGCATATTAGGAATGAATCAAATTCTTTTCTGATCATTTCCATGCTGGCAACTATAGTTTCTTGGAAGGTGCCATTTACTTCCTTCTAAAACTCATTCTTTTAATTTCCCATATTTTTACTTATATCTCACTCCAGCCTTTCTTTACCCTGAGAATAGTGACCACCTCTCTCAAGTCCTGGTTTATAGCACTTGGTACATTACTGGACAGTATCAGAAGACAGAATTTATAGCATTTCACTGATCTGAAGCAACATACATCATCTTTACAATGCACTCCAATTTCTTTATACAAAGAGGAATGAATATTTGTTAAGAAGCCAGCCTGAGCAGTATAAAAGCTAGCATACACAGTATTTGGTGAAATATTTAGCAGAAAAAGAAACCAACCAGAAGCCAAGAAATGAATTCCACTCTTCCCTTTTTTTATAAAAAGCTTTTTCCTTTAATATTGAATGGCCTCTGATCCCTTTTATTCTGTATGTGCTACAAGAAGCTGCCAGGCATCTGCCAGCATGATGCAGAAGAGCCGATGGAAAGATTTGCTTTATATGAACATGAGGCCTTCCCATTTTCCTGTGATAGCATCTACCGTTTCCGCTGTTATGCATTCCAAATTTTAATTCTTAGCATGCTTCCCTTCTTTATTAGCAGCTTCACTATTACCAAACATGCTTCACATCACAGTAATATATAGTACTATTACCTGACTATAAATCCCAGTAATTAAACCAGTTTCAGAGTGTGTGGCTTCACTAATTATGTTCTGATTCTACACATTGTAAAATTAGAATTCATGTTTTTTATCATGAAAGATGCTAAAATGGCAGTACTTCTCATATAAAGTAATAATCATTAATAATTCTATAAATATTAGTTATTATTTATTTATAGGTTTTGCCCTAGTTTATATGTGCTCTGAAGAGCATAGGTTTTACTTTATTCATCTTTGCATTACAAGAGGGTAAACTAATGCCTGACACTCACATACCAGGCACTTCAGGAATCTTGTCTGGATGGCTGAATTAATTAATTAATGACTTACACAGCTATCAGACGCTTGGCACCTCTGGGGAGAATTACTGCCACAGGATGAAAGGCTACCATTGGGGAAGTGATGTGGCTAAAGCCAGAGAGAACTAGATGAAGTGACTCAAAGTGAATTTGCTTCATTTAGGCAATTGCCCTTCAGTTTCTACCAACCTGGATTATATATTAACCAGTGGCTAATGGGGGAAATCCTTATTCTATAATGCTGATCATATTTCCAATGGTAACATTTTTATTTCATTTCAGTTTATTAGAATATAGGGAGGTTATTTTATTGCATTTCTTCATGTGGGTAAAACTTTATTTTTGTATTTAAAAGATACCATTTGATTCTTTAAACTAACAAAGGAATTTTATGAAGCAGATGTTACTCTTGTTTTCAGTTGCACTGTGGTTGAGTATTTTACTACATTAGCCTTTAATAGTATCATAGCACCTAAGTCTTTTACCATGTATTAAATAATCCTATTGCTTGTCTATCTGGATGAAATATATCACATCTGCATATTTCATGGTATTGTTAATCAAAAGTATAGGAAACAATATACTTTTTTGCCATGTAAGAAAAAGAAAATGAAGATCATGAAGAGCTTAATAAATAATATTGCATAATTAAAGGTAATTCAGCGCTAACCAAGTGTCCTCTTTCCTGTAGGACATTTTGGGTGTGTCTATCATGGGACTTTGTTGGACAACGATGACAAGAAAGTTCACTGTGCTGTGAAATCCTTGAATAGTAAGTTATATTTTATTTAACAGTGGAGTACACTTTTGTGGTTTGCAACCCAATAAATAGTCCATAATAAAAATGTTGATTTACACTTTCCTTTGTGGAAAAATAGCTACTGCTGGAATTATGTATCTAATCCTAAAAATTTGTTTGGTTTAAATTTTTATTGAACTGTTTCCTCAGAAAGTATTCTTCAGAGTCCTCATAAGTAAGAGTGTAGGAGAAATGAGGTGCTTAGATGAGCTGAGTATCATTTAACTATGTTTGGCTTATAATATTTGTTTTGCAAGTGACATTTATGGAAACTATTGGAAGCATGTTGGCACATAGTAATAATGACTCATTTTACCCAGAGGCATTACTATAATTATTTTTTAACCACAACTTTCATTAAAAAGATTAAAAATGAAATAAGACAAACAGGAGAAAAATATGCTGGCAGAAAATTGAAAAATTGTAAACGTGGTAATACCTCATTTATCTGCATTTTTGGGGAATGAGGTGTTTCACATAAATGAACTTCCTAAACAAATGATGCCCCTCTTAATGCTAGAGTTTTTGTTGATTTTAGCTGTTATTGAGAAGATCTTTTAAAATGGAATGCATGATCCATTTAAGAAATAGGGAATGCTTCCAAATATAAAACTTAAGACCTTATTGATGACCTAAAGACGTAATTATGGTATAAATTACTATCTTGCACAACCCAATGTAGTCCTCATATTAGAGTTTTCCTGGCTCCCCTTTGCTGACAGGTCTCACGTCAAGTCAGTATACTTTCCTTTTCTGCCCCCATTTCTAAATTTCTGCTTATAATTTGCAGCAGCCTGAAAAAATGTAAACTAGCTGTATTACAAATTTATATTGGAATTAATAAGTTTATGCACAAGTGTAAGGTTTTCCTACAGGATACCTTATTGCCAGAACTATTTCAGCTTTTTTTTACATACATATCTATGCTGAGCAGTGTTGTATATGGTTGATTTTGTTGGAAGTCTGACCATGAGGTAATTAAAGGAATAGCTAATATGAAACCTAACTACAAACTGTGATGGATTAAGTATGACTGTCAATAAATTTGCCTCACAATGAAGCACCACTGCCAGTTATACTCAAAACAATCCTAATACCAAGAAACCTTTCTCTGTCCCTGGTGTACATTAATCTCTATTCAGTCCAGATGGACTTCAGGTCTCAGAATGCACTGCATCTGTAAAAGAATATCATCACTGATACTGATACTAGTCAGATTAGTAAATTAAAGGTTGTTAGTACTTTAGTACTTTGTTAATGCTGATTAGTGTCAGGCCCTCAGGAACTCTATCTGGAAATGATTAGAAACTGTTATATCCAAAAATGTCTACTTGGATACCATATGACAACAGTTGATCTTCAAATCCTCCTCGTCAAGGAATTGGAAAACTATGACCTGCCTCCTGTTTTCATAAATTTAGTTTATTGGGACTCAGCCACTTATTGTCGGTGGCTGCTTTTGTACTACAATGTCAGAGTTGAATATTTTTAACAGAGAGTGTACGGCTTACAAAGCCATAAATATTTACTATCTGACTCTTTACAGGAAAGTTTGCCAACCCCCTGCCCTAAACAAATCTACAAAAATGGACTGGCCTGCTTTCCTCTCCTTTTTTGTAGGAGACAAACTGACTACTAGACTCAGTATTACAGATATGGGTATAAGTGGTGACTTGAAGATACCGTGCAGGGTGACATTATTCACTCAGGTATATTGTAAAAAAACATTCTGAGGATGAGGCATCAATACAATACGTAGCCCTATGTTTTTACAGTCGATCGCTCACTCTCATCTGAATTTGACAAGGTGTTTGTTGTTCCTTAATGAAGTTAATGTCTTCACTGCTGGATTTCTCAGGAATCACTGACATTGGAGAAGTTTCCCAATTTCTGACCGAGGGAATCATCATGAAAGATTTTAGTCATCCCAATGTCCTCTCTCTTTTGGGAATCTGCCTTCGAAGTGAGGGTTCTCCCCTGGTGGTCCTACCATACATGAAGCATGGAGATCTTCGAAATTTCATTAGAAATGAGACTCATGTAAGTATATTGCCAAGCTTAATAAGTGGCAGACAAGCTCCAAGCCACTCAACCTTCCAAAATGTGCCTGGTTTGAACGTTTTAGACAACGAAGTACATATAAAATGTTGTCACCACTCAAATAGTCAGAGACCAGTTCAATTCACTGGTACTTCAAAACCCTCTGTCCAAGTGGAAAGATAGTGATACCTCGAAAGATTTCCCGGGGCAATAATTCCTACCTATGCTGCTCTAACATCCCCCTGTTAGGTACGTTTAATCATCTTTGAGTGCCTGCTATGTGCCAGAAACAGCACAGCACAGGAGACATAAAGACAGGATGAGCCTCAGCCCATGTGGACTTTTACCTCCAGAGAGAACAAATTACATTGAAAAATTAATTACAAATGGGAGTTCCCTACTATTCTTCAAACTCACTACCTACTTTCCTACCCTAGGACTTTTGCATTTGCTATTCCCTTTTCCTGGAACCGTCTTCTCCAAAATATCCATATATTTCACTTACTCATTGACTCAGTTTTTTGCCCTAATGTTATCTTCAAGACTTGTCCAAAACTGTAGCTGACCCTCTGCTCTGTCATGCCTTCTATCTTCTCTGCCCTCCTTCATTTTCTCCATCACACTTACCATCATCTGATACTATAGGCTTCAGCAGTGAATTGCTGTGGCCACGAGCCACTTGTAAAATGTGGCTAGTCAGAACCAAGACGTACTTAAGTATACAGTACATCCCAGGTTTTGGATATCTAGTATAAAAAGGTGAAATATCTCATTAGTAAATGTTTATGTTGATTCTGTGTTGAGGTGATAACATTTTGGATATGTTGGGTTGAAAAATGTATTGTGAAAATTAATTTTGCCTATTTCTTTTTACTGTTTTAATGTGTCCAGTAGAAAATTTTTAATTACATATGTAGCTTGTAATATGCTTCTTTTGAACTGTGCTGTATTCGGCAATAAACAAATAAACAAGTATTTGTGTGCACACACACAGCCCATTAGAATGCAAGCTCATTAGGGTAGGGGTTTTTGTGTCTTTTGTTCACTGCTGTATCTCTAACACCTAGGCTTTCGGTAAATATTTGTTGAATGTATGAGCTCAGGGTTACAGAAGAAGTTCACGCTCTTGCAAGTGAGAGCTTTCTTGATGACATTTATGCCAGGACCTAAGGATGAGCATGTGTGGCCAGGCCAGGGCCAGGAAGGGGAGTAGGAGTCCCCAGAACTGAAGGCACAGATAGCCTCCAGTTCCTGCTTGGCTCCTGTGTCCAGGCCTCTGTGGGAGTTAGTGGAGTGTCTTTAATCTTGAAAAACAACTTCATGTACATGGGGTTAGGTTCTCAGGAAATAAGCTCTAGGATAGTAAAGAAATATTTTGTGTTCAGCCAAAAGAACACAGTACTGCCTGGCAGTGAATTTTTGCAGATAAGATGAATTTACCCTACAAAGTACAAAGCTGCCCTAACAGATCCCACTTTTCCACTCGAACTGTTGTCATTACCCTCATGAGCTCATTTTCTCTAGGGTATTATTTCCCCAGGGTCAAAGCATAATAGAGATTTCCTATTATCTGGTACCATGGCCTTTTATGGTCCCTGGAGTCGGTACTTACTGCAACCACTAACAGATGTGTCCTAAAGAGGAGCCTAAAGCACAAGGAACTGTCCCTGGCACACACCGTGTGACTTGGGGGGTCACTGCAGCCCTCTTTGCAGGGTCCCCACTGCCTTCTCTGGAGCTCACAAACTCTGCTGTGGCTGTGGAAGAAGAGATCCCCTGTTCATGACGGCCAGGTGTCAGCAGGGCTACCAGCCACAGTGACATCTGTGCAACTTCAGATACAGTTCTTAGAGTACTAAAGGCATTCCTCTATCCGTTGAATTTTGTAGACAGAGTTTTTGGACCATGAGATTTGCTGTTCTCTGTGTGGGTCCAGGCCCCTAGATCTGTGAGCTGATGCCTCATACAAGTAGGAGGGCTCCAATGTGACTGATTTCACTACAGCATGGGCTTTGGTGCCTAACAGATTTAGGTGAAATCCTAACTCCACCACATACTGTCTGAGTGGCTTGGGGGTGATTTATTTCTCTCTGAACTTCCTATATCAGCCATGTATTTTTGATGCTCTGGTTTCTGGGGTCTTGCTGACCTTGGAGGGACTGTCCCTTCCAGGACTAGCAAATTCCCAGAGGTAGGAAACAACTGACTCTCAGTTTTTTACGCATGCCTTTCAAAAGCAAACCAGCCAATCCAGAGCCCATATACCAACTGCCTCCTTTAAAGGACTCACACTCCGGGACACTGTCCACCTGTCTTAATCACTTCAGGGCCAGGCACCAGCGAACTAGGGACAGCGCCTGCTCTGGACACCCCAGAGCCTGCTGAAATGATTCAAACTAGCCAATCCTAAACCTGCTCACACTGCCTCTGCCTCCTCAGCCAACACTGAGCTTCCATGTGGCCAGGGATGGCATAGGCCCTGCTCTTGGGAACTGTGAGTATAAAAAACTGTCTTTTCAGTGGCAGTTGTCTCCCTTCTGTTGACCTCACCGTACTTGAATAATAAAGCATACATTTAAAACACCTCCATTTCCCTTTCTAGAAAATGGAGCCTGTGTCACCTGCCTTACAGAAGAGTATAAGGATTAGCCAAAATGTATAAAAACAACTAGCCTGTTGTTTTGCAAACAGTAGATACTTAATAAACTATTTCTGTTATCAACAGGGCACAGTTATCATTTGAAACAAAATAATCCTTACAAACATTTCAGAATTCTGAGATCATAGAACAGTAGGTGCTTAGTTTACGCATTTCCAACTTGCTTTGCTTGCAGAGCCCGACTGTGAAAGACCTTATTGGCTTTGGCCTTCAAGTAGCCAAAGGCATGAAATATCTTGCAAGCAAGAAGTTTGTCCACAGAGACTTGGCTGCAAGAAACTGCATGTAAGTATAAGAATGCCTGTGCCCACGGTCCGATTTAAGCTACAAGGAAGAATCTGTTTCCCGCTGCTCAATGCTAGTGAGGATGTTTTCTCTTCTTATGCAAAAGGCCTTTATTTTTGTTACAGTTTTAAATCAGTAAGTAAGCGAGGGGGGTGCAAGTGGGGCTTTCAGGCTTTATCAAACAGAATTTAAAAGGAATTCTCCAGAGGGGGTCTTAAACAGCTGTTGTGAGTTTTTACTTTACTTTTCCCTTCCCACCAGTAGCCCCCAATGTTGTGGTTTCACACTACATTAGTGTTTAGGAGGCAGAATTTGATCTTCGGCATTTTATAGAGAAAAAAAGAGGGCTGGTAATACAAATACCAACATATTGTAACTTCCTAAGAGTGGATTTGAAGTCAGGCTGCAGAAGCCCTACCAAAAATGGTATTTGGGAATGAATATACAAAGAACTTTATTTGTGTCTGGCTGCCTGGGCTGTATAATACAACAGTCAACAGTTTGTAATTGATTCAGTACTGCCCCTTGCATAGCACTGATTCATCACTTACGGTATGCGTGAGTGAAAAAGCTGTGCTATTAATTTCCTACCTTGGTTTTGCTCATTGTAACAACATAAAAGCCAGCTTAAACAAAGGATACAGGCCACAGATAGCAAAAACTGATTTTTTGTTGAACCTTTCTTAGATGCTATACTATGTCTCCTATTTCTCTAGTACCTCAGTAGTAGTATATATGAGTTTTATGTACTAATCTAGACCACTTGAGAAAGCAAAAGTAAAATAACAGTCCCCTGTTCCCCCCCATAAAACTGAGTATTACTAATAAATTGATAAGTTAAGATTGGCAATGGCTCTGAGTAGTCAGTGGGCATACTTGATTCAACAACTGAGGAAAGCCGGGAGAAGAGCCAATTTTACTTCTCCTTCAGTTCTACATTAAAGCTAAAAAATTTTCTTATACCACTGGAAGTCTCAACACGTTAGGGAGGAAGGCCAGTGTGGCCAGGCCAGCATGATTACCAGGGAGACAGGGCTGGACAGGCAAATTCTGGTATAAAAGATTGATGATCTCTTTCCTTGGCCTGTTGAATTTGTAAGGTAAATGTCAAGCATTTTTACTCAAAATCCCAATGAAATTTAGTGTTTGTCAATAGAGGCCAGATGACGCCCTCCCAGCAAAAGTTATGGATTTCAGATAATACCGAGGTTGCTTGTTCTAACTCATAGATATTCAGCATCACTGTAAATTATTCTGTTTCTGCCACCATTAATAATTTTTTTCCTTTCTGTAGGCTGGATGAAAAATTCACTGTCAAGGTTGCTGATTTTGGTCTTGCCAGAGACATGTATGATAAAGAATACTATAGTGTACACAACAAAACAGGTGCAAAACTGCCCGTGAAGTGGATGGCTTTAGAAAGTCTGCAGACTCAGAAGTTTACCACCAAGTCAGATGTGGTAATGTACTGATTGTACCTGACCTTTTATATTCATGCACAACTTTTTTAGTAGTTTTATGGGTTCTTAATTTTTTTAAAAAGGAAACCTTCAACACCACTAATTTCAGTTTTCTCCAAAAGCAAAAATGGGTTTTATTGTTTAACAGGTACCTACCCATAGTATGTTTTCATAAATTCATTCGTTTATTCAAAGACATTTGTCTATTAGGGCACCATGCTGGGTCGTTAGGAAGCCCAGAGCTGAACCAGGCCTGAGCCCAGTCCTCCAGGAGCTTTGGCCCAGCAGTAGAGAGAAGGCATGTCTATCAACAACCGTCTCACAAAAACTAGGATTAGTCCAGCCACTCATAGATCAAGGGTGGCAAGAACTCCACCTCGAGAAATCTGGAAGCTGACACTGCAGCAGGTCTAGCAGGGAGGGCATTGTCCTTGTGCCTGGCTAGAAACATGCCCTCCTTTATCGGCAAAAGTCATCCTCCAATAGAACAAGCTTCAGAAGGCATGCACCTAAGCCCTGCAGGTTGGAGAGACACCTTGGCAGCCTGGTCCACCTCACTGCCTTCTACCTGGGAGAGGAGGTAGTGTTTGAGATAGGCAGGTAACAGAGGATGGGGTGGGCAGTGAAATAAGAAACTTCACTTCAGGTAAGGCAAGGGGGCAGGAAAGTTTGTACATCTTTAAAGTTCTAAAAAAATAAACAATTAACAGTAAGCAGTGGGGAATTTGGCAGAAATAAAAGGCACAGAGGGAAGTTTTGAGAATAAATTGAGAAAAATATACTAGATCATATAAGCCTTTGGAAAGCAAACCAGGGAGTCTGGAATTTCTTCTCCATGTGGAAGCATTAAAGTGGATTCAGATTACACTACAGTCCTTCTTCATTCTGAAAGATGTTTTGAGAGGAGTGGAGGCTGGAAGGCAAAGAGAGAGGTGTACTTGAAATAATACAGAAACTGTGAGAATGGTAAAGAGATGGAAAGAAAGACATCTCAGAGGTAATCAACACTGTTTCACAACAAATTGATAAAAGATGAGCAAAGTTATACACTGACCCAATAACAGATACGTGAAGCAGAGGAGCAAAAGCCAGTTTAGGAGAAAAGATTCCAACTGAGCCATGAACATACTGAATTTGACTTGGAAGTAGAACATCCAGGCAGAGAGGTCAGGCAGGTAATTGGAAACATGAATCCGCAGATCATTTAACCTCTGGTTGTCTTACTCAACTTGCGTATAATAACAGTGCATGAACGACTGGGTAGCTTAACAAACACACACTTGTTTCCCACCATCCTAGAGGCTGGAGTGTGAGGTCAGAGTGCCAGCTGGGTCAGGTTCTGGTGAGAACTCCCATGCTGACTTGCACATGGCACCTTCTCACTGTGACCTCATGTTGGGGAGAGAACGAGAGTACGCTCCCTCGGTGTCTCTTCTAAGGGCACCAATACCATTGTGAGACCCCAACCCTCATGACCTCACCAAGACCTAATCACCCCCCACAGATTCCCTCACCCTAATGCCATCCCCCTGGGAATTGGAGCTTTCACGTATGAATTTGTGGGAGACACAGTTCAGCCCATTGCAGAGGTCAAGGCTGGAAATAAGGTTTTGAGAACCCAAAAACAATTCTTTAGGAGAATGTACATATATGAAGTAAGTGAGAAAAGCAGAGAGGTGGGAGACTAGGAGAAGGGACCATCATAAAAGTCAGGGGAAAAGAAAGTTTCAGGATGGAATGAGATGTGCTCGGCAGGTTCACCCCCATTCAGTGTAGAAGAAGGGTTTTGGAAGCCGAGTGACCTGAATGATGTGGAGGTCCGGAGCGTGCTGAGAAGCCTGAGTATTGAATGGAGACAGAGTGTACCCTTACTGTATTTGCATGTAGCAAGTCGAGCACTGTGATGTGTGGAGGTAGAGAAACATTTTAATGGTTCAGTTGTTGAGAATATCAACTAAAAAAGGGAAAAAAGTATAAGCCAGTGATATCAGCAAATAAGGTGGGCAGAAAATAACGTTAATGGAGGGCACAGGCTCCAAAAGAGAAAGTGTTGGCAGCTTTTGAGAGAGAACAGGACAGGGATTTGTGTGCAGCCCTGGGAAGCGAGAGGTGAGTCAGCAAGAGGGAGAGAGGTCCTCTGCTGGTAAGAGTTTCAAAGACGTTGTGGTCTTCAAATGAGAGCAGTTTCAGTTCCTTAGGAAGTGGGGGAGGCATTAGAGACGAAGCTGAGTGTGCCTGGGAGTCACCAGTCACCAGACTAAGTTGAGGGAAACAAGCATGTCATAGTACATAGTGGAGGAGTGGGACTTGAGGGTGGATAAGGTGGATAAGATGTGACAGCATATGATAGAGCTTAGTACCTGGGATTCTGATCCTGAAAAACTCTGAAGATGAAAGAAGTGGATACTAGAGTAGAATCCTGGGGACATGTTAGTGATGGTGGCAGGTGGTGTAAGGTAGGGAATATAAACCCATCCTCAAAGAACATGTATTTCATCCAGACTTGACCCTTAGTCTACCATTAAGAACCAGAACTCATTCTTACAACTCAATAAGATGAAGTATCCCAAGCTTTTAAAATAGGCAAAAGATTTGAATGTACGTTTTACCAAAGATATGTATGAATAGCAGCTAATAAGCACAGGAAAACATAAGCCCACACAAAGACTTGCACATCAGTGTTCACAGTAGTAGTATTCTTAGTAACCAAAAACCAAAGGCAATTCTAATGCTCATCAACTGGATAAACATCAAACGATAAACAAAATGTGCTATTTCTACACAATGGAATAATATCATTCAGCAATATAAAGGAACTACTAATGCATGTTACAACATGGATATTACGTCAAGTGAAAGAAGGCAGACTCAAAAGGTTACATATTGAATAATTCCATTTATATGAAATTTCCAGAAAGAGGTAAAACCATAGAAACAGAAAACAGATCAGTGGTTGTCTGGAACTGAGGGTGGCAGTGAAGACTAACTACAAACAGGCACAAGGGAACTTTCTGGGTGTTAGAATTAATCTAAAACTGAATTGTGATAGCTACACAACTATACAAATTCACTAAACATCATTGACTATACACTTAACAATTGGCAAAATTTATGATATATGAATCATACTCAGCAAAGCTGTTAAGACATAAGGAGCCTGATGAAATTCTGGATGGTCAAGGCAAGAGTTGGGATTCTGAGCTTTCTGACAACGCCACACATAGACCACTACCTCCACAAAAATACATACATACTACAGAGGCCAACACTTCCTGCACAGCAACAGACACTCAAACACTTGACTAGAAATATACATAGGCTTCTGTGATGTGAAAAGCTGTCTCTATCTTTCTTCCTCTTATTGAAAGACACCATTTGTACTACATAAAGGATGAATGTGAGTAATCCATACACAGTGCAGTTACCATCATGGCAAGTGTTTATTGATTGCATGGATAAATTTGCATGAAGTTTCACTTCCAGGACAGCACAATCTTAAAGTTGACACAGAATATTTCCTAAAACTAGTAAGTTTTAAGTAATAAGTTGTATGTATGTTGAGACCTACAAGCAAAAATTTTCCTACTTGTAGACAGGTCCACTGTCTTGCAGATGCTCAAATGGCATTCAGCTAAATTCCGAATACTCTTGAAGCTCATTCGAACAAAATTGGAGTGTCCCTATTCTTGCAGTTACTGATACCCAGTACTGTATGTGTGTCACACTTACTACAAGTGCTTTCATTAAAGTAAGTATTGACTTAGTTATCCAGCCAGCTGGCTTTTACATCCTGCGTCATTGTCCTGCAGCATCTAATATTGTGGACAGCTCCTTCCCCTTCCTTCTTGATATTTTTCTGGGATACTGCACTGTCTGGTTTTGTTTTGTTTTGTTTTATTTTTTGTTTTTTGCTTCTCAGTTGTTTTCCTTCCCCACACGGCTCTTCTTCCTTTTCTCACATCCCCCTGAGACACCACTACTATCTATTAGAATGGCTAACTACCTCCCTAACCCCCATCCCCAAACTGACACTGCCAAGTGCTGGTAAGGATGCTGAACAACTAGAACTCTTATATATTATGGTTAAGAATGTAAAATGATACATTTGGCAGTTTCTCATGTGGATAACAGTTGGCAGTTTCTCTTGAAGTTAAATATACATTTATCTTACAATCCAGTGTTTTGGTCTTCAGTGTCAGCCTCCTTCGACAATTTCCACCATTCCTATCAGCAGTAACCTTTGAATCTCTCTTCCTTGATGTTTTCATCAGAACCACAAATTTACCATGGTCAAAGTCAAGTTCTTCCCTGCCAACTGTCAGTTCCTCACTTCTTTATTTCTATTAATGGCATCACCATTATGCAATATGCCAAGTCCTTACCCTTGTTAGTGTACAGTTCTTCAATTTTTGAAGCATGCATACAGTTGTATGACCACCACCACCACAACCAGGATATAGAACAGTTGCATCATCCCAGAAAATTTCATTGTGCCCCTTTGAAGTCAGTTCCTATCTTATCCCTAGGACCTGGAAACAACTGATCTGGTTTCTATCTGTGTGGTTTTACATTTTCTAGAATGTCATATAAATGGAATCGTACAGTAAGTAGCGTTTGAGTCTGCCCCCTTTGCTTAGCATAATGCACTTGAGAGTAATTCTCATTGCTGTATCAGTAGTATCAATGTATCAGTAGTTACTCCTTTATTTTTAATTGTAATAAATAGACACACATAATAGTCATCATCTTAACCATTTTTAAGTGTTCAGTGCAATAGTGTTAACTATATACACATTGTTGTGTAACCCATCTCTAGAACTTCTTCATCTTGCAGAACTGAAACTCAGGATCTGAGCTGAACCACTCCCCATGTCTCCCTTCTCCCGGCCTCTCTGGCAACTACCATCCTACTTTCTGTTCCTAAGAGTTTAACTACTTTAGATATCTCATATAAAGTGAAATCAGGTAGTGTTTGTCTTTTTGTGACTGGCTTATTTCATTTAACATAATGTCCCCAAGATTCATCTGTGTTGTAGCATTTGACAGGATTTCCTTTTTTAAGGCTAAGTAATATTCCATTGTCTGCATATACCACATTTTCTTCATTCAACTGTCAATGGACATTTAGGTTACTTCTATCTTTGGCTCTTGTGAATAATGTTGCTATGAACATGGGTGTGCAAATAGCTCTTCATGATACTGATTTCATTTACTTTGAATATACACCCAGAAGTGGGATTGCTAGATCACACAGCAATTCTATTTTCAGTTTTTTGAGGAGCCTCCATACTGTTTTCCATAGCAGAGTAATTTATTCCTTTTTATTTCTGAGTAGTAGTCCATTGTATAGACTTTTACATTTTGTTTATCCATTCACTATTTGAAAGACATTTGGGTTCTTTCCAGTTTGAGGCAATTGCTTATATGTAATTATAACTGCTGTAACAGTTGCTTAAAGTTTTTTGTGTGAACATAATTTTTTTTCTTTTGAGTAAATATCTGTAAGTAGAATTACTGGATTGTAAGATAAATGTATATTTAACTTCAAGAGAAACTGCCAACTGTTATCCACATGAGAAACTGCCAAATGTATCATTTTACATTCTTAACCATAATATATAAGAGTTCTAGTTGTTCAGCATCCTTACCAGCACTTGGCAGTGTCAGTTTGGGGATGGGGGTTGGGGAGGTAGTTAGCCATTCTAATAGATAGTAGTGGTGTCTCATTTTCTTTTTAATCTGTATTCCCAAATGAGTAATGAGGTTAAACATCTTTTCTTGTGCTTATTTGCAACCTTATACCAACCTCCTTTCGTGAAATGTCCACTCAAATCTTTTTGCCATTTTTTGTTGTTTTAGCAGTTTATTTTCTGGGTTTCCTTTTTAAATTGGAATTTTTATTGAGTTGTTCAGAGTTCTGTATGTATTCAGAATACAGGTATGTGTTATGAGATTCGTGTCTTTGCCAATGTATTTTTTTCTAGTCTGTGGCTTGCCTTTTCCATTTTTTACTGCTATCTTTCAAAAAGCAGAAGTTTTAAATACTATTGAAAATTGAATATACCAGTTGATACAATTTTATTAATTTATCCATATTTTAATCAGCTGTGTCTTTTTTTTTTACAAATTGTGTTGTATCCCAATTGACTTACTCTTGAAAACTCAAATTTGGCTGTCTCCATTCCTCGCTTGCCTCAGCAATGCCCCTTTCTGTCCCTTTTTGTAGCTTATAAAATCTCTTGTGCCTAGTAAGTGCTTTGATCACCTGAGATAAAATTAAGCAGAGATTCTTCAGATGAGCTCACTGCTGGTGCTCAGATATTTCCAAAGGCTTGACCATACACAGTATGAACGTGACTGGCAGAGCTCTCCTGTCTTGAAACCAAAGCTGACTCGCATCCATCATTCCTGATGCACGCACACTACACACACACACCTGCATGGCCCTCATTCCCTCTCCCCTTTGCCCTGCACCCCTCCTCCTCCTCCTTGGTTCTCCCCCTCCCTGCCTCTCCCCCCCTCCTCCTCATGTCTCTCTCTCTCCCTCTCTCCCTCCTCTCCTCTTCCAGCTGCCCCTCTCTCCTCACCAGCAGCATTCTCCTCCCTCACCACCCCTCCCCCATCGTCCGGTCAGCCCAAAGCTGTTCAGGGGAGTTTGGAATGCAGACCGTCCAGTGCTTTTCCTGGAATTTGCCTCCCTCTCACGTCCCCCTCCCCTGAGTTTTCCAACCCTTCTCTGATACCCAGTTATTGCCCAAGTCCTATAATTCTCGGAAATTTACCCAACCCTGCCGCCTTTTTTGTGAATTTGCCTCCGGACACACCTATCTCCTAGGCTGCTGGTTAGGGTACATGATCACAGACAAGTAATCAGCCTCTCAGAACTTTGGTTTCCTCATCTTTAAAGCATCCACAAAAAACTGATTACAGGGTTGACATAAAGATTTTAAAAGATAGTATTTTTTTAAAGGGCATGATACCCATTCTGGGCTCATTGTATGATACGTCCTCTCTCCGCCCGCATTCGGGAGTTCAGTCTCGTCAGGGTCCATGCCATTATGCAGTAGCACCCCTCACCTCTTCTTGTTGAGAAATCTCCCAGCTGGCCCCTGTACACTCTGGATCAGCTTCTCTTACTTGTCAAAGCGCAGTGTTTACAGATACAGTCTCCTGGAGCTCAACCCCAGTCATGTGCCATCGATTTCAGCTTAACCTGCTTTCAGTATCCAGAACCCCTACCGCATGGTCCCATTTTAATCTTATCTATCCCTTGTCCCTCATCCACTCCACACATCAAGAAGAGTGACCTATTGTCCTTACAGTTCAAAAAAACATGTAATGTACTCTCACCCCTGGACTCTCTCCCTCCATCCAGAACACTCTTCTGCCCTCACATCCCATGTACCTATAAAACAAATTTCCCTGTTCTTAAAGACCCACTTTCCTGTCATTTCTTCC
Organism: Manis pentadactyla; assembly: GCF_030020395.1. NCBI lineage: Eukaryota > Metazoa > Chordata > Mammalia > Pholidota > Manidae > Manis > Manis pentadactyla. The sequence continues at coordinate 116,751,167 of NC_080025.1, forward strand.
CAAAGCCTTTCTCATTACCCCACTAATATCTCTGACTTGTCACAACATTTGTACCTCTCTTCTATTATTGCTCTCTATTACAGTTATTATATCTTATGGTTCTATGTGACAGTTAATTACATAATACTCTTAACCCTGTTAAATCAGCCTTGGACCCTATGTAGTAATTTGGACAATACCCTCCTTGTGCACTATCAAGGGTCAGTCGATACTTGAACTGATTTAAATTTTAATGCACATTCTGGAATTTGAATGTTAACACAATGAAGTTGTCAAAAGTGACTCATAAGATTTTTAGGCTTTGAAAACTGATTTTGAAAGGCTACAAAAGATTGCAAAGTTATCTAGATCCCACCTGGATGGAGTTTGTTTTCTCTTTGGATCAAGGCAGTCAGTGGCCTTAAAGGACTCTTGCATTTGGGCAAAGGGAAACAGCCATTCATGGAGATTTGTATCAGCAACTAATAATATATGCCTCATTTCTTTCTTTCAGTCAGTCACAGTATTCAAAGATATGCTTTATTCATTGCTTTGTTTATTGCTCAATATTATGAGCTTCACTTGCTTCTCAATGTCATGTTTTCCCACTCTGCTTATCTGGTCCATATTTTCCTTTCACCTCAAGCTTCTTTTTTCTCAGGGCCTCATTTCTCCCCAGTGTTGCTCCATAGTCTGTGAGTGGCCTGGAAGTGTTGCTAAGCACGAACTGGCTTCCTGGGTCTTCTGCCCAGGCAGGACATGCACTTGCTGACTTAACTTTCTTTGTGTCATCCTCCCCTTGGCCCATGTCCAAAGGGAGATAATATGTATGACCTGATCTATTCTGAGCAGAGTGCTTTAAATCAAGAAACTGCATATTTAAGTGCAGTTTAGTAGCCCAAGCAAGACCCAAGAGTCAAGAACTCTTAAATGTTTATCCCAGTGTGAATTCAAGTTTATTGGGGAATTCTTAGCAAATCACTTAACCTCACTGTGTCCCTATGATCTTCCTATAAAGTACTGATACAGCTGTTTTATATTAATCTTGTACTTTAACATTTTTAAATTATAGTTATTTTATTGAAATTAGTTTTCAATAGAGAGCCTTATTGCCTAGCAGTTTTATTACTTCTGATTTACTTAAACTTTTAACATTAACATTTAGATGTGCTTATATTTTTTTTCTTGTTTTTATTATGTTTTTGGTTACATTTCTTAGAGTATATTTACATTCATTTGGAAATCTGACAAATTTAAATATTGGAAAGCTCCTTCTTCATCTTTTACTAATAATATAGAGTCATAGTGAAGCTATTGGAAAAAACAAGGATTAGAAACATGTTAACGCTTTGACCCTGTAAGAGAGAACTTGGAAATCGTACTCAACTAAGTACAGATGAAATCTTAACCATCATGTGGACTTCAGATGTTCTTTTTAAAAACTTTACATTTACTTGTAATCTAAACTTTATCCAATTCTGGCTAAACCAAGACATAAGAATGTATAGTTTACTAAATGCCTTTAAGGAAACTTGTGCCCAAAACAACAGTAGTGTTGAATATACCAAGCCAAGTTTAGTCATCAGGATCTACTGATCACCTTTCGTATTTGTGCAGTCCCACTTCTCACCTGGGTTCTCCCTCCCTTGTTTGACTAGTGGTCCTTCGGCGTGCTCCTCTGGGAGCTGATGACGAGGGGAGCGCCACCTTACCCTGATGTCAACACCTTTGATATAACAGTTTACTTATTGCAAGGCAGAAGGCTCTTACAACCTGAATACTGCCCAGATCCCTTGTAAGTAGGAACTCCAACGGTCTTACATAGCTCTCATACTCTTTACTTTTACCAAAACACTTGCCTTCAAGGGGTCTCTCATGGAATTTCTTCCTTTCTGGAACAGGTATGAAGTTATGCTAAAATGCTGGCACCCTAAAGCTGAACTGCGCCCATCCTTTTCTGAACTGGTGTCCAGGATATCAGCAATATTCTCTACTTTCATCGGGGAGCACTATGTCCATGTGAACGCTACTTATGTGAATGTCAAATGCATTGCTCCATATCCTTCTCTGTTGTCATCACAAGATAACATTGGTGGTGAAGGGGACACATGATGGATGGATACCCCCCCAGCCCTCTTCTGTGAAACATCATAGAACTCTCCAAACAAGTCCACACTTTGTCCAGTATTTTTTTTACTGCCTGGCCATTGAAAGGTCACCAGATACTTTTTGCTTTTGCCAAAATTGCACTATTATAAGACCTTATATTGTTACTTTAAGTGACTGGATTCAGAGGAATTTCTCATCTGACAAAGCAACAGAGCCAGAAGCTTGGTCCCACAGGCCAGCGACCAAGTGGCAGCCATCCAGCAGTGGGGACGTTCCTGTCGCAATCATGCCAAAACCTGAACTCCAGGTTGATATTTAAAAAAATCAAGATCCCACCTGATTTCATATGGGGAACTGAGGCAATGAATTTTGAGGGCTTCTTGATCACAGAAGATTCAGGAGTGGCAGTGTCCAAGACAGACATGACAGCTGTGGGACCAGGCAGGCCACTAATTTAGAATTAAAATGTTTCAAAGAACTTTAATGTGTTGTATGGTCACTAACATTTTTCATTGCTGATGTTGTCCTTTTAGGCAGACATTCCCTTATAGTTTTTGCATATGCATTCCTTTTTTTGGAGAAATATCCATAGGCAATGCAGTCAGCATTTCAAAACAGCAGAACATAAAATATGTTTATAAATTTATAGGGATATTTACATATTGTACATAGATGAAATTAAGGTTTTCATAAAATAGTTTAGTCATAATGAAATATTTGGTTGTCATTTAAAAGTCAGCTGTTTGAGAATAATAGTGTTCTATGAATGTGGACATTTAGATGTTTTGTCTATTTTTTTTAAATGATGACTGAAAATAAAACAATTACTAGTGATGAGTGTTTTTAAAGATAACTAAGCATGTTTTTAAAGCAGAATACATCTGACTAAAAGACTCATTGGTTCCAATCGTGGCTCCTATGTAAAGCAAAGAAAAGATTTGATGGGCTGGAAATATTAGCCTCTTTCTCAGGTGGTATCATCCCACCCCACAAGCAATTGGAGACAGTGACTTTGGGAGATTGCAGTTTTTCACTAAAACATGTTTCGTGTTAAGCAAAACATATTTAAAGAGGGGGAAGGAAAAAAGGCAGTTCAAAGTCCTGGCCATTTCACCTGGCTGAGCAGTCACTCTGGGTAGGGCTTTTGTGACGTTCTGTTCTGTGGGATTTTGTGCTTACTACTGTATAGTGCATGTGGCACAGGATGCTCTAACTGGTTCTGTCTGTGTAAACATTTAAAGTGTTTTATTTTTATAAAAATGTTTATTTTTAATGATATAAGAAAACTTTTGTTAGGCCACAAAATACTGCACTGTGAACATTTTCAGAAAAGTTATGTCAGGCTTGGATTAATAACAGCGTGGTTTTAAATTACTGTAAATAGTGATAACGAACTGTACCGATTGCCAGTACACCCCACCCTCATTACATCAGCAGGACTTGAAGCCAAGGGTTAACACAGCAAGCTATAAAGAGGGTGTGTTACACTGAAACCCAATAGTGGAGTTGGGCTGGTGTTGCAAGAGAGTGATTACAACTAAAAGCTCTTTGACAGTGGTGGAATTTACCAGAAGACACAAGGAACTGCAGAGATATTCCAATTCAAATATTACTGTTTCAGAAGTATAAAGAGTAATAGTTATGCACAGAATGCTGCAAATGGTAGACAACAAAAATAATCTCTGCAGAAAGGAATAACGATCTCTACTGATGTAAAGAGAATGAATGCATCAAGAACAGAAAGAGCTTATGGAAGCAACCCATCGATAAGTCTGCACACCTGTACATGTGCTTGAGAAAGTTGCAATGTGAAAATCATGTTTGCTATTTATAAATATGTCCTTAGGTTAATGTGTCTGGACAGATTGTGGGAGTTAGTGATTCTTATAAGAATTAGATACTTGTCACTGCCTATACCTGCAGTTGAGCTGAATGGTACTTTGTATGTTAATAGTTGTTGTTCTGATAAATCATACAATTAAAATAAAGTGATGTATCATCTTGTTATCAGAGCTTGTTATTACTAGTCATGCTTGATTACCACTCATTTACATAATAACAGAGGAAACCTAAGATTGATTTCACCTGGCTGCATCAAAATCATCCATTCATGAGAGTCTTCACCAAGTTAAAGCCTGGGCAGCTAAAAGAATTTGCATCCTTGAATCTCAGGAAATCTTTCTTTCTAAAGGTGGTTTGCCCCAAGTTGCCAAATTACCTGCTCTTCTCCAGCAAGATGCATCCTTGGACCAGAAGATACAACAATGGAACTCGATCCACAGTGCCACAGTTGGTGCAGATAGCTAGCTGGGAGTTGGAAGAGAGAGACCTTAACCCCTGAAACCTACTCTTTCCATCTTCACAGGTTCCCACCATTCAGGAACCCCCAGTCAGTACAGTAACTACCTTCAGGTTATCTCCATGAATATTTCTTGTATTGGTATGGGAATTCAAAGGTGATACTTTATTCATGCAAGAATTATGTAGCACTTTGGAGCAATTTGATTTTTTTTAAAAAGGCCCACATTTAAACTGGCACCTACAAAATATAGTGGGGGTCAATTGAGAGAGAATGCAATTTGTGTGCACAGCCAAATTCCCTTCCAGATGCATTTCTCCTCATCCTCATCAACATTTATTATCTTTTTGATAACAGCCACTCTAACAGTTGTGAGGTGATATCTCACTGTGGTTTCAATTTGCATTTCCCTGATGATTAGTGATGTTGAGTATCTTCTCATGTACCTGTTGGCCATCTGTATGTTTGGAAAAGAATGTCTATCAGATCCTCTGCCCATTTTTTAATCAGATTGGGTTTTTGCTGTTGAGTTGTATGAGTTCTTTATATATTTTGGATATTATTTCCTTATCAGATACGTGGTTTATAAGTATTTTCTTCCATTCAGTACATTGCCTTGTCATTTTGTTTCCTTTGCTGTGCAGTAGCTTTTTAGTTTGATGTAGTTTCACTTATTTCTACTGTGTTGCCTTTGCTTTTTGTGTCAGACTCAAAAAAATCATCAAGGCCTCCCTCAAAGAGCATACTACCTCTGTTTTCTTCTGGGAATTTGATGGTTTCAGGTCTTATGTTCAAGTCTTTGAGTTAATTTTTGTATATGGTGTAAGACAGCAGTCCAATTTCACTCTTGCATGTAGCTGTCCAGTTTTCTCATCACCATTTATTGAAAAGACTGTCCTTTCCTCAACTTATATTCTTGGCTCCTTTGTCATAAATTAATTGGCCATATATGTATGGACTTATTTCTGGGCTCTGTATTCTGTTCCATTGATTGATGTATCTATTTTTAATTGCATTATCTACCATACTGTTTTGATTACTCTAACTTTGTAATATGGTTTGAAACCAGGCAGGGCATGACAGTTTAAACATACCAAAGTGAAGCCTCCAAGGAAATAGTTGAGGCTCTGACTTACCTTGGGCAAGATACTGAACCTTTCTCAACCTAAGTGTCTTCATCTGTCAAATAGGTAAATCCTACTCACTTCACAAAGCTGTTTGAGGACTAAAATATAGTGTGTAAAGGCACCTGGTACATCATAGTTGATCAGTAATTGCAATATTATTGTTATCCTAAGTCTTGGACAGTAAAAATGTAAATGTATCCTGTGTTTGGTTGAAAGGGAAATTCAGCCTGAAAAGGACCTTACAGACATTTAAATCCAAATACTTACCCATCCTTCACCTCATGCCTGCTTTATACAGTAGAAACAGAGCTGTGATTTCACCTCATCCTTCAGTATTGATATGGCAGTGTGGGCAGGGGATGAGAAGGGTGGCAAGATCTTGCCTACTTTCCTTAGTGTAGGACACCTAAAGAATACCTCCATCCCTTCTTTCTACAAACTCCCTATTATTCCTTTAATCACCACTCCAATGACTAGTTTCCTTTTTTCTTGTTTAGCCTTAAGACCTAGAATACACAACAGACTTGGAAAAAAACAATCCATCTAAATTACAGGAAAGTTTCAGGAGAGCACAGTGACACAGTCATAATCCTTAATATTCACATGTAGAGTTTATTACTATTCATTGTTTTGCTCAAATAAATGGTTAAGGATTATTCAGAATCAGGAAAAAGACTACATACAGTACTACTTTAGTTATATGGTATGTGTTTGGAAAATAAGGAATACTTCATTAATATTGCAATCCATCTAGATGGCTAGACACACAGGTAACTATACAGATACACACAATTCACTCTTGTGACCCTTTAGACAATTTCAAGAGATTAGGTATGCAGACATTGTACCCCAAAGGAAGAAATGCTTATTGCTTTTAATTCCATAAAACATTTTTCCTTTTCATAGTTGACATTCTTCTTCAAGACTATCTTAATTCCCTATCTATCAAAAATTGGAAATAACTTCAGTCATAAACCAGTGAAATATTTTAGTTGGTGAATTGAAGGTAATAAAACAGAGGCTTGCCCAACTGTCCTTTGTTGTAAATTACAACAGAGGTCTAGATTACATCAGCCAAAGGTATTGATCACAACGCTGAGAGGTTTATAACTACTATTGACTTATCATGTGACCCTGGAGCAGAAATCTAGGAAAATTGCAAAAGCATATCTATGGTAATGAAAAGCCCATTATTAATAGGACATACTATTCTGGCATCTAACTACTATGTTGGCTTCAAGGCAAATATTTAACAAATGCTGGTAACAGAAAGAATTGTCTTCTCCCTTTTCTCCATTGCATACTTCTAAGCTATTCTGATCATGTGTTTTCCTTCTTATCAATAAAAAATGGCTAAAGAAAACTGATATGAATTCATTAGTCCCATATAAAAATAGCATCCAAATATCCAAATAGTTCCTAATCCTTTATTTTTTTTAATGAAGAGCTAACTTCCCATTTAGATCAATTTAGAATAGGGCCCAGGTACTATTATCCTAGACAGTTAAACCCTACCTGGTTAAGCATTTGGAAAACTAGTCAGCATTAAAGAAGCATGAGAATAGCCATATAAGGATGTTTAAACAAAAAATTTTAATGTAAGTGAACTAGTACTAAAGTACCATTATTTTGAAGCTCTGGATCCAGATTATAATGATAGTTAATTTTTGTCCTTTTCATGAAAAGCAGACCTTTGCCTTTTTGCATTCACTTTTTCACTGTCACATGCATACATTCTTTTCACCACATGAGTTCCAGGCTGGCAAAAACATCCACTAAATCCTTGGACCTCTGGGCTGGAACGACAAAAATGCATAAAATCTTACCAGGCCAAAAGAGATCAACTTTAAAAATCTTTGGCATCCAAACATTTCAGAACTGTTTTTCACTGACTACCCAAACCATTTGTGTTCCCCATGACGGTTCATGGGATCTGTTATACCAGTTCCTACTTTTATTGGGCAGCCTGCATTTTATAAGCACCATATTTCTTTGCCTTTCTTGGTTGTTTATAATTTTCAAAGTTGTTTTATGAGTTTTCTTTCTGTCTCTTACTGAACGTGTAGGAAAGACATAATGGACAGACCACTGCCAGCAAAAGCCATCACTTTGACATGCCACTGTGTTCCAGTGACATCTGCTCTTTCCATTACAGTCAAGCTGGGCCTTTCCTTCTGTATAACTGTGACTAAAGCACGACCGTATTCATTGGTGACAACAATCCTTGTAAATAAGAAAGCTAATAAATTCAGAGCCTTTGTGAAATCCTGCCCCACACATCTGAAGTCAGTCATTTTATCTTCAGAGATTATTTCAGAAGTCCCAATAAAGAAAAGTTACAGAGAAACCCAAATATTCCATCAGGATACTTTGCAAAGATGTTTCTAATTTTTTGTTGGACTATGAGAATTAAACAGAGAATTAAAATTCGCTTCAGTGGTAGCCGAAAGGTCTATGAAACACATGGGTAAAGCAAGAAATCACTATCACAAAGACACTAAAAAAAAACAAGTTTCAGAAAGAAAACGTTCAGTGTTAAAGTTACATAAATATTTTCTCTGAAAATGGACTTAATTGATAAAAATAATAATGATAATAATAATGATCTCATCCCAAGGCATGTCATAGGAATTAATGACTGTCTGGAAGCTAATGGGCTAAGGTAATGCTCTCAGGAATTAGTCTTGCTTAATGAAATACTGTTAGTTTAGTAAATGAATGCTTAAAGTGACAGAAAGTAAAGGATCAGGGCTGCCACCAATGAGCTTGGTGGATTTGTAGAGGGGGGAAATAAAGCTAATGCAAAAATGTGTCCCATGCTATTCTTACTAATTGTTTTACTTATTTGTGATTCAGGAAGAAATACATAACCTTTACAATCTTTCCTGTCATACATCTATCCCAATTTTTATCTGAGGATATGTTTGATTAAGGATTGCTTTATTGACAGAGAATTAACATGTTCTTAAAAATACAACTCCCTGTAGGGCAGACATATCAAATTTTAAATTATGATTACTTTGAATCATTTTATTTTTAATAGTCTGATGTGAAGAAAATGTGGTTCTTCTATGTGAGCTTTAGAATATTGTCTCCAAATTATACTCGGCTTAGAAGCCATCACTCAATCTTATTCCAAGGTTATTCTAACAACTGACATCCTGATTCTGCCCTCTGCATATTGGGTCTTCTTATAATCTAAAACCAGCTATAAAATTATATATCTGGTTACATCATTTTGCAGCTTGAAAAGTTATGTCCATTCTTAGATGTTCCCTGCATCAGTTCTTCATGTTGTTAGGTGTTGCTTTATTTTTATTATATATCTTCATGGAAAAACTTTTTAATTATTCAAAAAGATATAATGTGGAAAGGAAATATCCTCTGACCACTCTTCCACACCCTCTCTGCTCACTCTCAAAGAATGACCCATGTTAACACTTCCTTGTATATTCTCCCGGAAATTTCCACCCTACATCAGTTCTAAACTAAACCAGACACTTCCAGGACATCTCTCAAAAGGTTCATTTGTTGACCAAATTACTATGCCACATAATCTCCGCAGTCAAGAGACTGTCTCTCTACCTCTGTGACTTTGAACTTCCACCAAAAATACCCCCTGTATAAGCAGGACTGTATAAGCAGGACTAAATCAAGCTATTTGGGCTACCATCCCCCCAACCTGGCTTATCATTTGGTGTCACTTCAAACTGATAATCTTTAATATTTTCTCAACTTTTATTTAAAGAAAGATGAAATTGAAATGATTTTCTCTTAATACAAAAAATCTAGAGCAGATTTTCTTATTCCTATTTAACAAACCAGAATCAAAATACTAAAAAAAAAAAAAAAAAATCAGCAAAATATTGCACTTTCCTAAAATTCTACTTCTCTTTTGTAATATTCCAAACCAAACGGCTTAAATATTATAAAGAATTTTCAATTTAGGTAATAAAAATAAATCACCCATTTGCATGATAAGCAGCATTCTGTGAGGGACTATTTCAGAATTTCAGCTGACTGATGACTTTTAGCTGACTGGGATGGTGCTGCTATGTGTGGCAAACATATACCACAGAGATGGGCTGTTTACTTAGCAAGCTATTTTGCTTCACTCCAACTGTCCTTTGGCAGGAGCACACCCAACCTAATTTTGTCCATTACATAAGGAACCACATGTGGAAACCTGAATCACCTGACCTCATATTACCGACTGAATCCAGTCATAATTCAGTTCCCAGTGACCTGGCGGGCATGCTCCTTAGTCTCCTTCTGAAGAGAAGCACTGTAGCATAGACGCTGGGTGGACACCTTTGGAATCAGACACTCTAGGCTTGAATTATTCCCACCACTTACCAGTAATGTGATTTTGGACTAGCTGCTAAACCTTCCTCAGCCTGGTTTCCACATCTATAAAATGGAAACACAAATAGTGACTTCCTAATAAGACCATGCAAGTATTGAATGAAACGATGCATGCAAAACTCTCAGTAAGTGGCAGTCATTATTTCTGGAGACTTTGATTTTTACCATTATTATTATTGTTGTTGTTGTTATTTATTTATAACTTGTCTTGCTCCACAAAAAGATTCAATGTGGGAGACGCTAGAATAAAATTACCACCAAACAAGTACAGTTTGGCACAATCAAGAAATATGTGAAGGTAAAAGTCATGGAACCAGAGATTGGTATTCTTCACCCTGTTTATTAGTACCAGCCTAATATTAGGAATGGAATCCTAATCCAGTCTGACTTTACTACCTATGTGACCCTCAATGTCACTTCATCTTTTTAAGTTGTACTTCTCTTGTCAATAAGGAATGAAGATCATTATGCCTCACAATGCTGGTTTTAAATATCAAATGATATAATAAGACTTCATAAATAATATAATCATGCCAGATATTTTTTTTTTAAAGAAGAGTACTTAGCTTTATTGACATCAAACAGAACTTTCCATCCTCCACACATTCTATACAACAATAGCATAACATAGTAAAAGCACGAGGCATATTAAAACATAGCCAGTTCTAAGCAGTCTGGGTATTTCCTGCCCACAGATTCACATTAACATACACGGTACATCAATATCAATCTCTGTATTATACACCAGGCTACAGGGCATGTATATATACAGGGCAAAGTATTATTATGGTCATTAGAGTCATCAAAAAATATTGTTTATTTCAAAAGTCTCCTTAGAACTCATCTGACTAAGAAAATTCCCTCTAACTAACCCCAGCACTTCATTTGCTCCAACATTATTGTTGGAGTTGTTTACAGAAATCTGTACTTGGAACCAGTGAGCTCAGGACTAGAGAAGGCCTGACGTCTGACCTGGGGCCTCCACGCAGGGGCTCTGGGTGCTCATTGTCAGCTGACCCTTAACCAACTCCACGTCCTCTTTGGAGTTCAAAGTTTGGGGGTAAAATTACTACCCCTTCTCAAAGATAAACAAAAATGCAGGTCTGAAGTGGTGTCCTGAGCTAACATGAGACAAGCTGAGTTTGAATCTCATCAGGGCAGTGTTTTTCCAACATAATAAATTGCTCTTTGTTCAAATCAGAAACTGAATGCACTTATTTTCCAAAATCGGCCCTGCCAGGTTTCCTTGATTTAATTGTATCTTTTTTGTCTGCTAACAATGGAAAGCAGAAGAAAATAGTCTTACTAAGGAAATGAAATATTACCAAGAAAAACAGGCATTCTCACACTATATGAGGTGGGCTTTTTTTTCTTCCACTTTCAATTTTTTATTAAAAAAAAAAAAAAAGGTCTCTACCCTTTGAAACAACAGCGTTTATTGCAGTTACTGTTGGGTCATATCTACACAGCCCAAAAGAAAATGTTGGAAAGAAATTAACTAGTTCATAAGGGTATGGGCAACATTATTTTTAAAAGGAAATGATTCTTCATAAATAGAAAGAATGACAAGCTTTAGCAAAAAAAAAACCCTGAGAGTTGAAGCAATTGTTTAAATAATTCAAATTTTAAAATGTGTAATTAAAGCATCTATGGAGTTGAGGTAGTCATTTAAAGGAAACACAAGTTAACCCAATCATTACTGTAATTCTTCAGTTCATTTAGCTAAAACAGCCCTTGCTTCAAGAGCAGAAAAGAACTCGGAGTCCCGGTTGACTGGTAGGAAGGTCTTCTAATGAAAGAATAAAGAATAAGGGTTTGTAGCAAGAAACAGCTAGGTGCCCATCCCAGCTCTGCCATCTACTCAACATTTGCCAGTGGACAATTTTGAATTTTCATTTATTCAATTTTAAAATGTTATTGAGAGTCTTCAACATGATAGGCACTGTTGGAAGGAAGGAAGATACAGGAATATACCAAAGTGGTATATTACTCCACTTACTCCAAAGTGGGGGGAAAAATGATATAATAATGCCAGATAGGTAGGTAGATAGGACAGACAGATAGATCGATCGATAATGGATGGTTATGTAGGTATATATTATAAGATAGACATAAGTTATTTTCAAGTTGTTGAAAGTGCTATGAAGTAGGATATAAATAGGATAAAGATTGAAATGGCTGTATGCCATAGGGTGATCAGGAGAGGCCTCTCTAAGAAAGCAAAACGTGAGCTGCGATCTGAAGATGGGAATAAGCCAGCAGTGGGAAGAGCTGGTGCACAGCCCTTGAGTCGGGGAGAACACCAAATGCGGAGGCTGCTTCTAGAGGCAGGGAAGGGTTTGCCGGTTGACAACGCAGGAAACGGATCAGAATGTCATTATTATGTTGAGCTGGGAAAGAGTGGTGAGAGGCAAAGTTGGAAATAGAAGCAAAAACCAGTTAGATTTGTTCTAATAGCAGTGGGAAACTGCTGAAGGGTGTTAAACAAGAGAGCACATGATTTTTTTTTTTAAAGCTCCATCTTGCTGCTGAGTGAAAATAGATGGTAGCAAAGCAAGGACGCTGCAGAATAGCTCCAGGCATGAGATCATGGCAGGCTTGAAGTAGAATGGAGGCAGTAGAGGCAGAGACAGCGAGCAGACTCAAGATGCATTTTGGAGATAAAGTGAATGGAACATATTGATGAATTGTATGTGAGTGAGGAGAGAAAATGAATATCAAAGATGAGTCCTAGACTTTTGGCTTAAGCAACTGCATGGATGGTGTCACCACTTGAGAAAGAAGCTGGGAGAACCAGCTGGGAGTAGAATCAAAAGTTCTATTTTGGATATTTCAGTTTACGATGCCTTTTAGACAGAGAAGTAGAAATGCCATCTAGATATTTGAATATGTAAGTCTTAAGCTTAGAGGAGCAAAACCCTTAACATTGGTGGTAGAAAGCTGTGGACCCAGGTGATATCATCTAGGGAGAAACTTAAAAAAAACAAGGGTGGATCTCCAGGGTACAAAATGACTAGAGGTCAGGAAGTTAAGACTAAGGAGTTCATCACAAAATGCAAAGTTATCATCTGAAAAGATTAAATAAAAATACACTTTGCTATTAGCTGGTAAAAGCTACTCAACAATTTTTAGTTAAACCCTCTCCCTGCTCACCACTCCTGCCATCCAAATATAGTTAACCTCTTGTTCTAAAAAAGAGAAGTGAGCCATTATATACCCTAAGGAATAAAAAATTAACAAAAGACACTTATTTTACCTGAAATTATCTAGATCCCAACTGAATATAATCATACACAAGCAAGTCATTACGCATCACAACTAATAATCCCCAATGACAAGTCTCCTCTATCCTTCTGAAGAATTCCATTTCATTCTAATTGTTTTCAAGCTTACATTACTAAATTAATATCAATTATATCCAAGCTTATGTGCCTTCGTTTTAAAATGGCAAAATGTGCATCCTGCCTTTACCTATTCATTTTGAACACTAACTCCTGCTTCTACTAAGATAGTGAACTTACGTGATCATTACCATACTTACAGAAAGTCCCTGGAAAAATTTTTTAAAGTAATGATCCAGAATTAATCTACAATATTGTTATCTGCATTATATTCCTAAAGCCCCAAAATAACTGTGAAATAAACAAGAGAAGAGTTTCCTTCTTTTATGCAAAAGAAGTTAGGAAACAGCTGGGGGCTGGAGTGGAAGCAGTGGCGAGTCGTCAGGGACCCAGGCTCCTATCCTCCTCTGCCATCCCCATGCATGGCTTCTAGCCTCAAGCCACCTTTGTGGTCCAGAGGGTTTCCTGAGTTTTAGGAAGGAGGAAAGGCTGAGAAAACATCCTTCAAGAATCTTCCTAAAAGGCCTGCAAAACTCTTCCACTGCTGTATTTGGCTAGAATGTAGTAGTCTCAGAGCTACACCTAGACGCCAGGGGTGACTAGGAAATGTAGTCCTTTATTTTTGGACCCAATATGCCTAGGGTTAAAAATCAACGTTCTATTAAGGAAGAAGGAAAGAATGGATGTTGATAGAAAACTGATAGATAGTCCCTTTCACAGTGTGTATGCAAGACTAATACCAACCAGTGTTTCTTATGGAATGAACTGTTTAAGAGATCTTCCTCTTTTAATAGTTAGTCCTAAAAAGTGAGCTATCCCTGACACAGCCATCCATCCTGGGTCTTCTGATCAAGTTTTATCCTATCTAATTTCAGTAAATTCAGCACTTATGGACCATTGGTGTTGCACGAGGCACTTGGTAGGCCATGTAGGAGACACAAAGATTTACAAATCTTCACATGACTTGCATTTGCATGAGAAAAGAAAAATAGGACAGAAATCCTAACTGTAATAGGCTATTGTAAAAGGCATATAAATGAATAAATTTTGTAGTTCAGCATATAAAGAGTTTTATTTTGCTAGAAAGGGGTTGAAGAAGGTTTTATGAAAGAAGATACATGTGACTTGGGCCCAGCTGCGTAGACAGGAAAATAATATTCAATCCAGAGTCATGTTAGCGAAGACGTCAGGGAAGTACAAGAGTGGTTAAGGGAGCAAGAGAGGTGGATTTGAATATACTATTTGGGAAAGTAATGTGTCTGTTGATAATGAACCTTGGTGTGCAATCAACTGTGAGCCTACCTTGCCTACAACATAATGATCTTTCTTATTTTCTCATGACTCTGGGATGTAGGTTTGGGAATTCAAGGATGGGCTTGGGTGATGGGATGATATAATCAGGATAAAAGAGAGGGAGTCACTTTTGGGGCACCTCCAGCCTCTCAGCTCTGGCCACACCACCCCAACTCCTGTCCTGGGAGTGAGCCCCTCCAGAACCCTCCTTGACCATGGATTTGATGGAATACAGAAGCTGCACTGACTTACATCTCTTGGAAGAACAGAGCACACAGTCAGGCACACAGCACTGCAAAAATGTTGTGAATGAAAAATTGTAGGGCACTCCTGGAGCTAGGGTGGATGCACCAGGAGCTAGAGGACTCAGATCATGTGGATGGCCTTTACTATCACCCAAAGGTGTTAGGAAATGGGAAATGACGAAAGGCTTTCAAAACAGAGGGGCAATAAAATCAGAACTATTATTTGGAATAATAACTCCAGCAGCATTGACTGGAAACGGAAATATTTTAAAAACGCACTTGGGAGACTATTTCAGTTTAGTCTAGTTGACCGAAGCTGGACCAAAGGAGGGTGACAATAGGTCAGCATTCCGTGATCACAGTGCCCTGGTGCTTTGTGACTGTGTTTGATGGCACAATCGTTTACAGCCTTCCACTTTCTTCTCTACCTTATCATTAGTGTTACTCTAAAATAATGAAGCCTGTTCCATCCATTAACTCTACTAACATTTGATCTCCCCATGGATCGAGGTTAAAAATTAATTACTCTTCCAACATATTGATTACATGACTATAAATATAAAAACAGAACTACAGAGCAACTACAGGGACCTTTGTTTAAATAGCGTGTTTGCTCTTTTTAAAGGAGGGAATTAACGTAGAAGGACCTTGGAATGGGAGGAACATACTAGAAAAGCAACCCTAGAATGCCATCTAGTGTTGGCAGTGTATTTAAATGCAGTGTATCTGAGAAAGGTCTTGTTTCATATGCTGTATGGGATTTCTTCTTTTAAAAACATATGACTAGTAAGAACCAAACTCTAAACTGCCTTTATTGTTTGCCATCGGATAGGGATCTGAATTTTAAGTAAAATATTCATTTTGTAACTGCAGTGGGAGGAAGGCTTCAGCCCAACCTCTGGGTACTGGTGAGGTAACAGAATCCAAGGGCATTGTTTTCCACTTTGCACCACTGCTCACACAACTCCCTCTTTTTATCATCCTCAGAAAGGTTGGCCCTAAGGTAGAGCTACCTTTAACTCTTTCTTTTCATCTCTTCACACATGGAGTGTCAGACTATCACCTAATTAAAAGTGAAGTCATAATAGTTCATGAATTAAAGCATAGATAGTATGGAAGAGGTTAGGAACTGGTGTTAAAATCTCCTGCTGTGGAAATTCATTGTTACTGGGGTAGCTCATATATCAGAGCACTGCCTTCTGCAGACATTAAAATTCACTTTGTTTCATGTCCCTAATACTGCCCGGCCCCTGGGAAGCACGAATCTGACATTATATTAGGCAATTCACACTGACCTAGTAACTCGAAGCAATCATCACTGGTAACTTAAAGTGACTACACTCCCAAAGAAATAGAGGCTAAGGTCACAGTTATAAATCTTGCCACAGGAAGGCCAAAGATTATAATCTTTATGCCAAGTGCTGCAGATTCCTTTCTGCTGAGCAGAGTCATATTTCAAAGTCTTTGCTAATCTGAAACCTATTGGCGGTTGTGACAATAGCAGATATGGCTTAAATTACATCAAACACACATTTTAAAGAACACCAGTAAGTCAGTGGAAAAAAGGCAATTATAATATCTGAGGTTGAGACTTTATAGTTCTAGCTTCACAGTATACTGAAACTCAAGGATCATAATTTTTATGAATTAAAAAACCTAACATAATTAAGTCATTTAAGGAGCTATATGATCCTGTATCAGTGCATATTTGTATAACATGCACACTGATTCTGTGTTCGCTATGATTATGTGTAAACAGGAGGTGCTCATTCAGCTGGAGCATTGTGCTAGTGAAACCCAAGTGAGAGGTTTGATTCCTAAACGGGAAAAGGCAACTTCCCTGCTGGATGCCTCAAGGCATCTTATGGATGTTTCCTCCAGACCAACGCGTTCTGGGAGAATGAATGTGTAAATTGGCCACTGCTTTAAAAAAAGCATTATTTTATTACAATTTTTTTAAATTAAGGTATCATTGATATACACCCTTATGAAGATTTCACATGAAAAACAATGTGGTTACTACATTCACCCTTATTATTGAGTCACCCCCCCTCCATACCCCATTGCAGTCACTGTCCATCAGTGTAGTAAGATGCTACATAGTCACTACTTGTCTTCTCTGTGCTACACTGTCTTCTCCATGATCGCCCCCCACCCATGTGTTCTGATCATAATACTCCTCAATCCCCTTCTCCCTCCCTCCCCACCCACCCTCCCCCACCCCTCCCCTTTGGTAACTGCTAGTCCCTTCTTGGAGTCTGTGAGTCTGCTGCTGTTACGTTCCTTCAGTGAAAGAAAAGCTTTTTTTAAATCTGTTTTTATTAGTCTTTTTATTGCATAAAAAATGTATGTTCCCTGTGTGTTAAATGTCAAAATGTAATTTTTAAAAAGCTAACGTTCTTGCTGGTTCTAACAATCCCTTCCTGTACTACCCTCTTCCGGTAGAGATTCCCTCACCTCCTCATTTTCATGCCTCTCATACTTAGAGAAAGATAAACCTTTAAGTCGATTTTAGGATTTTTAAGTACAAATGGGACATGCTAGGCAAATGGTCTACAACAGGATTTATTTTCATTGACAGAATATCACAGGTATTCCTCCTGTTCATGACTTTCATTGCCTCATATTCTGTAGAATGGGTATTTCAAAATTCATTCACTCATTCCGCTCTTCATAAGAATTAAGTCTGTTTTCAGGTTTTTTTGTGTTTTTTTTAGCATGACCAACAACACTTCAACAAATATTTTATACATATAATCTAATACACCAGCCTTCTATTCATCTAGGATATAGTCCTAAAGAGGCAGAAGAAATAATAAATAATTGATGCAGTCTCTAATAATCTTGTTAACATATCTGAAGTTGAAAGAGATTTCTCCTTTGACACAGTTAAGTCCAAGCATGTATCATAACAAAAAAAAGTAGCCACATTTGCTCCATGTCTTAAATTCTGGAGAAAAAAGTAAAATGAGAAAGAATGACTCTTTATGTTGATCTTATGATCTTCAGCTTACTCCCTGCCAAAATTACATTCTATGCAGTGATTTCATAAGATGTAGCAACATTAAGTTCTTATCTTTGCTCTGTAATGCTGTTATGAGTTAACTAAAAATGTACACAAAACATCCTTGGCCTCGAATGCTCCTGAAAAGAGCACTTCAAAAGAAATTTATTTCAACTTGCTTTTCTAAGAATAGAACTAACTTGAATGATAAGAAGATCACTAGAGTCGAAGCCAGAAGATATTAATTCATGGGTTCAAGGCCTGGCTCACTTTTTCATAGACAGCATTTATTGAGAGCTTACTATGTGCTAAACACTATATGAAATGCTTTACATAGATTAATAGATATAATCCTCATGAACAATAACTGGTTGAACTGTACTATTATTATCCCCAGTTTACAAATGAAGAAACTGGGGCACAGTGAGTTTAGAACTTGCCAAGATTAGATAGCTAATAAATAGTTGGGCCAGAAGTCAGACATAGGCAGGGCTCCTCCAAGAACCCACGCTTTTAATCAATGTTCTTTGAGTGGGTAACCTTGAGCCCTTTTCTTCCTAAGATTCAGATAGCTTATCTCAAACATGAGAATAATAAACCTATTCTACCTATTTCCCTAGGTCATTCTGAGGAGTAAGTGAGACCATTAATGTAAAAGTCTCAGTAAGTTATAAATCATAAGTTTCAGCTTCTTTTCTAGTTTTCAGAAATGAGCAAGATGAATCCTAGGTAAAATTCCAAAGTAGATATCCCTTTTCAAGAGAAAGGTGCAAATAGCCTGGCACTGACCTTACAACAATCACTATACTTTTGAAAGTCGGTATGATGTCCTCTTATAGAAAATATAAATGTAGCATGCGGAATACAAAGTAGACCTGGAAGTGGGGTTGCAGGCCTAACGCTGGTTTCAGCCCTGAACGACATAGTCTTTTATTCTTCAAATTTCCCATCTATAAAACCCTATTTTTCATGTTGTGAAAGTTACATACCTGCATGTGCTTTGTAAACAGCCAAACAACAAGCTGCTGTCTGTGTTACCGCCATGTCAGAGGGAAGTCATGCACAACCTAACCAGGAGAGGGAAGAGGAAAGGATGCCCCTCTGTTTTTCAGCCTCTGTTGGCTGGGGCCATTTCCTTGCCTTCAGTCCTGCCACTACAGGGAAATTGCCTATTCATTAATCCTTTCATTCAAGTACAATATAATTGTTGAGCATCTACCATGTGCCTAGCATTGTGCTAATCATGATAAACACTGGGGATACAATAGTAATAAAAATAAAGCCCCTGTCTTTATGGAAACTTACAGTCTAGAGGGGGGACATAAACAATAAACAAACAAAAAATAAGCCAAATGACAATGGCATGGAATCAGTGGTAGAAGGAAGTCAACAGTGATGGTGAGATGATGGCCTGGAAGAGACTCACTTTGAACGGGGCAATCGGTAATGATGAGATGCTGGAGATGGAGAAGGACAAACAGATTAAAGGTCACTTTTAAAGGCAGAACCAACAGAACTTGATGAATCCGATGTGAGGAACAGAGACAGAGAAAATTAGAAGATGACTCCTACGCTTCCAGCAACAACTGGAAGGACTGTCCCCTTTCCTTGCTCTTATGTGGGAAGTTGGAAGATGGATGGTGGAAGTCAAGAGTACCATTTGGGATATGTTAATTTTGAAATGCCTGTAAACCACTCAAATGTCAAGTTGTAAGTATGAACCCAGATCACAAAAGAAAATTCTAGATTGGAGAGAAAAAAATCGGAATTTCATGAGCTTATAGACAGAACTTAAAACCATAGGAATCACATTAAGCTGCTATGTGTTACTTTTCCCTTGGTTACCTACATTTTAATTAATAGCAGAGGTCTGACAAACTTTCAAGAATGGGTGTTTTAAAAAGCCCTATTAGTGAAATTTCAGAAATACTATTAGTCTCAGGAAAAAAATATTTCTGGCCAGATATTGGGAGGGAATTCTTAGGCTCCAGAAAATCATGCTAATGGGGTGATTTGTTACTCTGGTGGGGATATGGCATAACGGAAGGAGTAGGATTGGGGCAAAGACAGATCTGGGCCTGAATTCCATCTCTGTCCCTCCTAGTTATGTGGATTTAAGAAAGTTTTTCTTACCTTTCTCACATTCCATTTATTTACCTGTACAATGAAAATTAGAATACCTACCTTGTAGGTTGTTGTAGAATGTTAAATAATACATGCAAAAATGCCTGACCCAGAATAGTGCTCATAAATAGTAGCATTGTTTAATGTCTTTTCTTCCCTGCACCATAAAATGTCTTGAAAGACACAACCTCTATTTCCACACCTCATTCCCTCCTCAATTCGCTCCAGCTGAGTTTCCCATCCCTCCATTCCACTGGCTATCTTCTTGTCAAAGTCACCAGTGGCATTAAATTGGTCCTCAATTTTATGTCACTTCTATGCAATATTTGGCCCAGGTGATCACTCCTCCCTCATCGATTAGCTTTCTTCTCTTGGCTTCAGTGACACCACACCATTCTGGCTTCTACCTGTAAGTCCAGGGAGAGGAAATCCCAGGGCAAAATACCTCTTAAAACCGAAGTCAGTCAAAGGGAGAAATAAAGTTTAAAACCCTTTTATTGCTTACAAACTGCAGTCCAGAGCCATCTCTCTCCTCTGCTCCTGAAGAAGCAAGCCAGCCAGCAAGCAGCCCCTTCTCTTTAACCTCTCAGGTTCAGACACGCCCTCGGTTGCCCAGGTAATTACCCACTGATACAGAGATGAACAAACAACTCAGATCCACCCCTGAGGAATGATGCAAAAGCCCTAAAGCCATACTTCTCTCCACCCTTGAGAGTCTGTTGATATGCAGATGTACTAAAGCCAGGCGAGACATTCTGGAAATATCACAATTTTACCCACACCGCCTATGTCACAGAAGGCTCCTTCTCAGTCTTCCTTGCTGGGTCCTTTCCCCCCTCCGACTCAAGTATCTCAGGTGCAGTCCTAGAACCCTGTTTCTTTTGTGGCCTCCCTCCCTCCCAAGTAATACTGTCCAGTCCTATTGTTTTAAATTCATGTATAGACCCCCAAATATTTATTTTCCCCTGAATTCCAGATGCATATGTTCAGCTGCCAATCGACATCTCCATATAATAAGGTTAATTGATAAAAAAATAGATCTCTTGACTTTCCTGGCTTCTCACATCTTCCCCCATCTTAGTAAATTGCATCATGCACTCAGTGATACTCTACCAAAACCCTGCCCTCCAGCACGTGCTCTTAACTCTATTTCCAAAACGTACCCACAGTCTGCTTCATCTGTGCCACCAAACCCCCAAGACCAGGCCACCATCATTTCTTACCTGGACCACTTCTCAAACGGTCTCCAAGTTTCCACTACAATCCCTTCTTCCACAGCAACCAGAGTGAACTTCCGAAAACAAAAACCAGGTCACGTCACTTTCACACTTAAAATCTTTCAGTGGCTTCCCATTGCACTGAGAATGAAATCCAAAGTTTACCATGGTTCCTTAAGGTCTACATGACTTGGCCTCATCTCCCTCTCCAGCCCATCTCATCCTGCTTACCCCTTCTAGCACCCTACCCTCTGGCCGCACCAGCCTTTCTTCTTGCTTCAATGCTTGTTTCGCCCTCAAGGTCTTGCCCTCCTCGTTCCCTCTGCCTAGACCTCTGCCCCAGATCTTTCCACGGCTGCCCCTTCTCCTCATCCTCGGCAAGGCCTTCCCTTTTTGTTCATGAAGCCGAAGAATGAACTCCACAAACACTCAAGGTAGGAGAGCCAGGTACAGGCTTTTATTTAGAAATCAAGTGGGAGGAAAGAGCTCCTGGCACAGGCCAGGAGGGGACAAGAGAGCCTGTAGTGGTGCATTGTCTAGGGGGTTTTATAGGCCATTGAGGATTTTTCGAGAACATGAAAAAAACCTGGGGTGTGGATTTGCATCACCTGCCCTGTCCTCAAGGTGGGCTGGGTCACAGTCTGATTGCTAGGGTTGACAGTGGAGTCACGGGTTATGCTGATACCCTTGCAGAACACTCAAACATTCCAGGCCAAGTTGCTCCTGGCCTTTTGACCTTTAACTGATCTCACTGAAGATGTCTGTATCTTTACCCTAGAGAATTAGTGTGACCTTGACTTTGCATAATGCTTAACAGAGTTTCAATGGGGACTTCTTTGCCCATTGTTACATTGCTCTGACTGCAAATATTCCGCCCTGCTTTTCCCCCAGAGGCCCTCACCCTACTCTGACTCCAACCACAGTCCCTGTCTCATGATCACCCAGTCTGAAATAGCACCAGCCCCTCACTCATGCTCTATCACGTGACCCTGCTTTCTTTTCTTTTCATTATTTATAATTATTTGAAATTATCTTGTTTATCTTTGTGTTTATTTCTGTACTTTCTTTCTTCCCTCCACTAGATTATAGGCTCCAGGAAAGCAAGGATTGATCTCTCTTATTCATCCCTGTGTCCTTAGAACTTAGACAGAGCCTGACACACAATAGACACCTGAAAATGTGTGTTGAATGAGTGAATGACTGAGTGGCTGCTCTGCCTGTACGCCAAGCTGAGACTCAGATGCTGTGGAATCCAGTCCTCTACTTGGTTCAGTTTTTGCCACCTGCTTTACCTAAATGTTTTTTCTTCTCTTTCTCTGTTTCCCTCTACATTTTAAATGTCAGTGTTTTTCAACTAGTTATTAAATTCTCTCTCTTCAACATCTCCTATTTCTATCTTGTCCTCTCCTGCTCATGTCTGTCCTTACCTCACACTATCATCTTTTACCATAACATTAAACAGTCTCTTAATTAGTCTATCTCCCTCCAGTTTCACCATTCTTAAACCCAATATCCAGTTTTTCTAACACACAGATTTCAGTTAACAGCCTTTAAAGTTTCTACCTATCCCACAGACCCCTAAGTGAGGTGGGGAGAGGTCCTCTGTGGTTGGGCCCCTGCCTTCTGTGAGCATCACAGTTCCCAGCCTCCCCAGATTCCCCTACACTCCAGCCATCCTGCTTTTCACCCCTTGCTCTGGTACAGAGTTGTTCTTTCTGCTGCCAACCCCTCCCATCTGTATGTTAAATTTACCCTCATCCTTCAGTACCCAACTCGAGGATCTCCTCTTCTGCAAAATCTCCTCCAATCTGCCGAATCCACATTGGTCCTTTTTCTCCTATGGAGCCTCGTTAACAAGTACATACTTTTGTGATTTTACTTCTCAAGTTATACAACAATCATTTATTAGCTTGATACCGTATTTTGAGCTCCTTAATGACAGAAATTATGTATTATCTTTGCATCTCTAGCACTCTGCACAAAATCACACAACTATTTATGTCCACAATACCTCTCCCTTCCAATTGTTACTTTGAAAATGACTGGTTAACAAAATCCTTTGCTTTGCATACATCTAACAATTGCTCTGAAAAAAAAAATAGTCCACTTATTATGAGAACTCTAGGTTATTTTGGAATTCCTGAACCAAATGCACAAATTGGTTCTTTTAATAGTCCTTGGAAATAGAGAGCAACCAAGCAGATGCCAAAAGAAAAGGAGATGCTTGGTGTCCTTTGGTGGGGCGTGAATGCTAGAACGCTTGTGCCTTCTGGAACCTTCGCACTGTGGAGTCAGTGTCAGCAGAAGTGCACAAGTGCATTATAAATATAAGTCTCTTTTTTTTTTTTTGCTTTTATCCCCTAAATCCAAAAGACTAAAATAGGATGTACATCTAAACTGTATCATCTGGCCTCGGCTGCTCAGAACAAAACTATCTTCCCCACTTTTAAGGCCTGTCCTTCCCACCACTGAAGTCAGCATACTACCTTTATAAAATCCCTGTTAAGAAGCACCCCGAAAGATTTCTCCCAAGCAAAAATAAATTCCTATTACTCTGTTGGTGGTGTTAGTGTGCAAGATTTTCAAAGAGAGATCAGCTTCCAAGAGGTCAGAGGGATAAGAAACAGGAAGTTGTTGACAGAAAAGGAAGCCTGAGAAGGAAAGGACAGGACTGTAGGCAAAATTCAGGGCACTTCTCGCTCTGGCAGGCCTTGGTTTTTGCATAACCATGTGGTGATCAAACCTTACAAGTAAAAAGAGCAATGGCTTCTGAAGGGACAGCCTGCTAAGAGTTAGGGTTCAACCTCAAGCGTCTCTGGGGCTTAGGACGATTCTCAGTCCCCCAGAGAATAGCAGTCTCGGGTTGTGTGCTTACCTGGCCATGACAAAGTGCAAACTCTGGAGTTAATGACTAAAAGCAATACATGTGTTTCCTAATTTGGGGTGGGCTTCTTTTATAGCACCTTATGTGAGACCTGATTGAATAAGACCACGCTACATGTGCTTTTTTTCGTGAAAGTATTGAGAAAATCTTAGAAAACCAAGAACTCCTCTGTAAGTCCAGGGAGAGGAAATCCCAGGGCAAAACACCTCTCAAAACCAAAATCAGTCAAAGGTTTAAAATCCATTTATTGCTTACAAAACTGCAGTCTGGCCCATCTCTCTCTCCTGCTCCAGCAGCAGCAAAACCAGCCCTCCCCTCACCTCTCAGGTCCAGATAAGCCCTCCTTGCCCAGGTAATTACCCACTGATATGGAGATGAGCTTCTCCACCCCTGAGGAATGACGCAAATGCACTAGTCATACTTCCTTCCACCTCTGAACGCCTGTTGATATGCAGGTGTACCAAAGCCAGGCGCCATATTCTGGAAATGTTACAATTTTACCCACACCTCCTAAAGTGTCAGAATTAGGGGGAACCCACAGTAAAGAAATGTTTTGCATATAGAAACACAAGAAACAACACAAACACAGAACTGCCTGTTCTTTCTACACCAGAGTGTACACCTCACGTCCAGTGAATTCCAATGAGAACAGCATGAACTTACAGGGAAATGCTACAAGATCAAATTGGTTCATACCTTAGAATAGCCAGTCACCCCTGAGGGAGAAGCAGTGGAATGTGGGAGCAGGAAATGGAGAGATTAAAGGCTGACGAGCAAAAAAATTGTTCTATTAAATGAAATCTCTTTGCCAAATACAGAATAGATTCTAATATTGTTATTAAGACTATTTCCTGAAACTCTTATTTATAAAGGCACACTTAAGGGTTAAAAAAGCCACGACTAGCTGCCTGAAAAAAAAAAATTTTATTAATAAACTGGTGGTAACCATTCTTTTACCATCAGCATAGCCCAGCATATGAGTTTCTTAGGGCTGCCGAAGCAAAGTACCACAAACTGGGTGTCTTGAAGCAGCAGAAGTGTTTCTCCTATAGTCTATAGGCTAGAAATCAGAAATCAAGGTGTTAGCAGGGCTGGGCTCCAAGACCAAGTCGAATCCGTTCTTGCCCTGTCCTAGCTTCTAGTAGTGGCTGTTCCTTGGTGTTCCTTGTTTTACAGCTGCTTCACTCCAATCTCCGCCTCTATTATTAATGGTGTTTTCTCTGTGTGTCTCTCTTAATATGACATTCTCCTCTTATAAGGACACCAATCATACTGGATTAAAACCTACCCTAATGATGTCATCTTAACTTGATTGCATCTGCAAAGACCTTGCTTCCAAATAAGGTCATAATCGCGGGCACTGGAGGTCAGGACTTCAGTACACCTTTTTGACAAACACAATTCCTTTCCCTTGATCCAGCCTCCCATGGCAATCTAAAATAGGACAAGCCTTAAGTTAAAATCGTCCCAGACTCTAAAATGATTTTGTCCCAAGCCCTGCCACCTCCAAATGCGAGCTCACATGTATCTTTCACCACAACCAATATCCGCTCTGTAATCCTACAGCATTTATCTTGTGAGCTCCATTTCTAAAGTACTGCACTTTTGATTCACACATCATGTAAATGGATACTTTATACATTCATGTTTCTTTTATATCCAATTTATATGTCCTGTACTTGTTTGTCTGTTCTTGACTGTGAGCTCCCAGAAGGCAGTGACTAATTAATGGTTCCTTTTCTTTTTTTTTTGTTAAGCTCTTTAGAGGAGTTCCTACAGCAAAGTGTTTTGAGCCCATAAAGATGTAGTTCATATATAGCAGCCTGGCAGCATTGACACTGAGTCAGGGTAGACTCACATGTAGTCACGCATTGTATTCGGAACCTTCTACCTTCTACTTTGGACTTTGACCTAAGTGACTTAAGTATAACACACTCCCTGCTCCCTTTTAAGGCTTTCTTATATGAAACCCAGCCTCCCATGAGTACATCAAACATTGCTTTACATGACTGAACACTAAATATAGCCATGAATTAAGTTCTTTCCAGTGACACTCCTGGGACTCAGAAAAATTAAGAGATACAGTTAAAAATCTATTTAAGTGGCCCTGTGAGTATTTCCTTCATCATCATCATCATCATCATAAAAAAAAGCACATTAACATTTATTGAGTGCTTGACAGGTATTTTCTCATTAAAAGTCCATAAGGTAGGTACTTTATCATCCTAATTTAATTTGTAGGTAAGGAAAACTGAGGTACAAGGACATCAAGTGACTTGCCCAAGGTCATGCAGCTACTAAATAGTGGAACACAGGATTTCATGGTGTCTGAAGCTTTTTCTGCTTGACAACATAGAGGACTCCAGAAGCCTGGTTACCTAACTTCACACACTTGTCCCTGGTAGCTGGGGCCCAGATAAGATGTCATGTTACAAAGGAAATGTATATGTCTAGGAAGAAAAGTAGTGTGGTATTGGGTATAGGTTATATGGTAGTTGATAAACTAATATTTAATTAAGCAGGAAAACTCTGCTTATATGCAGAAGTTGGAAGAGGAAGAAAACTGAGTGACCACAAATGGCTCTCTGAAAACGTGCTCCTCCTCTGAGAAATTTATTTATACAGTGAGTTCAAAGTGTCATGTGATGGAAGAGCTGTTGAGACTATCCCTGCCAAGAGGTGACTCAGTCCAGTCTTGACAAGTAAGAAGTTTGAGTTCAGTTCTTCATATGTCTCATCTCCACCTCACTGATCTGTTTTTTTTATGAATTTCTCCCCCAGTCTCTTTGAATTGTTTAAGTGGACACTAGTAAATTCAATGCTAAATCTAAAAGAACAAATGTTGAGGATGTTCAGAATGTTGAGGTCAGCATGTGCAAAAGATGATTTTGGCGAGTGAAATCTTTTGTTGCCTCTCATAGGGTATGTGACTGGCAGTAGTGTAGGTGGCCCACCATCCATGTGTCTAATCATGATAATGGTAGTTTTTCCAACTAGTTATGAGGTAGGGCAGGGACATGGAACAAGCATCGTGATTAACTTTTCCTGCCTATGATGAAAAATGCCAAAATACAGACAGTATAGTAAGAACAGGAGGGACTCCATCTTAAGGCTAAGATTCCATTTTTAAAACCAGGGATTTAGGAGGTAAGGTTCTTAACATATTCTTTGGTAATCATCCAACAACCTGTCTTAAGGCAGGGCAAGCAGTCCTAATTGATATGTTCTCAGTGCTTGAGAGTAACCACTATCTTGGAGAAAAACAGGATCAATAAGTTCCTTGTGTTAAATTTATCTTACAGAATATCTAGAAGACTGACTGGGTAATGACATAAGGTCTCTCACTGAAGAGAGACATCATGAGACCACATGTCAAGCCTACACCTCCCAAACCCCCCACTGCCCTTCGCCCTATTCTTAAAAGCCTTAAAAGACAGAATCCTAAGCCCATAAGTGCACCTCCTCTCTGAGGTTGTCCACACTCCCCTTTCTTCAAGTGTGTACTTTTTGCCTTAAATAAAGACTTCTCACTGCTCAACTTATTGCATTTTGTCTCTGCCCTCTTCTGGTGTAAGTATCTTTGTTACTGGGCTATTTCATTCTATTTTCTAGACTTAAACACAAGTCTTCACTCCCTCTGTCCTACTTCAGACAAGAAGGGAAGGGCCACTGAGGTCTCTGATTTGGGCTTGAAAGTTTCCATAACCTGAGTGACTGGACAGGGCTGTAGCTGTATGATCATGCTCTCTAGTAGCCTGCCTGAAAATCTCCTTTCTTTGCCTTTGAGAAGTTCTCAGAATATAATTGCACTCCATCTGGTGCTCTGCAGCTCCCCCTAATCCTGGGTGGTAGGAGCTTAGTTCCCATGCCATGCAGATTCAAGTAGTCACTGGACACCAGGTGGCCCTGGCTTTAGGAGTTGGCAAGGATCTGCCCTATGCCTAGCAGGAGTTCAGTGAGCTTCCATCTCCTCCCTCTGTTCTTCCTTGCTCTCTGCTGCCTGCAAGGCAGCTGCCATTCCCTGCTTCTCTTGCTTTAGTGAATTCCTTCCTACCTACACTCATCTGACCTGCTTTTGTTCAGAGTCAAGAACCCTGCTCCATTCAGACTGAGGTCTCACCTAATAGCAGGGAGAGACCTCCACAGGTGCAGCTGCCTGACAACATTTTACTATGTATTTAAAACTTGCAGAGAAGGAAAAAATTGTACATATTAATCATGGCTGGTATATATTGTGTACTTACTAAGTACAAGGAATGTTTCAAATACCTCACTGTTATTATCTCAGTTAAATTCTCAAAAACTTTGTCAGTATAATTTGTCAGGTTTAACACAGGAAATTGCTGATATTCCACTGTTCATAACCTATAAAAATGGCAAGTTCATTATTTCAGCCTAATATTACCCCTTTTTACAAATGAGTAGACCAAGGCTTATAGGGATTAAGGAATCGCCCCCAAATAAATGATGGAGCCAAATAGTTGAATCCAGGCAGTGTGATTTCAAAGTCCAGAGTCTTAGAGTTGTTTGAAGGACACAGCATATGACAGAATGCATTAGGACAGATGTCATACAAATATCTATGTTCACACATGTAGAAAGTCTCCCAGAAAGTGTTTGTTCTTCATCAAGGACAGTTTCCCTTCTTGGATTAATAATGCTTTTCCTTTTGATGCCAAATACTTAACAGCCAAAAATTTCAAAGGAAATATCACTGTGTGTGCACTACTCCTCCAAATGTTCTATTTTCCTAATAATTAACCATTCATCACCTTTCTGACCTTTATCACAGTGAGACTGAGAATCATCACAGGGCTTCCACCACGCTGGAAATGATTCATCTGGTAAGTCTGTGCAGTTTGTTGGGTGATTCAATTTGTAGGAGGGTACTGGTTAAGTACATAAAAATGTACTTGTTGTTCCAAAATAAGATCTTAGAACAGAAAAAGAACATTAGAAAACAACTGAGGAAGTCTGCTGAAGTATGGACTTAATAACAATGAATCAATATTAGTTTATTAATTGTCACAAATACACCATAATAAATGCTGATAATATGGAAACTTAATATGGGAACACTCTGTACTAACTTGGTAATTTTTCTGTGAATCTAAAACTATTCTAATATAAAAGTTTATTCTTAAAATCTATTTGCCTAACGATCTCTCCTGCTGAGTTGGCCTGGTCATTATATCACTCAGAATTCTCTGTGAAGTAGTAATTGGAAAATTAGTATAAGCCGGGAAAAGTAATACATTAGCATAGTTTCATTTTGTGTATAATTTCTCTAATCTGATCACCCCACTGTGGTCCCAGTTTAGACCCCTCAGAGGCCCTAAGTAATGGTAAGGGCTTCCCTAATCCAGCTGCCTGTTCCTCACCCCGAGCATGTGTAACCCTTAGGGTCAGTAGCAAAGCACAGGCAGGTGAATGGAGCCACTTGGCAATTTTACTCGAACACTAGTTATGGGGCAGGTAAAAAATGTAATTTAAATTCAGAGTAATGTACACTTTCAGGCTTCTGGTTGCAGTAAAGCAGGGTATACAGTGGACTTCAAAGTACTTGTAAAATATTCCCTATCTTTAGTTGAATGGAGGGTACAGGAATGCTTCTTTTATTATCTTTAAAGTACATAAATGCTTTATAAACGTGTCTCAAGCTGATATTCCTGGGAAGAAGCCTCTGCGATGGAGGTTAGCATACGGAAGATTTATTTGGGAGTAGCCTTAGAATCAACTGAAGGCAGCAGATCGAATAGGGGAAGAAGCTGACCGGCAGCGTAAGTCTCAACAGACATGTCAGCCAACCACGTAGGGGGTTTTGAGCTGCGGTGGTCCTTGAGGGTCACTCTGACTTGGTGCTGGGGGACAAGTCTTTACGGACCCACGCTGATCAGTGAATGAAAGCCGCTCTTGGGAAAAGGTTTTCACCTTGAACAGAGTTCCTCTCTTTGGCTGAGCATGTCCACACAGCAGGCTCACAGCTGAGGGCTTTTTGCTATCCCCAAGCAGCTGGTTTCAAGTCCTGACAGAGATTAGGCAGCACATCACAATGTCCACCACAACACCAGTTCATATGTGCTATTTTTCACAATAAAACGTGTTTTAAAGAAAAGAAAATGGATAAAGCAAGAAGGTCAAGATGCTGGAGTCCAGCTCCAGCGAGTCCAGGAGTCCCTGAAGGATGGACGGCGTCGGTGACTAACCAAAATAAATGAGGACACAGACACTAGCAAAAGCTGAGCCTGGCCTTTAATGAAAAGTAGCAGCTTGATTATATACTCTTTGATTACTTAAAGTACAGATATTAATCATTTAATGGACACATAGCACGGCTACATGAGTTTAGAGAATGAGATTACATCATTTGGCAGGTCATAGCAGTTAACTTGTTTCTAAGTAAGCTTTGTTTTTAGTTACTGTGGCCAGAAAATTTTACAAAGGTTAGGTAGGTGTCAGACTCTTGGTTTCTTTTCAGATGACTATCTAAAGCTCACTATTCTATTATTTTTATGTAGGGCCCTCATTCTTTCATAGCTACACTCCCATTCTTCATCTCCAGTAGGAGAGAAAGCTCTCTCTAAAAGGACACGATGACCTTTTGGCAGGTGGGGACAAATTTTACAGACTGTGCCTCGGACCCATTTTCATTAAGACTTACAATGGAGATTTTTCTGATCTGGAGTTAGGTAATGCCCTGTTCTCATTTGTTTTATAGTTTGCCAGGTTGTTCTTTGGAGGGCTAGCCAAAGAATATCATTTGCTCTCTATACCCACCTGTCGCCATTAATCATTGAGTATGTTATTTGGAGGCCACGTAGGGACGGGGGAAGGAACCTCAACCCAGGTAAGTTTTCCCATATCTTTTTTCCCATAAGCTTGGATCCAGTACTCATGGGGTCTCACTTTCCCATCATCGGGGGCAGTCACAAGGGCAGTAGTGGTTTTTTCCAATTTCCTTTAGTGCCAGTACCCATAATTTTCAGGGAGAATTGGATATGGCCTCTTCCTTGAAGGGGCAGCTTGACTTGAAACCAAAATAAGCAAATTTATTAGGAGAGACATTTTAAGCAGGAAGAATATCGGGGTTGCTCCTCTGGAAAGGCCACTGTGCAGTCCCTTCCATCCGACTGCCCAGACTGTGTCATCAGGCTGGCGGTTCAGACTGGCTCCCAACATCAAGATACGAAAGAGAATTGTTTAGGAATGTTACAGAAGCTCAGACATGACAGGACAAAATCAGGAACTTAAAATGATGAGTTAGAGTGAGGGAGAAAACTGAGCAGAGTTGGGAGTGTCTGTCTGCCGAGTAACACAGAGGCTCTCCACTGATAAAGGTGAAGCCAGTGAATCAGGTGTCATTTGATAATACAACCCAGACTGTATGATTAACAGGCATAGTGGAGTCAGCCTTATGGGTGAGTTAGTTTGACAACTCTCAGGAAGTTAATCTGCATATTGGGCTTCTGCTTTGTCCCCACTATAAGGGACATATGTGGTTTTTATTCTGAGTCTGAGAGGTCTGTGCTCCTTTAATTATACAATGGAAGGTGGTCCACCAGGGTGGTGAAAGATTCCTTGAGAATTCTAGTCTGGAATATGTTCAAATGATAATAGGAGTTCACTTTCTCTTCTCTCTTGCTGACAACTATCTTATTATTATAAATGCTATAATAAGTGTTTATTCTTCGCTATGAACCAGGCACTGTTTTAAATGTTTACGTGTCTTATTCATTCTTCACAATAGCTAAATGAAGTAGGTACTGTAATTATTTCCATTTTATCGATGAGAGAAGTGAGGCACAGGTGAATTAAATCACTTAGTGTCTCCAAGTTAGGAAGTAATAAGACAAGCATTGAATCTAAGCCCCTTGGCCCCAGAGGCCCTCAGCTGGAACATGCAGCTGCCTGGCAGGGGTGGGAAGCTATCAGTGGTGGCAGGAGCCCTGTCTGTGGCACACTGGGTGAGGATGCAGCTTAACTTAGTGGTCAGGTTGGCAGCAGTGCTGAGATGCAAACGTAGCATCCAGGCGTGGAAGGTGTGCCTGGTGGGGAAGGCTGTGGGGTGACAGGAAGAACTCTGAGAACCAGAGACAGCATTACCCTGGCCCTTGTTCTGACTCCACAGCAGCCCTCAGGAGCTCCACCCTGGGCCCCCAAGACTGTTCTATATCACCCTCACTCTATTTGCACAAAAATGGGGCATAATTAGGATCATGACCTGAATGAAGTTCTTGTCTGCAGATGGATTTTGAGAGAGTCAGGTGAGCAGTATTGCTAGACAAGGAAGGATGTTGAAAATTTCTGTTCTTGGGCAGCAGCAGTTCAGTGAAAAAGAAAAAAAGTTTTCTGAAGCAGAAAACACCCATACTGGGATGGGAACTTTTAGGGCTCTCCCCACAGAGCAGGTTAAGAACCAGATCCTGGAGGCAGAATAGCTGGGTCCAGAACTGAGTAACTGGGGACCCTGCACATGATACTATGACTCTCTGAGCCTTAGGCATGGGTAAGGTGGTACCCACCTCCTCACACTGCACCCCAAATTGTACAGTGTTGACACATGTCAAGTTTTCAGAACAGGGCCTGACCAGAGTTGTTCTGAGTGCCTAGGTGCTATCACTGTCTCCTCCTGGGTAGTAGGGACTTGTTCTCCTTGACAAGTCCATTCTGGCCTTTCTTTTTTTCTCCAGGAAATCAGGGCATGGTTCTGGGATCAAAACCATTCCGAGTAACAGAGTAACTAACGATTCTGTCTGGAAGGAAGGCAAGTATCCCAAGCGAATAGACAGGCTAATTCTATTCTAGTTCTGGCATAGGCAGACTAGTTCTAAAACTGGGAAACACATCAAAATTTATGATTTGAAAAAACAGAAAACACAATCACATTCTCTGGCCCTCTGGTTCCTTATATGTAAAGTGTGGTGGGGGTTCTGGACTCAACTGGTGGCTCCTAAATTGGCTTGCTCAGAGCCGGCGTCATCTGCCTCCCAGGAGGAATGGAGGAGAAGCTGTGCAGGCAGGACCCCAGCCCCTGCTCCAACCAGAGCAGCTCCAAACGGCATCTGTTTTATTATATTATCCTGACTGTAAGAACAAAATACCTGTCGATGGAAAGAGAGCAGAACCACAGCTCTTGACTAAATATAATCAAGTTCATCCTAGAGTACGAATCTCAAAGCTCTCTTTTTATAATTAAGGGTACAACCATTAAATTATTATACCCTTTTTCTTAATTCATGACAAATCCAAGTGAGCATAATTTGCAAAGCAGCAGGGAAGGGAATGAACAAATTGAATTAATTCCTGTGCTGAATATTCATGTAGTGCCACAGAAAGGGAGATGCTTTACAAATTTAAGGCAGTTGGAAAATATTTTTATCCTTGTTAGGAATTTAGACTGCTGTGTCTCTGGGAAGTCCCTTATTCCCAGCGAATGTGTTTGCCTGGTCCAACAGGCAGGCCTACCAGGGCTGGCTTTTTCCTTAGACATGGTAGACACAGCAACTAGGGCCCATACTTTTAGGGCCCCACAGAAATGTTTTATTTTTCATTTCGTTTAAAATGAGGAGAAAAAAATATTATCAATAATAACCATTTCAGACTGGATCATATTCATCTTTGTACCAACAAAATCATAAAATGTGTACATCATAAAATGTCCTTTTTAACATTTTTTAATGGAAGGAGTCAACAATGGCAAGCGTGCGTGCAGCCCGCTAATGTCCTAATGCAGCCCCATGCCTACAGCTCACAGCAGGGAAGGGTCACACAGGGGACCGGCTGTGCAGAGCCCAGGCCCAGCCCACTTGGAGGGCCAAATCCCCGTGATGTGTCTTGGAATTTAATCATGTCAGCAGCCTCCGTTTGTCCTGAGGATCCCTTGCCTAGTGTGTTAAGAGAACCTTCCTATTCAGACTGTGGCCTCATCTGGGGACTGGTTAGAAATGCAAACTCACAAGCCCCACCCAAGACCTAATGAATCAGAATCGGGATTTCCACAAGATTCTGAGTGATTTATAAGCACACTGATATTTGTGAAGCATGGTACCAAGCCCGATGATTCGGATGATTCAGATGTAGAGAACTAAAGTCTGCAGCAAGAAAAGCTGACCCCGGAGCAGATCAATGCCTGAGAATAGCTGGACATTTCCTTAAAAGGAAGGTAGAAGCACCAGTAAGCAGGGGTAATACCAAAGGCAAGAGAGCCAGGAAAGAAGCAGGAATGGAATCTAAGGGAACCTGTCAGAGACGTTTTGCCTTTATGGTGCTTTTCCCACGGGACTCCGGAGAAGGTGAATGCCTTCGGTGTTGGGAATCTGAACACCTGACCGCCCGGCATGATGGCTCCCTGGAAGCTGAATGGACAGGGCGACAGAATCAATCTACCTGCCCACGTTCTCCTCCCCCACTTGGATCCCGCCAAGGCCAGTGTCCAGAGCTTTGAAGTGACAAGAAGCTAAGGAAGCCGTGGTGTGTGGCAGAGCCAGAATCAATCCAGAAGATCAGGCGATGCCCAAGAGCAGCTTCCAGGTAGCAATTTTAATAGAGATAATGAGACCAAAACAACTGCTCTCTCCCTGTACTCTAGGCAAAAGGGAGGTGGGTGCTAGCTCTTTGGTTATAGTAAGGTCTCATCTACATTTTCTTCTTTAAGAGGTGGTTGCATTGCTTTAAAATTTTCAAAAATTCTAAACTGAAAAAAATTCTCAAGTTCCTTCCAGCTGTAATGAGGCCTGTTTCAGCCCTAATCCTCCCTGGGAAGGTTGGCGGGCACCAGTCACTGCCTTCCTCTCTCCAGCTTCAAACCAGTTGAACAAATGCACATAAGGAGCCTGAAGATGACAAAAGGACAAAACCAACTATATATCTGGTGAAGCAGAATGGGAAAATAAAAACAAATTCCCACACCCCTAGGAAAGACCTGATCCCCTTATACTATGGCAATGAGTGGCACTCAGAACCTGCTTAAAACTTATTCGAGACAGTCACAGACTCACCCCAATAACAGTCCCACAGTGTCAACCAACCAACAGCAGTCTCATCCGAGTACCCGGCTTCTGCAGTTGATGTCATCACCCCGAGCTTCTGCCAACCCGCCAGGCCCTGAGCCTCTGTGTTTCCCCTGTAGAACCCTATTAGGAGTTTTATCAGCCATCTGCTCGGAGACACTGTGGCTCCTTTACTATGTTTAGCAATCAATTTGGTTTTGTCACTTTATTTCAAATATTGAGTGAGGGTCACATCATCCTTTTGACACCCCGAACTCAGGGTGTATGAATAGAACTTCTCCAACCGGTTGCAGGTGGAGATGTTTAGTCAACTAACTTCACAGAGAAAGCAGCCGCAGGAGAGCCCTGGCATTCTTACTGATGTGTGCAGCAGTTAAAGGAAGAGAAGGAATTAGAGACATCCTAGTTTCCACTGTCCAACTGGCCATGAAGTGGGATGTCCACCGGATTCTCTCTGTCTCACGAAGCACATTAGTTCCTTCTCAGGAGAGGGAGCACAGGTGAGAGGCAAAATGGGAGGATGGAGATAGGAAGTGGAAATAATGCTCCAAAAACCACTCCTTCCAGAGATTGGAGGCTGATCCCACAGAAACAGGAGGAAGAGAGAATAAGGATTCCTCCTAAATGTTCTCTATATGAACCACTTTGCAAACTGGTTGGGGACAGAAGATATAAATACTTAAAACACTTGAGAAATACAGGGCAAAATAGTCTGAGAAAGATAGTTTCATGGGGAGTCAGATAGTGAGTAAGGATTTCATAGAGAAGAAAGAGTTTGAAATGACCTGGAAAAAATGGAATAAATTCATCAAATATCATCAGGTATTTTTCATCAAAAATGATCAATTTATCAAGCACCATCCATAGTGTCAGATAGTGGTTTCTGGGCTTTATAAACGAAGACAGGTAAGTCATCATTTCTAACCTCAAGAAGCTCGTACCCTGAGTCGTGGTTTGCAAACCTAGCCGCACATTAGAATTACCTGAGGAGCTTTTTGCAAATACCTACAATCCTGATTTAATTGATCTGGGATGGGTTCTGGGCATCAGTATCTTAAAACCTTGGGTGTAAGCAAAGAATTATTAAAGAAAAAAAAAACATAACCATAAAAGAAGACAATAATTTAGACTTCATTAAAATTAAGCTTCTCTGATCATTAAAAGACACTACCAGGAGTGAAAAGACAAGCCACAGACTGAGTGAAAATATTAGCAGTGAATGTATCCAAAACTAGAAATAATATAAATGTTCTGTATTGCTTGTAACAAAACAATTCCCCTCAATAGGAGAATGAATAAATGAAATGTGGTCGGTACATTGATACAATGGAATACTACACACAAAAAGAATAAATAAACCACTTACACATAGAACAGAATGGGTGAATCTCACATTTTGCTAAGTGGAAGAAGCCAAAGACAGAAGAGTACAAAGTGAATAATTTAATTGTTGAAATTTCAAGAACAGCTAAAACTAATTTATGGCAATCTAAGTTACCCTTTGGTGACTTGACTGGGAACAGGAACAGAGCTTTCTAGGGAGCTGGAGTTGTTTGGTTTTTTTTAAGTCCTGATCTGGGTGGCAGTTACAGAGTGTGTACAAGGACAGTTCTCAGGAATTCAATTGTGAACCGTCAGCAACCAACACCTTCAGCAAATATGGGAAATAAGGGTCTTAGTCCTGGAAAGGAGGTCTAGGAAGGATATCGAAGCATCCACTCTCCAGGGGGTTCTGGTGTGTACCCCAGGGCTGAGAGCTATTGGTCAGTGGTCCTCAAAGTCCCTGACCACACAGAGTATCACCGAAGTGATGGTTAGAAATGCAAATTATTGACTCCTACTGAATCAGATCTGAGAGTAAAGCCCAGCAACCTGTATTTTAACAAGACCTGTGGTTGATCCAGATAGGCACTAAATTTGAGAATTCTGTTTTAAGCAGATTTCACTTGAAAGTACAGAAGAGCTTTTGGAGAAATGGAAGCAAACATAGCAACGTCACAAAGCAAGTCCAGTATGACATGAACAGAGTGCAGCCTGGAGAGGTGAATGAGAAACTTGTTTAGCAAATGGAACTAGTTAGTAGAGGATTTTATTTTAAAATTTCCTCTCTTGGGGAAAGGATTAAAGATGGCAGTGTGCGAGGTGAGACAGTGGCTTCCTCCTAAAACCACATATAATATGAAAATATAATTAATACAACTAATCCTGAAAGAGCACGAGGAAAGAGGACTGCGCCAGACTGCATATAACTGTAGAAAAGAGCAGACCTCACGAAACAGGGTAACATACCAAAGCTATGGCCCAGTGGGACCTAAGCCCTTCCCCCACCCCAGCTCATGGTGGAAGGAAGAGAAATGGAGCAGGGAGGGAGTGGAGGCCTGGAACTGCTGAATACTTAACTCCGGAGATCTGCTCTGGGAGCACAAACCTACATTTCATGGTGCTTTCATGGTACTCTCGTGATTAGGGGATTGGAAAGCTAAGACAGGCAGAATTCCTGGAGAGACTAAGATTCCAGCCGCTTGTGGAAAGCAGGGATCCATATCTGGCTGCTCTGGGACAAAAGAGAGGCAGGCAGTCTGAGAGACTTCCTAACAAGGAAGCCCTTAGCAAGAGAGCAGCTAAAGGGGCAAGGATTACACAGAGCTTACTGCTCAGGAGAAAGGACAGGTAGAAAAAATTGTCCAGGTGCAGTATGCCCAGCAGGTTGGGATCTTTCACGATCTTCAGGTGCTCCAGCTCCCTGGCTGGCTACACAGCTCCAAGGACCCCCTCCATGATAGGCAGCCTACTGCACCTTTCTCCAAGCCAGCCTCACCTGGCTCACAAACCGGCAAACCCTACCCTGGCATTAGGCCAGCCAGAGGGAAGATCTGTCTACAGCAACTACAAATGCAAAGCATAAAGGCTTATACCTGTGTGCTCGGCTCACAGGTTTAGGCAGTGGAAACAGGCATAGTGGCCAGGAAGAAGGAAACAGCTCTTTCCTTCCCCCAGGCAACAATACCACTCCCCTGTGACTCCCGACATTGCTTCAGGGGCTGAGCAGCTCCAGACAGTAGAGCTTATGGACACTAGTGGGCACCATATACAAATAAGAAACACCAAAGGAACCTGGTCCAGAGTAAAATTAATATATAACTCCTGAGAAAGATGACATGGACCTCATGACTCTCCCTGAAAGGCAGTTCAAAATAAAAATTATTAATATGCTAATGGAGGTACTGAAAGATATTCAAGAACTCAGGAATGAATTCCAGTTGGAGATCCAATCATTGAAGAGCACAATGGAGGGAATTAAAAGCAGATTGGATATGGTGGAGGGGACGATAAATGAAATAGAAACTAGAGAAGAGGAATACAAAGAAGCTGAGTCACAGAGAGAAAAAAAGGATCTCTATAAATAAAAGAATATTGAGAGAACTGTGTGACCAATCCAAATGGAACAATATTCGCATTATAGGGGTACCAGAAGAAGAAGAAGAGAAAGAAAGGGATAGAAAGTGTCTTTGAGGAGGTAACTGCAGAAAGCTTCCCCAGAAAGCTTCTGCAGAAGGAGATAGTCTCTCAGGCCATGGAGATCCACAGATCTCCCAACACAACAGACCCAAGGAAAACAATACCAAGACATATAGTAATTAAAATGGCAAATATCAAGAATAAGGACAGACTATTAAAAGCAGCCAGAGAGAGAAATAAGATCACATACAAAGGAAATCCCATCAGGCTAACATCAGACTTCTCAGCAGAAACTTTATAGGCCAGAAGGGAGTGGCATGATATATATAATGCAATGAAGCAGAAGGGCCTGGAACCAATATTACTTTATCTGGCAAGATTATCATTTAAATTTGAAGGAGGGGGGAGCAGCAGAGGTGAGGCTTAGAATCTCCCCCCTCATGTTCTGAGAGAAATCTTCTGCATACATGGATGTTTATTGCCCTCGTCTAGCTCGGATTAACACATAGTCTACAGGCACACACCTGATCATCTACATTTGCTCTCTTACAACACTAAACTCTGTTTTCTACCTTTATCTTGTATCTACCTACC
Source organism: Manis pentadactyla (assembly GCF_030020395.1). NCBI lineage: Eukaryota > Metazoa > Chordata > Mammalia > Pholidota > Manidae > Manis > Manis pentadactyla. Next base: position 116,790,216 of record NC_080025.1, read on the forward strand.
ACTTCAGCATTTTATTAAAAATAATAATAATAGAGAAATGTGGTATCCACATATAAATCAAGTTTAAAAATCAAATGAATATTCATATTTGAACTGACTGTGTATAGTTCATAATGCATGAACAAAACCTAAAGCTTCTGTGATGACTGCCCTTGCACTGTTCACCATGTAACTTATTCACTATGTAAGAATTTGTACTCCATGTATGAATTTGTTCGTTATGCATCAGAAGATTGGAGACTGACGAAAATTAGGCTTGGGGTGGATTAATGATTGTGCATTGAGTATTGACCCCCCTATACAGAAATTTATTGTGGTTAACAACTATTTGATCAATAAATATGAGAGATGCCCTCACAAAATATATATATATATATATATATATAAACACTTCCAATTGTAAAATAAATAAGTAACCGGGATGTAATGTATAGCATAAGGAATATAGTCAAAATATTGTAACAACTTGGTATGGTGATAGCTGGTACCTAGAATTATCATGTATATAAATGTTGAATCACTGTGTTGTACACCTGAAACTAATGTAATGTAATACTGTTGTCAACTACCGTTCAATAAAAAAAAAACATATGTACTAAAAAAAAAAAAAAAAATTTGAAGGAGGGATTAAACAATTTCCAGAGAAGCAAAAGCTGAGAGAATTTACCTCCCACAAACCATCTCTACAGTCAATATTGGAGGGATTGCTATAGATGGAAGTGTTGCTAAGGTTTAATAGCTGTCATCAGAGGTAATAACCACAGTAAAGAAAGTAGAACAGCTAATCACTAAGCAAGTGCAAAATTACATTAACTATCCCCAAAGTCAAACAAGGGATAGACAAAGAGTACAGAATATGATACCTAACATATAAAGAATGGAGGAGGAGAAACAGAAAAGAACCTTTAGATTGTGTTTGTAATTGCATATTAAGTCAGTTAAGGTAGACTGTTAGATAGTAAGGAAGTTAACCTTGAACCTTTGGTAACCACAAATCTAAAGTCTGCAATAGCAATAAGTACATACTTATCGATAATCACCCTAAATGTAAATTGACTGAATGCACTGATCAAAAGACATAGAGTCACTGAATGGATAAAAAAACAAGACCCATCTATATGCTGCCTACAAGAGACTCACTTTAAACCCAAAAACATACACAGACTAAAGTGAAGGGATGGAAAAAGATATTTCATGCAATGAATAGAGAGAAAAAAACAGGAGTTGCAGTACTTGTATCAGATAAAATAGACTTCAAAACAAAGAAAGTCACAAGAGACAAAGAAGGATAATGATAAAGGGGTCAATCCAACAAGAAGATATAACCATTATAAATATCTATGCTCCCAACACAGGAGCACCTACATACGTGAAACAAGTACTAACTGAATTAAAAGGGTAAATAGAATGCAATGCATTCATTCTAGAAGACTTCAGCACTCCACTCACTCTGAAGGACAAATCAACCAGACAGAAAATAAGTAAGGATGCAGAGGCACTGAACAACACATTAGAACAGATGGACCTAACAGACATCTACAGAACTCTACACCCAAAAGTAGCAGAATACACATTCTTCTCAAGTGCACATGGAACATTTTCAAGAATAGATCATATACTAGGCCACAAAAAGAGCCTCAGTAAATACAAAAAGATTGACATTGTACCAACCAGTTTCTTAGATCACAAAGGTATGAAACTAGAAATAAATTATGCAAAGAAAATGAAAAATCCCACAAACACATGGAGGCTTCACAACATGCTCCTAAATAACCAATGGATCAATGACTAAATAAAAACAGAGATCAAGCAATATATGGAGACAAATGACAACAATAATTCAACACCCCAAAACCTGTGGGATGCAGTCAAGGCTGTGCTAAGAGGAAAATGTATTGCAATTCAGGCCTACCTCAGGAAAGACGAACAATCCCATACAAGCAGTCTAAACTCACAATTAATGAAACTAGAAAAGAAGAACAAGTGAGGCCCAAAGTCAGTAGAAGGAGGGACATGATAAAGATTAGAGCATAAATACATAAAATTGAGAAGAATAAAACAATAGAATCAATGAAAGCAAGAGCTGGTTCTTTGAGAAAATAAACAAAATACATAAACCCCTAGCCAAACTTATCAAGAAAAAAGCAGAGTTTACACACATAAACAGAATCAGAAATGAGAAAGGAAAAATCACTACAGATACCACAGAAATACAAAGAATGATTAGAGAATACTAAGAAAAATTACATGCTAACACACTGGATAACCTAGAAGAAATGGACAACTTTATAGAAAAATACAACCTTCCAAGGCTGACCAAGGTAGAAACAGAAAATCTGAACAGACCAATTACCAGTGACAAAATTGAACCTGTAATCAGAAAACTACCTAAGAACAAAACCCCTGGACCAGATGGCTTCACTGCTGAATTTTATCAAACATTTAGTGAAGACCTAGTACCCATTCTTCTTAAAGTTTTCCAAAAAATAAAACAGGAGGGAATACTTCCAAACTCATTCTGTGAGGCCAGCATCATTCTAATACCAAAACCAGGCAAAGACCCCACAAAGAAAGAAAATTACAGACCAATATCCCTGATGAACATAGATGCAAAAATGTTCAACAAAATGTTAGCAAACCAAATTCAAAAATACATCAAAAACATCATCCATAGTGATCAAGTAGGATTTATTCCAGGGATGCAAAGTTGGCACAACATTTGAAAATCTGTCAACATCATCCACCACATCAACAAAAAGAAGGACAAAAACCACATGATCATCTTCATAGATGCTGAAAAAGCATTTGGCAAAATTCAACATCCATTTGTGATAAAAACTCTAAACAAAATGGGTATAGAGGGCAAGTACCTCAACATAATAAAGGCCATATATGGCAACCCACACCCATCTTCATACATAACAGCCGAGAAGCTGAAAGTTTTTCCTTTAAGATCGGGAACAAGACAAGGATGCCCACTTTCCCCAGTTCTATTCAATATAGTAGTGGAGGTCCTAGCCATGGCAATCAGACAACACAAAGAAATAAAAGGCACCCAGATTGGCAAGGAAGAAGTTCAACTGTCCCTGTTTGCAGATGACATGACATTGTACATAAAAAAAACCCTAAAGAATCAACTCCAAAACTACTAGATCTAATGTCTGAATTCAGCAAAGTTGCAGGATACAAAATTAATACACAGAAATCTGTGGCATTCCTATACACTAACAATTAACTAGCAAAAAGAGAAATCAGGAAAACAATTCCATTCACAATTGCTTCAAAAAGAATAAAATACCTAGGAATAAACCTAACCAAGGAAGTGAAAGACCTATACTCTGAAAACTACAAGACACTCATGAGAGAAATTAAAGAAGATATCAATAAATGAAAATGCATCCCATGCTCATGGATAGGAAGAATTAATATTGTCAAAATGGCCATCCTGCTTAAAGCAATCTATAGGTTCAATACAATTCCTATCAAAATACCAACAGCATTCTTCAACGAACTAGAGAAAATCATTCTAAAATTCCTATAGAACCACAAAAGACCTCGAATAGCCAAAGCAATCCTGAGAAGGAAGAATAAAGCAGGGGGAATTACGCTCCCCAACTTCAATCTCTCTTACAAAGCCACAGTAATCAAGACAACTTGGTACTGGCACAAGAACAGACCCATAGACCAATGGAACAGACTAGAGAGCCCTGATATAAACCCAACCATATACGGTCAATTAATATATGATAAAGGAGCCATGGACATACAATAGGGAAATGACAGCCTCTTCAACAGCTGGTGTTGGCAAAACTGGACAGCTACATGCAAGAGAAGGAAACTGGATTATTATTTAACCCCATACACAAAAGTAAACTCAAAATGGATTAAAGACTTGAATGTAAGTCATGAAACAATAAAACTCTTAGAGGACAACATAGGCAAACATCTCCTGAATATAAGCATGAGCAAGTTCTTCTTGAACACATCTCCTCGAGCAAGGGAAACAAAAGCAAAAATGAACTCATGGAACTACATCAAACTAAAAATTTTCTGTATGGCAAAGGACACCATCAACAGAACAAAAAAGCATCCTACAGTATGGGAGTATATATTTGTAAATGATATATCTGACCAGGGGCTAACATCCAAAATATATAAAGAACTTACACACCTCAACACCCAAAAAGCAAATAACCCGATTAACAAATGGGCTGAGGATATGAAGAGACAGTGCTCGAAAGAAGAAATTCAGATGGCCAACAGACACATGAAAAGATGCTCCACATCACTAATCATCAGGGAAATGCAAATTAAAACCACAATGAGATATCACCTCACACCAGCAAGGATAGCCAGCATCAAAAAACTAAGAACAAATGTTGGTGAGGATGTGAAGAAAGGGGAACCCTCCTACACTGCTGGTGGGAATGTAAGCTAGTTCAACCATTGTGGAAAGCAATATGGAGATTCTCAAAATACTAAAAATAGAAATACCATTTGACAGGGGATTCCACTCCTTGGAATTTACCCAAAGAATACAACTTCTCAGATTCAAAAAGACATATGCACCCCTATGTTTATTGCAGCACTTTTTACAATAGCTAAGATATGGAAGCAACCTAAGTGTCCATCTGTAGATGAATGGATAAAGAAGATGTGGTACACATACACAATGGAATACTATTCAGCCATAAGAAAGAAACAAATCCTACCATTTGCAACAACATGGATGGAGCTAGAGGGTATTATGCTCAGTGAAATAAGCCAGGCAGAGAAAGACAAGTGTCAAATGATTTCCCTCATTTGTGGAGTATACCAATGAGGCAAAACTGAAGGAACAAAATGACAGCAGACTCAGAGACTCCAAGAATGAACTAGTGGTTGCCAAAGGGGAGAGGTGTGGGAGGATGTGTGGGGAGGGAGGGAGAAGGGGACTGAGGGGTATTATGTTTAGTACACATGGTGTGGGGGATCACGGGGAGAACAGTGTAGCACAGAGAAGGCACATAGTGAATCTGTGGCATCTTGCTGCACTTATGGACAGTGACTGCATTGGGGTATGGGTGGGGACTTGATAATATGAGTAAATGTAGTAAACACATTGTTTTTTCATGTGAACCCTTCACAAGAGTGTATATCAATCATACCTTAATAAAAAATTTTTTAAAATTCCTCTCTTAATCCAATAGATTGTAAGGCAACAATAAAGATTTTGAGATGACCTGGAAAAGAAACAAGGTAGAACGAGGGTAAGAGAGAGAACATATAGTGAAAACTCCAATAGGAGACAATTGAAATCAGTCACCCATAAAGTAGGACAAAAGATACAGTCATTAACAGTGAAAATGGGAAAGAAGAAATGACTCTGAGGGACTCAAGGAGGATTGGCAATAGAATTTGAATCTTCAACAGAGTGAGGAAGCAGAAGTTACTTGAGACACTAAATAATTTGAGAATTGCTGACACCACTGGGGAAGTCAGGAAGGGAAACCACAGTGAGAAACTGGAAAGGAACATGAATTTTGTATTCCATTGTGGAGAGTGTGGTATTGCGATGTATAATAAATATATATTTGGTCTTTATCCTGTTCAAGGCATGGAGCTCCTAAAACTCTTGGAATTTCCTAAGTGAGGAGAGAGGTAGAGGTGTCTTGTTATGTTAATGAGACTTTGGGAAAGCCCCAGGGAGAGTAAGGATAGAAGCTGGTTGCCTGTGTAGCCAACCTTGTGACTGGAGGGTTGGAACTTTCAACCCCGCCCCTGAGGAGGGGAGAGAGGCTGGAGACGGAATTCAGTCACCAAGGGCCCGTTATTTAATCAACAGGCCCTAACTATTGAAGTCTCCGTAATAACCCAAGGGACAGGGTTCAGAGAGCTTCCAGGGTAGTGAATTGGAACACAACCATAGGCCACCGTCGTGGACCCTGTAACGCCAGAGGGGAAATCCCAGGGCAAAATACCTTTGAAACTGAAATCAGTCAAAGGGAGAAATAAAGTGGGAGAAACCCGTTTATTTCTTCCAAGCAGTCTACTTCTGTTCTCCCGCCTCTCTCGCAACCTGGATGCAGAAGAAGAGACCCCACCCAACCTCTCCAGTCCAGATAAGGCCTTGCTGGACCAAGTAATTACCTATTAATATGGAGATGGACTACTTCTCTCCACCTCTTGGAAACACCTATTGATGTGGAGATGTACTAAAGCCAGGAGAGAGATTCTGGAAATGTTGCAATTTTACATATACCCAAAACTCCACAGGGATGAAAGCTCCTTTGTTCAGGACCCCAACCTATGTATGTCTTCATCTGGCTGTTGATGTGTATCCTTTAACATCATTTGTAACTAACCTGTAATTGAGTGAGTAAACTGGTTGCCTGAGTACATAAGCTGCTCTAGAGAGTCAGTCAAACCCGAGGAGGGGGTCATGGGCACCTCTGATTTATAGGCAGTCAGTCAGAAGCACAGGTAACAGCCTGGACTTGTGATTGGCATCTGCAGTGGAGGATAGACCTGTGGGACTAAAACCTTAGCCTGAGGAACCTGATGCTGGCTGCTGGTTAGATGGTGCCAGAGCTGAGCTGAATTGTGGGACACCAAGCTGGTGTCAGACAATTGCTTGGTGGTGTGGGAAGAATAACCCACATGTTGGAACTGCTGTCAGAACTGTAGAGAGTAAGCCAAAGACATCCAAGTGGAGATGTTATAAACAGGTAGAAATGTGTGACAGGCTGATCTAGGGATGTAAATTTGAGAGACAGAATAGAGGTTTTAGATAGAGCCTGGAGAAAGGACAAGAGCAGAGGTATGGGAAGGGTGCTCAGGACCAGCTGTGGGGTTGGTCCAAGCGTTCCCTGCAACTAGGACTAGAAGACTTCTTTGGGATGGCTTTCCTAACTTGAGGGAGCATCTTGCTCAGTTACACTTAGTGTTTATATTATAACATATGTCTATACACACATGCACATCCATTCATATTTATGGAAAGTAAATAACTTTTTCTAGATCGATGTTTTCCATACTATTTTTTTAGGGAAACCTATTCTGGGTGAAGTTACTGTATCCACTGTGATTCCATTGCTTAGTTGTTAGGCACTTCATTATGTCTCAGGGCCTTTATCCTAGGGTGGTTTGTGAAATGCTGAGAGGAGAATTTAAGTTTCTTTTTTTTTAATTTTTTTATTGAAGGGTAGTTGACACACAGTATTACATTAGTTTCAGGTTACAACACAGTGATTCAACATTTATATACATGATAATTCTAGGTACCAGCTATCACCATACCAAGTTGTTACAATATTTTGACTATATTCCTTATGCTATACATTACATCCCAGTTACTTATTTATTTTACAATTGAAAGTGTGTATATATATATATTTTTTGTGAGGGCATCTCTCATATTTATTGATCAAATGGTTGTTGACAACAATAAAATTCTGTATAGGGGGGTCAATGCTCAATGCACAATCATTAATCCACCCCAAGACTAATTTTCATCAGTCTCCAATCTTTTGAAGCTTAAAGAACAAGTTCTTACATGGAGAACAAATTCTTACATAGTGAATAAGTTACATGGTGAACATTATAGGGGCAGTCATCACAGAAGCTTTCGGTTTTGCTCATGCATTATGAACTATAAATAGTCAGTTCAAATATGAATATTCATTTGATTTTTATACTTGATTTATATGTGGATACCACATTTCTCTCTTTATTATTATTATTTTTAATAAAATGCTGAAGTGGTAGGTAGATACAAGATAAAGGTAGAAACCATAGTTTAGTGTTGTAAGAGAGCAAATGTAGATGATCAGGTGTGTGCCTGTAGACTATGTGTTAATCCGAGCTAGACGAGGGCAATAAACATCCACATATGCGGAAGATTTCTCTCAGAACAGGAGGGGGGAGGTTCTAAGCCTCACCTCTGTTGATCCCCATTTTCTCACCTGATGGCCCCCCTGCGACTGTGCCTGTCTTAGGTTGTTCCTCCCTTGAGGAATCTTACCCCGTAAGACAGTTTCTTAAAGCTTATTTGGCAAGTAAGTCCTTCATTCTTGAAACACTGATAACACCTCCTGGAACTAATGTTTTGCTGAATAATTTGGAAATTACTAATTAAAATGAGGTACTAAACCTGCCACAACAGAATCACATGGAATGCTTCCAAATACAGCTTCCTGTACCCCCACCCAAGAACTGAAGAACTGTTTTTAGCCAGTTGCCTCCGGTAATTGTGAATTGCTGTCAAGTCTGCAAACAGCTGGTGTGGATCATTTCTAAGGTTGCTTACAAGAGAAAACAAAGTCTTTGGAAAAGGAGAATTTGGAAGAAGAAAGTTGTCAGAAATACGTTTGGTAGAAATCAAGCAAGATGGGGCATGAGAAAATATCATTGGGTGTTGACTAAGATAAGGTCCCAAGTGACTTTATTGCATGTTTTGGTCCATGTAAGCTGAATTCTACCCATTTCTCCAACATGTAACACTCTTTCCCAGCTGTTCACCTCCCACTTTTACAGTAAGCTATGAGGGAAAGTTACTTGGTACTATTAGAGTGTAAACTGGAACTTGCCCATTTCTTCCCTTTGCATTTCCTTCCCTCTCTGCCCCCAGCCCTATCACCTGGCTAGCTCATCTTCACCCATAAAGCCTCAGCTCAGATGCCATTGCTCAGAGAGGTCCCTAGCTACCCTGAATGGGCTTCCCTATTTACCATCTCATTCCCCTGTATATCTCTTTCTATAACACTTCTAGAGAAAAACTTTTTAGAGATAAACACTAAAATATAACTGGGTAGTCTCTCAAATGTTAGACCAACCCTTCATTTCAACCATCATCTTGCTTGCAGTGCCCACCACCCTCACTCTGCACGTACGGACAGCTCTCCCAGGGTTTGGATGTGGATGGGTCCCTAGGATTCATTTCAAGCTGGGGTTAAAAACCTGTCTGACGCTGGCACTTTTGCCTGCCCTGGGCTCGCTCTAACCACGGACATTGCTTCCCCTGCAGTTTCACTCTGCAGGCCTGCAAAACCCAGTTTCCTTTTTCTGTGAGCCACAGAAGGTGGCAAAAAAGCTCTTCCTTTTCTTCTTTCTGCCGGCTCTTCTTTCCCCTCCACTCCCCCAGGCTCCAGCCTCTTCCCAACCAGTCAAAGAAAGCCTCAAAGGCCTTTCTGGTCTCCCAGTAGGCTCTGGGCTCAAGTGAAAATTATTCTGAATTTGCAGTCTAAAAATATTGAAAAATAGTCCTAATCACATAAATCTCTACTTCTTCAAAATTCTCTGTTTATCTCCACAATTAGAATTTTATATGAGAAGATAAGTACAGTAAAATGCAGGATAATTTTTATGAAACATAACCTCCTCTGTGACTTGCAGGGATAGAACACAGTCTGTTGTTCCCATCCTGGCTCTGTCAGAGTGCCTGCTGATTTGCATACAAATTTGAGTTACAGTGATTCTGAGCTGTTCCAGCCTCACCGCAGCCTTGGCCCCCAGATCAGATCCCGTTAGACACCCAGCTGCAAGATTCTCCACCTCAGTAGAGCCTTTGCCTTGATTTACAATGTTTAGTCTGGCATAGATATGAGTTTCATAATGTTTTAATACATTCTTTCTTATTGTTTGACCAATATTAACTAAAATAAATTTAGTATTTTGCTCAAGTAAAAGATTGGGACATTCCAGGGTTTACACATCTTAAATTACGTAAGTATGCACAAAGTTTTCCCTTTCTTTTGCATTCATTACCACCTCTTTAAGAGAAGTAAAAGTGAAACCCAGGAGTTGTCTTTAGCCCTAGGAAAGGCTGGCTAGGGGCAAGAGAAGATTAAACTTGATTAATCTTGTAATTTCATACATTTCTTTAGGCTATCTTTACGCCCCATGAGCACTGGGTTTAATCAGGAGGCTCATTATCCTGTGAATTACTTTAACAGAATTGTATGAGAAAACAAAAGAATTGCTAGGCTTACATTTTGAAGAATAGGCCTGGCTGTGATTAAAAACAAAAGCAAAGGCACCATCTAGTTGATTATTATCCAAGCTGAAAATCACTGTTATCATTTACGAGTGAAAGGAAAATTTTACACATTACTGTATTAGGGTTCTCAAGAGAAACAGAACCAATAGGATATATATATATATATATACACACACACACACACATATGAGATTTATTATACAAATTGGCCCAAGTAGTCATGGAGGCCAAGGGGGTCTCACCATCTGCTGATCTGCCATCTACAAGCTAGAGAACCAGGAAACCTGGTGGTGTAATTCAGTCTAACTCCCAAGAAAAAGGAGAGGGGTGTACATCTCTCAATCTGAATGCCCAAGAATCAGGAGCCCTGATGCCCAAGGGCAGACAAAGATGGATGTATCTGCTCAGAGAGTGAATTTGCCCTTCCTCCTTCCTCTTGGTTATTCAGGCCCTCAGCTGAGTGAATGGTGCCCACCTGCAAAGGCAAGGGAGATCTTTGCCAAGATCTATTATACTACTGTCAGTCTACTGATTCAAATGCTAATCTCTTCCAGAGAAACTTCATAAACACACGCAGAAATAATGTTTTACCAGCTGTCTGGCCAGAGAGAGGCACTGAAGAGTAGACTATGAGGCCATATTGGAATGAGACCTTTACAGCAGAGATGACAGGCACTGCCAGTCAGATTCTCCTTCCTGCAAGCTGGAACTGAAGACCTGAGAGTAGCTAAGTCAATGGTGGGATCATGAGGATCCCCAAATCCTTGAGTAACCAGAAATCCCTCAGTGAAGTAGTAAGGACCTTCTACTTCCTTTGAGTAGCACTTACCTTCCTCCAACCACATCCCCTCTGGTCTCTTCTAATTTATTTTTGCTTTTTCAGACAACTGAGAAGGGGTGGGAGTAGGAGGAGTTAATTGATTTATAACTTTGGAAATGGTGGCCGCAGAGAGGAAAAGAAGTTGTCTCATTAATGGCTAAGGGCAGAGGAGGGATAGATGATTTGAGCAGCTAACTTACCTGCTAGAGCAACCTTGCTGCAGTCTGGAATGATCTTCCAGGCCCTGAAAGCAGTCTGGAGGCTGAGATGTACTGAGGTTCTGAGTTTTCTACTTCGAGCCAGGAGAGTTCCTGTTCTGGAGGTCTCATCCCTGGGAGCCTGTCTTCCTTAGCTCCCCAGTTTCCTTCTAATAAGTGCTTCAGAACCGAGGTATCTCCACTCTGATCTCTGAAACTAAAAATGATAACTAGCACAGAAACTAGATGTAGTTTTTCTCATGGTGAGTATTTATCAACCATGAAAACAAACACACACAACACTAGGTTATTTTTTTTGCTCCCTTTTTTTTTTTTTAAAAGAAAGTCACTCTTTTTTAGGTGACAAACAAATGTAAAATAAAGGCCTCTGTTCTAATCCCCCATGAAGTCTCTTTTTCTTAGTGGGATATGGTTACTACAGATGAGACCCTTTTAGGAGTTTCCCTTGGTAAAAATGTGACCCCTTAAAGTAACAAATGTTGGTAGTCCATAAAACGTCACTGATGTTCAGAAGGGAAGGTAGGGAGAAATTTTATGTAAGTGCTTACAGAGCTATTTTTATGTATTGCATTTCAAATTTTTTACTTGTGCTAATAGATAGATATGTGGTAAGTGTGTGTGTGAATTCTTTCAAGGCTAATCATTTTATTGGTCAAAGTTCTCATAAACTTGTTTATATAATTTGACAGGATTAGAATACTAATAATGTAATGCAATTTAACCTATAATTCAGTGACTTTATCTTGTTGAGAGTGACTACCAGAATATACAAAACAAATGGTTATTTACTTTCATATTTGACAATGGAATAGGTGATCTATAAATTTAAGCTACCTAGTCCATGAAGGACACCGTTAACAGTTAATGTGGTAAAGTCTTAAATATTTATCACCAAAGAAAAGCAAGCTAGTCATGCCAAATAGTATTTCTACTTACGTATGCCTCCAACATTTCTACTTCTATTTTTGTTTTTCAGAGTTTTCAGGTGTGGGTCTAGATGTCAAAAAGTGGTTAAGGAGGCAATATCTTTATATTCTTATATTACTGTGTTTTACTATAATACTTTTTTGGAGCATTTGATGTTTGTTTATTGTTGCTATGCTCTAAAAATAAGCCAGAATGCTTAAACAAAGAAGCAGGCAAATCATTGCAATACATTCTGTTTTTTATTTTATTTTTGTTGTTTTCTTAGTTCAGATGGTTTTAGGTTTGGTTTTTTGCTTTTGTTTTGGCTTTTGAAGGGCCCCCACCCATAAGATGGTGAACCTCCTGCTTCTCTTCCGAGTCCTCGGTTCCTGCTGGCGCCACCTGAAGCCCAATCACCCCTCGCCCCCCTCCAAATCCCAGCACCTAGCCAATAGCCACCAGCCCCGTAGAAGTGACACCTCAATCAGCTCATGCCCCTTCCTATATAACCCAGCACCTTTCCCTAATAAAGCGGAATTCTTCGGTGAATTGCTGCTGTGTGTCGCTCCTTTCCTTTCAGCTTTTATTTGTAAAACTCAAATAATAAAAATACCTTATTGCTGCCTAAAAAAAAAACACAAAGTACTTTAACCTGGCTTGTACCATTCAATTGTTTCCCCACTCCCCATCCACATTCCCATTATCTACTGACTCGCTCATTCCTGTCCATTCCCTGAAGTCTGTAGACCCAGCTCTCAGTCTTCCCTCCAGCTCTTTCATTAACATAATCTGCGTAGGTGTTGATTTGATGAGCATTCAGTACCTTGGTCTCTCACCTAATTGACCTCACCCTAAATGACCTTGTCCAACCCAGCTCAATGACTCTTTCTTTCAAGTCACACCCACCTCAGATTTTGTCTACTCCTGCCCCGACTCCAGCTCCCACATCAAAATCACTAGTGTAGATGTCAGTGTGGGACCACAATATTCTACTATGTTGACTTCTTTCTTAGACTGGTTGTCTTCAGACCTCTTATCTTCTCATCCCACCATCTATCTAGATAAGCTTACCTGCCACCTTCAGTTAAATATGACTATATGCAAATAACTCCCTATTTTTTATCTCCAATCCAGACCTCTCTTCTCAGCTTCAGACTCATATGTTCAACTGTCTTCTCAGCACATCTTCTCAGATAGCTCACATGCATCTCAAAGAAGCATCCAAAAATTGTGCTCCCTTCTTCTCCCCAAAACTGTTCCCACTAATCTTTCTCACCTTAGTAAGTGGTACCTATGTTCACCCAGTTGGTCAGACCAGAAATCTGAGGGTCACCTTTGACAATTCTCTTTTCTTCACTTCCTATCGCCAATCCACCACCAAAGTTTGTGCCTGCTAAAACATCCTTTGGTACTTTTTTCCATCTTTATCACCTTTTCCTATTTAAGCTATCAGGTCTTGCCTAGACTAAGAGAATAACCTTCTAACTGGCCTTCCCTCATTCATTTTTGCCAGTTCCAGCCCATTCACATAGTATCTGGGGTATATAATTCCCTCATTAAAATTTTCTTGCTCTTAGAAAAAGTTCACATTGCTTAAAAGACCTCCTGTAATCTGGCCCCTGCTGATCCTTCCACCTCCATCTAGAATCACCTCCCCAGGTTCACATATATGGCTCTAGCCACAGCCGTTCTTTCAGCCCTTTCTTCAGATCCACCAAGCTTATCATCCTATGTTTTCTGGACCTGGAAACTGTCCTCAGTACTCATCTTATATTTACTACTTACTCTTCAGGTATCAGCTTTATTCATTCATTTAATAAATAGTAAGTACCTACTCTGAGCCATGTTCTGTGCTAGGCACTGTGAATGCAACAGAAGGCAAAACAGACCTAGATCCTATCCCATTGAAGCTTTTAATTTAGGTGAAGGAAGTGGACACCAACCAAATAACATACAAAGAAATGTAAATAACTCCATGGTGCCAGGTGAGCCTATAATGGGAGACCTGGCCTGATCAGGAAGGTCAGAAATCAGAAGAAACAACCAAGTAGAGATCTGAAGGAGAGTAACATTAAAGAGAAAAAAGGAATTACAAGCAGAGTAAATTGTATATTCAGAGTTCCAGTGGAAGAGGGATCATGAAGCTTTCAAAGAACCCAGAGAAAGCCAGAGTGGTGGAGCTGGGAGAATGACAGAAGTAATGACACGACAGACCAGAGACACCAAACATGAGCGACCATGACTTAACACCTTAGGGGTTGGGCACATAATGTACAAAATGAGAAGAGGGTATCACAGAACCTGCAGTAAAATGGAGAGTGTAAAATCTTTCCTACAGGCATTCAAACTGTATTTGAATTTGAAAGAACACAGCATTGAGCTGAAAAAGTATATATTTCACTATAAATTTATCCCCTCTATTATCATGCTTGAGAATTTTATCTTTATCTAAAAGCTTTGTAGAAAGCTGCTGAAATAGGAGTCATGGGGAGAGAGTGACACTAACAGATTGATATTTTGAAAAACACAATGTGTTTGGAAACTAAACAAGAAAGCAAAACCAAAACTATGAGTAATATCTGTACATGATAAGACATTGCACGTGTGAACCTGAAGCAGGTGCTGCTTCCAGCTTTAGTGTAGTGAATGGACTGAAGGGTCTAGGTAAAGTTGGTAAAGTGAAGACATGTATTGGATTTTCCCTCCCTCACAAACTCCAATTGAAAAGATGTTTTTAAATTAATGAACACCCAACAATGGAGAAAAGGAAAGGCTACAACAGCTCTAGATTTTTGAGGCCAGAAAACAGATGGAGGATTGCAGCAGACTTGGGGACCTTAAAAAGCCAAATCCTAAACTGGTGGTGGCAAAAGCCAAGAGTCAGCCTCATTTGTACCCACAGAAAATTCAAGGGGCCATGACTTGATAGCACCAAGCACTTCTGGAAATGGGGGTGAAGTGGGACCCCAAATCGGAAGGACCAGATGAAGGCTGTTTGAGAGAGGGCAGGTCCTCATCCCTTCCCTGCTCTGTACTGCTGAGCCACTGCCCCTTTCCCCACCCTGGCAGGGGTCTGGAAGTTTATTCTATGAGAATGTAAAATAAAGGGATTCTGGACTGGTGGATTCTGAGCATAGCTGGTGAAGATACCACGTCAAAAATAGGAATTAAAGGAACATCTAGATGGCGATTGCTGAGAGAGCCAACCTTCTTCCTCTACTTAGCTTTAAAGATACTGTTAGCCAGGCCTGTCCTCCTCTGGCAGATTTGAAGAGTCTCTGGGGATTCTGACAAACACAGAATGGGAATCATAAAATGGCCCAATCAGATATTCCTATAGTAAAACTGAACTACTTAGTCAAATACTCATAAACATAAGCAGATAACAAATAAAAGGAAAAACTTAGTTGTCAGGTTAGGGCTGTTACTTAAAAAGAAGAGCAAAAAGGAAAAGACATGCAAATATAGGGAGAAAAAGATAAAAAAAAGTCAAGCACCAACCCACGAGACAGAATGTATCAATAACTAGAAGTGCAGAAAGATTTAGATAGTAGTAAGAATAGAAATCATCAATGAAGTAATTTTTAAAGTTTCTCAGAACTGAAGGATGTGCTTTTCTGGGTTGGAAAGATCCAAAGGACCCACTAAAATGGATGAAAAGACATTCCATTGTGACATTTCAGAACACTTAGGACAAATGTCACTGATTAAAAAATAAAAATTTCTAGAGACAATGGAATACTGCCATCAAAATTCCGAATGAAATGATTCCAGTGTAGAATTCCATATACATCCAAACTATCAGTCAACTACAAGGACATGATGTTTTCAGATATGTACAGTTGCAAAAATCTACTCCTTACCTACCTTTTCTCAGGAAGCTTCTGGACAATATGTCCTACAAATACAAGAGTAAATAAAGAGAAAGTCATTGGAAACAGAGAAGAGGAGATCTGACATGACATAGGAGATCCCAGATAGACTCGATGCAGAGGACTAAAGGAATCTCCAAGAGAATGAGACAGGGAGACACCGGAGGGGACATGTTCCAGCTTGGAGCACAGTGTGCCTCAAGAATAAGGACTTCTCATGGGCCATCAGGATAATAATGCCTGCTGTGATCTGAAGGCCAAGGGCTGAGGTGAGCCTGGCTCAGGTCTATGTCTGTTCTTGGCTTACTTTGACCATGTGCTGAAGTGCCTGCTCTCTCCTCCATGCCCAGTGCAAGAACCACCTGCTTAGACCATCTTCGGACCTTGGTCTCACCCCAGAAGTACACTGCTTCAGCCTAAACCTGAGAGTGGGAGGATGGCCCTGGCGAGCCTGGGATCAGGATACACAGAGACCCCCGCGCCCCCCTCATTCCTGGCAGATGTCTCAAACCACATTCTACTACCGACTGGTGCCCTAGTGTTGCCTGAAACTCACTCACAGCCGTGCCCCCTGACTTCCCCTGCCAAACACTAGTAAACTCACACAAGTGCTGAAGCCAGACCGTTTTGTTGATCTTCTTCTCCCAGAAGCCTTCATTTATCATTAGCAGTATTGTCCTGTCCTTACACAATGAAATATGTGCTTGAGCAGTAAGGTTCTTAATCACCTTGTCCATCCATTTACATATAAACTGTTGTTGATAAAATAATAAAATACTATGTGGAGAAAATAAGCAGCACAGAATGATACACATTGAATCCAGATAGAGTTTATCTCAGCGAGGTAGGGATAGACAGGAGAATGAGATGAGAGAGGAAGACACTGGGACCTCAACTTTGTGAACAATGCTTTATTACAAACGTCTAGTAAAAGACATATGACATGAGCCTAGTTAGTTAACATCTGATAAAGCTGGACTGTGAACATGCAGATGTTTATGATACTAATCTCTATTCTTGCCTGCATATTTGAAGCATTGCATTGTGAAATAGAATGTATTTTAAAAATGAATTGGAGAGAGGTTAGATTTAGAGGCTTAAATGACTGTCTAGCATCAATCCCTTTTTAAATGGGTCTGTGATTCTGCCCTGCTTCCAAGCAAACAATTTAGCCTACTACAGATATATGGATGCTGGCAGGAAACATGAGACCACTTGCAGAAGACAAAGGGCTTTATTACTCATGGCACATCAAGACACAAAAGCATCATCATTATTTGCATTAATTTCCCTTGTCCCCTAGTCTCATTTGGCAGCACATACAAATTCAGATGGAAGGCCGCATGTGTCACGGGGCACACTGCAGAAGAGGAACTCTGAGCTTAGAGAACCCGAGTCTTTTACAATGGGAAGTAAGAAGCATGCTTCTGTTTTGCTCTGGAGGTAGTCAGTATCTTCTAAGGTTGATGGCTATGAAGGTTTCTTTTAAAATGATAGTCCAGAATAGAGTAATCATCTGCTTGCAAGGCGTGCAGCAATGTGAGAGGCCTGTTGAGATTTATCTCCTAGTTTATACACTCACATCACCCTGTGTATTCCCTTCACTACACTTATCACAATTATAATAACATAGTGATTTGAGTGATCATTTGTTTACCATCCATTTCTTCTCTAAATAATCAGCTCCATGAAGGAAGGGACCTTTTCTGTTTTGTTCATGGCTATGTCTCCAGTGACTAGAAGTGTGCTGATGTGTAATAGAAGCACAGTAAAGGGTTTTTGAAGGACTGCTTATGCATTATTAGACTTGAGTATACTAGAGGCACAACCAGAAGAAAGGTGAATGACTGGTTGCTGATGTCATAAGTCAAAAAGTACTTTAATGATAATCCTTTACATTCATCCAGCACTTTTTATTTTATGAAGCACCTTTCATACATTATTTCATCCAAGCTTCATAATAAATCTTGAGTTGGATGAAGATGTTGAGAAACCTGTCCGAGATCAATGGACATTTTGAGTGGAAAAAAAAAAAAACATGTCTGAAACCACGTATTCTAAGCCAATACTCTTTCCTATCTTGGATAAGACCTTTTTAATCCATGGCAGTTACAAGATATGACAATGTCAAAGCAAACTGGGAGAAATATCTTTTCAATGTTTCATATAAATGAAAAGTTAAACATTTGGGCAAGTATTTCACATATTCATTAAAGGTATCACAGTGAAGATGAATGATTAGAATTCAATTTCCATCAGACTGTGAATTACAAACAGCAATGCTTTATACATAAAGTATGCAACATTTATACATCATTTTACCCTTACAGAACACAGTGAGGTAGATATTATTTGTGTTTCCTTTTTAACAGATAAGAAAATTGAGCCTAGTGAAATCAGTGGATTCATACAACAATTTTTCCCATAAATTAAAATATAGAAATGTTAGACTGAAAATATGAGGTTTTCTTATAAAGGAAATTACTTTCCCAAGATGCAGAATCCTTTTCTTCAATACCACTCACAACAGTCTATTCTAATATGTTCTGCTCTACATTAATCTCTTACTTTGGATCATTATGTCAAATATTGTGAAATCAGGAAACTGTTTCCCAAACTAAGCCAATTCATCCAAGAAGCAGTTGGTATATAAACTCATAGAAGCAATCACATTATCTTCAGAATCTTGATTTTCTCTGGGAGTATTGAGATTTAAAGTAAAAGTAAATATTAATAATTTAACATTGTAATGTGCTTTAAATTCACACTGTTGTCATGAGATAGGCAGTGTAGCAGATAAAGAACTACATTAGAGGAGCAGAATTTAAAAGTCTATATTTCATCCTTTCATCCATTTTTTTCAATATGTGTTTCATCCAATCTCATATATAAAGAAAACATTTCTCATTTGTACCATTTATTTGGCAGCTGTCATATATTGCTTTGTAGGCTGATCTTTTTATATATTAAATTCTAGCCTTTCACAAACGGGATATGTTACTTTAGGATATGGATCATGTCCTGTAGTTTAAAATTCTCTCTACTTCACCTCTCTGCTCTGCAGTATCAGATCCAATTCAGGTGAGTTCCTGGTGCTCTATTTCTCTGCACATTTGCAAAATTAGCCCTACTCTGTTCCCAGGGATAATATTACCAAGGCAAGAGTAAAGTCTTTCCAAATCAGTATTTTACAGCTCATCCTCAAGGCTACACCAACCCTGATGAGGTGTTGGCCTCCCACCCCCAAGCTGGAGCACCGGAGCGCCCTCATGTGCCAAACCTTACCTTCTTTTCTACTGCTGTTCTCGTGTTCCCAATCTGACAATTTTTCAGAATCTCTCAGTCAACTCCCAGGAAAGGGGAAAGAGGCAAACTGAGCTTGGCTTTCTCGGGGAAAATGCGAAATGTAAATTACACCTCAGAGTTGTTCTGACCTGAGGCTACAGAGCTGAGTTTTCGTGCTCCATCATCTGCCAGCTGTTAGCTAAGGAGCTTCTCCACAGACCTAAACTCCCAGCTCTCTGCTTGCTGGCAAAGCAGCCCCAGTAGCATAAGAGAGTCTCCAAAGGAGAATTTCTGACTGTGTGAAGCAGATGCAAGAAGCTCTGCAGCATGGAAATAGTCTAAGTGGTCTGAGGGCTTCTGGTCAGAGTACTTAACAGTGTCTGCCACGGCTTTCCATACCAGAAGCAGCTCACAGGAGAAAACAGGTTCTCCCCACCGACAGCCCGGGACAGTGACTGGAGATCATCCAGCATCTCCCCGCAAAGGATGCAGCTAAAGTCATAAGAGTAAGAGGTGGTGACATGAGCCCTGAGCTGTATGTCCTTGAGGGGAGCATGATGAAAGGAGGAAAGACATCAGAGCTACAGCTCTGGGAGATGTCTGATGAGACAGGGAGCAGCACAGGTGATAATGGCCAAGGGCCAAAAGGCAGAGGAAGAGTGAGGGGTAAGCCTTTCTGAATGCGCATGAATTATTGTGGGGCCTCCACAGAGCTGGGAGGGAGGAATCTGAGCAGGTACTCCTGCAATTCTTTGGATTAGACTCGAGTTAGCAAAACGCAGTTGAATAGGTTGGTGTGGCTTGGGGAAGCACAAATGACAAATTTCTTTATCTGCTCTGTTGCTATTCTGCTATTACTTAGTCCAAATAAGAGTTAAAGGTATTATCAGACATTAAGGGTAAAAAAATCTATCTTTTCATTTATTATCAGCAAATCTGTTTATTTTGTTGCTTCACCTTTCCAACTTAATTTTTCACTCATTCCCCAAAATTTATGTTTGCCATATAGGGAGATTTTTTTTTTTAAGTGAGAAATTAGTCTGATGTTCTCTATCCACATTGTTTCCAAGACTATGCAAAGAAATCATATTCATGAATTCATTCCATAAGTGCTTTTTAAATTGGATACCACATTAAGTGGGTAAAAAAAAAGATGAAAAGGAAATAGTCCTTTGTTGAAAAAGTACCAACATGCATAGGAATGATAAACATCAGATTCAGGTTAGTGGTTACCTGTGGGAAAAAGGAAAGGGAATGGAATTTGGAAGGAGTAAACCATATTTTTTATATATCTTTTTTGTAATAATAATCCAAATAAGTAGATAGAAATAAATGGAAGCTTTAGTATTTCCTTGCCTCACCCTAAAGGATCACCTCGGACACTCCCCATGTCCTGTACTTCATTTGGGACATTGTGTGAAGATGCTAAAGGCTTCAACTTACAGTGACAGACAAATTCAAAGCAGGAATCAACTCAGTATTAAGTGGTGACTGAATATGGCATAGTAAAGGATAGGAGTATTTGTGTGCTTTGGGGGTTTTTGGGGAAAATGCTCTCCTGTTCTGGAGTTCCAGAGTCACACTTTAGGGATGCTATCAACCACATATGGGGGGCTACCTCAGTTTTTCAGCTCCCATTTAGAGATGTGACATGAAAGAGACATTCAGTTAATATGTATGCCAACAAAGATTTTTAAGCACCCATGTGTCAGACTCTGTATTTGTCAGACAACTCAGTAAGACATAGGCTATGTCCTCAAGGAGTGTATTGGTATTATAATATGATGATAATGGCTAACATGTATTGAGACTTTTGCTAATGCCTGCACTGGGTGCTAAGCACTCTGTCTGTACTATCTCGTTAAATCCTCACAGAAGTCCAGTGAGAGAGGTACCATTACTACCCTCAAAGTATAGGTGAAGAAACCAAACCCTCCAGAGTAAGTCACCCAGTTAACTAAGATCAGAACCCAGGATTTGCTGATTATAAAATCTGTACCTTACCATTAAAGTACATGGCAAAAATAAATGGAAAACTTTCTATGGGAATCTAGAAGAAGAAATTACTAGTTCTAGCTAGAGAATTCAATGTGGGTTTCATGGAAAAAAAGGGATAATTGAACCAAATTTTAAAAGGCAAAGAAATTCCAGAAAGGGCTTCAACAGAGGCATGAGAGAGCATGATGTGTAAGTAGATAGCTTTGTATGTTTCAGTGACGTGTGCATTTAGGGCAATGGCAGAGGTAGGTTTGGTGAGGTGTGTATGAGCCAAATTATGAAAGATAGCACATTCAGGAGGGAGGAAGAATTAGTAAATGACTTTCTTTGAGAATTCCTTGGCACCTCTAGAATGTCAGGCTTCTACAAGGGGGTCACTTGTGTGGATTTTCACAAATACAGCTGAGGAAATAGGACACACTCAACTACAAGGAGCCAAAAGTTAAGGCAATTATTTGATTTAGAAAGACAATTACTTTAAAAATATACATAAAGCTTGACACTTTGCTGCTGCCTTAGAGGACATTTTTTAAAACCAGTTGTGTTAATTGATCATGAGAGAGTAACAACCAACCAAATATTAGTTGTCTAATACTGGTAGTTTATGAAATGAGGAAACCTCTGACTTTGACAAGCTTAAAATTAGTTGAGGACATAGAGCACATCCACAGGAAAACAGACTAAGCCCACAAGTAATTTAAAAAGAAACCCTACAGAAGGAAGAATTTTTAAAAAATCAGATTTTGGGTAGTTAATTGGGAAGTATTATACCACTAATACGTAGAGGAAAGGTGAGTTTAGAAGTTAAATGAGAAAACGGTAGAAATTCTAACTTAATAGGTAGAATTGTTTTGGGGGAGGAATATTTTATTTCTTTTCTCTACATCGTAAAATAACTGATTATCAAGAATACCAGTACATTTCTACTTGAAGTCACATAATGGTCATTCAATTTTTATACCTATTTTGTGTACTGGCTTGAAATCTTTCCAGAATTCCTAGGTTTCATGAATTCTGTAAATCCTTTTAGCTGTATCTAGAAGGTGGTATTGGGAAGTTCTTGAAAGGATTATCAGAAATTATGCATAATTACTGGCTGTGTCACTATGGGGAGCCACATGTAAATATCACCAAGGTTACTATTATAAACATAGTCTGATTCAAATTATTGCAAAACATTACCAGATTTGGGTGAGGTTTCTAGAGGAAAAGAGCAGCCAATCAGTCAAGCAACAACATTTACTTAGTACCCAATGTGTATGAGTTATTGATATTAGGTGTTGCTAAGTAAACAGAAATCGAAAAGCAAAAGAAAATACCCCAGAAATAATGCTGATGCAGCAGGTGGTGGTGAATAAAACTGATGGGATGAGAAAGTACTGGTTTTATTTGATGGAGAGTGCCTAGGCTTTAGAGAGAGACAAAGATTTTGAAGAGGAAAGACAATAGAATACAGAATAAGATGGCCTGGGGTCTGAACCCAACTTAGTCACTTAAGTGCATGCAGTCTTGGACAAATATTTAGCCTAGGTTTTCTCTTGTAAAATGGGTATAAATTTTATAAATACCTTACTTCTTCAGGTTGCAGTGAGAAATCAGTGAAGCAAGGACTTATAAACAGTAAACATGTTATTTATTGGCATTCAGTGAGGTCCTTGGCCAAACTGTGTGGTTTATTCTCTATTATGCCTTCTCTGCAGCATTTACACTCAACAGACACCTGCTTTTTGGCCGCATGTGTCAGCAAGTTTCCCCTTCCTGGACTATGAGCTGTTCAATAGCCCAGATTCTGTGTGCTTTCCATCCAGAAGAAACAATGATTCACACACTATGAGCACCCAGTAAATTGGTTATAATAGTGTTTTGCATATGAAGTTATTTGAACTTTTTAAGGGACTCTCACGTGACACATGCATGTGTCAAATTCATCTCGCTATTTCTGATGTCATGTCACTGTTTCAAAAGTTGTCAAGAGCTTCTCATTTTCTACTGAATAAAAACTTTAAAAACTTTTTTAAATTGAGCTATAATTGACATATACATTGTATTCGTTTAGGTGATTAAAGTTTTAACTCCTATCTAAACCCTAAGGCCTTGCTACTCGAAGTGTGGGCTCCAGACCCGTAGTACTGGTGTCACCTAGGAGCTTTTTAGAAATGCAGATTCTCCAACCCCATTCCAGACCTACTAAATGAGCAACTGCATTATAACAAGATTTCTAGCCAATTCATATATACAGCTTTGACTACATCTTTAGTTTCTAGCTAAACTTGGAAGTTTTAAAAGATTCCAAGATTTTACAAATAAAAGTAATGGATGTCCCGTAAAACTTGACAACAATGAATAATTTTTTAGCATATCTCAAATGCTTCAGGGGACATATTTCAACTTAAAATATATATTGTTTACCTGAAATTCAAATTTTACTGGGCTGTGATTTAATCTGGCAATCCTCAGCAGAGTAAGATCTATGTCGCATATAAATTTGAACTCCCCTGCAATAGTAGAGTGCCTTCCTCAACTGCTCAGTATTGTGTTTAAGGAATAGTCAGTTGGCCTCTTGAGAACAGAGGTTTCTCTGGTTTTTGCTTAACATTGTACATCCTCAAAAGCAAACACAGTACCCTGCACACAATAAAGGACCAATTAACGTTTCTTTAATGAAAGAATGAATATGTCAAGAGCAATTTTCAGTTAAGGGACTTGACTGTGTTACATTTTAATGAAAGCTGAATGTTTTTCTAGTAATTTAAAAAAATGTTCCTATTCGTACACTTTTTCACATTTTAGTTGGTAGTGTTCAGGGCTTGATGGGAACATAATCGAGGGCTCAGAATGTACTCTGTTGCAGACCGAGTCCATATGGTCGGTGGAGAGCAGATTCCCACACTCGGGATTCTGGCGTGTCCGCAGCAGACAGCAGGCGACACCTCCCCCATCCCGGGCCGCCGAGACGCCCGCGCACGCGCATAGCCGCGCTCCGGCCCCCAGAGCCCGGTGGAGGGAGGCGGGGCTCCCTGGGCGCGTGCGCGGTGGCCTGGGCTGCGGGCCCCTCCCCCGGCGGGGGCGCGCGGCGCAAGGACCGTTCGGAAAGGGGGAAGTCAGGTGGCCGCCGCCGCCGCCGTTTGTCGCCAGAAGGAAAATGGCGGATCTGGAGGAGCAGTTGTCTGATGACGAGAAGGTAAGAGCCGCGGGGGCGGCGGAGCCCGTCTGTCCGGAGCCGGCAGAACCCCGGCGCATCTGCCTGGAGCGGGGCCGGAGAAGGGCACTGGTCTGCGCGCTCAGCTGCCCTTCCTCCCTCTCTCCGCTGCGCCCTAGTGCCTGCCCCTGTCGGCCACCCGAGGCCCCGCGCGGGGGCAGCTCTGCCTGGCCTGCTTGCTCCGCTCCGCTCCTTGTAGGGTGTGTGCTCCGAAAATAGGAAGTGGAAGCCGGGCGGCGGCGCCTAGCGCGGCGGGCGGGGGCAGGGGGCGGCGAGGGCGGCGGCCGCCGGGGACCCGGTCCCTCCGCCTGGCAGCGGGACCCTGCACCGAGTGTGGGGACTGCGGGGCGCTCTGGTCGGCCTGCGAGCGGCCCAAGGGCAGGGCTCAGCCCCACGGCCTGGCTGGGGAGTGTAGCCGGGTGAGGGGGTAAGAGGGCAAAAATCGCTTGGAAAGCAGGCCTTCAGTTCTCCCAGAAGCAGAATGCTTCCTTTCCTGTTTCTCTGCGCTTTTTTTCCTTTCCCCGTGAAAGTCTCTCTTTTCTTTTTTTGGCTTATGCTGTAGGGTTTGCATCTCCCTTGTTCCCTGCGAGGCAGCAGAGTTGCTCACAGAAAGCTACCCCCACCCCACAGTTGTTTCCGGCCCAGGTTGTCAGCAGCCCCCCTGAGGGCCGATTTGGTGGCGCCCCGTCGTCCTGCTTGGACTTCTTCTGGAGGAGGGAGATTGTGTAGCTCCTTTACTGTATCTTAGATGATATGACAGCATTGGAACCAAGTGAACGACTTAAATTCTCTGGCATTTAAAATAAGAAATCTGATCATTGAACTACTTCTCTCTTATTCGCAGTTTTCCTTTGGGTGTGAGGTCCCATTCCCCAATACGGGGGAGGGGACCCTACTTAAGAACCTTGACGTTTCTCCGACTCAGAAGTAACTGACATATTCTGAATAAGATAGTTACAGCTTTTAATGTGTCCACACTTAATTTAACAATGTTCATGTTTTAAGAGTTCCAAAGCAGTACAGTGAAACACAAACACATCGTGGTGTTTAAGAAATCCTAATGTAAGCCTGAGGATATTTTCGGTTGGAATTCTGCTCCAAGTGTCTTTATATTCTGTCTTTTTGCACCGAAATATTCTGTCACCTTCCTCATGTGAATGGGTGGGTCTCATCTTCAATTTTGGAAATCCTTTTCTCTGTTCTGTGAAGGTGATAATAAAACGACACAATGGGGAGAGCAATAAGGTTGCTCCATGATCCCTAATTCGCGGACCTGATAGGCAGATCCCGTATACACAAAAGTTGGTGTGCAGTATTCACACGTGTAATATTGGTAAATAACCATGAGTTAGTAACTGAAAATGTACGCAGGCTCACACGCACATTCAAAATTAAGTAGTGCCAAAAAGTTTTTAAAAGAATGTTATGTTTTTATTTTACCGTTTTGAAGTGGTGATTAGTAGATCAAGTGGCTAGAAATCAAGTTGAGCGAGTATTCGGTGTTCGCCTTAATATAGACCTGTAATGTCTTGTAAAGGCCTAAAGTATCAAAGATTTTTCAAAATGAGATGACAAGATTCCTTATTATCTGGCACTCTCAGGGTACTAAGTGGGGAGGAGGGTGTCTTACTCTCTAAGCTTGCCCAACACATTTTAAGGGTAGATGAATGAAAATTCTAATTTGAAGGAATTTGATGTTTTTGTTTTTAGTTCGAGTTTTTGTAAGACTTTTCTGTAGATATTCACATAGAGATTTCATTGCTATATCTAGTAATTTAAGAAAAATACTGACCAAACTTTTGGGTTAAATTGTCATCTTAGTTATCTAAATGTTCTTCTCATCTTTTGGGAGGAGGACATTAGATATGGGATTAGAAAGGATTTAAAGGTGATATTATTAATTTAGTATTTAAATCATATTACTCTTTCTCCCACCTTGTTTGTAATTTTCAAAAATAAGCTTTTAATACATAAGTTTTTGGAATTTTCATTGTTGATTGCAGATCTAAGGAAGGGGAAGCTCTTGAGAATTATGTAGTACTATATATACTTCGCTCAGTTAGACAATACATAAGTTAATTTGTTGTAAGTTTGGGATAGGTTTTATTACCATTTGAGAGATAAGTAAAATAAGGTTTCAAAAGCTTTAATTCACCCAAAGACATATAAGTAGAAAGTGGCAAAGGTCGTATTTAAACCCGAGTTTGTCTGACTCCAATGTGTTGCTCTTGTGACAATAAACTACCTTAACAGTTGATGATAGGAACTCTCTGGGTTTATCTCCTTGTTTTTAAATTGTTGATAGCTTATTTTGAAAAAGAAACAATAGTTCTTTTGTTTTTAATAAAAATTTTAAATACCAAACATTAAATAGTGTTGGGTTCTAAATTTAGTTTGTGCTTTGTTTTAGACCAAAGTTTATTATTGTTTAACACATATAAGTTTTTTTTTTTATTAAGGTACTATTGATATACACTCTTATGAAGGTTTCACATGAAAAAACAATGTGGTTACTACATTTACCCATATTATCAAGTCCCCACCACATACCCCAATGCAGTCACTGTCCATCAGTGTAGTAAAATGCCACAGAGTCACTATTTGCCTTCTCTGTTAACACATTTAAGTTTTATGCAACTAGTATAGTTTCATATATGCCCTAAGTAGAAAGCATTTTAGAAATTAATGTAGATATCTTTACTTTTTAAAATCATGTATGTACAACTGCTTTTTGAGGATACCACTATGAAATTTAATAAGCTTTTCACCTTTGGCCACTGGGTTAATAGGAAACAAAATTATCTGAAGAAGCACAATGAAGTTCTTTAAAATTACTCATTTCCTGTAGTGTGCCCCATGGAGTTTTTTACATAGTTACAGAAACTCTAGGCCAAACAGAGTTCAAGTTTTCCATTCTTGGGTTAGCTGCATTATACAGTAAAGCCTTTCTGTGAATTTGAAATTATATAAACTTGTGGTATAAGGCTCAAATAAGAAAAACTATTCCCAGACCCCTCTCTAGGTGAGAAATCCAGGAAGTCACTCCAAGCTCCAGGAAAAAGACTCTTCGTTATTGGTTGGAAAGGAGTGTTTTTCCCCGTCACTCCTTCCAACTTCCCCTAACGATTAGGGTGAGCCACTCCTATAGCTTTAATTCTAGTATCTTTGTAGATATGTCTCGAGTACATAGCACAGCTCTAACTTCTTTCTTGAGCACTGGTCATACATTTTTATCTGATGGTCCTTTTCCCATGAGACAAAGAGATGTGTTCAAATGGAAACTGCTGAAAGTCAGTTCATAAACTCCCTCCCCTTACCCCTACACAAAAAGGGGCAGAAATCTGTCTCATCCTGTACATTTTTCTCTTTATTTCTCTATTCCCATTATTCCAGTCATCCAGGTTTTAAACCTCAGCTTTATCTTTTTTCTCTTTGTGCTCTGTACCTTAAAATCAGTTTTCTAAGTCTTGTCACTTCTGTCATCAAAATGTGTCACACAAGTAATTTATTTGAAAAGTTAATTCATTTATATTATTTGGTTTATAACCTCTTAGTTGTCCAGACTGTTATTTGTGTTATTAACTACTGTTGTTTAGTAACAAAATTTTACTATGTGTACAGAATACAAATTGATTGTACCTGTTCTGTGACTACACAGATAAGGAAGAAATAAAGCCAAAGGAAGAAGAGTAGGGTTAGAAGAAGGTATCATACCGGGTCCTTCCCTTCTATTATATTTGCCACTGCTAGGCTTTTATTACAAAATTCCTAGACTAATACCTCCAATTTCCTATATCTAAGCCATGTTTTAATATGTCATTTTTCTATTCCCAAACTTATAGTTGCTTGCTCCTCCAATGCTCCTCCATCAATGCCAGCTCTTGAAAGTGGTATTCATGGCCTCGTATTCCATTCTAACCTAAATAGTTCTGACTTTCCCTATATATACTGTTGTTTAACATGCTCTGAATTCAAAGAGAACTGCATGCTACTCCAAGTCTAGTACCTCAGGTAAATTATTTAATCTCTCAGCCTCAGTATCCTTTGAAATGTGGGGATATAACAGAAGTATCTCTGCTTAAATTGCTGTAAGCATAAATGTTGCCTGACATGTAGTAAACACACAATAGAGCATAGCTGTCTTAACTCTGCTCATGTCTTACCCCCTTTGAGTGTTGGTACTGCTCCCTGGTCTGTCCCAGTTTTTAAAAGGGAAAGTCGTTACTCATCCCTCAAGATTTAGCTCAGAAGCTAGTTTAATCTCTCTTCTGAGCATTGTAACACATCAGTAGTATTCAGTACAGTTTGGCATAATAGTTACTTGCTTCTTGTCCTTTATTCCCTATTTTATTGGAATTCCTAAGTGGAGAAGTAATGTCATCTTTAGCATCTGTCCTATACTGCATGTGATGAGTACATTGGTTCAGTGAGTAAATGAACAAAGGAATCATGAATTCACAAAATTAAGAGAAAATAACAGTTTTATGAAAAGTAGAAGTAGCATATAAAAGCAGATTTTTGAAGGAAAATGTAGTATGCCTAAACTTTTCATTTCTAAATAGTGCTATAGATTTTAAAGATACAGTCAGATGAAACCCCTGGTATTCTTTGAGGTACAGGTGGTAAAATTAGCTGTGGTTCAAACCACCTACACATGCTAAATATTCTTTATAAGTAGTTTATATATTTCTCCATCACTGCACTGCCATAGTTTAGCTTCAGAAATTTTGTTTGCAAGTAAAAACAAAGTAAGCTGCCATGTGTAAAATCTGTATTATTCTTAACTATAAAGTAAATTCAACTAGTAAGCTATTAATGTAGAAAATAGTCATTTCTAATTTCATTCTGTAGATGAATGACTTCTGTCATTGCAGCAATAAAATATAAAAATTCATACAGGAAGCAAAAATTTGATAGATGCTGTACCATTAGTGGAATTTTTCAGACTTTGCACATTAAAGCAAATTTGTAGTACTTTTTCAGTACATTTGGGAGCCATCTACATAAAATAAGGATAGTTAGATATGTAGAAGTTTGCATTTTAGTGTAAGAACTTGGAATATAAAAACATTTAGAGATGAGAGTACAAAGTAATTTTCCCCTTTGAAAAGAATGACAGGGAAACTTGACCTGTGGTTCAGTGCTTTGACCCAAAAGCCTAATTGTGTAAAGTAATAATTTATTGCAAGGTATCATGCATATTAAAGAAAAAATAGGTGTTCCATAGAACCACTTGTATGTGTCAAAAAAGGCGAATTTCAAAAATTTTATTTTGAAGGTTAGATGTACAGTCTGCATTCTTTCTCTGACATTTATTTACATACTCCATTGTGAATCTAATGCTGAGAACTTTTCCTGCACATTTTAGTTCATAATGTTTCTGTTGATTGACAATGAATGTAAACAGTGTCTTAGAACTACCTTCCCATTCATTCATTTACCCAAATAACATATTTTATTGAAATCAATAAAAAAACTCATAGTTTTCCATAGTTTAAGATCTCTGAAATCAGGCTTCATTGTGACAAGGCTTATGATATTTAATTGGTAGCATTTTTCCTTTTTTAGTGGTAAGTAATATTATGCATCATACATTGATGGTGGATTAAAATTAGCAAGGATATAATGTAGTAACAGCCTAAACTCTTAGCATCAGGGGATTGGTGGGAGGTGGTTAGTATGGCATCTCCTCACTCATTGTGTTGAGGGCTGTTGGAGAACTTCAGTTAAACTCGGGCTTTTTGATGTGCTCTGTGCATAATGGAACATTATTCAGCCATGAGAAAGAAGGATATCCTGCCATTTATGACAACATGGGTGGAACTTTAGCACATTATACTAAGCAAGATTAAGTCAGTTAGAGAATGATAGTACTGTTAGATATCATTTATCTATAGAATCAAAAAAGTCAAATATGTTTGGAAAAAAACAAAAATAGTGAAGTGGTGGTTACCAGGGGATGGGAGGTGGGGGGATAAGATTGATGGTGTTTATGGGTACAAACTTGAACAAGTACAAAATAAGCCATTGAGATCTAATGCACAGTATGATGAATATAGACAGTAATGTACTTTAATGATGTAATGTGATATATATTATTTCAGTGGCAATCACATTAATATAAGTGTATCAAAGTAATATCCTGTACACCCTAAATCACAAAGTGTAACATGCAGGCCCAGAGATTTTATATAGCTTTGAAAATCCCCTCATTGTGGGTTGGAGCCTGGAGATAAGATAAGCCTTTTAGGAGAACAAGTTTGGACATAGCAAAGAAGAGAGGGCAGAGAGCATAACTTTTGAATATACTTTCATTTAAGGCTGAAGAGAAGAGTTACAAAGGTGAGGAGTAACTCTTGAAGTAGAAGCATATACCTAGTACAAGTAGGTGCTCAAGTCAGAGAACTTGAAGAGAATTATCAAAAGGAGCAGTACTCCAACAGACACATGAAAAGATGCTCTACATTGCTAGTCATCAGAGAAATGCAAATTAAAACCACAATGAGATATCACCTCACACCAGTAAGGATGGCCACCATCCAAAAGACAAACAACAACAAATGTTGGCGAGGTTGTGGAGAAAGGGGAACCCTCCTACACTGCTGGTGGGAATGTTAACTAGTTCAACCATTGTGGAAAGCAGGATGGAGTTCCTCAAAATGCTCAAAATAGAAATACCATTTGACTCAGGAAACCCACTCCTTGGAATTTACCCAAAGAATACAAGTTCTCAGATTAAAAAAGACATATGCACCCCTATGTTTATCGCAGCAGTATTTACAATAGCCAAGAAATGGAAGCGACCTAAGTGCCCATCTGTAGATGAATGGATAAAGAAGAGGTGGTACATATACACAATGGAATATTATTCAGCCATAAGAAGAAAACAAATCCTACCATTTGCAACAACATGGATGGAGCTAGAGGGTATTATGCTCAGTGAAATAAGCCAGGCGGAGAAAGACAAGTACCAAATGATTTCACTCACATGTGGAGTATAAGAAGAAAGAGAAAACTGAAGGAACAAAAGAGCAGCAGAATCACAGAACCCAAGAATGGACTAACAGTTACCAAAGGGAAAGGGACTGGGGAGGATGGGTGGAAAGGGAGGGATAAGGGGGGAGAAAAAGAAAGAGGGCATTACAATTAGCACGTATAGTGTGGGGAGGGCACGGGGAGGGCTGTGCAACACAGAGAAGACAAGTAGTGATTCTACAGCATCTTACTACGCTGATGGACAGTGACTGTAATGGAGTATGTGGGGGGGACTTGGTGATTGGGGGAGTCTAGTAAACATAATGTTCCTCATGTAATTGTAGATTAATGATACAAAAAGAAAAAGCAGTACTGGTACTGCACAGAGATTAAGGAATATAGGATTGAGAAAACCTTTGGGTTAAAGAGAAAGGGATGAGAAACAAATTGTATTTACTATATGCCAATATCTACCATATTAATGAATCTCCATTATCAGAGTAACCTTTTGATTATCCCCATTTTACAGATGGGAAAACTGGTGCAGATGAGGCCAGCTATTAAAATGGGGGACTAAATATTAGTGGTGGCCTCTAAGAGAGCAGTTTTACTAGAGTTTAGAGCAGGAAGTAGAGAGAAGCCAGATTACCAGGGACTAAAAAAGTGTGTATATGTTTTCCATCTTCCATAGTAGCCTTTCAGTCTTGTATGCATTATAAACTACTCATCTTTCAGTAGCCAGATCCAAAGACTTTCTTCTTCTTCTTCTTTTGTATGCTGGCTTATTTCTGCACCCTTAGCAGTTTGTACATGACCTTTGTTATAACATTTATCAATTGTAATAGGTTTACCTGTTTTTATTTCCTGTGTTCTTCAGGGGCAGGTCCTGTGTCTTACTCATTTTTGTAATTCCAGTTGAGAGCCTGGCATATATTAATTAGATCAGTGGTTTTCCACTCTAGTTGCATATTAGAATTGATAGGAGAGTTTATAAATAAACATGGATGTACAGGCTTCATACATGGGTGAGGCCTGGAGCCTCTCTACTTTTTTGTTAAAAAAAAAAAAGCTTTCTTTCTAGATGATTTGAATGAGCCACCAGGTTGGGTCACACTGTGGTCACTATAGTAGGTGCTCAATAAATGTTGAATAAGGATAATAAGTGGAGACAGTACATGTAAATTATTCTTGGAAAAATTTGGTAGTGAAGCAAAAGAAAAAATAGGTATTACTGCATTTTTTCCTACTACTGCATTTTAGGGATACTTTTTTTTAAGATAAAAAATTTAGGACTGTTTGTGGGCTGAGGGGAGTGATTCAGAGAAGAGAAAGAAAATTGAAATGTAAGATAAATAATACTTTTATATAACTTTTCTAGGTAATGATAACGCCTCCTTTGGATTCATGAGTTTTTTCATATTTTAAATAAATGGTGAAAACATATTTAAAGAAAAGTTGAGTTCAGTAGATGACCTCATATTAGATTAAGTGACATTAGCTATCACAATGACAGTTATAAAGGAAGAAATTCTTAAGGAAAACTTATGAAACAGATTACCACTCAAAGTATACTCAAATTAAAATAAATTGGCATGTAATACAGTAGTGATCATTCATAAACCATTCAAATATGATAGAGTTCAAAAAGTGTTTTTCTATTCTTATTTTACTTGTAACTCACATAAAGGCATAGGCAATTTTTAGAGAGTTATGGGAACAAATGTCAAATCTGGTACTTGAAGTGAAAAAATGCATAATAGCTCTTTTTAACTTTACTACTGGTCTCTATGACAAGTGACCCTTTTTGATCACGTTCCTCGGAAATCAGGTGAAATTTATGATTCCTTTCTTTAGAAGACCAAACACCTCGGATTTTGCATATACAGTTCCTTAAATGGTGGGTACAATATCTGGTCACCCATCAGAGTTACCTGGGAAGATTTTATGAAATAGATATTTGTACATCTCAGTCCTCTGGAGATTTGTTCAGTAAGTCTGGAATGGAACATGGGAATCTGTGTTTTTCAAAAGCTTTCCAAGTGAAGTTGACATCTATATTTAGGAAATCTCTACCCTAATGTCTTCTGTCTTG
Organism: Manis pentadactyla; assembly: GCF_030020395.1. NCBI lineage: Eukaryota > Metazoa > Chordata > Mammalia > Pholidota > Manidae > Manis > Manis pentadactyla. The sequence continues at coordinate 116,823,557 of NC_080025.1, forward strand.
CTCAAGGAGGAAATAACTATGTGGGATAATGTCCAACATATGGAAATTAGAAGTGTTGTTGGCAAGGTTTTCAGATAAAATACAGGGTGCCTGGTTAAATTTTAATTTAAGATAGGTAACAAATCATTTTTAGTGTAAGCATTATGCATGCAGTGTACTTTTGGGTCCCTGTAGTGTGCAGGGCTATTTGCCTCTACATTTCATGATTCCAGATAGCTATTTTTTTGTAGTGTGTGTATCTTCTCCCATGAACATGCAGTGTCTGCATTTTATACTTTCATCTCCTTCCCCTTTTTTTCAGTTGCTCAAGGCTTTTAAGTTCTTTAAAGTTATTGTCAGCTTACCGTATTTAAAGCTGCTTTGGTGAGGACTCCCATTTCCTGCTAAACAGTGTTTTCTTCAGACTGTCTTAAAAATCTCATAGAACTAAAGCTATACTTAGTGTTTGTAAAAAGTTTGCCAACTTACAATGTCCAGTGAAAGAATCAGAAAAATCTGGAGAATTTGTAGGCATAAGCAGTTGAAATAACATTAATTTTGCCAACAATTTCTATAAATTGCAGCAAGAATTGATTGGCAACCTGTAGTATACTCTCCAACCCTGTTGTATCTTCATGTTCTAGCTGGTAATCATCAAGTTGAAGTGGCACTGCCAGATGGTCCCCTCTTCCAATAATAGATACATCCTAAAGCAGCAGGGGAGGCCAAGGGAATCTAGTCACTCTGCCTGTGGCATTTCACAGTAGCTTCTTAGCTTTGCTTGATAAAGGTATAGTCTGTAGCACTAATGCTAAAAGTGAGAGACAAGGACTACAAAGCAGAAAGCTACATGCGGTGTTTATGTGCATCCAGCCCTCCTTCCCTTTGTTCTCTTTCCTTGAGAAGTTGTTCAGCCTTAACGTGGCAGTGTAAACAAATTTAAGGTTGTACATTTTCCAAATTCTATAGTCCAAGTAGGAAGGGAAAGATACTTGGTGTGTTATATTAATTATTCTTTCTGAAGGGTCACCCAAAACCAAGAGCAACAATTCTGTACTTCATTAATACATGTATGGATCATCTATGTATGTCACAATGATACCAAGGATTTTTGATTACAGCGTCTTATACCAGATGTGCCTTCCATTTACATCTGTTGTAACACTGAGAAAGAACCAGGGAGTTAGGAACTTCTTTAGAAGAGTAAGGCACCACAGCTTCATAGGATTTTAGGCACAAGTAGTAATCTTTCTGGTTATGAGTAATCTCTTTCCATCACTATAGTAAATGTCTGGCTTCTACATGTTGGTCCAACATGATGTGTAAACGCCACACGCATCTGTACTGCTTTGTTCATCATTTGGCCTCTTGGTCAAATTGAAAATTTGTGGAAAAGCTGATTTCTGTTTTTGTGGGCTCAGAATATAGGCAGGGCTCTGCACCATATGAGGGGCATCAGCTCCTTCCCTGTAGCACATGAGGAACAATTTGTGGCAGGAAGCATCCCAGCATTAACAGAATGCTGTCTTCACTATCTGCACACTGAGGTGCCTCTGATCCTAAAGGACCATCTGCTGACATCTATAGAAAGAAAGTAGTGCTTGTGGAAGGCAGGAGACAATTTCTTATGACATTTATCAAAATGAACTATAGCTTTACTTGATGGAGGTGGTGGCATTCTTTCCTTTCTTTCCTAGGGAAGGGATTTGGGGAATTCTTTTTAAAAATGGTGGAATCAACTTTTATCTGATAATGAAAAATGAATATCCTTGATTTTCCCTTGTCTGGATAATTCAACAGTGTGCAACTGAATTCTGTTGATTTTGCTCAGGTATTCGTGGGGATTCTGATCCAAAGAAGGTTGAACAGAGTCAGAACTACCTGTACAGCACAGTGTTCATTTTTTAGGAAGTCCATTTCACTTTTAAGATCTGATTTACTCTATCAAAGACCATTTCTCACTATTTAACAAACTAATTTCATCTTCTAATATCTGAATTTGCAAAGAATTCCTTATTGGCCAAGTTGTAGAGAAGAGTGGAGAAAGATTGCCTAAAATTATGAAAGAGCCTCTAATTTATCATCTACTCCATTGACCACATTCACAAGATTTTTCCAGTTACTTTATCACTCAGTAGAGTTGCAATAAATCTGGAGGTTTTGGAATATTTTATCTACATTATCCCATAATTCAAAATCCTGATGGTTACTTTCATCTGAAAAGGTTATTGGCTTAAGCTTGTAGTTATTCTTAAATAAAAATTCATTAACTAATAAGAATTTTAGAGCTCTTTTTTCAAGAGGTTTGATTAGCTCCTGAATTTTATTACTTGATTTGTAAGTTTTTTTGTTCCTATAAAGTAACTTTGTTTTCTGCAGCCTCTGTCAGGTTGGCTCAGATCCTTCCCTTTTTTAAATGTGGTAGGTTGAACTGTCAATCTTTCCCCTCCTCCTTTCAGATCCACTGGAGGATAGGAAACTAACCACAGTGGTGAACTATGTTTGAAATAAAAATAAAGATCTATGAATAATCTCTCATGCCCCTATAATATTTGGGCTATATATCAGCTTATTTACTTGCTTGAAATATATTTTAAATAACTGAGTGCCCTGCTTGCTAGTCCCCACATGCATATCTTAAATTTGAGCTTTCCAGATAAGTGACATCTTGTTTTATTTTCCTCCTTTTCACTCTGTTGGTGAGGGAGGGGTCTCTGCTGTGGGGTTTTGGAGCTGGCTGAACATATAATACCTGACACTGGGTAGAGATGAACAGCAGTTAACTAAGCATATACACTCAAAAGCCCAGGAGAGAGGGACACAGCACACAATTCAGGGCCACATGGGGGTTGCACTGGTGAGCAGAATGAACAAGCAGAGGTCATGGGAGGTGAGCTTTGTAGTATCAAGAGGGGAGAGTTATCCCTGGTGCTTGCAGAAGGGTGTGATTGGCTTTTTGAATTATTCTGCAGGCTGACAGGGAACTGAAGCCAGCTACTCAGGGATAAGCAGGAACAGTGCCTGTTCCCCATGATAAAGAGGGTCATCTGTCTAGGGGACCTTATCTGCAGGAGCAGAGTGAGGATGGGATCTTGCAGTTAGGTCATTCAAGGCCCTCCTGGTTTTCCCCAGATATCAAGGCATACATAATATTGGGCCTGATTTTTAGGCCTTGTACCACAGGTCTCAGTAGTACTAATCTTCCATCAAAAGAATTTGCTGATGATTGCTGTACTTCATAATAATACATCATGAGGTTTTTAATAGCCTGATTTGAATGTTGAGTTTTCCTTTCTGTTGTGACCTTTTCTTCTGATTCATAAAGTTTAAGATATTCTGCTGTGTACAGTTGTACCACAGTGGATGGGAGATGGCCAGATTATGTGTATGCAGTGATATGGAGGCATGAAAGGAAAGAGTTACTGTTTGAGAGACTAAACAGAGTGGTGAGGCTCCAAGACTCTGTATATGTGGGATGAGAAAAAGAGTGGATAGGCTGTAGGAGCTGGAAAGTGGCAGAAAGAATAAAAAGGTCATAGCTATTACTTGAGTGCTTACTGCATGCCGAGCACTTTTCTGAGTATTATCTCATTTACTGCAAGTCAGGAAACTGAATTTAATTTGCTTTTTGTCATATAGGTAGGCAGTGGAACTGTAGTCTGAGTCTGTAGTCTTATTTAAGAGTTTATGCTGTTAACAATTACATTTTACAGACTTAAGATAAAATTAAAAGCCTTCTGTCATGCTAAGGACTTTGGACTTTATCTTGTTGGCAGTGGGGAACCATCAGATGATTTTAAGCAGGGGAAAAAAAACCAATTTGCATTGAAAAATGTCAGTCTAGTGGCAGGATGGAAAATGAATTTTGGATAAATGATGAGACTAGAGGCAGGACAGTATTGTAATAATCCCAGAACAAAGTGATTGGGCCTGAATGAAGTGGATTCAAAGAAAAAGGGGTTGGATTTGAGCAAAAGAGACAGACACTCATTGATCATGTGACTCACTGGGAAGAGGGGAAAATATGGAATGATTTCTAGATGGTGCCAATAATTTTATCAAGAACAGAAGAGAGTAGGTTTGGGTGAGACAGTCTGAGAGGTATTTTTGAGGCATTTTGATGGAGATTTCTAAGAAAATGTTATACTCAGAAAAATGGATCTTAATCTTGGAAGAGGTTGTGATAGGTGTATAGATTTGAGAGCTGTGGTTGTGTGTGGTGATACAGAAGCAGTGGAAGCAGATGAGATTACCTAGAGATTTTTGTTCCCAGTCTTCTGAATTATCACAGAAAGGTTATGCTGTACTGGGAAGCAGCTCTGTGAAAAGCCTTGGACTCTGAAGAATTGAAGTCATCTCAAGATTTCATTCGATCTCAATCTGGATGTGTTTTCTCTTTCATAAATGAAAGATAACAGCTCTCAAAGAGTAATTGTAGATAATATTTTATCTAACAGAGGCAGGGTTTTAAAAGGTTATGAAATAATAATATATTTCATCTCCCTTAATTTGCATATTAAAACAAGTTTATAGAAGTTAAACAATCAAAGTTTGGGTACAGATTATTTGTCTGAAGTTCTATTAAAAACGCAGATCTCCAGTGTACATCGCTACCACCATAGGAAAAAAAAGCTAGGAAACTAGCTTTTTGTCCTGTCTTGCTATTGCTGGTTTTTGAAGTGAGTAGAGTCAAGTAGAAAGGGAAGGGATGATTTCCAAGTAAGGAGAAAGGATGTCAATGTGTGGGAAGTAAATGCACTGCAAACAACACGGAAATGCATGGCCATAAGCCACCTTTGTTCCACTGTAGGGCACAAAGAAACTAACATGTAATGTGAAAGCGTCTTGTGTTCCAGCTATTTTAAAAATTTTTGGAACTATATAAATGCAAGTAGTCTTAGTACTACTATTACTACTGCTAATAATAATAGCTTATGTTATTATTTATTCACCCAAGTTCACATAGCTATTAAGTCCTGGAGATGAAAAGCCAACCCAATTGATCTGTATGCTATACTGCTTCTTTATCTTAGCATATGGTTTTGTGGTGTTGAGTATAGGTTATTTGAAAATTAGCAGTCTACATACAAAACTGCATTAGTAGTAACTATTTAAAATGTTTATTTCATCAAAATACTGCATTCCTTGATCATACTAAATAAATCAGAGTTTATTCTAGTTTATAGATTTACTCAACACATAGTAGCTATCTAATAAGTGCAGACTATAGGGCAGAGGCCACAGGAATCCTGCCTTGGAAGGAGATTGAATGTTCGTTCATTCAATGAATATTTGAAAGCCTATTTGCCAGTCACCATTCTAAGCCCTCAGATACAACAGTATGTAAGCAAAAATCTCATTCCCCTCAGGTTTGCTTTTTCTGTTCTTGCTGAATTTCTTTTGCTTCCAGACTAAATCAATGCTAGACATTGAGGAATTTGGAAGCAGAGGGGATGGAAAGTTAGCCAGTTTTTTTTTTTTAAGTAAGTCCAATAGGAGATTTTAATACAATTTTCTGAAACAAATTTTAACATATTTGCCTGTAAGATGATAAATGTGACTATACATATTTATAGGAATTTTGTTTTGTATTAAGTGGCTCTGTCAGCCGGGATTTTAATAAAGACTAATGAAGTCCCTTTTGCTTCAAATTTTGTGCGATACAGAGCTGAAGTGTAAGGATTTTTACTCATTTTACCCTGTATTGCTTACTTGGTCTACCCCCTTCTCTAGAACATCATACTTCAAGAATCCTTATCAGCTGAGTCTTCTCTACATACTGAAGCTATTTTATGAAAACTCTACATAGTTCAAAATGCTGAAATGTCATGGCTGTGGGGATTCTCAGGAAGGGGGCTTTCTAGGAGTGGTCATCTCTAGTTTTTCATTGTAAGCACTGAGATTCCCTTATAGATTGCACAGTAATAAAGAAATGGTGAGTACAATAAAACATTATCTGATCAGAGTCTTCAGCTTAAACAAGAATGACCCAATATTTGTTAAAAGACAGATGCCCTAGATAATAGAGATTTATGCTAACATTATACTATCTGTAATTCAGAATGAAAGCATAAATTCCTTAATTTTTGTTTCTTTACATTTTTATCAGTTTTTTTTCTGTTACTTTCAATTAAAAAAGCAAACGGTTGGGTAAATATATTTTTGTGGATTTTCAGCAATAAACATTAATATTAAAAGGTTTTGTGATTTATTGTTAATTAGAAAATAAGTGAATAATAGTATTTCATTTCTTGTCATGGTAAATAAGTGTTAAAATTAATATTTATAAATGAAGAATAAAAAATGAGATATGCAATCATATATATGATAATTTTTTTGCACTTTTTTCAGTCGAGATATAATTTACCTGCCATAAAATGCACAAGTCTTAAGTGTTCGTTCAGTTCAGTGAATTTTCACAATTACATATGCCCACGTAACCGCCATTCACTCAAAATAAAATGAAGAACATCATTCATCACCTCAGAAAGTTCCCTCATCCTTCTTTCTGATCAGTCCCTGTATGTCCTTTCTGAACCATACAACTTTTTATCACCATAGATTAGTTTTTCCTGGTTTTGGAAGTCATGTAAATGGAGTCACATATACATATTTTTTATGTGTGTATGGCATCTTTCCACTTTAAGCATATTTTGGAGATTTATTCATGGTGTTAACTTATATCAGTACTCCCATCTAATTATGTTTTCCTCTTGATGGATGCTTGGGGCTATTGTGAATAAGGCTGCTGTGAACATTCTCATGCATTCTATTTGTGGACATACGCATTCATTTCTCTTTATGTACAATACCTAGGGATGAAATTGCTGGATCAGGAGAACTTCTAAAGTAAATGGTTATATAAAGACAAGTTTTTTTTCATTTGAAAACTTGTATTAAAGAATTACAGCCCTCCTCAAACACAATTTGTTGTAGATGTTTAATGAAAATTTGAAGTGAAGTTAAATGTTTAGCCATAGACGAAACACCAGAAAGCACCCATTCACTTTGTTTGTATAAACTCTAAATTAGAACAGTTTAGTTTTGAGTTTCCAAAATCATAAGTTGGTTCAACTGTAAATAAGAATTGTAGCTAAGATTGTATGTTATTTAGAACTCAAGTAATAAAAATCCTCTGTTTAACCCAAAATTGCTTAACTTGATTTTAAGGAGACAGTGGCTCATTGTGAACTGCAACAGTGCCTAAATAACCATACTAGAATTTTTGTGTTTAATAAACATGAATTATTCATTACTTCCAGAGATAAACATTGGAAGTCTTTAAACAAAGTAAGTTGTAAGAACTGGAATATTAATTTAATTTCACATTACTTATGTAATATTTTCTTAGTGTTAGCCAGGGCCTGTATAGTATTAGGATAGCATTTCTTCGTGCTGCATACTGTTAATACTGCATATTCAGAAGTTCTTTGAGGAAGTTAAATTCTTTTGATTACTACCTAAACGATGACTGCTAAATTCACTAGGCACTTATGAAGGATTTTTGGAAATTCTTAAATGTATGATGTGTTTTTCATATCTGTCTGAAGTAAAGAAGTAATTAACATTTTCAAAATAGTGCTGAGTATGTGGCACTTCTTCCTTTTTCTTTATTTATTATTTCCCAGTGGGGAAAAGAGGTACATTTTTACAAATAGGATGTTTTCATTTATTCATATGACAATATAAAAAATAGATCTCTATCTCACTGTATCTCCGAGGGGTTCCCAGCCCAGGGCAAATAAAGCAGTGAAACCGGTAAAGCCGAAATTAGTCGGGGGAAAAGATCAAGTGGGAGGAACCAGTTTATTTGCTCACAGGAAGCCTGGCTCCCTTGGCCGCCTTTGCCGCCACTCTCTCTGACCCGCCTCTCCCTGTCCTGTAGTGCGCTCTCCTCTTCCCCGCCCCTTCCGCCGCTGCCCCAGCGACTGACAGGCACCAGACCAGTTACGCAGCGGAGGGGAGGAGAGAACAGCTTCTCCTCCACCCCTTGTAAACACCTATTGATACGGAAATGGACTAAGGCCAGGCGTGAGGTTCTGGAAATATTGCAGTTTTACTCAAACCCACATAATACATTAAAACCCCAAATGGACTGAAGACCTAAATGCAAAGGGCAAAACTTTTTAAAGTAAAAAAAAATGTAGGAGAAAATCCCCACAACCTCAGAGTAGAGAAGGAATTTTTTTTCCCGCTCTCTAAATATTTCACTGTGTTCAGTGCTTTCTCTTACTTTACTACACCATAATTATCAAAATCAAGATATTAAACAGTGATACAATACTATAATCTACAGACTGTTTAGATTTCACCAATTGCTGGTATAGGATCATATTGAACATTGTTGTAATTGTCTCTTTGGTCTTTAATCTGGAGCAGTTACTCATCATTGTTTGTCTTTCATGGTTTAACACTCTTGGTAGAGTACAAATTTTGGAGACTGTCCCTCAATTTCTTTGACATTTCCTTGTGATTAGATTCAGCCTATGAAATTTTGGCAGGAGCATCACTGGAGTGATACTGTGTTCTTGGTGTATACTGTTAGGAGGTCCATGATGTCAGTTTTTTCTGTTACTTATGATAATCTTGATCATTTGGTTAAGGTGGTGGGTGGCAGTTTTCCTCAAAATAAAATGACTTGTTTGACCCTGTGTAGTCCAGAATCATGTGGAAAGGTACTTTCAGATCATGTGTATATGCTGCTGTTTTATCATATTGTTATCCACTAATTTTAACATTCATTGATGATTTTTTACCTGCAACAATTACTATGCTGGTCACCCTAGGTGATTTTCTAATTCAGTCATTCCTTTGACATTTCTTAGTTGAAATTCTACTATAATGCAGAACTTTCCCTTTCTCTCCTATTTGTTAATTTCTTTATGTCAGTATAGACACTTGGATTCTTATTTTATTCTATAGATTACTATCCATTCCTATCATTATTTGCTTTCTTGTTCAAATTGTGAAGTGCTTTTTTCATTTCAATATAAAAAAAGAAAACAGTGAATAATACTTTGATGTCATCTTAGACCTTTGATGGGCAGAAATTATTTTTCCTCAGGCTAATGTATACTAACATTTTGGATGTTGTTTTAAATGTACTATGTTATCTTCTATATAAGCAACTTTACAGTCACTTGTGGTATCTCTGTTTTATAAAAAGCACAAAGAATATACTTTTTATTTTTTGTATTTTATATAAAATAATATTTGGATCAAAGAGAAAGGAAAAATACAGCTTTTAGCTCAGGTTAGTACATTAAGCTCAACATTAATAGGTTAACTTTTGGTGCAGTTATTATGAGGTATGCATGTCAGCTGCTAGTGAAGAACATAACAGAGTTAATCTCCCATCTAGCCACACCTTCCCAACAAAACCGGCTCCTCCCCCTCAGTCTAGAATTGCAGTTTAGAAATACAGTAAAAGTAGTAACTCTTTACTGAATCTGATTCCAATTTAGGACTTGAGTTTGAATAATATGTGGAGGAAGATAGTGGCTAATGCAGAAGATGTAGCAGTGGGCCTAGGAATGTATCTAATAATTCACTGGACTCTTCAGAAAAGCTGTTATGTTCCCAGGGAACAATGTATGGTAGAGGAACTTTGAAAAAATGTTTTCAGTTATTTTCAGAAATTCATTCTTCTCTTGGGACCTCTTGTCAGATTGTATCACCATTTTTCTTTGTTGGATTTGGAAGTGGGCTAGAATAAATAATATCTTAATGAAAAAAAAGTCAGCTAGGAAGGATGGATGTCAGGGAATGTTGTCTCTAGCAGTGTTTAATACCCTGATGATTGAACAGTTTCTTAGGAAAACAGGCCTTATCGTAGCAGACATACTTTTCTTTAGCACCTGAGAAATTCAAAATTCATTCTTTTTAGCTGTTGAAATTCACAAAGACCATATTAAAATACTTTGTGCATAGCTAGTATGATCCAAGCAGTTTTGGTTTCTTAGTCAGACAGCTCCTATGACCTTACTGGTACTTCTTTTGACCCACCATTCACTTTGGATATTGTGAGCAGTCTATTAATTCCTTTTGGTTATTCTATACATTGAGAGCAATAGCAAGGGCAGAGAAGTCTAACTAGTTGTATCACTAAATATGTTTTATATATATATATACACACACACACACACACACGCATATCTGCTTGCTTTCAGTACCTTAATTTTGCCAGTTTTATAGGATTGTATAAGTATTTAGGAGTGTTAAAAACAAGTACTTCAATTCTGAGTTTTCAGAAGATATATTTGATAAATTAATCAGTAGGTTACCACAATTTTTATGTGTTGCCTGTGATAATGATTTAGACTTGGCTTCAGATACTTTCTAACAACTCCTTACCTCAACAGGAGGCAAAGGAGAAGAAGAGAATGAAGGGAATTGAGACATTTACATAATCATAATAGATTGCAATAGATGTTTAGCATGTACTGTCTTCCATACCCTGCTCTACCCTTGTCTGTTAAAAATGCTTTATCATTTGTCTTATGATTTTAATACTTGTAAATATTTTAGAAGAAAATAATTTTGAAAACAAAGTTCTTTTTTTTTTAAAATTAACATACAGTAACAGTACCCCCTTCTTTTTTTTTGGTGACTTACAACACATTTATAGATTCATGCAACTATTTTGGGTTGAGTTGTTCTCGTTAGGTTCTTGTCCCTGCCAAAACAAAGAATGGAAAGGTAGAGAGACAAATAGCAAAGCAGAGTGGCAAGTTATATTTGAATACACTCCAAGGGAGGAGTGAGCCAAAATTGCCAAACTGTTTTCCATAATGGTTTCACCATTTGCATTGCCACAGCACTATATTAGAGTTCTAGTTATTCTGTATCTTCACCAGCACTTGGTATTATCAGTCTTTTTTTTTTTAGGATGTTAGTAGTTCATGATTTCAGTATTCATTTCTCTAATGATACTGCATGTCCTTTTGTGCATTTATCTGTCTTTTGTATATCCTTTTTTAAATAAGTGAACCGTCTGTTCGGGTTTTTTGCTTACTGTTTCCTTACTGTTGAGTTTTGAAGGTACATATTATGGATACAAGTCCATTGTCAAATAAGTGATTTGCTAATATTTTTTCCAGGTTGTAGCTTCTCTTTTCATTCTTTTAATAATGTCTTTAACAGAGCAAAAGTTTTTAATTTTGATGAAGTCAGTTTATAAATTTCTTTTTAAATACATGGTTTTAGTGCAATGTCTAACAATTTGCCTAACCCCAAATCATGAAAATTTTGTTTTCCTTTAATTAAAAAAAAATTTATTGTAGTATCATTGATACACAGTCTTATGACCATGGCAAATACACAACTCAGTGATTCATTTTTCACCTATATTATCAATTCCTTATCCCCTCGAGTGCAGTCACTGTCTATCATTGCAGTAACATGTTACAGAGTCATTAATGGTATTCTCCATGCTGTACTACTGTCCCCTTGACCTACCTATATTGCGATTGTGAATTATAGTGACCCTTATTCCCCTCCCCTACCCCTTCTGTTTGGTAACTACTAGTCCCTTATTGGTGTCTATAAGTCCACTGCTGTTCTGTTCCTCTGTTTGGCTTTGTTTTTATACTCCACAAATGAGTGAAATCATTTGGTATTTGTTATTCTCCACCTGGGTTATTTCACTGAGCATAATACCCTCTAGATCCATCCATGTTGTTGCAAATGGGAGGATTTCTTTTCTTTTTATGGCTGAATAATATTCCATTGTGTGTATGTACCACATCTTTATCCATTCATCTGTTGATGGACACTTAGGTTGCTTCCATATCTTGGCTGTTGTAAATAGTGCTGCAGTAAACACAGGATTGCATATGTCATTTCAAATCAGGGATCTTGATTTCTTCAGGTAAATTCCTAGAAATGGAATTACTGGGAAAAATGTTATTTCTATTTTTAGTGTTCTGAGGAACGTCCGTTTTGCTTTCCACTATGGTTGAACCAATTTACATTTCCACCAACAGTGTAAGAGGGTTCCCCTTTCTCCACATCCTGACCAGCATTTGTTGTTTCTTGTCTTTTGAATGTTGACCATCCTAACTGGTGTGAGGTGATATCTCATTCTGGTTTTAATTTGCCTTTCTCTGATGATTGTTGATGTGGAGTATCTTTTCATGTGCCTGTTGGCCATCTGAATTTCTTCTTTGGATAAGTGTCTGTTCTAGATGGAAATGTTCCTAAGGCTTTTTTAATTGGGTTATTTGGTTTTGGGTGTTGAGGCATAAGAGTTCTTTATGTATTTTGGATGTTAACCCCTTAATGGATAAATCATTTACAAATATATTCTCCCATACTGTAGGATACCTTTTTGTTCTACTGATGGTGTCTTTTGCTGTACAGAAGCTTTTTAATTTGATGTAGTCCCATTTATTCATTTTTTGCTTTTGTTTCCCTTGCCCGAGGAGATGTTTTCAGGGAAAACATCGCTCATGTTTATATTCAAGAGATTTTTGCCTATGTTTAGTTCTAAGAGTTTTATGGTTTCATGACTTACATTCAGGTCTTTGATCCATTTTGAGTTTACTTTTGTGTATGGAGTTAGACAGTAATCCAGTTTCATTCTCTTACATGTAGCTGTCCAGTTCTGCCAACACCAGTTGTTGAAGAGGCTGTCATTTCCCCATTGTATATCCATGGCTCCTTTCTAGTATATTAATTGGCCATATATATGTGTGGGTTTATATCTGGGCTCACTATTCTGTTCGATTGATCTATGGGTCTGTTCTTGTGCCAGTACAAAATTGTCTTGATTACTGTGGCTTTGTAGTAGAGCTTGACGTTGGTGAGAAAAATCCCCCCAGCTTTATTTTTTCCTTCTCAGGATTGCTGTGGATATTCGGGGTCTTTTGTAGTTCCATATGAATTTTAGAACTATTTGTTCTAGTTCCTTGAAGGATGCTGTCAGTATTTTGATAGGGATTACATTGAATTTGTATATTGCTTTAGGCAGGATGGCCATTTTGACAATACTGATTCTTCTGATGCATGAGCGCGGGATGTATTTCCATTTATTGGTGTCATCTTTAATTTCTCTCATGACTGTCTTGTAGTTTTCAGAGTAGGTCTTTCACCTCCTTGGTTAGGTTTATTACTAGGTATTTTATTCTCTTTGATACAATTGTAAATGGAGTTGTTTTCCTGATTTCTCTTTCTGCTAGTTCATTGTTACTATATAGGAATGCAACAGATTTCTGTGTATTAATTTTGTATCTTGCAAACTTTGCTGAATTCAGTTACTAGTTCTAATAGTTTCTTGGTGGAGTCTTTAGGGTTTTCTATGTATAATTATCATGTCATCTGCATACAGTGACAATTTAACTTCTTCCTTACCAATCTGGATGCCTTTTATCTCTTTTTGTTGTCTGATGGCTGTGGCTAGGACCTCCAGTACTATGTTGAATAAAAGTGGTGAGAGTGGGCATCCTTGTCTTGTTCCCAACCTTTGAAGAAAAGCTTTAAGCTTTTTGATATTAAGTATGATGTTGGCTGTGGGTTTGTCATATATGGCCTTTATTATGTTCAGGTATGTACCCTTTATACCCATTTTGTTAAAGAGTTTTTATCATGAATGGATGTTGAATTTTGTCAAATGCTTTTTCAGCATCTCTTGAGATTATCATGTAATTTTTCTTCTTTTTGTTGACATACCATCCTTGCATCCCGGAATAAGTCCCACTTGGTCATGATGGATGATCCTTTTGATGTATTTTTTAATTTGGTTTGCAGATATTTTGTTGAGGATTTTTGCATCCATGTTCACCAGGGATATTGGTCTATAATTTTCTTTTTTTTGTGGTGTCTTTGGTTCTGGTATTAGAGTGATGCTGGCCTCATAGAATGAGTTTCCCTCCTCTTCTACTTTTTTGGAATACTTTACTAATTCAATTTTGTTGCTGGTCATTGTTCAGATCTTCTGTTTCTTCCTGGGTCAGTCTTGGAAGGTTGTGTTTTTCTAGAAAGTTGTCCATTTCTTCTGGGGTATCCAATTTATTGACATATAACTTTTCATAGTATTCTCTAAGAATTCTTTTTATCTCTGGTATCTTTATTTCTGTTGTGATTATTCCTTTTTTGTTTATTTGTGTACACTCTTTTTTTCTTGATAAGTCTGGCTAGGGGTTTATCTCTTTTGTTTATTTTCTCAAAGAACCAGCTCCTGGTTTTATTGATTCTTTCTATTGTTTTATTCTCAAATTTTATTTATTTCTGCTCTGCTCTTTATTTTTTCTGTCATTCTACTGACTTTAGGCTTCATTTGTTCTTCTTTTTCTAGTTTCTTTAATTGTGAGTTTACACTGTTTATTTGGGATTGTTCTTGTTTCTTCAGGTAAGCCTGTATTGCTGTGTTCTTTCCTGTTAGAACTGCCTTCACTGCATCCCACATGTTCTGGGCTGTTGAGTTGTTGTTTTCATTGTCTCCGTATATTGCTTGGTCTCTTTTAATTTGGTCATTGATCCATTGATTATTTAGAAGCATGTTGTTTAGCCTCCATGTGTTTGTAGGCTTTTTGTTTTCTTTGTGTAATTTATATCCAGTTTCAAACCATTGTGGTCTAAGAAGCTGCTTGATACAATTCCAATCTTTTAAAATTTATTGTCTCTTTTTGTGGCCTAGTATGTGATCTATTTTGGAAAACATTGTATGTATCTACACTTGGGAAGAATGTGTATCCTGCTGCTTTTTGGTGGATGTTCTGTAGATGTCTGTTAGGTCCATCTGTTCTAATGTGTTGTTCAGTTCTTATGTTTCCTTACCTGTTTTCTGTCTGGTTGGTCTGTTGGTGGTATGTTAAAGTCTCATAAAATGAATGTATAGCAGTCCATATCCCCCTTTAACTATTAGTCTTTGTTTATATATTTGGGTGCCCCTATGTTGGGTGTGTAGATATTTATAATGGTTATATCCTCTTGTTGGACTGACTCCTTTATCATTATGTAATGTCCTTCTTTGTCTCTTGTTACTTTCTTTGTTTTGAAATCAGTTTTTGTTTGATATATATACTGTTACTCCTGCTTTTCTCTATTTTTGCATGAACCATCTTTTTCCATCCCTTCACTTTTAGTCTGTGCATGTCCTTTGGTCTGAGGTGAGTCTCTTTTAGGCAGCATATAGATGGGTCTTGTTTTTTTATCCATTCTGCCACTCTTTGTCTTTTGATTGGTGCATTCAGGACATTTACATTTAAGGTGATTATTGATATATATGTATTTACTGCCATTGTAGGCTTTAGATTTGTGGTTACCAAAGGTTCAAGGATATCTTCCTTACTATCTAACTGTCTATCTTAAATTGCTGATTACTCCTTTTCAAACACAATCTAAAAGTACTTTCTTTTCCCCCTTCATCTTCTTCCTCTTCCACACTTTGTATGTTAGGTGTCTTATTCTGCACTTGTGTATCCCTTGACTGATTTTCTGAGTAGTTGATTTAAGTTTGTACTTGCTTGGTAATTATTTGGTCTACTACCTTTACTTTGGGTTTATTTTCTGTGGTGACAGCTATTTAGCCGTAGGAACATTTCCATCTAGAGCAGTCTCTTTAACATATCCTGTAGGGCTGGCTTAGTGGTGGTGAAGTCCTTCAACTCTGAGTTAGATGATAATCTTTCTGGGTAGAGTATTGGTTGGAGGCCCTTCTGTTTCATTACATTAAATATATCAGGCCACTCCCTTCTAGCCTTTAAGGTTTCTGTTGAGAAGTCTGCTGATAGGCTAATGGGGTTTCCTTTATAAGTAATGTTTTTTCTTTCTGGCTGTTTTCAGTATTCTCTCCTCGTCCCTGATCTTTGCCATTTTAATTATTATATGTCTTGGTGTTGTCTTCCTAGGGTTCGTTTTGTTTGGTGCTCTTTGAGCTTCCATGACCTGAGTGTCTTTTCCTGCCTTTTGGGGAGCTTTTCAACAATTACTTCCTCAGAGAGACTTTCTATCCCTTTGTCTCTCTCTTCTTCTTCTGGTACCCCTATTTTGTGAATATTGTTTCATTTGGATTAGTCACACAGCTCTCTTATTATTGTTCATTCTTTGAGATCCTTTTTTCTCTGTTTTTGGCTTCATTGTTTTCTTGCTCCCTAATTTCCAGTCTATTTACAACTTCTTCATCTTGTGAAAGCCTGCTAGTAAATCCTTCCATTGTATTTTTCATTTCAGATACTGTGTCTTCAGCTCTGAGTGACTTTTTTAGAGGTTGTCTATTTTTTGTTGTCCTCCCAGAGATCTTGAATATTTTTCTGTAGATCCGTGAGCTTGTTTATAACTTACTTTGAAGTCTTTATCAAGAAGATTGGTTGTTTCAGTTTCACTCACCCCTCTTTCTTATTTTGTCTTGTAGTTTTGTTTGGACCAAGTTGCTCTGCCTTTTCATTTTTTTTAGTGTTTCCTTTGGAATGATAGCTTTATGGAGGAGATGCCATCTAGTGCCCAGAAGCTCAATTTCTTGTGCAGGAGCCCCAGCAATTGGCATGCAGTGGGCAGGGCTCCTTTCTCTCTGGCTTGTGATCTGATATCAGGTGGGCTATGTGAGCTGCAACGCCTGCCTGCACTGTCGGGTCAAGTGGGCTGCATGGGCAGGAAGGAGCTTCCAGTGCTGCACTACTAGAGCTGCTGTGAGTATACTGCCCTCCCCATCCCCCCCACAGCAATGGTGGGGGCCATAGGTGAGCAGACCAGAGCCTGCCAGGAGGAGGGAGCTCACAGGGCTGGCTCCCAGAGGCAGTTTCCTGGTTGTTCCTGAGCAGAGAACTCTGTGTAACCCTTGCTCCTCTGGCACCCCTCTAGCTGCTAGGAAGTCTTTCAAATGGCCCACTTTGCTTTTGTCTCAGGGGCCAGTAGAGCATATCTATTCTCCACAAGCAACTGGAATCTCAGCCTCTTGGAGTGTTTTGCCTGTCTTTGTTGTCCAGCTCCCACTAATCATGAAAGTACCATGTAATGTGAGTTCATGTTCCTGGATCAGATCTCCTGGGCCAGGTGTTAAGTGGTCCTGGGCTCCTATGCCCTTCCTGCTCTGTTCCTCTTCCTCCTGCCTGTGGGCTGGGGTGTGGGGAGAGCTTTAGTTCTGCCAGAGGCATTGTCGCTTTACCCTTTTCTGTGAGGTATTCTCTTCTTCCCCAGCTATAGGTACCCAGTTCTACAGCTTTCAGGTCATCTTCAGGTTTAGTTGTATTTGCTGTATTTTTGTGTTCTGTGTGATTTTGGAAGGACGAATTCCTTGCCTTTTTGCACCGCCATCTTTTTCCCAGAATCTAATTTTTTTTAAGATTTATGTTTTACTTTCAGAGCTATGATCCATTTTGACATAATACAAAATTGTGAAGTTCATTCAGATTGAGGTTCATTTTTGTTGCTCATGAGTATTTGTTTGAATATTATTAGTTGAAAAGAAAAAACATCCTTTCTCCATTGAATTGCCTTTTGCACTTTTGTCAAAAATCATTTGGCCATATATATGGGTATGCTTTTGGACTCTTCTGTTCCATTGTCTCTCTATCCCTTTACCAATACCACATTGTCTTAATGACTGTAGCTTTATATTAAGTCTTGAATTCAGGTAGTGTTAATTCTTTTCTTTTTTTTTTCAAAATTTTTCTGACTGTTCTAGTTCATTTGCCTTTACTTCTTCGTGTTTATCATTAAGGGAGTGAAATAATACATTTCGTTCTCTAATTTCCTACTAAAATCACTTTTGCAATACTATGGTGTGTGTTCATATGTGTGTGTGTTTGTTATTTTGGGCATCAGTGATTTTTTAATTTTGCTTATATTTTGGAAGGAGGAGGTATTAAAACAACATGGTCAAAATCTTCATTCTTTGCATTCTTCAAGTACTGAGAAATAATAATATAGAAAGCATATCAATGTTAGAATCAGCTTGTAGTCCTGCTTGGATTTTGATTGGGCCTCTATTGACTCTAGAATAGTTTGGGAAAAATTGTTATTTTCAGAGTATTTTGTCTTCCAGTCCATGAGCATAATATATCTTTCCACTTATTTAGCTCTCCTTTGATTCTTTCATCACTAGTTTGTGTAGTCTTCAACATTCTAACCCTGTGCATATTTTGTTAAGAGTTATACCTAAGTGTTTTGTACTTCTATGGGGTTTTTTTTGGATTCCTTGATTTTTCATTGTAAACAATCATGTTGTCTGCAAGTAGAAAGTTTAATTTATGAAATGCCTTTCATTTATTTTTCTTACTGCATTAAGGCTACTGTATGAGGTTGAATAGGAGTGGTGAGAACAGATATTTGTCTTGTTCCTGATTTTAGGGGGAAAGCACTAAGATTTTACCATTAAGGATGATGTTAGTTTGTAAGCTTTTTTGTAGGTACTTTTTTCAGATTCAGGACTTTTCTTAGTTTGCTAAGAGTTTTTAGCATGATTGATTGTTGACTGTTATTAAGTAGTTTTTTTGCATCTATTGAGATGATCTGTGATTTTTCATCTTTAATCAGTTGATACTGTAAATTGCTTATCATTGACTTTTCAAATATTGAAACAAGCCTGCATATCCAGGATAAAGCCACTTGTTCATGACATGTTATCCTATATATTGTTGGGTACAATTTGCTAGTATTCTATTGAGGATTTTTGCATCTGTGTTCATGAGAGATTTTTGGTTTGTGGGCTGTGTTTCTTGTAGTCTCTAGTCTTTGACATAGGGTAATGCTATTCTCTTAAAGCAAGTTGTAAGGTGCAATTCTGTTTTCCAGGAAATTTGCATAGAATTATTTAAGTGTTTAGTATAAGAAAACCTGGAGATTTATTTGTTGAAAGGCTTTTAACAACAGATTCAGTTTCTTTAATAGATCTAAGACTACTCAGGTTATGTATTTCTTTTTGAATGAACTTTGGTTTTTGTGTCTTTCAAGGAATTTGTTTCACTTAAGTTGTTGCTATTGACATTTAATACCAAAAAAGAGTTTATACTGAGGCAGTTGTTTGGTACTACATTGTCACATTCTGTTCATATTTTGGTAGCAGGATTTTACTCATTCTACCAAAACTGTTTGGATTCTGAGAAGCAGCATAATGTGTTGAATAAATTCAGGAATCAGGCTGAGTTACTTAACCTCTCCTGCTTCAGTTGCCTCATCTAAAAATGTGCAAGTGTAATAGTAATTATCTCATAGGGTTGTTGGAAGAGTAAATAGCATAATACATGTAAAGTGCTTGGTAAACACTAATTTAAATAATCCCATTTTTAAAGCCATTATCACCGTTATCTCTCAGTGGTATCCAACAACAATCATAGATTTTATTTCAAACTTGTTAGTGTTCCAAACTACAAAAATTTTTGTTTTTGTTCAGACTTTTTTTTAAAAACTTTTTAAGGCCTTGTCACATATGTTGCCTCTAAGAACAGCTTCATTTTTGCCCTATATACCTCTTTTTTGTCTATCTTTCCTAAAAGCTGTATGTATACTTAGATGTATGCTCACATACACATACTATATATACACACACACACACACAAACATGTATAACTATTTTCTTTTCTATTATTTTTAGTTAACACATCAGAACAAACAGTGCTAGTAAAGTGGGAAATGTGAAATTAGTCAAGGCTTTGTTTTTGTCATGGATGTTCCCTCAATACTTGAATATGCATTAAAAAAAAATTCCCTGGAAAGATTGTTTAGCATTCCGGGGCCTCATTTCCAGTCTCTTCAGTTGGGTGAGGTGGGACCCACAGGTGTGCACTTCTGCCCACTTGTTCCAGGGTGGAACTTTCAGGAACACCACCCCAGCTTAGTCGGAGGGTGGGGTGCTGTGGCATGGGTGAAAAGCTCTTACAAATTCTTGAGACTCCTTCAAAGCATGTCATTTAAGCTCTCAGATGTATTTTCATTAGTGATTAATTTCTTTATCAAACATAACCTTTCTTCTCTTAAAATATGCCTGTGAGTACACCTGTTGATACTTTGTATCTCTTGCTTATCTTTGAACTAAAGCTTCTTAAGATCCAGTCAGGTCTCATGTTAAAAACAATTTGAATTTAGACCTTTTCTTCCCTTCTTTTCTACATTTTTCAGTAATTTGTTACTTTATATATACCAAAATACATCTGTTTTCTTCATTGTACCTATTTCTTCACACACAAAATTTTCTTGATTGATAATTATTTTCAATTTTCATTTAAAAGAAAAATTTGCTTGTAAGAAGGTGTTTCTATGTAGGCAGCTTAGATTCCTTAAATGAATTATCTATTTTATCTATGTTCAGCCTGTATATTGTGATACTAAATGATAAAAACTACTAAACTTAAGATGTTTGAGTAAAGTGTCACTATCTTTAAAATCTTCTTAAGCCATTTTCAGTAGAACTTTGGTGTGATATAATTTTGCATCGTTTTTGGTTATTTTAGCAGACGCCTATACCATTGGAACATTTATATCTTCATTTCTATTATAGGTGCGTATAGCAGCAAAATTCATCATTCATGCCCCTCCTGGAGAATTTAATGAGGTGTTTAATGGTGAGTGTTTAATTCATAACATAAGACTTGATAGATCAAACACTCTTTTTTTAAAGAATAAATTACAATTACATAACCAAAATAAACTAAGGAAGTTATGTAAAAAAATCTATATTTTCTGAATTACAATGAAAATTTTTGTCATTCTGCATTTTGTAATAGCTAGAATATAGTGTATTTATGATATGTATGATAATTATATTTGAGTAAATTAACCCTCTTAAAAGAGGGTTAATTTTAACTGTTCTTCAGAATTGTGGAATACATTTTTAAATTTCTTTTAAAGAAAAACCTGCTAGATATATGAACAACAAAGGGGAGGACAATGTTTCACCATCTTCTTTCACCTTGCTTAGATGGCAGCACATGTAAAATCAGTTTGTTATTTAAATTGTATCTCATAAATTAGTTTCTTTAAACCTCATAGGCAAACATTTCTATGAATGTTCACCCACAGACCAAAAATATAAACTGTTGTATAGTCTCCTGGTTGCCGAAAAACTAACAATAGCTCCTCTTTAACAGAAATAATGATATGTTTGAAGTAATCACCAGAAAAATGGCCTGCAGTAATCTTTTTATAAAACTTTTACTGTGGAGCTTTAAGAGTATGCTATCACAAATAGTTTAAATGTTTTATTCTATTTCATATATATTTGGCCTTCACCATATCGTAAATTAAAACTGATTTACACATAGCTCTTAAATACCATTTTTTAAACATTCTTCTCCAGAGAGAACATTTTTTTAATCACTCATTTTCATTCATCATGTAAGATATAATGGAATCTCATCTCAGAAAAGTTTTGAAAGTCAAAAAATCAGGAAAAATTGCATAAAGTTAAAAATTACCCTTAAATATCCCTTTAATTATCCACCAACTATAATAATATATGATTTAGTACATACAATTAATATATGGTGATTGTTATGAATTAAAAAATTTAACCACTGAGCTACACTTAGAGAAAGAATGGCAGATCTGCATTGTAAAAAATATGGAAATTAAAATTACTCTGCCTTTTAAGATAACTACAAAGTCTCGAGCAGTGAATTGGGAAGTTGGGGAAAATTCACAAGTACTTATGCTTCATATGGGGTTTAACTTCTGTTTTAATATTTAACTGCTATAACCTAAATATACATGAATACATTTGATGATTGGGGCATTAAAGAAGATAGAGAATCTTTTCTCTTTAGGTTCCAAAAGTTGGCACATAAGTTAAATTGATAATGGTGAAGCTGCTCTAAAGTCAGTAGCCCCCAAACTCCTGTACAAGGCATAGAACCAAGAATAAGTTATAATTCGAAGTTTTCCACTTAACTGGTCTTACCCTGAATTAAATGCCCTCCAAAGGTGTTAATCAGATAGGTCCTTAAAAAATATGAGTCCTAAAAATTGTTTTTCTAAGTCTCATTGGAAAATGGTGTTGAATTAATGTTATGTGTTGAGGTAAATTTAGGAAGAGCCATTCAGTAGGCCTGGAGTGTGGACTCAGCTTGGAATAGAAGTAGGATAAAGAATATTATGTAAGTTTTAACTGAGGGGGCATTGTAGAGTTAGGGAGAAATCTAATACAAATTTGATTATTTTCATTGCTATTTTTGTTGATAATATTGAATCAGAATGATTCCAAGAGAAGCCATGAATTTCAAAGTCATAAAATCTTACCGATTAAGTGATTCCCATATGCTATTTCATACACTGGTACTTTAGAATCATAGATTCTGGTCTTTATCCTCAGAAACTGATTTGGTAGATCTGGGCTGGGTCTTTGAATTGTATACTTTTTAAAAAAATTTTCCACCATGTGGGTCTGATATGTAGCCTCGCTTGGAACCACAGCCAATCCCTCTTTAATAGTAGTATTTTTTTTTTTTAATTCAAATTCTCTGCCTTCCTATTTCCTCCACTGTACTCTCCTTAAGGTAAAAACTATGGACTTTCTTTCTAGAGTAAAACTACTGGATCAAAACAGATCCTGCTTTTAGATTATTTTCCCATTCAGTACTGGAAAAGATACACTACTAAGCAATACCATGTGAATAATTATGTTTTAAATATCAAAGATAAAAAAAGGTCATATTTATCAAATAGAACTTCCCAGTTGGTTTTGTGAGATAGGAATAACTATAATTGTAAATGTCTGTATTTTTAAAAAATAATTTTTAGGCAGAAGATGCCATTGTTTAAAATCAGTTAATTTAGAAATCAAATTAGTATTATTTTAATGGTTAGCAAAACATTGTTTTTAAAAATCAGGGCCTACTAGTGCAAATAGGTATGTAAATAAGCAATATTTTTTTCTTTTAGAATAGCTTTATTATTGTAAAAATGATTCATTGTCATTCTAAAATTTCCAAAGTGCAAAAAAGAATCTAAAGATCACATAAAATTCTACCCTCTATTTCTGTTTGAATGAAGTACTTCCAATGTCTTTCAGACATGTTTTATAATATTACATAACTTTGATAATACTATACATGCTGGGTTTTCCCTTTCCTATTTATTATATTGTGGATATATTTCCATGTTGATGAATATATATCTACATAATTTTTAATGGCTGCTCAATTTTAAGCTATTTACTAGAATTATATAGTATGTTTATATTTAACAAGTTTCTTAATTTAATGGGAGATACTTAAGTTATTTGAGTTATTTTCATATAATGAAAAATTTAGGATCATTGTTATATGTGCTTTATGATAGCAACTGTGTAAAATAATAGCCGCATGTGCAGGAGAAATAATGAAAGAAACCTAGAGTAGATTTTTGTTTGGTGAAATTGTGTTTTTTTCCCTTTGTTTTACAAACTGCTTGAATTTTCCAATAAAAACATTATTTTAAAAGTTGTGTTTTAATGATTAATAGGCATAATAACTGGGTCTAAAATTAGGGCAGAATTTAAAATCAATAACCAGTGTTAGATTCCTAAGGCAAATAAAGCAGTTATCCATGTCAAACTAAGTACATTCATCTGTGTTTGAGCGTGAGCTGTCTGAGGACAGAAGTGCTTACATCTGCACTCTGTTCACAAGCTATTTCTTGTTTAATTGCTTCTTCTGTAGGACAGATTCATTTGAAACACATGTTAGTGTTGTCAAACTAAGAGGTATAGTGCTGTATCTTCTGTATATCTTATCATCATACCATCTTTTTGCTGGAGCTGTTCTCCACTTTAGTTCTTTAGAGATAACATTACAGTCTGTCTGCAATGACTATTAAGGATATAAAATCACATGTATTTTCATTTCATTTTTCTCTCTATTTCCTACACAAAATATATATTTTTTATTATTTGTTAGTACTGTGCTATGTTTTTCTGGTTATTTTGGTCATCAGATTTATGTTTTGATCTTGCTGTCATATTGGGGGAATGGAGGGTTAATACATGACCAATACATGCCTTTATTACATAGACATTTCAGACATAGAAAAATAGTAATATAGAAAACACAATATTTGTTTTGCAGATGTTCGGTTACTGCTTAATAATGATAATCTTCTCAGGGAAGGAGCAGCCCAGTAAGTATTATATTATCATAACAAGTGACATGGGAAAAATATTGTCTTTAAAGTAGTTTTTAAGCACTAATTCCTGAAATAGATATTTGCACATCAAGTTCATATATATATATAATTTCATATATATGTATGTACTAGGCCAGAAGAGAAATATTTCTTATCACAGAGTGACATAGGGATGCAATTATAACAGAAAATACTCTATTCATTATATATTTGGGGTTTATATAGTAAATACTGCATTTTGGTATTTGCCAAGTTGGATAAAATCATTTTAGAAATTTTGGTTTTTCAAATTGTTATGAATTTTAATGCTATACGTTTTGTTACATGTTTGACTATAATGGATTTTTAAGGGTTAGGAGTTTATTTTATTCATCCATAAATACCTGATATCATACCTGATACATATTTACTTAATAAATATTTACTGAATTTGTAGGTGATTCAAACAACTAGGCAATTCTAAATCCTAGTACATTATCTGTAGACTAATGACCACATCATGACTTGCTACAACTATCCGAGGATTTCAAAGAAATAATTGATTCCATTCGCAACTCCAAGGTCCAGAGACCCATATTTGGGCTAACCAACTCCATTACTCGTTTGAAAATGATGAAATTAAGCAGATTTTTTAGGTGCTTTACAAAGAGTGTTTAGGGACCATCCAGTCACCTGCTTTCATCCTAGTATACTACACAGTATGCGATATCCTGACTAATGGGGAAATTTGTACTAATTCTGCATTTCTAACATTCGAAAGCTTTATCAAATCCATCCTTTACTGTCAAGCCTAATGAAGATAGAGGGTCACTAGATTTCTAGGCTTATCTGATTCTGCTTCTAATTTAAATACTGTAATTTTTGAATGGCAATTTTTACTTATTTTTTATTGTGGGAAAAATATAACATTTACCATTTTAAATGGTAATTCTTAGGTGTACAGTTCTTTGGCATTAAGTACATTTACATTGTTGGGTAATCATCACCACCATCCATCTCCAGCCTTTTATCATTTTCCCAAACTGAAACTGCATATTCATTAAATAATTTTCCATTCTCCCCCTCCTCTTCAATTCCTGGCAATCACCATTCTGTTTTCTGTCTCCATAAGTTTGACTTGTCTAGGTATCTCATATAAGTGGAATTGTACAGTATTTGTCCTTTTGTGACTGGTTGTTCTACTTGGCATAATGTTTTCAAAGTTCATCCATATTGTAGCATGTCAGAATTTGCTTCCTTTTAACACTGAATATATATACCACATTTTATTTATCCATTCATCTGTCAGTGGACAATTGGCCTGCTTCCACCCCTGTTAATTATTAAAGTGCTTTAAGAACATTTATTTTATACTTTTGACTTTAGTCACTAGCTTCTGAGTGAATGGCCACTTACTCCTAAGTTCTCCAAACCTTATTTAAATTATTTTTATATTTAAGTAATTTTCTTCATAATGGCTTAGAACATGTTGACAAAAAAAGTCTTATGGGAAAACAAAATATATAGCACTTATGAACTTTTAGCCACAGTACTTTAAACTTCCCCTCTGAGTTTTCTGTGGTAAATAAATATGTGGGTTGTTTCACATAGGTGCAAATATTAGTGGATATTTTTTCAAGTTAAAGTGAGAAAATTGATTCATTGAAAGATAAGTTTTTACCTGGCAGAATAAAGTTTAATGAACATCAGAGAAATATTCATAATAATATAAGTGATATGAAATAGTCATGCATTTAACTCAAAAATGATGAAAGCATTGAAATTTTATTTGTCCAGAGAAGTATTTGTCAGATGATGCTTGTTAAATTTAAATTAAATAAATTTGATTTGTTCTAAAAAGAAATTGGAATGAGTTGCATTTCTCTTTTCTTGTGAACCAAATTTCGGGGACATTTGTGGTGCACATTTCAGGAGATATATTCTTTGAAATGTCTGCTATTCTGATCCTGTAAGGAATTAAGTCTTTGGGGAATTCCATAACTAATGATAAAACAAGATGTTTGTGGTATAACCTCAAGAAAAATACATCAAAACCTTCAGTAGAAACTTCAGATTTTCTTGCATTTGGTTGTACTCTCAGTAAATTATTGCTAACTAGATGAACAGAGAAAATATTCTGTGTTGACTTCAGTAGTATTCTTCGCACAGATTTTCTCAAAACTTAAATACTGAAATTTGTTTTGTAGACATCTGAGGGTATCTGTGAAGTACAGAAGTACATGAGTTAAATCCTTGATTGACTTCAGAATTATATTATTCTGGTTCAGTGTCCTTTCACTGAAATAATTTTCAAGCAAAAATAGCATTACCCTCATTGTTTATTAGACTTGGGCTGAATTACTCTTAAAATATCTCCAAACCTGATTTTGACCCTCAAAATATACTATCACCTATGATTTAGGCAATTGAAAACTACAAAATGTAAGCTTAGAAAGCATCATAAAAACATTTGGAATATGTCCTCATGGCATTTTCATTGTAGTAAGTGCCTAGCCACAGTCCTGTTTCTTCTTCAGTTGCACTTCTTGATACGGAATTTCTTTTATACATCTTTTTCTCACGTATTTACACGTATTTTTCTCCTTTCTTCACCTTTTCCCTTTTGCTTTAACTCTTAATCTTTTTTTTTCCCTCATTCTATTTTTTTGTAAGGGGAAAAAACATGGCTATTATTTTCAAGAGTGGCTCTGATGGGACATCTTTACTAAAGGGCACAAATTCAGTATGGTTCATAGTAAACTTAGATACACTGAAGAGTTGGTATTTTTAAGTCTAGAACATTGAGAAATATCCAGAAATAGCCTTTTATTCTGCAGACATATGAATGCCAAACTTCACTGTGATGGTGAGATAAATAAGCCTCATAGGGATTTTCCAGTAGAGTCAGACATGTCCACTATCAGGCCAAATGAAATAAAATGTTATCATAATAGAGGCCTATCAAAGGCATTTGGAGCCCTAAGGAAGAAATTTTAAATTTTTGTTTAGAGGTGGGTTTTGAGCTGAGTTTAAATGAGGAACAGTAAATAAGGGGAATTACGTGTCTAAACTGAGGGAGCCATATGGTGAAAAGTGTAAGATGTGATTGGTGAATGACCAATAGTAAAGGGTATAAAAACCTAAATACAGGACAGGTGACTTAAAAAGCGATGATTGGGCTGTGGAATTCTACCAGGGCAGAAAAATCATTGTTTTCACTGTGTCTAGTATAGTGCTTAACAGCTGAATATTTGCACTGATGGAGGGTGGGTGAGTGGATGATGAGTGAGTGGCTGTGGAGTAAGTTTTCTGAACTTAAAGAGTCTTTGGAAGTCATCTAGTCCAAACCCCTCTTTTTATGGATGAGGTAAGGGGGCCCATACTAGCTAAGAATAGAGTTCAAATAAAATCTAGGCATTTTGTGTTTCAACTCCTTGGTTAGTTGGTATCTTTCCCACTGTACTGTGCAGTTGTCACCTGTTAACTTGCTTTGAGCATTTTAAGATAATTTTTTATGTATTTTGTGATCATTGTCTCCTTTTCAGATTTCCTATTCTTCCCCACTCCCAAATTATAGAGTACAGTAAAAGTCCTAGGACCAAATTACTATCTACATGTATTAATAAGCATATCTTTTAGTAGAAAATGAATCTTACATTCTAAGTGATATACAATACCTTTTAAAAAAATTGCTAATACCTGTTTTATGTAAATTCATTTAAGGGTTAACTGTCTAGCTATGTTGAGGCTATTCCTAGGAAAACTAGTTTTCATGAATTAAGAAAGTTTGAAGTGAATAAATACTCTCCCACCCCACCCCCACCCAAAGCATTTCTATATTTACCCCTGTCTTTTTTTGAATATGCCATGTCAGGAGTTTGACAGCTAGTAATTTCATTCTACTTTGCTCTTTTTACATTTACGGATATCCTGTTATCTCTTTAGTAGTGCTTGCTCAACTAAACATTCCTTTCTAAAGGAACCCTGGTAGCTCATACCTGAAAATTCGGTGGATGTTCTGCCATGCAGAGTAATCTGAAAAGCTTCCAACTAGATTAGATTGAGAGAGGTATTCTTGAATTTTAAAATCTCCACTGTCTTTTCCATTAAGTTGAAAATTCCCAGGTTGCAGATATAATAAACTACAGTGTGATCTTTATATGTATTTTTTTTAGGTTCTTAAAATTTTTATTTTATTTTGGTATCATTAATATACAATCACATGAGCAACATTTTGGTTACTAGATTCCCCCTATCATCAAGTCCCCACCACATACCCCATTACAGTCACTGTCCATCAGCATAGTAAGATGCTATAGAGTCACTACTTGTCTTCCCTGTGCTATACTGCCTTCCCCATGCACCCCCCCCAACGTTATGTGTGCTAATTGTAATGCCACTTATTCCCCTTCTCCCTCCCTTCCCATCCATGCTCCCCAGTCCCTTTCCCTTTGGCAACAGTTAGTCCATTCTTGGGTTCTGTGAGTCTGCTGCTGTTTTGTTCCTTCGGTTTTTGCTTTGTTCTTCTTTGTATGTATTTTTAGATAAGTTTTTGTACTATGAGAGTTCTTCATACAAATGTGCTATGTAATATATTATTCTTTACTCATGTAAGAGTAGAGAGAGAGGCTTTATTTTTGAATCCATCTCATTACCATTTTCTAGTTCAGAGTCTCAGCAGTTCTAACATGGATGTTTGCCTAATGATACCTAACTGCTTTTTCTGGCATTAGTTGCTCCACTGCCCAATTGTCATACACACTGCTGCCAAATTGATCTTCTTTAGCAGTAGTTCTAGCTTCTCCTTTCTCAAAAAACTTTTTTGATTGTTTTGTCTCTTAAGTGAAGTAATTATTCCATCATTTAGGGCCTTTCAGTTCACTTCAGCAAATATAAGTGAACACCTGCTTTGTGCCAGGCATTGAGCTTGGTACTTCCTGTGATGTTGACCTATCCTATCTTCTTCCCCTGTGTTTTGCTTATCCTCGTCCCTTTAATGGAAATACTCTTTTCTTCCCATCCCTCCAATATCTACAGGACCAGAGAGCCTACCCATTATTTCAAGGCTATTTCTAAGTGTGACATTCGTTATGACATCACCCCTAACTCTCTGTTCTTACCCTTATCTCAACAGAATGTAATTTAAAAACATATATATTCTCCATGATGCTTAATGGTCATTCTCTTATGGTACTTTCTACTTTGTATTACAGCTATATTATCTGTTACCTCCCCATTAAGCTGTAAGCCTTTTGATTATAGAATCTGTCTGATTACTTGTTGCATCTCTCATAGCACCTCCTGTTTCCTGTTACGTTGTATACTAAATATGTACTTTAATAACTGGATATGTAATCTTATAGATGGCTGATCTTTACTTTCAGAATTCCCAATTAGATTTACTGATTTAATTTTCTTCTGTTAAACATTGAAAGCTGGATATCATTTTTCAGTTTTAAAACTGCCGTATCTGTATAATATTTATAGTTAATATAAAATCAATAATGGAGAATTGTAGTTTTATTTAACTTGCCATATGTGAAGTGAAGGAGACTTTTATTGACAGTTGAATTATTTATGATTTTTTCAGAGGATTGAATATATAATTTTAAGTAAAGGCATTTTTCCTTTTTAGTGCATTTGCACAGTATAACTTGGACCAGTTTACTCCAGTAAAAATTGAAGGTTATGAAGATCAGGTATGTTTCATATCAACACAGGATCTGGATATTCTTTGTGTCATTTATAATGGTTAATGTATCCTACAAGAATTGTGAAATGGTATGTTTAAAGAGAAAAAAATATTCATTGTAATCATAGCCACTTAGGGGCAAAGTGATTGAAAATGTAATTTCTTTTGTTGAGACCAATATGCTGTTAGCAGAAAGTTTCTCTTAGGAATATTCAAATTTAATTGTTTTAAGATTTTTAGCAAATAATTGATTTATATCTTTCATGTTTTTTATAGGAAAAAAAATTATATTTAATCCCAAATCTAGAATATATATTAGTAAGATTTATATCAAAGTTTGGTTGCTCTGGAATTCTATAATTCTTCATGTGAGTTTAGTAATTATTAAATCTTATCTTTCCAAAATGTAAGTTAGAATTGCTAAGAAAACATCACAAAACATCACATTTTTTTTATTTTTTTATTTTAGAATGACTAATAATTAAACAGTGCTTGTATTTATTCATAAATGCTTATGTTATATAAAACAATAGGAAGAAGAATCTGCTGGTAGAACATAAAAGAAAGTAGTAAAATTAGCTCTTAGTGGCTAATTTGCAAAGCTTGCATTTGGTATTATTCATTAGGGCATATGTAGTCTTGTAGTTGTAGGGGAAAGAGAGACACTAGACAGATATGTATATAAAACATAAGCTTTACATACATAGATATGCATGTGTGCATATACAAACATATATATAAAGCTATATAGCGTTTTCATTTTATGAATCTCCTAAATTTCCTCTCTTGGGAGATTTTGTTTTTATTTTTATTTTTTTGATTAACTGTTATAAAAAATGCTATATTGTGTATATTTGTACCTCTGGGTACATTGGCTTTTGTTTTCTTAAGATAAATCCGTAAAGGAAGATTTGCTGGGTCCAGGGGATGCATCTTTTAAAAATGTTGGATAGCTCCCGGACTCCTTCTTTGAACCTAGCATAATTTTAATACTTAAACCTAATAAAGATGAAACAAAAAAGGCAAACTACCCTAATCTCCCATAGGACTATAGGTTTAAAAACCTTAAATAGATAGTAACAAATAAAATCCAGAACTATATCAAAAGAATAATATGCCAAGACTAAATAGAATTTATTACAAGGATACAAGAGTGGTTCCAGGTAAGGCAATATATTAGTCTTAATCTATTAACCCACAAATTAAAGAGAATAACCTTATGATATATCAGTAACAGTGAAAAGGGTTTTAAAAAATCCAGCAGTTAGTCCTCATTATAAAAACCCTAAGTAAAATTAGGGACAGAAGAAAACCTCTTAAATATAAGACTATTTAACAAAAACCAATAGTAAATATCATAGACTACAAACACTAAAATAATTTTAGTTAAAATAGAAAATTAACTAAATATGTCTACTTTTCACCATTGTTATTTATCATAAATGGAGATATAGCAAATAAGACAAGATAATGAGAACCTTCAAAGCTTTGGAAAAGAAAACTCTTAAGTTTTAATGTTTATATATTTAGGAATACTGAGACTCTACTAAAATTAACCTTCCAACCAAAACACCTAAGACTTAAAATAATTTCATGAGATGGCTGAAAGTAAGTATAAAAAATTTATTAACTTTCCTCTGTTGCAGCAAAAGTAAGTAGAGAAACTAGAGATGATTAGAGAGGAAAGAACTCCGTTTTAAATAGTGGTAAAATTAAATGTTATCCTAGAAATAACTTTAACAAGGAAGGCATAAGATTGTGAAGAAGATGGTGATTATTCAGATCCTTTTTTTATGTATTTCAAGGAGACAATGGAAAGGCACACACACCACATTCCATTTTGAGATGGTTATTTAAAATTGTAAACATGAATTTAATGCAGTTTGATAGCCTTTTAATTGGTCAAAATGTCAAAAAATTTTATGCAAAAAACAGTCTTAGAAAAAGCAAGAAAAATGTAAGAGCAGAAGGACCTGTGAGAGAGAATTGCCTTACTAGGTAGAAGATGCTTCATAAAATATTGAAGGATATTTGATTACAGAATAGGAAATACACAAACATGTAAAGTTGAACCAGGGTGGTACTGTATAGACAAATAGATCAGTAGAACAACATATAGATGCAGAATTTAGTCCCCAAATATATGAAAATTCTTATACATGACAAGGTTATAATCTAGGCAGACCTAATAAAAGATATGGGCACAACTGGTGTCTATCAAGAAGAAAGTTAAGTGGGACCTCTGTCTCATTCAATATATAGAAATAAATTTCAGGTGAATCAAACATTTGTAAAATGACTACAGTATTAAGAGAAAAGAGTCTACATGTACAATATAAGGGTAGAGAAGACCATCTTAAATAAGGTTAGAAACCCAGAAACTATGGAAATAACATTTTGCTGTATCATGATTATTTTAACTGCAGAATGAAACAGATGCCTTAAGCCATGGACTTTTATAAATTAATAAGGGAAAAAACCCAGATGAAAAATATTGAAGGATATTTGATTACAGAATAGGAAATACACAAACATGAAACAGTATCTAGATCTTTCAGTGGTCAGAGAAATATAATTAAAGTAATGAGGTATATTTTATACCCATCGGATGGAAAAAGAACCATATACCTATTGATGGTGGTAAGGTGAAGGGAAGGAAACATTTCATATACTATTGGCAGAACTGTAGATTAGTCCCAGCCATTTTGGGGGAAACAATCTAATTACATATTAAAAATTAAAAATATATAAACTTTTACCAACTGTCTCCACTGCTAGGAATCTATCCAAGAGAAATAGAAGCATTCAGTGGAAATTAAAGACATTAGTATGTTAAAACATATGTATAATAATTCTTCAACATTTTTAATTTGCCCATTCGTCCCTCATGAAAGAAAACAGCCTGGAAATAAAGAGATGGTCCATGAGTAGCAGAATGGCAGGATAAATTGTTACATCCACACCATGGGGTATTATGCAACCATTAAAAAGAGTGGTGAGAGGTATACCAGTTGACTCTGAAGGATTTCCATAAGGTGTTGATATTGAAAAGAGCCATATATAGAAAAATGTGTGTTTGCATGCATCTCATTCTGTTCTTGCAAAATAATGGCCAAAAAAACCCTGTTTGTTGTGTGTATGTATACACTGATACTTATATGTTTATCCATGTTGGATTTTATGACTGGCAAAAATTTAGGAGGATACATCCTACTTTGATACATTCAAAGGAGCCCCATTGTGTTTATAGTCTACTCATTTGAAATATTATCATTGTGCCATGTAGTTAAACCAGGTGCTTGGAATAAAATTAGAGTTTTAAGGAAAAAGCTTAAATGAATGTATATTAATATATGTCAGTACTTAAATGCAATTAAACACTTTTTTTTTCAAAATTCATTACGTCATTAAAGGTATTGATAACAGAACATGGTGACTTGGGAAATGGAAAGTTTTTGGATCCAAAAAACAGAATCTGTTTCAAATTTGATCACTTAAGAAAGGAAGCAACTGATCCAAGACCATATGAAGCAGAAAATGCAATTGAATCGTGGAGAACTTCAGTAGAAACTGCTCTACGAGCTTATGTAAAAGAGCATTATCCAAATGGGGTCTGCACCGTAAGTCATCAATGTGTACCTTTTTCTTTTGTCTTATGTAAATCTGACAGTGTTTCTATAATCTGAAATGTACAGTAACTTACAGTCAGTTGACTTTTTACAACTTTCCATTCTGTTTGTCTTGAAATATATATATTTCTAGGAATGTTTAATATTTTTTTCAAGAAATTCTTAGTAGATATATTATGATAGTCCAAAGTTGAAAAATAGTTGTACCTTAAATTAAGTCCAATTAGGAAATCTCACACATTGATTAGAGGAGCATGATATAATGATACTCTTTAATCTCATGTTTACAGTTCTCAGTAAGTAGATAATTTCTTTTCATTAAGTTATAAAATCTCAAAACAAAATTATTTGGAAGTGGCATCATCCTCATGTTTTTTAATGTGGTTCTTTCATAGGTTTAACCTATTTTTATATTTTCAGGAAGAAGTATGGTAGAAAGTAGGAGTGCCTTTTTTTTTCTTTCATAAAATTGTTTGTACCCAGATAAGCTATTTAGTTTCCTAGTTTGTTTGTGCTTCTGTGATCATCTCCATAGCCAGAGTGATCTATTGAAATGCAAGTAAGACGTGAAAATCCCCTGCTTGAATATGGAAGCAACCTAAGTGTACATTAATAGATGAATGGATAAAGAAGATATGGTACATACACACAATGGAATATTATTCAATCATAAAAAGAAAAGAAATCCTCCCACTTGCAACAGCATTAATAGATCTATAGGATATGCTCAATGAAATAAGCCAGGCAGAGAAAGATGAATACCAAATGATTTCACTTATTTGTGGAGTATAAAAACAAAGCAAAGCAGAAGAAGCAAAATAGCAGTAGACTCATGGACACCAAGAAGGGTCTAGTGGTTACCAAGGGGGAAGGGCTGGGGGAAAGGTTAGAGGGGATAAAGAGGCACAATAATTCATAATCACAATATAAGTTGATCATGGAGAATACAGTCAATGATTCTGTAACATCTTTACATTGAGAGGACTTAATAATATGGGTAACTATTGATACCACTGTGTTGTATATTTGACACCAACATATATTGTGTAGCAGTGATAGTTTAATAAAAAAAAGAAAGGAAAAAATCAGCTGCCAAAATCCTTCAAAGATTTCCCATTGAAGAGAGTCCAGGCTTTTGGACATGTCTTCAAGGCCCTGTGGGCCTAGCCTCTGTCTACCTGTCCAACCTGAGGTGACTATACATTCTGGTCTGTGCCCATTGTGCCAACATAGTGATTAGCATTACCAATAGCTTCCTTCCACTCCTGTAAGTTTTGTGGTTAGGACAAAATTCTTTCGGTCCTCTTAACTATCTAGTTCTCAGTAATTACTTGAGAAATAGAGCAACATAACCTAAAATACCTTACCAAGTTCTTTGAGTTATAACCCTGTTGATGAGGATTATTTTGGAAGAATAATTTACGGTGGTTTGGTTGAGTCACAGAGCCTTTGTTTGTTCCTAGGGGACTGAAAGGCACAAATTCATTGTTTCTTTTAAAGCAGTAGGTAAGAGGTGAAATGAGGTCATACCATCATAGGCATTTTGTTAATGGCCTTTCTCAGTTATAAGTAAATTATCTTTCTCACCTCTACCTAATACTTTTCAAAATGACTAAAGAAATGGTAACCCCTAAGATTGTGAAGTTAAAGATGATAATCCCAATTTAGGTTCAGTTTTTATTTGTGTGGAAACAGCCACATTGCTACCTATGTTTAAAATAACTACATTTCTTATGATACCTGTTTTGGGAATGGGATGTCTAGGCTATTTATGAATACTTTAGAGTACAAATAGTTTTACTCAATAAATTATACTTTTATTAATTGTGAGCTCTTTTATGATCCACTTAGAATCTGTGATTAGGTGTACACGTTTAAGTACTTATTTTTCTAGCTACTATATTGGAATGATGACTTTGTGTTCTTTTATATGTTCCTGCCAGTGATACACAGTTTTCAGTATTACTTATATATTTAGTTGGACATACTGGCCATAAATTCACTATTATGTTTGTTTTCTTTACCAATAAGGTATATGGTAAAAAAATAGATGGACAACAAACCATTATTGCATGCATAGAAAGCCATCAGTTCCAAGCAAAAAACTTTTGGTAAGTTAAAATTTTGTGTACTGTTTTATATTGACATTATTTATATTCTTTGTAGTTCTTGCTTTATTGATTGGGCCTGTACCTTGTGTGTGTATGATTGACTAAGATCAATATAAACATAATATAAACTTCAGCCCTTTGATATAGTAAAGGTAATCTGCTCATAATGAACCTAATCATGTAAAAGTAGCAGTAAATCTATTGACACTCAGTGAAAAGAGTGTGGGAGAGCTTCAAGTGTTTTTAGAGACTAGCAAGCAGTATCCTGAGGGAACATGTGTGCCTGTGAGCAGACCAGTTGGCAGGCCCATATGCTCATTCTGAGAAGGGGTTGTTCCCGAATGAGGCTTACATGGGGGAGGACAGAAGCAATCACAAAGTGAAGAAAGATGATTTTTAGTGTGTGAATCTCAGGGGCTGTGAAGTAGGTGTTTTCATGTGGATTGGTTTTGTTTGGTTGGCTAAGGTAAGTAATGACATGTTTTATACAGTGAGACAAATTACAATCATGCCTTGTAATTTTGTATACAATCATTTGATTATTCTTTAGAAGAGTCCCCTCGGAAAGCATACACTTGCCCTATTAATCTGGGACCTTTGACAAGTTGCAAGGCATTTTTATTCTTAGAACTGTTTCTGAGATAATTCCTGCTAGAAAATTCTGAGGCTCTTCAACACTTAAAATTCAGAATTGAATGAAATCTTTACCTTTATCCCCCGTTTTTGTTAATGTGCTACGGTCAGCAGAGTTCAGCATAGTCATATTATTTACCTTCAAGTGTATGAGCTTTTGACTTCTTAGCCAGGTTGGTGTGTGGTGCTCTTAAGGGTAAAGTAATAGGTATCAGTAACCCCTGAGGACCATATTGGTTCATGCCCATGTTTTTCCAGTACCTCACCATCTCAGAAATAACTGCAAGGCTACAAGGTTACCAAGAACATGGAGGAATGCAGACCCATTATCCCTAAAGGAAAAATCAGTTCTATATGTAAACATCTACCTTAATGACATGCTGCAGTTCCCTACAGATTCTAGTGTACAAAGTTACTTTTATGGACTTAAATATAAATGTCATTTCTCTACCTTAGGCCTAAAAACTTGTAGCACTTATCTAACAGTATCCTAAAGAAATAAATCTTCACAAAATTACTTTTAATTTATGCTATTTGTGCTAGGATATGTATAATTAAAGTCAGTCTTGTTGAGATTAAACTACTATCAAAGGAAATTTCTTGTTACTAAGTTTTACTTTAAAATGTATTGGAGATGTTATAGTGAATTTACTAGTTTCCAGAAATGTAATTTATTTGAGCTTTAGCATCTGAAAAATGAAGGTGATGTTTGTCCTTGAGTTTTCTCTTCTCAGTATTTTACTTTTCATATCCAAATGTTTCTTTTTTCTGAACTACCACTATCAATATTACATCATTGAAGTTGAAAATGGCTTCCACTTTTGGAAAAGATAAATTTTATATGACATTCCAAAATGCTAAACATTACATATCACAATATTCTCAGTAAAATCTAAATTTTTGGTACAAAGAAATACACTTCATTTCATCTAAAATAAGATAGAATAAAAATCATAAGGTATTAGTCATGGGTGTTTTATAGATTTCACTGGGGACATTCTCTTCTTGGTCTCCACTGTTTCCCAGATGTCTAGCAATATTGGGGTCTTAATAAAATATTCATTGAATAAATACATACTTGTAATTACAACATTAATAGAAGAGAAGGGAAGAATTTATTTAAAGGTGAGGACATCTTGACTTTTACTCCATTGATAGTACTCCAAAGGGTACTATCTACTCTGCATCACTTATTTGTTACTATGTAGTAATGCCTTTGGAAGGGATCTCAAGTTGGTGCCATGGAATTCTTTTTTTCTTTTCATAGTCACTGGTGATATATGTTTATTGTCATAGTAAGTCATAAATGTATATGCTTAGAACTGACATTATAAACAAGTGCTTGATACTAATACTAAATAAAAGGAATCCCTCCTTTTGCAATCATGAAATAAAAATGACCTCAGTTCTTTTTCCAGTCAGCCTCTATGGATAATTTTGGATGTCGCTCAAAATCAAGACATGTTATAAAATGCTCTTTTATTTTGTAGAATGTATACATTGTTCTAATAATGGTACTTTTCAGATGTTAAGTCCCCCACAGTCTAATAATGGTGCTTTTCAGATGTTAAGTGGTAAGTTTAGATATGGAAGTACTATCAGTCTACAGATTTTCATGACTGGGTAGACTGCAGGAATATTGGAAGGAATCCAGTAATAATTCTACAGGAAAGCAAGCCAGTTAGTGAACCATTAGCCCTGTGACTATTTTAGATGTACTAATCAGAAAAAACTAACATATATAAACATGCATATCATGATAAATGTCTTCATCATGCAAAGAGCAAACAGAGCAAAAATCTATAAAAAATATCTTTAAAAAAATATATTAAAAAAAACAAAAATCATTTCAAAGAGTTGAAAGAAAAGGAGTTGCTATGAAAAGGCAGTCAGAAAAAAAATAGGATAAAACTAATTATCAGGGAGACAAAAATGAGTAACATACCTGTTGCTTGTTTATAATGTCAGTTTCCCACCATGAATATGTATTAATTTTTATGCCAAAAATCATTTCAGGAAATGGGAGGATGTGCCTTTTATGTGGAAACTGTAAACCAAAAATGGAAAAGGGTGGGGGGTGTGAGTGGAGAATCTGACACATACGATGTTTATAGCCCTTCTCTTTCCAGATATCAAAACCTTCTTAAGAATGTTCTATTAACATCCATTCTTTTAAAATTTTTTGGTACTTTTATATCATTCAGTGGATTTTAAACTGCATTGACTGTATTCAGTTACATGATTTAGTTTTGAACTGTATTTTAAGCCTTAGCTTTAGAACTCTGAAGTTGCATCCATTATTTAAATCCTTTTCAGGAGGGTGAATAGTAAATTAAATGTAGCTCACAACTGAGTTTAATCTTTTGATTCTTTTGAGTATTTCAGTGATTAAAAAATGAATGTACAGCATCAGTCCCCCACAGTCTCATACTGTAGCATTAAATTTAAATCTAGAACTTGAAATTTATTCAGATTATTTTCCCTACCTTATTTACAGCTGCTGTTTTTATTTTTAAGGAATGGTCGTTGGAGGTCAGAGTGGAAGTTTACAGTCACTCCTTCAACCACTCAGGTGGTTGGCATCTTGAAAATTCAGGTATGAAATAAAAGGAATTTGTTAACTCATCTCTAGAATATTCTGAACAGAGAAGCAACTAATTCAAAAGATTATATTTTCATAGTATGCAATAGCCATTTCTTTTCCTGGTCTTTGTTTTGAGGTAACGGGAAGACAAGTAGTGCTGATTTCATCTTTTAAATAACCTTGCAGTTCATTCCCTAGTCATCAGAAATCTACAAGGATGGCTGACAGATTATAAAAAAAAACAGCTAAAATTAGATGCCACCATTTGGTCTGTTCTTCATACAGTTTGTTCAAGCAGATTCTGAGTTTGAGTTATGCTGTTCTGTGTATTCAATTGGGTGGAGTTGGGTGAAGTATAATTTAATATATATGTGTGTATAGGTGTGTGTTTATTATATGCATATATTACTATATGTACATATTACATATATCTTTTAAGTATCTTCTGTACTCATATTTGGCTTCTTATATATAACCCACTAGAACTAAATTGACTCTTAATGTAAGCTCAAATGTTGAGATAGAAGAACATTTGATAACCAAGACCAAGTACTTGAATATAAATATTATTAAACATGTTAAAGGACAATGCTGACAAATCTTGTTCTCTCTTGGTTCATTTATTTATTCAATACATTTATTTTATTGATCAGCTGTAATGAAAGGTATTATGTTAAGAGCCGTAAAGGAATAAAGATGAATCAGATGCTGTGCTGCTCTATCATCTGATGCATTCCTAGTCCTATATCCTATTACTTTTATGTCTTGGTGTGACTAGAGAGTAGAGGTTAATTAAGAGTATGCATTTTTGAAACCAGACTTCCTGAGTTGAAATCCCAGCTCTGTCAGTTACTAGATGTGTATTAGGAAGTTATTTAAGTTCTTTTGATTTGATTCTACATCAACTGAAAAAGGCAAACTATAAAAAAGTTCATATGACTGTTTTAAGATTAGTTAATGTGAGCAAAATTATTGAAACAGAGCCAGATATAAGGTGCGTGATGAATAGTAGCCATTTTTGTTTCCTTCATTTAGGCCACAGTAGCTCTCACTTGGATAATTTCTAAAATAATACTCCTGTTGGACCAAAGCTGGTTTTTAGTTCTATCTTCAGCACTAGCATGATGCCTAACATTAAGTTGTTACTTTATTTTATTGAATTGCTGGACCTGTTGCCATCATCCCCTAATCCATTTTTCACATTGCTATCAAGAAAAATGATTTTTTAAAATTTAAATTTTAATATGTTACTTGGCTACTTAAGACCATTTTATGATACACTAACACCTACATGATAGCCC
Organism: Manis pentadactyla; assembly: GCF_030020395.1. Classification (NCBI taxonomy): domain Eukaryota; kingdom Metazoa; phylum Chordata; class Mammalia; order Pholidota; family Manidae; genus Manis; species Manis pentadactyla. The sequence continues at coordinate 116,863,495 of NC_080025.1, forward strand.
AGACATATTTGCCTGGTATACAAGGCCCATAGCTGACTTGTCCTTACCTATATATTTTTCCAGCCACTCTTTTCCCTCCCTGACCTCACACACATGCCAACCTTAAGTACCTACAAGCCTTTGTAAAGTATGCTGTTCTTTAAGTTCAGTTAACTTTATCTTCCTTGGTTTATTTGTGTCATTCTCATTTTGCTAAACCCAGGTACAGTGTTGCCTCTTTTGTGAAGTCTTTTTTTTTAACTCTCAGAGAAGTTTAGGTCATTGTTAATGTACTTTGTGCCTACTTCTTACTATGTTGTATTGAAATATGAGGTCAGGGATTGTCTTTTTAAAAGCTGTGTGTAGTAGCAGGGATATATAGTAATCAATTAATGTTTATTGAATAAATTCATGTTACTGAGGCTTTAGATGGTTGGTGGAAATAACGCAAAAGAGGAGCGGTGTTTGGGAGAGAATGTTGTCAGCTCAGTTTTGGAAATCTTGAATTTAGGTACCAGTAGAATGTCTATGAGGTAAAAATGTCCAGTAGTCAGATCAGTAGATGGCTTACCTGAGTTATTGCAGGAACTGCTAACTGGTCTCCCCACTACACTGAGGGCAGGAAGAGTCTGGCTGGAGTTTGAAAGGTTAGGAGCTTAGAAAAAAAAAAATCTCTAGGTTAGAGCTGAAATTTGTGGTCATCTGCATTGGTGTAGTTGTTGAAGTCATGAGGATCTTGGTGATTTTTTTATAATGTGATTTTATAATTTCTTTTTCTAATAGGTTCATTATTATGAAGATGGTAATGTTCAGCTAGTGAGTCATAAAGATATACAAGATTCCCTAACAGTGTCTGTAAGTAATTAATCCAAAATAAAATCTAAACAACCTAATACTTTTATAAAACCAGAACAGTTTTGGAATTAACATTTAAAGTAGTATTTCTGCTTTGGATTAAAGTGTTTTCAGAGAGTTTAAAGAGTAAGTAATTGGAATTGGTACCTAACTTTTTTTTTAAGAAGCTTTATTAAGATATTATTCATAAACATTCTGTTCACTCATTCCTTGTTTTTAATACATTAACAGGATTGTACAGAAATCACCACAATCTAACATTTTCATCCTCTAAAAACCCTACACCCATTAGCAGTCACTCCCCATCCCCCCACCAAACCTTCCTCCAAACCTGACTCAGCCCTAGGCAGCCGTGAATCTTCTTTTTGACTCTGGGTTTGTCTGTTCTGGACGTTTCATATAAATGGAATCCTACCGTATGTGGTCTTTTTTGACTGGCTTTGTTTTTCTAAGCATGTTTTCAGGGTTCATCCATGTTGGAGCATGTATGAGTACTTCATTCCTTTTTATGGTCAATATTCTATATACCACATTTTATTTATCCGTATGGTAGATGTTCGTGTTGTCTTCTACTTTTTGCTGCTATGAAACTTTGTGTACTATTTTTGTATAGATACTTATTTTAATTTATCTTCAGTTTCTACATGGCAGTGTAATTGCTGAGTTGTTTGGTAGTTTTAACCTTTTGAGGAACTGCCAGACTGTTTCCAAAGTGGCTAGACCATTTTACATTCCCATCAGTTGTATATGAGAGTTCCAGTTTCTCCATATCCTCACCAAAACTTACGTCTGTCTTTTTTTTTTTTTTTTTTTAGTTTTTCCCCAGCTTTACTGAGATATAATTGACATATATAATGTTATATAATTTTAAGGTCTACAATGTATTAATACACTTTTTCTTTTTTTTTTTTTTTTGTGAGGGCATCTCTCATATTTATTGATCAAATGGTTGTTAACGACAATAAAATTCTGTATAGGGGAGTCAATGCTCAATGCACAATCATTAATCCACCCCAAGCCTAATTTTCGTCAGTCTCCAATCTTCTGAGGCATAACAAACAAGTTCTTACATGTAGAACAAATTCTTACATAATGAATAAGTTACATAGTGAACAGTACAAGGGCAGTCATCACAGAAACTTTCGGTTTTGCTCATGCATTATGAACTATAAACAGTCAGTTCAAATAAGAATACTCATTTGGTTTTTATACTTGATTTATATGTGGATACCACATTTCTCTCTTTATTATTATTATTTTTAATAAAATGCTGAAGTGGTAGGTAGATACAAGATAAAGGTAGAAAACATAGTTTAGTGTTGTAAGAGAGCAAATGTAGATGATCAGGTGTGTGCCTGTAGACGATGTGTTAATCCAAGCTAGACCAGGGCAATAAAACATCCACGTATGCAGAAGATTTCTCTCAGAACAGGGGGGGTGAGGTTCTAAGCCTCACCTCTGTTGATCCCCAATTTCTCACCTGATGGCCCCACTGCGACTGTGCCTGTCTTAGATTGTTCCTCCCTTGAGGAATCTTACCCGTCTCTGGCTAACCAGTCATCTTCCGGGGCCATACAGGGAAATGTGAAGTTGGTAAGTGAGAGGGAAGCCTTATTGTTTGAAAAGGTTAGCTTTTTACTTCTTTGCATATTTATGCCCTGTGGCTTCTATGCCCAGCATTTGTCTTGAGGTATCTTTACCACTTGGAGGAGTTATGATACTCGGTAAATTTGATATGAGGCACGAATTCTATTTAAGGGTTGTAATTAGGAAGGAAGAAGAAAAGCTATAGAAGTAGCAGACGGAAGAAAACATGGGAAGATTGATTATTTCTTTGACATATCTTCTTGTAGAGTTACTTCAGCATATATAGCTTTTAAGCTACTACTTAAATTGCACACACACATTAACATAATAGGAGTATAGTTACATAACCAAAGCATACCTGTAATTACCAGCCATCTCCAGTGAAACCAAGAAAACCATTAAGGCACCTTAGGCATTTGTGAAAACTTATCTATGATATGGTGGATATTGTCCAACTGAACTTGAACAGTCTGAGAGAAATCAGACAAATTAAAACAACCCATTCCTGGGGACTGTTCACATGCCATATGTTCTTTTAACAGTAAATAGTCTGTAGTTGTAAGAGTTTGGAGCGCTACAATTTGCACTTCTCCAAATTCTTGGTTGAGTTCCAACAGTATAGATCCAGTCAAATTTGTTGTTTTACTGTATGCACAGGCCAGCTTAGATATCTCCTTCCTCATTCCCATGGCAAGTCCAGGAACTGGTGGGATGAGTGCATCTACAGCTGTAGCAGTGCGTGGATCTTTGTTGGGATTTTTTGATGATCATCTTCTGGCATGAGTCTTCCAGAGAGTGCAGATGTTGGAAGTTCTTTTTCATATCGTATCTTAGTTCATTTTCGGGGTAGCCCAATTAGGCTTTGATCCTCTGTATAAACACAAACAGACCCTTTGCCTACACTTTTATATGCCCTTTATACCCTTGTGTAGAACTCGTTGGAGGTTACCACACAGGAACTGCCCTTTTTTTTTTTTTTTTTTTTTTGCTATCACTAATCTACACTTACATGATGAATATTATGTTTACTAGGCTCTCCCCTATACCAGGTCTCCCCTATAAACCCCTTTACAGTCACTGTCCATCAGCATAGCAAAATGTTGTAGAATCACTACTTGCCTTCTCTGTGTTGTACAGCCCTCCCTTTTCTCCTACCCCCCCATGTATGTTAATCTTAATACACCCTACTTCTCCCCCCCTTATCCCTCCCTACCCACCCATCCTCCCCAGTCCCTTTCCCTTTGGTACCTGTTAGTCCATTCTTGAGTTCTGTGATTCTGCTGCTGTTTTGTTCCTTCAGTTTTTCCTTTGTTCTTATATTCCACAGATAAGTGAAATCATTTGGTATTTCTCTTTCTCCGCTTGGCTTGTTTCACTGAGCATAATACCCTCCAGCTCCATCCATGTTGCTGCAAATGATTGGATTTGCCCTTTTCTTATGGCTGAGTAGTATTCCATTGTGTATATGTACCACATCTTCTTTATCCATTCATCTATTGATGGACATTTAGGTTGCTTCCAATTCTTGGCTATTGTAAATAGTGCTGCAATAAACATAGGGGTGCATCTGTCTTTCTCAAACTTGATTGCTGTGTTTTTAGGGTAAATTCCTACGAGTGCAATTCCGGGGTCAAATGGTAAGTCTGTTTTGAGCATTTTGATATACCTCCATACTGCTTTCCACAATGGTTGAACTAGTTTACATTCACACCAGCAGTGTAGGAGGGTTCCCCTTTCTCCACAGCCTCGCCAACATTTGTTGTTGTTTGTCTTTTGGATGGCAGCCATCCTTACTGGTGTGAGGTGATACCTCATTGTAGTTTTAATTTGCATTTCTCTGATAATTAGCGATGTGGAGCATCTTTTCATGTGTCTGTTGGCCATCTGTATTTCTTTTTTGGAGAACTGTCTGTTCAGTTCCTCTGCCCATTTTTTAATTGGGTTATTTGTTTTTTGTTTGTTGAGGCGTGTGAGCTCCTTATATATTCTGGACGTCAAGCCTTTATCGGATGTGTCATTTTCAAATATATTCTCCCATACTGTAGGGATCCTTCTTGTTCTATTGATGGTGTCTTTTGCTGTACGGAAGCTTTTCAGCTTAATATAGTCCCACTTACTCATTTTTGCTGTTGTTTTCCTTGCCCGGGGAGATATGTTCAAGAAGAGGTCACTCATGTTTATGTCTAAGAGGTTTTCGCCTATGTTTTCTTCCAAGAGTTTAATGGTTTCATGGCTTACATTCAGGTCTTTGATCCATTTTGAGTTTACTTTTGTATATGGGGTTAGACAATGGTCCAGTTTCATTCTCCTACATGTAGCTGTCCAGTTTTGCCAGCACCACCTGTTGAAGAGACTGTCAGTTCGCCATTGTATGTCCATGGCTCCTTTATCAAATATTAATTGACCATATATGTCTGGATTCTCTAGTCTGTTCCATTGGTCTGTGGCTCTGCTCTTGTGCCAGTACCAAATTGTCTTGATTACTATGGCTTTATAGTAGAGCTTGAAGTTGGGGAGTGAGATCCCCCCTACTTTATTCTTCTTTCTCAGGATTGCTTTGGCTATTCGGGGTCTTTTGTGTTTCCATATGAATTTTTGAATTATTTGTTCCAGTTCATTGAAGAATGTTGCTGGTAGTTTCATAGGGATTGCATCAAATCTGTATATTGCTTTGGGCAGGATGGCCATTTTGACGATATTAATTCTTCCTAGCCACGAGCATGGGATGCGTTTCCATCTGTTAGTGTCCCCTTTAATTTCTCTTAAGAGTGACTTGTAGTTTTCAGAGTATAAGTCTTTCACTTCTTTGGTTAGGTTTATTCCTAGGTATTTTATTTTTTTTGATGCAATTGTGAATGGAGTTGTTTTCCTGATTTCTCTTTCTGTTGGTTCATTGTTAGTATATAGGAAAGCCACAGATTTCTGTGTGTTGATTTTATATCCTGCAACTTTGCTGTATTCCGATATCAGTTCTAGTAGTTTTGGGGTGGAGTCTTTAGGGTTTTTTATGTACAGTATCATGTCATCTGCAAATAGTGACAGTTTAACTTCTTCTTTACCAATCTGGATTCCTTGTATTTCTTTATTTTGTCTGATTGCCATGGCTAGGACCTCCAGTACTATGTTAAATAACAGTGGAGAGAGTGGGCATCCCTGTCTAGTTCCCGATCTCAGAGGAAATGCTTTCAGCTTCTCGCTGTTCAGTATAATGTTGGCTGTGGGTTTATCATAGATGGCCTTTATTATGTTGAGGTACTTGCCCTCTATTCCCATTTTGCTGAGAGTTTTTAACATGAATGGATGTTGAACTTTGTCAAATGCTTTTTCAGCATCTATGGAGATGATCATGTGGTTTTTGTCTTTCTTTTTGTTGATGTGGTAGATGATGTTGATGGACTTTCGAATGTTGTACCATCCTTGCATCCCTGGGATGAATCCCACTTGGTCATGGTGTATGATCCTTTTGATGTATTTTTGAATTCGGTTTGCTAATATTTTGTTGAGTATTTTTGCATCTACGTTCATCAGGGATATTGGTCTGTAGTTTTCTTTTTTGGTGGGGTCTTTGCCTGGTTTTGGTATTAGGGTGATGTTAGCTTCATAGAATGAGTTTGGGAGTATCCCCTCCTCCTCTATTTTTTGGAAAACTTTAAGCAGAATGGGTATTATGTCTTCCCTGTATGTCTGATAAAATTCCGAGGTAAATCCATCTGGCCCGGGGGTTTTGTTCTTTGGTAGTTTTTTGATTACCGCTTCAATTTTGTTGCTGGTAATTGGTCTGTTTAGATTTTCTGTTTCTTCCTGGGTCAATCTTGGAAGGTTATATTTTTCTAGGAAGTTGTCCATTTCTCCTAGGTTTCCCAGCTTGTTAGCATATAGGTTTTCATAGTATTCTCCAATAATTCTTTGCATTTCCTTGGGGTCCGTCGTGATTTTTCCTTTCTCGTTTCTGATACTGTTGATTTGTGTTGACTCTCTTTTCTTAATAAGTCTGGCTAGATGCTTATCTATTTTGTTTATTTTCTCGAAGAACCAGCTCTTGGTTTCATTGATTTTTGCAATTGTTTTATTCTTCTCAATTTTATTTATTTCTTCTCTGATCTTTATTATGTCCCTCCTTCTGCTGACCTTAGGCCTCATCTGTTCTTCTTTTTCGAATTTCGATAATTGTGACATTAGACCATTCATTTGGGATTGCTCTTCCTTTTTTAAATATGCTTGGATTGCTATATACTTTCCTCTTAAGACTGCTTTTGCTGTGTCCCACAGAAGTTGGGGCTTAGTGTTGTTGTTGTCATTTGTTTCCATATATTGCTGGATGTCCATTTTGATTTGGTCATTGATCCATTGATTATTGAGGAGCGTGTTGTTAAGCCTCCATGTGTTTGTGAGCCTGTTTGCTTTCTTTGTACAGTTTATTTCTAGTTTTATGCCTTTGTGGTCTGAAAAGTTGGTTGGTAGGATTTCAATCTTTTGGAATTTTCTGAGGCTCTTTTTGTGGCCTAGTATGTGGTCTATTCTGGAGAATGTTCCATGTGCACTTGAGAAGAATGTATATCCCGCTGCTTTTGGATGTAGAGTTCTATAGATGTCGTCGATATTAGGTCCATCTGCTCTACTGTGTTGTTCAGTGCTTCCGTGTCCTTACTTATTTTCTGTCCAGTGGATCTATCCTTTGGGGTGAGTGGTGTGTTGAAGTCTCCTAGAATGAATGCATTGCAGTCTATATCCCCCTTTAGTTCTGTTAGTATTTGTTTCACATATGCTGGTGCTCCTGTGTTGGGTGCATATATATTTAGAATGGTTATATCCTCTTGTTTGACTGAGCCCTTTATCATTATGTAGTGTCCTTCTTTATATCTCTTGTTACTTTCTTTGTTTTGAAGTCTATTTTGTCTGAGATTAGTACTGCAACCCCTGCTTTCTTCTCACTGTTGTTTGCTTGAAATATGTTTTTCCATCCCTTGACTTTTAGTCTGTACATGTCTTTGGGTTTGAGGTGAGTTTCTTGTAAGAAGCATATAGATGGGTCTTGCTTTTTTATCCATTCTGTTACTCTGTGTCTTTTGATTGGTGCATTCAACCCATTAACATTTAGGGTGACTATTGAAAGATATGTACTTATTGCCATTGCAGGCTTTAAATTCGTGGTTACCAAAGGTTCAAGGTTAGCCTCTTTAGTATCTTACTGCCTAACTTAGCTCGCTTATTGAGCTGTTATATACACTATCTGGAGATTCTTTTCTTCTCTCCCTTCTTGTTCCTCCTCCTCGATTCTTCATATGTTGGGTGTTTTGTGCTGTGCTCTTTCTAGGAGTGCCCCCATCTAGAGCAGTCCCTGTAAGATGTTCTGTAGAGGTGGTTTGTGGAAAGCAAATTCCCTCAGCTTTTGTTTGTCTGGGAATTGTTTAATCCCACCATCATATTTGAATAATAGTCGTGCTGGATACAGTATCCTTGGTTCAAGGCCCTTCTGTTTCATTGTATTAAATATATCATGCCATTCTCTTCTGGCCTGTAGGGTTTCTGTTGAGAAATCTGACGTTAGCCTGATGGGTTTCCCTTTATAGGTGACCTTTTTCTCTCTAGCTGCCTTTAACACTCTTTCCTTGTCCTTGATCTTTGCCATTTTAATTATTATGTGTCTTGGTGTTGCCCTTCTTGGATCCTTTCTGTTGGGGGTTCTGTGTATTTCCGTGGTCTGTTCGATTACTTCCTCCCCCAGTGTGGGGAAGTTTTCAGCAATTATTTCTTCTAAGATACTTTCCATCTCTTTTCCTCTCTCTTCTTCTTCTGGGACCCCTATAATACGGATAGTGTTCCTTTTGGATTGGTCACACAGTTCTCTTAATATTGTTTCATTCCTGGAGATCCTTTTGTCTCTCTCTATGTCAGCTTCTATGCGTTCCTGTTCTCTGATTTCAATTCCATCAATGGCCTCTTGCATTCTATCCATTCTGCTTATAAACCCTTCCAGAGTTTGTTTCATTTCTGCAATCTCCTTTGTGGCATCTGTGATCTCCTTCCGGACTTCATCCCATTTCTCTTGCGTATTTCTCTGCATCTCTGTCAGCATGTTTATGATTCTTATTTTGAATTCTTTGTCAGGGAGACTGGTTAGGTCTGTCTCCTTCTCTGGTGTTGTCTGTGTGATCTTTGTCTGCCTGTAGCTTTGCCTTTTCATGGTGATAGGAATAGTCTGCAGAACTGGGACGGGTGACGGCTGGAAGAAGTTCCTTTCTTGTTGGTTTCTGGCCCTCCTCTCCTGGGAGAACAGCGACCTCTAGTGGCTTGTGCTGCGCAGCTGCGCGCAGACAGGGCTTCTGCTTCCTGCCCGGCTGCTATGGAGTTAATCTCCGCTGTTGCTGTGGGCGTGGCCTGGCTCGGGCAGCTCCTCCAAAATGGTGGAGTCGCGTTGGAGCAGGAGCGGCTGGGAGGCTATTTATCTCCGTAAGGGGCCTCCCTGCTCCCTGCAGCCCAGGGGTTAGGGTGCCCAGAGATTCCCAGATTCCCTACCTCTGGATTAAGTGACCCGCCCTGCCCCTTTAAGACTTCCAAAAAGCACCCGCCAAAACAAAACAACGCCCACCTAAAAAAAAGGAAAAAAAAATTTTTTTAATTAAAAAAAAAAAAAAAGTTTTTAATAAAAAAAAAAAAAAAAGGTGGTCGTTCGTTTTTCTTTATTCTGCGGTGCCAGCCTCAGGCCTCTGCTCACCGGTCTTTCTGCCCTGTTTCCCTAGTATTGGGGTCCCTATCCCTTTAAGACTTCCAAAAAGCGCTCGCCAAAACAAAACAGCAAAAAAGCAAAAAAAAAATGGTCGCGCGCTTTTCTTATGCCCTCTGTCGCCCAGCCTCCAGTGCCTGCTCACTGTTCTTGCTGCCCTGTTTTCCTAGTATCGAGCGCCCTGCACTCTGGTCCGGATGGCTGGGGCTGGGTGTTCGGCAGTCCTGGGCTCCGTCTCCCTCCCGCTCTGCCTGCTCTTCTCCCTCCAGGAGCTGGGGGGGAGGGGCGCTCGGCTCCCGCGGGGCCGGGGCTTGTATCTTACCCCCTTTGCGAGGCGCTGGGTTCTCTCAGGTGCGGATGTGGTCTGGATATTGTCCTGTGTCCTCTGGTCTTTATTCTAGGAAGGGTTGTCTTTGTTATATTTTCATAGATATATGTTGTTTTGGGAGGAGATTTCCGCTGCTCTACTCACGCCGCCATCTTCTGCCCCTCCTCACGTCTGTCTTTTTTATTATGTCCATCCTAGTTGGTATGAAGTGTTAGTTACTTTTTAATTTTTTTAATTTACATTTTCCTGATGGATAATGATATTGAGCATCTTACTGTATGTTTGTTGGTCATTTGTATATCTTCTTTAGGAAGAGATCTATTCAAATCCTTTCTTTCTTAATTGGTTATATGGGTTCTTATTGTTCAGTGATAATTTTTACTTATATACTCTGGATATAAGATCTATATCAGATACATAGTTTGCACATATTTCCTCCCATTCTCTTTGTCTTTTCAGTTTTCGATAGTATCATTTGCAGAACAAAACAATTTTGGTTTTATATAGTCCAACTAATTTTTTCTTTCATTACTTGTACTTTTTGGTATATTTTTAGAAACCATTGCCTAACCCAAGGTCATGAAAATTTACTTCAGTGTTTTCTTTCAAGGATTGTATAGTTTTAGCTCTTAAATTTAGATCTTTCATCCTGTACTTAACTTTTAAACTCTATTGTATAATTTTGCCCTTTATATATTTGAGTTATGACTTAATGAAATTTTTCTGACATACAGCTTTGAAATTCAAGAGACTTTTAATTTGATTTCATTTCTCTACAGAGTTCTTTCACACATTATTTCCATTGCACATACAACTATTTCTTCATGGAATTTTTTTTGCCTCAAGTGTTATAATAATAAAACATTAACAGTGACATTTTCCCATAAACATTTATATTGTATACCTAAAAGTAACACTGTATTATAAACATCAGCTGCTGATACAAAAAATTAGCTAACTTACAAATATTAAAGAAAACTCATTTTTAATTTAAGAAAAGATTTAACATTAAGAAACACCTATGAATGTGTTAGGCCAGATGCCATCTGAAAAGAAAGGTGTATTTTTGGTTTAACTTTTTCATTAGCAATTAGATGATTTCTGGTTTCTTGCTAAGTGGCACTCTTCTTGCGAAATTTGTAAAAGAAAATAATGCCTAGTTTTCCATGATGCATTGTGTTTGGTATAGTTGTATGTCATGAGCAGCATGTAGTATTACTTGCATAATTGTCTTCTTTGGGGAGTTTGACATTGAGCAAAGATTCTTCCTCTTAAGAGAGCTAAGTCTACAGAATTACAGATGGGAGTTGTGAGAGATGGTCATGATAATTAAACTTGACCAATATGCCAATTTGTGTGAGTTCTTTAGGAATGCATTTTTCACTTAGAAGGTTTTCATTGTTGCTTTATTGTTTTAGGCAGAGAAAAAAATGTATCCATTATATAAATATGTGTAAATATATGTATAAATAATATATAAAAGTAAGGTATTAGAGAATTTTACATTAACATTGCTTTATTTTAAAAAGTCCATATTTCTGTTACATTTTATTGTTAGTAACAAAGCAAAGAAAACCATATGTTGGAATGATAAAAGTTTTTTTCCCAAAAATATTTTAACATTACAATGAATTCAACTTAAATCATTAACCATACATATATTGACATAACTATTATAAAAATAATAGTGGTATAGTTTTAAATTACTATTTTATTTACTTATGGTTTTGTTTTTCATTCAGAATGAGGTGCAAACAGCAAAGGAATTTATAAAAATTGTAGAAGCTGCAGAAAATGAATACCAGGTATGATTTTCAAAAATGCTATATAATCTATATTATATATGTAATCTATATATAATTTATATTTGCTTATAAATAATGGTACTCAAATTTTAATTTCAGTCATAAACCTGAATTTTTTCATTGTTTGACTGTAGAAAGATACAGTCTTTTTTGTGTTTTTATATCCTTGTTTGTCTTCAGTTCAAAGGAAAACTTGTCAAAGTATAACCAAAATTCAGTTTTAGCCAACTGTAATTTCTTGGTATTGTTCAGAATTTGCCAAGATTTTAAATGGTTATTTTGTTTCTGATTGGAAGTTTTAATTAGGAGATGTTTCTTAAAACATTTGGATTGTGTATAATTCACTTAGATCATATTTTTTCTTTTATTCTACTTTTTACATTATTTCTCAGCTTCTAAACTACTCTCTGGAACTTAAGCATTTAATTTGTGGGTTCAACATATCTTCTTCACATCTTGCAAATAGTAATTTATAAAATTGTTCTGAGTAAAATAGTAAAATAGGTCCAAAATAAGGACACACAAATATTAAGTCTAATTTACCATTTCATTTAAGTAAATTTAAATATTCAAAATGATTATAAGCTTTCTCTTTTAGCAGCTTTTAAACCCGTATCGGGTTTTTTATTTGACATTTAAAAGCCCTGAAATAGGCTGCTTACATAAAGGTTTTTCCTAAGGCATCATCTATGTGTTTCATAAATTGTTCTGTTCTTTTACTTCTTTAAACTTTTAACTACTATTTTCATAGACTGCCATCAGTGAGAATTATCAGACAATGTCGGACACTACTTTCAAAGCCTTACGACGACAGTTGCCAGTTACGCGCACTAAGATTGATTGGAACAAGATCCTTAGCTACAAGATTGGCAAAGAAATGCAGAATGCATAAGATGAACGCTGCATGGCTGGAACATTTTAGTGTCTTTGCATTTTAAAAAAATCATTTTTTGCAAAAGTATTCAAAACTGTCAAGCTACCCATTCAGATGGGCTGTTGCCATTTAAAGTCACTGTAATTAGTTTGGTTAGAGCACAAAGCTTAGCTAATCAACCATTATTTTTCATTTCTTTTGTCCAAAGAGGATTGAAAATCAGTTTAGTTTAAATGTCTTTTACTTTCTGTTATGCCTTTCATACAATGAAGAGATGATTCCTCTAGTTTAATGTTAAAAATTTTTGAAAAATTTTACTTACTGTAGCCCTAAAATCATTGTCCTTTGATTTATGAAGTGAGCAACTTTTGATATTTGCCCAGTTCTTTTTAATGGGGTCAATAATGGATATTCTAGTTTAAGGTGGTTGATGGATTTAGCCATATGTGCTGCTAAAGAAATTGTCTACCTTTTCCCCCCCGTCCTTACCTCTTCCATTTATGTAAGATTAAGATTAGAGGGAAAGCATTTTCTATTTCAATTGTGTTTCAACCTTTCAAGGTTATTTAGCTAGCTAGTGTTTAACTAAACTTTTTTTAAATAAGGCCAACGTCTAATGCTCTTTTGAGATTCTGAAATTAAATGAAAATACTTATTTCAGAAATGCATTTAATGCTTTTTTTTTCTTGTGACAGTTACGCAAATTAGCTTGAATTCCATATGTCCCTGAGTTATTTTTATCATAAAGCCACAAATGTACTATAACAAGGCAAATTGTAATATATATAATCCTGAACTCATGACCATGTCTCAGTTTATTTCTTTTCTTGGATTGAAAAGTACTGAAATACAATGTGACATTAAAATGAAAATTTTCCTATTTATTTGAGTAGAAAATCACTTATCAGTGAGTTATATACTATCTTAAAATGCTTTCTTTGCATATTGTGATTTTTAACTGGTTGTAAAGTAGAAAAGCTGGGAGTACATATGGTGTGCAGTTATAGCCTGAATTTTTCCATCTTCCTATGCATCATAAGCATGTTTGTAATATTTTAAAAAATACATTTACTGGTGCTACAGGAATTTCAAGCCTGTGGTATATGTCAGTATTTACTGTAGGGAGAGGGTAGATTTGTGGTTTCATTCAGTCAAGTATTACTTACTATACTTCAGTGGAATCCTTTCCTCACGTACTCCTGCAGATGTCTGGGCCTGGAAATTAAAAAAAAAAAATATCACTTTTAATATGTACAATAAAATATTTCATTAGCTTGAATTGTATAGATTTAAAAAATTCAGTGACATGATTAATTTCTTTTGAAAAATCACGGTTGTGCTTTGAAAACACAGAATTTAATAGGAAATTCTGCCATTTTTAGTTAAATTATTTTCTCTAGTTTTAAAATATTTGGAGTCCTGAAGGAAATGAACTGGCAGTGTTAATTATTCCCTTTTTAAAAGACATTTTCAAAAGTCTGATGATGACTTTGAACTATATACTAGATAAATCTTCAGTTGATTAGCTTAGTTATATCATTTGGGCTGTCATGGGTTTGTATCCTTTGAAGGTCAGTTTCTTTGGCTCTGTTTTCTGCCCTAGGATGCTTTCTTAAAAATACATGCAATTGTAAGGTGATGTGCATGTGAAAGGTAGTATTTACCAAAATAATTTAGCCCATGGTGTGCAATAATGGTTATGCAAAGACTAGTCTTTTTTATAGTCTAAGCAGAGCATTTTATTGAAGTGGAGGAAGAATGGGAACACGAAGTATTATAAAGCTCAGGGATGTAGTTTTAAGAATCATAATGTCTACTATGTTGAACAGGCTGAAGTGTGGAGGCAAGGGCAAAATTATGGAGACTTAGGAGGCTATTACAGTCATCTAGATGAGCCAATGTTGGTTTGGCTTGAGGTGGTAGCTGTAGGCTGTGGAGACGGTGAGTTCTGGATGTATACGTTACAGGTAAAAATCAACAAGATTTACCAAAAGGTTGGTTGTGGAATGTGAGATAAAAAGAAATATTAAGGACATTTGGGGCTGAGAAGATTCGGGCTGGTCAGGAGCTTGGTTTTAGATTTCAAAGGGAACTATCATGTGGAAGTTAGCACTAGAGAGAGAAAGGAGGGGAGTGCTCTGGGCTGAAAGAAAGGGAGAATGGGTGGACCTGGGAAACACAGTTTTATAGCCAGGCAAAGTGCAGAACTACTCAAGGTTAGTAATAATGAATTTACAGTGAGATCAGTGAGTATGGCTGTTTTTCTCCAGCCACGTAAAGCTGCACGGGTGCAGGCACAGAGTAAAGAGTAAGAGGAGTTAAATTTAACCGAGGTTGTGGTTTTGCCAGGAGAGTTTGACTGACCACCTGTAGAGGGGACAAGATTGTAATGGAAATTAAGCTAGGTAAGCAAGGAAGTAAGGACAGGAGGGGAAGGATAGTGAAAATGGGGCACAATCGGTGGACTCGGGAAACATTTAGAGTTGGAGTACTAGAAGGAATGACCTGGAATTGTAGGAAGTGGTGGTTAGAGAGATGTGCTTAAAGTGCTTACAGCTGAGATTTTGAGGAGTTAGCACTTACTAGTAATGACAACTTGATCAAGGGAGTGACTATCCTCATGAGGTAAGAGAAGAGAGGAGTTAAACAACTGAAGCCTGGGGTTGCTGTGGATATTGAAATCAAGAATTATAGCCGTAAGTGTTCTGACACGGTTGAGTACTGTTTTTCCAGACTATACCTGTAAATACACTTAAAAAACTTTTGTATGAGTTAGATAAATATATATGATACAGATATTTCATGAGGTTTTTCCTCATTTGGGATTTGGAAACTAAAGTGGGAGTGAGAGTATTTTTTTTAAAAGTGTGCCCTGGAAGCTCTGGTTCCATCACAAATATTCTTGAAATGTGAAATTTTCTTAGGAAAGTAATTAAGGAAAACTGTAATTTTTTTTCAAACCTGAAAATTTGACATTGAGTATTATGCAAAAGCTTTTTTGTAAGATTGGCCAGTACTACTACCTTTTGGAGAATATGCATAATATTTACCATTTAAAATTGAAATAACCAGTTAAACTTTCTAGATCTAATTGGTATTGGAAATTAACATCAGGTCATTCAAGATTAATCACACTGTGTTCAGAGAACTGTTCTAGGCATTCTGGAGTCAGGAAAATAAAGTGTTTCTTAAAGGAATGTACAGAGTAGTTGTGGGACTATAGCAGTGTTCTCCAAACTTTTTCACATCACAGTGTACATAGAAAATTACAGTATTTATAAGGCATTCTGGGAGAAATGGATGAAGCTGCTTGTTTGCCTCCTGCCCTATAGGTTGAGGGAATCAGTATCTTGGTATACCTTGAGCCTGTTTAGTAATGAGTGCTATGGATGACACATACACAGTACTTAAAGATACATGTAATTTAAAATTTAAGCAATACAGGTTATTTTAAGATTGTTTACAAGATAAATTTTAAGCCCCACTCACCTAAGTTAGCTTTGAAAGGGATGCCAAGCCAAGAAGTTGTCCTGGGAAGGATGAGTTTTAAACTCTAATTCGGCACACTGATATTTTTTTGTAACTGGTAGGCAGAAAATCCTCTTATGTCTCAGTGAAGCATCAAAATACAGATAAGAGGTTTCTGGTATCTTGTGTGTCATGGGTCAGATAGCATTACTGAATTGAAAACTAAATCTGACTCTTCCATTTTTATACATACCACCGGACAAAATGAAATCAGCACAAAGGATAAAATTAAAAGTAAGTATTCATATAAGACTAGGGTATTGGCTAATGAGATGTTAAAACACCTTCATCCCTAGCTTTGGAATGATCTAAGAAGATTGTACTAGGCAGTCTAGTATTACTTTTAATGTATAGTGTTAGAAAATACCAATTTTCGTTTCTCTTGTAGCATGACTTTCTCATGTATCAGAGAAGTAACATTTTTACACAAGCTGACTGGAGTACACACATCACAGATGACATATCAGCCTCTTGTTCTAATAACAAATCTTCACTACTTGAAGTTAAAGCTCTCTGATTAATAGAAGACTGTCAAGGAAACAAAGTTGGTTGATAAGTCTTGGAAGATGATGTATTGGAAAAATTTGTAAAATACCAGTCTTAAATAAATACCCAAGGAGTTCTCTTAATAAAAGGAAATCCCTAAAAGTCTTGCTGACTAAACAGTAAAAATCACTGCCTTCCTCTGAAGTTTTACACTAACTTTAACTGTTAGTTAAGAGATGTTTAAAAGATGCAGATCTCTTCCAGACTTTTATCTGAAAATGAGGGCTTACCTCTTGCTCCCCAAAAGAATGCTGAAGAGAAGTACCAAGGAGCTATATATCTCAGGTATAAACTGGGCATTTAGGGAAGACTTCGATTTTTTTAGAATGCACAAGAAAATACAGAGATCATGTTCCCAGACACTGAAAGTATGTCAGATGAGGAAAAAGCAAAATTTTAAAAAGGAAAAGAAAATCCTGCTCATGTGCACTAATTTTCCCTTTATTTGGAGGCTTTACAAAGGAGAAAGAAAATGAAAGAGGAAATGTCAGATATTTGTATTGGTAAAACCTTAAGCCAGACTAAATAGCCAGCAACAGAGAACAAATATGGACACTGGTTTGTTAACTTTGGATAGTGTAATAACAGCTTTTAAAACCCGACGAGCTGGCGCTGTATATAGCAACATACTGTAAATGTTGAGACAAAAGCAAGTTGCAGAAAGGTAAGTACAGTTTTGTAAAGAAAAGTTTTAAAACCTCTAAATATTTTATGTACAACAAATGTATAAAAGATGCAATGGGTTGAAAACAAATCAGGATAGTATGTGTGGGGAGGATAGGGGAATGGGATTGGGGAACAGTGTAGAGGGATTCAGTTGTATCAGCAAGAATTTTTTCTTAAACTGCATTATGGGTACACAGGTATTTATTACAATATTCTCAAATTTTTTTATGTCATTATTTTGTTAACTTAAAATATACAACTTATATTGTGTATATAAGGACTCTATGAAAGGAAATACATAAAATTGACTAAGGTGAAGATAGGAAAATGGCAAGGGTCATAACTATAGAATAAATTGAATATAGAATTTACTGATACTTCTTTTAAAAGCCACTACAACCATATCATTTTATAGTGAATTTTATCAGACTTTACAAATACAGATTGTTTCTATAAAAATTATTATAGATAGAAAAAAAAATCTATTTTATGCACCTAGCATGACCTTAAATAAAAGCACCAAAAAAGAAAACTATTGATGAAAGATGCCTGTAAAGTTAAAACAAACTTCCTTAATGTAATAATACGACATTCTCATTATGACCAAGCAGGATTTATCACTGGAATACAATGATTATTTCTTGTTAGCAAATCTAGTAATTAGCTCACTACATGACCATTTTAAAGGAGAGAAACACACACGATCCTCTCCATAAAACATTTCATAAAATTTTACACCCTGTCCTGATTTTAAAGGCATCACCTTAAATCAGTGAAGCAAAAATGAATTACACTGAAAGTGGTGTTGGGACAACAGGGAAGCTAGCTGGGGTGGGGGTGGGGGAACTGATCCATACCTTACACCATACCAAGTTAAAATTGTATCGAAGATATAATGGGACAAAGTTTTCATGGTATAACTAATCGTAAAAGTTTTTGAAGAAATGAGGTAATTTTAAAATAATTTTAGAATAATAGAGTATCAGAAGGCCTTTCAAAGACAAAATGCTCAGAATCTATATAATAAAAATGTATTTAACTATAAAAATCAAGATTTTCTATATAACTTAAAATGCTTTAAACAGTCAAAAGACAAACCACTCACAGGAGAAAACATACTCGCAATTTACCTGACAAAAGGCCAATTTTCTTAATGTCTAATAAGAACCTATAACAATAATTAGACATCTAATAGAAAGCTGAAAAGCAGATCCTATGGAACTGGAGTCCCTGACATAGAGAGGTTTACCAATCTGCACTGCCTAGTTAGGTTTTTATTGAAAAGTAAGTGGAGTTGGGAAACTTGTATCTTATTTAAGCCACTGCTGTTGGGAACCATTTTTAAATCACTCATTTCTGCCTTTCATCCTACACAGGATTTCATAGAACCGGAATTGGGGTCCTGCAAGTAACAAAACCTAAATGTGGCACTGACTAAAGGCATGTACATCAACAAGGGTTCTGACATTTGAATACAGCAGTGTGCAAACTGCACTCTGTGGGGCACTTAAAAACCCTGCCCTGAGTCACCAAATGCCAGTGACACCTCCTTATCCTTGTGACAATCAAAAGTAACCCCCTAGAGGGAGTATTTCTCCACTGGCTAGGGGAATTCAGGAGGACACAGGCATTGTGGGCTGGAAAGCTGCTGACTCTTGTTAGGCCATGACAAAACATTGAAATTCTTGTTTCAAATGCCTTGGGAAGCAGAGGGACATGGCTTTAACAATATGAAAGATGAAAGGGAAGATTTAGAATGGTGGCCTGCTCCCTCAGGCTGAAGATAGCTAATTTATAGACTGAGATGGCAGAAATGCTGTACTTAATCCCACCTCCTATGTCTGGGATGTTTGAAGAGAGGAGTCCAGTTGAACTTCTTGCAACATCAAATCTTGCAAGGATTGCTATATAGTAATTACTCACCCAAAAATGTTCCTGAGTCCCCTGAACCTGCCAGCAATAGTTATTCTCTCACTTGTAATTTATAGGCTGCAAGTCCAAAGTGATACTATCAACCAGACCGAAGGAAAGGCAGAGATAAGAATAAGGGTGTTGCCTTCCCAACTGGGCCCATTGTTTCAGGTGTGTTAGTTTTCTGTTGCTGTGTAGCATTATCACAAAGTTAACATCTAAAAACAATGCAAGTTCGCAATTCCTATAGGTCAGGAGTCCAGTCACAGGTTCGCTGAGTCCTTGGCTCAGGGTCTCTGGCTAAAATCAAGGTGATGTCTAGGGCTGCAATTCTACCCAAGAGTTGTCCTCTTCCAAGCTCGTGGATGTCAGAGTTCCATTCTTTGAGATTTGAGTTAAAAAAAATTGAGTGATTATGTAACGTATTACTCCAACCAGAGTACCTTTGAAAGAGGGGAGTTTTAATAATTGCATTGATAACAGATGTAAATAGGTACTATGCTAGGCAAATTGCTATGTGTGGGCACCCTAATCAACTACAGTGAGCTCTGAAAGCTGTATGGCCAGGTTGTAAGCAGGAAGGATAATGGAAAATGATGAACTTGCTGGGAAATATTGACAAGTCTTTCCCAAAGAGCATAATCGGGCCAACCAACGAATTCGCACTTCTGCTGGAGTAGGGAGACCTTGAAATTTCTGCTGAGTGGCATTTTGATAAGCAATGGCTATATGTAATTTCTATTTTTTAATTATTCTTTTCCTGCACCCCTGTTTTATAATGGGCATGTAGGGGCAGATGATACCTTTTAGTTTATGGTTTGGTGGGCAATGAGGAGATGCATTTGTTCCTGATGAGAACTGCATACCCAGATGTCTTCGACTCTGAGCTGACTGCGGTAAGAGGGTATGTATTTGGGAGTGTCTCCCTTGGGGAATGTCGATCTGTTTCTAGGAGATGCTGCCACCACCATCTTACAGCCATGGGAATAAATGCCACACACTATACCACACTACTCAGTGTGGTAAGCAGGATGCATTCACGTAGGTCGAATGGATAATCTGACAGAAACTGCTAGTTGCCCCCCAATATCCGTTTCTAACTGTTCATTTGCCCTCTCAGAATAAAGACTACGTTTCCCAGCTTCCCTTAGAGCTAGTGGCTACATTCTGGCTAACTGGTGAAGCAAGTGTTGCAGGGTAACCTCTGGGAACTTGCTGAGGGTGCTCCCTTCTTGTTTCCCTCTTCCTGCTGCCTGGACCTCAGATGCCACAATCTTGCACCATCAGGTCCCAGCACACGAGGTGTATGAACACTACCCTTCACACTTGGGAACACCATACCAGCTTGAACAATCTACCTGGACTTGTGCATAAGAAAGAAGACTCCATTTTGTTTAAGCCACTGCTATTTTGTTTCTTGTCCCCTGCAACTTAACCTAATCTAATGATGGAGGCCCCACCCCCTTACCCCAGCCCATCAGATATTAAAAATGATAATTCCAGATGGGCTGAAGATCCAGGAAACCAAATGGGGAATGTTTTTGGAACTAATAACCTTAAGTTAGAGAAAAACTTCCTAAAAAAAAAAAATCAGACAAAATTCAGGAATCATAATGGAAAAGATCGACAGATTTCTCCTCCCAAAATAACATTTTTGACCACGTAAGAAACCATTAGCGGTGGTTACAAATACTTTCCTCTCCAACTGCCTTTTGTGTTCTAAGTTTAAAAGTTTGGTATCTGTTATGGTCATAAGAACTGTAACTGCGTCTCACTGAGCATTTCAAAACTGCTTGAAAGGGAAAACTGCATTTCAGTGGGATGTTTCTGAGTGGTTAAGGTGGCAGTTCCCGAGAGAAACCAGCAGGTGTCACTGTTACTGTTTCAGGCTAAAGGCAGTTCCAGAAGATGCTGAAGGGCGGAAATGAACCACCATGCGCAGTGTCTGACCATGTGGCGCACCTGAGCCTGTCGTGATTTGGCTATCAGCAGAAGCACACAAGCACACTGCTGGCTCTAGGAGAGAAACTTCAGTTAGCATCCAAAGGAAGGGCCCTTGTGATGTGGAAACATTTGTAGAAAAGTTTGAGTATAATCAAGCCAAGAATATAGCATTTAACTTTCTGAAGTCAAGGATTAATTTGAACAGCTGAAAAGAGCTCTGATCCCACTTCTCAAAAAAATGCATGTGTGTGTGCACATTCATACCTCTCTCCATTTCTCCGTCCCTCTCGCAATACATATCATACAATTTAAAGGAGTTAATGGCCCCTGTAATCTAGTGTTTACTGTTCTGAGTAATGTTCCAATGTATATTATAGGTAAAAATTTTGCAGAATAGCAAATGTATTGAAAAAATGTTGGCTGGGCTAGGTTTTCTTCCCTCAATGCAAAATAGAACCTGTAAACTGTGTGCGTGCGTGTGTGTGTGTGTGTGTGTGTGTGTGTGTGTGTGTGTGTGTAAAGGGGGATATTGGTGAGGGCACACTGGTAGAGATAGAACTCTAAGTAAAGTGAGAGTTAAATGTTATGTGGAGGGTCCAACACCCTACCCCTTACTCTTGTACAATCAGTCATGCCATCAGCAGCAAGTCACCCATTTAATGGTGAATCATTGTAATCCCAGGGTTTAGAACTAATATCAGTGAGAAACAAGGGGAAAAAATTCTGAATGTTACCAAGTTAATCTGGACATAACTAGAAATTGTAATAGACATTAAGTTGTTAAAGATAATTAATAAAGTTTGTTATCTGTGTCCTTAATAGAGTGTTAGCTGCCTAAAGGCAGACGTCTTTCTTGTCTGTCTGGTTCATTACTGTGGGAGATACTTCTGGTTGCCTACTTAAAATGATCCCTCCCTCCCTCCCTTCCTCTTTTTCTAACCGACCCCAACATATGTTGGGAGTGGCAATATGCCCTGTTAAAATACACATTTCCCAGCTTCCTTTGCAACCAGGATGGCCAAGGGAGGAGATGTAAACAAAAGTAGCTAGGTGGGGCTTTGGGAAATTTTCCTTAAAGGAAAAAAAACTTCTGATTTGCTCTCTTTGGCCTTTGCTTTCTGCCCTTCCTCCTCCCTGGAATGTGGATCTGTTTCCTGGAGATGCTGCCACCATCTTATAGCCATGGGAATAAAAGCCACACGCTATACCAGTAGCAGAGTAGATCAGCAGAAGGAACCTGGACTTTGATGACTTCCCTGAGCAGGTGCATGACTTGGATGAACCCTGAACTTATGTGAGAAAAAAGAGATCCCCTGCCATTTGGTTAAACCACAAATAATTAGATTTTCTGTTATATCAGTTGAACACAATCTTAACAAAAACAGACCTGAATCCCCAGCTGCTAAAATGTAGCTGCTATACAGGGTCCCCTCTCAGTAATCATCTGTAGAGTGAGTGAATCAGATGCAACAGCACTAAAACAGCTCTCCTGGAGCATGAATCAGCAGAGTGTGGACACTCCCCCAGGAATTATGCAATACAGGTCATCCCAAATGTGCATCAGAATTTCATGAGTACCATGTAAATGAAAACACATAATTTGGAAGTCCTTGGCAAAAATTCTTCAAATGCTTACAGATTCAAGAATATCCCACTCTGAGATACATGTCCAGAAGGGCAGTGTGGTCCTGAGATTCAGTCACAAAGAAGTAGCCACATAACCAATGGAAGTAGGTGCCTCCTTTTTGCACATTTATTGGTATAGGCATTCTTTGCTATCATGTAGTTGTATTAGTCCAAGGGACAGAATAAAAAGTGCCTACATGCACCTCCCCTTACTAAATGTTCAGCAACTTCCAAGATAGAAGCCATACAGGATGGAGCTATGTTATTTATTCACTCAAAGCCCTAGTCATCTGCAGTATAAAACTATTTTTTAATTCTAAACATGGGCGTAGGAGTGTACAGTTTGTTTTTATTAGGTACTCTTTAAAAGCACCTTTCCAATTCTTTCCCCTCAGGGCATTATGAATATTTACAAGAGGCAGGTATACAAGTCATTCAGAAAGTTAAGCCGTTTTATGGAGTTAAATGAAAGCAATGTGGGGACTTTGTTTAAAAATGATTAAGCTGTGTGGCAAGAGTCTGATTGTATTGTGATTGTTGTTTATTGTCTCCTTTTCGTCCCACCCTCCTGCAGCCCACCTGTCCTAGGATGTAAGCTCCGAAAGGATGGGGCCTTTGTTTTGTTCACCGATGCAGTCCATGCATCTAGAACACTGACCAGCACTCAATAATCCTTCATGAGGAATGAACAAACTGGAACAGAAGGCAGCAGCACTGCATAGTGGAGAGCCAGGAGTCTATAAAGGATAGTTGTTTGAAAGTTAAGAATCAATCATTCCATCACTAAAACAAGTATACTTCCTACTATAAGTTATGAAATACATAGAATTTCCTTTGTAAACATTTTTTCACAAAAATATCCATATCGTAAGGTGCACTGTCTTTCACCCATACTCACCCCTTTGCAGAATTTCCTCTTTTTGTTTCTCTTCCTTCTACTATATGCACTTTCTATAAGTACAAATTCCACCCATACCTTGAGGCCTAACCCAAGGACTATTACCTTCAAAAAAGCCTGCAAACTAATTTTTCTCTTTTTTTTATCCTTATAATACTTGATTCATACTTCTCTTAAAAGACTCATCCTATTAAAAATCCTATTATACTTATTTTGGGGACATTTTAATAGACTGTGAGTCTGTCCAACATCACCCCTGAAACACCACTGCCAAAATGGAGAGAACATCTCCAACAAAATGGAGAAAACATCTGAAACAACACTTTTCAAGACACTGGACATAAGGCAGTAAAGGACGGTGATCCCTAAGGGTTGAGAAACATGAAATGAGCCCTGTAATTGTCCCGCCTACAACTGGAGAGTTTGCAGGCCACAGTGTGTGGAGGGAAGACTGAGGCAGAGCCTGCCAGACACCGTGAGTTGAGGAAACTGCTGAGAGTCTGGGCAGACCAAGACAGCTGGAGTTTTTAGAAAAGAGTACTGGTGAGGAGTTACACAGAGAGAAAACAAGGTCAACAGAGAGGCCCCCACAAATATTGGCAGAGTATTGATCAGTGTGAGGAAAGTACCCAATGTTGGCAAGAGGACCACCCTAAACTAAGGAATAGAAAAACTAGTACCCAGTGCTGACCCAGGGCTAGAACATTGCCTGTTCCCTCAGCCAAACTGGAAGACTTCATAATTTTGCAGAGCATTGGGCAGATTACTCAGAAGAGTCTTTCCTCAGTAGTAGGGAATAATTAGCCTTCAACTGAGCACAGCTCCTGTCTGATTTAACAAATCCTTAAAGGATTTTAAGGATCAAACTGTTTTCAAGTAACTTAACTGTGTCCCTGAACAAAGCTCAAGAATACAAAAAAATCCAGCACTCAATAAAGTAAAATTCATCGTATTATTGGCCATCCAATGAAAATCTACAAGGCATGCAAAGAAGCAGGAAAATGTGACAGATGAGGATTAAAACCAATCGATGAAACAGATCTGAAACCGCCCCGTATGTTAGAAGAGCAGACTAGGACTTAAAAACAGTTGTTACAACTATACATGCTGAAAAGTTTAATTAAAGACATGGAAGATTTGATAAGTACTCAATCTCTAGAGATGAAATCTACAATGTCTAAAATGAAAAATACACTGGATAAGATCAATGGTCTTGAAGACATAGCAATAGACTATAACCAAAATGGAGCTCAAGTGAGAAGAAATTTAACAGAGCCTCAGCAAGCTATGGGATAACTTCAAGTGGGCAAAGGAAAGAAGAGAGTGAGACACAGAAATATTTGAGGAAATAATAGCCAAATATTTTTGAAATTTCATGAAAACTATAAACCCATATTTCCAAGAATCTCAATGAACCCAAGCCCAAGAAGCATGAAGAAAACTATACCAAGGCACCAAATTGTTTAAAACCAGTGGTAAAGAGAGAAATCTTAAAAGCAGCCAAAGGAAAAAAAAAAGACAATGTTAAGTATGGTAGAACAAAGAAAAGGATGACATCAGAATTCTTACCGGAAATAATGCAAGTGAGAAGTCAATGGGGAAACATCTTTAAAATACTGAAAGAAAATCTGTTAAACTGTAATTCTAAATCCAGTGCAAGCATCTTTCAAAAATGAAGATGAAGAATTTTTTTTCATACATGAAAAGCTGGAGGAATCCATCACTAGCCAGCCTGCGCTACAAGAAATGTCAAAGGATTTTCTTCAGGCAGAAGGACAATGATACCAGTTAAAAGTATACATCTACACAAAGGAATGAAGAACACTGGGAATGGTAGCTACATGGATTAATACACAAGGAGTTTTGTTTTTTTTCTTACTATATAAATCTCTTTAAAAGGTAGTTGACTAAACAAAAATATTAACGGTATGGTGGGGAGGGTGTAAGAGATTTATAACATATAAAGTATAATATTCGTCATCAATAGCATGAAGACCAAGAGGAGAAAGATACAAAAATACTATTCCAAGATCCTTAGATTTCTGTAGCTGCTTTTGTGCTTGTATTATCTTTCCTATTAGGTAGGGTATAATCTCTTTATCCTAACCATCTTCTAAAATTATGTAGCATAAAAACAGTCTAATATAGAATGAATTGGCCTTTACAGACAAGATGCCTTATTTCCTATTTTTCTTCCAGACAAGTGACTGGAGAGCAGAAAAGAGCTGACTTGATGAGAGACGGCAGCTTTATGTATGAGAATTGCTGGGAAGGCTGTTTTCCAAGAAGCGTTGCTTTGAGCCAATGGACACCTATTTTGCTTGTCTGGGCCTGCTACTTAACCGTAGTCTAAATTACATTACTGATGGCGCTGGCAAAATCACAATCTGAAACTGTGGAAATAAGAAAAACAAAAGAAGCCATTAAAGGAACACATTAGTCAACTTACAAGGTCTGATACAACCAGCTCAGGAAGGAAGAGGAAACTAGTGCTCACCCACTGTTAGCAGCTTTTCTTAGGAGAATTTGCTTCATCTAGTGAGGGATGCCTCAGAGTTTACCCCACTTAAACAATCTTAGACTTTTCAGATCAGCTAAAAACCAAAGGTAATATTTTACTTTATTATTATTATTTTTATTAAGGTATCATTGATATACAATCTTATGCTCAGGTTTCACATGAGCAACATTGTGGTTACTACATTCCCCCTATTACCAAGTCCCCACCACATACCCACCCCATTGCAGTCACTTTTCATCAGCATAGTAAGATGTTATAGAGTCACGACTTGTCTTCTCTGTGCTATATTGCCTTCCCTGTGCCCCCCCCTCTATTATGTGTGCTAATCATAATGTCCCTTAATCCTTCCCACCCATCCTCCCCAGTCTCTTTCCCTTTGGTAACTGTTAGTTCATTTTTGGGTCCTGTGAGTCTGCTGCTGTTTTGCTCCTTCAGTTTTTGCTTTGTTGTTATACTGCCCAGATGAGTGAAATCAAAAGGTAATATTTTAAAATGAATAATTCTGTATTTTATTTAAAAGTCTACTATGCATAATTATCTTAATCTTACTTTTCAATCTTAAATTTTATAGACATACACGTTTTTTTAGCAACCTACGTAAATAATATAGCCAGGAAAGTTATCATAATCAAGGAAAGCAAAACATTTTGTGAAGTTACAAGTTCTCTCAGTTACACTTAAAAGAAAAACTCAAAGGAAATATCAGGGTTAGTGGATTGGAAATGAATGGTAAATAGGATTGCATCATATTTCTCTGTTAATGTGAACTTTACTATGAATGCTGAAAATTTGAAGAGCTTTTTAAGAACCAAAGTAAAATATCTATATTGGCTTTTTGTTATAATAATTTCTTTAGTACCTATAGATTAAACCAAGGGTAAAATCTCTTTTCTAAAAACAGATTTCACATCTTGAGACTGTTGTTCATGATTCAAAAAAGAGAACAGGAGTCTACAGAGAGAATGGAATTTCTTGTTCATTAAATGGAGGTTGGATGGTATAGACAGTTGAATGGTGCCTCCCCACCCTGACACCAAGCTATGTCCACATGGGACCTGTGAACATTGTCTTATTTGGAGAAATTATCTTTGCAGATATTATTAAGTTAAGGATCTTGAAATGAGATCATCCTGGATTATCTGAGTGGGCCCCAGTGCAATAACAAGTATCCTTATGAGATCAAGGCATAAGGGGTCTGACAGACAAAGAGGAGAAGATGCAGAGAAGGCCACGGGAGGGGGTAGGCAGAGGCTGGGGCGATGCTGCCAGGAACCTAGAAGAGCCACTGAAGCTGGAAGCAGCAAGGACGGAGAGTGCCCTAGGGCCTTCGGAGGACGCACAGCCCTACTAACAGATGGGACGTCAGACTTCTCACCTCCAGACCCATGAGAAAGAAATTTGTGTTGTTTTAACTCACCAATTTGTGCTCATTTGTTACGGCAGCCCTAGAAAATTAATACAGATAGGGTGTAGTTTAACCAGTAAAACCTGTTTCTGTAAAGGGTTGCTCCTCAAAGGAAATTTTCATTGACTCTTCCCTAGCCAATGAACATGAAGACTCTTGACAGTAAAATGTAATTTCCAAGGGAATGTGTCCTTTTGATGATCCAGAGTTAAGTATTGCCTGCAGCATAGCATGATTTAACCTTGCAAATTTTGAAGTTTTTCTAATAGATTGATAAAAGATGACCATTGTTCCTGAGGATTAAATTATTCTCTATTATGGTTCATGAGAAAATTAGGATGGTAACTTTTTCCTTATCAAGTCCACAGTCAGATTTCCCCAGGTTTTTCCCCAGGATGTCTGCTACATAGCTTTGAGTTAATAACTGGAAAATAAAATTTAGTTACAATGAAATTAAGACAACTATCTATCTGACTGGCAGAACTACATGTGCCACAGATCTGATTTAGGGAACTCACAGGGTAAAATTCATTTTGGCATGTTGCACATTTTCCATCATGCTATAACTTAAAGTTGTGGTCCCTTAGGATTTTATACAGTCAGAATAAGTGGAGTTTTTAAGAAATGCTTTTGAAAAGCAACTGGTGGCATGTGTCAAGGAACTTAAAATATTCTTAACTTTGACCACTGGATTCATCTCTGCATATATGTATCCCAATAAAATAACTCTAAATTTCAAAACAAAACATTATAAATGCAATGATATTCATTATGGAATTAATTAAAATAGCAAAATATTAGTAAGTAGAGTCATAGAATGGTTTAAAAATTCTATGGCATATGCAATATCATACAATCATTAAATATGATGCTTTTGAAGACTAACATGGAAAAATCTTTTAATAATATTATGTAAAAGCTTGTAAAAATGAACTTAGAGAATGTTGAAAACGACATAAATTATGCATAGGGAAAGTAATAGAGGGTAGTATACTAAAAGTCAACTAACAAGGTATATAGGGACATGGTTCTTCATTATTTTTATCTAATTTTTTTTATTGTCCAAATGTTATTATGTTTTGGCTCAAGTTGTGAAATGACCAAAGCCAGTTTGGTCATGTGCAAACACTGGCTTTTTTGGGGAGGGGGTTAGATCTCAATAGCCATGAATATGTAGCTCTAGGCCTTCTCACCTCTCCTTCCCCTATACAACATCCTAGCTTACCAAGTAGTATCTTAAAATGGAAGCAAGTCTCAGGTCAAATTCTGACATGTGTTCAAACATTTATTAGAAACAGGTACTAAAGAGTTTATATAACTTATTCTGCAAGCTGGATGAAGTCCTCACTTTCTGAAATTTTAGGTTCTCTACTACACTAACATGAAAAAACTGGAAGAGATAGGATTCAGTGAACCATGTAGTTACAGAGGTTTATAACTGAGGTATAGAGGTATATGGTGGAGGCTTAGAAGTATACAGCTGAGGTACAGAGGTACATAGTTGGCATGAGGTAACCATGCCAATTACCTTCCAATTATTAACTGGTCCCAGAACTGTTTAGGAATCGGGCTTTCTTTACTATCCTCTCCCCTTAGTTTCTTTTTGGTAACCTGCGTGGTATGTCTTGACAATATTTTAGCCAGCCTTATGTCTTGACTGCCACTAGTTTCATAAATAAAAATTCATTTTTAATACCCCCTCTCTGCCTAGCAGAGGAAAAGGTAAACACTCTCCAGTAGAAGATAACTATCTGGAACAGACTCTATCATGGTTTTTATACACAATGGTGAGTACTCATTGAAAAAGTCTTAGACATATCAAGATAAAGCCAGGAAGGAAAGAAAAAAAAAAACACAAAATAAACAATATTAATAGATCCATAGGTGATCCGCTTATTGAAATTAACAAATATGGGCTTTAAAATAACTATAATTAATATGTTCAAGAAATTAGAGAAAAAGCTAAAAAGAATTTCTTACACTTTTAAAGAATTGAAACCTAATCAATGAATACAATACAAATTCTAAATTATTATTACCCCAACAGTGTTATATTAAAAAAAAAAAATTCCTGCAGAGTGTGAAGTAAGATAAAAAAGACAAAACTTTTTTGGACTTAGGTAACAATCTCCCTGTCTTCTGATATCTATTTCTATCCAGTGATCTGTACGTAGGTTAAGGAGACACTAAAAACGTACAGCTGCTGTGGTGGTCCGGACATACACAGTCATATACTGAGGAACCAAAGCCACTGCAAGGAAGCTGTGCAGGGATGGAATGAAGCTTAGGTGTGAGTAATGCTCAGGGACCTCAGATGAGCCAGAAAAATGAGATCTCCATCCAAACTTATTTTACAATTAGCTGCAATAGGCAGCAATAGTGTTATGTGATTTAAGGGAACTTGGCAAAAATGAAACAACAGTCAATACATGTTTTCCAAACCACGATTCTTCAAGTGGGATGCAGGCAGTCCAGAAATACATAGACAATCTGTTAGGTTTTTGGCAGGAAATGCTAAAACTTATATTCAACTAACCTTTGAAATGCCTATGTACTTATTTTTATTGTGTACATAGTATATTGGTATTGTGGAGCATATTAACTTACAAATACATAGATATACATACTTGGGGAGGGTAAATTTTTAAAATTTATTGCCAGCCAAAGTTTGGAGACCATTTCTCTAACTTACATATTCATTTACTAAATTGCATGTTGCTTCTACTATATCATGGTTCAAATCCCACCACAGCTGGTTAATATCTGAATTTAGAGTTTCATTTGCTTACCTCAGTTTTCTCCATCTACAATTTCTTGGAAGTCAGTGTTTTGTGAACTAGACTAAAATGGCAAGCTTAATTTGTAGAAAAGAAAAATTTTCTCAAAGTTAGGTTTCTTTTCTGTACATTTGTATTAAACCTTTGTCTATTGCTATTATCTGTTTTCTAGAGTCCTAGTAAAAAACAATACAGATGAATAAGTAGTAAATTAGTAACAAAAGAAACAGTAAGTTACAGATTTTTTTAAGCTTGTCTGCTTATTTTTTTTTTTTTCATGGATACATACTCTTAGCTGTGATTTTTTAAACTGCAGATGTTTAATGTACTCATATATTTATTCTTACCTTGTACGATGTGATTTCAGTAAGGGTCCCCTGACTCCCAAGATATGATGATGCCTGGCAGCATTTGAGAAGCATTATTTTATTGTATGGCTTTGATTTCTGGTATCTTTTAGTGACACTTAGAAGAGTAACTTCTTGAGCTGACATAAATTTTGTTAATGCCAAAATAAGTTGATAGTTGCCTGAGCAGATTTTAAGAGTAGCCAAGGAAGTGCAGGCCCAAGGCAGCCGAGGAAGAGGGAACGCCCACTAGGAGGTGATGAAAACATACATCCTCCTACCCCCCAGTTTCACCTGGGGAAGGCCCTACATCTTAGAATTTTTCTTGTTGAAAATTCAGGGGTCATTTAGCCTGACTGTAACTTAGGGGGTTCCCGGATTTGGGACTTTCAATTTTAAAACTGGGAAAATCCTCACCTTTTGCAAAGATCCCTTCCTATGATAAACATTGGCTATTATTGCTCCCAGTTTACAGATGAGGCTGGTGGTCAGCCATAACTCAGAATACTCTCATTTATGGGAAGCTAGCTAATGGGGTCTGTTAGAGGTTTCCTCCTCAAACTGAAGTATTTTTCCCTGTCATTTACAGGCATTGGTCCTTTTCTTACATTGAAATCACACAGGACTTCACTTTTGTAAGTTTAAAAAAATCAAATTGTTTGAGAGGTTAAAAAATGAAACCTTACTCTCTCATTCTTCAACTCAACATAATGATTTCAATTCAGTTCAGCTTACAAGGCCTGTGCTAGGCTCAGGAGGGGATCTAATAAAACATGAACCAATGAAAAAAAATCTATAAAGAATACTTGACAAATATGTCTAAACATAGGAGCCCAAGATAAGTGCCTCTTTTGGAAAAAGTTGTAATATGCAATGCATACAAGATATAGAAGTACAAAGAATTAATTAAATCTAGTCTATAGCATTATTTGCTATAGTTGGTCCAATCAAACTTGACAAGTTAATTCAGATCAGCTTGATTGAACATGTGGACATTTTCAGCTCACAGGTTGAGTGACAAACTTTGATCAAAGAGAAAAAATGGATACTGTAAAAATAGTATTATAAAGGTAATTTTGAGGGGGAGGAAAAACTCAAGGAAAGTCACAGCTTCAATTATAATCCATATTCACTGTCATTATTAACAAGTAGATAAAACCCATTATAGTTAAATGTGCATGAGGTGCTAAATTTAGCAGCTGTACAGTAGCATTGAAATACAGAATAAGGGAAACCTGGAATAATATTTGCAAGACAAAGTAGAGAGGATAGAATATTAGAAATACAATTAATTTGGCTGGAGTGGGCAAACATATTACTTAATACTAGCCTGAAATACACTTTAAGATAAAAATATCTGATTTTTCTTTCCATTTTTTAGATTTGGTTTCTACATAGGCCAAATATACCAAATGATCGTGAAATTTCCACTCTAATTTGAATGCCTAAGTATAGTCTTGTACAGTAGAAATGTGAACAAAATGAAATATTAACTGAAATGAACTGTAATATAAGGGAATTCATCTTGGTTAAAGGATGGAATCAGTTTTCAGAAATTTAAGGATAAATTCTCAGTGTCAAAAATAAATTGAAGCTCATGTTGTGACTATCAGATTTTTCTTAATTCTACCAATAATTCTGTAACATCAGTGTAACCCAATTTCTGAATTTTTTTCAATGCAACAGAGTCTTTAATTGATTTGTCTAAATTTGTCAGGTGCTCTGGAGGTTTGTGTGCATGAACTTGAAATTTGAAACCAAAACCACAAAATAATATGCTATGCACGTAGCAAGTAAATTGAGAGCATATCATTTTTGTACTTGTCTTAGAATGATATTACATAAACTTACTATCACTAGCGCTGGGTATTTTTGAAATTAGATAATTTTTAGTAAAGAGATACCTAGAAATGTCCTGAAATTCAGTAATCCTTAAGAGCAGGTAGTGAATAGCAGAATTAGGACTAGAGCCCATCACTGTCCATAAGCTTCCAGGTGCTGCATCTCAGGAAAGAGACAGTGAACTCTAAGGTTTGAGAAGGAGTTGGTGTCACAAAAGAGGTTGATATTTCAAGGGCATCTCTGAATAAGCTGTGATCAGGCGGTTGTGCCCAGGAGAGAAGGTTGAGTGGGAAGTATAGCACAGAGAAGTATATACTTCGGGCAGGTCCAAAGGTGTGAAAGAGAGTAGCATGTCTGCCAGTGCTGGTGGGGTATGCGAGTGCCTAGGGCAGGAGATGAGTCTGCATAGGTTGGTAGGAGTGCCCTGCAAATGACCTTGAGTACCATCTAGATTTTATCCTTTAGGTAGGTGTAGGGGTGGAGTAGGAGTGGAGGGAATAGGTATTTAAATAATTGTTAGCAGGAAGTGAGTTACCAGATTTGTGCTTTTAAAGGTAACTGGCAGAGGAGGGTGGAAGAAGGTGGAGTGAGGGGGGATGAGGCCTGGTGGGGGTGGGGTGGTAGAATCAGTTGTGGGGAAGCTGGGGACAGGGAGCCCACACCCTTGTTCTCTGAGCGATGACCAGGTGATAAGAGACTAAAGGCTGTCTGTTACAGGGGAACAGAGGAAAGTGACAGATCTGGGACACACCTTAAAGTTTTGATACCCAGTTGAATGTAGAGACAGGAAAAGGAGGTGAGTGAGGGAAGAATCTGGTTGGGATGGTCCTCAGATTCCTGAATTAGGGGGCTGGAAGGGTGGGGCTCATTCCCTTGTAACTGCAGAAGGAGGGGCAGTTGAAGGTGAGGAAGTAATGAGTTCATTTTTGGCTGTGATGAGCTTGGGGTACCTGTGGGCCATTCCATTGGTAAATGGTCAAAAGTTAGCCAGACATACCTTGGTTGTTGCTATTTCATGAATGGTCCCTCCCACTCAAGAGCCACCCTTTACCCTTTATCTTCACACTGCCATTCTTCTCAGTCACCAAGGCCTATCAGTTCTACCGCCCTAATATTTCTTTAATCCCCCCTTACATCAATTTCTGGATTTGTCATTTGGATTAGTGTGAGCAATCCCAAAGAACTGAACATCTCTGTGTTTCTACAAGGCGCTTCTAAATAAGATCCACTTTAGCTTTCTCTCTCTCTCAACACCACTCCACGTAGAACCTGCAGTTCAGCCATACTGAAGCAGCCCAAGAGATGCTCTCTCACTTTTGCATCCAAGCACACAGACATGACTCCAGCCCCCACCCTGCCGCCCACCCCCCACGCCTGGCTGCACACCAGGGACAGGCAATGATGAAAAAGACAGGGATGATCCTCTAGGAGTGCCTAGTTGAAAAATCAGAAAATTATGATTCAACTGAGTCATATTTATGTCTGTTCTTTGAGGTTCACTGACAGCAAAAAGCCAGGCCCCAGGATGTTCATTTAAATTATGCAGGTAATCCTACTGCAGAGAATCTGGTAGTTATTTAATCAGTACATATAACAGATGATCCACATATTCATGTTGTTTTATTCTTCTGAGAATCCAGGCATCATTGTTAGATACAAAAACTGTTTGGTAGTGTGCTGTGATAAATTGCTGTAAAAAGTGTGTGTGTCAATTTCTTTTATCTTGCTTTGTGTGTCTCTGCTGTAATGTATGGAGAACCCAGCAGCTGAGAGTGAGGTTGGAATTAGTGAATAAATAGTAAGAGTAGATCTGTTATTTATGCCATAAGGATGTCCTACTTGGGTTGTTGCTATTTCCTTGCTATTTCCTTGTAGTTTCCTCCATAATAAAACAAGTTTGTTTTATTATGGAGGAAACTACAAGGAAGCAAGTCAAAATTTATAATAAAATATTCTGCTAAATGCAGAAATGCCTCAGCTGTGGATTGGATGACCTCAGTTGCTTCAATTACTTATGGGCAGAAACAAGACTTTCAAATTTCATTGGGTAAAGGCAACATTTTATTCAGCACACAAAAACGTATATACTTCTGGTTTAAAGTAGCCGGTTCAGAACAAGCCAAAATTATCCCAGAGAATTGTTTATATTAGGAAAAAAAGGCTGAGAGTTGTTTAAACTGTCATCGCCCCCCCGCCCCCCCAAATTGGAGGATAAATATTCTTCTTGTCAAGATTTCTTTGGAAACCCCATGTGCTGCTTCAAGATAGACAAAACGAAGGTAAACGGTGTGCAACCCAAATCTTCCTTAATACGGTGATTTATTTTCAGGACTACCAACCAGCAACAGGAGCACATCCCTTGGTTTCTTTATCCCTGAGTTTGAATTCTGAGAGGAAGGAGTCAAGTGTGCGGTTTAAGACTTTGGAGCCTGGCACCCACCATACTGCAACCAAATTTTGGCCGGAGCTTCAGGTGAACTATGCAATCAATCACTTTGGGCCTCAGTTTTCCTAGCTGTATAATGGGGATTGTTGAAGTACTTGAGATTATACAGACCTTGCCACAGTGTCCGGCATGTCAGTAAACCCGCAAGTATGTGAGTTATCGGTACAATGACAAAGGTGTCCCTCAGCGCGCCGCGTGGCCGGTCAGCCGCGGCATCAGCGCAATAAATATAAATGGCAGCAGAAGGCGAGGGAGCAGCGCCACGTGACCCCGCCGGGAGCCACGGTAGGTGCCTCCCGAGTTAGCAGAGCAGCGGGGCGAGGGCAGGCAGCGCGCCCGCGGCCCCACCACTTCCCGCCGCGCCCGTGTCCGGCGGCCGGCGGGCTCCGCGGGCGCCCGGGCCGCGGCGGCGCCTCGGGGCCGGTGAATCATCCCGGCAGACACCGAGCGCCGCGGCAGCAGAGAGCAGCGCGGAAAATGGCTGAAGCGGGCACGGGCTTTCTGGAGCAGCTCAAGTCCTGCATCGTGTGGTCCTGGACTTACCTCTGGACCGTGTGGTTCTTCGTCGTGCTCTTCCTGGTCTACATTCTGCGGGTGCCCTTGAAGATCAACGACAACTTGAGCGCAGGTAAGGCCGCGGCGGCGTCGGGGCCCGCGGCGCTCGCCCCTCCCCCGTCCCGGAAAGTTAGTGTAACTCGCCCGGCACCGGGGCAGGCGGGAGCGCGCTCGGGGGCGCGCGGATGCTCCGCACGCCGGCGCCGGGCACGCGGCGCCTCGGGTGGCCGGCGGGCCGGCACGGCTTCCCAGCCCCGCGGACCCCGGAGGTGGGGCCGCGCCGCGCGCTCGCCGCGGGACAGCCGGAGCCTCCCGGGCGCCCTGCCGGGTCCCCGCCCGCCAGCGCCGGGGGAGCGCGGGCGTCGGGAGCCGCGGAGCTCACGCGGACGCCCTCGCGTGTGTGCCAAGTCCGAGGGCTCCCCCAGTGAGCCGGGTCCTTCTCGCATCGTCCGGCGGGGCCGAGCGCCCGCAGCGCAGCCGGACGGATGGGCCGCGTCCCCCCCACGCGGGCGCCCCCGGGGCTGCTGCCCGGTGCCCAGCGCAGAAGCCCCCGGGAGCCGAGCGGCGGCGGCCTCCGGGGCCGCGATCCGGGCCCCCCGGGTCTCGCGGGGGGCGGCGCTGCTCTGACTCGGCGGGGAGAGGGTCTCCCCAGAGCGCTGTTAGGGGTGGGGTGACGTGTCAGGCCACGAAACGGGCTGTCCGGGGACGCAGGGAGGGACGGAAGTCTGGAATTGATCACGGGTTTAAATGATCTCTACGCTTCTCTCTCGTCCCTCCCTGCCTGCATAACTTGGCTCTGGTGACTAGTCATGTCCAGAATCTTAGCTAAAGCTCCACATGCGGTGAAGTGAGCCCGGCGTGTCGCATAGCCACAGTCCTAAGTGCAGAAGGTAATTAGAACAGGATCTTAATAAACTGGCTGCCAGCCAACTGAATCGTTAAAATGTAACCACAAAGAAAAACCCACATCAACAACAGTAACACTCCAGAGACAATTTAGAAACACAAAGTCTATTTTGCAGGAAGGGTTACCAATCCTTGAAGTCTAGAAATAGTGTTGTGACTCAAAATTGATGGGTCTTTTTTTAATTTTTAATTTCACAGTACTTTGGGAAGTCATAATAGTCCTGAATATCTATGCATATATATATATGTAATGTATTCTACCTACTGTGATTTACATACTCTGGGAGTCCAGGTCTGGAAATACATTTTCCTGTGTGTTGTTAACTGCACTAAAACAATTTTAGGACACTTGAGGTAGTACTCATTTTGTTAGATACGTGTGCTTTTAAATACTAAACCTCAGACATCTTGATTAACCTGAATTCATGGTCCTATGTGCGTATGTTTCATAGTATTGGCATGGTATCCCTGGGAGGCAGATGGGATTTCTCACTCTAGAATCATCTTAAACATTTCAATAGGCGCTGCTCAACCCTTGGGGTTCAGTCATCCCAGACACAATGGCTTTCTGGCTTTTCATCTTTTAGAGCGGCTGCTTGTCACAATACTGTCTTCCTTGCTTTAAATAAATTTATCTCTAAGATACCTTCTAGTCCCAAAGGTCTATAATTTTAAGAAGTTTGAATATATGAGGTAAGGGAAACCAATATTTATTGGTAAGTGGGTTTGATTTTTTTTCTCCCAAAAAAATTCGTTGTAGGATTTTGAAAAGTGTGAATGTTTCACATTTGATAAACAATTCAATTTTTGGTGTCAGAACACACATTTATATACCACATTTTCTTACAATAGGGTAAATAATCATCTGTGTATGTATATGTGAGCATGTGCCCATGAATGCCACATAATGCTTTATACACAACAGGGAAGATGCAAAATACCTATTGGAAAAGTGTAGGCTTTAAGGAAGAAAATAGATCTTCTCCCAGCAACTTTAAACCTAGCAGGTCTCACAAATACCATTGTTAATTTGTATGGCCGCATTTCTCATTTGGGCTTATAAGACAGAGAGAATATGAAGAAGGACAAGCCATCTAGGATGAACCTCTTTGGATACATGAGAGAGGGAGCCTGAGACTGTTTTCCCCAGTGATGCTGGACTTCTGTTTTCAGTGTGTTTTTCTGCACATTTCAGTCATAAAGGGAGATAAAAGGAGAGGCGCACAGAGAGCAACTCTCCCTCTGCTGTTTCTGTGAGAAGCTAGAGGGAAAGGGAGACATTGCACCCACCCATGGTGGTACTTGTCCTTATAGGGGAATCTGAGTGGGTTCTGATGGGACTGATTCTGCTGTTCCTAAGCCCTGTTGTACTTGCTCTCCCTGCGATGGTGAAGGCGAGTATTCAGAGTCTAGAGCTGCTTTTAGGGAGCTATGGGTGACACAGGTCTCTTTCCTCAGTGAGTCTTGAGGACACTATCCCTGTGAGGCAGCCAGGAGCCAGGGTTTCTGTGACACAGGCCCAGCTCTGCACTCATTAGATTGTGGTAAAAATGTTCTGGGTTTGTTTGAATATCTACCTGACATGTTTTTCTCAGTAGCTGTGACAGTATGTCTAACCTCATTTGATCATGTTTTTGGTAAATGTGTTTAACTGGGTTTGTTTTTTAAATTTCTAGAATGCCTCCTAAGCACAGGGGCACTATGGTAGGTGCACTGATGGGACAGGTATGCAAGTTTGTAAAACTCAGGTGAAAGAAGGGGTTTACAACATGGGCACGACTTCCTGTAATGCGGAGTGGAGCAGGGCAAGGCGATGGGAGCTGCTCTTGAGCTGAGTCTGGGAGGAGGAGGAGAGTTCCATGGCTCTGAGTTGGGGATGCAAATGGTGGGCCTCCCAAATAAAGATACAGTGATTTGAGTGCAGGTCAGATTCAGAGAACTGTGAATCGTGGAATTTAAGACAGTAAAAGAAAACGACTTTAATAAACAGCAATAACTTTGCAACTCTTGTATCGTGTATTGTTTTCCAAGTAAAAATGCCTTTAAGGTTCTTCTTGTGGCGTGCCTCAGTTTCATTGTTCTATTCCCTCCTCTCACCATCTGGATTGGCTTGACCTTCATTACATTGATCCTGTGCCATTTAGGGCTAAATTTCAAAGAATTTCACAGTATTGAGAGACCACACAGAGAAAACTTCATATAGACAACCCAGTCTTGTAATGAAAAATGAATTTAAGAAAGACCAGGAAAGAACAAACATTAGGAACTGCACACACTGGTTAGCTTTGATGACAGATTTTTATGCTCTGCCCTTGAGTTGGATAGGAGAGTGTGAAAATAGTTATATGACTTGCTGGAAATAGAATGAACTTGTAACAGATTAAGCAAAACCCCAAATTACATTATTGTCAGTTTTCAAGTGAATTAATATTCTAAAACAACACTTTTCTCAAAGGGCAGAAAATAGGAGCAGTCATGCAGGATATTATAAAAAAA
Source organism: Manis pentadactyla (assembly GCF_030020395.1). Taxonomy (NCBI): domain Eukaryota; kingdom Metazoa; phylum Chordata; class Mammalia; order Pholidota; family Manidae; genus Manis; species Manis pentadactyla. The sequence continues at coordinate 116,902,061 of NC_080025.1, forward strand.
CCCAGTAAAATAGTTTTTCAAAAAAATAGCACTATGATTTACTTTATACTGTGGTGTTGATGGCACTTTCTCATCTACGCTGTGTTCTGAGGCTTTGGATGCTGATTTTAAAACACTTTTCATGACAACATCTTTTTCTTAAATGTGCACCTTTGTTATTTTTGCACCAAGCAGCTTAAGTGATTTTCCAGTTCATTGTTTCCTAAAAGCAAGTTTTCCAAGGTCTTTGAAATCCTATTTCATTCTTTTCAGAAAACAAATCTAATAGTCTGAGCTGGGCTTAAGGATGTTTGCACTATAAAACTTATTTTCTTGTTAATTAAGTTGGTAAATAATGGATGCAAGACTCTTACATTACTAAGTTGAAATACATAACTTCAGGTGTAGCTCAGTTTTGAGTATTTTCATGTGGGAAATAGTTTCTCTAAATTTGATTAACACTGTAATTTCTGGTTGCAGTTTACCTAGGTCGTTTGCCCTTGCTGTGCTTTTTGTCTAAAATGTTCTCCCTATCTGTAAATCCCACCCATCATTCAAGGACCAGCTTGCAAGCTGCTTTCTGATCCTTTCAGCTGAAAGTGGCATGTCCTCTAACTTTCACAGTGAGGCATGTTGGCAGTTTTTACTCTGCATTGTGTGTGTGTATGTATTGTATCAGTGTTTGTGTCTATGTGTCTTTCTGTATATACATTTTACAGCTTCTACTAGACTCTTATTCTTCATTTTCCAGTATAAGTTCCTTACCATTCACTGGATGAATGAATCTCCAAGTTGTGTTGTACCCAGTGAGTTGGGATTGGAGCAATGGAATTGATTAAAAACATTACTGGGCATGTATCTCATGTAAGTTTCCAGTTTTAGATCAAGGTCAGAAGCTGTCACAAAAACTTAAGAAACTGTATAATGGGTCATATGCATCTAATTCATGGTGGTTCAGTTTATGAATTCATAAAAGGACAATTTTCTGATGAATGTCAGCTTTGAGTTTAGGTTATATCCCAGACCATCTTAGTTGCTCTTACTTATTTTTGGAGACATTTCGCTCAGCCATTAATGAAGCAATCTGAATGATGCTTCTTTCTTAAGCCTTCAGTTTCTGTGTTTGTACAATGAGTAACTTTATATCCCGTAAGATTCTTTCTAGCTCTAGGATTCTGTTTTAGTGTCTTGGGATAAATTTTATTGAGTGAAGAGTACAGAACCTAACTAATACATGGACTTCATGAATATATGTTTTTTTCCAGTTTGGTCTCTAATTCTTAGTGATTATATCTCCAGATTTCATGTAGCTTCCTTCAGTGGTTTTTCATCTCACTGAAAAAAGAAATCCAAATATACTATACTGGCTTACAAAGTCAGATCATCTGACACCTTCCTACCTCTCCTATCTGAACACCCACCACTCTTTCTTGAGATCACTACCCTCCAGACATAGTGTGATTCTTTCTCATTCTTAAACGTTCCTTGCTTGTTCCTGTCTTATTGGCTTTTGTACTAACTGTGCCCTCCATCTGGAATGCTTTCCTACTTGATTGTTTAGTCTTCTTACTGTTCACATCTCTGCTTAAATTCACTCCTTCTGAGAAGCTCCCTGATGACCCAAGTTAAAATGACCAGCAGTTACAATAATATCACCAGACTTGAATTCTCTGCATACCACTTAGCACTGTCAGATATAGTTCTCATTTGCTTATTTATTGCATTCTCACAGCTGTCCTCCACGTGCCTGTAAACTCCATGGTAGTAAGGGCCTTGTTTTGTCTTCCTGTGTGTTTCTAGGATCTCAAACAGTGACTGTTTGGGTCTAATGTGGGCTTGCATGTATTTGTTGAATGAATGAAAAATTGTCAGTTGGTTGTAGTGACTTTCACACCACACTGTCCTTTAGGAAAATAATTTTGAAATCTATCATGCCGTCATTGCTTATAAGATTGTGAATTGTGTTTACTGACTCCAAGTTACAAAGATTGCCCTGAAATATTTACTGATGTTCTAAAATATTAATACATTTTGATTCATTCTTTAGAGGTAGAATATATAAGGAAGTCTAGCTTTCTGATCCATCTTATAAAGTAAATTTAATATGAAGAATGTTTAGAGTCAAAACTTGGAACTTGGAAGGGATGAGGGGTGATTGATTGCATTGGGAGCCAGTTTCTGTTAACATAACCTGGAACTTCAAACATTGGAATTTGCAGACTTAAGTATCTTGTACCATCTGTAAGAATGGAGTTTGGGATTCTACCAACATGGAGAAAGTACTTGTAAATAGGGAGGGATAGGGTAAAACAGAAGAAAGATTTGGTTGGGTTGTTTTTCAGAAAAATATTGTTAGGTATTATGAACTTAGCACCCAGAAGCATAACTGAAGTGATTAAAAATACTTTAGCACAATTTTGAGTTCATGTATTTGCATATTCCCCCTGCTAACTATAGACATGATTTCTAAATTTATATGAGAAGCCAGAGTGAGAATAGTATTAGCCTTATAGAAATTTGCTTTAGTGCCAATTTTCCTGGAATATTTCTATCTCCTAAACTACTATATATCCACTGACAGAAAGATCAGCTCTGATGAAATGAAAGGAGCATTTAATTTACAACATTTGAGTTCAAATCCCAGTTTGCCATCTGTTGGGTAATTTTGGACAAGTTACTTTGTAAGACACTTTCCTAATTTCTAAGATGAGGCAATAATCTTTATTACATAGTTTTATTTTGAACTCTAAATGAGCCTTTGGGCCTTGAGCATAACACATAAATAATATTAGCAACCATATATTGTGCTAGTCTATTTCATTGACTCTGAATTGTGTTCATTAGTTGATTCATTCATGCACTGGTTTGCTATTCATTCATTTGGAGAGGCACATGCCTGTAAAATTGAAAAGGTGCTATTCCTGTCAGTTACCATTTGGACATACAGTCTCATGTCAGTTACATTCCTCCCTGTTTTACACTTGTTTTCTGTGCTGAACAATTAACATCTTCTAATGTTCACTAATACTTTCATGGATTATAGTAGAAGTGACATTTTAAAAATGAGATTGAGTGTAAATCTGCGGATTGGTACTTGGAAGGGATGAGGAGTTAACCTTTATTGAGTTCTTACACAGCCAGGTACTGTGCTGCCTGCTTTATCATTGGTTGTTAGGCTCCCTGGGCTTGACCACAAAATCTGTATCTATCCTATATAAACAGCCATATAGCTGATACTCGCTTTGTGCTTGTGGAATAAAAATCGTTCAAAGCAAAATGCCTGCTATTATTATTTGTCTTATTAAAGGAAGTAATACATGTGAACATACTCAAAAATTAATGTTGATGGGGAAGCAGCTTAAGTTATGAATTTGGGGGAGGACTTGGTAGACTTTTGGAGGGGACTATTCCCTCTCAGAAGAGCCTGAGCACAGGGATTCTGACTTTTTCATCTTTGTATTTCCATCATATGGTAACTGCACGGTGAAGACACCTGAAAAGATGAATGAAATGTATGAGTGACTTTGGGTGTTTTTAAGCCTTTCTGAAATTGATGCACTGGTGGTCCTTTTGTTATTTCACTTTACCATCTGAGGTTTTTCTCTTCCGTGTTTCACAGGGGCGATGCTAATAGCACTCAGGGCTGGCTTATTATTTGGCTCACAGCTGAGTCTCAGGGAAAGAGGAGGATTCTTCTGAAGTAACTGGAGCAAGAGTCGGAAGACAATGGAGGAAAGGGTGTTACTGTGGATTCACAGGAGATGATTCCCTGAGAAGGAACTAAAGGAGAAAATCCGAGCAAAAAAAAACTAAGGGGAAGAAAGAATTGTCTGGTGTAAGTGTGACTGGTCAGGTGCATCAGGTCAGCTCAGTAATTGTCTGGATGTGGGGATGGAATGGGATTGACAGAAAATATGCAATTGGACAAATACCACAACTTAAAGAGTGTTTATACTTCTTCAATAGACTGTAATAGGCACAACTTGGGGCAGCCTATGGATAATTGTATGTTGAGATAGTTGCCTTTGGCTTTCCAGCCTGGTGATGGAATTGATCCCTTGACTGGAATCGAACTTCCTATGAGATGGTAAAATGAATGAGAAAGTGCTTTGTAGACTGTTTAAACTGTTTAAATCCAGGGCATTGTAGTAGGCTGTTTCTCTGGAAGCATGTATTCTGTAGGCTTTGTCTCTCACAGTGAGCTGACAAGTTGAAATATATTATAAATCTCATTTATCTCAGATATTCTTTCTAAAGAATATTTAAGAATTGCACTAACCAGGATAATGAATTACCGGATTGTTTGTAACACACTACTGAATGTCTGTTGTAAACATGAAATAATATCTCCCAACATTCTTACTGCATTTGCAATGTCATTGTAAAGATATCTATAAAGAGTTTTTAGTTTCCCAGAAGAGAGAGACTATGTCATGAAATTCACTTTTGATATTACAATGGAGCAAGACAGTTGCTCATGCGTTACTGTTATCAGTCATTCCAGTATAGCAGGCGTTTCTGCCTGACCTGCTGTCCTACATCAGACACTGACAGGCCAGTTAGCTCTAGCAGTACTAACTAGGGTTGCGGCCAGAGGAGTCACTATTTAATTGCATTTATTAAATCTCTCAGTAAAACAAGGTAACATTTATTTGAGAGAGCATATTTTCCCCTCTGAATTTTAGGAAACTGAAAGTGTGCTAGTTACAAGCCTACTGTCCATGTTCTGTGAAAATTCAACTTTGTTCTTAAGTAGAGACTTTCAGAAGGGACTATTTCCTTAGTATACTCAGGATCTAATATAGGGCCTTGGTTACGTGTCAGTCTTTCTGAAATTTGGAGCAAGCCTGAAGAGGAGTACAAGGAACCTCTTAGGTCAGTGAGCAAGTACTATTTGTTTTTTTTTTTTTTTTTTGTAGATAATTATTTTTTATTGAAGGGCAGTTGACACACAGTATTACATTACATTAGTTTCAGGTGTACAACACAGTGATTCAACATTTATATACATGATAATTCTAGGTACCAGCTATCACCATACCAAGTTGTTACAATACTTTGACTATATTCCTTATGCTATACATTACATCCCAGTTACTTATTTATTTTACAATTAGAAGTGTGTACTTTTTTTTTGTTGTTGTGAGGGCATCTCTCATATTTATTGATCAAATGGTTGTTAACAACAATAAAATTCTGTATAAGGGAGTCAATGCTCAATTCACAATCATTAATCCACCCCAAGCCTAATTTTCTTCAGTCTCCAATCTTCTGAAGCATAACGAACAAGTTCTTACATTGAGAACAAATTCTTACATAGTGAATAAGTTACATGGTGAACAGTACAAGGGCAGTCATCCCAGAAACTTTTGGTTTTGCTCATGCATTATGAACTATAAACAGTCAGTTCAAATATGAATACTCATTTGATTTTTATACTTGATTTATATGTGGATACCACATTTCTCTCTTTATTATTATTATTTTTAATAAAATGCTGAAATGGTAGGTAGATACAAGATAAAGGTAGAAAACATAGTTTAGTGTTGTAAGAGAGCAAATATAGATGATCAGGTGTGTGCCTGTAGACTATGTGTTAATCCCAGCTAGACAAGGGCAATAAAACATCCACGGATGCAGAAGATTTCTCTCAGAACAGGGGGGGTGAGGTTCTAAGCTTCACCTCTGTTGATCCCCAATTTCTCACCTAATGGCCCCCCCTGCGACTGTGCCTGTCTTAGGTTGTTCCTCCCTTGAGGAATCTTACCCGTCTCTGGCTAACCAGTCATCTTCCGGGGCCATACAGGGAAATGTAAAGTTGGTAAGTGAGAGAGAAGCCTTATTGTTTGAAATGGTTAGCTTTTTACTTCTTTGCGTATTTATGCCCTGTGGCTTCTATGCCCAGCATTTGTCTTGAGGTATCTTTACCACTTGGAGGAATTCTGATATTCGGTAAATTTGATATGAGGCACGAATTCTATTTAAGGGTTGTAATTAGGAAGGAGGAAGAAAAGCTATAGAAGTAGCAGGCGGGAGAAAACATGGGAAGATTGATTATTTCTTTGACATATCTTCTTGTAGAGTAACTTCAGCATGTATAGGTTTTAAACTACGAATTAAATTGCACACACACATTAACATAATAGGAGTATAGTTACATAACCAAAGCATACCTGTAATTACCAGCCATCTCCAGTGAAACCAAGAAAACCAGTTAGGACCTTAGGCATTTGTGAAAACTTATCTATGATATGGTGGATATTGTCCAACTGAGCTTGAACAGTCTGAGAGAAATCAGACAAATTAAAACAACCCATTCCTGGGGACTGTTCACATCCCATATGTTCTTTTAACAGTAAATAGTCTGTAGTTGTAAGATTTTGGAGCACTACAATTTGCACTTCTCCTAATTCTTGGTTGAGTTCCAACAGTATAGATCCAGTCAAATTTGTTGTTTTACTGTATGCACAGGCCAGCTTAGATATCTCCTTCTTCATTCCCATGGCAAGTCCAGGAACTGGTGGGATGAGTGCATCTACAGCTGTAGCAGTGCGTGGATCTTTGTTGGGATTTTTTGATGATCATCTTCTGGCATGAGTCTTCCAGAGAGTGCTGATGTTGGAAGTTCTTTTTCATATCGTATCTTAGTTCATTTTTGGGGTAGCCCAATTAGGCTTTGATCCTCTGTATAAACACAAACAGATCCTTTGCCTACACTTTTATATGCCCTTTATACCCTTGTGTAGGACTCATTGGAGGTCTCCACACAGGGACTGCCTTTTTTTTTTTTTTTTTTGGTATCATTAATCTACACTTACATGACGAATATTATGTTTACTAGGCTCTCCCCTATACCAGGTCCCCCCTATAAACCCCTTTACAGTCACTGTCCATCACCATAGCAAATGTTGTAGAATCACTACTTGCCTTCTCTGTGTTGTACAGCCCTCCCCTTTCTCCCACCCCCCCATGCATGCTAATCTTAATACCCCCTTTCTTCTTCCCCCCCTTATCCCTCCCTACCCACCCATCCTCCCCAGTCCCTTTCTCTTTGGTACCTGTTAGTCCATTCTTGAGTTCTGTGATTCTGCTGCTGTTTTGTTCCTTCAGTTTTTCCTTTGTTCTTATATTCCACAGATGAGTGAAATCATTTGGTATTTCTCTTTCTCTGCTTGGCTTGTTTCACTGAGCATAATACCCTCCAGCTCCATCCATGTTGCTGCAAATGGTAGGATTTGCCCTTTTCTTATGGCTGAGTAGTATTCCATTGTATATATGTACCACATCTTCTTTATCCATTCATCTAACGATGGATATTTAGGTTGCTTCCAATTCTTGGCTATTGTGAATAGTGCTGCGATAAACATAGGGGTGCATTGGTCTTTCTTATACTTGATTGCTGCATTCTTAGGGTAAATTCCTAGGAGTGGAATTCCTGGGTCCAATGGTAAGTCTGTTTTGAGCATTTTGATGTACCTCCATACTGCTTTCCACAATGGTTGAACTAATTTACATTCCCACCAGCAGTGTAGGAGGGTTCCCCTTTCTCCACAGCCTCGCCAGCATTTGTTGTTGTTTGTCTTTTGGATGGCAGCCATCCTTACTGGTGTGAGGTGATACCTCATTGTAGTTTTAATTTGCATTTCTCTGATAATTAGCGATGTGGAGCATCTTTTCATGTGTCTGTTGGCCATCTGTATTTCTGTTTTGGAGAACTGTCTGTTCAGTTCCTCTGCCCATTTTTCAATTGGATTATTTGTTTTTTGTTTGTTGAGGCGTGTGAGCTCTTTATATATTCTGGACGTCAAGCCTTTATCGGATGTGTCATTTTCAAATATATTCTCCCATACTGTAGGGTTCCTTTTTGTTCTATTGATGGTGTATTTTGCTGTACAGAAGCTTTTCAGCTTAATATAGTCCCACTTGTTCATTTTTGCTGTTGTTTTCCTTGCCCGGGGAGATATGTACAAGAAGAGGTCACTCATGTTTATGTCTAAGAGGTTTTTGCCTATGTATTCTTCCAAGAGTTTAATGGTTTCATGACTTACATTCAGGTCTTTGATCCATTTTGAGTTTACTTTTGTATATGGGGTTAGACAATGGTTCAGTTTCATTCTCCTACATGTAGCTGTCCAGTTTTGCCAGCACCATCTGTTGAAGAGACTGTCATTTCGCCATTGTATGTCCATGGCTCCTTTATCAAATATTAATTGACCATATATGTTTGGGTTAATGTCTGGATTCTCTAGTCTGTTCCATTGGTCTGTGGCTCTGTTCTTGTGCCAGTACCAAATTGTCTTGATTACTATGGCTTTATAGTAGAGCCATATAGTAGTGTTGTTGTTATTTGTTTCCATATATTGCTGGATCTCCATTTTGATTTGGTCATTGATCCATTGATTACTTAGGAGCGTGTTGTTAAGGCTCCATGTGTTTGTGAGCCTTTTTGCTTTCTTTGTACAGTTTATTTCTAGTTTTATGCCTTTGTGGTCTGAAAAGTTGGTTGGTAGGATTTCAATCTTTTGGAATTTTCTGAGGCTCTTTTTGTGGCCTAGTATGTGGTCTATTCTGGAGAATGTTCCATGTGCACTTGAGAAGAATGTATATCCCGCTGCTTTTGGATGTAGAGTTCTATAGATGTCTATTAGGTCCATCTGCTCTACTGCGTTGTTCAGTGCTTCCGTGTCCTTACTTATTTTCTGCTCGGTGGATCTATCCTTTGGGGTGATTGGTGTGTTGAAGTCTCCTAGAATGAATGCATTGCAGTCTATATCCCCCTTTAGTTCTGTTAGTATTTGTTTCACATATGCTGGTGCTCCTGTGTTGGGTGCATATATATTTAGAATGGTTATATCCTCTTGTTTGAGCCCTTTATCATTATGTAGTGTCCTTCTTTATCTCTTGTTACTTTCTTTGTTTTGAAGTCTATTTTGTCTGATATTAGTACTGCAACCCCTGCTTTCTTCTCGCTGTTGTTTGCCTGAAATATGTTTTTCCATCCCTTGACTTTTAGTCTGTACATGTCTTTGGGTTTGAGGTGAGTTTCTTGTAAGCAGCATATGGATGGATCTTGCTTTTTTATCCATTCTATTACTCTGTGTCTTTTGATTGGTGCATTCAACCCATTAACATTTAGGGTGACTATTGAAAGATATGTACTTATTGCCATTGCAGGCTTTAAATTCGTGGTTACCAAAGGTTCAAGGTTAGCCTCTTTAGTATCTTACTGCCTAACTTAGCTCGCTTATTGAGCTATTATATACACTGTCTGGAGATTCTTTTCTTCTCTCCCTTCTTATTCCTCCTCCTCGATTCTTCATATGTTGGGTGCTTTGTGCTGTGCTCTTTCTAGGAGTGCTCCCATCTAGAGCAGTCCCTGTAAGATGTTCTGTAGAGATGGTTTGTGGGAAGCAAATTCCCTCAGCTTTTGTTTGTCTGGGAATTGTTTAATCCCACCGTCATATTTGAATGATAGTCGTGCTGGATACAGTATCCTTGGTTCAAGGCCCTTCTGTTTCATTGTATTAAATATATCATGCCATTCTCTTCTGGCCCGTAGGGTTTCTGTTGAGAAATCTGACGTTAGCCTGATGGGTTTCCCTTTATAGGTGACCTTTTTCTCTCTAGCTGCCTTTAACACTCTTTCCTTGTCCTTGATCTTTGCCATTTTAATTATTATGTGTCTTGGTGTTGCCCTTCTTGGATCCTTTCTGTTGGGGGTTCTGTGTATTTCCGTGGTCTGTTTGATTACTTCCTCCCCCAGTTTGGGGAAGTTTTCAGCAATTATTTCTTCCAAGATACTTTCCATCCCTTTTCCTCTCTCTTCTTCTTCTGGTACCCCTATAATACAGATATTGTTCCTTTTGGATTGGTCACACAGTTCTCTTAACATTATTTCATTCCTGTAGATCCTTTTATCTATCTCTATGTCAGCTTCTATGCGTTCCTGTTCTCTGGTTTCAATTCCATCAATGACCTCTTGCGTCCTATCCATTCTGCTTATAAACCCTTCCAGAGTTTGTTTCATTTCTGCAATCTCCTTTCTGGCATCTGTGATCTCTCTCCGGACCTCATCCCATATCTCTTGCGTATTTCTCTGCATCTCTGTCAGCATGTTTATGATTCTTATTTTAAATTCTTTGTCAGGAAGACTGGTTAGGTCTGTCTCCTTCTCTGGTGTTGTCTCTGTGATTTTTGTCTGCCTGTAGCTTTGCCTTTTCATGGTGATAGGAATAGTTTGCAGAGCTGGGACGAGTGACAGCTGGAAGAACTTCCCTTCTTGTTGGTTTGTGGCCCTCCTTTCCTGGGAGAACAGCGACCTCTAGTGGTTTGTGCTGGGTAGCTGCGCGTAGACAGGGCTTCTGCTTCCTGCCCGGCTGCTATGGAGTTTATCTCCGCTCTTGCTTTGGGCGTGGCCTGGCTCCAGATGCTCCTCCAAAATGGTGGAGTTGCGTTGGTGGGGGAGCGGCCTGGAGGCTATTTATCTCTGTAAGGGGCCTCCGAGCTCCCTACAGCCCAGGGGATTAGGGTGCCCAGAGATCCCCGGATTATCTACCTCTGGATTAAGTGTCCCGCCCTGCCCCTTTAAGACTTCCAAAAAGCACCTGTCAAAACAAAACAACGAGCACAAAAAAAAAAAAAAAAATTTTTAAATTAAAAAAATAAAAAAATAAAAATAAAAAATGGCTGCTCGTTTTTCTTTATTCTCCGGCGCCAGCCTCAGGCATCTGCTCACTGGTCTTGCTGCCCTGTTTCCCTAGTATTGGGGTCCCTATCCCTTTAAGACTTCCAAAAAGCGCTCGCCAAAACAAAACAGCAAAAAAAAAAAAAATGGCCGCTCGCTTTTCTTATGTCCTCCAGCGCCAGGCCTCCAGTACCTGCTCACTGTTCTTGCTGCCCTGTTTCCGTAGTATCCAGGGCCCCCCTACTATTTGTTTTTTATTAAAAAACTTAACAGTTTAAAATAGTACAGAAACACTCTGAGGTAAAGTCTTAAAAAAAAAGAGGTTTTGAAAATAAGCAGTTTGGGTCTGGATTTATGTGTGATCTAGAATTAGAGGTGTTTTTGTTTCATTTTGCAGTCAGTTGTAATCCCATTCTAAAGCGTTAGTTGATTAGCAGTAGGTAGTAGTGGAATGCATATAGTTCTTCCCTCTCTTAAGCTTTTCCAGTTTCTAGTCCCTTTCTCGTGGGAATGAGATAATGAAATTTACTTCCTTATAAAATTGATCTTTTCCATTTCTTTGATAGGTGCTGTTTACTGACCACTACTAATAGAAGGGATAAAATAATGCTCTTGGGTAATTTGCGGTTTATTATACCCACTTGACTCAATTGGTGTCCTTTCTCTGACATAATTTAGATTCCTATAGTGTCACATAGTAAGAACTGGAGTGATCTGGATTGTATTTTTCTATCTGGCTTTGCTGTAGGGGGAGGGGAATTCCTATCCTCTACCACTGATATCGTTTACTTAAAACAAATTATACTTTTCTAAGTTCTGGCTCAGAGTACTTGACATTATGGTTTAGAGAGGAATTTTTAAAAAACATTTTTGGCTCTTTTAGCAAAGGGAGTGTTTTAAATAGCACTTTAACATTTGTAAGATGAAGTGTGAGGGGCTAAATTACAGTTTTTAAATGTTATAAACTTCTTGTAATTGTCTTTTCTCTAAACTGGAAGTTGTATATGCACTATCATTCAATAAAAGTCTGAAAATGTAATATTAAAAAATCTTATAGCAAATCTCATCAGTTGGAGACAGTCATTGTCCTAAGAATAAACTTTTTCTTTCTTTACTATTATTTAAAAAATCAGATTTTTGGAGGCAAAATACAGAAGTGTTGACAACACAGTATAATTTATATTTGAAGTTTGAGCAAAGTATGGGCGTTAATTAGTTCTGGCTATAAAAGTTTTCCTAAAATGTTTGGTTTTTACAAACCTTTTTTTTCTTGCCTACAGAAAATAATGGAACAATATCTGGCACATTTTAAAGGAGCTATACATATAATTTTTAAAAATAAGCATTTTTAGTTTTAACTGTTAGGTTGTGATGGAGAAGAGCAGTAAGATAGTTATAAAAGGACAAACAACATGTTATATTCCAGCTGGAGGGGAGCTAAATTCAAAGTTTGCATGAAAACTGTCCACCTGCTAAGAGAAAGCAAAGATATATTATTGCTTGGCCCAAAGGGAACACTTACATGATATTAGTAAAGTGTAGTGATGGGCAGGCTGGCGCTAGCCAGGGAAACAAATCATGTAACAGTGGTCACTCTAGGCAAGAACTTTTCCCTCCGGTGTCTTAAACATTATGACCATCCATTGTTTCACGTCCAGCTCATTTTCTAGAAATAAACATGACTTGGAAGAAAAACATAAAGTTCTTTTTAACCAATTTCTTCTGCTTGTAACACCTGCAGAAACAAAAGAAGATATAAAAATATTTAGACATTAAGATAGTATGTTATTAGTGGATTACATGCCTTTGTTGTAATCATTTATTATCTTGATAAAATGTATTTCACAAAAAACATGCTATTGATATGTGAATGCTATTGAAACTTAGCTTTATAGAAATCTCTTTTTGTCATTGACTAGGCAACCAGAAGATTGAAAAGTAGCAGCTGGACAGTGTCAAAACAATTTATTTACTGCAGATTTTACATAGTTTGGATAAAGTACACATACCCTCCTATATTCTTCCTAGTCCAAAATCCCAACTGTATTTATGAAATGACATTTTTTTCACCTTGCACTTAAATGTAAACTGCTCTTTTAGTCTTGGCACAGTGCTTTCAGTCCTCTTTCTTTAGAGGCACTGGAGAACAAGTACCTATTGCTTCTTGCAGCCTAGTGTTGTATGCTCAAGATGCCCTTTCCTAGTTTTCTTACCAGAGGATGTAGCAAATTATCCAAAACGGAATGGTAAAATTCTTAAATCAATAACAAATTAATGTATCATATGTTACTTTTAGAAATAAGATGGGTGTTAGTAAATCAAACCACTCACGATGTGATAAAGTATTACAAAATTTGCTATTTATGGGTTTCTATAATTTGTACTCCCTTTTCTGTTACTGATCACAAAATAACTCAAATAAACCTGGATTTCTCAGGCTATATTGGTTTGGAGGTGTAGGACGAAGGATATGTTGGTATGATTAAGTAGTAGCAATTCTGAGCCCACAGGCTCCAGCAGAGCTTCTGTGCTACTCCAAGTGACAGATGTTAATCTCCACCCTTGCCTGTGAGTGGAGCTACACTAATGTCACTTCTGGCTCCTGGTGCTCAGGACCACTGTCCCATCATACCTTCTCACTGGTTCCCATTTTTGAGGACATTAAAGAGTGGCTTTGGTCAGGCAGCCTGTGCAAGTCATTGTCTAGGGGACAATTTCTGTTACTACTGTAATACTGACCTTGTTTTATAATTCTCAGTGCCTGACCTGAGTGCTTTTTCTCTTGAGTCTCTTTCTAGACTGGTAGTTTTCTTTTTAATGCATTTGTTCTCCTTTTTCATAGTTAAATATTTTGTCCTCTGTATTATTTTCCATTTCCCCTTGATTTCGAGGAGATATTTACAACAGTAGCAATAGGAACTCCATTCCTGGTCAAAATGAATAAGCCTTCTGTTAGCTATTTCTTACATTTACTCCTTAAATCTTGCTCCTCTATTGTCCATTCTCATAATTTTCCTGGCACTGCCTAATCTCATGGGTAATTTCAAAGCCAAATTCACTAATCTGTTCCTTGATCCTGCTCTTGCTTATTTGTTGTACTGAAGAAAATGATTTTTTATGTTGAACCTCTAGTCTCTTAACCATCACCTAATTCACTAATTGAGTCATACCATCAGCCAATCACAGTACATGATGCAGGTGTGGAGGAGTAGAAAGATGACCAAGGTGTGGTGCCTGACTTCAAGGTATTTAGGTGCAGAGAGGGGAAAAAAAACAGGTACACGGTCAACTCTAAGTAAAGTTGAAGTAAAATGTGTAGAGCACAAAGGAACAAACAAAAACCAAGCAAAGGGATGAGAGAAAGCTTTAAATTCATGGTGGTAGTTACTCAGTTTGACCTTGCTCTTGGAACCCCGAGGCTAACCGAAATGCATTAACAAACTCGTACAGCTTGTACCTTCAGAACACTGCAAATGTGGCTGAAGGGAGGGGGGAAAAGGGAGAAATGGGAGAGTCTGTTGGGGTTAAGTCGGAGTTAATTGTGAAGGATTTTTTTTTGAAATTGAAAAAATTCTGTGATATATTCTACCTATATAGAAAAGGATGGAAAATGATATAATGGGGTGACCCACTACCCATATTTAAACATTATTTGTTAACATTTTGCCATAAGTATTCATATTCCTCTTTCTTTTCTTTTTACTATAAACTGTATTTTGTAGAACACTTTGAGATTTACAGAAAATCACCAAGTTTGTATAGAGAGTTCCCATTATACCTCAGCCAGTTTCCCTTGTTATTAATATCTTTCGTTAGTATGGAGGCAGATAACAGGCAGGCAGATAGAGTTCAGGGCCCCTGTAAGTTTCAAGGCCCTTGGAAGTTTCAAGAAGCTTCAGGACCCTTGGAAGTTTCAAGACCCTTGTTTACCTTTCAATAAACTCCAGTCACACTCAGCCACTTAAAAAATACACTTAGTTAGATAGACCTCAGCTCTGATTGGTTATACCCTATGCGAGCTGACTGGTTATGCCCTGTGCAAATGAAGCATTGTACTTTCAGCCAATCAAAAGTGGGTTGTGATGTCATCAGTTCAGGTCTCTACTTGGTCAGGGGAGGGTGCGACTTCTCAAGAGACAATATAAAGGCCAGACCCTACAGCCTTCAGGGCATCTTCCCATGGAGCCCCTCCTGAATAATGGGAGCTTTCTCTTTTCAGTCATTAAAAGAGCTTTCCTGGTTGCTCCCTGCTCTTGTCTGCTGGGATAGGATCCTGAGAAAAACAACAGTGTTCTCAGCTGGTAACAGTATGGTGCATTTTACATTTGTTATAATTAATGAACCAATATTGATACATTATTATTAACTGAAGTCCATACTTTATTCAGATTTCCTTAGTTTTTGCTGAATGTTCTTTAACATTTGTGGCTCTAGGAATGTGTCCAGGCCTTCCTGTTGCCTCAGCAGCCCCCAGCCAGGAGGGATCCTGGATTCCATCCAGGAGGCCGTATTATATTTAGTGGTCATGTCACCTTTGACTCCCCTTGGCTGTGACAGTCTTTTATACTTTTCTTGTTTTCGATGACAGTTTTGAGGAGCACTGATTGGATGTTTTGTAGACTGTCCATTAGTTGAAATTTGTCCTATATTTTCTCATGATTTTTCTGGGATTATGGGTTTCAGGGAGGAAGACCACAGCAGGTAAAGTGACATTTCATCACAAATCAAGGGTACATACTATCAACTTGACTTATCACTGTTAATGTTGACCTTGATCACTTGGCTGAGGCAGTGTTTGTCAAATGCTACACTGTAAAGTGACTTTCCATTCCCCCTTCAAGCAATGTGCTCTTAGAATGAATTTAAGTCACTGTGCTCAGCACACTCTTAAGGATTGGAGAGTTTTGCTCCACCTTGTGGACATAAGTGAAAAGCACCCAAATAAGAACAAATAAAGGTTGTTTATTCAGAGCTTGCTCTAATAAGGGAGTCAGCCACCATCACTTGGGTTTGTCAAGAGACTCTATCTCTTTTTTATCCTCCTCCCAACTCTCTCAGGTCTAGTCCTTCTCTGCCCATTTTTTCTTTGGCATCACAAGCCTTGGAACCATGGACTAGGAGAGTCTCTTGGATTGGTGGGGGTGGTAGAGTGAAGGTCTGGGTAGAGTTATCAGCTTGAATTCTCTTTGGCAGGCTGTGTCAGGGTGACGACATTCATGCACATGCCAACTTTAACACCTTTTATGTTGTCAGCCAAGGAAGGAAAGGCTGGTTTGGGGCTCTAGGAATATGTCCAGGTCTTCCTGTTGCCTCAGCAGCCCCCAGCCAGGAGGGATCCGCCAGAAAGAAGAATATAGATAGGAGGCAGGGCTCTCAAGAGGCAACTGTTGCTAGTTTCTGTGGGACTGATGGGGCTTGGTATTGCCAGGACAGCTCTGTTCTACAGCAGTATGTGGAGTATGTTTCTTTTATAGGTGGGAGAAAGGCCACCTCTTTATCAGGGATTGGTATATCCTGTCCTGCCGGAATAGCGCATTCCTATATGACTTGATACTCTGCAGTTCAGATCTTTTCTGTGTGATTCTTTGACTTTTCCATGTGACTTATAGAACCTTCAGAACTTAATTTTGGTGAATA
The DNA here is from genome assembly GCF_030020395.1 of Manis pentadactyla. NCBI lineage: Eukaryota > Metazoa > Chordata > Mammalia > Pholidota > Manidae > Manis > Manis pentadactyla. The sequence continues at coordinate 116,918,361 of NC_080025.1, forward strand.
CCATCCCCTCTCCCATCCCCCAACTCCTTTGCTCGTTCTCCTTACTGCTGCTAAATCAGAGTCAACATGCCTGCTTGGCTTGGCCGTAGAAAAGTGAATTTAATCTGGGGAGCAGGTGACTGGGGCACCAAACCCTGAATGGTGATGGGGTTTTAATATTGAGGTCACAGTTTCAGTAGATGGGTTGGCCGTTCTGGAATGATTCTCTTTGACAAGCTAGTGGTTGGTGACTTGTTATATTCTTCAGCATCAATAAATTTTATCTTGTTAAGTAAGCAGGGAAAGGTCAGTTTTCTGGCTGGCCTCATCTCCTTTGGTAAGACAGGTAGGCTTACAGGCCATTGACAGTCTTCAAAGAGAGAAACAATAGGTCGAAGTCTGTTTCAGTATGTGTGGAGCAACTGTTCCTTGCTAGGGAAGGGACAGCCTGCTTCCTGGTCTGCCAAGGTGAGCTTTTCCCATGTCTCCAAATCTCCTCTTCCTCGGAGGTGTCTGCTTCCACAGGGGCTGGTAAAGATGAATTCTGCTTCTAATGTCTTAGATTCTAGCATCTTGAAAAGGCAACAGGGGAGACCAAAAACAGAATGGACCAATTAGATCTAAGAAAGACCGTCAACTTGAACTTTGTGCAAGGATTTTGAGTGGAGGGAAATAAATGCTTTGGTATATGTTATGGAGATAATTATTGCTGACAAAGGTAAAGGCACTATCTTAATGAAGGTCCCAGCAGGAAATAGAGCATATACACTAAAGTTGTTAATTGTGAAGAATTTTATAAAGGGACTACTTAGGAAGATGTGGCAGGTATTTCATTAATAAAAAGAAGATAGTATATACCCTGGCACTGGCTACTGTAGGGATCCATTACCATCTGTAGGCCTGAAGGGACGAGGGGAAACAGCAGTTACTGCAACCTGGAGGGGTAGCTGTACAAAAGGACTGTGGCCTTCAGTAGAGAGACAGGGCCAGTGGGAGACCCTGAGATGGTGCTGTACTTTGAGGACCAGGAGAAATGCCCTGCCCCTGTTCTCACAATCTCCAGTCCCTTGTTGGGGACTTCCACAGGTCAAACCAACCGGAAGCCAGACGGCAGGGTGGGGAAGGTGAGAAGTAGACCTGGAGAGGCAAATGAAATATACCTAGCATAGGCATTTTTCTTCAATCCCTTGAACCACTTCTTTTCATAAAGGTCCCTTGTCCTACATAGAGGTATTTCTCAAGACTGTTTTTAGCAATCTTCTTTTCTTACGCTGTACCCTTCAGTAATCTGAAGTAGATGAAAGTCAGGTCTGTATTTCTTTACTGACTATCTTGCAACTTACAGGTTTGCATTTTCAGCAGTCTATTGGATATTTTCCTTGAGATATAGGTCCTTAGCATGCTCTTCTCTTCCTCCTAAGAGAGCTCAATTTCTCTTAAGGATCCTGCCACTTTCAAGATGCATAGTAATCTTCATCTGGTCTTTCCTTTACATGTTAGCTAATCCTGTCAAATTTGTAGTGCCTCATGAATCTCTCTTCGATTCCTCCTTCTCCATTATTTCCACCTTTATAGTCTTATTACAATAATCCCCTAACTGATTTTCCTGCCTCTAATCTCCCCTAGTCTATCCTACATACTGGGATTTTGCTTTCAAATCCATTAATGTCTTTTTGTTGCCTAGCACATAAGATAGAGACATCATAAGATAGAGACATCTAAACCTAATTTCTAGGCCTCTTTCCATTAGCTCCAATGAACCTTCATCTTTTTTTTTTTAGTTAAGGTATCATTGATATACACTCTTATGAAGGTTTCACATGAGCAACATTGTGGTCTCAACATTCACCCATATTATCAAGACCCCCTACACCCCCCCTACCCATTGTGGTCACAGTCTATCAGCATGGTAAGATGCTATAGAGTCATTACTTGTCTTCTCCATGCTATACTGTCTTCCCCATGACCTACCTATATTGTGATTGGGAATTATAGTGCCCCTTAATCCCCTTCTCCCTCCCTCCCTCCCCACTCACCCTCCCCATCTCCTTCCCTTTGGTAACCATTAGTCCCTTCTTGGAGTTTGTGAGTCTGCTGCTGTTTTGTTCTTCCAGTTTTGCTTTGTTGTTATTCTCCACAAATGAGTGAAATCATTTGGTACTTATCTTTCTTTGCCTGGCTTATTTCACTGAGCATAATACCTCTAGCTCCAACCATGTTGTTGCAAGTGGTAGGATTTGTTTTCTTCTTATGGCTGAATAATATTCCATTGTGTATATGTACCACATCTTCTTTAGCAATTCATCTACTGATGGATAGATATGGAAGGTTGCTTCCATATCTTGCCTATTGTAAATAGTGCTGCAATAAACTAGGGGTGCATATGTCTTTTTGAACCTGTGATCTTGTTTTCTTTGGGTAAATTCCTAGGAGTGGAATTCCTGGCTCAAATGGTATTATTTTTAGTTTTTTGAGGAACCTCCATACTGCTTTCCGCAATGGTTGAACTAGCTTACATTCCCACCAGCAGTGTAGGACGGTTCCCCTTTCTCCGCATCCTCACCAGCATTTGTTGTTCCCAGTCTTTCTGATGTTGGCCATCCTAACTGGTATGAGGTGATATCTCATTGTGGTTTTAATTTGCATTTCCCTGATGATTAGCGATGTGGCGCATCTTTTCATGTGCCTGTTGGCCATCTGAATTTCTTCTTTGGAGAAGTGACTTGGACCTTTATCTTAATCCTTCATATTAATACTAATAATACTAACCATCATATTTCAAGCTCTACTCAAAGTGCACTTTGCTTCAGGTAACATCACCATTTTCATACTCATATTCATAATCATCTTAAAAATTATTCACTTTCTCATCAGGGAGGACCAATAAATCATTTGCAAGTTGGACACCTCAAGTTTACCTCAGTCCAAATGGCTCTAAATACCCCAAGTTCTGAATGCCCCACGTTTATATATCCCATGGGCTCCTTGATCACCTTGTCCTGTGTTTTCTGAGGAGCTTAACATTTTCTTTCAGTCTGGCTCCTACACCATGGTGCATGCAGGCCTGTCAGCCCTTGGGCTGTGGCGACCCTAGTTCTTATCCCCCTCACGCATGTCCCTCCACTGGCTGTGCCCTTCTGTCTGAGGTCGGTCACAAGGAACCACTGACGCTCTCTGTGGAAGCCCGTCTAGCAGTCCTTATTCACTTTTTTTTGAACTGAAATTTTTATTTCAAAATGATCTAAAACTTACAAAGTTGAAAGTATAGTAGTTTTTTTTTTCCAGCACCAGAAAGTACATTGCTGATGTGATTACCTGTACTTCCTACAAGCAAGGATGTTCTATGTAACCACAGTAAAACCATCAAAATACATTGATTTTGATAGTTTCTCAGCTTAATTAATCAGAAATTGGTACAGTACCACCATCTAGTTCTCAGACCCAATTCAAATCTTGCCGGTGTTTCCAATAATGTGCTTTATAGCAAAAGATCTGGTTTGCAATCGTGTGATACTGAGATGCTGTGTCTCTAGCTTTCTTTAGTCTGGAGCAGTTCCTGAGTCTTTCCTTGACTTTCATGACCTGGACATTTTTGATGAATACTTGTCAGTTATTTCATAGAATGCCCTTCAATTTGAGTTTGCCCAGTGGTTCTTCATGATTCAGTTCAGTTTATAAGTGCATCCTTGGCAGAATATAACAATAGTGTTGCTTTGTTTTTCTCATTGCATTTTAACTGGTGACACATGATTTTTTTATTTGTCCAGTTACTGATGATGCTTATTTTGATCATTTGATTAAGATATGATGTCTATAAGAATTCAATACTGTAAGGTTATTCTTAGTCCTTTTGTACTTAGTATTTTATGAAGTAGTTTGAAACTATGTAAATTCTTCATTAAACTTTTAATGTATTCATTTATTTCTTTATACCAGTGTGGACTCCTGGTCTCCTGTTTTATTCAGATTTGTTACTGTCATTATTATTTTGATTTTCAAACCATCCCAGATTTCGCAGATCTGAGCCCATTCAAGATGGCTTCTGTACACTTTTGACATGTCTCTCTCATCCTTTGAGGACTTGGTTGTTGTCTAAGATGTTCCAGTCTCACCTTGTCCTTCACCTGCTCCGACCTTGAAATGAATGATTCTCTAAGAATCCTTCTTTCCTTTTAGTGGAGAACGATATTTAGAAGTACTTACTGTTATTGAGATATTGCTATTCCCAGTCCTCTCAGAGGCCAGAGCAAGGGTATATATGATATATATATATATATATATATACACAATATACATATAGGTATAGATAATGCACATTTACATGTACATTTCTTTCTATCTGTTTTTTTGCTCTCTCTCTTGAAATCACAAGTTCACATTAATACCTAAAATTTCAATCTAATCCCTCCAGGGTTCACTCCAATTTTTTCCCTTTCCATATTTATTCCTTCACTGGCAGTGAGAAACTGGAGTGCCATTATCCTTAATATATTTACTATTTGATCAGTGTATCTGTATGTCACCAGTGTCTCTTAACATCCTCATCTCACTCTGGCTCTGACTGTCTTGGGTTCTGAAACCACATGCTGAGCAGCCTTCTTAGAGTCATTTTCATCCTGTTCTCACTCAAACACCAAGTACCTCTACAGACCTTCCACTTCCCCCACGGGAATGTCTTCTTCATGCCACTTAGCTCTAATGCAACATTTGGGACCACTCCCTGTTCTATACCCTGCCTACCCTGCTTGGGTACTGACACCCAAACAGGGCTCATATGCGTGCATATGCTCTCTCCCTGCTCTGTGGCTCTGTGCTGCCACCCCCACATCCCCACTGTGTCACCACTCCAGCATAGATGCCTACTTTGCCTTGTCCTCCCTATGAGTTTAGAACTGAATTATTTAGGAAGAAAAGGAGAAAAGGTGGAGCCACCTTTACAAGTGTCACTTCCCTGCATTTCTTACATTAAAAAAAAAAAATCCAAAGAATCCATTAATTAGTTATCACAGACCTGGCTCCAAAGTCTTGTCCTATTGAATTAAGCCTTGCCATCATCTATTTGTTATATTCTTCAATTCTTTAAATGAAATTGATCTAAATCTGTGAAGACATAAGGACTGTGAGGACATAAGCACCTTGTTGTAAAGGGTATGTCTGCTGGAAAGAAGTTTGAGTGCAAGTCCCAGTTTGTACATATTCATCTCAGCTTCATGTGTTTGTGAGAAGAGAGAGAGAAGAAAAATTTGAAAGTTGGGAGGAGTAATTTGTAAAGGCCTCTCTTGTGAAGGGGACAACTCTATACAAGTAAAACCCTCCTAGGAGACCCTCCTAGTGACTGGAGGTTACCATGGGAGAGGCAGTGGGGTGAAGGGGAGGGTGAGTGGGATAAAAGGGCACAGAAACACTCCATCATAATGTAATTTGGCACGGGGACAGTAGTACAGCATGAAGAATATAGTCAGTGATTCTGTAATATCTTCCTGTGTTGACAGGTAGTAACTGTTGACAGTAGTGGGGGGTGAGAATTTAATAATATGGATAACTGTTGAACACTGTTGTATACTTGAAATCAATATAAGATTGTGTAGCAATGATACTTCAATTAAAAAAGAAAAGAAAAGCCTTATGTGCTTACATGCACTGTACATAACATAGAAATGTAAAATATTATTATATATAGTTCCTACCATTTCTAATCATCTGTAGCATAAGACGTACCTATTGTCAAATCCAGATTTTGGCATACATAATAACCTTTAATAAATAAGTTTCCCCAGGTTAAAAAAAAAAGTTTCCCTAAACAAGGGTACAGATTAAGCAGCCTCTCCCTTGTGCCAAAAGAACCTACTAGTCTGTCATCTTCTCCAGCAGACTGAGAGTAATCGAGGGCAGGACTCTGTGAGGGCAGGTCATGTCTGCCATGGACACCTCTGTGTCCTCAGCCCCAGCGCTGTGCTCTGCTGAAGAGGAGGCACTTAGTTAATATTAGTTTGCTAACACTGGTTTGTACTTAGGCCTGATGCCAAAGTCCATGATCTTTCTGCTCCACTTGACCATATTTAGGACTATGATGGGCTTTGCCCCCTTTCGGCTAGTGTTCTGATGAGTCCCAAAGTCTGAGGGATTATCTGTTGCCAACAGCACATCTCCCTTGCGCTCCATGTTGGAGTCAGTTATATAGGACCTAAACTAAGTGCTCAGCGAGTTTATACATACTTCACCTATTGTATTACTTATTTTCCCCCAAGGACCTAGTAACAGGCGATCCTTGAGGATGACTCCATCACTTAATGTTTGTGTAATTTAAGATTAAATCACTTTAATATCTAAGTTTAGTTTCCTCATTAGCATGGTGGGGATTTTAATAACTTCCTCACTGGGTTGTTGCGGGCATTAAATGAGATGTAGCATATGTAAACGTGCCCCACACATGGCAGAGTGAGGGCTCAGTGCAGGTGTTAGTTCATGTCCTTCCGCTTCATGTTTAAAGAGGTTCACTCAAGAACACTGAAACAGCTGAACCTGGACTAGCCAAATAGCCATTTACTCCTAATATTCATCCTAAAGCCAGCATTATTCTTGATTTATTAGCCACCTGGTTATTAAAAATTTTAACAAAAGTAGATGCTGAACAACAAATGCCCGTAATTTAGATTTTGGTAGGTGATTAATTTAGATCTACTGACTGTGGTAACTGTTCATCAGCAGTACTTCTTTTTGCCACTAGATGGTGCTTGTCCATGCATTTGTGAGGCTTGCCTCTGACTATATAGGAAACACCACTTTTTATATAGGAAAACACATCTTTTCACCTTTGAGACTTGTATATGTAGTATTGATACTCATGCTCACCCTTTTGGTTAGATATTTTAATACTAAACTTGAGGGTAGGGACAGAAATTATTGGGAATTTTAGTGTTCTTTTAAATCATTATGTTTATTCATGTAATTCCCAAGTTTAAGGATAGGACTTATTCTAAAAAAAAAATGAGATGGAAGGAATTACGTAAGTAAATATGGCATTCCTACTTTTGAAATGTATACAAAATGTGATGTAGGCTAATTTATGGTTTTAATTAGGAATACCAAGATAATAAAGCACTTTATAGGTCCATGTATAATTCCCTTCTGATTTTTTAGTATTATGAAAAAACTTAGCAGACAGTTCATATTCAGATTATTAGTAGTGGATAATCAACATCATATTCAACTCAGAGTGGATACCATTTGAAGTACAGTGATTGTTTTAAAAATGTGAGGCATTTTCTATCTTCTGATAAAATTCAACAAACATTTATCAAGCTTGCCTCACATGGAGATAGAGATCAGAAAACATGGTCCCTTCCTTTAATGAAATCCTGAATAATTAATTTTGTTTGACTGAGGTTAGCTGCTATAATATTCTATGGAGAGATCATCCATATACCCATCGCAGTTACATCAGATGAGGCGGGGAAAGCTAGTTTGAGGGGAAGGAGGAGCAGGTTTTGGCAGAAGACCAGTTTTGGTTATGTTAAATTGAAATACTCAGATATTAAATGCAGATGTCAGGTACTTGTTGAATATTTGAATCTGGAGATGGGGAGAGAGAGTTTTAGATATAGTTGATAGGTAGTATTTAAAGTCATGAGATCAGATAAGGTGAAAGAATGAGTATAGATAAAGAAGAGAAGAAGCACTAGATTGAATTCTGGGCTTTTCCAACTCAGAGAGGTTGGGAAGATGAGGAAGAGGCAGCCTAGAAGACTGAGAGGATGATTAAGAGCTTCTGCATTTGCGCATTTTACTGAGAATTCGTGTGTGTATTCTCATCCTCTGAGCCCTTTCAAATAGTTGGTCCATCCACATTCCCCAGTCTACAACCTCCTCGGCGCCACTCCTTCAGTGCGACTCCTTTCCAGGCCTTGATCATTTAGCCGGACATTAGCCGCTCACTGCCCAGAAATTTGTGTAGATTCTGAGTCTAGCCCTTCTCTTCTTGAAAAATGAACAGATGTATTATTTGAAGCTCTGCCTTCCTTAAGAATGTCCCTTCTTCATTATCTCTAGTCACCCTGGAGAAGGGCTATAAGCTGTAAATGAATGCTAGCATGCTGTATAGAGCCATCTAAGTGGGCGTGGTATTTTTTACCCCTAGGCGGCTAGCCGGGCTCCAGGGGAGTCCCCATGAAGTTGGGATGCTGAGGGATAGGAGGCCACCAGCAGGAGTGCACACTGGGAGCATGTGTCCTGTCATGCAGCCTCCTTGGGCCTTTGGCCTTGCTGTGACATCACTGGCCTGGCTGCTCAAGGCTGCAGCAAGCAATCTCTTCATTGATGTCATACGCTTAGTCCCATATTCTTGTCACTGAAAACTGGGCCCTCCTTTGATTCATGACTCTGCACCATTTCTTGAACTTTTACACATTACTTCCATAAGATTGCTGTTTGTACACAGTTCTGCAGGCTCATTACTGACCTTACTATTTGTTCAGACAGACCTCACAGGAAACCTATCACCCAGGAAAGCTTCTCTTGTTCTACTTTGGAAGTCCAACCCTGCCTGGTACCAGGAGTCACCAGGAGTCACCTGCCATGACCACGCTCCTCTTTTGTTATTTTCCAAAACTTCTCTAGCTGGTCCTAATACTGTATATGTTACTTTTCCACTTTGCTGGGTTAGGGGTATTGGCTATTTTACCTCTCTTCTGACTTGTAAAAATCCAAAGTGCTTGAGACATTTTTAATAATTCTATAGAAGGACTTATAAGTGTTTTCCCAGCTCAGTCCATATCCCAACTTCATTAGCTGCTTTGATGAACAAAGTGTTTGGGTGTATTTGGAGTGATATTGGTGGGAAGTTAGGTTGCAAGTTTGCTCACTTTAATAAAATGTAATACTGATATTTAAAAAATGACACTGAAGGATATTTTCTCTTCAGTTTCCTTTCATTAAACTGGTTCACTTGTTCTGTATTATGTTTTCTTTCCAGTCCATTAGTTGTTATTCTGAATAGATCCATTATTTATCAGTCTGCAGAGATCAGAGTGTCACCTGGTGTGAGTTAGTTATTTTGGTGTTTTTTTCATGACAAATGAATGAGTAACTAACCCTCTGTTGCCAAGCTAGGTGGATAAAATCCCTAGATGACACTGACTATTATTTACACTTTCTAGTATACAACTGAATGAGCAGCTATAGCTGTTTCCGCCCTCTAATTTCAGGGAAAGGAAATCCTAGGGCAAAATACCTCTAAAACTGAAATCAGTCAAAGGGATAAAGTTTAAAACCTATTTATTGCTTACAAACTGCAGTCTAGTGCCAGCTCTTTCCTGCTCCGGCAGAAGCAAGCAAGACCTCCCCCTAACCTCTCAGGTTCAGATAAGCCCTTGGTTGCCCAGGTAATTACCCACTGATATGGAGATAAACTACATTTATCCGCCCCTGAGGAACACCTGTTAATATGCAGGTGAACTAAAGCCAGGCGAGATATTCTGGAAATATTAAAATTTTACCCACACTCCCCTACCCCACCTGCCAATTTGTGTTCCCTAAGACATCAGTTCTGGGAGATATGAAGATGTTCTACAAGAAAAGCATTCTGTGGCCTGTAAGTTGGAGAAATACTACATCCCCTATGGCTTTCTAGAAGAGGCACAGTACATATTTGCTTAGAAAAGTGTAAGCCCTGTAGGAAGGAAACAGTTAACTTTGTTTAATTCAGATATTCATTCATTTATCTGTCACCAATTATGGAGAATTTGCTATGTGTCAGACACTGTTATTTTCCCAGGATATACTGCTCTCATAGACTTATGTTCTGGTGAAAAAAACTGTTAATGAAGACCAAAACTAATATAAATTCATCATAGGTTATGAGAAGTACCAGGAAAGAACTAAAAGGGAACTGTGATGGAGGATAACAGGGGCATAAATGGAACTGAATGATAAGGCCTCCATAGTAAGGTGGCATTTAAACTGAGATCTAAAGAATGAGAAGGAGCTAGCTTTGTGAACTACCCAGGGAAAAGTGTACCAGGAAGAAGGAACAGCAAAGGCAAATATAACATTAAAAAAATATTTTGTGCCCTTACTTACTCTGTGCTGATAAGCACTTTGCATGGTTATCTCATCTATTTTACTGATGAGAATCTTGACTTACCTTGTAATCTGCCCTTAGACTCAGAGCCTGTCAGTTTGTGGTGGAACAGGGATAGAACTCAGGCATGCCTGTGTTGCCTTCCAGATTATTTGAGATTGAAATATTTACATACCTCCTTTTAATAATAAGCCTATTAATAAACTTAAGAACACCAGAAGTTTTGGAAAACTCTGGTTTATAGGGATTTACAACAGAATTACTGCCATGGTCTTACAGTTTCAAATAGTAGAGAAATAGAAAAATACTTTTATAGTCTTATCAAGTGCTTTTTCAAGAATTTGTATGCTCAACATTTTAGATCCTTGGAATCCAGCCTTTTGGGTCCCTTCTTGGGCACATTTCCAGGGTATGGTGTAACTCTGGGGGAAAAATATGTTCCCAGCTTGGGGTAAATTACCTTTGAAGCCAAAATCAGTCAAAGGGAGAAATAAAGTGGGAGAAACCCATTTATTTCTTACAAGCAGTTGTCCACTTCTGCTTACCCATGTCTCTTGCGACCCAGCTGCAAAAAGGGACCCCACCCACCCTCTCTGGTCCAGATACACCCTCACTCCCCCTTGCAATCACCTACTGATACGGAGATGGACTACTTGTCTCCACCCCTTGGAAACACCTATTGATATGGAGATGCACTAAGGTGAGAGGTTCTGGAAATATTTCAATTTTACCCACATATGATAAGTATACAAACTACAAACCCTGTGAACAGGAGAACCCAGTGACAGATAAATGAGAAGATGGACCAGCTCTGAATTGGGGAGGAGCAAATGGCAAACAGGAGCAAATCTGTATCTCCATGGCCCCTGGGCCCACACAGAACCTTGTGAAGGGCATACAGCCACTGGACAATTCTTCTTTTGTTAATAAAACAAAGTTTGGCCCCTAGTATTTATTGATCAGCATTATCTCGTAAAGCAGTTTGTTTATGAGATATGAGAGAGCTGATCCATTCTGTAGATACTAATCAACTTGGTTTAATATTGAAGTTTCTGTGTTTAATGTTGCTCATGTCAGGAATTTTGTTTCAAAACCATATGTTAAAAAGCATTTGGAAATGAGCTGTGGCTGCATAAGTGCTTTCTATGACTGCCACTAAACAGTTCTATGTCTTTCCTTTGAACTATCCTCAAATGGCAATGAGGGGCCTTGTTACATATTTAAGAAGCCTTAGAGCAGGGCTGTCCAATAGGACTTTCTGTGGTAATGGAAATATTCTATCATAAAGCATCTGTTGAACATACATGGCTGGTGTAACTGAGGAACTGAATTTTTAAATTTAAATTTAAATAGCCCTATATAGCTAGTGCTACCATATTGGACAGCACAGGCTTAGATGTAACTTTAATACTTTTATGTGGGAGAAGCAGGTGAACAAAGCAAAATGACCTTTTGGACCTTTTCAAGCAGCATATTAAGAGCACCTTTAGGGGTCAGTCCTGTATCCTTTGTCATCCTCATTTGTATCTCCAGTTAGTCCTATAGCCTATCAAAATAATTGAGTTATTAAGAAAAGCTTCCTCAGAGCTTTCTGTGACTTGTTTAATATGGTGGGGAAATACGTGTTTAAGGCTGGTAGGGCAGTACTAGCCATTAGAGGCCATGTGGAAATGTGGGTGAGGGCTTTGTGTTGTGTTAGTGACTGCCCGGGGCTACTGGCCTTTAATGCCTGTGAGCCAGGGATGTTAACTGTAGTATAATCCTGCTTGTAATATCCATAGCACCTTCATCAAGAATACTGTTGGATCTTTCTGATGGAAAGATTTATATTAAAATTTGGAAATCCTAACATCCAAAAGATTATCTCTTCTCTGAAAAACTCACACGTCTGGAAGACATTCTCTAAAGTATCTGACTATGAAGTTTTTCTGTTCTGTAGTCTATGATGTTGTGAATCTAGGACTCCTTTTCAGCACCAGCCGTTAGAAGAGCACTTGAATGTTGATGTTGGTAAGCACTGAAGAAGCTAGTTGATATTTGTTTAGAGCAGAAGAGGTGAAGCTAGCACCTTATTTAGTGTGCATAAAAATCCATGGAGATGATTGAAAAATTGTTCTGCTGCAAATGAGTGGCAGAGGGCACGAGGTCTGATCATCAGTCAGCTGAAACTTTCTCCAAACAGTATTTACTTCTCTGCTTTAAAAGACAAATCAGGCAAATTACCTGTGGTAGTATGTAGAAGAATTATTGTATTTGTAGAATTTATTTCCAAATTTAAAGGCCACCTTCTTCCTGAAAGAAGAAAGTAGAAAAGAAAGCTACCAAGGCCAAGTGCAGTTGAATGCTTTTACTGGGGTTTTCTGTTATGGTCCCTGGAATCCAAGTCTGTTTTCCTGGAAAGGGAACTCTCACTTGATAAATAAGCTGGAAAGAGAAGCATTTATGTCTGGGTGAGTTATAGAAAGGACTAGTAGTTAGCAAAGGTGATAGAATTGCCAGGGTCATCAGGTAATGATGCTTTCAGAAGCAATGCGTGTAGGTTGTTCACAGAGCCTACAAGCTTTCAAGATTGTTTCTGGGCCAAGCTTTGGAGAAGGTATGAATTGTGTAACTATCATTGTAACTATATAGTAACTGGAGGCCATTTTTGTTGCAGTCTAGTGTTACTATGGTTTTTTTTCTTTTTTTGGTAATAATGGGTGATAGACTAATAATTGTACTAATTTCTACATCAGGGGTATATTAAAAAAGGAAAAGATGAACAGTTTTCCTCATAATACCACAGTAACGACAGTATCCTTATCTTGTTCTGAAAAGCATAATCTGCTGTCCCTACTTTGCCTAAAGACAAAATATAGTAAAAGTATATGGAAACCTGAGAAGGCATAATGTTTTATGAGCATGCTTACTTAAACATTGAAGTTTATTTAATAATTTTAGCTGGAGATGAAGTAAGAATATCTATTTTTGGGGGATTGCAAATTTCTAATACAGTGTTATTTTTATACAATGCTTGGTTATGTTTATAAGCTTTGTTAAATTAATTGCCTTCTGTTGATAGCATAATATATTTTTAATTCAGGGTATTTCAAAATTGAAATAGATACATAGAATCTGTGCTAACTTCCTAAAGGTTACTGTGTGTGTGTGTGTGTGTGTGTGTGTGTGTGTGTGTGTGTGTGTGTGTGTGTGTGTGTGTGTGTTGTGGGTATGTATGGGTGTCTGTGTTAAAGGCAGAATCCTTTTATTATGAACCATTGAATGAAAACATTGTGCAAATCAATAATACCATGAACTGTATTTTTTTCCTACAATGCCAGATGAATTTACATGAGTTTTTGAGAATATGTTTTCCCCCACCTCACCATGGTGTACCTCAGAGCATTTTTAAAAATATTTCTTAGGAAGGGGTTCTAAATGGGTTGTATGTACATCATAACTGCTATTGATTTGATTCATAGCACACGGAGGGTGTCTTTGCAGGGTGACTACAGTCTGCCTAGAGAGCTCCCATTCTTCAGGCTCTACAAACCAGAGGTCAGGGTCTCTCAAAAGGAAAACAGCCATTATCTATTGTCTACTTTTTAAATTGAGAAGACAAACTTTTATGGTATCCATTATAAATTCTATTTAGGTTTTTTCTTTCAAGTTTCTTTACATTCATGTGGATGACTGTTGAGTAGTATGGATAACATATTTTTTTTTTTTTCTTTTAATAATTATTTTTTATTGAAGGGTAGTTGACACACAGTATTACATTACATGAGTTTCAAGTGTACAACACAGTGGTAGAACATTTATATACATAATTCTAGGTTCCAGCTATCACCCTACCAGGCTGTTACAATATCTTGACTATATTCCTTATGCTATACATTACATCCCGGTTACTAATTTATTTTACCATTGGAAGTCTGTCCTTCTTTTTTTTTTTTTTTTTTTTTTTTTGTGAGGGCATCTCTCATATTTATTGATCAAATGGTTGTTAACGACAATAAAATTCTGTATAGGGGAGTCAATGCTCAATGCACAATCATTATTCCACCCCAAGCCTAATTTTTGTCAGTCTCCAATCTTCTGAGGCATAACAAACAAGTTTTTACATGTAGAACAAATTCTTACATAGTGAATAAGTTACATAGTGAACAGTACAAGGGCAGTCATCACAGAAACTTTCAGTTTTGCTCATGCATTATGAACTATAAACAGTCAGTTCAAATATGAATACTCATTTGGTTTTTATACATGATTTATATGTGGATACCACATTTCTCTCTTTATTATTATTATTTTTAATAAAATGCTGAAGTGGTAGGTAGATACAAGATAAAGGTAGAAAACATAGTTTAGTGTTGTAAGAGAGCACATGTAGATGATCAGGTGTGTGCCTGTAGACTATGTGTTAATCCAAGCTAGACCAGGGCAATAAAACATCCACGTATGCAGAAGATTTCTCTCAGAACAGGGGGGGTGAGGTTCTAAGCCTCACCTCTGTTGATCCCCAATTTCTCACCTGATGGCCCCCCTGCGACTGTGCCTGTCTTAGGTTGTTCCTCCCTTGAGGAATCTTACCCGTCTCTGGCTAACCAGTCATCTTCCGGGGCCATACAGGGAAATGTGAAGTTGGTAAGTGAGAGAGAAGCCTTATTGTTTGAAAAAGTTAGCTTTTTACTTCTTTGCATATTTATGCCCTGTGGCTTCTATGCCCAGCATTTGTCTTGAGGTATCTTTACCACTTGGAAGAATTATGATACTCGGTAAATTTGATATGAGGCACGAATTCTATTTAAGGGTTGTAATTAGGAAGGAAGAAGAAAAGCTATAGAAGTAGCAGGCGGAAGAAAACATGGGAAGATTGATTATTTCTTTGATATATCTTCTTGTAGAGTAACTTCAGCATGTATAGGTTTTAAGCTACTACTTAAATTGCACACACACATTAACATAATAGGAGTATAGTTACATAACCAAAGCATATCTGTAATTACCAGCCATCTGCAGTGAAACCAAGAAAACCAGTTAGGCACCTTAGGCATTTGTGAAAACTTATCTATGATATGGTGGATATTGTCCAACTGAACTTGAACAGTCTGAGAGAAATCAGACAAATTAAAACAACCCATTCCTGGGGACTGTTCACATGCCATATGTTCTTTTAACAGTAAATAGTTTGTAGTTGTAAGACTTTGGAGCGCTACATTTTGCACTTCTCCAAATTCTTGGTTGAGTTCCAACAGTATAGATCCAGTCCAATTTTGTTGTTTTACTGTATGCACAGGCCAGCTTAGATATCTCCCTCTTCATTCCCATGGCAAGTCCAGGAACTGGTGGGATGAGTGCATCTACAGCTGTAGCAGTGCGTGGATCTTTGTTGGGGTTTTTTGATGACCATCTTCTGGCATGAGTCTTCCAGAGAGTGCAGATGTTGGAAGTTCTTTTTCATATCATATCTTAGTACATTTTCGGGGTAGCCCAATTAGGCTTTGATCCTCTGTATAAACACAAACAGACCCTTTGCCTACACTTTTATATGCCCTTTATACCCTTGTGTAGAACTCGTTGGAGGTTACCACACAGGAACTGCCCTTTTTTTTTTTTTTTTTTTTTTGCTATCACTAATCTACACTTACATGATGAATATTATGTTTACTAGGCTCTCCCCTATACCAGGTCTCCCCTATAAACCCCTTTACAGTCACTGTCCATCAGCATAGCAAAATGTTGTAGAATCACTACTTGCCTTCTCTGTGTTGTACAGCCCTCCCTTTTCTCCTACCCCCCCATGCATGTTAATCTTAATACCCCCCTACTTCTCCCCCCCATATCCCTCCCTAACCACCCATCCTCCCCAGTCCCTTTCCCTTTGGTACCTGTTAGTCCATTCTTGAGTTCTGTGATTCTGCTGCTGTTTTGTTCCTTCAGTTTTTCCTTTGTTCTTATATTCCACAGATAAGTGAAATCATTTGGTATTTCTCTTTCTCCGCTTGGCTTGTTTCACTGAGCATAATACCCTCCAGCTCCATCCATGTTGCTGCAAATGATTGGATTTGCCCTTTTCTTATAGCTGAGTAGTATTCCATTGTGTATATGTACCACATCTTCTTTATCCATTCATCTATTGATGGACATTTAGGTTGCTTCCAATTCTTGGCTATTGTAAATAGTGCTGCAATAAACATAGGGGTGCATCTGTCTTTCTCAAACTTGATTGCTGCATTCTTAGGGTAAATTCCTAGGAGTGGAATTCCTGGGTCAAATGGTAAGTCTGTTTTGAGCATTTTGATGTACCTCCATACTGCTTTCCACAATGGTTGAACAAGTTTACATTCCCACCAGCAGTGTAGGAGGGTTCCCCTTTCTCCACAGCCTCGCCAACATTTGTTGTTGTTTGTCTTTTGGATGGCAGCCATCCTTACTGGTGTGAGGTGATACCTCATTGTAGTTTTAATTTGCATTTCTCTGATAATTAGCGATGTGGAGCATCTTTTCATGTGTCTGTTGGCCATCTGTATTTCTTTTTTGGAGAACTGTCTGTTCAGTTCCTCTGCCCATTTTTTAATTGGGTTATTTGTTTTTTGTTTGTTGAGGCGTGAGAGCTCCTTATATATTCTGGACGTCAAGCCTTTATCGGATGTGTCATTTTCAAATATATTCTCCCATACTGTAGGGATCCTTCTTGTTCTATTGATGGTGTCTTTTGCTGTACAGAAGCTTTTCAGCTTAATATAGTCCCACTTACTCATTTTTGCTGTTGTTTTCCTTGCCCGGGGAGATATGTTCAAGAAGAGGTCACTCATGTTTATGTCTAAGAGGTTTGTGCCTATGTTTTCTTCCAAGAGTTTAATGGTTTCATGGCTTACATTCAGGTCTTTGATCCATTTTGAGTTTACTTTTGTATATGGGGTTAGACAATGGTCCAGTTTCATTCTCCTACATGTAGCTGTCCAGTTTTGCCAGCACCACCTGTTGAAGAGACTGTCATTTCCCCATTGTATGTCCATGGCTCCTTTATCAAATATTAATTGACCATATATGTCTGGGTTAATGTCTGGATTCTCTAGTCTGTTCCATTGGTCTGTGGCTCTGCTCTTGTGCCAGTACCAAATTGTCTTGATTACTATGGCTTTATAGTAGAGCTTGAAGTTGGGGAGTGAGATCCCCCCTACTTTATTCTTCTTTCTCAGGATTGCTTTGGCTATTCGGGGTCTTTGGTGTTTCCATATGAATTTTTGAATTATTTGTTCCAGTTCATTGAAGAATGTTGCTGGTAGTTTCATAGGGATTGCATCAAATCTGTATATTGCTTTGGGCAGGATGGCCATTTTGACGATATTAATTCTTCCTAGCCACGAGCATGGGATGAGTTTCCATCTGTTAGTGTCCCCTTTAATTTCTCTTAAGAGTGACTTGTAGTTTTCAGAGTATAAGTCTTTCACTTCTTTGGTTAGGTTTATTCCTAGGTATTTTATTTTTTTTGATGCAATTGTGAATGGAGTTGTTTTCCTGATTTCTCTTTCTGTTGGTTCATTGTTAGTATATAGGAAAGCCACAGATTTCTGTGTGTTGATTTTGTATCCTGCAACTTTGCTGTATTCCGATATCAGTTCTAGTAGTTTTGGGGTGGAGTCTTTAGGGTTTTTTATGTACAGTATCATGTCATCTGCAAATAGTGACAGTTTAACTTCTTCTTTACCAATCTGGATTCCTTGTATTACTTTGTTTTGTCTGATTGCCGTGGCTAGGACCTCCAGTACTATGTTAAATAACAGTGGAGAGAGTGGGCATCCCTGTCTAGTTCCCAATCTCAGAGGAAATGCTTTCAGCTTCTTGCTGTTCAATATAATGTTGGCTGTGGGTTTTTCATAGATGGCCTTTATTATGTTGAGGTACTTGCCCTCTATTCCCATTTTCCTGAGAGTTTTTAACATGAATGGATGTTGAACTTTGTCAAATGCTTTTTCAGCATCTATGGAGATGATCATGTGGTTTTTGCTTTTCTTTTTGTTGATGTGGTGGATGATGTTGATGGACTTTCGAATGTTGTACCATCCTTGCATCCCTGGAATGAATCCCACTTGGTCATAGTGTATGATCCTTTTGATGTATTTTTGAATTCGGTTCGCTAATATTTTGTTGAGTATTTTTGCATCTACGTTCATCAGGGATATTGGTCTGTAGTTTTCTTTTTTGGTGGTGTCTTTGCCTGGTTTTGGTATTAGGGTGATGTTAGCTTCATAGAATGAGTTTGGGAGTATCCCCTCCTCCTCTATTTTTTGGAAAACTTTAAGGAGAATGGGTATTATGTCTTCCCTGTATGTCTGATAAAATTCCGAGGTAAATCCATCTGGCCCGGGGGTTTTGTTCTTTGGTAGTTTTTTGATTACCTCTTCAATTTCGTTGCTGGTAATTGGTCTGTTTAGATTTTCTGTTTCTTCCTGGGTCAATCTTGGAAGGTTATATTTTTCTAGGAAGTTGTCCATTTCTCCTAGGTTTCCCAGCTTGTTAGCATATAGGTTTTCATAGTATTCTCCAATAATTCTTTGCATTTCCGTGGGGTCCGTCGTGATTTTTCCTTTCTCATTTCTGATACTGTTGATTTGTGTTGACTCTCTTTTCTTCTTAGTAAGTCTGGCTAGAGGCTTATCTATTTTGTTTATTTTCTCGAAGAACCAGCTCTTGGTTTCATTGATTTTTGCTATTGTTTTATTCTTCTCAATTTTATTTATTTCTTCTCTGATCTTTATTATGTCCCTCCTTCTGCTGACCTTAGGCCTCATCTGTTCTTCTTTTTCCAATTTCGATAATTGTGACATTAGACCATTCATTTGGGATTGCTCTTCCTTTTTTAAATATGCTTGGATTGCTATATACTTTCCTCTTAAGACTGCTTTTGCTGTGTCCCACAGAAGTTGGGGCTTAGTGTTGTTGTTGTCATTTGTTTCCATATATTGCTGGATCTCCATTTTGATTTGGTCATTGATCCATTGATTATTTAGGAGCGTGTTGTTAAGCCTCCATGTGTTTGTGAGCCTCTTTGCTTTCTTTGTACAGTTTATTTCTAGTTTTATGCCTTTGTGGTCTGAAAAGTTGGTTGGTAGGATTTCAATCTTTTGGAATTTTCTGAGGCTCTTTTTGTGGCCTAGTATGTGGTCTATTCTGGAGAATGTTCCATGTGCACTTGAGAAGAATGTATATCCCGCTGTTTTTGAATGTAGAGTTCTATAGATGTCTATTAGGTCCATCTGCTCTACTGTGTTGTTCAGTGCTTCCGTGTCCTTACTTAATTTCTGCCCAGTGGATCTATCCTTTGGGGTGAGTGGTGTGTTGATGTCTCCTAGAATGAATGCATTGCAGTCTATATCCCCCTTTAGTTCTGTTAGTATTTGTTTCACATATGCTGGTGCTCCTGTGTTGGGTGCATATATATTTAGAATGGTTATATCCTCTTGTTTGACTGAGCCCTTTATCATTATGTAGTGTCCTTCTTTATCTCTTGTTACTTTCTTTGTTTTGAAGTCTATTTTGTCTGATATTAGTACTGCAACCCCTGCTTTCTTCTCACTGTTGTTTGCTTGAAATATGTTTTTCCATCCCTTGACTTTTAGTCTGTACATGTCTTTGGGTTTGAGGTGAGTTTCTTGTAAGCAGCATATAGATGGGTCTTGCTTTTTTATCCATTCTGTTACTCTGTGTCTTTTGATTGGTGCATTCAACCCATTAACATTTAGGGTGACTATTGAAAGATATGTACTTATTGCCATTGCAGGCTTTAAATTCGTGGTTACCAAAGGTTCAAGGTTAGCCTCTTTAGTATCTTACTGCCTAACTTAGCTCGCTTATTGAGCTGTTATATACACTGTCTGGAGATTCTTTTCTTCTCTCCCTTCTTGTTCCTCCTCCTCGATTCTTCATATGTTGGGTGTTTTGTGCTGTGCTCCTAGGAGTACTCCCATCTAGAGCAGTCCCTGTAAGATGTTCTGTAGAGGTGGTTTGTGGGAAGCAAATTCCCTCAGCTTTTGTTTGTCTGGGAATTGTTTAATCCCACCGTCATATTTGAATGATAGTCGTGCTGGATACAGTATCCTTGGTTCAAGGCCCTTCTGTTTCATTGTATTAAATATATCATGCCATTCTCTTCTGGCCCGTAGGGTTTCTGTTGAGAAATCTGACGTTAGCCTGATGGGTTTCCCTTTATAGGTGACCTTTTTCTCTCTAGCTGCCTTTAACACTCTTTCCTTGTCCTTGATCTTTGCCATTTTAATTATTATGTGTCTTGGTGTTGCCCTTCTTGGATCCTTTCTGTTGGGGGTTCTGTGTATTTCCGTGGTCTGTTTGATTACTTCCTCCCCTAGTGTGGGGAAGTTTTCAGCAATTATTTCTTCTAAGATACTTTCCATCTCTTTTCCTCTCTCTTCTTCTTCTGGGACCCCTATAATACGGATATTGTTCCTTCTAGATTGGTCACACAGTTCTCTTAATATTGTTTCATTCCTGGAGATCCTTTTGTCTCTCTCTATGTCAGCTTCTATGCGTTCCTGTTCTCTGATTTCAATTCCATCAATGGCCTCTTGCATTCTATCCATTCTGCTTATAAACCCTTCCAGAGTTTGTTTCATTTCTGCGATCTCCTTTCTGGCATCTGTGATCTCTTTCCGGACTTCATCCCATTTTTCTTGGGTATTTCTCTGCATCTCTGTCAGCATGTTTATGATTCTTATTTTGAATTCTTTGTCAGGAAGACTGGTTAGGTCTGTCTCCTTCTCTGGTGTTGTCTCTGTGATCTTTGTCTGCCTGTAGCTTTGCCTTTTCATGGTGATAGGAATAGTCTGCAGAGCTGGGACGAGTGACAGCTGGAAGAACTTCCCTTCTTGTTGGTTTGTGGCCCTCCTCTCCTGGGAGAACAGCGGCCTCTAGTGGCTTGTGCTGCGCAGCTGCGCGCAGACAGGGTTTCTCCTTCCTGCCCGGCTGCTATGGAGTTAATCTCCGCTGTTGCTGTGGGCGTGGCCTGGCTCGGGCAGCTACTCCAAAATGGTGGAGTCGCGTTGGAGCAGGAGCTGCTGGGAGGCTATTTATCTCCGTAAGGGGCCTCCCTGCTCCCTGCAGCCCAGGGGTTAGGGTGCCCAGAGATCCCGGATTCCCTACCTCTGGATTAAGTGACCCGCCCTGCCCCTTTAAGACTTCCAAAAAGCACCCGCCAAAACAAAACAACGACCACAAAAAAAACACAAGAAAAAAAAATTTTTTTAATTAAAAAAAAAAAAAAAAGTTTTTAATTAAAAAAAAAAAAAAAAGGTGGTCGTTCGTTTTTCTTTATTCTGCGGTGCCAGCCTCAGGCCTCTGCTCACCGGTCTTTCTGCCCTGTTTCCCTAGTATTGGGGTCCCTATCCCTTTAAGACTTCCAAAAAGCGCTCGCCAAAACAAAGCAGCAAAAAAGCAAAAAAAAAAAAAAAATGGTCGCGCGCTTTTCTTATGTCCTCTGTCGCCCAGCCTCCAGTGCCTGCTCACTGTTCTTGCTGCCCTGTTTTCCCAGTATCGAGGGCCCTGCACTCTGGCCCGGATGGCTGGGGCTGGGTGTTCCGCAGCCCTGGGCTCCGTCTCCCTCCCGCTCTGCCTGCTCTTCTCCCGCCGGGAGCTGGGGGGAGGGGCGCTCGGCTCCCGCGGGGCCGGGGCTTGTATCTTACCCCCTTCGCGAGGCGCTGGGTTCTCTCAGGTGCGGATGTGGTCTGGATATTGTCCTGTGTCCTCTGGTCTTTATTCTAGGAAGGGTTGTCTTTGTTATATTTTCATAGATATATGTTGTTTTGGGAGGAGATTTCCGCTGCTCTACTCACGCCGCCATCTTCCGCCCCCTCTCTGGATAACATATTTTTGATGAATAACTTTATCCAGACAGAAAATGATTGCCTTGGATATATAGCAATAAAATTATTAAATTAAGGAGGGAAAAACCCAATGTCCTGAAAATGATTTCTTAAACAATCATAATCAGAAGATTAGGGAGATAGTTCTTTGGCCTTGTTTTTTTATTAAACACTTGGTGCAGAATTTTACCATTTCATCATGTTGCCTGCGGTCTCTTGAGAGAAAACATGAAATACCATTTTGTTGGCTCTTTTAATTCAGAAATATGTTGTGTATGTTGATAAGAAATGAGCAGTGTATGGGACTTTGTTTTTAACTCTGTCAAGATAGGCATTTTAGTAATTTACAGCTCTTGATTGACTATTTTTTATGCCTTTTAACATAGAACCCATCACGATTTTATGGCAATAATAGAGAAAATGATTGTGATCATGTAATACATGAAAATTTCTATTACAGTATTTCAGGTTCTTTAACACATACTAAACATAAATCTTATCTTTTTCTTTGAAAACCTTTTCTGTTGAAAATGTCAAACAAGCATTCGTAGGATAATATAATTTCTACAGTTATATTTTTTGTCAATGCATACAAATACATTCACACTCTAGTACTGAAATGAACTGCCAAGAAAGAATGCCTCAGTCTCAGGCACTGACTCCAAGCTCAAAAGCTCCTTGCCTCCCACTTACTTTTTCCTAATTCTTTGACTGTACCTTGGAAACTTGTGCAACCAAGTTCTTGTTTGGTGCTCAGGGACAAAAATGTAGAGAAGGCATCACTGAATTGTCCCCCAAATGACCTAAATAATCTATTCACCTTAAGGAATCAGTCTCTGATTTTAGTTATTGAGTATCTGAAAACAGACTCTTAGTTGTAGAAATAAAACTTATTTTCTTTTTATACTCATTTTGTATTTTAGATTTAGTGTACTTTTATACTTTATGTCTGGTAGTAAGGAATGTCTGTGAGCCTTTGTTTTTATCTTCTAATACTTTAGAGATAAGTGCTTTAGTATAACTTAAAAATAGTACCTAGTTTTAAAAATATGCAAGTTACAGTAAACAATTAAAAAGATGACTTCTTTTTCATAGATTATTTTGAACAGAAAAGACCATTTTTCATACTTTAATCTGTATTACTTTAAAGATTTGATTCAAGGATAATTAGGAGTATTTCAGATAAACAGTGTATGGGAACATAACGTGTTTTATCTTTTGATTTCCTCAGATATTTTTGAAGCAGGCTATGTGTGTTTTTCTACACTATAATGCCTGAAAGTTCACTGGCCTCTGTAATTTGTTCATTGTCATATCATCTATCCTTATGTATACATTTTTTAAAAGAAACACACATGCATTCCTAGAATCCTTTACATTCTCAGTGAAATACCAAGACATGATTCATTGAATCTAATTTCACTGAAGTAGAATGTATTTGTTAATATATTATAATATTGACAAAATCACTTAAATTTTGTCCCCATTTTATTTGATCATTATGATCAAATAAATAATGGTGGTTTATTATGAGGACAATTTTTATGTTAGTGATTCATGTTATTTCAATATAAAATCGAATATTATTTTAATATTGCACAAAGCAGGAAAATCTAAAAGCTGTTGATCTAAGTCTAGCCTGACTCAATCTATTTCACCTTTATCTCCTGAGATAGTCATAAATAATCTGTTTTTCCTCTGTTGTTACATTGGTTGTTACCATTAATATAAAAGCATTTCCAGTTTACCTAAGTAGTTATCAGTATCAGATTTTTACAAAATGCTAAAGTATGTTATTGATAAGGCACCATGAGATTCAGTTCCTTTTTGTAGATCACACTTCCTGCCTCAGTGCTGATGGACTATGGAAACAATGACTAGCATGGAACACTGTTTTAAGATACAGTTTGCTGAATTCCCAGACATCAATTTAAAAATAAATTATGCTCATGAAAAGTATGTAGGGCATGTTTCTGCTAAAAAAATATCCTGGGAAAAAATTTGAATTGAATTGAGAAGATGGAGTACCATATAAAGAATGACTCAGTCCAAGGACAGATATGTACTAGTCTTTTACCTTTAATTAGGCATTTAATGTATTCAAAAATTGGATGCATTTTGTTTGTAAAATGTGCATAAATGCATAATCATAAATAGAAATGTTTCAGATATGTTTTATCATTTAAGCAAAAAAGTCAGTAGTAATAATTAATTATAATAGGTAATAGCATCTCCTAACATTTTACCATTTACAAGGTGCTTTCAGACATGAAGTATGGGTAATAGGTTGCTGAGAGGTTCACAGATTTCAAATGTCTGAGGAAACTGAGGTACAGTGTTGCCTAAAACAGGATCCAAAAGTGGATCTTGCTCTAATTCTGGTATTTTTCCCACCTCATACCTTTTTCATAGTTGATTTATAGCAGAGTCAATGTGCCTTTTTAAAATATAGTGTCTAAAATTTAGTGAAAACAAAGCTTTCAAAGGAGAAAAGTTATAAGTCTGTTACTCTATTACTTACATCTTTTGAAATTTCAGCAATGAACTCTTTTCTTAGTTATTGTCCTTGTGTTTTAGGGATGCAGCCGCCAGTTGGTAGCAGTATAATATAATCATCTATTCTGAGTGGTTTGTGCATTTTCTGAGAGTCAAGGCATGTTCTGTCCATTTGTTCATTCAACAAGCATTGCCAATGGAATTTTTATTTTTTATAGTGCCTTTTTATTAAAAATTAAAATTTAAACTTTGCATTAATGCCATCTAAAGTTAACATTTCTCTGCAACTTTAAGAACAGATGTACACTTCATTCGTACCAGTCCTTTACTATTCTTTGAGTCAATCATCCTTACCCTAACTATATTTTACATAGTTCCTGGTTACAGTATTTAATCTTAATGTATTTCAAGACTAATTGGACTGCTAGCAGGTAGATTTTAGAGCTTTCAAGGTTTTAGGCTGACATCACATATAAAATGAAAATGATTTTTTTCTGGATTTGAATGTTTTTAAAGTAAGTTTGTTCTACTTTTGCAACAGTGACAAAATATTTAAAACAGAAAAAGGGAATCATCAGTAATTTTACTGTCAGAAATGTTCACTGAATACTTTTAAAAAGTGTTTTAAAGTTAATTTTATTTAAAAAATTTATTTAAAAATTTAAGAATTATGGTAAAATATACATAACATAAAATTTACCATCTTAACTAGTTTTTACGTATACACTGCAGTGATGTTAAGTACATTGACAGTGAACCAATCTTAAGAACTTCTCATCTTGGTGAAGAGCTGTATGAAACACTCCCCTTCGCTCCTCCTCCTAATCTCTGATAACCAACCTTCTACTTTCTGTCTCCAAGAATTTGAATACCTCCTACTCATGTACATGGAATCATATACTATTTATCTGAATCATACAGAATCTTTCAATGGCTAGCTTATTTCACTTAGCAGATATCCTCACAGTTCATCCATATTGTAGCATGTGTCAGAATTTCCTTCCATTTTTCCTCTTTTTGCTTTTCAAAAAAACTCCAAAAATGGCATCATATTATTCCTATTGCTTGTTAAACTATTTTTTCAAACCTAATAATGTGTTGCAGCTGTCTTCCCAAAGACATCAATGTTTGTGTGTCATTATGTATATATCATTTCCATTGCTACCAAGAATCGCATCCCTGTTCTACAGATGGGGAGAATGAAGCCTAGAAGTGAATAACTTTCAATTTGTTGGTAACAATGGCAGGGACTAAATCCAGGTCTCCTTGATTCTGGAGTCAGACCACAGTGTGGTTCCTATAAGTCAAACTTGTGATTATTGTGGAAAAATGAAGCAAAATGGAGACAAATTTCTGTGGTAGCTAGAAGACCTGAATGCGTGCTTTTTATGGGAAGCTCTGCAACTTGGAGTTTATGGTGCAGCAGGCACAAATGTGTGCCTCTAGAAACACCTTCCATGTATTGTATTGTATAGATTTTCTCTTGAAGCACTTATAGCTGTATGTTAAGACTGGGTTATTTCTAAGAAGGCAACAATTGTCCTGATCAGAAATATATTTTCAGTGGCTTTTCAAAAAGCCAGAAATTAAAGAGCAAAGAGAAAATCATCTGTCTCTTACCTGAAGGATAATAAAAAGTGAACAAGGCTGATACTTGCAGTGGGCTAGGTTAGATATCATGGTTAGTGTAGCTCATTATAAGCATTTTAGAGCTAGGAAAGGCCAAAGAAATAATCTAAATCTACTTCGTAATTTCATAACTGAGAAATGGCCAACCAAAGTAGTTTTAGGATTGAAATAGAAGTTTCTTATTTCTCAAGATTTCTCTTCCAGCTATTGTTGGTAACAGGGCCAGATTTTCTCATACCAAACTAGATATTACTTGTGTCTTATACTACGAGTGTACTTTGTATAAAGTTTCCTGGTATACATAATTGAGGAGATTTGGAAATCTTAACCAGTGATTTACATTTTTATAGAATTTTTTTAGAGCTGGAGATGTATGTGAGTTGTGTTTTTTGTTACCCTCTGAAAATTACTGATTTCTCAGAAGTCAGTTAAGCTTTTACCACTTATTATAATGTGATCAGGAATTAGCAAGGTAGTATGGGCTTGTTATTCAAGACAAGGTGTTGCTCGTAGTACCACTAGAAATGAAAGGAACTGGGGTGAATAGTTTCTTGAATTCCCAACCCATATCATTCAGGCAGTTGTTAGTGGAATCCATTACCTTTGTTGAGTTGTTAATGGCGGAGATCTAATTGAAGATCAGAGCTCTTTCAGAGAACAGTTAAGTCAACTATAGTAAATATTATAGAACAGGGGTTGTCAAACTATCCATTTGTTCATGTATTATTTATGGTTACTTTTGCACTAAAATGACAGAGCTGAGTAGTTGTGACAGAGACTGAATGGTCTCAGAAAATCTAAAATATTTACTGTCTAGTCCTTTCGAGAATGGGTGTGCCAATCCTGCTATAAAGCCCCAAGAATGATTTAGGTTTTGGAGTACCATGGAAATTTGTGACTTTCTTTGCTTAACAAAATCTCCAGCTGAATACTACAATATTTCTTGAATCATTCTCCACTGTTTTTTGCCTGTGGGACAATCCACAATGGTCCATTTGACTGTTTTTGATGACTTCCGGTACTTATTTTCTAGTGGTTCCTTTAGTCAGATGAACAGAACACAACCACACACAGGAAGGTCTGTGACTTGCCTAAAGAAGCTTTCTCCAGAGGGTTATGTCTGACTTCGGTACTTCTGTGTTTATTATAGAAACCTGGATTTTGATTGTGATCTTTCCACTAGCACTTTGATCAAATGTATATAAAATGACCCTCTGTGGATAAAATGAGAGTTCCTGTGGCCAGGATTCTCACCTGGCCCTGGTTGACTAGCTCACTGCACACCTGTGGGCAATACATGGCTGTTGACTCTATATAAAGAGCTCCGCCCAGTGCTCTGGGCGCAATATGGTTGCAGGGCTGCAAGGCTGCAGGAGAGCAGATCAGAGGCTAGAGGCCCAGAGGTCGGCTGTGTGGGACAGCTGTGCGGACAGAGGGGCCCAGAGGATGGCTGTGCAAACAGAGGAGCCCAGAGGTAGAAACCAGCTTGCTGCATGCAGACTTGCTCTGAGTGAATGGGATTTTAGTGACTCACCTGCCACTGTGGAAATAAAGTTGGGTATAACTCTTTCACCCCAGGAACGTTTCGCTGTCAATTTCTTTGGTCACGTTGAACCCATAGTGAACTTGCCCAGGGCTGAAACCCATTGGCAAGACACCATCACTTTCCAAGTGTAAAATTGAATAAATAAATTTATTGTTGGATGTTGGATGGGAGGAAAATCTTAATCTTTCATGTTTTTACCAGGCATTTTAATAACTTTAGTTGTGTTCCTCATGACTCTTAATTTACATAAGGATTAATTGCTGGATATTCTTTTTTATTGGTTAGCCTTAAACACTGAAACCAAAATCTTTTTGTAATCATCTTCTAATAGAGGAAAAACATGAGTGGTTGGGAGACTATACCCCAGCTCTTATGAAAGTTATTTCCCTCTCTCTTCCCAGCTGTGGTCACTTGATGGCAGTTCTCTTGGGGCTCACATATGAAGGGAATGGCCCTGCTACTTTACAAGAGTTTTCCAGCCACTGAGAGCTGTGGATCCTACTACCAGTCTTAATGCATAACAAACAGGTGTTGTCTATCCAGAAAGAAGGTTTGGAATTTGCTAAGGTAGATCTTTTGTCAGGTTTTACCATGCTTTTCACTGTAATTGTGCTTTTGTGCTGGTTGAGATGATTCTTATTTTGCCTTGGAGAATGTACAGCACTGGTCTGGGGCATGTTACTGAGTTGAGCAGGTGAGCTCTGTTCCTATTTCATAGGCTGTTTGTTACCTGGCTAGTGCTAGATGTTCCTGTGTCTTAGCTTACTTAGATGTTTGGAGGTTTTGGGGGTGGGTAGAGCTCAGTTGTGGGAGGAGTTGGGCTCCCTCTGTTACAGTGTTCTTCACTTAGAGACTCCTCGTAGCAGGGGGTCTTCTCACATTATGGGATAGGCCGTGAAGTAGTCTTGGAGCTCCATAAGCAAAGCCAAGGAAGGACGACAGACGTGAAGAGGAAATGCTGAGGCTGATGCTGGCTAGAGTGGGTGGTAGGAAGCCCTGGAGGGCAGCGACATCTTAGGAAACTTTGTTCTGACTTTGGGAAAGGGGAAGTTGGGATGAGGCATATAACATTAAGGCATTTTAACTTAAGTCTGACTTGTTGGTGAGGAGGGTGAGAATAGAGACTAGAGGGAAACCCCTGTATTATCATTTCTGAACTGTGGAAAAACAGGGTATTTATAATGCAACCCTGAGGTTTTAAAATGTGCAATAAAGTAAGTTATTGTATGGGTCAGCATTATGATGTAGATATTATGGTAAAGTCATGGTTTTTTGTTTTAGAGGAAGTGGGACTCAAGTGGGAGTCATGCTCATTCCTCCTGGGGAGGGTGGACGGCTGTGGACTCGGAGCAGAAACTACTCCAGTGGGTGAACCAAGGCAGGGAAAGAGGGGAGAGCGATGACTGAGCCCCTGGAATCTACGCAGAACCTGGCACTCCCTGTGCAGGCCGTCTCAGTCACGTCGTGGAAGGAGGGTGCTCCTTCAGCAGCTTCACTGCCGGTGCCCAGTCCTCCTCATCCTCGGGGGCACACTGGGCCGTGCACCCTCCAGTAGGAGGCTGGGCTTCCAGCGGTTATTTCTATGTGTGCTTTGTGAGTGTTTATATTGGTCTGCTCACCCCTAAGTTGAGTTCCTGGGGCCCTGTCTACAGAGGAACAGTATACCTATAAACAGTTGGAGCCTTCCTCTGAGCATTAGCCGTACAATGTAAATGCTGTGGATTTGGACAATCCACCCTGGCTCCCTGGCTTCCCATCCTTGAGGTGGGGCTGTTCCTCGAGTCCTAGCAGGATGGAAGGGGGATGGTGTGGGTGAGAGGAGGAGGAGCAGTTACCTGCAGGGAGGAGGAGGAGCAGTTACCTGCAGGGAGTGCCTTGAGTTTTCTCATCCAGCTGTCATTGCTTTAAGGTAGAATCCTAGATTTTTAGAGTTGGACTAGATTTTAGGGGTCATCCAGTTCAACCTCCTCATTTTACCAATAAGGAAATGAACATCTACGGTTGTTCTAGGACTTAGACCAGAGAGGTAATGAGTGGCAGTGTTGAGGCTAGACCCCAAGTCTCTTTATTCGATAACCATATCCATCCTCGACCATGAGTGGTTGAAGTGTAGCAGGAATTTAAGATCTTTGAATTGTAGTAGGAATCTGGGATAGAGTTCAGGGTTGCAATGTAGGCTGCTGCTGAGTCAGTAAGTTGCATTTAGGACAGTGGTCCCTGGGCCATAGGCTAGAACAGGTGACCTGAGAAGATCCTCTGACTCTGGTATCTTGTTACTACATGCTGGGGAGGACTGTGATGTGATTGTGGCAGGGGATGAGGGTGGGGGCTGCACCTAGGCATACCAGGTAGTCTTCTTTGCTGAAGTGAAATGGGGATAGAGAAGATTCTTGGGGAGGAAAGTAGGCAGGGTCTAGTGGAGGCTCTTAGTGAGCTTTGCAAGTTACAGTCAGAGGAACCTGTGCAAACTCTTTAAAAAGAGACCAGGAAAGTAGTGTCTACCTGTGACGTTTGGAGAACTGCAAAGTGGGGAGAGGCAGACTTAGTGGGAGCTGGGAGTGTGGGGAACAGCACAGGTCCTTTTCTGGTTATGGGTTTCTGTACTTTAGTACTTATTTCTGCTTAACTGGCTGATACAACTCTTATTTTAAGCATTCACAATGACTTCAAACATTATCCCTTTCATTCTGTTTCTCTATTTAATTTTTCTGTAAGTTGGAATTGAACATAGACCATAAAAAGATAATTTTTATAAAATCTGAACCAAAATATTTGGCAAACTGTAGGACTGGTTTTATTAGAAAGAATGAACCTAGTTTTGGGAAATAATTTTTCCTGTTTTGCTTCATTTATTGATGACCTTGCTCTGTAGAGTCAGTGTTGTGGAGTGGCTAAGCACAAGGACTCTTGAGCGAGGCTACTTGGGTTAAATCCTGGCTCTACTATGCATAGTGTATGATCTTAGTTAAGTTATTTACCCTCCATACCTCAGTTTCCTTACCCATTAAATGAGGATAATACCTCATAAGGTTATCATGAGGGTTAAGTAAGTTAATACATGAGTTAGAACAATGCCTGCCTGGTACACATTAAGTGCTTTTTACACATTAGCTGTTATCATATCCCAGGCATTGACCTAGGCCCTTTGTCACTAAATTAATCAACCAACCAAGGCTCAGAGAGATTAAAAAACTTGCTTAAGATCATCCAGCTAGTAAGTGGCTAAGGTGCAACTTGAACCTTCTTTATCTGACTCAGAGCCTCGCTCTTAATCACTCTGCTGACTTTCTGAGGTGTGGCACCTCACTTAACTGTACATTGTAGGTTTTATAGCTGTCCACCCATCTATCCATCTATCTTATATTTTCTAATTTGGATATTTAATCATGTTCTCATTTTCTTAATGAAATGTATTTCCTTATGATATCTGTGACTTTAACAAGAATTACAAAACACATGGAAGGATAAAAATATAACAATTGTTCTTAAAATAATGCTACTCAAATAATTAGATGAGAGCCTTAAAAATCCATTGCTAATGGTATTAAATTGTGAAAGGCATACAATAGCATTTCATATGACATCTTATAATGGCTAACAATATTTCCACACTCTTGTAAGTTGTGTGGAAATTAAGACAGTTATTATTAGGCGTTTTGAACTTACCATTTTAAAGCAACCATGGCATTAATGTTTTAACTATTTGCACATCTTAATTGCCAGGAAGAAACTATATCAAATTTTTATGGCTCATGGAAAGCTTTCTAGATTAAGATAAAGAGAATTAAGGCCCAAGAAGTGAGACAGGGCTGCTTAGCAACAATGACAGGTGAGGTTGATGAGAATTAACAGCTTTTGACTGTTAGCAGAATGGTGGTGTAATGGGATCTGCTTGTAGTAATGAAGCTTTGAGTAGATGGCTGAGTGAAATGATGCTTCTCATTTATTTTGTATAATTAGCAGGGAGATCTGTTAAATGATGATATATTGAGCCCAGAATTTTTAGATTTCTGTATTATTCATGTTTTTCATATTGTAGTGAAAATTAGAAATCTTATTTTGTAAGTACTGTTAACTTTATAATTATCTTATGGAGAAACTTGGTAAAAAGGAAAGTAGCAAAATAAAGTACCCCACAACATCCCACTACTCCCAACAAAACCACTCTGAACAAACAATACTGTATCTTCCTCAAAGTAGCTGCAATTTCAGGGAGTATTTTATGTATTCCTAAATTGGAAATTGTCCATTTAGATTGCTCAAAAAAAAAAAAAAAAGCTGGTAATTTACTTATTTATTTTACTCCTGGGCAAGGTAATTTATTTACTTACATTTTGTCTCTGGGCAAGGTAAAGAACTGTAGGAAGATGAATTAGTCATTGTTAAGATTTATTTAAAGTTTTAGCCAGATACATTCAAGAGCAAAACAATTGGCAATGAAGGAAAAGATGGCTAAGGGCATGTGGCAATGTGACATTAAAGATTACATCAGATAGAATCTGTCTCAGAATGACCATATGTTCTTTCCATCTGATGTCGGTGTTAGGACTCAGACAAATGAGTTGAAGGTTTTAGAAATGCTTTAAAGGTTTGTTCTTTCATCACCCTTACTAGGTTTGTTTACAAACTAATCAAATGTGTTTCAAGTGGATCAAATGTACATACGATCGAATGACCATTGTGACAAAATTATATGTTCTTCCTAAGAATTTCTAAATATTACATTCTTCCTAAAAATTTGGACACCTTCAGGTTTATGTGGGTTTGTAACACTGTGTTCTTTTCACTTGGACAAAGAGAATTGATATTTCCCTCCTCTTAAACTAATAATGCAGGAATGATACGGGAAGAAATAACTGTTCTTTTTTTAAGACTTTTCTAAGGGTGACTTTAAAAGAACAGGCGAAGGAGAGCAGAGCCACGGCCATTGCTGCCTGAGTTCGAGATAAGCAGAAGTGTGTGTGTGTGTGTGTGTGTGTGTGTGTGTGTGTGTGTGTGTGTGTGTGTGTGTGTGTGTGTGTGTGTGTGTGTGTGTGTGTGTGTGTGTGTGTGTGTGTGTGTGTGTGTGTGTGTGTGTGTGTGTGTGTGTGTGTGTGTGTGTGTGTGTGTGTGTGTGTGTGTGTGTGTGTGTGTGTGCTTAATGTCACATGGCAGGAGGCTTTCCCCGGAGCAGTTTGTGCAGGGAGCTGTTTCATTTCGTGTCTGATTGAGTTGTACTTTGAAAATACCCAGTTCTCTGCCTATTGTTTCATTATGGATTATACAGGTAAAATTAACTTTAAAATATTTTCTAGCTTCATAGAATTGCTTAAAATATAATATTTGAATTTATATTTTAAAAATGATGTTGGTTGTGTTTATACTTTAAAAATGTTATGCATGAATTTACTTCTGTGCATGTATGAATTGTTGTATACAAATTATGATTCATTTAGGATAGGCACTTAAGAGAAATTCTCTGTTGTTCTATTTCAGTTTGGGTCATATTCAAACAGACTTAAAATAAACTGCAACTTGTCATTAATCCACCTTTGTCCCTTCTGGGCCAGAAGGTTTAAAGTACAAACATCTGAGTTCAGATCATGCCACAAAAAGAATAAAATATACATACAGTCTACAGAGAGCTGGTTTTTGTAAAACATTTCTGGTATTGTGCTAGTTGTTTCATGCATGTGTGTGGCCTGATTTTTAAATGGAGTTAACATCATAAAGTGAATTGGAGAACTTTTTTATCCTAAGTTTTCTGAGTGTTAATGTGTCCAGATTTCTCTGATGGATAACCAGCCTCTTCCGTTTTAAAACTACATAGCCTTGTTCTCAATTTCTAGTTTCACTTAATAGTAAATTGGCACAAGTTCAAGAGTAAAGTTAAGGTTAGACGAGTGATGAATAAGTGGAGTAAGTGAAGGGTCCCCTCAGAGCAGATGAGATCGAGGTGGGGTTGGGAGGTGAGGTGGTGATAAGGAGGTAAGGACAGGAGTCTTTGCTCAGAATTTGTGCAATTCAAAATTATGTCACCTAAATTTGAACTTTTGGGCATGTTTTCTGACAGATTCCCTGTAAACTAAAGAACTAAGTCTTTTTCCACAAGGGCAGAGACCCACTTTCCATATCCGTACCATGACAAAATCCCAGTGTGCATTTAGATGAAGCTCTGCTTACATATTCTCTTTTTCATATTGTCTTTGGCAAAATAGCTAATTATGGTGCACGAATCAGATTTTTGTGGAACTGATCATTTGAAATGCAACTTTTTAGGGGTTTGCTATGTAAAGGATTTCTGTGGTAAATATTTTTTGAAGATAAAACATTGTGAAGTAGTTAATTTCCCTAAATATATTTTTCCTATAAATTCATATTTCCCTATTTTAGAGTTCCTTTAGACAAGTATACAAACAAATATCTGTGTGTGTGTGTGTGTGTGTATGTGTATGTATGTATGTGTGTATGTGTGTATTTGAATTTCTTTCCCATAAGACTAATGTAGTAGAATTTTGTTTCGGGTTTCCAAAATAAAATGTACTTACTTTTTAGAACACTCACTATACATTGAAGCAGGAAGGAGTACACTTTGTAGCCATATATTAAGAAATCAAATTTCTAAATCATACCTGAGAACTTCACTAGAGCATGCTTTTAATTATAAAGTTGTACCTTCTTTTACAAAGAATGGAATCATTTATTTTTTCATTTTTCTATATTTTGTATATTGCCATTAAAACACTTCTCTTGTTAAGTAGTACTTTTTAAATGTATTCTAAAAGACACACACTTTACCATGCTAAATAGACACCAGGAGAGGCACTAAGAAAATAAAACTTTAATGTGAATGAGGGAGATAGCTCCAGAAAAATTCCAGACACGACACTAATAAATTAGTTATTGTGTATAATCTAGAGAGAATATGTGGTTGAGTTCTTACCACATTAATACATAACGTTAATTTAATTAGTTGTCTGATGTGGTAGGAAGCTATTTTGAATGTTGTCATCTGTGGTGATTTTTATAAACATTTACATATTTGCAAATATAGATATATATTTAGTTTACTAAACTTTGAAGAGAAGAACGTAAACATTTTTAGTTCATGGAGAGTGAATTCTTTTGGATTAGAAAAGAGAATATATTTTGCTATCAGCACAATAAAGCTCAACCACTTTTGTGCTAATGACATCATAGCAATGAAGGGGTCTCTTCCAATAGAAAACTGACTCTTGATGTTTCAGTAATAGATTCATAAAACAAAAATTTCTTTTTCTGATAGCAGTAGACTCAGACTCTGA
This sequence comes from Manis pentadactyla, assembly GCF_030020395.1. NCBI lineage: Eukaryota > Metazoa > Chordata > Mammalia > Pholidota > Manidae > Manis > Manis pentadactyla. Next base: position 116,953,233 of record NC_080025.1, read on the forward strand.
GCGGTGACTGGTGATTACCATTAGGGAGGGGATGGGGTGATGGGTAGGGAGGGTAAGGGGGATAAAAGGGCACAAAAATTCTCAATCATAATATAAATTCATCACTGGGATGGTAGTACAGCATGGAGAATATAGCTAATGATTCTGTAATATCTTCCTATGTTACCAGATAGTAACTGGAGTAGTGGGGGTGAGGATTTAATAATATGGGTAACTGTTGAACTACTACTGTGTTGTATACTTGAAACCAATATATGATTGTATATCAATGATAAAGCTCTTTCTGCCTCATGGTTTCCTTGTTATCCATGTGGTTTCCCTTCAGTTTTTTTAGGTTTCTATTGAAGTGTCATCTTTTTAGGAAGGCTTTACCTAACAATTTTACCTGAAATAACCCTCCCATTCAATCAATTCTCATCTTCTAATTCCTCTTACCTTTCTTTATAAGACATACCACCACTTGACATATTATATATTTGTTTATCTCACCCACTAGAATATGAGCTTTTTAGAGGAGGGACTTTGTTCTTGGCTGTACCCCTGGGGTGCAGAACAGTAGGCTCCCAGGAAATAGTTGTTGAGTGAATATAAATGAGTTTTCCTCTGAAAGTGACTCACTTACTTTTAAGATTTTTCCACTATTATCTTTATCAATAGCATTCTAATTTAACAATAATTATTTTGACCAATAAATTACTCTGAATACTGATCTTTCTTTCATAGCTAATTTTTTCGTGCAATTAACAGTACTGTCTTTACTAATGGAAGGGCAAGTTTGCAGGCAGGTGCAATTAGATGGAATCGATAATCCAATCAGTTTGGTTCTGGAATGGATTAGGTGATTTTTTTGGAGGGCTGTGGGTGACATCAGGTCAGTTTTAGCCTCCCTTCAATTTCTTTCATTGCATTTTCTTTAGACAGCATATTAAAATTTGTCTTCATTCTCTGAGCTCATGCCGGCTGCCTAGAAGAGAGAATTGGAGCAAACTAAATTTTTGAAATTTATTTTGTTAAAGATGGGTCTTCAGCAATATGGACCCCAGCCTTCTAAAGTGCTCAGAAATACCTCAGGCCTCCAGAGGTCATAGAGACCTTAATAGGCATTAGAGGTTGTCATTTGTGTCCAGCTTTGCTGACAAGGGAGATACCTAATGTTTTTAACATGTTGATCTGAAAAGTAGACTTCTTCCTGAAAAATATTAGAGCCTTTAATTTACTTTTAGAAGTCTGCACTAATAAATAATAGATACCAGCACTCAGAAAAATGCATTTATATATGCATATGTACACCCTCACATATGAGCTGAAAAAGGAGCTCTGTCAATGACTTGGTAAAGCAGTTACTGCATATAGACCATGGCCTCTGGTGGAAAATCTCTCTTACCCCAGGATCATTTTCTTGTTCTACTTTTCCTCTTGCCTTTCTCATGGCCACATCCACCCACCATTTGTGTGATTATTCATGTGCAACATCTGGCATGCAATTTAAAATAGATCTTAAGTAAGATAATATTCTGGCTCCAACCCTTTGAAGTATATTGCTGTTTCCCCCTTCCTAGTTATATCTCAACACCATTATTGATAGTCACGACTGGTTGTCAACCTAACCAATTTTTTGGGTGGAGGGATGCATTTGTCATTTTTAGTTCTCTCTGGTAACCTTTCTCTTTTAAGGATTTTTTCCTCCACATTTTCAATTGATTTTTATTTGCCTTTCATTTTAGTTGAATACTTAAAATATAATTTTGGTAATTGTTTACTCATTTTTGCAAGAGGCGTTCTGGAAGAGTAGTTAGGAGCATATGTTTTGGAACCAGACTGCCTGGGTTTGAATCCCAGCTTATCAGTTACTACCTATGTGACCTCAGCAAACTATTTCACCGTCTATCAAATATGGATAATAATGGTATTATCTTGTAGGGTTGTTATGAAGATTAAGTAAGTTAACACATGTCAAGTTCCCAGAATAGTATCTGGCACATAGTAAACATCAGTAAAATTATTGTTCTTTCCTACAACAAAATATTTGTTCTTTATCTTCTGTAGCATCATTGCACTATCTTCATGATGGTTCAGCCTTTTCAGTAAGATAAAGGCCAAATTACTTTGAGTAAATGCTACATCCATGCAATGGAATATTATGCAACCATTTAAAAAATGAGCTGGATCTACATATACTGACCAGAAAAGTTGTTAATGATATTTTTAGATGGTGATTTGCAGTTCCACATTCATGTCAGAATTTAATATTTAAAGACTATATTATATGAAGATATGTTTTTGTAGACAAGAAAATATTGGAAAAAGTATATACCTTGAAGAAGAAACTCAAGCTCTTGAACTTCCTGCTTTATGTGATTTTAAAACTATAGAATTATGGGAGTATATGCCTATACACACTTTTTGTGCATTTCAGTATTTTTAAAACATTAAAACAAAACTTCTTTCTTTGCGTATGTTAAGTAGATACTCTAGTCAACAAGCTTGTAGCTTTCTTTAGAAATCCAGATTGTTAAGAGTAAAGGTAATGCGAGAAGTCTTATTTGTCAAGTGAGTCAAGAGACAAAATAAGTATCTTCAGTTATTTCTCTGTGTGGGTAGATTATAGAGCATGTGTGCTTGTTGGTCATAAATGCCCACTTACACACAGGCGTTCACTGGTATGTGCATATAGCCTTAAGGTGACTGAGTTACCCTGGAAAATGACAGGAATTCTCATAGTCAAAATGAAGAAAAATAAAACAAAAGAAATAGGATAGGAGCAAAATATATATACATAATATGTTCCTAGAGCAGTGGTTTTCACATTTGAATAATAGTTATGAAATAATAATATAATCTCTAAAATTTGAGTCCTCACTGTATGCCAAGCAGTGTTCTAAGCTTATTAAATGCTGTTATTTTACTGTTGCATTTATGTATTTATATGCCCAGAATGTGGTGCAGTACATGTATTATTTTCACATATTTGTGATTGAGTGTATAACCCTTGATCTGTCAGTTTACCATAGGCCTGGAGAAAAAGGAGTAAGTTCTGTAGTTATTTTTAAAGGTAGATTATTTTTCTCATTTCTGTTACACTAGTTTCCCTGAAAAGTTCTACTTGCTGCATAAAACCAAAAACCTGATCTGCATATCTTTGTGGTTAGTGCTATACGGCCACTATGTAAATTCCTTTGAGGTCTCTTTTAGTGCATGGTGTCACAGGATGAATGAGGGTGACATATATGTGGATCTTGGTCTTGTGCATTTTGTGACAAAGGAATTCTCCTCTGAGTCGCCTGCTTGCATGAAGCTCCTGGAGCTTCTGGCTCAAGCAGCGCAGTCCGCCCGTGCGTGTTCCTGACGTCAGCAGTGTCTGCACAAGCCCTGCTATTGTCTCACTGCCACAGCAGGGCTGCGGATTGCAGTACCCGCGGCTGCTCCCAGCCCTGCCCCTGCTCCTACCTAGTCCTGCCTCACTGCATCCCAGAAGAGCCACGTCGGCTTGCCTTTCCCTATTGCATTTTCAAAAGCAGCCCTTCGGTTTTTGGTGCTGTAGGAGACCTTGCTTTTCAATCACACGGGAGAACACTGAGGCTTGCTTGTAAGAGGAGAATCTGGCAGCTGGACATAGCTTGGACTGCATTGGCTGTCTTCATGACCCCTGCTGTGTAGCGGCTCATCTTTTCACTCTCACACGTACACTCTCCTCGATTTTTCTTCTTTAATTTTTTTTTTTTATTCCAGTCTTTTTAAAGCAGCCTCTGGAGCCAGCCATGTTTGGCACTGAATCTTCATGTAAGTAAATGGATCTCACTTCTTTGCTGTTGAGAAATCTTGCTGTCATGGTTTCATTGGCTTGGAGTTCATATCACTCTGCTTTAGGTCATTCATAGCCTTTGTATTTTGGCTCTAATTACAAAGGAATTGGTCTCAGGAAAGGGACTCCTCTTAACTGGGTTATTCATCCTTAAGACCAGGGATGTCAGCATAGTCAAAACCAGGCCTCCAAGAGGGAGGGTGGGAGACAGGAATTCAGGCAGCCTCCCCAGAATGTGTTAATTGATGGGGTCTATTGTTGTGGGTTCTGTCGCAGTCCTTAAACCCTAAAATAGAAACTGGGAGAATCTGAGATGATACAGTTCACTACAAGGGAAAGGAGGGTTGACATTTTTTTTCTAAAAGGATAAAAAAGGTATTATGATAGCCCCTCCTCCATATTTTTACAAAAACTATAGACACTATATGCAGATTTAAAGGTTAAGAAATAATATTTATTTTTAAAGATGGATTTTTTTTTTTTTAACAGTGATTTTAGTTTTGATATGCTGGCTCGTGTCACAGTCCGGCAGCATCATATCTGTTGTAAAACTTATACAGTGAAATTGCTTTGGTGCAGGGCAGGCCCTGCACGGTGGGCTGGGCCAGACAGCACTTGTAGACAGCTAGAACTGGTATTTAAAAAATGATGATCAGCCTAAGTAATTTGAGGATTATTAATGTTGGATGTAGAATAATGTAACTTGTCAATGCAGTTGTACAGGCTCTGCAGAATGTTTTGTCATTATCCATAAGCAGAGGTGACAGGAATTTCTAAAGAGACTGAACCTGCTGGTCTAGAGCATTAAAAATTGGCAAGACACTGTATTTGTGGGGAGAAGGGTTAGGGCAGGAATTTAGGAAACACATATTATCTGACCTTTTCTTTCTGATCTTGTGTGGTCAGTGTTGTGTTCGTGTACAGCAGATGATTATTTGAAAATAGTACTCAAGAGAGCTAATAATCCTCAGTTCTTTTGTGTCTTCATTGGCTTTTTTTAAAGGGCTATTTTTGTTGCTTCACATGGAAGCTTCCCATTTCTGAAATGACCATGCTGCCTAATCAAGGTCAAGATAGAATAACAATGAGATGTAATGTCCCATTCAGCATGTGACAGTATTATTTTCAAATAATTCAAAATCTCAAATATTTTTTGAATTCACTTAATGGTGCATTTGCAATTATTGTTACCCAAGAAATAGAAACAGATTATTAAATGATAAAGATCATCCAGTTTCAGTTTAGTCATGGAATTTTCTTTATGTAGGAACTTGGGTATGGGCAGAAATATTTATCTACTATAGGTTAATTGGTCTTATTACTTTGTTTAGCTGGAAATGGAAGTGGAAACTCACTCTGGGAATCTGTGGATTCTTGTACTAGGGACTCTAATTAACATTGTCTGACCAGGTTTACTGAGCAGACATAGACTTTCTGGATCATCAAACCTGCTCTTTTGATAATATCACCCATGTGCTATGTGGTATGTTTGAAAATTGGTGGTTGCTGTTGGTCTCCATAGCTACCAGGTTATTGAACAGACAGAATAACATTCAGAAGGCAGAATACCATCATACAGGTGCTTGGCAATTTTACCGAGTATTCAGTTTTGTATCTTGTCCCAAAAGATCATAGGTAGCTTTGTACTGTCAGGGGTCCTTAAGTGTTGAGACCGGTCTGCCTTTTTAGATAAGGAGATACCTTAAATCTGCACTCAGAGTTAAGACAAATGTATTTTCTTTATGTTTTGAGGCAACTTTTGAGGCCTTAATTTCTACCTTTTAGAGACTATTTTATAGGCTGGAGTATTTAAAATATTCAGAAAAATAGTCACATTTGAAGTTCTAACTAGTTCAGAAGGGATCTTCCAAACCACTTAAGATATCCTACTACATTTTTATAATAAATACTTGTGTACAAAGGTATGCTAGATGCTGGAAAGGTCACTTTTTCCCCTAACATTGCTAATTTCATGATTCTTATCCTTGATTTCTGGTTGGGGCATCTTACTTGCATTGGATGCTTTTACTTTTTAAATTGAGGTGTGGTTTACATACAATAAAATGCATAAGTCAAAGTTTGCAGCTCAGTGGATTTTTGCCTATATTTACACCCATGGAACCAGTACCCAGGTTAAGATACTGCACATTTGTATTACTCCAGAAGTTCCCTTGTGATGACCCTTCCCAGTCAATATTACTACTCTTCACCAAAAGGTAATCACTCTGACTTGTGTTGCATTAGGGTCATGTGGAAAATGGCTTCTTAAAATCTTCTTTCTCTCCTCCTTACTCTTTGCCTGTAAGAAGGAAATATCAGTGTCTTCATTTTCAAATACTGGAATTTTTAAGTTGATTTTATGTTTTAGATCTTTGAGGTCAGGAATTTGCAGTGGCCTGGGTATCATGCTATAACATGTGCTGTCTTCCTGAGGTGGTATTGCTTGATTTGAATACCCAAAAGCCCCCGCTCCACTGCCACCTCCACACAACAAAGAGCCTTAACATGATGAATTTACCTGGAAGACTAGGCCCATGTTCAGCAAATTGAAAGACTTAACATAGTTATGGCAACAGAATTGATAAATGCTCTGTCTTAACATCATTTTAGTGAATATCTTCCAACATTGTTTCAAAGAAAATCTCCAGTAGTACCAGTCTCATTTTTTCTGACTTAGAGCTGAATCTCCAATAGTTGTGTAGATTGACCACAATCTATTTTGGGATTTTGTGTTGTGTGTAGATTAATCATTACAAAGCAGGAAATGTACCTTCTTGCTGTATTTTCACTGAACTTTTTCTTCACTGAAGTTTCCCATGTCTAAAAATGATAGTAGTGTGTATGCTGTGTATCTGCTTTGAGGAAATGCAATTTTAATTTCCATGGTAAAAGTAATTTAGGAAGAAAGTACTATCAATAAAATTTTGTTGAGGGGAGTGGTCATTAAAATGAATATTTTGGATAATTTGTTTAATGATTTTAAAAATCAATAAATTGAATGCCATCAAAAAAAATTTAATTTTCTCCAAAAAATTTATAAAGGGACAGAAACTTTTCATCTTTTCTTTTTGTGGAGTAAGGGAAACTGATTTTGTACTGTTGCCATTTGGTTACATCGTTCCAGATAAGGCCAGCTATTCTACAGAGTAAATACTTTTCATGTACAATGAATATTTGTCAATTAGCATTTATCTGGCTCAATCCTCCATCAAAATCGCTCCCAGGTTTAACATTTTTCAGGCCTCAAGGGTGCCATTTAAGATGTGCTGTGGTGGGAATTGTGCTTTGATCTAACATATTAATGTGCCTTCCAAAGAACCTCCCTTATTAGTGCAGTGAAGAGAGCAACACCTTACCTTTTGAAAATGGTATGCCCCAGGGGTAAATATAGTCATTTAATCCCTCCTCCCAAAAATTCGTTATAGTCATAATAAGTTAAAAAGAACATCTAGTGCATCTGTGAAAGGGAAAAGAATTCCAAGTCCCAGCAAAGTGGTAGCACTTAGTGAGCCTAGTGGTGATGGAGAAATGGTGGATGCATGTGTCAGGGTGTCAGTTTTTCTAGGTTTTGTGTGGCTGACCCGCAAGTCAATCCTGCCATTCTCTGAATTCTCCCATTCCCTTGGGTAGAGATAGTAGATGCTGGAAAGGATTGGGGTAGCTGCAATGTCCTGTGTGATTTATCTTCCATGGGACCAAAAGGTCAGCTGGTGCCTTTTATTTTCGTTACTGATGAATGCATTAAGTTCTACTGACAGCTTCTTAGTTTTAATACTGAGTGTGGCACCATGTTTCTAAGAACAATATAATTATCTCAAATTTTGGGCCATTGTGTGGGAGATAGTTAAATGAACATACTCTAGCAATATTAGGTCACGAAGAAACGGTATAATTAAACAGGCATCTCTTTGATAAGGAAACAATGAGTCACACTCTCTTTTTATGTGCATTTCAGGGCCATTCTTGGCAATCAGTCATATGTTAGATTAAAATTGGGTCTATTGTTTTTGTGTAATCTCTGTGAATTGGTTGAGATATTAGTAACTGTGGTCATTCAAAAATGGCCATTCACAATTGGACCATTTTCACTATGAAATAATGATATCAGAGACTGTTGTTTTTGCTGTTAGTACCTATGACATTTTAGTACTGTATTTTGTTTTCCCTTTTAACAGGTAATTTAGGAACATAACTATTTTCCTTTGTTATAACTTTACTCTGGCTGTTATTATTTAGCTGTATTGGAATTTAGTTGCTTTCAGCTTACTTAAAGCAAAAATGCAAATACTTGAGTATACACACAAAAACTTAGCCTCTAAGTCAGCAAACAGTTAATGTAAAAAAAAATATCACTTGACTTCAGACAAGCAGAATACCACAAACTATAAACTCACAAATATGGAAAAATAATAGATCACAGAGATTTATGTTGGGATGGTCATACAGGAGCCTGGGAAGCTAAAGCTCATAACATTTTTGACTTGTCTTACTGTGTCATCTTTTCTTTCCTTCTGAAGTAAAATTCTGAAGTGAAACTTTATTTTGCGTTTCTTGCCTATTAATAGTTAACATTGTAAACTTTAGTATCAAGAGAATATTTTTAAGCTATGTAAGATATCATTTTTTTTTCTTTTGGATATTTATATAGTTATTCTGTATAGAAATGGAATAAAAATACTTAGTGGTTATTTTTAAATTCTCAGATTACTTATTTTCACTTGAGTATTGGTTTCCCTAATTGTTAGTCACTAGTTTTTTCATCAGAAATAACACATGAGTTTTCAGTGATCTGTTGTTTTCACTGTCACAATGGACCAGATTCATATCCTGTATAAACTGTGGGGAGTCTATGGAGAAAAGTGACCGTATATGGAAACTTTCCCCATAGAATCCCCATAGAGTTACACAGGATGTTAATAGGATTCATTGTTGTTACAGAGTCTGTGTTGGAAAAATCACTGATAATGTCTATTTTTAACATTAATAATAGTCATCACATTATTATATTCACATGTATATGTGATATAATGTTCACATCACATATATTATGTTCAAATGATATTAAACTTTCAATAGGAGACCATATGGAACACAAAAATATGAATTGTATGTTCATTTTTTAAATAGTTTTTTAAGAGTATTGATATCCCACCATTTTCCCCCCCCCCAGTCAGTAGAGTTTGGAAACTATTTGTGGCAAATGTTTATAAATCATTCATTAACATGCTTATGAATGTGTTTTTATTTAGAAAATATACAACTTTTGAATTATTTAAAAGCTCTATAATGTACTCACATTTGCTGTGTTAGAATAGTGAATTCTAATATTTTTTCTATAGAGATTTTACTTAATAATAGACAAACAATTGAACCGAATGACAGAGATACAGTTTAATACATGTAGAAAGGCAGCAACCATATGCCAGACACAGTGACTAAATGCAGAGACTCTTGTGCTCTGTTGCCTGTATTCAGATCACCTCTACCACATTCTACCAGGGTTTGGTCGGTCATCTACCATTGTAGCTCTTCTAGCCCAAAGTGTGGCTTATCCAATGAACTGTTGGTTTTAGGGAGATCTGCCTTTTTTGGGCCAGGACAGCTACATGGAAGTTGGGCTTATCAAGAATCATCTGTGGAGAGTGGCCTCCAGTAGTGGGAAAGACTGGCTGAAGAAAGGGAAATGTCACTTTCTAAGACTGGGTGGAAGGTCCATCACGGGAATCTTCAAAAAGACCCAGGAAGCGATCTGAACAGAGGAGACTGCATGAAAACGGATGAAATGGGTCAGGGATGGCAAATGCCCAGTTTATTTCTCCCTACTAGTTACCCCTGGGGCAGGCATTACTAACTGGTCATAGCACTCTTGTAGGATTGGCCTAAGCCATTGAAGGCTGGGATGTTTTCCATGTAAAACACTTTATCTATCTATGCAAGTGTTTTCCACATTAGCATGAATAATAGTCACATAAATAAATACTTAAATAAACTTGCAAACGATTACTGAATTAAGAAAAAAATTAGTAATCTTGAGTGTTCCAGTAATATCCCTTTAGATATAAGATACTGTCATTCTGTTTCACATAGTGTTTTTCAGTAATGTCAATGGGTTAATGATTCAGAGCCACCATTGGTCTCTATTGAATGAAATTTGCACCAGTTGAAGGCATACCCTCAGAGTGTACCTAACATAACTAAACTTGGTACCTAACATAAACTAAACACTTTTTCTTTAAAATTTGAATCTACTGTGACTTAATGTAGTATCATTGAAAACAAGATGTGTGGGCTTTATATGGCATTAATATTGAGTTTAATTAAATTTTCTAGGCTAAGGAGTTTATCACACATAACTGGCCCATTACAGGAACATGTCAGTAGAACAACTCTTACCTGTCACCCTTTTGAACAGGAACAGGTGACACTTACAGAATACATATGGACTTTTACTACTAGCCCCAAATTTGTTAGAGGTGACTGCCATATACTGATACTTTGCTGTATACTGATAACTTGACTACATCTCATCTAAATTCACTGATCATTTTTTAAGATTATTAAGTAAAAATGAGGTATTATAATCACCAGTGTATTTAAAGCAGGAAAGTAATTGATTTTTTCTTTTTTTTTACCAGTCCTGATATAATTTTAGGAATTGGAAAAATTATTTTCTGTTTCCTTGTGAGAGTTTCAGACCATTAAGATTCAGGTTCATTGACATATTTTGGAGAGTAGTGAGCCTGATTGGAATGCATATAGATGAGCAATCACAATGACTCCATAAGAGTATTATTTAACTTCCTTCATTCCTGGCTACTTCTAGAACACTCAGGGTTAGTGGGAAGCTTTGGTAGGTATTGGCCTGGTGATACTCATGAATAGTCTAAGCATCTGAAACTTTCCTAGACTTATTTTAGTATAATGGTGTTTCTTTTATCTATTGCTATATCTAACAAACCACCCCAAAACATAGTGGCTTAAAATAGGCATTTATTATATTTCACAGTTCCATGGGTGGACTGGGCCTGCTGGTGGTTCTCATATAGGGTCTGTAATGCAGTTGCAGCCGGATGTCTGTTGAGACTGCAGTCACTTAAAGGCTCGCCTGAGCTGGAGGGTCAGGATAGCTCTCCCGCACGGATATCAGGGGAGGCTGGCTGTTGACTTGGGGCTCAGTTTGGGTTGTAGCAGGGATACCTATATTTGACTTCTCTATGAGGTTCAAGTTTCTCACAGCATGGCGGTGGGTTGTGGAGCATTCTAAGAGACCTAGGTGGTGGTTTCTTATGACCTAGTTTGGAAGTCTCAGAAGTCATTTCCACCAGATTGTATTGGCCAAGTAAGTCACAAAGACAAGCCCAGATTCAGAGGGAAGAGAACTAGATTCCTTTTCTTCTGATGAGGGAGTGGCAAGGTCATATTGCAGAAGGGTAAGCAGGATGGAAAATATTGTGGCTGTCTTTGGAAAATGCAGTTTGCCACAAGTGGTTTCCAAACTTTGCTCCGTGAAGGTGGTTCCTCCGAGGTGCTGCTTGGATTCTCTAAACAGAAGTCTGCAATTTTTTTTCCATAAAGGGCCAGATAGTGAATATTTCAGACTGTGGACCATACATTCTTTTTTGCAGCTACTCACTTATGTTACTGTAGCAGAAAGCAGCCAAAAACGAATGAATGTGGCTGTGTTCCAATAAAACTTTGTGTATGGACACAGAAATTTGAATTTCATATAATTTTCACAAATCAAAAAATATTCTTCTTCCTTTGTTTTTTGCCTGACCATTTAAAAATATAAAAAAAAATATTCTCAGATCAAAGGCTGGACAGAATCAGATGGTCAGTGGACTCTGGCCCATGGGCCTTAGTTTGCTGACCCTGGGTTTTAGTATTTGATTTGAATTTCACTTTTAATTATTAGAAAACTAAAAGAACAACAGACACACTTGCATATTAAAAATAACGAATTTGACATAGTGGGTACTATTGATAAACTTACGTTTTTACTGGTTGACTTTATTATTAAATATTATAAATTTAAACTTATAAATATATGTCTATTTTACATACTGGACTCTTACATAATGTTTTGTTTAAAATAAAATGTGTTAGTGCTCTCCTCGGCAGCACATATACCAAAAAAAACTTTGGATCAATATAGAGAAGATTAGCATGGCCCTCACACAAGGATGACACACAAATTTGTGAAGCAGTCCATTAAAAAAAATTTTTTTTTCTTCAATATGAGTGAAAGAAAAAAATAGAACAAAACCCTAAGACATTTGAAGACTTCAATTCTAGTGTGTTATCAGAATAACTCTAGGTGACAAAAGTAAGACAAGATATGGAAACCTGTTTGATTCAATTTCACAAATATTTAAATGCAGCAGGAGCATGTGATAAGAGAAAAGAGAACAAAAGCTTTCAAGAGATTTATGTTTAACTGGATATGGGGGTATTACAGTGAGAGAGGGAGAGCAGAGAGGATATTAATATTAAAACTCTGTTTCTCATTCAGTTTAGGCCAGTGTAGATGACATTATTTTGGAGATTGTATTTGAGATTCTTTGAGATTATTTTACCAGTGCCCATGAATCAAAGGAAATATTTGTTCTTATTGGAATTGGCATTGAATAATATGCAGAATATGACAAGGGAAACCAATTTTTTCTTTAAATAATTTTATTGAAGGACAGTTTCCTATGTATCTAAAAAGGTGTCTATTTAAAATGTTCAGTTTGATGAATTTTGGCAAAAGCATATAAATATGTAATCATCATTATCATCACAATCAAGATATAGAACACTTCCATTCCCCCTAAAAGTTCCCTTGTGTCCCTTTGTAATTTCTTTGTCTCTTAAATTTCATATATATAGGATCATATAATGTAACTACTTTTGTTTATGACTTCTTTTGTTTAGCGTAAGGTTTTTAGCCATTTTGTGGCTCTTGGTAGTTATTTCTTTTTATTACTGAGTATTAGAAATAAATAATTGGCTCAGCCATTTGCCCATTGATGGTGAGTTGTTTCCTGTCTTCAATTTTTATGAATTAAGCTGCTGTAATCACTCATGTATAATTCTCTCTGTGGACATGTTTTCATTTTCTTGGGTAGAGATCTAGAAATGCAATTGTTGAGGAACTGTCAAACTGTTTTCTGAAATGGTTGTACTTTTTCATATTCCCATCAGCAATGTGTGGGGGTTCAGTTGCATCGTGTCCTTGACAATACTTGCTATTATTCATCTTTCTAATTTTAGCTAGTCTAGTGGATGTGTAGTGGTGTATTGTGATCTTAATTTGCATTTCTCTAATTCTTAAGGATGTTGACATGTTTTCATGTGTTTTTTGGCCATTGAGATTTACTTTTATTGATGAAGTGTATGTTCAAATACTTAGCTTGTTTTAAAAATTGGGTAGTCTGTCTATTATTGAGTTTTGAGAGTTCTTTATGTATTTTGATGCAAGTCCCTTGCTAGATTATCTATTGACACTATTTTCTTACAGTCTATAGCTTTCTTAATGATGTTAAGTTTTTAGTTTTGGTAAAGTCCAGTTTTTCAATTTCTTGTGTCCTGTTCAATTCAGCAAGTTTGACAATTTTACACACCTCTGTAAGCAACACCATCATAAGGTATAGAGCCTCAGATTCCCTTGTGTCCCATCCAGTTTTCCTCCTCAACAGGCAATATTTTCTGATTTTTATAATTTAAGATTAGTTTTGCCTTGGACTTTATATATATGGAATTACAGTTTGTATTATTTTATGCCAGTACTTGCCGATGATGTTTTTCAATGCCCAACACCTGTTCAAAACACTTTCAGTGACTCTTCATTGCTTTCTGAACTAAATATAAACTTTTTACTTGGGTGTTCAAAACTATCCACCATATGGTCCCAACTTTTCTCCTCTGTTTTAACTCCCACTACTACTCTGTATATTTGTTTTTTTCCTGAGTATCTTTTCTTGTGTTGGGCCTTTTTGGATCTTACCCGTTTCCAGCTATCCAAATCTTAACCACTCTTTCACTCCTTCAAGTTCAGTTAGGTACCAGTTATTCCATGAGTTTTCCTCCTAAAATGATTCTTAACCACTTTAATTTTTAACCTTCATTCCATGATCATCACCATGGGCATGTCTTTTACACACAGAACAGATTCTCAACTCCTTTTCCAGCATCATCCTACCCCTGTCACTTTGCCCCCCTAGTCACTGCCCCCTACCAGAAAGCATCCCACATTTTTGCATACCCTGTTGCACTTTATAATGGAGGGTGCATGGTTCTTGTTTTGTATGCTCTGGAGCCTGACTTCTGGGCTAGAATCCTCATTCTAACAGCTGTGTGCCCTTGAGTAGGTTAACTTCTATGTACTTCCCCTTCTGTAAGATGAGCATATGTATAGTACTATGTACTGAGGCTGCTGTGAATTTTAAATGTCATAAAATTTTCTTACCTATTATTAGTTATTGTTAGAGTCTTTTATGTCATAGCCTTATCCTTCCAATTGCATTACATTTTCCCTAGGACTTGGATTTACTTGTCTTAGTGGCTCCAAAACTAAATATTAAAAGTAATTTGTCCATTTAATAGTTTTCTGTATAAAGTCTATGATGTGTTGAGAAAGTTATTTAAAGATTGAACATTAGTGGTTCTGGGCTTTATGTTTACTTCACTTAACACCTGTGCTTAATCTCATCTCTCAGAGTGTCTTGCTTACTAAAGTAAACACAGTAATGTTAGTATCCATCTTTTTATTAAGGGAAATATAAATGGAATTCATCATTTAACTCATCCCAAGCTTGATACTTCAGGAGAATCTTCTAAATACAAATAATCATTCCCAAGTTTATCTGGTTTATATGTTTGCATTTTTTTTTGTTGGATTTCTTGAAGTCATGCATATCTGTAATTTTTTTTAGAGCTTTATTATAGTTTGATATACATGCTGCAGCATGTTTTGCATTGTTTAATCGCCAGTTAAATGGATTAAGTGGCATTTGGTAAACTCCTCTTGATTTTTAATTGGGATGGACAGTATTATCACTAAGCAGAATGATCAGGAAATAATATGTGTTTACTTTTGGGTTTGTTTCTTTTAGGTTGGATACTTGTATATTTCAGAGATTTTTTTGTTTGGCTCTGTAAGGGCTACAGGCAGCAGCATTGCCACTTACCCAGTATTTCAGCATATTATGAAAGACTTACTGTGGCATTGCAACATGCCTAGTTTCCCATCAAGCTTTCACTGTGCAAGATATTCTATGCCTACACTTCATCCCATGCAGAGGATTGGAGAGTTGGGTGTTTTAGATATGAAATACCTGGGTCCCTGAGTCCTTGGGTCATCATCTGTGGGGTGATCACCAGCTGCACACCTGACTATACCCGTTTGTTTTTAATATTAAATTGACCTTTCCAGGCTTTCTTGTTGAGGAAGTTGGAGTCTGCATAACACCAGCTGTGTGTGGTGTCAGACTGGAACAATAATTCTGGGATGCAGAGTATGGTTCGCCTTTGTTTCCTGAAATTGTGCATTGATTTCTTTTGTCACTAGAATATTTCAAATGAATGAAAGCAACATTTTCTATTTTTAGCTTTTTGTTTAGGGGGATAGACTTCTTTATAAAGTAAATAATTCACCTGCATAGGAAATATTTCCATTCTAACTATTGTTGCCAGCATGAGAACAATTTTTCACAAGTTTTCAGTATTGTCTCTACCTGACATTAAAAATTTTTTTTTTAATTTTGGTATCATTATTCTACAATTACATGAGGAACATTATGTTTACTAGACTCCCCCCATCACCAAGTCCCCACCACATACCCCATTGCAATCACTGTCCACAGCGTAGTAAGATGCTGTAGAATCACTACTTGTCTTCTCTGTGTTGCACAGCCCTCCCCGTGCCCCCCCACATTATACATGCTAATCATAATGCCCCCTTTCTCCCCCACCCCTTATCCTTCCCTTCCCACCAATCTTCCCCAGTCCCTTTCCCTTTGGTAACTGTTAGTCCATTCTTGGGTTCTGTGAGTCTGCTGCTATTTTGCTCCTTCAGTTTTTTTCTTTCTTCTTATACTCCACAGATGAGTGAAATCATTTTCTACCTAACATTTTTAAGTAGAAAAACTGAATTATGTTTATAGTGTTAATTTCTTCTTTCCTTTGACATTGAATATACTCTCATTTATAACTTCAAAAAATTAGGGTTAGCCTTTTTTTTCTTTTTGGAGTAAATTCTTCATAGACACTCCTCAGGGAATTTGTTAGTTCAGTATCTAATATGAACCAGCAAAATATTTTCTGCTAATATGAACAACCAAATGACTGGGAATTCTTAAGAAGCATTCAAAGAAATATATAGCTTCATGCCTGTTTCATAAACCACTCTGGAGATTTCTTAGGCTATTAGCATTAAAAGCCTGAGATACTGGTTTTTCTTTTTCTGACCTAGATTGCATTTATGGAGGTCCCAGGCTGACAAGTGAAATAGGTACTTGCTATCTAAAAAATCTTTTTGGGAATTGTTTCTTACAATTTGGGAAGCTCATTGCACTCATTAAGACTTGGCGTTCCTGTGTTTTGTTAGAAGTCTGTACTTCTGAAGTACTAACATTTCTGTTCTGCCTCTCATGCAGTGAGCCACATCCCCAGTGTGAACAGTCCTCTGTGGCAGTAAAGGCACTGTTATCAGTGATTGGATGTCAGCCCAAGGGATGCAGCATATTTTGTCATTTGTATTGTAGGGGCCTCAAAAATGTACACCATATACACCATGTCTGGAGTACAGGACAGCATGACACATGTCATGCATCGATAGAACATGGATAGGACACTGCTGGGTATTATATTCATTTAGCTGTCTGGACTTTGATTGTTTTGCTTTTGAAAATTGGTGGTAGAAATAAAGCTAAATGCCAGCTGTGCTAGGTTTTGTACTCTTACTTTCCTTTCCAACCACTGTGAAAATGAGACATGGCCATTTAAACTGACTTTTCAGAGAACCCTGTGTTGAAGAGAAAGGAAGCAGGTCAGGAGCCTTTGGGTGGCTATTATGTCTTTCTGTGGAGCAACCATATGTCGCATTCATATACTTTTGGGTTTGGCTTCCCATTTTGTATTTTGGAACAGAGGTTGCATAATAAGAAAATGCCCTGCATTAGTAGAAAAAACCCAATTGCTTGAATCTCCCAATCCAATCTAAGTTTAAAATTCTTCCCTCTGGGTGGGAGTAGTAGAAGTGGTAAGCATCAGACTTTTGTTTCCAAGCCAGTGTTCAACCTCTCAGCTTAAAGGCCTGATGTACTCTCGCAAACTCCAACACGTTGCCTCCTAATGTTTCTCCCGCCTTCTAAGCAGATTTAAAAGCAGTTGGTTGGATCCAGAATTCTGACTCTAGGAGCGCTGACAATATAAGTAGAGTGGGCGGCTGTGCCCTGAACAGCTGCTGGGGAAGCCACCTGGGCAGCCAGAGCAATGGCCTGTGCCATGTTTTGTGAGACAGGCTTCCCCCTAAACATTGGTATTTTATAGTGGTGTTTAGAAGAATTTGGCATTTGGGAGCAAGGTCCTGTGACCTTGTATTTTATGTGAAAATACACAGCATTGCCTTTTTATGTTATGCCCTTTAATGTACAGTCCTACCACAAAAGTTTCCTGAGGAGAGCCAATTTCAAGCTGAAGAGGAAAACATTTTATGATGTCATTAAATGAGCAAGGCACTCAAATGTAGCGGATTAGAATGAGGTTGGAAACAGACGACCCAATGGTAAATGACTGATCCAAAAAGGTTGATCTTTGTCTCCACCATCACCTGTTGCCTTGATTGGACTTGAGTTACCAATAGACAGTTTCTTTCAGAATCAGGATACTTGAGTGCTGTGATCCTTTCAAATTTTACTGGAGATGGGTGAAATATTTTATTCATTTTTCATAAAACTATTTAAATTATCTGTTATATGTTCAGCATACTGTGTTGCATTTAATTTAAGATTTCTTTTCTTTATTGTTCTTTTGTTCCCTAAGGGCTTTTGCTAGTTTATGCTTCTGAATGTGTGAGGGAGGGACTTTTAATTATATGGCAAATAGCACAATCTTGAATTTCATGAAATTATTTTTAGATATTTAGTAATAGAAATTATTTTAGGTACTCAGCTTTAGTTTGAGTCCAACATCAGACATTTAGAGTTTAGCTCATCACTTCCCAACATTTAAGCTTTCTAGTCTTAATGGTAAATGGATGCTTTGGGAAATAATTTACTGCAGTAGGCTTCTAGGGATATCAGTGTTAGTTTATATAGGAATAATAGTGAGCCCAGACTGCATTGAAATAGTTGTTTCAGATATTTATGCTCAGTGTGTAGAGATGTTGAGGGGAGATTTTTATGTTTTTTAAGGGGGGACAATGGTGGGAGTAAGATGCTGGATTTTCTATCAATACAATCTTAAATGAAAAATAGTTGATAGATGCTTAGTGCTAATGTAAAGGCAGTCTTATGTGATTACTTCTTAAAGGGATTCTTCTAGGTAGATCTGATGTGATAGCTTTTCTGTGATTTACCCAGAGTCCTCTTTACTGCTTATGGTCATTCCTAAGCCAATTAGAAGAGTCCAGTATATTATGTAGAGGGGAACCACAGTGAATAGTGGGGTTTGGCAGTTCCTATCACTGAGAAAGACGTGTTCACTTTGTTTCCTGTATTAACCTTTGCTGACTAGTTTTAGTCTTCCTCATAAATAAGATTTTTCCCTAGTGAGTATTGATTGACACCTAATGACATTTTTATTTCTCAGGGCTAGGATGAGAGCTACTTTTAAAACATGGAAACGATTTTAATCTTTTTAGTATACAAATAAAATAACATTGTTTCCTTAATATACCAGAGCTCATTTTCATTATAGAAATTTAAAATAATACAAATAATGAAAAAAGGGAGGTAGAAGAAAAAGACATTTCTTAGTTTTTGGAGACAGATTTGGGATTGAATCTTAGTTTTATCTTTTTCTTGGCAAGTAATCTTTGAAAAATTTATAATCTTCCAATAGGGAACAACACTCAGTCCATGCTAAAAGAGTTAGTGTGATAGTATATGGAAGAGGCTTAAAACCATGCGTCACATATGGTCAGTGTTGAATGGGTAGTTATATAAGTGTAAATGCAAATTAATCCCTGGAAGCTGTAGATATGTTACACTAAATAGCAATTGGAAATCAAGATTGCTAATGAGCTAACTTTAAGGAAGAAATTCTCCTGAATTATGTAGCTGGGCCCAGTATAATCATGAGTCCTTAAATGTGGAAGAGAGAGGCAGAAGAGGTCAGAATAGTGTGATGTGAAAATAACTCCACCTGCTGTTGCCGGCCTTGAGGATGGGGGAAGAGGGCCAGGAGCCAAGGAATGTGGGTGGCCATCTGTAACCTTCCAGAAATATTCTTGCATAAAAATTGCTTATATATTTTTTCCTTTTGTATCACAAATGGGAGCTTTTTCATCTATACTTTTATATTTCTTGAGTTACTGCTTTTTAAATCAAATACTGAAAAAAGATATAGGTTGTATCATTTCGATCGATTGCATTCTTTTTAAAAAATAGCTTCATAGTATGCCAATATATGACTACCACAGTTTTTAAATAATCCTCTATTGATGGACTATTTTGTTTTCAGCTTTGAAACCATAAATTATCTTAATCTGTTCAGGCTGCTGTAACAAAATATCATAGACTGGGTGGTTTACAAACAACAGAACTTTATTTCTTGCAGTTCTGGAGGCTGGGAAATCTGAGATTAAGGTACCGGCATGGTCGGATTCTGGTGAGGACCCACTTCCTGGTTCATAGATGCCATCTTCTTGTTGTGCCCTCCCATGGCAGAAAGGCAAGGCAGTGCTTAGCGGTCTCTTTTATAAAGGGTCTAATCCCATTCATGAGGGCTCTGTCCACATGACCTAATCACCTTCCAAAGACCCCATCTCCTAACACATCGCTTTGGGGGTTAAAATTCAACATGTGAATTTTGGACGGGGTGTGGGGTGGGCACAAGCATTCAGTCTGTGGCACAACTCTGTGAATATGCACAAATATAAATTCCTAACAGTAGTGTAGATAGTTAAGTTTATGAATTTAAAAATTTGATGATTATTGCCAAATTACTCTACAAAGAGGCCATTCACTGTATACTCTGTTTTATAGTCTCTGTCTGGGCTATACTGTACCTTAGTTTTTAGTCACATTGAAGTGGAAAGTACAACATACTATGAGACAGAGATCAGACAGACTGTCACTCTCTTTATTCCTTATTAAATACAATGCCAGACATTGTCTCCTGATTTCTGGGCTGCAGTTATGCAGATGATCTGGGTCTTAGAGCAGGCATGGTTCCTTTGGCAGTGATGAGAGCAGAACCTTGGGTAGAGCCTACTTCCTGCAGCCTGATTCCTGTGGCTTAACTGCAGTTCTGACAGAGGAGAAGGAAGGCAGTGTGTGACAGCCAGCCTGTCTTTTCCTTTATTTGGGATACCGATGGACATGGAAACACAATATTTAGCTGGCAAGCATGGTTCCTGCCTGTAGTTCTTCTCTAGAAAATATGTAGCCTGTCCCTAGAAGAGGCACAAGCTGTGATATATTTTGATTTTTCAATGACAGAGGTTTGTCTCATGAGCAGGAAAAACCATGGACTTTCAGGGACCATGCACACTGGGTATAGGACATTTTTCCCCAGGAGTCCGAGTCATGAGTGTATGTATGAAGATACTTGCTCACTTCATTTTCACCAGTGCTGTGTATGAATAAACTAAAAATATGACAGTTCTACCACTTTCTAGTTCTGTGATGTTAGGAAGATGACATAGTATTTTTTACCTATAAGATAGTAGCACATAGGAAGCATGATAATTTTTTATAATTATTGTTACTATTAGCTTTTATCAACCTGATGGGTGAAAATAGTATCTCATTTAATTGTGTTGAATTATTAATGTGGTTGAGCATCATTAAATATGTATAAAAATTGGTTTTTATTGATGTATAATTGTTTTTTATATTAGGAAGGTTAATCTTTTTTCTGCCCTCTATTTTTCAAATAAAATTTTCTAGTTTGTCTTTTGTATTTTGTCTTTATTCATGGCATTCTTCTCTCATGCAGATATTTTTAATATTTATTGTGGGTAAATGTGTAACATTTCCAAAATATCTCGGCTGGCTTTAGTGCATTTGCCTATCCTCAGGGGTGGAGAGAGGTTCATCTCCATGTCAATGGGTACTTACCTGGGCAACTGAGGGCGTGTCTGAACCTGAGAGTTTAAGGGGAGGGGCAGGCTTGCTTGATGGCTTGCTTCTTCTGGAGCAGAGGAGAGAGATGGCCCCAGGCTGCAGTTTGTAAGCAATAAACGGGTTTTAAACTTTATTTCTCCCTTAGACTGATTTCAGTTTTAAGAGGTATGTTGTCCCAGGATTTCCTCTCCCCAGACTTACATTTATATAGTCAGATTTGTAATTTTTGAAAAAATTTCTGGCTTTTGTGTCTTGCCTGAAAAGGCCTTTCCTTCTCCAAGATTAAAAAAATAGATATATTAAAACTCCGTAGAACGTATACATTTTTCTTCTTACTTTTGAATCTTTGCTCCACTAACAGATTTTTTACTTTCAAGGAAAAATTCATGCAATTAAATATCAAAATGCAATTTGGCATAATATACAGGGACTTTATGTTAAATATATATGTTAGCATAGTGGCATTGCTTACTATATATCCTTCCATGAATGATAGTAATTAATAAATAATTCTTTTTTACTTTTGAAGTTTTCAATTATAACTGTCTAAGGATGGGGTAAGTAATATTTTGAACCATCATTGCAGCATACAAAACAATTCACTTTTTTGTTTTAGAATTATCATAGTAATCCATAAAGAATTAGACATTGAAAAATGAGTTATCACTGAAGCATCACAAAACACATGCTACTAATAATTGATCTTTACATACCTTTCTGTTATCTAGCTCTACTTTCTCCTGTCTGACTACAGCAATTTGGGAGAGGAAATGTATTCGATCTTAGTAATTTTTTATTTTGACTTAAGCTTCCCAGCAGAATGAAGATGAATTATTTATGCTCTGCAGTCTTAGAGTTGTTTGAAATTGGTGTTGATAAAAATAGTGGCTAAAGCAAGCAATGGTATATATTGCTGGGGTATTCAAGACAAACTATTCCTTTTCAGTTTTTCTGTTGTGGCCTAGCAATATTTTATTCTATTTGAAGAAGTCTTGTGTTTAGGACAAATTTAATTTATAGGTCAAGACATATTTTCTTGATTAAACATATGTTACTTCCGTGAGAACTGCCTTGTCTTCCCAGGTCAACAGGACCTCACAGAGGAGGCCAGGGAGTTTCCTGTGTTTAATTGCTTTTAGGCTTGTCATGAGTGGAGTCTGAAGGGAGCTTGACTTCACTGCCTTAGGTGAGGAAGTGATTGTCTACACCATCATAATATGTGAATGTTGCTATTTATTGAAGTCTCTTAGAATATTCTGCAAATATTACTTCAGTTCTTCAGACTTTAATATTAGTGCTATTATGTTTTAAGTTCATACTTGCAAACTAACACCACTGCATGTCAGTGAGATAGCACATATTGTTCCCATTCACAGTTGCAGACATTCCAGTCGAGTGACTAGTAGTGCCACCTTTACCGGAGGATGAAAATGCCAGTCTGTGTTTCTTAACTTTCTAGCCAGTTTCCCATAATTACATTTACATTTCTCAGGTTCAAAGAGTTTTGAGAAGACGATAGAAGACCACTTTCTTCTCAGTGACAACAACAACTCTGAAGAAATACTCTGCTTTTGGACCACTCCTGCCTCTTGTCATTATTTTGTTTTCCACATACATTGTTCTTTCACAGTACACAGCCCTGGTATGAATGCTTACATGCCTACCTTTTTCCTTTCTTTCTCCCTCAGATATCTTCTTTCCTTGGCTTCATGAGGAAAGAAAAGGGAATTGTTGCAGTTTTGATTTATGTATCTGATAAAACCTTTTATTTCAGGAGAAGGGCTAAGCAGGCATGAGGTGGGTGGAAGAAAGAGGAACTTATTCTTCTAACAAAACAAATTGTATAACATCACTCACTCACTTGAAAACCTGATAAACCCAGCACCATGTGAGAACTCGACATGTATGAGGCACCATTTAGGTGCTTTGTGAGTTATTTTCCTTTTGTTTTTAATTGAAGTATAGTTGATATACAATATTACAGTGGGCCAGGTGGAGAAAAATAGGTGCTTTCTGTTTTTAATTCATTTAATCCCTCAGGTCCGTGTTATCATCTTTTTCACATGGGAGGAAATGAATTCAGACAATTTTTAAGGAAGCTTGTCTAAGGCCACACAGTGTCAGAGCCAAGAATCACATCTAGAATACTGTGGCTCCAAAGTTAGTGTTTGCTTATTCTTCTATTTACATTTCTAAATACTGTTTATATATAGCTATCACCCAAATTTTTATCTCTAGACCTCTGGACCTAGTCTAGACTGCTCTATTCTACACCTTTAGCCTAGACCTGTTCATCCAGTGGCCTGCTCAGCATCTCCACCTGGATAGCTCATGAGTACATCAAACTCAGTGTATCCCCGAACTCCTGATTTCTAGCACCTCATGTACCTTCTACTTACCCACTTGTTTCCTTCTCAGATTGTGACTGTCCATCCTTTCATGCTCAGGGCAAAAATTCCTTGACATCATCCATGATCCCTTTATTTCTTATATTCCACATGAACTCTGTTACAAAACCTTACTGGGTTACAAATTTTCTGACACCATTTTCTTCCCAGATTACCGCAAACTCTCCTGACTGGTAACCTAGCTTTTACCCTTGCTTCTCAAGTCCATGCTAGACACCTCAGCTAGAGAGCCTTTTCAGACTCCAGTCGGCCCTCTCTTTTGTCCAAAGCCTCCAGTGGCTTTCCTTCACCCTCAGAGTCAAAGCCTACCGGACCTGGCCCTGTTACTGCTCTGACCTACATTCCCTGTTGCTGACCGGCTCTAGCTGCACAGGCCTCCTCTCCGTCCTTTGAACACACCAAGCACACAGCTGCCATAGGGTTCTCATGCCTCATGTCCCTTGTTCCTGGAATGCCATCCCTCCATATCTGCATGGCTCTTTCCCTCATTTCCTTCAAGTCTTTGAGCAAATGGTACCTTCTCAGTGAGGCCTACCCTGGCCACTCCACTTGCTGGCATTCCCCATTTCCCTTACCCTGTTTAAATTTCCTCCACTGTCCTTATCACCTTCTAATAGATTATATAATTTATTAATGTGTATTGTCTATCTCCTTCATCCTCTGCTCTCCCACCCCCAACTGAAAGCTCCATAAAGGCAGGGGTTTTCTTCCCCCCTTTTTTTTTGTCTGTTTGGTTCATCTTGCATGCCTAGCAATTATGTCAAGTCCTGGCACATTGTTTGTGATCCATAAAATCTGAGGAATGAATATATTTATTAAAGACATGTGTCAAGTGCTGTGTCAAGAGTGAGGAATACAGGAGCATTCCAGGCTTTCAAACTTTTAATTAATTCTACTCTTTTAGGATTTCTACCTTTGAGTTAAAGGGAAATCAAGTTTTAGAGAGGTTCTATCTCCCAGTGGTGAAAGGAATGAGCATGTGTTCAGCCGTTGCTTTGTACAAGATGTTTCATATAGAAAGCTGAAAAGCATTCATGTATACCTTCCAACAACCCATGAGGAGTGTTGTCCGTGTTTTGCAGGAGACTGTGGTTCAGGAATGTTGTGTACCTTACTAAAACCCAGCTACGCTCTGTGTGGCATAAGAGTCAGATGCACATCTCTCTGTCTGTTTGTCTGTGCTCTTCCCACTGTGCCACACTGCCTCTCTGAATGGGTTCATCATTCAGAATTATTTCATCATAATTATTTCATTATGCCATCTTTTTATCCACATAGAGCCCTCATTTGAAGTGATGAGCTAAATACTTTAAACATTTAATAGTTTAGTACTTTTAGTAGTACTCCGTCCCCTGTGGAGTGAGCCCCATTTCCTAAGCATGGCATGGAAGACTCTTTCAGTCTGTGTTTAGTCTGTCTGGGGAGCCTTTGTCTTTCTCCTCTGGGGCTTTGTCAACATCAGCTTCTTTAAAGCCTCGTTATTTACCTGGTAGGCCATATGCTTGTAGTTTCACACCTCTGCAAACTGTTTCCCACCAACTGAAGTGCTTTTTCTTCCCTTTCCTGCCTGGGGAATCAATGGTTGTCCTTGGAATCCCAGCTCATGTGTCACTTACTCAATTAAGGCGTTTTTTGCTTTTCTTGCTGGGGTGGTCGGTCCCTGCACGTGGCCTCCCAGAGCGCCACCTCTTGTGTGGGGATCATTCACCCTTTCTCTCCTGTTCTACTTCGTCTCCCAGGAACGGGTCTGTCTGCTATTCTTTGCTTTACCAATACCTAGGGCAGGCCTAGGACCTGCCATACACTAAGTGAAGGTTTCTGCAGTCACTTAATGGTGATATGAGCTATAATGGGTAATGAAATCACATATGGGTTTTGAATTTTAAAGCAAGGAAATGACAGTTACAATCTGAGAAAAGTCTGAAAGACACTTCAGAAATGCCCTGTGGGTGAAGCATTCATTCATATATTCATTGCTGTTGGGTAGTTATTAAGTGCAAAAATGTAGTGGGTTCAACCTCCAGCCCTGTTACTCACTTCCAGTTTAACTGTGCCACATTACTTACCTCTCCACCCTCCACCTGATCAGGGAAATGGGGGATATATTGGTGCCTATCTAATAGTGTTGCTGTGAGGATTTAATAGCATTGTATATAAAGATATATAAATATACTGCTATGTATTAGGTACTAGATAAATAAATATAACAAAGCTTTTTGGAGGAGTTCATATTTATACTACATAATCTTGAATTTTAATTGCACGAAATAGGTAGAGCAAAGTACTAAACTAAGGACATTATTCATTAAAAAAAACAAGCCACTTGTTTCTTTGTGTTACCTTATGGGTTCATCGTTCAGAATTATTTCTGACAGACATCTTTTTATCCACATAGAGTCCTCGTTTGAAGTGATAAGTTGAATATTTTAAACATTTAAATGAAGAGGGTTTACAAATGGTCATTATCACAGGAGAAAGAGTTAGAACCTGGGAGTTGTGTGTCTCATCAGAACAATTTAGTTACAGGCTGTTCAGTCTTAGTGTTGTTTATAAGATGGGTTAGGGAGAAGTTTTCCCATGTAAAGCATTTGATGGCAAGAATCAAGGCTCACACAGAATCTGTGTGGGCCCTGTGACGTGGTGTCCATATGACAGAATTCTGTTTAGTGAGTCTTCCTTGAAATATTTAAATCATGTATATATGCCTGTCCAGCTGCAATTTGATTTCACATTGGCTTAGTGGTTGGTACTTTATGCTCTCTGCATTATCAGAAAACTTCATAGGCTGGCAATAATTAAAGGATTTGGATTAAATAGATGGAATGTGAAGTCTGTGGTATCTGTGGGTAGGATTGTCAGCTTAAACCAGCTGTTTGGAGGCTGGAGATGTTTTTCATGGTTGTAAGTCTCCATGCCAAATTTTTTCTTCCAGAAATTGGCCTGAGAGAGGGGATGCTTTGAAAACAAATGCAGAAGTAAACAAACAATGACTTAAAAAATCAGCAATTTATTTTCCCTGTTCTGCTTTAATATAGTTGCAGAAATGCCTCAAATTACAGATGAAACAAAGTATTCTTCAATCCATTAAAACATACTGTGCTTAGAGATATGACAGTGAACAGGTCACATGGTCCCTGCCCCCATGGAGTTTATGATTTGGTGGATAAAGCACACATAAAACAAATACAAAACATACCCATATTTATGGAACAGGGTGCAGAGGTTGAGGATAATCAGGCTTTTACTACGAATAAGGTAGTCAGAGAAAGCCTGTCTGAGGACTTGAGCGTTTAGGTGCAGGATTCCAGGAAGTCAGCATTGTAAAGGAGGAGCGTTTCAGGCCAGGGCTCAGCGAAGGTCCTGACGGGCAAGGAGCTTGGGTCTTGCCGGTTCAGTGAAGAGGCCAGTCTGGCTGCAGTAGTGGAGCGGGAATGGAAGTGGGAGACCAATTAGAAGGCTGTTGTATAAGATGGGAGGTGATGGTGGCATGGCTCAGGGTGCTGTGGTGGAGAGAGAAGACGATGTGTTAGGATGTATTTGGAAGGTAGAACTGGTGGGGCTTGTTGGATTGGGTGTGGGGAGTGAGGCAGACGGAGAAACCAAGGATGACTCCCAAGTTTCCAGCTTGAGCTACTGGATGGGTGGGAGTGCCTTTAATCAACATAGGAAATTATCTCAAGGAAATAGGGAAGGACACACAACAAAGGCCAAAGGAAATATGAAGGTTGGCAACCCTTAGTAGAGTCTAGTCACCCACATGTTTTTATTCCCATTCTCTTGCTTTTCACCAAAATAAAAGCTTTTCATCTGCTTGCAGACTCTTTGAACACAGTGCAGCCTCTGTGTCATCAATAATTTATGCAGTGTTCTCAAGTAAAAGTGTTAGTGTCCAGGCCTTGTGATTCTGATCTGGTATCCAAAATATTTCACAGGGCAAATAAGGGAATATTTAAAAATGAAAAATATCATTTTTTAGTATGGCACATTTTAAGGGCCATAATTAAATTTTTCCCAGGGTCACTCTACTTTCTGTAGGTATGTAATTTAACTATAAAGGTTTATCATTGTTCTAGGACCTGTCATACTAACATGTGCACCCTATTTATAGGAAACTAAACAGGTTGATCGGTATGTTTTGCTTTCAGCTGATTTTTCCATATCTATATCTGTCTATCTATCTATCTATCTATCTATCTATCTATCTATCTATCTATCTATCTATCTATCTATCTATCTAGATTTCTCCCCCAGTGTATACCACCAGAAAGGCTTTTGAATGTATAGCTTTGTAATCATCCATTTGACATTGGCAGTTATTTTTTCAGGAAAGTATTTATTCTACTCTGTTCTTATTCTTTCAGTAATAACTTCTCTTGTTATAAATGAGACATTTTCATGTAGATAATTCAAAAAGTACAGAAAGCTATATAGTCACTTGTAATCCTAATACCAAGAAGTATTTTTTTGTCTTTTTTATCTAATCAGTGTGATGCTTCACATTCTATGTGCAGTTTTGTATCCATTTTTTCCCTTTAACATTCTATTATGACTGTTTTCTACATCTTATTAACTGTTATTCAAAGATGACATTTTACATGACTCTGTGCTGTTCTATAGCATGAAGCATTTAGTCATTTTCTTGTTGAACATTTAGGTTATTTGCTGGTTTTTGTAATTTTAAAGGAAGGAAAAAAGACAGTTTTTACAGAACACAGTATTTTAACAAAAAAAACCAATCTTCTGTTCAAACCAAAATAATTTGTAAAAGCCATTGTCCTCCCCATGCAGCTTTAGAAGAATGATTGGGGCATGGAAACAATGGCAGTTAAAGCCCCTGTCTGCTGGGCTCTCAGCTCCTGCAGTGCTTTTCTGTGGTCTGAGCGGTGTCTGAACTAAATGTGGACTCTCTTTGCTAAGCTCCTCAGCACCGTTACTCGCTGGGATCTTTGCCCTGGTGCTCTAAAGACTCTCTGTATTTTCATTTGTAGCTGGCCTCTCTGCACCTTGCCTTGCAGCACTGGTTGGAACAAGGGAGAGAGAGGCAGTTTTGGGGCTGTCACATTTGCATGCCTCTTCTTCAGCACAGCCCCCCTGTGTGGCAGCCCCTCAGGTCTCAGCAGGGCACCTCCTTCTAGCCATACATCTCACCAGCTGTTTATTGACCACCTATTGAGTTCCAGGAACTGGACTAGATACTGGGGACACCATGGTAAGACAGATCCAGCTTCTCTCTCAGTTTATTCCTGGTGGAAAGTACACACGGGAGGGAGTATAGATGGTTATTTATGGCTTGGGAGACTGCTGTACCAACACGGTGTGCTAGATGGTTCTGAACTTAGCTAGCTCTCCCCAACACATGAGCACCGTCTACATGTTATATTTGTAAACGTTGTGCACACATCCCCTTAGATATGAGTTGCACCTGTGAAAACTATAAAATGGGACCAAAGAGCAGTCGTGAAGCACAGGCTTGTCTGGCAATGCTGAGTCTCTCTGCTGGCCTTTGCATTTGGGGTTTGGTCAGGATGGATCCTCAGGTGCCTCAGTACAAGTCAGTTGTAGTCCTTTGGGCTCAGGAACTACTCTTCCCTGCTGTGCCTGGAACAAGATGCATGGCCCATGTTAAAGGTGTTGGTGGGCAGAGCTGGGCTTGTCTGCCTGGAAGGTGACCTTTATTCTTTGTGTGTTTCCCTCTTAACAGGATACCATGAACGCAGCATGTAAGTGAATTTTGCCTTTGGCTATTCCTTCTCACACTTGGTCTGTAATGTGCTGGGCTTCAGGGCAGGGTGCCATGTTGTACATTTTGGCTTGGTTTGGTTTATTTGATAATTTGGCAAATACATCTTCATGGGTATGTAACAAAATAGTTTTACCTCCTAAGTTCTATGTGAGCATTTTCCTGGCACATTATTTTTTTAAAAACTGTTAGATGTAACTGTCACAGAATTTCTTGCTAGACATGTCAGGGAAATACAGCAGATAAGTAAGTGTGGATTTTAGCTATATATCCATCTCATGATATTCCTTTGCGAAGATGAGGAAACATGGGCTAGATACAAGGAAAAACAGATGAATTAGGAACATTAAGTGTTGTATTTAGTGATGCTGTGATACAGGGAACCCTAGACACCCATTCATTGGTCCTGAATTAACATTTTCACTTTATCTCTTATTAGTTATGTGACCTGGGACAGTTTAGTAGTAATAATCATTATTATGTATAATAATTAACATCTACCCAGCAACGCTCAATTACTAAAAAGTAACTCACTAAATTCAGGAGTAAATTTGATTGGTTTAATTCTCTATGAGATGTAGGTACTATTATTTTATCCCAATTACTATGTGAAGAAACTGAGGTGCAGAGAAAATGAATGAACCTTCGATCACACAGCTCGCCAGCTAGGGTTTGCACCAGATCGTTGTGACTAAGCAGCCCAAGGACCGAACACTGTGCTCCCCAGCCTACCGAAGTCCCAGTGTTCTCACTGAAACAGTGGGAATTTATTTCTCTGATAAAATGTGAGGTGGTGTTGGTGTTCATATTTCAGTAAGTCTCTGCCTTGCTGGCACTCTTGTTGCTCAAATTGGCAGTAGGACTTTTTGTTCCAGCTTAGCGAGGCAGGTGAGATGGGAATGTTGATTTGTGCCAGGTTAGAAAAAAGGATTTCATTTACTGAAGAGTATGTTTCTTCCTCGGAGTTGTGAGAGTTACATGAAATTAAATGAGGTAAAATAGAAGAAAGTGTAATTGGAAAGAGTTTTCCATATGCAAGAGATTATTTTCCATCAGAGTCACCCTTGGAGAGGATTTTGGTGGCATAGGACAGGGTCCTCACTTGGTTCCTGCCCATTTCAGCATTGTCTCAGCATCTGGGAGGAGGAAAACAGAGGGATTCTGATCATTGACTTGTGGGTGATCCAAAACTGTTGATTTAGTTTTCATTGATTACTTGCATTTTATTTTCTCTAATGATTTGAAAGGCAGACTATTTAAAATACGATTTTAAATTGTGGCCAACTTAAGCTTTTCATAAACATGCTTATAGCTGTGTTTCACTAATTTATCTCATTATATTTGTGTATTCACTTATCCCTTTTTCTTAATATATAATTGACAAGTAACATTATATTGGTTTAGGTATATAACATAATGGCTTGATATGTGTACATTCATACTTATTATGTCTGAAAGTGCCTTTCTTATGCCCTATGAATGAACCTGGCCAGGATAAAACTAAATAGACTTTAAAATTGTCAGGCCAGTAATTAATATACGATAAAGGAGCCATGGACATACAATGGGGAAATGACAGTCTCTTCAACAGATGGTGCTGGCAAAACTGGACTGCTACATGTAAGAGAATGAAACTGGACCATTGTCTAACCCCATGCACAAAAGTAAACTCCAAATGGATCAAAGACCTGAATGTAAGTCATGAAACCATAAAACTCTTAGAAAAAACATAGGCAAAAATCTCATGGACATAAACATGAGTGACTTCTTCATGAACATATCTCCCCGGGCAAGGGAAACAAAGGCAAAAATGAACAAGTGGGACTATATCAAGCTAAAAAGCTTCTGTACAGCAAAGGACACCATCAATAGAACAAAAAGGTATCCTACAGTATGGGAGAATATATTCATAAATGACAGATCCGATAAAGGGTTGACATCCAAAATATATAAAGAGCTCACACACCTCAACAAACAAAAAGCAAATAATCCAATTAAAAAATGGGCAGAGGAGCTGAATAGACAGTTCTCTAAAGAAGAAATTCAGATGGCCAACAGGCACATGAAAAGATGCTCCACATTGCTAGTCATCAGAGAAATGCAAGTTAAAACCACAATGAGATATCACTTCACACCAGTAAGGATGGCTACCATCCAAAAGACAAACAACAACAAATGTTGGCGAGGTTGTGGAGAAAGGGGAAGCCTCCTACACTGCTGGTTGGAATGTAAATTAGTTCAACCATTGTGGAAAGCAGTATGGAGGTTCCTCAGAATGCTCAAAATAGAAATACCATTTGACCCAGGAATTCCACTTCTAGGAATTTACCCTAAGAATGCAGCACTCCAGTTTGAAACAGACCAATGCACCCCTATGTTTATCGCTGCACTATTTACAATAGCCAAGATATGGAAGCAACCTAAATGTCCATCAGTAGATGAATGGATAAAGAAGAGGTTGTACATATACACAATGGAATATTACTCAGCCATAAGAAAAAAACAGATCCTACCATTTGTAACAACATGGATGAAGCTAGAGGGTATTATGCTCAGTGAAATAAGCCAGGTGGAGAAAGACAAGTATCAAATGATTTCAAGTCATATATGGAGTATAAGAACAAAGGAAAACTGAAGGACCAAAACAGCAGCAGAATCACAGAACCCAAGAATGGACTAATAGTTACCAAAGGGAAAGGGACTAGGGAGGAGGGGTGGGAAGGGAGGGATAAGGGCGGGGAAAAAGAAAGGGGGCATTACAATTAGCATGTATAGTGTGTGTGTGGGGCACAGGGAGGGCTGTGCAACATAGAGAAGACAAGTAGTGATTTTACAGCATCTTAATATGCTAATGGACAGGGACTGTGAAAGGGTATGTGGGGGGGACTTGGTGAAGGGGGGAGCCTAGTAATCATAATGTCCATCATGTAATTGTAGATTAATGATACCAAAAGAAAAAAAATTAAAAAGGTAAGAAAAAAAAAATTGTCAGGCCAAGACTGTTTCTTCCACTTCGTTGTTTTTCATGCAGTGCTGAACATTGTGTTTGGGATATAATTTATCTTTCTTAATGGTGATTTGATGTGAATTTTTAAAAATTAAGAACTAAGCCTTAGGGAGTTAAAGGATATTTGTTTACATGCTTTGAGTTAGGGTTTCTCCAAACTGGAGAGTTTTTTTTTTAAGCAAGAGTAGAACTATTTATTTATTATTTTTTTAATGCTTTTAAAATAAAATCTCTTCTCTCCATAAAAGGTAGCATACTGATTTTCCTGGTGATTTTTTAAAACAGAGGTATCATTGATGTACAATCCTATGAAGGTTACACATGAGCAACATTGCGGTGACTACATTCACCCATATTATCAAGTCCCCCCCAACCTCCATTGCAGTCATTGTCCATCAGCATAGTAAGATGCCACAGAGTCACTACTTGTCTTCTCTGTGCTATACTGCCTTCCCTGTGACCCCCCACACCATGTGCACTAATCATAATGTCCCTTAATCCCCTTTCCCTCCCTCTCCACCCACCCTCCCCGACCCCTTTCCCTTTGGTAACTGCTAGTCCCTTCTTGGAGTCTGTGAGTCTGCTGCTCTTTTGTTCCTTCAGTTTTGCTTTGTTGTTATACTCCACAAATGAGTGAAATCATCTGGTACTTGTCTTTCTCCACCTGGCTTATTTCACTGAGTGTAATGCCCTCTAACTAACTCCATCCATGTTGTTGCAAATGGTAGGATTTGTTTTCTTCTTATGGCTGAATAATGTTCCATTGTGTATATGTACCACATCTTTATCCATTCATCTACTGATGGACACTTAGGTTGCTTCTGTATCTCAACTATTGTAAATAGTGATGCAGTAAACATAGGTGTACCTATGTCTTTTTGAATCTGTGATCTTGTTTTCTTCAGGTAGGAGTAGAATACCTGGGTCAAATGGTATTTCTATTTTTAGTTTTTTGAGAAACCTCCATATTGCTTTTCACAATGGTTGAACTAATTTACTTTCCCACCAGCATTATAGGAGGGTTCTTCTTTCTCTGCATCCTCACCAGCATTTGTTGTTCCTTGTCTTTTGGATGTTCACTATCTTAACTAGTATGAGGTGATATTTCATTGTGGTTTAATGTGTATTTCCCTGATAATTAACAATGTGGAGCATCTTTTCATGTGCGTGTTGGCCATCTAAATTTCTTATTTGGAGAAGTGTCTGTTCATACCTTCTGCCCATTTTTTAATCGGGTTATTTGCCTTTTGGGTGTTGAGGCATGTTGGTATATAATCTGTATTGTTTTCAAATGTACAGCACAGTGTTTCAGCAATTACCCATATTATTAAATCCTTACCCCTTCTAGTGGGTTGCTACAGAATCATTGGCTATATTCTCCATTCTGCACTACCATCCCTGTGACCAATTTATATTGTGATTGCAAATTATTTTGCCCCTTTTTCCCCCTCACCCTCCCTCTACTACCTGCCACAACCCCTCCCCCTTGGTAATCACTAGTCACTTCTTAGTGTCTATGAGTCTACCACTGTTTTGTTCCTTCTGTTTCACTTTGTTTTTTACATTGAATAAATAAGTGAAATCATATGGTATTTATTACTCTCTACCTGGCTTATTTCATTGAGCATAATACCCTCTAGATCCATCCATGTTCTTGCAAATGGCAGGATTTCTTCTCTTTCCGTGACTGAATAATATTCCATTGTGTATATGTATATCTTCTTTATCCATTCATCTATGGATGGATACTTAGGTTGCTTCCATATCTTGGCTATTGAAGACAGTGCAGTGGTAAACATAGGGGTACATACATGTTTTTGAATCAGGGATTTTGTTTTCTTTGGATAAATACCTAGAAGTGGAATTAATGGATTGTATGATATTTCTATTTTTAGTATTTTGAAGAACCTCCATTATGCTTTCGACAGTGGGTACACCAATTTACATTCCCACCAACACAGGAGAGTTCCCCCTTCTCCACATCCTTGCCAACATTTATTATTGTTGTCTTTTGGATAGTGGCTATTCTAAGTGGTGTGAGGTGATAATCTCATTGTTGTTTTGATTTGCATTTCCCTGATGATTAGTTATGTGGAGCATCTTTTCATATGCCTGATGCCCATCTATATATCTTCTCTGGAGAAATGTCTGTGCAGGTCCTCCACCCATTTTTTAATTGAGTTATTTGTTTTTTGGGTGTTGAAGCTTATGAGTTCTTTATATATTTTGGATGTTAACTCTTTATCAGATGAGTCATTTATGATTATATTCTCCCATACAGTAGGATGCCTTTTTGTTCTGCTGATGGTGTCCGTTGCTGTACAGAAGCTTTTCAGTTTGATGTAGGTGCACATGTTCCTTTTTTATTTTGTTTCCCTTGCCTGAGGAGATGTGTTGAGGAAAAAGTTGCTCCTGTTTATAGTCAAGAGATTTTTGCCTGTGTTTTCTTTAAACGTTTTATGGTTTCATAATTACATTCAGGTCTTTGATCCATTTCCAGTTCACTTTTGTGTATGGAGTTAGACAGTAATCCAGTTTTATTCTCTTATATGTAGTTGTCCTAACTGGTGTAGTTTTGCTAACACCAGTTGTTGAAGAAGCTGTTATTTCCCCATTGTATATTCATGACTCCTTTATCACATATTAATTGGCCGTGTATGTGTGGACTTATATCTGGGCTCTCTGTTCTGTCCCATTGATCTATGGATCAGTTCTTGTGCCAGTATCAAACTATTTTGATTACTGTAGCTTTGTAGTAGAGCCTGAGGGTCTTCTATTTGTTAATGTCCTCCCTGAAATCTTGAATATTTTTGTAAATCCATGAGCATGTTTATGATTTTTACTTCGATATCTTTATCAAGAAGATTGGTAATCTCCATTTCATTTAGCCCTCTTTCTGGTGTCTTGTCCTGTAGTTTTTTTTGGAACATACTTGTTTGCCTCCTCATTTTTCAAGGTTTTTGTGTTTCTTTCTTTGTATTAGATGGCTCTGCAATGCTTCATGGCCTATAGAGTAAGAGCTTTGTGAAGAAGGCATCCTGTGGTGTGCAGAAGCTCAAGACTCTTTACTCAAGACTCAGTGCCTGATTCTCCTTTGCGGGAGCCCCAGTTGCTCTTGGTGTGCAATGGGCAGGGCACCTTTCTGTCTGTCTTCCAGTAGTGATCTGAGTCTGCAGCTCTGGCACTTTACTTGAGCAGCCTTTTTGATCATGGCAGAGGCCTCTGCTGGGATCGCTGTGGTTGGGGACATTGTGCAGCTCTGGGGCAGGGCAGGACATGCATCACTGGGCTTGTATACTCACAGGGAGGAAGGAGCTCTCGGCACTGGCTCCCCTGAAGGCACCTCCCTGGGTGGGCTGATGCAGGGCCAAAAAAGCTGAGTGAGTCTCCCTTTGCCTTCCAGGCAGCAAAGTCTGACTCTTCTGCTGGGGTGAGTGGGCTGGCTTGCCGACAGTGCATGCAGGGAGACACCTCAGGGCTGAGTTGCCCACTAGTGGAATGGAACATCTGGGGCTCCCGAGAGTTCCCAACTTATTGGGCCTAAGGAGGGCTGGGGAGGTATCGTCCACTTGCCCTTTCTCCTGAGAGTTCCATCCACCCCTCGCCCCTCTGGCACCCCTGCTGCTGCTCCAAGTCTTTCAAACTACCACCTCTGCTTTTGTCTTGGGACCAGCAGAGCTTGCCTGTTCTCCACAAGCTATTGGCATGTCAGCCTCCCAGAGTGTTCCAGCTGTCCCTGTGCCCATCTCCACTAATCACCAGACCCAATGTAACGTGGACTCGTGCTCCTGGAGCAGATCTCCAGGGCCAGGTGTGCAGAGGTCCTGAGAGCCTATCCCCTCCCCACTCTGTTCCTCTTCTTCCCGCCTGTGGTCCTGTTTGGATCCCGCTCAGTTGTGGCTCTGCCCCTTTACCCTTTTCTGTGTGGTCTTCTCTTCTTCCCACGTGTTGGTGATCTGTTTTGCAGTCTTCAGGTTGTTTTCAGGTTTAGTTATATTTGCTGTAGTTTCTTCTTTATGTGTTTGTGGGAGGAGGTTTCTGCCTTGCCTTCCTACTCCACCATCTGTTTCCCCATCAGGAGATTGTTTGATTACGTCATTTACTAACATGTCTAAGGTTGATTAGTTGGCTTCAAATGCCTAACCATAGCAAACAATGGCACAGTTGAAGACCTCTGACACTGACTACTTATTATGTTATTCCAGACCCGTACTAAATCTTCAATTTGAATATAATACAAGGAACATCTGTATCGGGACTTACTTCTCCTCTTAACAGAATTCCTTTGAAAACAGTCAGTGATGTAGTAGAGTCAGGAGACCTGCATTTTGTCACTATGCAGTGTGTGAACATTGGTCTGTCAGTTTAACTTGTTGGGACTAACAAATTTTGCTATAAAGTATGTTAAGATCAAGATTCCCTCTGATTCTTTTTCAAATGTTGTTATCATCTGTAGAGTCAGGCCACTTCACTAATCCTGTCTAAGTGGGATGTTTACAGAACCACAGTTGATTTGAGGCAGTGCCTCTGACTCCTCTGCCTTAGGATGACAGCTGTTCCTTGTATGTGGGCCATAGACTTCAGGATTTACATAAGCTGTCATTAAAGAGGCTCATTTTTCATAAGTTTTTACTTTTTAATTATTTATTGTTGTATTTGCAACTGGCTGTCAAGAATAGGAATATCAACTGACTTGTGTCGGAGTGATGGAAATACATCTACTTTTGACTTTTGTGAATAGATTATTTTTTGGCTAGTCACATTATCTATCTAAATAAGATGGGGAATCACTAAACACATTTTTTTTTGCAGAAAAGCAGTTAATTTCCCATAAAGTTTGCATGGTAATATTTTGTTTGTTTGTTTCCCAGTAAAACATTAACATTCAGTTTCCTTTAGCTTTATCTGTCTTCAGGAATTAATGGGCAATTTGCAAAAGAAGCAGTTAATATGGAAAACTTAAAATATGTTCTATTTAGTGCTAGTTATTTTTTTATACATCTTTCTATTGGTTGTTAATGGAACTCTCTTTTTCATGAAGACACATTGTGATTCTTTACTTGAGGGTTAAATGTGCTTTGAGAAGAAGTCAAACTGTCACTATTTGCAGATGACATGATATTGTACATAAAAAGCCTTAAAGACTCTACTCCAAAACTACTAGAACTGATATCGGAATTCAGCAAAGTTGCAGGATACAAAATTAACACACAGAAATCTGTAGCTTTCCTGTGCACTAACAATGAACTAATAGAAAGAGAAATCAGGAAAACAATTCCATTCACAATAGCATCAAAAAGAATAAAATACCTAGGAATAAACCTAACTAAGGAAGTGAAAGACCTATACCCTGAAAACTACAAGACACTCTTAAGAGAAATTAAAGAGGTCACTAAAAAATGGAAACTCATCCCATGCTCCTGGCTAGGAAGAATTAATATCGTCAAAATGGCCATCCTGTCCAAAGCAATATACAGATTTGATGCAATCCCTATCAGATTACCAACAGCATTCTTCAATGAACTGGAACAAATAGTTCTAAAATTCATATGGAACCACCAAAGACCCCGAACAGCCAAAGCAACCTGAGAAGGAAGAATAAAGTGGGGGGGATCTCGCTCCCCAACTTCAAGCTCTACTACAAAGCCACAGTAATCAAGACAATTTGGTACTGACACAAGAACAGAGCCACAGACCAGTGGAAGAGAATAAAGACTCCAGACATTAACCCAAACATATATGGCCAATTAATATACGATAAAAGATCCATGGACATACAATGGGGAAATGACAGTCTCTTCAACAGATGGTGCTGGCAAAACTGGACTGCTACATGTAAGAGAATGAAACTGGATCACTGTCTAACCCCATACACAAAAGTAAACTCCAAATGGATCAAAGACCTGAGTGTAAGTCATGAAACCATAAAACTCTTAGAAAAAAACATAGGCAAAAATCTCATGGACATAAACATGAGTGACTTCTTCATGAACATATCTCCCCGGGCAAGGGAAACAAAGGCAAAAATGAACAAGTGGGACTATATCAAGCTAAAAAGCTTCTGTACAGGAAAGGACACCATCAATAGAAAAAAAGGTATCCTACAGTATGGGAGAACATATTCATAAATGACAGATCCGATAAAGGATTGACATCCAAAAATATATAAAGAACTCACACGCCTCAACAAACAGAAAGCAAATAATCCAATTAAAAAATGGGCAGAGGAGCTGAATAGACAGTTCTCTAAAGAAGAAATCTGGATGGCCAACAGACACATGAAAATTCTAATTAAAAAATGGGCAGAGGAGCTGAATAGACAGTTCTCTAAAGAAGAAATCCAGATGGCCAACAGACACATGAAAAGATGCTCCACATTGCTAATCATCAGAGAAATGCAAATTAAAATCACAATGAGATATCACCTCACACCAGTAAGGATTGCCATCATCCAAAAGACAAACAACAACAGATGTTGGCGAGGTTGTGGAGAAAGGAGAACCCTCCTACACTGCTGGTTGGAATGTAAATTAGTTCAGTCATAGTGGAAAGCAGTATGGAGGTTCCTCAGAATGCTCAAAATAGAAATACCATTTGACCCAGGAATTCCACTTCTAGGAATTTACCCTAAGAATGCAGCACTCCAGTTTGAAAAAGACAGATGCACCCCTATGTTTATCGTTGCACTATTTACAATAGCCAAGATATGGAAGCAACCTAAATGTCCATCAGTAGATGAATGGATAAAGAAGAGGTGGTACATATACACAATGGAATATTACTCAGCCATAAGAAAAAAACAGATCCTACCATTCGCAACAACATGGATGGAGCTACAGGGTATTATGCTCAGTGAAATAAGCCAGGCAGAGAAGGACAAGTACCAAATGATCTCACTCATATGTGGAGTATAAGAACAAAGGAAAACTGAAGGACCAAAACAGCAGCAGAATCACAGAACCCAAGAATGGACTAATAGTTACCAAAGGGAAAGGGACTGGGGAGGACGGGTGGGAAGGGAGGGATAAGGGCGGGGAAAAAGAAAGGGGGCATTACAATTAGCATGTATAGTGTGTGGGGGGCACGGGGAGGGCTGTGCAACACAGAGAAGACAAGTAGTGATTTTATAGCATCTTACTATGCAGATGGACAGTGACTGTGAAGGGGTATGTGGGGGGGACTTGGTGAAGGGGGGAACCTAGTAAACATAATGTTCTTTCTGTAATTGTAGATTAATGATACCAAAATTTTAAAAAATGTGCTTTGATTTCTTGGTTCATTGTCATGAAAATGAGAATCATAATTAAGAGGAAATCAAGTATCAAAAAAGAAATGCTTAAGATTTATAAATCCTATTTTCATATCTATCATGTATTTTATGAAAAATTGCAATATGGAAAAGTTTTAACTGAGTTTTTAAGTCAGTTGATTGGCCACATTTCTATAACTGCTATAAGATGGTATCAAGGAAATAGCAAATATAATTTATGCTCTTAAATAGATTATTATTTAAAGGGAACAGAGAAAGAGTATTCAAGTCAGGAAATGTTTATTTGCCAGTCTAGCATTTACTAGAATGAACACAGATAATGGCAAAGTTTGTGTGTGTATGGGGGGGTGTATGCAGTATTTCTGGCATATATACATGTATATATGAATTTTTCTAATTTTAGACATATGTATCTAGTCTGGGAGCAAGAATTGTGTCATCCCTCATGCACTTCATTTAATGAAAGCAATGCCTCTGATCAGAAATATGTAGATACTTGATATTGAATCAAATTCTTATATACCAACTAATTGTTAGTTATATTTTAATTTATTTCTGACCTTTGGCCTTAGGCCTCTACCAATTTTCAGGATATTTTTGGTTAAATATTAAAATTTAATTTTAAAACTTTCACATCCATTTGATCATTGTAACCAGTTGACTCCCATGCAGTGGGATCCTTTGATGTGGAGGGCTGGTTGGTAGGCAGCGTGCAGGGGAGGACAGGCCCACCAGAGACAGACAGTAGGTAGGGGGCTAAACACTGACTGGTCAAAGAAGGGCCCATGGATAGCAGAGGTCAAATGGGTCTGAAAGCTATGGAATCAGTTGAAGCAGGAAGTACAAACAAGGCAAGCAGAGTATCAGGTAACTCATTGCTGCATTGTATGAGGAAAAGTTTCTAATTACAATGCTGGAACTAATTTCCCTTTACCTCTTTCATGATTCTAGTTGAGTGGAAAATCTTGTCCCTTTCCAGGTGTTTGTGGCTAGAAGAGATTGGGCCTTCAAGTATGTTCTGAACTAAGTAAAGGCTGGTCATGAAAACAGAATTACAGAGAACTTGTTATATAACAACAGTTTTAAGAAATGGGCATGAAGCTTCTAAATTCTGAGAGAAACTAAACTAAAAACAAGTATTAGGAAGCCAAAGCATATGTGTGCACAGCATTTTAATGTATAAATCCAACCCCTGACCTTTCAAAGTTAATTTATGCACATAATGCAGTTTCAGCCAAAATAGTTCTGGGATTTGGGGGGAAAATTGAAAGGATGATCTAATGGGAAATAAACATGGGACCTTCCCAAGAAACTTCCCAGAATGAAGAGCACTCAGTAATAATGATCAAAAAGTATAGACACAGATGTATGGAATAATATTTGAGTCTAGAAATTGATTCAACAATTATAAACAATATAATAAAATATTTTTTTTCCAGAAACAAAGAAGTATTACAGTGGTGTTGGGAAGCTGGATAGCAGTTTTTTTGAAAAAGTAGTTACATGAATATCTTTTACTATATACTAATATAAATTTGAAATAAGTTAATGAACGTGATAAATTAATGTATAAAAAATCATATTCTAGAAAGACTAAAAGAAAAGAAAATAGAATATAGAATAGAACTGTGAAAGGATACCTTTTTTAATTTTAAAGGAATAGAGGAAATAAAGAAAAAGATAGGTTTAAAAAATACTTAAAATCTGTAATCAATGATAACAGGTTTTTTTTTTTTTTGGTATCATCAATCTACAATTACATGAAGAACATTATGTTTACTA
Source organism: Manis pentadactyla (assembly GCF_030020395.1). Lineage (NCBI taxonomy): Eukaryota > Metazoa > Chordata > Mammalia > Pholidota > Manidae > Manis > Manis pentadactyla. The sequence continues at coordinate 116,994,515 of NC_080025.1, forward strand.
GTCTCCCCCTTCACCAAGTCCCTCCCCACAAACCCCATTACAGTAACTGAATGATGACAGTTTTTAACAGGACAATAGCAAAGTGGGAAAATAAATTTTTACCAACAGGACTGAAATAAAGTACCTAAAGTGCTTGTTCATTTTTATCCTCCAAACTGAGATTTTTATAGATGATTGGACAAAACATAATTGATAAAGGGAAATAAACTTATTAAAGTGAACGAGAAAAAATGCTTATTATAATGCATGATCAAAGATTTTGCTTGAATATTCCTGCTCCCATAAAAAAAAAGAAAAAGAAAGAGAGAGAGAACATTTCATATTGGCAAATTTGCAGTCATGTTTGAATAGCTCCTCTTGGGGAAAAAAAAGGGCAAACCATAGGAAAAACAAAAATATTGCTCAAACCCTTTGGCCTAGTAATTCCATCCCTAAGAATCTATTCCAAGGAAATAATGTGTGCACACCATGCTCAAACCCTATTGTTTCCCATGATAGCAAATGATTGAAAATAATCTCTGTGTTTATTGAAAGGAAACTGGTATATTAATGATGCTATAGTAACATGGCAGGATCATATCAAGTCATTTCAATGAAAACTATTAAAGACTACATACTTAGGAAATTTATTTACGGTGTATGTTAAACAGACTAGAACTCACAATATGATTTCAATGAAAGTGTCTTTGAGAACTAATGGGCAATAATAACAGTAATTCCATTAAAATGATAGTTATTTTTAAAGTAGGTAAAATAGACATAGTATAGAAATGATATTTTTAAGTAACTAAGATAATATTTAATATAGTATTGCCTTTCCCATAAATAAATAGGAATAGAAATCTTGTTTCCTGCCATTGTGAAGCCAGTTATAAGCACCATCCCGTTGAAACTCCAGGACTTGGAGACTCAAGTCCCTGAGGTAAATGGGTAGTAGGGAATCAGCCAGACTGCCCGTGGCTTTTCTGCTGCAGTCTCAGTCAGAGGTCAGGTCTAAAGACTCCTTCGAGAACAGGGGAAGCAGGGAGGGCAGTTTTCACAAGATTCAAGCTCATCAGCCAACTTTTTTCACAGGGCAGCTTGCTGAAAGTTACTTGAACTTTACTTTCTACGATGTGTATGTGTGTGTGTGTGTGTGTGTGTGTGTGTGTGTGTGTGTGTGTGTATGTGTGTTGTGGGTGGTGGTGGTACAGCTTTTACAAGCTAATTTGATGCAAATGATTTATCATGTAGAAGAATTGTATACCCAAAGAACAACTGATGTAAATTATCTGAATCCCCGATTTAGTGATAAGAAAATATTGGATGTGAATGCTCTACTTCCCAGAAAACATTAGACAGTACTTGCATTTTACTTCTGCAAAGGTGCAGAAGAAGAATGTAAGTTGTCATATTGTAAATGGCTGGTCTAGGTCTACAAGGATAACAAAGATGGAGATTACGTATAAGTGGGCATGGAGGGTGACACTGACATTAAAAGTATATGTGTAACTATTATTATTTCAGAAAAAAATAAGCAATATTTACACTAGTTGTCACTTTGAAAATTAATATGCAGGACAAAGCTTAAGAATCCAAACAATTTTCTGATTATATTTCTAGTTTGTCCTCTCTTCAGAAGGATACCTTATTTGTCACTGATCTGCTGGGGTATTAGTCATCTCAGGCTGTCATAACAAAATACCATAGACTGGATGGCTTTAACAACAGAAATTTATTTTTGGAGGCTGGGAATTCCAAGAGTGAAGTGCTGGGTGATTGAGTTCCCTGGTGAGGGCTCTCTTCCTGAATTGCAGACAACTGCCTTGTTGCTGCATCCTAACATGGCAGAGGAGAGAGAGAGAGAGCACTGTCTGATGTCAATTCTCATAAGGGCTCTAATTTCACTGTGAAGGCTCCACTCTCATGACCTCACTTTATTATTCCCTTAAACCTTATTTTCTCTCCAAAGCCCCATCTCCAGATAACATCATGTTGAGGATTAGGGCTTCAACATACGAATCGTAGGGGGACACAATTCAGTCCATAACAGATGGTAAGTAATCTTGCCACCAGGGACTTTATCTCACACTATTTTAACCTCAAGCAGAAAGTTCATTCTCATTGCACATATGCTTCCATGGAGATCAGAATTGGTATTAATTAATTAAAAGTGATAGCTCGTTAATCGTTTGCTCATTGCGACATGAAATTCAGTCCTACTTTCATAGTAATCTTTGGGACTTATTTCAAGAGTTAGCCTTCTGTTACAATGCTAAGCAACAATAGCAGTTAATTCATGTGCTTAACTATTTTCTTTTCCCTTTTCTCAAACATTAACGTATTGTGTATGTGCTAAATTTTCTAGGATATTTTTATGTTTATATTTGTATGAAATAATTCTATCTGCCGCTTTCTTGGTTTCTTTTCTTTTTCTGTAGAAGCATAGTTTATTTGCTGCTTTGAAGGAAGCTGGATTTTTAAAAACACAAAAATGGGAAAACACCTGTGCTACTGTTATCCTCGGGGGTCTCTTTCACCCAGAGGACATAATTTTATACCAGTGAGTACCTTTTATAGCAATTGTCCACAGGTACCATTTATAACAATCTGTATCAGTGTCTATTTATAAGATTTGAAGTATAATAACTTTCAGAACATTAAATCCCTGTTCAAACAAATACTTAGATTTCTTTACATTTAGTCAATAAGTCATATAGCTATTACGACACAGTATGGCATTTATTTAAAGATGTTTTTTGTTTTGTTACCTTTGACTTTTTAATGTGGTATTTTACTAAACTGTAAAACAAAACATTTTTCTGTTAAAGATAAAAGTTTATGGGACAATGTATGTTGGAAATATTTTTTTACATTATTTGACTCTATATACTGGTAAATAAGCACATATCCCTTTGCTTTAACTTTAGTTAATGCTTTCTTAGAAAAATTTTATGAAGAAATGTGATGTAATTATTATAAAAAGGTGGCAAAAACATTAATGAAATATTAAGGTAATTAAAAAACTACTTCCCTATAGGCTTCTGTCAGGGGCTTGCAGAAAAGTCTCAGAAGAATTTGCTTTTTTTTTTCACAACAATTTAATTAACTTGTGAAAAGCCCCAAGTGTACCCTTACTACAAATATGCTTCAGAAAAGGTGGTGACTCTAATGTGTACTGGGATGTCTTTGCCAGCAGAAAGACCAAAGTGGAATTTTTCAGGTGGAATTTGGTATAATTTATAATTTAAGTGGACATATAAACATATAAGCAGGATAATTTTGTCATGAACTTTGTTAGAATAGTTCCTAAATCATTTCTCATATCAATTGCTTCATAAAGCTGTTATACAGCAAAATGTTTAGCACTGTTCTTCACGTCCATACATTCCCTGGCTGGGCTTCAGCACGGAAAAGTTTTCTTTAAATAACATTTGTTGCAGATAAAAATCTCAATCGACTGTAAGGTTTTCCCAGTAAGTACGTGCCGTGGAGCAGAAGTAGATGATGGATCCCTGTTGTGTTCTCTACAGGCTGGAGAATGCTGAAGAAGCTTAACACATGCTCATTAAAGCAAAGCAAAACAAATCAAAAACCAACTTGACCTTAAAGAGGAATAAATAACTAATCACAATCTGTATTTTGCTTGTTTAGGGTGTATCTCTTAAGTTGACTAGCACTTGTAGAGCACACTGCCTGATACTCTGTAGGCACTTTCACATATGTTAAGTCTTAGAGTAACCCTGTGAGGTAGAGCTATTTTTCTAATCATACTGATAAGGAAGTTCAAGGAGAAAGTACTTGCCAAGATTTCATAGCTGGTTGGGAGCAGAACCAGGAATTTGAAGGCTTTTTGATTGATATTGATATGCTACCCTTCACTCTTCACTGTGTTCGCTCTGCCTTTGGTTGGCTATCCAGTGCAGGCTTCTTATGTGAGACAGAAAGGAAGGGATTCTTCTGCAAATCCTTGTATCCATTTCTGTGTGTCTCAGCCCAGGGAAGCTTGTTGGGGTCTCTGCCGCAGTGTAATCCAAGGCACCAGTATCTTCCCCCTGGAACAGAGCAGTAGCCTTCTAACTGTGTGCTCTTCCCCCTCAGCAGCCAGTGATCTTTTTGAAATGTAATTTGGATTATGTCATCCTTCTGCTTAAAAGCCTTCAGTGATTTTCCATTGTACTTAAAAAAAAATCCAAAATAGTTATTTTGGTCTACAAGGCCCAGCACATTGTGGCTCCTGCTTGTCTCCCCTCACTTGCTTAGTGTCCCCTGACCACACATAGTTCCTGGAATGCCGCCTCAAGCTCTTCCCTGCTGCAAGACCTGTGCACTCACTTCTTTGTCTGCAGTGCTTTAAGTTTTTTCTGACTACTTTCAGCAGATCGATCCTTCAGGTTTCAGCCCAAATGTCATTTCCTGAAGAGATGACTTCAACTCCTGGTCTAAGCTCCTGTCTTATTCGTAGTCTTCCTCTCTCCTGGCATTTGTAATTTGCCTTTATATTCACTTCATAATAATAACTAAAATTTAGGGAGCCCTTCCAGTGTCCCAGTCACTGAGTATTGCCTTAACCCTGTTTATTGATGAGGAAATAAGATATTTTCCCCAACTACAGTAAGTAGTGAGCCAGGGTTTAAACTCAGGCTTCCTCAACAAGACTCCTACGTTCTGGGAGGGCAGGGACCATGTCTGTGTGTTGGTATATTCCCGGGGCCTAATACGTAGGCCCTCAACAGGTACATATTTAACAAATGAAACGGTGGCAGTGACTTGTTTTGTAAGAGCTTTATTGAAATATAATCCACATACAGTAAAACCTACCCCTTTTAAAGTATGCAGTTCAGTCATTTTCAGTATATCCAGAGTTGTGCAACCATCATTGCTATCTGATTTTAGAACATTTGCTTCACCCCCAAAAAGAAACCCTGTACCCATTAGCAGTCACCTCCCATTTCCCCTTCCCCCACCAACTGGAAACCACCCATCTGCTTTCTGTCTATATGGATTTTCTTACTCTAAAACTTTCATTTAAATGGAATCATACAGTGTGTGGTGTTTTGTCACTAGCTTTTTTCATTTAGCATAATGTCTTTAAGGTCCAACCATGTTGTGGCATGTTATCAGTCCTCAGTTTTTTTTTTACTGCTAAATATTATTTTAGTAATTTTTTTTTTATCCATTCATAATTTGGTTTTATTTATCCATTTTATCCATTTATCCATTCATAATTTGGTAGGGATATGAGTTGTTTCTGCCTTTTGGCTTTATGAACAAATGTGCTATGAACATTTGTGTACGTTTTTGCAAGGATATGTTTACAGTTCTCATGGATATTTATGCAGGAGTGGAACTGCTGAGTCATATGGTAGCTCTATGTTTAACATCTTGAAGAATTGCCAAACTGTTTTCCAAGTGACAATGACTAAGGCCTGTCAAAAAAAAACCAGAGCTGCATAGTAGTTAAATCACAAAAACAGATTTTATGCAGGACTGTTATTTATATTTATCTAGGGAGAAAGGGCCATCAGTATAGATTTTGGCTCCATTCCAAGTACAACAAATCAAAGTGGGAATTTATAGCCAAGGAGCAGGGTGGAGGTAGAGCTGGGAGTTGGTGGGTGGAAAATTACTGAAAGAGTAGGGTAGTTCTTTGCTAAAGTGACCTAACAGGATTCTTGCTGAAGGCAGGTTAGGGTGGTCAGATACCACTAGGGGGATTGTGGAGGGTGACGAATTTGGTCAGACATTGAGGGTGGTCATCAGATGTCAGTGGTGGTAGATTCTGGCTAAACCCACTTAACAGGGATCTTGCTCAAATTCGGTGATGGAAAGGCAGACATGCACGTCCAAAAGTTGAGGCCTAGTTGGGGAGAAGATGCACAGGAACCTGGTTAAAGTTTGGTCAAAGAGAAACTCTTGTCAGACCCATTCAGCTATTGCCTTTCTAGTGATTTTCCTCAACCGTATTAGCAAGGAGGCTTCCAGTACATTCTGTTAAATTCCCTTAAATTATACACAGTGACCTTTCATTCAGCATCCAACAGATATTTCTTGACATGGTGTTTGTTGAGCTGGGATGCAGCATATGCAATTTCTGTTTTATTTTTAGATCTAAATGGAAAGATTTAGCAAGTCTGATAGTTCAGCCCTCTTTGAAAATCTCATTTATGCTATAAAGCGTGAATGGCAACATCCTATATTATTGTAGAGTTCACAGTTTAGGACACTAGTCTCGTTTAAATAAATTACTATTTCCACCTTAAATGCACATTTTAAGCATAATGAATATCTTTGTTCCTTGCTTTTCCTGTTTTATTGTTTTTCCCTTTTGTAAAAACCGTTTTCTTTCTACACCTCAGGGTGGGGAGTGGCTCTGATCCAGTGCTAAGTTATTCTTATTCCTATTATTAACTATTATTATTATTATTATTACATTGTTAGAGTTGGTTGTTTATAAGTTAAGAAGCAGCTGCTAAGAATGATTTAAATTTTCCCATGAACTATTTCACCCTGTTTTTTCTACTTTACTACCACCCATCTGCAACATGTGATGTACCTTCAATTAATGTAAATTCAGATTTATTTTGAGAATTTAGCAATGATCCTGAAAATAACTGGCTGTCTTGGGGAGTTGGGAATCAATTAGAAAATGAAGGCCTCCTCTGAGTAACTCAAGCTGAGCTCCCTAACCTTCACCAAGGTTAGCTGCAGCCTTTTCTGTGTGGTCAGCAACCCACGTGTGCCAGCTCCCATTGTAATGGTTATAATGCTTGGGTTACATTAATATTCATGGCACATGCCTCTCACCTTCCGTGGCACTCATTCTCTGTCTTTGACTAATGTACCGTTGTGCCTTTCACTTCGGCTTGGGGAACCAAGATTTTAGAGGATGTGGAGCAGAGAGCAGCTGAGGGAAGAATGAATACCCAGGAGCCAGTGCCAGGATTAACATCCTGATGCAGATAATCTGAGAAGGGATCTTTTGAGTCAGGTTAAAAGGAAATGCCAAGTGGAGCTGAAGCCGCCCTTGCCTTGGCACGTGACCCTGGTCAAGGAGGTGCTTGGCTTCACCCTGCTGCATTTTGTTCTTGGGTTGCCAGCTGCTTAGGCACAGCTAAAACAAAAGCAAGAAAATTATCAGTATTTATTTTATACTTGAAATTCTGTCAGGAGTTTCTAAAGCTTAGACTGTTGGCATGAGCTTATGGATGAAAGCTAAAAAAAACCGTAGGGATATAAAAGAAAAAGAGCTTATCTTCCTGCCTCTACAGAATAAAGGTTGTGCCTTCCCTCTTTGGGTAATTTTCAAAAGAAAGGGGAAAAGCATTTTTCATTTTTACTCTTATACTGTGATTAGATATCATTGGGTTTTAATAACTACATTGCAAAAATGAATAGGCATACAGTATAACTATTTTAAGTCTTGTGGATTTAGAATTTGCAGAAAGAAGTAGCTACTGGAATTTAAATGTCATCCCACAATGGGCCTTCCAAACAGGAGCTTGATCCGTAATTCAACCTTTTCTTCTGCTACCAACTCCTTCATTTTATCCTAAGTTTGATGTGTGGCAATAGACAATACCTATCCTTTTTGTGTGCTTTGGTTGATTATTATTACTGGAAGAATACCCAACTTGTTCCTTCTCTGGAGCCTTTGGATGCTTACGGAGCGACCCAGGCCTTAGAGCATCAGAACTGACTTGAACTCCCCAGGTGCGTGTGGACCCCAGGCGCAGTTCGATTCTTGGGTCCCCAGGGTGCCCCTGCTGAGCTGTGTCCTGGGTCCTTTCCCCTCCATGCAGTGCTTCTCCTGTTTGTCTGTCAGATGCCCTAGAGACAGATATGGGAACGGATGCCCTAGCAGCTAGGGCCAAAGACCAGAGCAGTGCTGAAACAGGATCCCCTTGAAGTCCTTTTAAATTTTACATCCTGCCTTGCAGTATACCCATGATTATTTTAATATCAAAATATTTAATTATCATTTAATCATCGAATAAAGTTGGTGCTCCAGGGAGGCATAGCACTCCAGTTTGGAGAATCATGGAGTTAGTGTGACTTTGGGAAAACTCTTATCTAATAGTTCTTTACTTGAAATGGCCCTGGTGGATACCAGATATTTTCAGAGCAATATAGTGGTAGAATTTGGATAATTATGTGCTTATTTCAGCTGTCTCCTCTTAGTGTTGTGAAAAGAGGTCGGACTGGAAGTCCAGCCGTCTGAGTTCTAGGCCATGTTCACTATTGCCTGTGACACTGGACAAATTAATATCTTCAGGCCCATTTTTTCATTGATAAAAAGAGGGGGTGAACTATAAGAGGTAAATTCACATTTTCCAAAGTGTGTTTTGTGAACTATTACTTGCTAAAGATTTCTAAGAGTAGTTGCCAGGAGCTGGGGGAGGGGAAAATGGGGAGCTGTGATTTAATGGATATAGAGTTTTAGTTTTGCAAGATGAAAAGTTTTGGAGATTGGTTGCACAACAGTGTGAATGTAATTAACACTACTGAACCATACACTGAACAATGGTTACGATGATAAATTTTTTTAATTTTTAATTTTTAATTTTTATTTTGATACCGTTAATGTACAGTTACTTGAACAACATTATGGTTACTAGACTCCCCCTATTATCAAGTCCCCCCACATACCCCATTACAGTCACTGTCCATCACTGTAGTAAGATGCTATAGAATCATTACTTGTCTTCTCTGTATATACTGCCTTTCCTGTGTCCCCCGCCTGCTACATTATGTGTGCTAATTGTAATGCCCCGTTTTCCCCCTTATCCCTCCCTTCCCACCCCTCCTGCCCAGTCCCTTTCCCTTTGGTAACTGTTAGTCCATTCTCGGGTTCTGTGAGTCTGCTGCCATTTTGTTCCTTCAGTTTTTTCTTTGTTCTTATACTCCACAGATGAGTGAAATCATTTGATACTTGTCTTTCTCCGCCTGGCTTATTTCACTGAGCATAATATTCTCTAGTTCCATCCATGTTGTTGCAAATGGTAGGATTTGTTTTCTTCTTATGGCTGAATAATATTCCATTGTGTATATGTACCACATCTTCTTTATCCATTCATCTACTGATGGACACTTAGGTTGCTGTGATGATAAATTTTTAATGTGTATTTTACCACAGTTGGAAAAAAAGATGTTCTAAGGGCTCCACCCTTAAGTAAACATAAGTTGTGTATCATACTCCCCTTCTGGAGAGTCACAGTACATTCAGCAGGTAATGTCTGACACATCCTGCACAAAAAAAATCTGCTTAACTTTAACACAGAATGTCTCAAATTGCCTCTCCCCAGTTAAACTAACATTTGTAATTTCATATGGAATTTACATTTGGAGGAGTCCTATTCGGGAAGAGATGATCTAGGGTCTTCTTCAGCTCAAACATGTTATCGTTCTTCAAAGGCACCTCATGATAATATGGGCTATGCCAGAGTAAGACCTAGAAAGCCCAATTGAAAGATTAATTCAGGGCTCCCAGCCTTTCCCACATCATGGCATGCATAGAAAATAATATTTGAGTGACATAGTAGGATAAACAGATTAAGTGGCTCTGGGCTGGGAGTTAACCCAATCAGCACATCAGTTGGTGAAGATCTGATAATCAGATCTGTAAAAAGTTATCATTGAACAAGCTGCATGAAATGTCTTGTTCTTCAGATGTCATGTTCATCCTGTGAAAGAGGCATTAGAGGCAGAACAGACTAAACTGTGTTCTGTTTGTTTTTCCCTGGGCAACAATTTTCCACTTTAGGTAAACCAGAAACACTCTGACAGTCTGTATGGCTGTGGTTATTGGTGGACTTTAGACCTAACTGGAAATCTCCATTATGTGAGAGTGAGGAGAGAGGGTTTTTCAGCAAGATAATATACTTGCACAGTTTATTTAAGTGATTAATTTCAATAGCCTCTTATTTTTTTAAAGTGAGAGCATAGGTACTAATGTCATAAGCAGAATAATACTCATTTAATAGGAGAAAATTTTTTTCCAACCTCACATTTCCTAGAGGAATCATTATCTGGGGCAATGATATGGATTGGATGTGGAGGAGAAAAGCATATTCATGTCAGTGTATTTTAAAAGGACTTACAGTGTATATAGATCAGTGAGTGAAAGCAGCACTTTTCACACTTGAGGCCTCTTGCTGATCATCCTCAGCTCTCACACTTCCCTACTCCCCTCGGTTGGTATCCTTCTATAATATTATAGCCTCTGAGTGGCTTACTTAAAGATGTGAGACTGAAGGAAAAAATACTAGAATGGGTTAGATTTGAAAATGACCTACATCACTGTCGAGTTAAAGTTTGTATTCAGCTCACCTAGAAATTAAGATTAGTTACGGTCCACTTACTAATAGGTATTTTGATGTCAGAAATGCCAGGTCCTCCCCAGATTATCCTTTGCACTTAATGCCTTTTCTACTTTAAAACAATTGTTAATTTTGCTTTTATTCACTCTTTATTGTTTTTTCTAAGAATCTAATTGGAGAGAGTTCAAGTTCTACAACTGTAAACATAAAACTGCACCTGTGCTTGGTGGCAGGGATCCATTGAGCATCCCATTAACAACATCTTCTGGGCTTTCTAGGCAGAAGTTTAATTACCACCTATTGATTGAGTCTGATTTTTCACTTCTTGGGATCTGGCCAGACTGAGCTAATTCCTTCTAGCAGAGCAAGGCCGGTGAGCAGGAGCCAGAAGAGTGAAAGGGAGGAAGCCATTACAGCTGGTGCAGCATCTGATGGGGGTGAAAGAAGTGCATGGTATCAGACCAAGAGCAGAGCCCACAGAGGGGCTCAGGCAGGACACAGGGAAGGTCATCATGTGTCAAAAGAGAGTTTGAGATGAAGAAAGGGAGGAGCATAGGAACTAAAAATCACAGAAGTCCAGGCAGGCTGTGCTGGCACCCATCAGGGAACATTGAGGCTGGCCTTCAGCCTTTGGAGAACAGCACTGAAAATGGGTGCGATATTAGGCAGGTTGCTGGAATAACACCTGGGGAAGAAAGCAGAAGAAACTCAGTAATAAAAACTAGGAGAAATCACTAGGCTATTTAACCATATCCCTAGGCTTCCACACAATCTAATGCTATGTGACGTTTTAAATCAATGAAGTAGGTCTGGATGTTCTGAAATAGAAAACTATCCATGTATTATGCAAAATTGCAAATTGCAGTATTTTGTATTTTTTTTGTAGATAATTATTTTTTATTAAAGGGTAGTTGACACACAGTATTACATTACATTAGTTTCAGGTGTACAACACAGTGATTCAACATTTATATACATGATAATTCTAGGTACCAGCTAGCCCCATACCAAGTTATTACAATATTTTGACTATATTCCTTATGCTATACATTACATCCCGGTTACTTATTTATTTTTCAATTGGAAGTGTGTACTTTTTTTTTTTTTTTTTTTGTGAGGGCATCTCTCATATTTATTGATCAAATGGTTGTTAACAACAATAAAATTCTGTATAGGGGAGTCAATGCTCAATGCACAATCATTAATCCACCCCAAGCCTAATTTTCATCAGTCTCCAATCTTCTGAAGCATAATGAACAAGTTCTTACATGGAGAACAAATTCTTACATAGTGAATAAGTTACATGGTGAACAGTACAAGGGCAGTCATCCCAGAAACTTTTGGTTTTGCTCATGCATTATGAACTATAAACAGTCAGTTCAAATATGAATACTCATTTGATTTTTATACTTGATTTATATGTGGATACCACATTTCTCTCTTTATTATTATTATTTTTAATAAAATGCTGAAGTGGTAGGTAGATACAAGATAAAGGTAGAAAACATAGTTTAGTGTTGTAAGAGAGCAAATGTAGATGATCAGGTGTGTGCCTGTAGACTATGTGTTAATCCAAGCTAGACAAGGGCAATAAAACATCCACGTATGCAGAAGATTTCTCTCAGAACAGGGGGGGTGAGGTTCTAAGCCTCACCTCTGTTGATCCCCAATTTCTCACCTGATGGCCCCACTGCGACTGTGCCTGTCTTAGGTTGTTCCTCCCTTGAGGAATCTTACCCGTCTCTGGCTAACCAGTCATCTTCCGGGGCCATACAGGGAAATGTAAAGTTGGTAAGTGAGAGAGAAGCCCTATTGTTTGAAAAGGTTAGCTTTTTACTTCTTTGCATATTTATGCCCTGTGGCTTCTATGCCCAGCATTTGTCTTGAGGTATCTTTACCACTTGGAGGAATTCTGATATTCGGTAAATTTGATATGAGGCACGAATTCTATTTAAGGGTTGTAATTAGGAAGGAAGAAGAAAAGCTATAGAAGTAGCAGGCAGAAGAAAACATGGGAAGATTGATTATTTCTTTGACATATCTTCTTGTAGAGTAACTTCAGCATGTATAGGTTTTAAACTACTAATTAAATTGGGCACACACATTAACATAATAGGAGTATAGTTACATTACCAAAGCATACCTGTAATTAGCAGCCATCTCCAGTGAAACCAAGAAAATCAGTTAGGCACCTTAGGCATTTGTGAAAACTTATCTATGATATGGTGGATATTGTCCAACTGAATTTGAACAGTCTGAGAGAAATCAGACAAATTAAAACAACCCATTCCTGGGGACTGTTCACATCCCATATGTTCTTTTAACAGTAAATACTCTGTAGTTAGTTGTAAGATTTTGGAGCGCTACAATTTGCACTTTTCCTAATTCTTGGTTGAGTTCTAACAGTATAGATCCAGTCAAATTTGTTGTTTTACTGTATGCACAGGCCAGCTTAGATATCTCCTTCCTCATTCCCATGGCAAGTCCAGGAACTGGTGGGATGAGTGCATCTACAGCTGTAGCAGTGCGTGGATCTTTGTTGGGGTTTTTTGATGATCATCTTCTGGCATGAGTCTTCCAGAGAGTGCTGATATTGGAAGTTCTTTTTCATATCGTATCTTAGTTCATTTTTGGGGTAGCCAAATTAGGCTTTGATCCTCTGTATTATTTTGTATTTTTTTGGGAAAAATGTACTATTTTAGTGAAAGGACTCTTGGGATATAGTAAGGTAGGTGAGATGGAAGTCTGTTCAGGTAAATGGTACAAACACTGTAGGCATATTTTATAGGGAAAGATATTGTGTGCCTTTTGTTTCCATCCTTCTCTCCCCCTGGGAATGTGCACAATTACTGAAGAGTAACTGTGCAAAGTGGCCAAATGTCACTGGGACTCCTGAAGAGAGGCAGCATGTCATGGAGGGCAGTGTGTGAGTGGTTAGTGGCACAAACCTGGGTTTTAATCCTGCTTCTACCCCTGATTGCTTGTGTGACTTTGAGTAAGTCACATACCTCTTCTGTGCTCCTTTCCCCTCTGTAAAAGAGGGACAATAGTAGTACTTACTACATAGGGTAGTTTTGAGGATTAATATTTGTTATTAATAAATAGTTATGAGGAGCTAATATTTGTAAAACAGGTAGAATAGTGCCTGGCCCATAATAAGCTCTATATACATGTTTATTAAGCAAATAAGCAAAACACATATTTTCCAAATTTCTAGCCATCAGTCAGGAGCTAACCTCAGACTTTCTATCTCACGTAGATGTCGTTCTCTTAGGACATTAAAGGTTTTAGAAAGTATTGTTGCAAGCACTATGGAAAAATATAGTTAAAATTCCTGCCAGCGGATCATTGGATTGGATTTTTGACATTAATCCCTGTGAAATTAAGAAAAAATTACACAAATTACGTGGGACATTTTAGGCATTTGTACTGTAATGGTATAGTAAGTAGATATTGTTACATGATTTCTTACACACAATTAACCTATCTAGTTTGGCTGGCTGGTCTTTTTTCCCTGTGGGTAGTGCCTTGACAGGAAAGGAAAACCACCCCAAAATTGTTTCTAGGCTCCTGCCACAGTCACACCATGAGCTAGTCTGAGAAGAAGATAATGCAGTTTACACATTGTGAATGGCCAGGCCTGGTTGGTATATGGAAAAGAAAAGTCATTAGATACACTGTGACTTCATCTAATGAGGTAGATTAATAGGATTTTGTTTTAATAAGGCTTTGAGAAATTCACCCCCCTAAACCTTTGTAATGCCATCAGGTAAAGGTAAGGAAACCAGCGGTAGGTAATAAATAAACAATGGTGTTCTAGTTAGATCCCCTTCAAAATTTGGAAATTTGGCTTCTCCTAAGACATTGAACTGTACTGAGTTGCCGTGTTTGTTTGCCAGTAAGTAGGGATGCTATGGTGAATAATAATCTTTTTGTATTTGTACTCTTTTTGGTACAGATGTAGTTTCATAGAATGATTTCAAGTTAATTAGCATTGCAGCTAAACTCTGAGATACTACAATTTTGATTCCTGACTAAATTTAGCAATTTTAAGTACAGTTAGTTCATTCTTTTTAGCTTAATTCCAAGAAACTGAGCATTTAAAAATTATCCTTGATGATAGTAATACCAGTGGTATGCTAATATAGTGATAATAATTCGTATTCCTTCCTGAGGATTTTTATGAGAATAAAGATGAAAATAATTACTGTATTTTAATACAATAATTAAAATATATTGTGTTCATGAAAAACTATACTGACCAGTGTCCATCATGTTGCCTAGTATATAAGCAACCATCATTTAAAAATTTGCAATTTTTATTTTGCATCTATGTTATATGCCCACTGAACTCATCATGGTGGCCTTTTTTACTTTGCTCCACGGCAGAAGTCCTGCCTACAGAAAGAAAGGAGTGGAGGTGAGTGGAGATAGATTGGAAGGGAAGCTAGATAATGTAGGGACTTGATGCTTCTTTGCTCCCCAAATAAAGCATTTGGACTACTGGGAAGACCAGAAAGTTGAGCATCTCTGTGCAGGCCATCGAGGTCCCCTGCAGCCGCTTCTTTGGACAGTGGGAAGAAGGGAGGGAAGCGATGGTGTGGTTCTGTGCTCTCCTCTGCTGTGTCCTGTCTCCTGCTCCGCAGCCTGTCTGGGGAGGTGAGGCCTGAGCCAGTGTCACAAGGGAGCTGGAGGGGGATGGTCATACTCCCATCTCCCAGTCCTTACGATTTTCTAGAACAGTTGCTCCATAAATTGCAGGGAATGCCCATAACTAAATCTTCCTCATTTTCCTTAGAAATAATGAATTTCAGAAAATCCCATTTTAAAAATAGATTATAAAGCAAAGATGCAGAAAATATCTTGATAAATCTGTGATAAAACTGAAAGTAAGTTTTTCATTTCCAGATTATTAATTCAGGTCTCAGCTAGCTACCGAGGATACCAATTCAGGATTTAGCTAATAATCCAATATATGAGAGTGTGTATATACATATACACAAAAGCCCTTTAAAATAAATTTTTCTTATTGGGAGTTCTGAGTGATTGGTATATATTGCCTCATTATTTATCTCTATGACTAGATATGGCTAGTATATATACCAATTTATTCAAGATCTTAAAGGACTATCCTCAAGCCAGGGGAGTCACATTTAGGAATCCAGCAACTCTGCTTTTACACTGCTGCAAACATTGTGTTAAACGGGTATTAGAAGGTAAGCCATCATAGGTCCAGGTTCGATTTTCATAGAGTTTAACAATTTGAGTGAGCAATATGTGGTAGAAGTAGTAGTAGTAGTAATGATTGCTATTATTATAGATGAAATGTGGATTTGCCTCATTTTAATAAACCTGGAAAAATGCATTATCAAACTTGGATTTCGCCAGTCTAATCAGTGAGAACGGGTTATCGCAGTGTGGGTTTGAGTTCTCTTGTGAAAAAGGTATTGATTTCTAAGAGGTCCTTATTTATTAGTAAGATTAGCCCTTTGTGATATGAGTTGCAAAAGTTTGTAATTTTATTTTAAATCTTGTGCTAGATTTGTCACTAGTCTGAGAGTTGGAAAGGATCTCACAGTCCAAATTCCTTGACTTATAGATGAGAAGAATTGGCTTGGAGACATTAATCTATTGGCTCAAGAGAAAATCTGTCTCGTAGGTCTTTGTCAGGAAGAAGAATTCCACATAGCTAGAAGGGATTGAAGGACAGAGGGAAAACTCTTAGTTACGTAATACTTTTACACAACATTGTTGAGAAGGAGCAACTTGGCATTTCAATGTTTAAGGGTAGAATAAAAGAAAAAAGAATTTCAAGAACTGTAACAACCTTAGTTTTAGGAGCATTGCCGGTTAGACCTGTTAATTAATCCAGCTATTTGGTGATACAAATTAATTGCACTTAGTGGGTTATAATATATGCATTGTGAATACATGTTATTTTTATTCTTTCTAATGGAGTTATTATGCTATTTTCAACTTACTACCATGCAATAACTTAACATTCGTTAAATAGCACTGCTTAAAGTCCAGGGTGAGGCTAAGAACTTCATGCCCAGCTGGAAAAAGCTGAATGCCAAGATAGATGCTCTGCATCACCGTCATTCTTACTATTGTGAAGCTTGAAAAAGAGTGGAATAAAAAAAGAATCATGGCTTTATGGCCGCCTTTATGGGTGATAAAGTTTGAATTAGCATATGCAGGACATTCTAAGACAATTAATGCCCACTCTGTTAGTTAATTGGCTGGGGTGAATTCTCTCTTAGTGTTTCATTTGCCTTATAATTAGCTGTAGCTCAGCAATTAAGTCCTGTCACCAGCACACTGAAGGATGGTGTCCCTGCTTGGCTGGGTGACACTGCGCAGTGCAAGCTCTGCATGTTAAATCAGAGCTGCTGGTTTCCTAAATGGCTCTCCTTCTCTGGCTTGGAAACAGTCTTTTAGGTTCTTGAATAAATCGGTTTTATCCATATGCATCATAAATGCACTGAACAAAATAATTCCACAAAATCACCAAAAAAAATCACACAAGATTTTGTGACCGTAGCATTATAAACATTAAAAATCGTTCAGTGTTACTGAACAATCTTTCTAAAACTGGAATTCAGATACATATAAACACATATAACTTTTCCTATTTGTTCTTCTAGAAAACTTCTTAATAAAGATAGGAGAGTTTTGTTTTTGCTGTAGTTGTGTTGCAATTATTTTTAAATATCTCACTTTAAAATCAATGGAAATATTCTTTTTAAAAATTCCCGCTTTAGAAAATGTCTTACTCACTAAAGTAAAAAGTAGCGTGTATTGGTTGTTTTTATGACTATACTTATAGTTTTATTGATTATTAGAATAATACATGCATGTAAAAAATTTTAAAGACTATAGTGAGTGTAAAAAGTATAAAATAATGTGCCATGTAATCCCATCCTCCAAAGAAAACTATTTTATGACTTCTGGTTTTATGTCCTGCTTTGAAAATCTTTCTTCACTCATTAAAAACAATAACATATATAGTAGAAAATTTCAAGTCTGTAGTTGAGAAGAAAAAGGAAAAGAGAAAAGAAAAATCATATGTAGTTCTACCACTCAGAGGTGAGCACTATTGGATTGTTTGCTTTATAGCCACATTTCTTTCTGTACTTGGAAAAAAACATATGTTTAGGTACCTACAGATAGTGTATTCTCTCTGAATTTTTTTATGAAATGTGTCAAACTATACAGTTATATAATCTGCTTTTTAAACTAAAATATGATTGTTTTCCATGTCATTTATAACATGATTTTTAATGTTTTAATGTTCCTATTATAATTATTTATAATATTTAACAGTTTTTCTTGTTGAATATTTAGTGAGTTTTTTTTTTTTTTTGCTTTTATAACTATGTTTTGCTGAGTATCCTGGAAGACAAGTATATGCAGAAATCCATTATTATCACCTTAGGATAAATTCCTAGATATATAGTGATTTTAAAAAACAATAAAATGTGCTTAATTCACGTGTACAAACTTCTAGGATTGACAAGTGAATGAGCAAGACCACATCATATTTTTAGAATGACTTTAGCAAGTAAATTTGAAGATTCCAAATTTGAGCCTTTTAATTTATGCAGATAATCTTCTAAATTTAAACATTCTGTGGTTTAGGTATTCATATCCTGTAGTTGAATGTTATAATCACTGCATTTGTGCAAAGGAAGCTTATTGTGCATGTTTTAATACTTACACTCTGGTATATGTCCCTTTTATAAACTAGGAATTTTATATCCATTGAATGTTTAGAACTGTGTGTATCACACCAAAAGCTAAATCCAAACTGAAAAACCATTAAATACAGATTTTATGGATGCTCAGTAACAAATGCAACAAGAATTGCTTGGAGAGAAAAGGATGTGATGACTCCCGTGGTGCTTTAAATTTCTTTTTTGTTTTAGCAGACCTCAATCTAGGAGAAGAAAATAAATTATATTACTTTGTTTCAAAATAATTATCATGACTTGAAAAATGTAAAAGGATACTACCACAAGTGTTGATTAAAGCAATAATTACATGATTAGAACGAAACTACAATTTTGTAGATGTAGTAACTGTAATAGCTACTGTATAAAGAGCTCATATTAGATGCCCAGTTAGCCCTAGGAGCTTCTTTCCACTCTTACTCATCTCACGAAGGCCAGGATGATATTATATGTATGGCAGGCCTGAGCACTTCATCTTTTTGATGGTTTGGATCCAGAAAATGTTTGGATGTCTCTCAACAATTTGTTAGACTTTTTCAGTGTAATAGAACTTCCTTTAGATTATAGCAGTTTCACAGAAACAATTTCAAGTGTGACTTGGCATAACTAGCAGAAGTTTTAATGATTTTACATTTTCTTATTGCCATAGTTTAAGACATAAAGAACTTTTACAGTTTAAATGAAAACTCAGTAGTGTATGCTTTCAAGTAGTTTTTGTTTAGCTTGATTTTATTATTTTAGAATGTGTGGTTTGTCAAAGGGAAATGAGGAATTCATATATAATAGGAGTGATGATACAGTAATGTGACTATAAAGTAATGAGTGTCCTTTCTAGGTGGCTATTTTTATCCAAGGGATTAGTCTTCTCTAAAATGACAAGTGGAAAAAGATAACTGAAGTTAATTTTGAAATATTTTCAGACTTGACATATCAGGGTTCCATTAAGAAACTGAACTAGTAGGAGTTGCACATGTATATTTATATTTACTGAGAAAGAGACAGAGGGGGAGAGAGAGAGAGAGAGAGAAAGGGAAAAAGAGAGAGGTGATAGGTGGTGGGGGCACACAGGAGTAAGGAACTGGCTTATGTGACTGTGACTGGCTAGCCAAGCCTGGAATCCCTGGGGCGGGTCATCAGGAAGGAAGGGCAGGCTGGAACCGCTCTCCGGCAGAGCTCAAGCTGCTGTGCCAGGCACCATTTCTTCTTTGTCAGGGTGGCCTCATTGACTGAGTCAGACCCACCCAGATCATCTAGGAAAATATTCCTTATTTAAAGTCATCTGACTGTATACTCACATCTACAAAATACCTTTACAGCAATACTTAGATTAGTGTTTGATTAAGTAATTGGAGGCTGCAGTCTAGCCCCGCTGACACACACAAAATCACTGTCACATTTGATATCAGAATCAGTGCACAAGTCATACAAAAGAACCAGCTTCTTTAATATATAATCATAGTTTAACTGCAGTAAGAACCAGAGGTACACAGTTTGACTACTTGACTCAGGTACCAGTTTGGGCCATACAAAATTTTGTATGTTACCAAAAATAAAATCTACCCCTCAAGGCACTAATATTTACCAGAGTTGAGATTAGTGAAAAGAAAGTATATCAAGTTTCTACTACAATTTTTAAAAAATTTTGCAGAATGGCAGCATCATTGGAATACTAATAGCTTCACAATAAGCATTTGAAGGGGCAAATGGCATTTAAATCTCTGCTTCCCCAACTGAGATTCATGACTTCCCTGGAGTACATACTTAATTTTCTTCTGCCATTAGAGGTAGGAAATACCAGAGCAGCACTTCTTTTATTTAATATAGACCAGGGGTCAGCAAATGGTTCCTGTAAGGGGTCAAATGCTACATATTTTCAGCTTTGAACATATTTTCAGTTTCTGTCACAACTGTTTGACTCTTCTTGTGTAGCATGAAAGCAGCCATAGACGTAAACTAATGAGAATGGCCGTGTTCAGTGAAACGTCATTTACTAGTACAGATGGTGGGCTGGATTCTGCCTGTGGATTGTAGTTTGCCAACCACTGGTCCATGAAGTAGACAGTCTGGTGTGTTGGTTTAAATAATCACTTACTCTGCTTATAATACCACGTGCATCTTGTGACAGGACATATTTCATTATAATTTAGAAAGTTAGGAATTGATTAGCTATTTATTGAATACCTTCTGGGTTTTTTAGCTGTTTTAATAAGAACCATAGAGGAATCAGAACAAGTGTAGAAATGGGGCAATACCTAATCCTTAATTTAGAGAATTAAGATTATTATATATAAAATTATTAGCAAATAATATAATAATATAGAGTTATGTGATACATATTTTACATATTGACTCCTCCATAATATACAGAAGTAGATATATACTTGTATTCAGTATATTGACTTCTCCATTACATAGATGAAATGAGGTATATTTCTAACACTGAAAGAAAGAAGAAAGTAAATGCTGTGTCTGCTTGTGTCTCAGCACAGAAACTAGGTCTGGCGCCGAGGTTTCCTGGTGAGCTTGTGGAGGCGGTACTGCAAGGCGAGCTGCTGGTGGCCAGCTTCCCGGCCTTGGTTCCTCCCACCATCTTCTCCATATTAATCATAATTATGAAAAAAGGAAGCTCAAAAGAGTTATTTGAACATATGTGTAGAGGATATAGGCGTGTGGTAAACCATCACAGACATCCAGATACTTGAGTCTGAAATTCTAAATTCAACAGCAGAGATGACACTTCCTGTTCTAACACTCTGCAATTAAAAAAGAATAGTTTAGGGTAAGGAGAAGTTGCCAGTTCCTGGAAATGCCACCTAGGGAATGACACTTCCCATCTCTGGGCGTTCCTTTCTTCCTCTCCTCATCTGGGTTTCCTCACACCTTATCTCGGTGATCTTTAAGCTGCAGCCGATCAGTTCCCCTGTGTTAGGAAGGTGACCAAGGGGGTAGGGTGAGGGATGGGTCTGACTGAGCACTGAGGGACGGCAGCAAGGGGGCAAGTTAGAGGGGATGGCAGTACTGGTAAGAGAGAGGAGGACTGGACTCCGAGGGCAGCGCGGAGGGGAAGGAAACCACCCAGCAGGTGCTGTCTGTGCACACGTGGATTGTGTCCAGGCTGTTCGTGAACCCGATGAGAGCTCCTGCAGAATCCATCCAGTGCAAGAGGCCCTTGGTGGTTAAGAACTCAGGCTTCAGAGCCAGTTGTGCCTGAATTTATATCCTGGGTCTGTCACTTTCTAGCTGTGTGACTTTGGACGGTTGACGTGAATGATTTAATCTTCACTATTCTTATCTGTAAAAATGGGCAGATTAATAACACTTACCTCATGAAGTTGCAAAAATTAACAAAGACAGGGAATGGGAGTTTTTTGCTGGGAGTCTTAGGGAGGTCCCGTGAATGTTTGCTGCCATGATTTAGTTTAGATTGTTTGTGAGGGAAAATCAAGTTTCAGTGCCAATTAAAATTTTCACCCATTTAAAAATTGCAATTACTGTAAAAACTTTTATAGTTTTCTGGAGATATCATGTGCTCTTTTTTTAATTTGGTGGAAATGAAAATAAATTTTATGTTTTTACACTGATCAAAAATATTAGGAGCAAATCATTTTTAGGTGGCCTTTTTATGTTTCCTAGTTGTAAAATGGGGAGCACCTGTTCTGACATTTGGGTGTGGCCATCTGTGTAATGCTTCGGTCCATGGTGGTTATTCCTAAGAAATTTGGTGGAAATAAAAGACAAGAATATAGCAACTCTGTACAAGAAGAAAGGAAGGGGTAAAATATCAAATCACTCGTGCTCTGTGACAAAAAGAGAAACAGCTTCTATCTCACACTCCGCTGATGTGGACAGTTTAGATTGTTTTCAATCCCAGTACTCTGAGAGCAGGATTTTTTTCCCCTGAGTGTGTCCTTTCTGCAGTTGGTTCCTCGCCTGCGTGTGTTGAGAGATTGACAGCTGTTGACTTGTTGATTTGTCTCATGGTATATTCCCGTCATTTGTATATCTGGTTTTGTCCACCGTGAAGTCTGAGAAATAGTTCATTTTAATGGTTTCTATGTTTTGTGTCTGTTTGTTTTTCATTCTTTAGGAGGCACTGAGCCTGAGAGTCATGCCACCGAGTGTAATCACGCGTCCCTCCGCTGGTTCTGCCCGCTGTCAGTGAGCAGCAGCTGCGGGTTCTGTGTGCGAGCGTGTGCTGTGGCTGCTTGCTGCGCAGCTGCCCAGAGCGCCGTGAGACTCGGAATATTTCAGCATAGGGGTTTCGTTTTGTTTTGTTTTGTTTTGTTTTCTGTGTGCCATCAAATATTCCTGGAGGGTCCCTTCCACTTTCTGGATCCAAGACAACTAGAAAATTAGAAAGAACATTCCAGTACATTTTACTTTCTGGTAAATTGTAGTGTTTCCCCCCCACCCTCCCCAGTAATATGTCCCCCCTCAAGTCCTCAATTTTTGTTTCATAGAACATGTTCTGTTAAAATTCGGGAAATAAAATTAAATTCAGAAACAGAATCAAAAGAAAACCAAGGGAAAAATTGCATCAACTATTACAGATAAAAAGTTAACATACTTATTAAAGAAAGAGCTTTTATACATCTGTGACCTTCAGTAGAAAGAAAACAGCATGAAAAAATAGTTCCCCAAAGAATAAAAACTGGAGAGAATAAACACAAAAAATTTTGGCTTAGTTAGTTATCAAAGAAATAACTTTCCCTGCATCCCTTTCATCCTTGCCCCCTCTCTCCCTTCCTCTCTGTCTCTCTCCATCTATCCCCTCCCTCTTTCCTCTCTCCCCCCTAGTTTGGTAAAGATCAACAGCGCATAGTACTTCATTTGGTGAGGCAGATGCTTTCAAACTCTGCTGGAGTGGAGTGTGGCACAGCCATTTCAGAAAGTAGTGTGGCAATATGAATTGACACCTTAAAATGCCTGTAACCTTTAGCCCATTACTATTACTTCCAGGAATCCATTCCAAGGAAATCATTAGAGGTGCCATCAAAGCATTATGTACAAGGGTAGTCACTGTCATTTGTAACAGACTTGAAAACATCAAAAACTTTAGAAATGACCTAAATTTCCAATGACAGAAGTGGTTACATAAATTATGAAAAACTGCAAGAGGGAATATTATTATGGAGCCATTAAAATAATGTTTTCAAAGAATGTTTAAGAACTTTGGAAAATCTCCACACTGTGATTTTAAATGAAGAATGAAGGTGCCTAACAAAGAATCAGAGAAAGGAGCTAGGTCTTCCAATGTCCATGTCTGTGTCCTGACCAGTGGTCAGTGAGTGCTGCCTGTGTGTGTGCGACGACAGAGCTGGCCCTGGGTTTTTATCTTGGCCCATAGGAAGATAAAAGAACAAAATATAGAATAAAATAGAATATAGAAGAGAATGCATCAGACTGTGCAGACACCATCCCTCATTGCTAATGATAGCATTGAGGCAGTCATAGCCATATAAATAGGTTTGTGTGGTAGTGAATGCTCAGTCATCAGCCACCATCCTCCCAAACCCGGACTCCATAGGAAGTCACTGCAGGGACTGCAAAGCTGTGGTTTGCAAAGGGCAGCCCCTCACTTTCAGGTCCCAGAGGGTTCCCTGAGCCCAGCCATGGGGCCTGGCTCTGGAGCAGCACCAGATTGTCATTTTGGTAAGTGGTCCAGGAACATTGGAAACCTCAAGCAGCAAGTCTAAAACTTAGGTGTCTCGCTTTGTCTATCTCCCCAAACGTAGGGTCAGTCACCCAAAAGAAAGGTGTGTCCCCAAGGGGAAACAGCACAGGCTCTGAGATCAGGCAGAGCTGTGTTCAAATCAAGGTTCAGCCCTTAGTAGCTGCATGTCCTGGGTGAGTCACACAACCTCAGTAAGCCTCAGTTTTAGCCTGGTAAAATGGGGTGGTAATGCTAACTTTTGCAAGGCTATGGTGGGAATCAAATGATTACGGATATACTTTAAGTACCTCAGTGTCTGGCACATAATAGTTGACACAAAATAACCATTAGTAGATGGTCAGTAAATATTAATCATTCTTTTTCTCCACAGTGTTTATTGAACTGAAACAAGTACTTACAGGTATGGCCTTTAAGGCATTTCTTCTCTCACCATAATAGTGGTGTTGGATAGCATGTGTATAAAGACCTGAGTTATATTGAAAGAGTCATTGCTGTACTTAGTGAATAGTCGTGTTAAATAAATCTTGGTGCTTTAGTCTCTACTCTGTTAGTTTGCATTGTTTTACTATAGCTGTTACTACATGGCCTGTGAGTATTATCATTTGCAGGCCTATGTGTGCTGCTTTTGCTTTTCTTTTCTTATTTTTTAGCTGGCATTGGGAGAGTGATGTAAATTTTTTTCCTGTAGTTTCTAGATTGTTTTGCAAAAAGTTGAAAATTACTCCTATCTTTTTTAAAATGGGGTTGTTTTTATAGTAATGTGATGGTTGGCCTCCCAGTGGTAATACCTGTTGTAACACAGCTTGTCAGAGGTGGCTTCTGAGTTTGTGGCACAGGATTTCTTGGGATGAGGTGACTGACTCATTCAGACCCAGGACTGGGGCCTCATTAACCTTTGGGTTTTAACCAACTGTTGATCCACTTGGGGGTAAAAAGCCTGGGCTCTAAGGATCTAGGCATTAGGCAATTACTAATTTAAAAATGCAGATTTCTTTCTTGTTTTTACATCACAGATGAATGTGGGTAACAATGTCTGAAAACCACTGGAGACTTGTAAGAATAGATTTGAAAGGGGAAAAACTGCCATTCACAGGGATTGGGAACATTTGCATTAGGGATGACATAAAACATCTGGAAGGTGCATCTTTTAATAATTTTTTTAAAAATTGGCTTACCAATATTTGAAAATACTAATGCTCCAGTTCCATTGACTGTCACCTGTAGATGTTACTGAAAGCCAGGTATTTGTGATTTACCACTTAAAATTTGCTGCCACTTAATTTGTGATAACCACTTAAAATTCCCTGGACCTGGGGAGATAATTTTAGGTACCCTCTGAAATAGTAACTACTTATTTGGTCCAAATGCAAAGCCAAATATAGGATTGGAATTTAAAAATAATGAAGCTTACTTTGGGCAACCAGGCAGTTGGAGCAGCTAGACACTAAAAGTATTGGTCTGTCTAGTGGTTTTCCCCTGTGGCCTCTTATCTCTGCGGGTTATGCACTGCCACTCAGAGGGAGGCAGTCTTAGCACCAGCAGACCTTCTGTCAAAAGACAGCTTTTCACTCCCAAGAGAAGTAAATTTGTCACTGAATTTTTGTAGAATATAAGAAAAAGAAAAATCTAACTTAAAATCAAATTTGAATTTTACTATCCCACAGCCTTCAGTTGGTTCTCTGGCCCAAACTATTATCTTCCTTTGAGGCAATCACTTTAGACTTAGGTTAGCAGAGGGTTTCAAAACCAAGGAAGTAAATTCATAGAAAGTACAAAAACAAGATTCAGTAGAATAGAAAATAGATTTATTCTTGCTTTGTCATTTAATTCCAACTCTAAAGCAGGAATATACATATATGTAATTGTCAGGTTCAAAATCATATCAATCAAAGTGCTTCACTCTGTTTTAATTATTCTTTAGACACATATGAAAAGAAGAATCTCAGAGTAAGTAGACTCATTTCCAATGATTATATGTCTAAGAATTTGGTATAAGAATGAACCATATTTGACTTCTTAAAGGGATTGCTCTTGCAATGGAATAAAGGTTTGAGTTTTATTCCTAATTCACTTACTAGCTCACACGGTGCTTTTTCTGTTTTCTTTTAACTTAAGTCACGCTTAATGATAAACTCTCTTCTCTTTCCTGCAGACCTCTTGTAGAAGTAGCCAGCGCTTATGGCCGTAATTTCTTACTACTCACTTTCTGTACTCACTTGCAATCTGACTTTGGCCCCACTTTGCCAACACTCGTGACTCTTACCCTTTATGCCAAATTGTTAAGAGCCACTTCCTGTCCCATTTACCTCTGCAACATATATGCCCAACTTCCCACTCTTTTGGTATTACAGGAGCTTTCCTCTGAGAGAACTCCCAAAGCTGTCCATTTGACACATTACTTTATTACTTCCTGACATGTCTGTCTTAGTCCTATCTCTGCTCAGTGAGTATCTTCTTACTGCCTGCCTAAGAAAGTCTTGATTTGACCCAGCCATCTCTCCACACTTCCCCTCACCCTCCCTGTAATGCTCCAACCTGGTTCTTTTGTGTGTGCTGTTGTTGTCTTTCTGGAGTTTATATACTCTCTTTTCTCCTCTCCAATATCATGTTCACAGGTTTTCCTTCTTTCAAAGCCCAGAAGGCAGGACACCTCATTCATTAAACTTCCCTGAGCTTTCTAGGTGGAAATAATATTTTCTTCCTCTAGATTTTATCTACCATTCTTCTGATATCTTTTATATTCTGTCTTGTGTTATTTTGTGAGGATCTTGTTTTCCTTTCTCAAGGGGAGGGTCAGTCTCATGTCATTTTATTTCCCAACTCCAGTGTCTAGTTCAGTGTCCTGTACTTTTTATAAGCTAAGTACATTTGGATAAATGAACTAGCTAATGTTAATAAACAGAGAATTTACTGAAAGATATTTTAGAATATAGGTTATTTCATTGTTCTTGTTGATATTCTTATAGTTATTTCCTTGCATCTTAGATTAACAAGTTTCTGTTCAAAGACCTGATTGCCATGAGTATTTTCAACCCTTTTAGGTAGTTATCTCTATTCTGGCCCATGAGGTAACGAATTGCTACATTCACCTTTGTGGCATTTAATCTTCCTAAATCAAACCTTTAAGGCTTCTATCTATATTTTTTATCCAGTAAAGGAGGGGTCAATGCGGAGTTGGTGACCAAATTTTCCTCAAGATCATGGTGAAGTCCAAGAACATCTTGTTTGCATAGCTGAAGCTGAGGAGCCTTTTGGAGCACTCCAGTGTGAACAAGAGCCACTGGGAATGAGAACCAGTGAGGCTTTTACAGCACTCTTTACAGCCATATTATAAAAGCATGTGTTACAGCTCACCACAGTGATATCTCACCTTACAAGAACTCAGCATTTCAGTCATTTTCAGTTCTGTAAAATAACCACACTCTAAGAAAAAAACACATCAGTGTCTATGCAGCACATACAGATGAGCATCAGAGAGTTACCAACAGGAGACCTCAGGTCTTATTTCATATCATTACATCCTCTGGGGCTCTGCTTAGCAGCAGCCTTCTCAAAGGAACATTCCTTGATACACTTTCTGTTCTTATCCCAGCCTGAGGCTGAATTAGGAGTACCAGCACTGTTTTTCCAGAGCAACACTCACAGTTATAACTGCCTGTTAATTTGTTTCCTTACCAGCCTCTTCCACAAAGCGAAGGGCTCCTTGAGGACAAGAACTGTATATCATATATCTTTGTATCTCCAGCATTTTGCACAGTGCCTGGAACACATTAACATAAATATTTTTGAATGGCCAAAGTTGGTTATCTGCCTTTGAAGTCACAATAGATTTTTAAGTGGCATATTAAGGAGGAGGAAAAGCAACTTGAAGCAGGCACACAACAACAGCAAATAATGTTGATATCTGATAGCAGATCAGGTAACAAAATAGTACGAAAAAAAAATTTTTTAAATACATCAGTCTGGGATCATTTCATTTTGGAGGTAAAAACCATAGAGTACTTTAACAGTTTCTGAAAATATTACTGCATGCTTGCACAGTACTATGTGTTAATTTTGATGACTTAGAGCCATCTATTAAGGACTGAAATATGTTCAGGATATTCTGTTAAAGGATACAGTCAAGTATCCTTAATTTTGGAAAGATTTCCTTTTAAAATTGCTTAAAAAGAAAAGCATCTGTGGTGTTAATACGCTAAGTCCTTAATTGTCCCAAATGACTCATTTCTAAGGCTTCTACATAGCCAAGGTCTTGCTGTATGAGGATAGCTTAAGTATGTCTGGGACCTTCTCAATCAGTGAGTTATAGTCATAGTCATTCAGTCTAAAAAGCATCTCACACTGTATAGGTACTCTGGGGATAGAAACTTACTCCCCACTCCCCTGCCACCCTCAACCAGAAGACAAGGTCCCAGCCATCAAAGACTTTCAATTTTGCCACATATAGGAAGTTTTCTACCTGAAGTCCTGGGGTATGGTTGGTACTGTTTTATCACCTAGCACCTGCCCTTGTGCAGTCACTCAGCGTCCATCAAACCCTGAGCACCTCTGTGGACCAGGCTCTGTGCTGCCTTCTGGAGGTTTGAGACACAGTGAGTGCTCGAGGCTAGAGGTGCCCTGAGGACCATGTCTCTTCCACAAGGCTCCTGTCTCTGCAGCACAACTGCAGCGAAGGCTTTCTCCCCCTAGAGAAAGGAGTGTCTTTTCTTTTTCCTGATGTCAAACAGTTTATAAGCAGAAAGACTCATAAAGTGGTCTTTAGCCCTAAATTAAAACCTATTTTAAATGGCTAAAGATGTCAGACTTATATAGGCATCTCCCCTGTTCTTGACCAGGATATAGTTCCTTATTAGCAGCCTGCTTCAGGCTGAGATGTTGCTTCTCATCTGAGATGTTGCTTCCCTTGCCCTTGAGGGTTACTGAAGTTGTGTATGACTGGGCTTTTGACAGCCCTTCATGGCTTGATAGATGGCCTCCCTCTGGAAAGGGACAAGGAGCCATGGAGACTGAACACTCGGATATAGTTTCCCAGATTATAGCTGAGACAAGAAAGAAAGAATGTGCTGGGCTCCACTCCTCAATAGAGCCAGATGCCCAATAAAGCAGAAACAGTTCACGTATAAAGTTGCCAGGGCAACATCAGGGGTCAGGGGAGACTAGACAGAATGATTTATGAGGGTTTCTTGGCATAGGAATGGGTCTAAAAATATACTTCCATGTCTTTTTCCCTACAAGGGTAAATGCCGCAGAATTTATCAAGGGAATTGTGATACACAAAAGCTTGAGACCTTATCAGAGCCTGGGGAGAGGGCAAAGAGAAGGGAAGCTGAAACCAGGGAGCAAAGTGCTTGTGGCATGCTTTTCAGCTTCTATTGAACTGATGCTGTGCCCAGATGTAAAACTGATTTTTTTTTTTGGAAACATACAAGTATTGTAAATGTAAAATGTGCCTAGAGCAAAAAAGACCATTTACTGGGGTAAAGTAGAGATACTTGATTTGCATATTTTTTAAAAAGTTTCTCTCAGCTTCTTCAGTATTAGTGGATTTGCAAAGACAGTTACGGATCAGTGTGTAGAATGCCATGTTGTCATGGCAGCAGAGGTTGAAGCTGCGTTTTATTTATGAACATTCGAGAAAGAAGTTCTTGGGCGGGTAGAGTTGGAGTATTTTAACACCAGTTCTGCACATACTGCAGTTAGCCAGTTATCAGATGTCCGCACTGACTTTCACTTCCATGAAGTATACATGATTGTATCAGTATTACATTGCTGCAAAACAAATTACTACAAATGTAGCAGCTTACAACAACACACCTTATCTCACAGTTTCTGTGGGTCAGGAGTACAGCACAGCTTCCTTGGGTCTTTTGCTCTGGGTCTCAAAGGCCATAACCGAGGTGTGAGCCAGGCTGTGATCTTACCTGCAGGCTCTTCTGAGGGAGTCTCTACTTCCAGGCTTATTTAGGCTGTTGGCAGAAATTATTGCTGTAGACCCCAGAGCTCAGTTTCCTATTGGCTGCTGGCTTCAGTCCCTGGAGGCTGCCTGTAGTCCATTGCCACAGGGGCTTCTCAGCAGGGCCCTGTACTTCATTAAACTAGCAAAGAGAACCTCTGGCACGTCTACTACCAAGATGCTATCTTACATATCTGTTTGTTAGAAGCAAGCCACACGTCCCATCCACATTCAAGAGGAGACAGGGATCTTTGGGGGTCACCTGGGGCTTGTCCTTCACACTGTCATTCTGAGAAAAAGGGCAAGTTCTTGAATTTTAAAAGCTGTGCTATCTGGAAAGTCTGTTCAAAATTAGCATGTGTGCAAGTTAAGCTATTAAACCTAATTTTCGTTTTCTTGCTCTTTGGTAAATGAGGAAGAGCAGAAGTGAAATTGTAAATTTACTTAATGGAAGCTGATGGGAAGAAGAAAAGAACTAAAGGCTAGCAGAAAAGAACAAAACAGTGAAAGAAGAGAGAGTATTCTTTGCTCTCACATGGAAAAATGCAAATGATGGATTAAACTATCCCAGTGTGTTCCCTCCTCCATTTTGAAGGTCTGAGAAAACAGTCTGATAGAAGGTTCCTGCGACACTGACATGTGCCTTAATGTACTTTCTATAGACGTGGGACTCTGTGCATTTTCTGTAACTAAATCAGTAATGTTGCTTTGTATGAAATGGATAGTTTGCTAGTCCACCTTGATGTCCGTGTCTCAGGGTCTAGAAGGTATTATGGCCTCGATTATTCATCCCTTACAATTAAAACATTTGTAAACCAGCATGTTTGGGTTGGGTTACAGCTTGGGCTTTAATGTAGTTTATGTCATAAGTCACAAGGGGACTTGAAGAAAACTAAGGAACAGGATTGCAGGTGGTTCGCTTTTGGCCTGTGGCTGATTTGGTTGTTCCCACAGCATCTAGTTAGGCAGAGATCAGAGATTTAGAATCACGTGGTAGACTTCAGAGATTCAGCAATTTCTTTGCCTTCTAAAATGGCTGCCTTCAAGCTCACCCTCAAGTTTATTACCACCTCATGCAAGTAGAATCTGGTTAACTGGAGCTTCTACCCACTGGCTCTTCATTTGTTCTGCAGGTATCTGTGTTTAGTGTAGGACAAATCACGGTGCAGGCAACTTACTTCTTGGGCTGTAGACTGTACCTGAGTGCTAGGCATACAGAAGGTGCTCAGTAAATGCTGGTGTGACTGCTGCTACTGTTATTATTTACATGTTCAGTGCAGCCTCCTCTGCTTCCTACAGGCATAGTAATATAGAATGCCAAATCACAAATGGAAGAGTAACATAAACATAAATAACAACAATGATACATATTCTTTGATGAGGTCTGCTGTGTTAGGCACTACATTTACACTATCACATTTAGTCCTCACAACAACACTGTGAGACACATATTCTTACTCTTATTTTATAGACAATGAAACAGCCTCAAAAGTATAGACTTTCACCTGTGTTGAGATAAATGTTACTTTTATTTATTGCTAAGAAAAGTAAACCAGAATTCCCTATCCCTTAAGTATTCTTTCTGTTGGTGGCATTGTACATCTACTCATTTTACATCTACTTACCCACTAATCCTGTGTAAAATTGTATGAGAAAAGTCCTCCATAAATAATTTTGGAGAACATCAAACAATGGTGAACACCCTCAAGTTTTAGAAATGCAATTGGAATCTGTCTCAGCTGAGAATAGCCATTCACTACTAGTCAGTCAGTTTTCCATGTGTTTGTATAGCAGGTGCTTTAGGACTTTCACATGTCTAACAGTAATTCTCCACTAGTGCCTCAACATGCATGTGTAACTCCACGGCACCTGCCTGGCCTTTCCCTTTCCTTCCCTGGAAGACACCATCAGGCCCGGGGCCACAGTTCTCTTCATGCAGTGTTCCACAGCCCTACCTCTCACCGGCCCCGTGCGTCTGCAGCAACAGGTGCTTCACCAGGATAACTCCTGATTCAGGCTACAAGCCTCAGATGGGACGCCTTTTCCTGACAGAAACTTTCCTGGATTTCCTAATCCCTGTGTCCTCATATCTCCCTCAGGGGTCCTCCTTGATGCTTGCCTGTGCACTGTCTCCCTCACCCTAAGGACTGAGTCCCTGGGGGCTGGGAGAGTGCGCCATTCGCCACTCTCTCCCCAGCATCTGGCCAGGGTAGGCACTCTGCTAGTAAGGGCTGAAGTTACAAGGGAATTGCTCCTGGGCCTCAGAGAAGCCCTGGAGGCTGTGGGACTTTCCCAGGGCCACCACACCACAGTCGATTTCACATACAGAAACTAAGTCTTCTAGCCGTGGTCTCTTTCCCAGGCATAATACTTTTACATAAAATCTTTTCAACTTTTTCCCCATCCAACCTAAATTAACATAGTTTCTTTAACTTTTCTATCTTGGGGCTTTTTTTCCCATAACCTTTTCAGTGATTGCTGATGGTTTTTTTTACAACTTTTCAGGTTTTTCTATTTCACATGCCCTGTTTTAGCACGGCATTAAAAGGGACACAGGACAGAGAAGACCAATATTTTTGAGTGTTTTAGACTTTATCACGCTGCTTATTCAGTTCTGTTTAGTCAGTATCTCCAAGTCTTTGATACTGCCTTAGCCTCTGCATTCCAGGGCTTCTCTGTGTGGAATATATCTACAGAGACAAAGGTACAGGGCTATGTACTCACTCTGTTTTACAGAGGTCTTTTCCAGGAGTGTGATTTGGGGGGTGGTGTTTGCGCTCTGAAGAATACAGGGAAGGCTGTTATTGTCATGATAGCCAGAAACAAGGCTGACTTCTCACAGACCTGGCTCCGCAGGGCCATTGCACATGATTGCTGAGTAAGTCCTCTCATAGTCTAGTTCCCTGCTCGCAGGAGTGATTTTTCACTCCCCACAGTTGACCTGTTGCACTATCTTCTTATCTTCATTTGATTTTCAGTCCTTCTACTTAGTTTCTTCTCAGGCAATGCTTAATTCCTTCCCATTTGCTCTTTTACTTTATGAGAAGACTGTGCCAAGTTCAAGTTCAACATCTTCAGAACGCTCCATCATGCAGTCCAAGCTGCCTTGAATAACTGATGACCTATTATTTGAGCAGCGACCTGTTAGGAGTGCCCAGCTGGATCAAATGAAAATCCTTCTGATTTATTAAGTTTTTGTCTCTGGGTTGAAGTAGGACCTTGTTGAAATTTTATGTATTAATTCTCCACAAATTTAGATTAATCTTTGCCTGTTCGTTTTTAAGTTTTTTGCCTAGTCCCAGCAGGTATGGATGGCATGGTGATGTGTCTGTAGATTTGAGGAAAATCCAGTTTTTGTTTCAAAGCTCATACCCCACAGGTTCTAGTCCCATTTTTAGGTACTTTATCAAACCCTCATATGTTTTCAAAAGTAGTCACTTGCGACCCTGATGAAACCAGTCAATATATACCTTGATTTTAAGGCAGTCCAACCTACAGTGTGCCACCCTTCTAATTTAATGGTGGGATCTTTAACTAGATTCTCCCCTTAGGGGTGGCTTCCTGCCTTTCTATGTGGGGCTGTACACGCTGATGGTAAGATCGTAGTGGACTTATCTTTAAAGGTCAGCAGTGAAAATAAGTATAGTATTAAGAATATCTACCCTTTAGTATCATTTAATTTAAAGCTTCCTCTCCTTTTCTAATTAAGGGCTACTATATTCCTTTTGCAATTTTGTTCCTAAATGCTTTTCAGAAATTGCACCCTGTGATGCCCTGAGCCTGGTTTGGGGCCAGGATGACTGGTGTTCAGGTCTCTGCCCAGCCTCCAGCTGTGAAATAGATGAATAACAATATTCACCTCATGGAGTTGAAGTGAGAGTTAAATTCTCTAATATGTTAAGTGCTTTGTTATAAACTTTAAATGCAAGTACTTCGTTGAAATTTATGCCCAGAGTTGCCAAATGCCACGTCTTCATGATTTTAGCCAGAATATCCAGGAAGACTGTAAGATTAATGGGTTGTTAAATGAGCACCTCCCACTCTAAATGTTTGTTTCTGCTTCTCTTGTTCTCTATTTGTGTCTCCATTTCTTTCCTAACTCTAGGAGCTTTCAATAACTGCATGTAATAGACAAGTATGTTTTAATTATTAATTACTGTTGTTATATAATCTTAATTAAATAAAACAAATGGCTAGGACTTTTTATGTCTTTAAATTTTTTTCCACTTATCAATTAGCTCTTGAGTCTTTTGCCCGCAGTGGATCGGTGATTTTCAGGAGACTGTCTTTCCCCTCCATTGCTTTATGTTTTTATTGCTGGGGAGTTAACAGCAGGGCTACTAAAGCACTTCCAGTTCAAGAAAATCTTTTTTTCTTTCTTTAACAAACAAGTTTCATTGACTTCAATGCTCACTTTGTCCCCAGAAACGTACTTAAAGTATATGGTGCAGATGTGACTACAAAATAATAAAGTTAATACTCTGTTATGGTGACTTGAAAAAAAAAAATCATGGTGGATGTGGATCATTCATAGTGTGAGGAGGGGTATTTTGATCATTTTGGGCACCTGAGAATCAGACTGTAATTTACAATCTCTTGGTTCGTTTGATATTTTTCCGTTTTAAAAATCTGCCTCCATCCACTGACTTGAGTGAGAAATGACAAATCACTTTGGTTCTGGTTTTCCAATGGCCAAGCAAAGCCATCCTCCGCTCAGCTGAGTCTCCTCGTGCCTCTGGCCTGGGCCTCACTGCTCCCTGGAGAAGGTCAGTGAGGCCAGTCATGACTACTGACTGAGCACAGTGTGTGAGTCCAGACTCCTGTGGATTTACAGATGATGGACCATAAGTCAAACTGATTCACTTAAGGGTGGGTGTGAGGGGAGGAGGGCCCACTGAGAGGATGTCCGGTAGCCACGAAGGATGGCATCAGTGGACCCTTCCACACCTGGATCTTCGTGAAGCATCGCTCCATACATAGCTCAGGCCCCTTCCTTCAACCTGGCAGTTGCTTGGAAAGGCTGTGCTCTTTCTTTAGTGCTTCAAAACAAGCCCCTTCCTCTGCTCACATGGCTCGTCCATCCCACCTCCTGCTGGTGCTTCTCCTGGACACCTTCCCTGACCCCCAGCCTGAGGAGCATCCCTTTTATATGTTTTCCTAAAATCCTATGCACAAGACTTGTCTATGCACATCAGACTTTATGGTGATTGCTTGTTTACTTGCCTGCTTCCCAGCTAGACTGTGGCCTTTTAGAGGGTGAGAATTGTGTTTGATTAATGCTTCCATTCTTTGTCCATGATCTCATTCATAAACAGAGAGAAGTGTTTGTTGAATGAGTGAATGTGGGATCTCATTCATCATCGCTGTTTATGTTAGTGACTTTGCTTTCTGGGCTGCGCACAGGATAAATGCCAAAGCTTTTTCCCCAATGATGTTAAAGTCCTCTGTCACATGTCCTTCATTCTAAAACTAGACTGAATGTGGTCCCCTTCCACAAACAAATTCAATAAAGAAATGTGAATATGTGTGCAAAAAGCCCTTTGGGACAGTTGTTATTTGGGTAATAAAGTTTTGTGTAATATCTAGTAAGTGATAAAGACTTAAAATATGTTTATAAAATGTGTAAGTGAACCTTACTTAGTGGGCAACCAGATCAACTATATAATTGATATGAGAAGAGCAGCAGGAGCTAGGTCAGCACATTCATTTTTAGTGGTTTGTTTTTCATCTTTTTTTTTTTTTCATTGAATCCAATTGTTTGATGAGAAGTCGATTGACCTTTTAAGTAAGCTGAAAAGACTTTTACTAATATGATATATGCTAACTTTTGTCCGTTTGTCCTTCCTTCTAGAGAATAACCACAGTATTACTTTAGTAACTGTTTAGTTACCTTCATTTGTTCTAAGGTTGAAATATTGCTTATTGTTTCACCAAGGACTCTGATGTTTGGGTACCATATAACATATAAGGGCATTTTCTCTTTCTGACTGACAGCTTAGTAACCAGCTTTGATTAGATTCCTCAGTGGTTACAAGTCCATGAAAACCATTCACAACAGTAGTTTTGGGAGGCAAAAACTAGAAAGCTGTCGTATTATCTTGTATGTAGCTTTTTCCTTTTAGGATATATAATTTGGTATCTAGTATCCTGAGCTTCTGTAATGTTACACCATTTTAATGGTTCTAAGGATTCTTAGAAACAAATGATTTTACCAGAAAGAAAAAAATGGAACAGTCAGTTTTACTGGCATACTCATGCATTTCTTATTCTTCCTTTTTCTCTCTCTCTCTTTTTTTCTTCCAGTGAGCATGTTTTTGAACACATTAACACCGAAGTTCTACGTGGCCCTGACAGGCACTTCCTCACTAATATCAGGGCTTATTTTGGTAAGTGATGGAATCCTTTCTATTTAAAAACATGTTGATTACTGACATATATGCTAGTATATGTACAGGAAAAAGTTCTGGAAGAATATACACAGCAGCTTACAGAGATTATTTTGCATGTGTGCATATGTTGGGTAGTTAGACTTACGGAGGCCCTTCACAACCCAGTTTACATGTTTCTAAAATATTTGAAAAAAATCTTTTTAATAATCACATATGACTTTTGTTAAAGGGGAAAACCAAAATGTAAATAAAATGGAAAATAAAGGAAGACACAATTCAGTGTAAAATTGTAGTTTCTAAGATACTATAAAATATGTGTGACTCAGTTCAACTAAAAATGTTTCTCATCACTCTTTTCAAATTAGATATAATCAAAATTAGTAGAAATAGAGCTCAGTTTCTTTAAATGTATTGACATGGTTGTAATAATTTTAAGCATTTCCCCCCTTCATATTCTTTCTTCTCAAAATTTACATTTCCTTATTTCTTCCTTTAAAAAATTCCAAGTAGGCAAAAGCAATGTAATAATCATCCCTATGGCCCCATTACCTTGTGCTCTAAATAGTTATAGAAA
The DNA here is from genome assembly GCF_030020395.1 of Manis pentadactyla. Classification (NCBI taxonomy): domain Eukaryota; kingdom Metazoa; phylum Chordata; class Mammalia; order Pholidota; family Manidae; genus Manis; species Manis pentadactyla. Next base: position 117,031,136 of record NC_080025.1, read on the forward strand.
TGATAAATTATACACCTGAAATAGAGATTTTAGAAAGCTTTTTTTCTTTTTTCTCCATATCACATAAAGCTGTGATTGCTAATTTTTATAGAGACAGGGACAAAAAAGGTATTAAATAGTCAATGTTAAGTGATCAGTAGAAACACAGAACTTTTAAGGGAAAAGGGCACAGAAATGTGGAGCAAGAGCATAGACGCACCTGCAAACATGGAGGATTTCAGAAGCGTGAGTTTATAAGGAGCCAGAGTAAAAAGGTAGAGAAATATGTACAGGGCAGAAACCTGCAAACAGCTCAAAGGGATGCTGGTGGTGTGCAGAGCACATTTTTGTGGTCAGAGCACATCAGGTTAATTTTGCTCTATTGTATCACATGGCCTGCTGAACTCAAGGGGAGGAGATGTTTGAAGTTGGTATTACTGGACACAGATGTGAAGAACATCACCCAACATGGTCATGTGATTGGAAATCCACATAGAAAGCCCAGTGCTGGCTGCAGACACAAAGCCAAGGTGAGGGGAAGCATATTAAAGCTTCTCTTTAAAATGGCTTGAAGTGAGGTGTATATAAGTGATTTGTACCCCATTGCCTCTTAAATGCAGAAGTGCATACTTCAGCTGTGTCTCTGAAGTCTTCCCTGTTTTGTAAGGACATGAGAAAAGTAAGGATGCTATGGAGAGTTGTTCATACAGCCCTAAGGTAATTTACCTAAGTTCATGCTGTTGGTTTGTGGCAAAGCCAGTCTAGCACCTATGTCTTCAGGTTCCTACCTTAATATTCTTAAAGCACTGAAGAAACAGAGCTTTGGAAATGATTTCACATGCTGGATAAATTATTGAGAAGTATGTTCTGAAAACAAGGTACTCCTTTAGTAAATGTATTTTTGTGGGAGGACGAGGGAATATAAGTCTCCATCTAATAATTGTTATTTACATTAAAAATTTTTTTTTATTAAGGTATTATTAATATACACTCTTATGAATGTTTCACATGAAAAAACAATGTGGTTACTATATTCACCCATATTATCAAGTCCCCACCCATACCCCAATGCAGTCACTGTCCATCAGTGTAGTAAGATACCACTATGTGCCTTCTCTGTGCTATACTGTTCCCCCCGTGATCCCTCACACCATGTGTACTAAACATAATACCCCTCAGTCCCCTTCTCCCTCCCTCTCCACCCACCCTCCCACACCCCTCCCCTTTGGTAACCACTAGTTTGTTCCTTCAGTTTTGCTTCGTTGTTATACTCCACAAATGAGGGAAATCATTTGACACTTGTCTTTCTCTGCCTGGCTTATTTCACTGAGCGTAATACCCTATAGCTCCATCCATGTTGTTGCAAATGATAGGATTTGTATCTTATGGCTGAATAGTATTCCATTGTGTATATGTATCACATCTTTATCTATTCATCTACTGATGGACACTTAGGTTGCTTCATTTACATTTAGAATAATATTTTAATATTTTATTTCTAAAACATCTTTGAAGTATTTTTTGATTGAACAAATAGGAAAAAAGTGAACTCTTTTTTATACAATTTCAATAGCAATTTTATACTGAAATCCATAATTCACTCTGATGCAGAAAAATAGGATTTTGCACATTCCTCTCCCGGGAATGTTCACATAAAATATCCACCTCCATGGTGCCTTCTGTGTGCCAGGGACTGATCTAAGCATTTTCCATGCTAACTCATTTACTTGTCACAGCAATACAATGATGTTTGCTAGTGTTGTTTCTATTTTACTTATGCATAAGCTGGATGGGTAGAACAGACAAGTCAAGAACCTGCCACAGGTCACCTTGCTGGCAAATTGTAAAGCAGGATTTCAAGCCAGGCAGCCCTGGCTTCTGTCACTCATTTTACTGCCTCTCTTGTTAGGTTCTCAGCTGTTTTTCTAGCTTTCTGAACAGATGGCAGGTCTGAATTTTATTCTGGCAGTACCTTGGTATGGGTTCACTAGGCTGTAAGCCAATTACCAGCGTGTGGGTTATTTCCTTTCACTCTGGCAAGGGAGGCCCAACAGTCGTTTTAACTTCCGTCTCAGGAATGGTGGATGGTGAAGTCCCCTCAGCTTGCTTTTCTTGTCCTCCCAATCAAGAGTTTTCCCTGGATCATGAGCACCTTCGTAGATCCAGGCCTGGCGGGGCTTTCTCCTGGTGTGTGCTGTGTGGCTGCTGTCACCCTGTGCTCTCTGCTGTATGCTGCACTGTCTCATGGTGGCATTCTCAGGAAGCTAAGGACACTCCTGACTGATGTGAAACCTTGAGCAAAGGAAGGCTTCTGATGTGTGAAGATTCTGAAAGGCCTTGAAAGGCCTTCCTCAAAAATACATGGTTTGTTCTGAGGACAAAGTAACTACAATGGGGGAATAGCTCTTCATAGCTTTAGTGCCTGCTTTAGAGATTGTTCATATTGATCTTGTCCAGCCTCTGTGGACTTAGCTTTGCTAGGCCTTGAAATGTACCCAGGGCTGAGGTTTCTAATCAGCTGCTCTTCTTTTCTGTAAGATGGCTTTCATGGAGAGCCAGTATTGAGGTAAAGGATCAGGTGCTTTGCAAAATAGCTGTGTGTATAGAACTGCTGAGCAGTTTGTTTCCTGGTACCACAGAGACAATTACCTAACTATTCTCCCCTGAGCAATGTTAGGGGAGCCAGGTGGCAAATACTGAAAGTACAAGGTTGCCTCTGAGGAAATTGGTTCTTTGGGGACCTAAAGATTCTTATGCTAGAGGCTGAAATTATCGTGCAATGTGACGTCTTAGAAGAGAAGTAAGCAAAAACAAAAACAATGGTATTTCCCTTGTGAAGAAAAAGTCAGTTAGCTGAACAAATACACATGGAAATAAAATGTGTTTGTCAAATGCTGCTTTCTTTTACACTAATGTAAAAGATAAATGGGGACCAATCAGTGTGTATTTTACTAGATACCACTGCAAGATCTTAATTTCTCAAGTTGAAAACCAGCAGTGAGTTTGTGACACCACCTGCCTCTCACTCTTCCCTTTAGGTTCCTGTGTCCACATACCACCCAGGCAGCGCCCTCCCTTGCTTAACGTCCAGCTGCCCCTCTGCTCACTTGGCACAAGCCTTCTCATCTCAGTCCACAGGGGCTGCACCTGTTGGCACAGTCCAAAGCCACCTATTTCGTCTTTTATCTACTCTAACAAGGATGTGCCAGTCTGCTTGAAGCAGCCTCTGTGGGCAACATTTATCTCAATAGAGAAAATTTCTGGGTTTTGTTTTTGCTTTGGGGAGTGGTAAGGTGGATATGTGGAGAAAACGCTCCCCTTAATTTTCCCAAAATGTTGATAGAATGGAGAAAATGTATTGACATTTATTCGTAGATTCCTGTATCCTCATTAACATGTGTATAGACATGGTCCTACAGCTGTATTTTATATATATATGAAATAGATATAAGAATAGGCATCCAGGGCATAATTGTAAAAAGTTAGAGTCAGAAACAAAAAAAAGGAGGAAATTAGAATATTAAATAAAACTTAGTTCATGGTTTAGATGTTAAAAAATTGTATGTTTGGGAAAATGGAGAAAGAGATGACATTAGGTAAAAACCAGTTGTAATAAAAAGGCCCATTTAAAGAATCCCCACTCCGTGTGTTAGGTACTGTATTAGGTACTTTGCATATATTATTTCATTTAATTCTCATTGAAATTCTAAGTGGTAGATACAGCTGGTGGCTTTATGCTGCTGAATATGAACAGACATAAAGGTTAAATAATTTGGCCAAGGTTATATAACAGACAGATAGTGAGATTTGAATCCAGATCTTTCTATGTCCTCTATCCCCTCCTGTTCAAAAGTTAGGGGGTGGGACTGGACTATCGTCTCGGCTTTAAAAATTTTTTTTCATCCATCTAAAGAACTTTCTCTGCACTTGACGTAGCACTTTAATTGATAGGCATATAGATCATGCAAAGGATGGTGATTCTGGAGCTAAGAGTAAAAAAGTCAGTAAGTAAAACCCAGGGAAACTTGATTGGAAGGACCCTTCGGGTATGGAAGCTGCATATAAATGTCAGGATATGTCAGTTATAAAACAGCTTGTCTTTTGTCTCCAGAATAAAGAATGGTAGAGATGCTGTAGGAGGCAGGTGTCAGAGGGCCTGCAGACAATGGGGGGAAGCTGAGGCTTCAGCTTTACCAGATTGCAGCTTCTAGGGGTCTCCATGAAAATTAATGATCCTCCGCAGGAGACCAAGTGCCAGGCCAGAGAGGAGATAGATGCCTGTCAGTGCCTGACTGTGGACATGAGTACTGAGTGGGTCCGATTGATGTTAGACATCGCACAAGTGAAGAAGGTGAACAAGCTAACAGTGAACAAAGAGACAAAACCGTCCTTGTGGTTCTTTCAGAGTACATTTGAGCACAAATTGAGAGGCTTGAAAACCATGCAATTGATTAATCAAGGGCTGGGGAGAAACCCTCAGAAGCTATCCAATTTAAACCAGTAAAAATCTGAGGACTAGTTAGCCAGAAGGCTAACAACTTGCCCAGGTCACCTCACAGGTTAAGGGTGGCATGAGGACTGGAATTTGAACATCCGCTGCTTTGCCACAGCACCATCCTGCCTCTCAGAAGGTGAGGACTAGGCGGGTGGGGGGCAGCAAGTCTAGCAGCTGATGTTTTTATTTTAACAGGTTCACAGAGATGGGTCAGGTAGATAAGGGAGGGGGTGTTAGAGAGAAAGAACAGAAAATAAAAAGAAAAAAGAAGAGAAAAGAAAAGAAAGGCAGAGGGGGGGAGGGCTACATCCTTCTCTGGAGTTGTTTTTTCTCTTTCTGGTTGGCCATGGTGGGATTTGGCCAGTCAGAACATGGACCAACACTTAACCACAATTTCTAATTATACTTTACTTGTGTTTATTATCTCTGTCTGCTCTGTTATGGAAGCCTCACAAAGACTGGGGTTATATGTGTGGTTTTGTATATGAATATATAATGGCTAGGTAAACACTTAAAAAATATTTGTTGAATGCACAGAGATGCACTGAATGAATGAATTAACTGATTGCATTAGAATTATCTGGAGATAATTCTAAAGTGATGGATTCTGAGCACTACCCCGGACCAACTGAATCAGAATCTCTAGGGGAAGGGCCTAAAGGAGAGCTGGCCCCCAGTTTCAGCTGGCAGTACTTGGGGCGCATGGCACACGCTGGCTTCTCTCAGTGTCAGGGTCTCCATGACTTCACTCCAGGAGAGTGACCCTCCCCTCCAGGCCACAGTACAGTGGAAAAATCTCATCCTACGAACATACAAATACTGAGGTGGAGATGGATCGTTGGCTTTTGACCTTGAAGAGAACCTCCTCCTTCTGTCTTTTCTTATTTCTCTTTTTTTAATTAACATTTTTAATTGAAGTATAGTTGCCATAAATATTATACCAGTTTTAGTCTACAAGATAGTGATTTGACAATTATGTACATTGTGAGATGCCCACCATGGTAAGTATATAGTTCTACCATCTGTTACCATGCAAATATAGTATTGACTATATTCCCTGTGCTGTACTTTTTTTTTTATATCATTAATGTACAATTACTTGAACTTTATGGTTACTAGACTCCCGCTATTATCAAGTCCCCCCACATACCCCACTACAGTCACTATCCATCAGCGTAGTAAGATGCTATAGAATCATTACTTGTTTTCTCTGTATATACTGCCTTTCCAATGTCCCCCCCCCACTACATTATGTGTGCCAATCGTAATGCTCCATTTTCCCCCTTATCCCTTCCTTCCCACCCATTCTCCCCAGTCCCTTTCCCTTTTAACTGTTAGTCCATTCTTGGGTTCTGTATTTCTGCTGCTGTTTTGTTCCTTCAGTTTTTTCTTTGTTCTTATACTCCACAGATGAGTGAAATCATTTGATACTTGTCTTTCTCCACCTGGCTTATTTTCTCTGTGCTGTACTTTTTATCTTCTTGCTTTTCTTAAAGGCTTGGTCATAGGTAGCCAGGAAAGGGGGGTCGAAGGGTGTGACTACTGGTTCTTCACAGACCCTTCCCCCAACTGTTTAGGGGAGTGGGTCACTGAGGAGGGCTGAGAAGTGGGAGGCCAGGACCCCTGCTGTCGCTCTTCAGTGCTCCTAAACAAAACATATAGGGGTCAAAAGTAAAAAAAAACAAAGTCTGTCATGAGGAATTGGGAAGGACTTTGAAAAGCATGGAGAAAAGAATATACTTGAGAATTCTGACTGGAAACTAAAAAGGTTATGGATATCACTATAACTCATGCCAACTGCCTTGGTTTATCTCATGTAAGTCCCTTCTTGCCAAAAAATCATTTACCATCAGCTATATTTCTTAAAAATTACAGCAGGTGTCAATTTGGCAGTCTTTCCACTTGAGAGTAGGCAGCCCAAAAGTTTCACATTTCCTATTTAATCTCCACCAGTACTGAATCTTATCCTACTGTGATACCGTCATATACTTTAATTCTTAGGAAGCCTTAGCCAATTTCAGGATGTGACATCGTGGTTATTTCCTGTGGGTTTAAGGAAACTGGAGTGGAATTACTGAGGTGCTGCTATAAGGGAATCTTGAAGCATTTTTTAGTGTGATAGAGAGTGTAGCCAAGTCCTGATTCATGAAGAGATGCATTTTTTATATAGAATATGCATTTCAAGAAGAGGGGATATTACTGGCTGGGAAGAACCTAGGCATCTACAGGAAAGAGTCAGCTTTTAGGTCTACAACACAGATTGAAATGCCTTGCTTGTTAATCCTTTGCCAGATTTTTGTTCTTTCTCTGCAGGCAAAGATGAGACAGTTTTGCATCTTAGGCCAGCTACAAACCTGGATTTCTACCTGCAGCCTCAGTGCTCCCTGGTCAAATGATAATAAAGGAGGTCACTAGGCATTGGTAAATGGGTCTTTGTTTTAAATATGCCCTAAGGCCTGTGAATAGCTATGGCCCTTCTGTCCTGTAAGGTATAGATCTAAACCACTTCACTGACCCTCATGTTCTCAATTCCAATCCCACCTACCTTATTTTTTAAAAAATAAATCTTACCAGCATCTCCACTGAGCTCAGTAACACCCACTTTTTAGCCCTTTGTTACCTTCTTTATTTCAATTGAAATACAGTTGACATACAATATTATATTGATTTCATGTATACAACATAGTGACTCAACAATTACATACATCACTAGATGTTCACCATGATAAATGTAGTTACCATCCATCACTATCCCAAGATATTACAATATTATGGGCTATATTCCTTATACTGTACTTCTATCCCTGTGACTAATTTACTTTATATTTGAAGTTTGTACTTCTTTATCTCCTTCACCTATTTCATCCATCCCTCTCCCACCAATGGTAACCTACAGTCCATTGTCTGTGTTTATGTTTTTTTTTTTGTTTTGCTTTTTGTATATTTTGTTTTTTAGATTCCACATTTAAATGAAATCATGTAATATTTGTCTTTCTCTGACTTACTTTGGTTAATGTAATAACTTCTAGGTCCATCCATGTTGTTGCAAATGGCAGAGTTGCATTCTTTATGGCTGGGTGATATTCTATTTCATATATGTACCACATCTTCTTTATCCATTCATTTATCAGTGGACATTTAGGTTGCTTCCATATCTTGGCTCATATCACAGCCTACTTTCCCAAATAAAATGTATCCAGAGGGATTAAAGATGGCGGCGTGAGAGGTGAGACAGAGGCTTCCTCTTAAAACTGAATATAATATGAAAATATAATTAATACAACTAATCTTGAAAGAGCAACATGAAAGAGGACTGCGCCAGATTGCATACACCTGGAGAAAAGAGCAGACCTCATGGAACAGGGTAACATAACAAAGCTGTGGCCCAGCAGCACCCAAGCCCTTCCCCCACCCCAGCTCACCGGCGGGAGGAAGAGAAATGGAGCAGGGAGGGAGTGGAGGTCTGGGACTGCTGAATACCTAGCTCCGGAGATCTGCTCTGGGAGCACAAACCTATATTTCATGGTGCTTTCATGATACCCTCATGATTAGGGGATTGGAAAGCTAAGACAGGCAGAATTCCTGGAGAGACTGAGATTCCAGCCACTTGTGGAAAGCAGGGATCCATATCCAGCTGCTCTGGGACAAAAGAGAGGTGGGCAGTCTGAGAGACTTCCTAACAAGGAAGCCCTTAGCAAGAGGGCTGCTAAAGGGGCAAGGATTGCACAGAGCTTACTGCTCAGGAGAAAGGACAGGTGGACAAAATTGTCTGGGTGCACTCTGCCCAGAAGGTTGGGAGCTTTCATGATTTCCAGGTGCTCCAGCTCCCTGGCTGCCTACACAGCTCCAAGGACCCCTTCCGTGATAGGCAGCCTACTGCGCCTTTCTCCCAGCCAGCCCCACCTGGCTCACAAACTGGCAAACCCTACCTGGCATTAGGCCAGCCAGAGGAAGATCTGTCTAGAGCAACTACAAATGCAAAGCACAGAGGCTTATACCTGTGTGCTCAGCCCACTGGTTCAGGCAGTGGAGACAGGCATAGCAGCTGGAAAGCAGGAAACAGCTCTTTCCTCCCCCCAGGCACTAATACCACTCCCCTGTGACCCCCAACATTGCTTCAGGGGCTGAGCAGCTCCAGAGAGTAGAGCTTCTGGACACCAGAGGGCACCATATACAAATATGAAACGCCAAAGGAACCTGGTTCAGAGTAAAATTAATATAACTCCTGAGAAAGATGACATGGACCTCATGACTCTTCCTGAAAGGGAGTTCAAAATCAGAATCATTAACATGCTCAAGGAGGTATGGAAAGATATTCAAGAACTCAGGAATGATTTCCGGTTGGAGATCCAATCGTTGAAGAGCACAATGGAGGGCATTAAAAGTAGATTAGATACTGTGGAGGAGAGAATACGTGAAATAGAAACTAGAGAAGAGGAATACAAAGAAGCTGAGGCACAGAGAGAAAAAAGGATCTCTAAGAATTAAAGAATATTGAGAGAACAGTGTGACCAATCAAACAGAGCAATATTCGCATTATAGGGATACCAGAAGAAGAAGAGAGAGAGAAAGGGATACAAAGTGTCTTTGAGGAGGTAATTGCTGAAAAATTCCCCAATCTGGGGAAGGAGATAGTATCTCTTAGGCCATGGAGATCCACAGATCTCCCAATGCAACGGACCCAAGGAGGACAACACCAAGGCATACGGTAATTAAAATGGGAAATATCAAGGATAAGGACAGACTGTTAAAAGCAGCCAGAGGCAGAAATAAGATCACATACAAAGGAAAGCCCATCAGGCTAACATCAGAGTTCTCAGCAGAAACCTTACAGGCCAGAAGGGAGTGGCATGATGTATTTAATGCCATGAAGCAGAAGGGCCTGGAACCAAGATTACTTTATCCTGCAAGAATGTCATTTAAATTTGAAGGAGGGTTTTAAAAATTTCCAGATAAGCAAAAGCTGAGAGAATTTACCTCCCACAAACCATCTCTACAGTCTATTTTGGAGGGACTGCTATAGATGGAAGTGTTGCTAAGGTTTAATAGCTTCACCAGAGGTAATAAAACCACAGTAAAGAAAGTAGAACAGCTAATTACTAAGCAAATGGAAAATTAAATTAACTATCCCCAAAGTCAATCAGGGGATAGACAAAGAGTACAGAATCTGATACCTAATATACAAAGAATGGAGGAGGAAGAATAAGGAGGAGAAAAAGAAAAGAACCTTTAGATTGTGTTTGTAATAGCATGTTAAGTGAGTTAAGGTAGACTCTTAGATGATAAGGAAGTTAACCTTGAACCTTTGGTAACCATGAATACCTAAAGTCGGCAATAGCAATAAGTACATACCTATCGATAATCACCCTAAATGTAAATGGACTGAGTGCACCAATCAAAAGACATAGAGTCACTGAATGGATAAAAAACCAAGGCCATCTACATGCTGCCTACAGAGACTCACTTTAAATCCAAAGACATACATAGACTAAAAGTAAAGGCATGGAAAAAGATATTTCCTGCAACTAATAGAAAAAAGCAGGAGTTGCAGTACTTGTATCAGACAAAATAGACTTCAAAACAAAGAAAGTCACAAGAGACAAAGAAGGGCATTACATAAGGATAAAGGGGTCAATCCAACAGGAAGATATAACCATTATAAATATCTTGCTCCCAACACAGGAGCACCTACATATGTGAAACAAATACTAACTGAATTAAAAGGGTAAATAGAATGCAATGCATTCATTCTAGGAGACTTCAACACTCCACTCACTCTGAAGGACGGATCAACCATACAGAAAATAAGTAAGGACGCAGAGGCACTGAACAACACATTAGAACAGATGGACCTAACAAACATCTACAGAACTCTACACCCAAAAGCAACAGAATACACATTCTTCTCAAGTGCGCATGGAACATTTTCAAGAATAAATCATATACTAGGCCACAAAGAGAGCCTCAGTAATTTCAAAAAGATTGAAATTGTACCAACCAGTTTCTCAGACCGCAAAGGTATGAAACTAGAAACAAATTAAGCAAAGTAACTGAAAAATCCCACAAACACGTGGAGGCTTCACAGCATGCTCCTAAATAAACAATGGATCAATGACCAAATAAAAACAGAGATCAAGCAATATATGGAGACAAATAACAACAATAATTCAACACCACATAATCTGTGGAATGCAGCCAAGGCCGTGCTAAGAGGAAAGTATACTGCAATACAGGCCTACCTCAGGAAAGAAGAACAATTCCATATAAGCAGTCTAAACTCACAATTAATGAAACTAGAAAAAGAAGAACAAATGAGGCCCAAAGTAGAAGAAAGAGGGACATAATGAAGATTAGAGCAGAAATAAATAAAATCGAGAAGAATAAAACAATAGAAAGAATCAGTGAAAGCAAGAGCTGGTTCTTCAAGAAAATAAACAAAATAGATAAACCCCTAGCCAGACTTATCAAGAAAAAAAGAGTCTACATACATAAACAGAATCAGAAAGAGAAAGGAAAAATCACTACAGACACCACAAAAATACAAAGAATTATTAGAGAATACTTTGAAAAATTATATGCTAGCAAACTGGATAACCTAGAAGAAATGGACAACATCCTAGAAAAATACAACCTTCCAAGGCTGACCAAGGAAGAAACAGAAAATCTGAACAGACCAATTACCAGCAATGACATTGAGCTGGTAATCAAAAACCTACCTAAGAACAAAACGCCTGGACCAGTTGGCTTCACTGCTGAATTTTATCAAACATTTAGTGAAGACATAATACCCATCCTCTTTAAAGTTTTCCAAAGAGTAGAAGAAGAGGGAAAACTTCCAAACCCATTCTGTGAGGCCAGCATCACTCTAATACCAAAACCAGGCAAAGACACCACAGACAAAGAAAATTACAGACCAATATTCCTGATGAACATAGATGCAAAAATACTCAACAAAATATTAGCAAACCGAATTCAAAAATACATAAAAAAGATCATCCATCATGATCAAGTAGGATTTATTCCAGTGATGCAAGAATGGTATAACATTTGAAAACCCATCATCATCCACCACATCAACAAAAAGAATGACAAAAACCACATGATCATCTCCATAGATGCTGAAAAAGCATTTGACAAAATTCAACATCCATTCATGATGAAAACTCTCAACAAAATGGGTATAGAGGGCAAGTACCTCAATAATAAAGGCCACATATGACAAACCCACAGCCAACATCATACTTAACATGAGAAGCTGAAAGCTTTTCCTTTAAGATCGGGAACAAGACAAGGATGCCCACTTTCCCCAGTTCTATTCAATATAGTAGTGGAGGTCCTAGCCATGGCAATCAGACAACACAAAGAAATAAAAGGCATCCAGATTGGCAAGGAAGAAGTTAAACTGTCCCTGTTTGCAGATGACATGATATTGTACATAAAAAGCCCTAAAGAATCCAGTCCAAAAGTACTAGATCTAATATCTGAATTCAGCAAAGTTGCAGAATATAAAATTAATACACAGAAATCTGTGGCATTCCTATACACTAACAATGAACTAGCAGAGAGAGAAATCAGGAAAACAATTCCATTCACAATTGCATTGAAAAGAATAAAATACCTAGGAATAAACCAAACCAAGGAAGTGAAAGACCTATACTCTGAAAACTACAAGGCACTCATGAGAGAAATTAAAGAAGATACCAATAAATGGAAACACATCCCGTGCTCATGGATAGGAAGAATTAATATTGTCAAAATGGCCATCCTGCCTAAAACAATCTACACATTCAATGCAATCCCTATCAAAATACCAAGAACATTCTTCAATGAACTAGAGGAAGTCATTCTAAAATTCATATGGAACCACAAAAGACTTCGAATATACAAAGCAATTCTGAGAATGAAGAATAAAACTGGGGGGATTATGCTCCCCAACTTTAAGCTCTACTACAAAGCCACAGTAATCAAGACAATTTGGTACTAGCACAAGATCTGACCCATAGACCAATGTAACAGACTGGAGAGCCCTGATATAAACCCAACCATATATGGTCGATTAATATATGATAAAGGATCCATGGACATACAGTGGGGAAATGACTGCCTCTTCAACAGCTGGTGTTGGCAAAACTGGACAGCTACATGCAAGAGAATGAAACTGGATTATTGTTTAACCCCATGCACAAAAGTAAACTCGAAATGGATTAAAGAACTGAATGTAAGTCATGAAGCCATAAAACTCTTAGAAGACAACATAGGCAAACATCTCCTGAATATAAGCATGAGCAACTTTTTTCTGAAAGCAACTTCTCAAGCAAGGGAAACAAAAGCAAAAATGAACTCATGGGACTCCGTAAAACTAAAAAGTTTCTGTAGGCAAAGAACACCATCAACAGAAAAAAAAGGCATCCTACAGTATGGGAGAATATATTTGTAAATGACATATCCGACAAGGGATTAACATCCAAAATATATAAAGAACTTACATGCCTCAATACCCAAAAATCAAATAACCTGATTAACAAATGGGCAGAGGATATGAAGAGACAGTTCTCCAAAGAAGAAATTCAGATGGCCAACAGACATGTGAAAAGATGCTCCACATCACTAATCATCAGGGAAATGCAAATTAAAACTACAATGAGATATCATCTCACACCAGTAAGGATGGCCAGCATCAAAAAGACTAAGAACAACAAATGCCGGCGAGGATGCAGAGAAAGGGGAACCCTCCTACACTGCTGGTGGGAATGTAAGCTAGTTCAACTGTTGTCTAAAGCAATATGGAGGTTCCTCAAAAAACGAAAAATAGAAATACCATTTGACTTAGGAATCCCACTCCTTGGAATTTACCCAAAGAATACAACTTCTCAGATTCAAAAAGGCATATGCACCCCTATGTTTATTGCAGCACTTTTTACAATAGCCAAGATATGGAAGCAACCTAAGTGTCCATAAGTAGATGAATGGATAAAGAAGAAGTACATATATACAATGGAATACTATTTGGCCATAAGAAAGAAACATTTGCGACCACATGGATGGAGCTAGAGGACATTACGCTCAGTGAAATGAGCCAGGCAGAGAAAGACAAGTGCCAAATGATTTCCCTCATTTGTGGAGTATAACAATGAAGCAAAACTGCAGGAACAAAATAGCAGCAGACTCAGAGACTCTAAGAATGAACTAGTGGTTACCAAAGGGATGGGTGTGGGAGGGCAGGTGGGGAGGGAGGGAGAAGGGGATTGAGCGGTATTATGTTTAGTACGCATGCTGTGAGGGATCACGGGGAGAACAGTGTAGCACAGAGATGGCACATAGTGGATCTGTGGCATCTTGCTTCACTGATGGACAGTGACTGCATTGGGGTGTGGGTGGAGACTTGATAATGTGGGTAAATGTAGTAACCACATTGTTTTTCATGTGAAACCTTCATAAGAGTGTATATCAATCATACTTTAATAATAAAAAAAGATGTGTCCCTCTATTCATTCATCCTCCCCTTTACTCCTGTCTAAGAGCAAGAAATGGTGGTGACCTTTTCAAGGCAGGCTTGATGTGCTTCCTGAGCTCCTGGCATCATGCCTCCTTGGTCACTTTACTCTTTTGTATCTTGAATTTCTCTCTTCCCCTTAGATTCAGCCTTCTCTCACATGTATGTGAAAATCTCTCTTTTTCATACCAAAATGAACACAAAACCTTGCATTGGCCATGCTGTTATTTAGACTGTATCCCACTGAGTCACTGGGCCAGCCCTTATCATACATCCATTCAGCCTTCCAGTCTTCTATCCATCAGTCCGTCCATCCATCCATCCATCCATCCATCCATCTATCCAACAATAACTGAGTGCATACTGTGATGTTATTTTATACATTAGATGAATGAGCCCCAGAGAATCAAGAGAACCAGTCAGGGTCACACCACTTGGTTATCATGAAGTGTGTTAGGATTTTTACCTTTCAGCGAGATGGTAAGGGTCATTGTTGAATTCCTAAACACCTAGTTCAATTGATGCTTTTTAGTTTTCATCTTGCTTGTTCTGTATAATCCTTAGGATGGAGCACAGGTAGGAAAAAAGCACTAGAGAGATTATGTTTTTAAGACTTAAATGCATAATTTATATTTTAATTTTATGGCTATTGTCAGATTAAAAAGAGTTTTATTCTGCCAGGGCAAGCCCACAATACTACTAGCATGTCCAAGGCCTAATTTTAAAATCTAAATTTTCTTATGAGAGGTTAGCTGTTTACACAGTAGGTTATGCACCAGGGAGAAGATTCAAAATGACACCAAATATGTGTGCATTAAATAACAACATCTGCCCATTTGTATCTGCACAGCTTTTTAAAAATACTGTGAGGAGCTGGCCCAAAGCCTGTCTTGTCTCAAGATAAGGGGCAGGTTGTTATGCGGAGACCAAATTAGAAGTCTTGGTTTGAAGTTTAAGAAGGCTTCAAGTCCTTTCCTATTTCCTTTTATTAGTTGAGCATACAATCCATATTGGATCTCTGCTCAGGGTATTGGGAACACTAGTATAAAGAAGGACCTTGATGGGTAAGAAGCCATCTACTGCTGTCGTAAGACCCCCCTTTCCCCCCACCAAACAGCTGTATGAATAACCCAGTCTTTAATGAAGTCTATTATTACTGCATTAGAAATACTGGTGGAAGTTTTGTCTACCACTATCATGCAGATATCCCATTAATATGAATCATTTATACCTCAAGATGAATTATCTGGTCACATTTGATAGACTGCTTCTGGATTGACTTCCATAGCTAAGAAAGCGCAGAAGGCCAGGGAAGTCAGAGGGTATCTGGAAGTGCAGATTTGAAAAGGGAAATGACAGGCTATATCTGTGGGTGTTTGTTTAAATGAGCAAGAGAGTTATAAAAAGATGTCTTGTTATAGGGCCCTGGTAAGATTAGTGGCCCAGAGCTGGAGCTTCAGGGTAAGCAACTACTTAGTTAGCTGTGTGTCTTTGATCAGCCCTCATTCCTCATTTCTAAATGGAGGCAGTACATGGTCCATTTACGTCCCTTTTGGTGCTGACGTTCTGTGATTTTGTTGGAGGAATTGAGAAATCTGAAGAGTCCCAGCACATTTTTTGTGATTTGTATAGGCCATGCCAGGAGCAACCTGTGAGAGGCACTGTGGGTCTGTGGCATAGACTGGTTGTGGCAGGGGCCATATCTGTGCTCTGTGACACTGGAACACAGCTCATGCTCGGTGCGGGGCCCTTCCTGCTGTGTGATTGAATGAATGGACTAAGGTCTGGCAGATGCCCAGGCAGCATAGTATATAGAAAGCAGAGCAAAGACTTGGGGCAAAGAAAGCCCTTTCCACAGTGACTGAGAGCCCCTGCTCTCAAAACACTGTAACCGGTGTTCTGGGTCCTTTGAAGCCTCCCTCCTCTACCAATAAAGGCTAAAAGCCATGCATCTGTTGAGGGCTTTGTTGGGTGGTTAGGACTAAGTGGTGAGCAGTAGCCATTCTGGAATGATTTCTAGGACTTTCAGCCACAGCTTAGTAACAGACAAGATGCTGTACTCACCTTAATTTCAGACTGGCCAAAAGAGGGGTGCATCGTAGCAGTAGGTGAGTTGTGCTGCCCGGGGAAAGTGTATACGTCATCAGTGTAATAATGATATGTTTGCTGTTACTTTTGAGAACCAGATTTGCAGCAGTCACTGAACTAGATCTTTATATGGGGTTTGAAACTAGGAGATTTACATGGGTGTGAAGATTGAGACACTTGAGGATAAGTGATAAATACGATTTCCACTTTATAGAAGGAGAAAGTGATGCTCAAATAGATTAAACAAGTCACCTGAGATTAGAAGCTCCCTTCTGGATTCATGGTTCATAAACTGACCATTCTTGAACTTTCTTTCTTCTTCAAGCAAGATCTTTCATTCCTAGCATTCCACATGTTACAGACTAGGCCTGTCCCTTCTTAGCTTTCGTATCATATTCTCCCCTGTCTGTCTAGTGAAATTACTTGAATGTCTTTACATGTGAAAATTCACACCGGTCAGAAGGGGCAACTCCTTAGAATTAATCAAGTTTTCTATTACAGGGTTGGAAACAGTTGGTTTCATTGAAGTTCCTTCTGCTTACTCATAGACGTTCCTTCTGTCTTTCAAAGAAAGTTTTGATAGAGCAAAAGAGAAAAAACACCAATTTTAAATAATAGTCCAAAATCCATTCCAGAGTAGATAACAAAATCTTGTTTGTATGAAATAAGTTCCACATTCTTTATTATATTATAAAAATAGAGTGTAGTCATCCTATGAAACTGGGATATAGTTGATTCTTAAGTTTCTTCTGTGAAATGATTTGTGACTGCTTAAGGAACCAATGCCAAGTCAGGCAGGGAGGAGAGAAAAGCATGTGGGAGAGAGCGACTTGGAACAGGGCGGGAAAGCATTCACTGGAGGGGCGGGGGGCCTGAGAGAAGGGCTGGGGACGACGCTCGCTTTCCCAGTGCCTAGGAGATCCTCCTTTCAGTCTCGACATGTGGGCATCATTGCCTCTTTCCTTTTATTGATGAAAATTATTTCTTTTCTCCTTTTCATTTCACAGTACATAACAATTGGTAAGCTTGTGAACTGGGAAACATTAATGGTATCCAACAGATGCTTGTGTTTCTAGAGCATTTCTTAGCATTGGTGGGACATTGCCGAGTCTCTCAGCACTTGGATGCCATCCATACATGGAATGAGATGCTTTCATTCTGTAAAACCAGCCTTTCTCTAAGGACATGCTTTTTTTTTTTTTAAATGGAATTTCGCTTTCTTAAAAATATGCAAAGCTTTATCAGGATGTATAGTGCCAAGAATTGGGCTATTTCATAACCCATACTTCTAAAACTGACTTATTTGTATACATTTCAGGAGTTGTCTTTCAGCTATGATGATTTTGTTATCTGAATATTAGGGGAATTGGAGGAAAATAATATCGAGTAGCTTTTAATAGTTTTCTTTTATCCATGATATTATACAGATTTTTCTGAGAACCAGTATTAAGTAGAGAAAGCAACACTGAGAATTTAAAATGTAATTGGTGTTTTGATTTTATTAATCTCCTTAATATTTGGAATAAATGGAATCTTTTGCAATAAAAAATTGTATTTAAGGTAGATATAGCTAGCAAATGCAACATATATTTCATGGACATTTGTACAGAGAAAGCTATAAACAGTAACAAGGACCATAATCACACTATTGTTCTATCCTAGATATTTGAATGGTGGTATTTTCGCAAGTACGGAACATCGTTCATTGAACAAGTCTCAGTGAGCCACTTGCGCCCCCTTCTGGGAGGGGTTGACAACAACTCTTCCAACAATTCTAACTCCAGTAATGGGGACTCAGATTCCAACAGACAAAGCGTCTCAGGTATGGAAAATCCTTCCGTTTAAAACATTGTTTGCTTAATTTTACTAAATTATTATGATTATAAGACAGTAAGAATGTTTTTATTTAAAGATTAGACTTCAGAAAAAAATGGAGTTAATTTTCCCAACGGATTGACAGTCTCTACCAGAGAAGTAGAGTATAAGCCTCCCAGGGAAAGGGACTGTTCATCTTGTTTAACTTTACGTTTTCTTCCGCTTGATTTAGTTAGTGATCATTTAGGCCAGTGTTCCCAGCCTGAGCTTCCAGCTCCTTGTCCTCAGCTTCTTTAACATGTTGAATGTATTGAATCTCTTCCATGCTAATTGCAGAATCTTATGTCTGACTAGTTCTGATCACATTGCTTCTCTGCTTAAAAGGCTTCATTGGTTCCCATTCCGCTAAAGATAAAGCCCAGATTCCATATTTCTTAGCACAGCACAGGCTGCTTCCACCCTGTGTTGCTGATCTTGGCTTTGTCACAGCCCTTTTCATTTCTTGAACATGCAGTTTTTTCTCCTGACTCTATGTCTAGAACTCTCTCCTGAGTTTGCTCGTCTTTCACCACCCAACTCCAATGTTATCTCCTGGGAAGCCTTCTCTATAGGTTGTTCAGTATCTCTACCTCTTTGCTTATTCATAATATTTTTATCTTTATCAACATCAAATCGCACTATACATTTTAAGCTTACTGCTCTGTTGCAATATCTCTATCATTTTGCACAGTGTCTACCATATCACAGAAACTCAGTGAATGAACAAATGAGCACATGTAAGGCCTATCGTTTCTCCACTCATAAAAGAAAAAGGAAGAATATAATTTCCTAGCTTGGTCTCTTCATCACCTTAGTAAATATTTCCTGATGCCCCTAATCTGAACCTGGACTTGTTCAGGTTCTCACAAATTTTATGATTAAAAAAAAAGTTGTAAATCATTGTCCTCATAGAGTGCTCATGTCTATTGAAGGAGGCAAAGTGCTCAGTGTGCTGATTTTATGAGGGAAACATAAAATGCTATGGAGAACAAAGGAGGGGTTCCTGACTCAAATGGGGGGAAGAAGTTCACTTCTTGAGGGAGCACGGACCAGTTCTAAAACTTGGAGGATGATGAGGAGGGAAGGAAAGAGCTGTGCTAGGTCTTTTGCCTTCCACCTAGAATAAGTCAGTCC